>NC_060257.1:47084564-49507515 GCF_921293095.1 Ischnura elegans | reverse complement strand
TTACATCGTCTGAGATTACCAATGCATTTATGAGGCAAAGAGCTCTGGGAAACATCTCTTGATAATCATCTATTGAAATTGCCTATAGTCGGAAAGTTTCCTTCGCTTGATAGGGTATTAATAGTCCTCATTTAAGCCAAGCGCTACCTGCTAGCAGGGTACTCTGCTAACTACTAGCAGCCTGCATCGTAGCGGCGCTCAAAGCCTCGCACCAAGGTGGCCTCACACAGCGGCAGTCGGAACCAGAATGACGTAACACGGAGTTTTCCTGGCATTCATACTTATCCGTCGCGTTGTCGCGTGCTTGAAATTTTTCACTTTTCATTTAATCGCGAAAAATAGATATCGTCATTTAAAAATCTAAAAGCGTGAAATACATACTCCAGGAGTAATAATCTTTCGATTTAAGTAATAAAAGATAGGAAACCACCCTATTGTAGGGCAGGAAAGTCGACTGCTTTTGTTAACACTTACTGCGGGGATAAAACGATTCCCCAACGAGGCGGCTGTATCACCACACTTTGGCACGGAAAGGACGACATCGAACGCGGCAAACTAATTTTCTCTTCGTCAATTCACGTGAATACAAAACGACCTTGTGCGATGATATGCAAGCCATGATTCCTGACAGAGACTGAATTAATGAATCACCGAGGCATTGTGGGAAGGATTTGTGGTCAACAACAACGGAGTCGTAGCCCGTCGCCATAAATTAATTAGTGGCCTCATTCTATCCGTCTCCAAAATCCTCGGCCTCCACAAATGTGGTTCAACACACGCAAGTGAATAACCATCCGTGCTTTCTTGCTATCTATCTCTCGCGTCAAAAGATAAAACGGAACACAGGAAATACACCAACGAAGTTTTAATGCTCATGATCCAGTGATGTAAAAATTCTCGGTTTATATAGATCAGGGAAAAATACCAGAGGTTTCATGAGCAGTGTCAATACCAACGCTAAAAAATACACGAACGAAGTTTTAGTGCTCATAAACTAGTGATGTAAAATTTCAGGGAATACATAGCTCAGGGTAAAATACCAGAGTTTGCATGTCCAGCGTCAATCCCAACATTCAAAAATATCAGAGCCACAAATACTAACCCGATGATCATATCTAGTAATGCATAAATCGATTAAAAGCAGGGGAAAGCAATGGAAATTTGACATATGTCACTCAGTATGACATTTTATGATTAAAAATTACGAAAATATTCCTTTTGAGGAAAAATTATCTTCTAGGAAAGTACTCTTTAGTTGTCACATACAAAAACATCCTACTACGTCAGTCAAATTAAAAATTTGCAAGTGATCTAAATTTTTTATGGACTCTGCTCATTGTTAAGTACCAACGTATAAATACAGTCTGCTCTAGCAATTCATAAGAACACATGAAAGCTACATAAAAATGTGCGCACGTGCAAGATATAAAGGAGAAGTCATCGTGGCCATCAGTGAAACACGTGACGAAGATTAAGGAAAACTGATCCTATTGAAGAGGATGACTTAATTAGCAGGACAGGCGCGACAGATTCGTCCTCCAACTATATGAAGTCCATGCCGCAACAATATTATGTAGTAATCAATTTTCAATTATTCAATCAGATTATAACTTTGTATGAGACGCACAATTCACGAATTATTATTTTAATTTAATTTATGAAGCACTTGGAGAAGGATTAAGAAATGTTCCTGCAGATGGCATTAACTTAGAAGGTGTATCCCTCTTCATTCCGAGAATAATAACAAACTTCACGTAGTATGGGTCCTTATTAGGCCGCTATTCAATCGGTTTTTTATACTACTATTCGCTTTATATACTGGTCACGTTTATCAGGGTATAAAAAAACAAAATCTAAACCCTTAAAAAGGTAGTGTGAGTATTAAATACTATGTTAACTCAAAGATAAATATAATCTTATTCGATGGGTAACAATCGAAACTTGTATTCAATAAAATAACTACTAAAACCATAGTAAATGTCGTTTACCTTCATTATGAATTCCGAAGGACCAGGGCATGATGTCGAACCTTACAATTTAATTTTCACCAACAATCATTAATATAAGCCGTAAGGTAAGCGTTGATGTCACGAGGAAGAAGACACTACAGTGACGTCTCAGTTTCACACTGCACTGTTTCCAACCACTTCCTTATCCCACCGGCGAGGCGCACACGAAAAACGGCACTCGGACGTGAATGGTAAAGCTACGAATTCAAATTTCACTCACTCAACACAGGTAGCGAGCTCTGCACGTCGACGAGTAAAATGAATTCTCCTTCGGATGACTTCTCCGCGAACAAAACGGCAGGGATTACAAGAAGCATTCTTATTGGACGGTTCGTTCGGCCAATCACAAGCCACGGGCATTCCATGAGTAAAATAAGAGGAGGGTTTGAACGGCAGAAAGAGACGAGCCTGAAGATATAGAGCTTCAATATTGATAATTTCAATACCAAAACTCTAGGAAGGGTCAGATTAGTAAGTATTATTTAAAAAATTCAAGATACGATTCCACTATAATATTTGCTTTCGCCGATCTCAGTAAATAATGCGTCAATTTCTGCATAGTAAGTTGACTATTTTTTATTTCAGTCAAAAACAATAGATAAGTCGTCCGCTAGAAGCCGTTCGAAAGCAAAAATATATATGTGCTTAATATAATAGTGCCCCACAAATCATTGCCTTAATCTAAAAAGAATTCAACACAGATTTTTTGTTCGTTAAACTGGAGTCAGATCTCAAGCTAAATTTGTAAGCAGATACAACTGCAAAACCTTCATCCGCCATATATGCATATATATTCAATATTTGAAACAAAAAATGGCCCAGTGAAAATCCCTTTTCTCCCCTATTACCTCAAAGTTGGCGTGGGTTAGTGGTTAGAGCGCAAGTGGTCAGATCCCAGATTCGGTTCCCTTCCAAGGCGAAATTTTCTCGCTTGTTCTCTCTGTTTCCATCGCGGTCTTCTCTGATAACACTGGGGTACAGTCATTTTGTTTTCTTATATCTGCGGCTTGTTCTTGACTAATTTTAAGCATCTGGATAAGAAAATTGCCTCAGTACACTATGTCCATCACGTCAACTCTTTAAGCTACAAGATACCCTCTTTTTGTCTAATATGTCAAAAAATTGTATATGAAGGTATTTAAAGGGAAATCTTACCTCATATACAGTCTATGCAGAGTAATTTAATTAATAGACATAGGTACAGATGTGCTTGAATTGAAAAAAATAACCGTGTAGACAACCGGCGCATTACAAAAGCTCTCTTTCGAAGCAAATATCGGTCAGCCACGGCGTCTGTCACCCGGCGCCAATCAGATAAGGTTAGTGTTAGAGAGCAATTGAAGAGAAATGATGCCTAATGTAATCGACGCTCAATCAGCAGAGATTGGACACAATTATACAATGATTAGTGAACAAACTTGACGTGGTAAAAAAACTACCTACATTTTTTATATCAGCATGCCTGTTCTACCCTAAAGCAGCTCAAAAATTGAAGTCAACAGTAAATAAATTGAAAATTGTTCACCAGTGTAATATCTATGATTGGTTCTTCCACCACGACAGCGCACCCGCCCACACCGCGCTGTCCATGAAGCGGTTTTTGACAAAAAAACTGCATGGTGCCAATTGTTTAATCTCCCTATTCACCAGAAATTGCCACCTGTGACTCTTTTTATTTCCTATACTGAAAAGGGATAGGAAAGGAAAAAGTTTTGGGACTGTAGATGAGGTAAAACAAAAATCGCTAAAAGGCCTAAAGAACATGGACTCAAGTGAATTAAATAATTGTTTTGAACGGTCGAAGAAACGATTTGATAAATGTGTTGCAGTCAATGAGGATTACTTTGAAGGTGATAAAAATTTGGTGGGAAAATATTGATTAATAAAAAAGTTGCTGCGAAATTCCCGTTAATTTTGGGTCCCCCCTCGTATATAGTGAATAAGTCCCACGCTCAAGTCAGGCCTGGTACTGATTACGGCCGTTGGTCATCATCTCAAGAACGGAATTCCATTCGACCTCCTCCACACATTCTTTACGCCTCAGACACTTTCCCTGATTCCTTATTCCGGCCACGAATCATCCTCTGCACCACCGGTGTCGATAATCTCGATTGCCTGGCCCACCCCGCATGAACCCCGGCGGCGCGCGGATGCAACCGTCGCTGAGAGGGAGGGAGTCTGTGGCCCGGAGGAAAGACGAGTCCATTGCGGAGCAACACGTTGACCTTGGGGGTGGATGGGATTCAACGGCCACCACAGGTGAAGGGAGGCGCGGAAGCACTGCACACGCCTTAGGGGTCACATCTATTGATGAGGACATTCAAATTTAAATTTCATGGGGTTTACTCACTACTTAAAATGGGTTCGTCTGTGATCCATCGTCTTGGGCGTCACTTCATAGTATCGATTTAAAATACTGAAATGTCAAAAACCCTTGAAAATATCTCCCTTACAATAGAAAATTTAATAATTCATGCTTTTTTAATTGACGCATCGATATAATAATATCGATATAATAATATCGATACAATAAAAATAAATATGAATAAGAGCTCCTGCCCTCTCCCCTGGGTGATGAGAGGCATAATTGTTGGTGGCCTCCAGTCATGAAGTCACGGCATCTTCACAGGCTTAAAGTATCTTACCCGTGGATAGACCCATGTAACCTCGGAATGCCGCCTCTTTTTGCCCACGACTGCTTATTCGACAAGTAAACTCGCTTATGTTGCAGCAAGCCTCTGTATCTAGAGGCTGACCCACCAACCGCTGTATGGTGGACCCACTAGCAAAGCACGAATCTTTGAAAGACTTATGGCATTTGAAAATTCTTGTGTTACTAATAGCAGGCTCACCGTAGGCCATTATTAATATTTCACACAAATGCCCGAAACTGTCGTCCGCCAAAAAATGAGTCGACGCGGAATACCCCGAAAAACAATTACCAAAAATAAATATCGTTACACAACCATAAATCTACATTGATACATTCACAGCAAAATCCTAATCTCTTTACCATCCCTTACTACATTCTTTCCACCCAGTATCAAATGCACTCAGTCTCATGCACTTAAGTTGTTAAATCGATATCGATATATTCACATAGTTATTCATCGATATGTAGCTACAGTGATACATGCACCGCACAAACCTAATCCATATTCCATCTCTTTACCTATTCCATCAACCCATTAACAAATGCATTCACTTATATGCTCTTAAGAAGTTATATCGATACATCGACATCGTTATGCATCAATATATAACTACACTGATACATGAACCACATAAAATTAATCCTTATTTCATCCCCTTACCCACTCTTTCAACGCTCTAGCAAATGCACTCAGTCATATGCATTTAAGTAGTAATATCGATATATCGACATCGTAATTCATCGATATATAGCTACATTGATACATGCACCGCATAATCCTAATCACTATTCCATCCCCTTCCCTATTCCTTCCGCGCTGTAGCAAATGTAACCATCCTCTTTCCATCGCTATTCCCTCTTACCTACTTCCTCCCACCCCTCACATACTCCTGAACCCCCTCCTTAAGGGTCACTCCCACGCCTCCCACGCCCCCTTACCCCGAGGCCACTACCGCGGGTGGACTAGGTCACAGCACCAATGCGGCTGCGCAAAGGGCATACACCTGCCCCCTGGAAGCGGAGGGGGGAGGCGGTTAGAGCCGCCGGCGACCATACCGCGACCCCATCAGGTCACTCTCCATCGCGCACTCCATTAAGGCCGCGAACTCGGCGGTGTTAAAAATAACCTTTTTCAAGAATAAAAACATCCATTAGATCACGTGAGAGGAGCTACATGGGCCCACCATGGATCTGGCAGCGTCACGGGGACGTTTTAGAAATGCTTGCAAGCATATACCTAGGATTTTAAGGGTATCATTACTCGATTGTGTAAATATAACCTGCACGTAAATAAATCCTGGATCTTGGTCTTAGGAGGGCTATGCATACGAGACGCTGAATAGGGTAGTTTCCTTCATCGAAGAAAACGAAAGGCATTGATTGCGATTCGTTACCCACCATTAGTGTATTCATAACACACAAATTATTTGGTTTTAGAAATACCGGTTTAGACGAATGGCAAGGGCCAAATTTTATCCTCATTTGAAAAAGGCCAGATTGGCGCCCATGCGATGCCACTCCACGTGACGTCACAGGGACCTAGTTTCTACACGAGAGGATAGGAGTTATACATCGTCTGAGGTTACCAATGCATACAAGAGGCACAGAGCTCAGGGAAACATGTCTTAATAATCACCTATTAAAACTGGCTAAGGTCGGAAAGTTTTCTTCGTTTGATAAGGTATTAATAAACCTTTTTTAAGCCAAGCGCTACCAGATAGCATGGTACTCAGCTACCCGCGAGCATCCTGCGTCGTATCACCGCTCAGAGCCTCTCCAAGGTCACCTCACAAGGCGGGAGGGGGAACCAGAAATGCGTCACACGGACTTTTTTCCCATCATTCCTACTTACGCGTCGCGTTTTCGCGCGCTTGAAAATTTTCACTTTTCATTTAATCGCGAAAAATAGATTTCGTCATTTAAAAATCTAAAAGCGTGAAATACGTACTCCAGGAGTAATAATCTTTCGATTTAGGCAATAAAAAAATAATAGGAAACCACCCTATTCTTATTTTTCACCACTCTCATATCAAATATCGCTGTTGAATTGAAGCATTTCAGATCTAGTGCTGGTTACGGGTGCTTCAGGTGAAGAGTGATATATAAAGAAGTATACTGAATATATATTATACGGTGATAAATAAAGAAGTGTACTGAATGATAGTAGAAGAAAGGGAATTTTGGAGTACCTTACACCAGAGATGGACCCAGTGGATAGGTCATGTCGTTAAACAAAGCAATTACCTGCAGTATGTAAAGAAGGGGAGAGGTTGATTGAGACGAAACCCGAGACAAGTACACCGTATGGCATTTAGTGAAGGTGACCGAAAGCTATGGTCATTTGCGTTACAGTAAAAGGGTACGGAAGGAAGGGTAGAAAGAAAACCGGCGTCGGCTTATCCTGCTCTTAACTAAAGCAGACAATGTCTTAACGTCCCATTCAAAGGATGGAGTGCTGTACTTGGAGTACTCTCCGCGAAGTACCCAAGCGGGTTAAAGGGAAATCTCTGGAAAATCTTCGCCACCGCCGGGATCTGAAACCGGTCCCAGAAGGTGGGAGGCAGTCAAGCCACCGCACGAACCCGTTCCACGATAAGTACTAGTGGCAGTACAGAAGGACACAAAAAAGATGAAAATCAGTGAGCTGTAGGAATGAACATGAGAAATGGAGAAATAGAGTTATGCAGTATAAAGATCTCAGGATTGCGGTACTAGGAGTGAATTCCCATCAAACTTTACCTCAACAATTACTGGTTGCACTACTGAGGGAAGAACAAAAAGAAGAGCTGACTACTTTTTAAATTACAAGTAATTCTCCCACTTATAAAATTAACTTCCTAAAACACTCTAATATTATTTTTTTCCATCAGAGCACTAATACTTCGAATAACAGTCATATTGTCCTTTAACCCATTACAAACCAATGTTGTTTCCAAATAACATAAAAATGTATACATTTTCAGCTCTATGCAGGAAAGATTTATACTGCGTGTTCTTTTGTAAATTTTAATAGTGAAATATGTAGCTGCCTCTTTTAATTATGATTAAGTAGAATTTTTTAACATTTTCAACAGAGAAGTCTTGAAATTTAATTTCTCCTGGGTGCAGCTGATGGTAAGAAAGGGTTCAACATGGCGAATGATTGGGAATAATTTCCAAATTTTATCCAACTACTCCATTAGGTGATCATAGAACACACATTTTGAATATTAACGTAGAATAAGGTACAAGAAAAATTAAATTTGAGGCGAAAGTGTTGCGGAAAAGTACATTTTGGAGTATGCGATCAAAGCTACGCACTTAGCACTGATAGCTGGCAAGCTTCTGAGAGGAGGGGGAAATCGGGATTAAGTATTCTCTGGAAACTATAACAGAGGATAACACGCTACAGCTAACGCATTTCGCTTGGACTGCCAATATCCGTGGGATCAAAGCATGAATAATGAGGGCAGCGTTAGGTGGTCGATGAGGGACGTGACTAGGTTTACGTTACGCGGAGGAATCCGCAAAGTTAATGACGCCGTGAGTCCTCAACGATGAACATTCAAACATCGCCTGAGGTTACCAGAGGATGGCCTGCTTTGGTAGACCACAAGCAGAACATACTAGCAGTGCAAGTTGCATATACACCAGGATGCTATTTGCCCCGCCCATGTAAAGTTGGATTGGACATAACGCGCGAAGCTACACTTCAATTATATGATACTCTAGTAGCTACATCTTAGGTGTTTGGCAGGGTTTAAATATCCCTAAATGTGTTTAGAAATTTCCTCACTTTCCTTAAAGGGTCAAGAACTCTCATGTTTTGTCCGAAAAATGGGTGTTTTAAGACTTTCCAGAATTCGATAAAGTTGACAGTGAGAAAATTAACGAAAATACATGAAAAAACATCAATTTTTGATTCTGCAATACTCAAAAATGAATAAAAATTGGTGAATGAGCCTGTTTAATGATGAAATAAAATAAAATGTTAACTGGCCGGATGAAATTGAAAGAAAGTGATTATAAAAAAATATAAAAACTACTTTTTGATTTGATCATGCAGCTATTCATAGGGAAGCCAATTAACGATGAACCAGCAATAGGTGGACTGAAATGGAGTAAACTAAAATAAACCTTACTCGTGGTTGGTTACCTAAGTAACCAAATTATCAGTATTGAATCTATAATTTCCTACCTAACTTGGCAGTGGGTAAGAAAGGTTTATTTTTAAAATATGCTTCGAGTTGCATTTTCGAAATTTTAGTCGCTAAACTACTCAATTTAGTTTTTAAAGTATACCGGGACTAGCCGCGGTGATAGCTTTTACGGGAGTCACCCGTAATGCACAATCGTGCGAAAGATCCACAGAGAAAAAATCATTCGCCCGGTCCAGGCGAATGATTTTTTCTCTATGGATCTTTCGTACTCAATTTAGTTTGAATAATGTAGCAAAAGTAAAAATAATAGCTTAATATTACGGCAATGCTAGGATATTTTTTTCTCGTACTTAACTAATCAGAAGAACTGTGATTGTGCATCAATCAAACGGAAAGTGTTACATGTTTCATTATTTCAGTAATCGAACCTATAGATAGGTCACCTAGGACAGACGCTAAGGGAAATAGACATAGACCAGAAGGCGATGTGAAAAAGAGTGAACGGTGGTACAAATGACTTACTTCGCACTTCCAAAATCTCCGTCCTCACCCAATCTTTCCAGGCGGAGAACGAGCTAAGGTAAGGATGGGAAAGTGCCTGGGAATCGGAGAAGGAGGCGTAGAAGTGAACGGCTTTAAAGGCATTTCGAGAGTTTGGAGGAGAAAGAAGGAAGGGTGGAGATTACAAACAAAAGAAGAAGAAGAAGCGCCTCCCTCCTTCAATCAACGAGAATTTTCGACCGGCAGCTCCGTTGGGCCTAATGGAAATCTCGAGCATGATGGAAGGGAAGGGGTGTGGGGTATTGTCGCGGGAGATGGTAAAATGCTTCGGGAACGAGGGAACGATTTTTCGGGTGAAAGGAGGGGAAAGGGAATGTTTTTGGAAAGGGTTGGCGTTTTTCGGGACTGAAGGGTTGCGAGGAAGAGAGTCGAGAATAAAAAAGGGTTCTAAAAAAATGGGTGGGAACGATTCCCTTGGAGATGTTTGGAGTAAAGCTTCTGGAGGATGGTACGCCGATATGCCTCAAGGGTACTTCTGAATCACGGATAATATAATTTGCCACAATCACAACCATTATGCACTCTTTTATCTTTCTTGGCGTCATTAGACTAGAGTCAGAGTCAGTAAACTAATTTAGATTAGATTAGAGTCTAGATCTCATTAGATTAGAGTCAGTAGACTAATTTTTATTAAGTAACTAGCAGCCAACCCGGCTTTGCTCGGGAAGGATAGTACCAAGGAAAGTGGGAAACTTGGAGCTTGGATGCCATGATCTCATAGGATATTTATTTTTTCTCATAGATCGTGTCAATAGGTGTGCCTACTCAGCAGGATGTATAACCGCAAAAGTTGAATGACGTGACGTAACAAAAGGAAACAAGATAACGACGCAAAAGACGCGTCGGACGCAAACGAAAGTAGCACTATGGGGTTTGGGAGCAGGAGATGCGCATATGTACTAAATTTTGCGGGAATCAGTGCAGCCGTTCGGAAACTCATAGCGGGCAGACAAACAGACTCTTTAATATATTTAGATTACTTGTTGTAGATTAAGTTTTTGTTCATTGTTTCAGTCGTATTGATGCTTTCTTCAGTACATCAGTATTGTAAAATGATGTGTAATATTTCGACCACGTGAACGGCGGTGAAATATACATGACTTGCCCTGAATCGGGAATCAAACCACGGACCTTTGGCTTTCTGGATGACTGCGCAGACGTCTACACTATCCAGGTTACTTAATTCCTTTTGCAATAGTGCCTATGTATGATTGTATCTTGTAAAATGTTATCCGTTGGAAATGAATAAATAAATTTGTTTGGTGTATGCGTCGATGACAACAATCATTTCGTATAAACTATCGGAATCAAACATTATAACGATGGGGACCTTTCGATTCCCACGAGTTATCGACCATCCATTTAAGTCGGTTTTTTTATTAGATGCCATTACTGCCCGTCCATTGCCGATGGTTGTGAAAGAATACCTTTTACGAATATTGTTAACTATTTTTGGTGATTCCGCTGAAAATTGCACGCTTTAAGTGCTTCAAGAAGTAATTCCCGTGAGCCATTTTGGGATATAACTAGCTGGTACTATACTTCTAAATACATTTGACATAACCTAAACTGTGAGGGTTCATAAAACTCTGCCTTAACGATGCATGTTAATTTACAAACATTTTGGTGTCGCTATACTACTCAATCTAGTCTGAAAAATCTAACACCAACAATAGCTTTATATTACGGCAATGTGAAGATATATTTTGTACCCACCTAATTAGAAGAACTATTATTACGCAACACTCAAACGTAATGTACAACATGATGAGAAATTTAATCAGCATTCCACAAAAGGTTATGATTTTACCCCTCAACCCATTCCACGAAACTGGACTTCATAAATTTGCAGCCGAAATACAGAGAAAAGTATACTGGAATTTCGCAGTTTATTTCACTGTCTTCTTCCTATTTCTTCCAAACACTTGACAGCAAACAAATACAATACAGCCACAAAAAATTTCTATTCCTCCACACTTAAAAAAAAAGTTAATTATCGTTGGAATGTTAGCATAATTAACAGGTCATAATCAATTCTCGAATATTAATCTTCCCCCACAATGATATAGGCACTGTTATCGTATGTGTTATGGACTTTAACGATTGTAATGACAACCAGAAACGACTGAGGGAGAATCTGGTCTCACGCATCATAAATTCCGGTCTCTATCTATTGATCCAATACCCTCGTGGATGCTTTGAGGGCTTAGTGGAAATGTGCGATATCATGCAGTCGAACAGGCGTAGCGTCCGATAGGATTTCCCGATGACTTCCTCGAACACGGGGTTTCGTGCACGCGAGTACGTGGCAACAATTTCCTCGTTACTTAGTTACAATCACGTGTTGCAAACACTTCCGCCTCATCTGATACCCGCCTTAGACGAGTCAAACAAATTTTGAAGAATGTGAGAGTACATTTATATCGTTTAGTTAAGAGGGCGAGTCAATAAATACGTCACAAAACTGAATGGAGGCAAAAATAACCAAAGTAACTTTCTGACATTTATTTCACTTTTCCACATATTCACCCTCCACATTCATGTACTTATCCAATCTCCTTACAAGTCATTGAAGCCAGTAGCAAAGAATTCCTTTGTTCGCTGCCGCAGCCAAGGTGTTATCTCATCGATTAAGTCATCATCTGTGTCAAAATGACGGCCACCCAAATGATGTTTAGGGTATTTTTATGAAAATCACTGGAGGCTAATTCAGGCCTGAACGCTGAATGGATCGGCTGGCAAAAGATGCGCGCGTAATTTTTAACGGTATAAGGCACGCACACGTTTGGGATTTATTTATAGTCTCACCCTCGTAAAAAAAACATGCATTCACTTTTTGATGGAAATATTTACTGCTTCACGTCAGTTTCGCGTGATCAAGGGAGATAATTGTGTTTACATTTTGCCGTAGCCTTATCGACAAAGACCTGCCGCGTCAAACAATGCTATCGATGGATTATGAATAATTTATTGCTGTTTGAAATCGAGTTTCGATTAACCAAAGATCAATTTATGCCGTTAATATTTTCTCAATTTGTCTACATGAGTCCAGTGAACGAATAAATGTTCACTTTATCTTCTTCTTCGAATCGATCGAATTAAAGTTCATATTCCCTTCTTTACTGATTTTACACGGTTTAATACTCAAAGAAGCTATTTTCATGCATATTATTGCTGAACCCTTGATATAAAAACAAATAAATACTATCAAAAACATGTTTATAGCATATTAAACACCTATATACGCTATAAGCTGCTTTTAAAGCTTATTTCGACCAAGTATTCATATTGAATAAGAAGTACAATGCCGACATTTGCCAATCAAAAATTCGGACGAATCATTATTATAGTCTAGTGTAATCAGCAACTAAAAATATATTAAACAATTCTCTTACAGTATGACGTAGGATTTCAAGGACAGGACAAAATAATTGCAATGGACGTAATCTTAAATCTATCTTAGATAAAATAACACATGCTAACCCGAATTAAGGATAATAATAATGAGCAAAATAACCGACCATACTGCTTTTTTAAAGGCTGCTTCTTCTCTCTTCAAATTATAGCTGCCTCATCATTCGTGACATTGTTAACTCACCGCAATATTCAATTATTCCCATAAGATTACAAGGTCTATTTTTTACTCTTTCATTTTTTCTACCCTGCTAATTCCTGGAACGTAGACGTAATTATCAATTAGAGCATTCCCATTAGGGACATTTTTCTTCCGCGTTTTGTATTTTATTTTATTTTTTTTAATGAAGCAGTGACCTAGAGCACATGAAGTTCATTATTAGCGCAGGAATTGAGTCAATAGTTTTGTTAATGAACTTTGCCCCAATTTTCAGGCCTGATGACGGTAAAATAAAATAAAAACTATTTCTGCATACCAGCACTATCCTTACCATGGGGCGATGATTTCGGCACTGCATTTCTAAAATACTGTCGTGTAAATGTTAGCATCAGGCACGTCGTGTAAATGGAAGTAGATATTGCGCAGAATTCTGTGAATATTGATTAGAGTTCTGCTTCTAAATTATAATACAAGTATGGCATTCATTTCATACAATGCGCGAGCACATGCGTATGAATCGATACAAAAAACCCTTTGACATTTTCGACTGTGCACGATGTTTTGTGAATGAAGTTAATTGTAGCATTGCCTAATTTGATATAATGTACCAACTAAAACGTCAAGTGAATGGAAAAAGGTATTGTGTAGAATTTTGCAACTCCTTCGAAATTAGGACAAAAGTATAGCATTTATTTAAAACAATGCGCACGTTAATATGCATGAGTCAAAACACTTTTAAATGTCGAATGTGTACGATTAACGTCGCAATAGCCAGATAAGGCGGCCGTTGTTTATTGAATGAAATTAATTGTAGCATTGACCAATTTGATACAATTTCCCAACTTTGATCAGAGCAATTCCTGGGATATTTTTTTTTTAACCTGTAAAAATCATTTAGTTTTCACGTTCGCACAAAGTGGAGTGACTGCTAAAATGCACTACCTTACCCTGATGCCCTAAGATGATCGTAGCAGTTAATTCTGCGAAAATGAGTGAAGAGAAATTTGAGGGATTAGCAGGAGTTGATTATAAACCTGAACATTTCGCAAAAACATCGGCCGATGCGAAGATCCGATTAATCCTACGACGCAAATCTCTCCGGATAAGTTCTTAATCCTGGATTTGAACAAATAAAACAGTCAGCGGCACTCGGAATAAAAGATACCGAGCATCGGGCGATCCGGAATAATGGATTGCCAATCCTAGCAGGAACGAATTTGGAAAACCCAACCAATTAGCTTACTGGGACAGCTGGAGTTTCCCCCTATCGGCTAAACCGTAAAAGATGGAAAACAAACAAACATCGAGGGATAAAGGAAATTGAATGGACCGATTACGAGATGTGTAAACATCAGATGACTGAGAAAAAAATAATATACGGTTGGACATGCCAATACGATGAGAGCGTTGGCAAGGGTTGAGGTCACATGCACCAATGGATGGGATATTTATCGCTCTCACTTGGTCAATCAGGGGATGTAAAAAAGAAGATGTAGACCCTTGAAAGATGAAACCAAAGAAGCGAACAAAATCAAGCAATACCATTCGAAAAATTTTCTTGATTCAGAATTCATATACATTTTTACGTCAGCACAACATGGATTAGGATCAGAAATCATACAAATATGAAGATATATCCGCACGAAAATTTTATTTTACAAGCATCCAGACTACGTTATTATCACTAATAACCCCTTGGAAATTACAAAGGTTTTTTAAAATTAATTCAGCATGAATTTTCACCAAAAGATAGCCGAATCAATCGATTTATAAATCAAAAGTTTTACGAAAATAAACACGAAAATTTTAATTTACAAGCACTCAAACTACGTTTCTATAACTAATAACGCCTTCGCTCCCATGGGCTTCATGTGTGATCGAGCCACCCAAATGCATCTTCCCATGAGAAAAGGATTTGGAAGGAGGAGAGAGAATTTGAGATTGGAGGAAATAAGGTCAAAGAGCGTCGTGTGGATCGTGATGGGTGCGGGAGGGCTATAAGCAGTGGGGGGTAAGGAATTTCTGGGGGGTATGGGATAGGGGGAGAGAATAAAAGGGTGAGAGGGGGGGGTCGGACGGGGGGCAACGAAAGTGTCCCACACGCCACATTCGAAGAGAAGCCAGCCGGGTCGATTGTGGACCCGGAGGCCGTGACGTCATCTAGTGTGTTCTCTCCGCGTTACCTCACCCCTACCCACCCACGATCCGACGCCTACAATATCCCTCCCACTTCCCCCGCCCGAAAAATTCCAGCGAAATTGTCCCATTTCTCGCCAGGTGTGATGAATAGAGGGGCGGGGTGCGTCAGAATAAAATTGAAGATGATTTAAGGGCGTTAAAAGCCAAGGGGGATAAGTTCAATTTTTTTTGTTTTTGGAGATAAGTACAGATAATGGTTGGTGTTGTACACAATACTATTGTATAAAAGAGATACAAGTGAACCATTGATAAGGATGTTTATATAGATTCAGTGATTTACGTGTATCTCTTTTTTACAACATTTTTATTGTAAACCTAAAATCCTACAAAGCTGAAGATTTAACCGGGATTGGGGTGATTGAGATGTGGGTTTGGAGGAAGATGGAGGGAATACGGTGGACGGATCGAGTGAGGAATGAGCAAGTGTTGAATAGGATGGATGAGGAAAGAACGTTGATGGATAAAATAAATTGAAGGAAGGGTGGGACATTTGATTAGAGGGAATGGCATTTTGAAGGTAGCCTTGGAAGGAACTGTGGAAGGGATCAGAAGAAGCGGAAGGAAAAGGCTGAAGTTTATTGACAACTTAAAAATAGGAAAACATAGAGACTTCAAAGAAATGGCCGGAGACAGGAAAGAATGGAGACAGCGCTGGCGCAAGGAACCTGCCGACGGGCAGAACTCCACAAGATGATGATGTTTACCCCACCAACCATTTTATGCAATCGTCTAGATAAAATATGCACTTATACCCCTTGGCTTCAAAGATCCTCACTTTATGTCAATTTTTTTTATTCTTGGCGAACAATGGCAACGATTGAAGAAATATCGTAGGCTTTCCCGACGGTATGTTTCGTGGAAGGTTACTCGGGATTTCCACCGGGTAACGCTCTTCATCGCGGCCGACGGTTCGGTGAACGAGCCGCCCATCATCATCAGGGTAGGAAGAGGGCATTTCGGAGATGCCCTGAAGACGATGTACGACTCGTTCATCGAAACGTCGGCCGTGATGGAGAACCTGATGCGGTGGAAATCCCGAGTAACCTTCCAATGGCAGTGGATATTTCTCGGGTTTCACACCGGGTAAGGTCCTCCATATCAAGGGTGGCCATAAATGCTTTGGCCTAGACCGAAACATCGTAGTACCCGGGTGAGAGGATGACAGTGAAAGACAGGTCTAGTGACACTGGAAGAGCTACAGATCCCAGTGAAGTCCAAAAACCTATAGCCTTACTCCATGGAAATGTTTTTTAAAACAAAACTAAGATTATTTATATTATCATTATTATTTTATTTTCATTTTTTTCCTTCCTAGATAAACCAAACTCTGAACTCTTATTTCCGTATTGTGTTACAGTTTTTGTTATAAACTGTTATCATCATCATCATTAGTCAACAATCCTGAGATTGGTTTGACGCAGCTCTCTATTTCTCTCTTCTATCCGCTAGCCCTTTTACAACGAAGTATTTCTTCTTTTTTTACATCCTTTATAACCTGTCCTATGTAACTCATTTGGGGCCGTCCCTTGCCCTTTTTCCCTAGTCCTTCAACGACAGTCTTTATCAAGCCGTCGTGCATGACAATGTGGCCAACTAAGTTGTCCCGTCTTCTGCTTAAGGTTTTTAGGAGGCTTCTCTTTTCTCCCACTCTTCTCAGCACTTCCTCATTACTTACACGGTCAACCAAATCCATCCAAAGTGTCATCAAAAAAGCATAATTCCCATACTTTTTTCACGAAACCGGGACACTGGAGAATTTTCGGTAACCGACGGGAGTCCCATAAAAGCGGTCTGAACCGGGATTGTCCCGGCCAAACTGGGACATATGGCCATTTTCTCCATATCTCCTTCCGACGTTTCGATGCGCAACTCGCCCGACGTTCTCATGGATCCAGGAATCCAATGTTATTCCGTCTGTGCTTTGGGGTACGTATACAAATTGCCGTGGTTGAGCAAGCGGTTACCCTCTCAAAGTCTCCTGATTGGCCACCAGTCCCATTGGATTTTCGGGAGATGGTCCCACATATAGCTTATGTTTGAGCCGCAGTGAATATTTCTCGGATTTTACACCGAAACTTTTTCGTACCTCCAAAGCACTGAATAGAACAAGTGACTTTGTCCGCAGTCATGCGCACAGGTCCAAATTTATACAAGGTTTCGAAAAAAAGTATTTAAAAAATTTTGTGTCACAAAATTTTAACTCTCGATAACTGATGAAAGTAGGAACCAGAATTACTATGTTTAGGTCGAAAACGCAACATTTGTAAACTACAGAAACTTTGAGCCAAGCGCTCCGATTGGCCGCAATTTTGCCGTGTTGCCAAATGCCCTGAAAAATTTACGAATTCGAATACTATTCCTGCATATGCCTTTGACTTTGTCCAGAGCATTCGGTAACAAGGCAAGCTCGCGGCCAATCGGAGCGCTTAGCTCAAAGTTTCTGTAGTTTAACATTGGAGCTTTTTCATCATCAACATCTGTAGTTTTGGTTCCCATTGACCAGGGAAAAAATTTCGTGACACATTTTTTCCATACTTTACACACCAAGGAATTAATTTTTCATGAAAAAATCATTATTGTTAGCCGAGATCCGAATCCCCATCACCTGATGGCCGGTCAATTATGATAACAGTTATACCACCAAGTCATCATAAGACTATTCTCCGACATTCAGCACGACCGTCTCCTGTGCAATAGGTGTGTGAGCCGTCAACACGTTGTTCGGTTAACCCAGTCTGAGATTCTCCTTGAAAGAAGATAGGTTGGTGGTGTTTAATGTTAGCACACCTGACTGGCAATCGGGAGATGGCGTTCGAATCCTGGCTAAGCCAAATAATTTTTCATGGCGAATTTCATCCTTGGTGTACCTATATTTTTCAAATTTTATATGGGCGCTCGTCAAAATATTTTAAGACGATATGGAAAATCTTACACAGTATGAAATATTAGATATCTGGTATGGTATGATATTTTTAGAGGATTCGACCGACAGCTAAGGTCATTTGCGCCTTAGGGAGGGGTAGGTAAGGAAGTGAGGAGAGAAACACGGCGTCGACATTACCATTCTCTTCACTAAAGGCGCCAAGGGGACCACGGCTAAACGTCCCATACGACGGACGGAGTGCTGCACCTTGAAGTGTCCACTGCAATGCGCCCAAGCAGTGATCGGGCAATCTCAGAAAAATCTACGCCACCGCCGGGATTTGAACCCAAACCCACGGAGTAGGAAGCCACCACTCTAGTTACCACACCTACCTGAACCCTCCAATAAATCTTCACCGCCGAATTTTAAGTTAATAAGTTAGCGCTCAGTGGGTAGCTGTTTTTTCAAAAACCTTAAGAACAAAATTTAATAAAATAATAAACAATAAATCTACACACTACTTAAAAATGAGAGACGCGCGATGGAGGTGTTAGGACTTCATCGTTAACCTGCAGGTACGAGAACAGCAAACATAATTTAGGTGCGCGTAGTGAGATATTTGACCGCCTGACGAGACAGGCCTTCTGGGCCGACTCTTCGTACGACAAAGGTTCAAACAAAACAAATTGCAGACGTGTTTACAACCACTGGGAATCAAAAATTATTAATAAAACTATCGCATTGATTTCAATCATGATCAAACACAGGTAAGAATAGGATGACTGCAATAAACTACTCATTGGAATTAAGACACTAACAGTGGCGGATTAAGGACGTTTGAGGTGGGGGCAATTCATTATTTTCCGCGATGCCTTGGTGGTATGAAATACATGTCAGCGATAATGCGCCTCAGGTCTCAAATGCATCGAGAAGTAACATTTATAAATTCATCAATTGAAATGTTGACATGGGAAAGCTAGTAAGTCACTAAATGTGAGTTTAACAGGAGATGAAAGAAAAAGGTTTATGGTAGGATGTTATGCAACGCCCTCGGAACAATAGAACTAGGAAATTGACGTACAGTCTATTGAGTTGGAAACCAAAGAATTCCCATTCGAACCTGTTTGATAATGTTTAATCTTGTTCACAACAACTTGAATTAAATTGGTATAGCTATGCAGTTGAAAACTCTTGAAAGAACATCTGATGGTTCACAACAATTTAAATGGTCGAAGCTTGACTTTTTATGAATCAAGCAATCACAAATATATACTTATAACAAACCGCGCAGCACTCTTCATTAATTCCTTAATTGAAACGTTGACATGGGAAAGGTAGCAAGTCACTAAATGTGAGTTTTTCAGGAGACGAAAGAAAAAGGTTACCAGTACTGTGAAGCAAGTATTAGTGTACAAACTTCGTCAATAGTATCAACTGATACATTGTACAAATTCACTTTCTACCTTGTCAATACCGTTGGCATGTGCATGTACTACCTTCTCCGTGTTTAAACGATATTTCCATTCTTTCTGACTCACCACCTTAACTATGTCAACGCTTCAATTATTTTTAAACTCCTTTTTCTTAGCTGGTGAAATGAAAACTTTAGATGAAGAGCCACCCAAAAGATTGTCATCATTTCATTTTTTTCAGAAATTGTGGGGCAGCCGATCCAACAGTATAACGACCACACATATCCGATCCACCATTGTTATACATTTAGACTAAGAATACGTAAAGACATTTTAAATAGCCCCTTTAGATCGACACTTGTTTCAAAATCTCATCCGATGAGACGGACACTCAAGAGGCAACAACTCGAAGGGGAGCACATAAGCGTTGCTTCCCGAAAAGTCAATCAATTCTATGTCCAACTTCGTGTTGACACGTTTTAACCCAAAACGGCCAAAAACCTTTAAAAAGTGAAAAACACCTCGCATTTGGCAAGGAGATTATACTATTGAAAAATATTTACAAGACTTAGGTATTTATTGGATATTTTTTTAAATATTCCTCCTCTGTTTTTATCGCCATCCCGGATCTCCAATTTTCATTTCCAGTACACTTAGTACGCATGTATTCCACATCTTTCATTGAAGAGTGAACTATAAGATAATAGTTTAGTGCGCAGTAGGTGGTTTTTTTTCAGCATCAATAATACGCAAAGCAAACGGAGCTAGGCAAGAGTCTCCAAGAGTAAGCCACAAATAAATGGAGCTGGACATAAATCCGATAATACTTCTTTACACCTAAAATTAGAACATGTTAAGTTATCATGCACGAGTGTCAGCAGCCCCTAGCTAAATAGCCACGGGATCATTTTATAAGACAAGAAGATATATTAAGAAGACAATTTATTGAATATTATCAAATTAGTAACTTCAGATTTGAGAAAGTACAAGTACCTTTTGGGATTAAGTTAGCATACTAGATCTACATAGTCGTCACTAGAATCCTACCTGGTATGATAATTATCATAATTGGTGTAGTAATACTTTGATACTTGCTCCCAGTAGGACCTAGTATAGCCGAGGGCATACCGAATTTAATATTTTGCAATTTTTTCCTTCACATCAAATTTAAACTACTACGCACATGACGATTTAGCAAAACCAGAAATGCGAGGCCAATACTGAAACGTCAACTTGAGAATCATTATAGAAAATAGAAAAAGAAAATTAAATACTAAATGATAGATTTTCTTAAAATTCTAGTTCGTAGTGAGAGTGGAATTCAATAAAATTTCCATTAAATTAAGTACTCATTTTTGAAATAAGAATGTTTTAACATTAAAACAAACGCTACCTTCGCAAGTAGCAAATCAGATACATCACGTGATATCGAATGCCAATTCAACCTTAGTCACAAGCGCAATAGCCAAAAACATCTCGAGAACAGGTATGTTATGAGGTGAAATCTTATACGATGTTTCCCACACGTCCGTAATGATAAAGAAAAATAATTGTTTCCATTGTAAATTGCTCATAAACCTAGCACAAGTTCAAGAATCACGTAATTCTTCTCAGTTGGTAACGACCATCCTGGTCTTTGGAATGGGTTTCCTGTACTCGCAATAATCCTCCGCCAGCAAGGACAAGCATCGCGTGATGCAGGTTTCAGCAAAGTGTTTGGTAACGGGCGAGTCACACCGCTGTTGGTTTGAAGGAAGTGTAACAGTTTTGGATGAGGAAAAACAATTGCGAGAAGCAGAGCGCGGGTGGAACTCTTATATGCATGTACCTTCCATCTCAAGTGGAACCACTCGCAGTCTTCCTCACTTTAGTCTTCAACCTCGGTATATTCTCGGGGCACGTTTTAAAACGGCAAAATAAAATAAAATGAGACGCTTATTTGTTTTGCTTATTTATTCATCTCTTTTAAACTCCGATGAGGAAAGACCCACTTGCTACGGGGGAGCAGCTGAAAATTTTTTTTCTGACGGGGCAGAAATGTCTCGAAAAACGGGCACTTAGGAGAGACACTGAGCAATGCTGCCTTCTTAAACCAGTAAACTCAATAGGGTTTTCGTAAGCATATGAAGGGTGCTATTTTGAGTTACAGAATTTTTAGCAGCAATAGGTCCCTAAATTACACGAATCTAGTTGAAGATTTAGCTAGAAGGAGACGGAACTAACATGTTGGCGACAAAGAAAAGGTAGGTCACGTTGGTCAAAAGTTAAACGTATAATTGTTCCCAGCTTTAAGCACTGAAAATGATATTTCACTCTGTAGTCCTAAGTTCTCATAAGGTATGAGAAATATATCAGTACCAACGACGTGGTAGTTGGACGAACATGCATCAAGTTTCCACGTCGACCTCTAGGTGTGCGATCTAAAATCGTGAGCTCGTGTACAATTGAATTTTCTCATATTCACACCAACTAAACCATTCATTTTGGCCATTAATTGCACTGTGGATTAACTGTAAGAATTTTTACTTGTAATGAGAGCATATAGGTGAAGTTATTAACGTATATGATTGCCCAAATTTTGCTATCTAATAACAAATTATTGTATTAATAATATTGTTTTAATGGAAAAGGCTACTAACCAAGGACTGTCCTAGGTAATTAGATTAAGCAACACAGGGTAACTCCAAATCCACTTTTGACGACGTAAAATTCGATGTCAGTAGTGAAATGTTTAACTATCGCAATACATGATACTTAACCGAGGAGCAAAGAATTCTTGCGACCATAAACTATACGTGTCATTAGTTATTAGATAATTATTTCTCGACTCATAAAAATGGCATTGAAGACATAAAGGGGAAGACATTATTAGGAAAAGATAATAACCACAAAAGTCATTACATTACAGATACCTACTCAAAGCGCGTCATCAGAAGTTGTAATAATGCTATTAAATGAACATGTAAACATACATGTGAATGATTTTTACATTTCAATCTGACGCCACCTAAATGCCAAGTAAACAAACACCTCCATAAGGAAACTCAACTCAAGAGATGATACGTTATTCTTAGGGGCTGATTGAGAATACTGTTTTATGGAGCAGTCCTGTAGACGACAATGCACTTTCAACATGCCTTTACTTTTGAATTTATATCCAAATACACACCCAGAATTGAAATATCAATGGTGAGCTATTACAATCTGAAAAAAAGGTTGCGTCCCAACGAATAAACACCGATAGAATGCCTAAGTATAATCAAACACACAATGCATAGAAAAAAATTATGACAGTTCCTGATTATTGTTTTACCAAAAGTATCTTTTACTAAGTATTAAGTAAGTTGTAAGCGAGAAATTCATCAAATGAGCTTATACTTTTCAGATAAAATGAAACGCAAATTTTTAGAGAGACATGAAACGGCTTTAAAATAATGCATTAAATATCTCTTATGAACCCGGACAGTTTGAAGGTCAATAGGAAAAAAAAGATATCATCAAAGTTCACACATGGTGAAACTTCCAAGAAATGCTTAAAAATTCATCACACACACCAACTAAGAATTTAATTAAATAGCATGGAGCCGCAGATGCCGGCATACGGCACAAAAGATTACGTTTTTATCAACATTTGAAATACAAACACTCACTCCAAAAACAACAACATAAAATATCAACAAAGAAGGGTAGGCAAACAGTAAAATCATAAAATTGGAAATCATTCTTTGAATAGAGGGCAGATTCATCCCAAAATACTCGACCAAAATTGCTAAAATAAATTAAACAATGATTAGATGTAAGGCTAAAGGTAAAATAATAGTGAGAAAACACGAACTGCGCTGCTTCTCTGATACTGCGTATTCATTTGTTTCTCGCGAAACGCGTGACCAATGCGGGAGGGATCAACGACTACTACGAGGGCGACTGGCATACGCAGGAGGAGGGGAGGTGCGAATGCCTTGAACAAGTATGAGAAGAAGAAGGAAGAGAAGAGGACCTGGAACAGGACCTTGGGACACTCTTCATTTCTCATCTGTAAACGGATCTGTCTCACGTAACAGCAAGGACGATGGAGGAGTTCTACACACAAAAACGTACGAACTCTAAGATATGTTAGCAAAAAATAAGGGAAAAAAGTATTGGCCACAAAAGCCAGAAAACACAAAAAAGTCTTGTTAGAGGGGAAAAAATGGACACAATATCCTTCCCATTATCCTCGCGATAGTACACTACTCTGGAGATAAAAACCGAAGTAAGATGGCAATAAACGGTAAACAGAGGAAAATCAGCATCGATATAATCAATGCATAATTCTAATTCTAATGATTGCAGCATAAAGCCCACTAATAAGCTCACATGATGAATTAAAATACTTACGTTTCATTAGCACTGCTCTCATTCCCAGAAAAACACTGCAATCTTCAAGGCAGGGTAACATCGAAAGCAGGCAGGTGGTTGTTGAGTAATTGAGCTAATCACGCCGACTGTTTCACAAAAACTATCCCCCCTCTCATACCAAAATGTGTTCTCACAGTCAGAAAACAGGAAGCGTTTTAGGGCGATGATTTCTTTTCGAACTGGTAACGAGGAAATTTTAGCAACAAGATGCACAATAGTACAATAGCTCTTCAGAAACAGTGCCTTCACAGAGTTGGTCCAAAGAGTTAGATTAAATCTTTAAGGAGTCACTGCTATGCCAACGAGGTTAGGAGGGATAATGAGGAAGTAACGTCAATAGAGCTCAAAGTTCGCGAACAATAACAAACCTCGATAACACATCACCACCGTCTGTAGCAAAAATAGGTTGTCACAGCCTGGATGAAACGAAATTTCTCCTCAATCAATCCCTGATTTCGTCCCTTGAGGTCTCTATGGTTCACTTATTCGTGGGGGAGGGTAATAAGTAACGGGGCTACACCACCCACGCACTCTATGTCCTCAGCTGCACAAGAACCGCATCCACCTCCATTACCATCGGAATACTCTCACTTTACGCCCAGATTTCAACACCGAAAATTTCTCACCAACTCCCCGCCCCCCCACTTTCCCGGTCCTAAACCTTTCCACAACAATGCAGTTCGGGAGACGTTAAGGCAGCTCCGTTACCCTTTCTGGTCCAGGAAGGGACTGGGATGCTGTCCCGGCCGAGGGTCTTATGCGGCGTCGAGATGAGAGGCGCCTGGCGGCGGGGTGATCAACTACTCTGCCACCCCTACCTCTCTCTCTCCCCTCCCCTCCCTTGAGAAATATCCTCCCTCCCCTGGTACCCTCAGAATCCTTCCTCCTCTCCCTCCAGCTACCCCTTCCCCATCTTCCTCCTTCCCGCTAACAAACACAGATGAAAACCGTGGTGCTCCAGGGAAAAGGGAAAGATGGGAGAGGGCTTTCCCCGCAGGAGACGATGATTTGACCTTCCTAGCCGCTCCTAAGTCCATGTCTAGGTGCACGATATGGATAAATCATAAGTGCTCCACGTTTATATAATTATATATTGGTGCTCCTTAAGCAAGGCCCTTTTACAATCCAGTCTCTGACTTTGATACATAAACAAACATACCGGCCTCCTTGACAACAATACAAAATATAGTCAACTCTTTGCAGAGAGATGCCCTGGAACATGTCGTGTCTGAGGGTATCTAATGATCAACGAGTATATCGCATTGCACACAAATTTTATTAACAGTGTACTCCACGTGTTTCAATTGTGACACAAGGTACCCACAAAAGATCACGTCGGGGTCACCAATGCGGAGAATGCAAAATGTGACGGAACCCCTTACGGTCGCCACATAACCGAGGCAACTACCGCGACTTTCTTAACGTTCAGGATTTCTCGCTTTGGGTGCTCTCAAATGATCACTTCGGGGTCACCGATAAGTGGTGTAGCGAGGGGTCGAGAGTCCATCGAATACGAGTCGCTATATCTAAAATGACGAAGGGATACAGACGAAGATTCGACTTTCCTAGCAGATTACTGAAGAGTTTTCCCCGAGAAACCAAGTAAATGACATTTTCATGGAAATATACGATCTACTACGAGTAATTGGACCTCGTTGAAAAGCGATATGAGTTCATCTCAAAAATTACATTTAAACATCTTTGAATTTCCACGATAACTTACATTTAAGCGTACGCAATTTAAGAGCTGGGAACCATTAGTCTCGAACTATTGAAGTTACGAAAGAATCATACCTTTGATTACTTTAAAACTTTATTTTATTTTCTGCTTGTCAAAAACATGGCTTACTTACTCGTCTTTCACCTCTGGTAACTTTGATTTATAATTATTTAGAAGAGGAAAATACCAAAAGATCATTCAATTTACTTAGAGGATGGTTCTTAACTATCCCTGTTGGACTAATGGTTTTTATATTTTTCGATAAATTAATAAAGGATTCAAATATATTGTCAATTTGTACGTCAAATTATGCTATTTAGCTTCGTAAGATTCTATTTTTGGTGAGTCCCGTTCGAAGGAGCAACTTTTTTTTATGTGTCTGTCTTTTTTTTCATCTGACTTTGAACGCGTTGGATGTAATTTCCTGTAGCCCCAACGAGGAAATCCATTTTCATATTCAATCACCATCCACGGCCCCTCCCCTCTCTTATATTTCATAGGTTACGGTTTTTGTTTGAGCTGGTTACATTTTTACCTCTCGTGGGCCTTTTAAAATCAGTTGAGTGGAAATTTCATGCAGTCTAAAGCGTTTTTCCCCCCATGCGTAGAATATGATGAAAAGTGGGTGAGTTCTGTAGAGATAGGTGAAGCAAGCTACTAGTTTGTTTGTCCGCTATGCGTTTCCATACGGCTACACGAATTACAACCAAAGTTGGTACATTGGTGCATCTCATGGTACTTAACCCTGTAGTGCTACCTTCGATTGCGTCCAACGCGTCCTTTGCCTTGTTTGAATGAGAGCTAGGGGTATAACTTCGTTGAACACAAAATCACCTGCATTTGAATAAGAATGTAAAAATAAAAGGATGAGTGGGGAGTAGAATAAAGACGACTATGCACTTTTTTGAGTAATAATACGAAGTAATTGGAGGCTATAAAAACTATTACCCGAGGGGACTGCATACTGGAGGCCCAATTCCATGCCATAGAAGGCTGCATGTCTGTCGCCACTTCGATCGCATTTTAATCTGTTTTCAAAATTGTCAATTCAAAAAAATGCGGCGCGGTGATGAGTGCAATGCGATCCACATTTTTATAATGAGTGTAGAGTTTGCAATTACGAGGAATAGCATGAAAAATTTGTGAAATTGACACACTGCAATCAGCATTACATAAATTTCGGTTAACTCGCCTCTATGTACCTCATTTATTGGTGCTCCTTAAGCAAGGCCCTTTTACAATCCAGTCTCTGACTTTGATACATAAACAAACATACCGGCCTCCTTGATAACAATACAAAATATAGTCAACTTTTTGCAGAGAGATACCCTGGACCATGTCGCGTCTGAGGGTATCTAATGATCAACGAAGATATCGCATTGCACACAAATTTTATTAACAGTGTACTACACGTGTTTCAATTGTGACACAAGGCACCCACAAAAGATCACGTGATCCAAAATACCCACAAAAGATCCTCTGTGAATCTCGGATCATTTATTCCGCCAGCGACACGAGTGACGAATTTCGTAAACCCATTGAAATGCGCGGTATGTGACAACACAATTAGAGATCGACTTGAGTATCCACTTCTGTAATACTCGTGATTTTACCAATTCCAGGCAAGTAACGTATTCGAGCACGACACATAATCGATGCGAAGACAAGGTAGGAATGCAATGCAATCATTTCTCGATATAGCGATGGATTCATTGGATAGACTGAAGGAAACTGGATATTTTTTCTCCCTCTCATTTTTGAGTCAGAACACGACATGAGAAGAGCATTGAGGGATGGATCAAGGATCGTCAAAAGGCACCAAAGTTTTGGAAGAAAAAAGGGACCAAAGACACGTTAAGAGGAAAGAGAGGTTCAAAGAAGATACAGTGTGTCAAAAGAGGATGGGAGGAGTGGATGAATTTAATCGATCAACGGAACATGGCTGCTCCCTCTGGAACAGAATATCAGCTCTGTAATGGGCTTGCCACCAGCAATGTACCGTTCAATTATTTTCACCGTTTTCAAATCATAATTCACTGTACTGTTTTATAGTTTTTATGAATGTTGAAAGTAAAAAGGTTTTCCATCGGGAGGGGGAAATTCATCTCTCTCGCGTAAAAAAGGACATTCTTAAATAACTTCAGTTTAACAGTAGTTTCCATGACGACGGGCAGGAACCGTAAAAAAAACACTAATTCCATACTCGACCGTAAATGAAATGTGCTGTTTAGCTTTTATGATTACTCATCGAAACCCGAGTTGCTTTAATTTAAAAAAATTAGTGGTTTAAGTAAAAGTTAACCATCCACGGAACATTTCCTTAGCTCATTCATAACTGTGTAATACTCCATTATAAGCTTTCTTGGTTAATTAACTTTTACTTATCCCACGACTTTTTTTACACAAAGCGACCCGGGTTTCGATGAGTAATCATACAAACGTCATGACGCGTCATAAAGAAGAAAAAAATCATAAAGAAACGGACGCCAGAATACCTTGCCAATCGATACCTATATTTTCCCGTAGTCCTACGTCCGTTTTAAAATTCATCTCTTTCTTCGTTAGGTAACTAGGTTACGATAATAAGATAAATACATCATAATTTACGCCTAAAGATGATGATAAATCATAGGAACCCGGGTCGATTTATGTAAAACAAGTAGTGGGATAACTAAAAGTTAACTAACCGAGAAACGTTTTCAAATTATTCAAATATTGGGGGGTGAGATTTAAGTGTTTCAGTCAGTTTCGAGTACCCTAGAAAAAGTGGATCAGGAGGTGAGGCTTAGAAAGGATAACGAAAGGTTTGGAGTTGTGGATCCAAAGAAAATGAAGACTCCATTGGTATAAGCTAAATTGTAATGTATCTTCTAGTAAAATTATTAACTTATTCAAATTTGTTATCACCTCAAGATCTTGAAAATATATATTAGTATTCAAGAATTTCATCTATCAACGAAGATGTGCCAATTTAAAAAAATATTTTATGCGGATGCAAGTAATGAGCGTTATTGCATACATTTTTCATTTTCACCATAAAAATGACGTGTATGCAATTCATAGAATTATGATGATAACTTGCGAAGTACACTTTGAATGGCCTACAAAAAAGGTCCTTCACGGAACCCATTGTGATATCGCATTTCATTTTGTAATGCATGAAAACTGGCTTTCAATTTGTATAACTTTGAGCTCTGCGTCTATCCGTGATAAAAAACTACAAATAGTAATTTCCACATTTTAATGCAAAACTCAACTTCCGACCATGTTTTCAACATACCATGTTTTTTTCAAAAAATTGAATTACAAGGTATTGAATACTTGAAAATGACATGATAAGTTGAAACCATGGTCGGTAGGTGAGTTTTGTATTTAAGTTGTGGAAGTTTAAGTGTGCAAATTACCATTTGTAGTTTTTATCGAGGATATATCGAAATTCCACCAAGTCAAGCCCTGAAACGATTTTATATCTACGATATAAATTTTTCCTTGGTAAAATTATAAATAGTTTTTCCTTACGGTTCAAACTTAAACTCTTTTTCGAAATGTCCCACGCAGAAACTGGAATGGCTGACAATAAGAAAACGTTACCTACATACACAAATTACGGCCGGTAGAGATGGAGTGAATCGTCCTCATGAGCACGCAAATGTAAGAGAATATGATTCCCGTGAAGTTGAAAATCTTCACCGGTTGGCGCGAAGAGTAATGACCGGGCTTGAAATGGAGACGAAAGAATAGGGGTAGGGCTGGTCCGTGGGGACGGACTTCTCAAGGAATTTCATTTCACGTTTCCCGCCAAGGAAAAAGGTCCGTGAAAGGACTTTAGCGTAAGGGAGAGCCGGCGAGACGTCTTGGAATTGGGGCGTTCACTCATATTTAAATCGCATTTCATGAAAATAATCTGGATACTGAATGAAACTGATAACTTTGGACGAAAAAATTCTTCCCCATTCCGTCAATATCTCGTTGGCATAAAATGAGAAAATGCGAATGTAACAGCCCACCTTTCACGAGTTGCTGACGTCATAAGAGCTCTGGTTTATTTAACTCATTCAAAGGTAATTTTTTATTGAGGAAAGGAATTGCCAACAGGAGTTTAAACAACAACGAGCCACACAATGTTAAGGAGTAACTACGAATATATCACCCACTCAGCATAAGTTTGTGACGTCATCGACATATCCATGAAAGAGTCGGTTTTTCGTCGCAATTAGAACGAAAAGAAGTCAACCCATCGAAATAGAGAAAAATAAGGGTATCTTTATTTGACCAACTCGGTCACAATCAAAATATACTTAGAAAGAAATTTACCGTGAAAATATCATTTGGCTTAGTCAGGATTCGAACTCAGATCTCCCGATTGACGATCAAATTGACAACAAGCTTGGTTTTGTAACCTGTAGCATAGATCAATAGGAAATCGGAAGATCCGGGCTCGAATCCAGGATAAACCTAATGATTCATTCAATGGTTTCCGGCTCAACCTTGTGGAAGTCGAAGTTCACAAATTACAAAACGACTTCGTTTTCTTCCACGGATTTATTTTCTAGGTACGACATGTTTCAACCTCAAGAGGTCATTTTCAAGTAGCGTTCCACCTCTTTAGGTTGAAACATGTGTTACCAAGAAAATAAATCCGTGGAAGAAAACGAAGTCGTTTTGTCATTTGTGAACTTCAACTTTCACAAAGTTGAGCCGGAAACCATTGAATGTACGTACTTGAAACTTACTTCTTAAGGTTGAAACATGGCGTACCGAGAAAATAAATCCGTGGAAGAAAACGAAGTCGTTTTGTCATTTGTGAACTTCAACTTCCACAAAGTTGAGCCGGAAACCATTGAATGTACGTACTTGAAACTTACTTCTTAAGGTTGAAACATGGCGTACCAAGAAAATAAATCCGTGGAAGAAAACGACGTCGTTTTGTCATTTGTGAACTTCAACTTCCACAAAGTTGAGCCGGAAACCATTGAATGTACGTACTTGAAACTTACTTCTTAAATTTGAAACATGGCGTACCAAGAAAATAAATCCGTGGAAGAAAACGAAGTCGTTTTGTCATGACGAATTGATGACGTCACGAACTAATGCCGAGCGGGTCACCTCCTCCCAGCAGCTACTCTTCGGCCACGCGTGCTTCGTTGTTGTTTGTGCATTTCTGCACCCGAGCGCGTGAATGCGTACAAATCCACTTGCAACATGCAGTGCTTCTATCAGAATCGACAAAGGTGATGAATTGGAACGACCCCGCTGCGATCGGGCTGGTCCATGGAGGGACGGACTTTTCAAGGAATTTCATTTTGCGTTTCCCGCCCGGAGGGGTCTAAGAAAGGGCTTTGGTGTGTGTATGTGGAAGAGACGGGGGAGCTCCCTTGGAATTGACCGGTCTTGCGAGGAGAAGTCCGGGGGAGGAAGAGAAGGGGTTTAAGGGAGGCCGAGTGCGGAAGGGAGGGTCCTTTCTCACTTGGCCCGCCCCTGAGCGCGTAATGGGAACGGTGTTTGAATAAAAGAGGGAAGGAAAGGGAGATGAGTTGGGGAGGAGAGGAGGCCTTGGGAAATTTTAATGCGGAAGGCGGGGGAGTGTTGCTCTCGCGGTGACCTCGTTGTTGAACGCGTCGTCCCCGTGACACGGTGGTCGCCACATCGAATTTCTTCCCACTTGGCCACAGTTAACCCTTTATAACCATCTTCTTCAGACTTCTCATTTTATCGCTGCATCAACTAAAACTGCATAAGCACTTACTTCCTATATCCACCCGAAAAATGTTAATTTCTACCCTGGTATTCCCTTCCTTTGATTATTGTAGTCTTCAACGGTGTTCGGCGAGATGCTGTGGAACATTATGATACAATGATAAATGAAGAGCGAACTTAGAGCATGTCCACAGTAATTTTATTTGGTACGACGCGTTTCAGCGACCTTTCTTCGCTATCATCAGGTACAAAATGCCTGCCTGCATGCATTTTGTACCTGATGATAGCGAAGTAAGGTCGCTGAAACGCGTCGTACCAAATAAAATTACTGTGGACATGCCCTAAGTTTGCTCTTCATTTATCATTGTAGTCTTGTTTATAATGACATGCCTAAAGAGCTGGATAAAAAGTTACAAAGACTTCTTAATTCATGTGTAAGATAAATTTAAGAAAGGATGTTCATGTATCACAGCACAGAATCAGCCTTGGTTGGCTAAATCTTTGTAACCGAAGGAAATATCTACTCGGTGCTCTTATTTTTAAGATTTTCAGAGAGAGAATCCCTAATTATCTCCGGGAAATCTTTATGAACAGATCAGTAAGCACTCATATGTCATCTCGCAAATAGGACTATTTATGTTATCCTACTCCACGTACAACTACCGACCAGAAATCATTTCTAGTAACGGCATCTAAATTTTGGAATTCTCTCCCTGAGGATCTAAAACAGAAGGGCTCCATCCATACATTTAAATATAAATTATGCATGGCTTTACTCAATGGAGAGAGAAAATAAACTCCTACGTAAAATACAGCCAACATATTCCGTGTGTTGTCAAATTTCAATCCTTGTTTACGTGTCATTTCTTTATTATATGTGTACCAAACAACTTCATTGTTATTACTTGATATTTTCATGAACTCTGTGCTTTGATGAGCCAATTATTGTAAATTATGTTTTGCTCCAAGAGTTTACCCAGAGCATGAATAAATATCTATTCTATTCTATTTTAAAAATGAGTAAATTTTCTACTCAATCATAATAATTGGGTCAGCTACATATTCGCCATTGAAATATTTATCACAAAAGAACACGTAGTTTAAATCTTTCCTGAATAGAGCCAAACATGGATACATTTTTCACGTCACTTAGAAGAAACATTGGGTTATATTTAATGGGCTAAACAAGGGTACGGTGTCCCGAAAAAGAAGTCCTGGAATACTATACTAGTGACTTTTACAAACCACTATGGTAAAAATACTTGCACAATCCAAAGATGCTGAAGCATTGAAATCCGGATGCAAGTTTTATTTAACCATAAAGAAATGAATAAGTTACTGGTATAATAAGTGGAATTCCACAAAGTGATTACTTTTAACATTTGATTCGAAGTCTTGGAATTATCTTCTAGATTCCCACGCAATTTTTTTGGCATAGCTAACCGTCAATCGGGATATTAGGGTTCGAAACCCGAAGATAGAAGTCTCCACGACCGGGAATCGAACCACGGACCTTTGGTTATTTGGTCCACTGCGCAGACCACTACGCTATCCAGGTTCCCGATTTCCATTGGTAGTTGCATGACATGGTTCGATTCCCGATCCCTAGAATTCTGGATGTGCGAGCTAGATTAGGGAGAGGAAGTCCTTCATACTCGGAATTTTTATATTCATACGAACGTGGCTAAGTCTGAGTTAAGTTCTACTCTCACCAAGCCAAAGTAACTCTTAGTAAAGAGGGGAGAATCCCTTAGTAAATGATGGAAGTTTCAAGAAAAAATTGTTTAAAAAACCTGGTAAATTCTAGAAGCCATACTGCTGGACTTTTTTTAAAGTTAAGAATATAAAATATTTATCATATGTACGTATATTACTACCGAAAGGTCTTTTTCTGTCATTCCGTGTAAGCTCTTACACCTACAGTGATTAATGAGGTATCATTTTAAACATTTATTCAACGGCTTATGACGAAAAATACAATCTTAACCTAAAATTACACTATCTATTAATTTTTCTTAATAGTTACAATTTTTCCACATAGATTACTCGCTTAAGGTATATCGACTCCGCGCATTTTATTTTTATTCTAAACTTAAAAAAAAAACGGCCATGCCTTTCCAAATGACAGGGAAACAATTCCCAATCAAAGAGGCCTCTGCAATGTCAATTACTAAAGCACAGGGTCAGAATCTTCAGAGAGCCGGATTGTACTTATACCTGGTTTTACGCAAGTCGCATTTTATAGAGTTCGCATTTCCGTGATAAAGAAACTAACAACCAAAACGCTACAGACGACAACATTGTTACTTCTAATATTGGCATTTAAGAGGTTTTGTAAATTGCGTGCCATTATTCAGTAACAGACGTCATGATCGTTCCTACTAGTACCAAATTCCCTAGCCTGTAATATATTCATATTCTTAGTGTTTTTTAGCAAGAAAACAAGTATAGAGAACTTCCACACAATTACTACCTGGAAGAGACTATACGCAAAACAGAAGGCCAAAAATCGATGTCCTCGACGCTGATTGGTTGAGCCACCGGTAGACCACCCTGAGGATGGTAAAGTATATGTAGCGGGCCATTTCCAACTATCGGCACTCAGACCTCATCCGATGATGTGACCAGCATAGGCCAAGAAACGTTATCAGAACTCAACCTCGACGCAGCTGACCCGGAAAAGCAATGGAGAGAAATGCAAGTATAAGGAAATTACTTTTTGATACACTTTCTTCTTCATTTAAAACCCAATTACACCGTTTCCTTAACATACGTAATCCCTGATAGCGTTAAAGTGCGAAATATTCGTACCGGTTACCTATTAAGAGGAAATAGAGAGTAGGTACTTAAACACAATCCTATCTCAACCGATGATGATGAATTGTTTTTTTTGTCTGTAACACTAGACCTTCACGCGCGACTTCTGGCCGAATAAATTTCTTTTTTACAATTTTGTTTATTATTTATCGTCGTCAAGCCTGAATACTTGAGGCGTGCCACGCATTTATATTCTCAATTTCCACCGTTCCGCCAGCCGAGCGAGATAAAATGTGAATGATGGAAACTCGTGACATCACGTCCTCCAATGCTGAAAGTCATTAAGGGTGTTGCATTTTCATTTTTTTAGAGAAAATCGTCGGTGACATTTTTAAAGGGAATATTTTGTTTCTCGCCAGGGTTTAGGGCATAGCTGCGGACCCTTAATGAATCGGTTGAAATTAAATCGGATTCGTATCAGTAGTGCAAAAATAACTTCTGAATATAGCTGAATACTGAAATTGTTCATTGAAAAATTTCAAAATCGGGGGAAACAAATGTATTTGGCACGTTCTATGATAGATTAAGTGCTACTTATAAGGGACCCAGATGAAGAAGTGACAATTTATATAAAACCACGTATGGGTCAATCTTAAGAGTTATTTCTGCAGGACCAGTTTTGAAGAGAAGTGGACAAAAGAGACGAAAATTATATGAACTAAGTAGTCAGCTTGCTCGAATATCCGAATGACCAAATGGTCAATTCATTTATTTAAATAGATCGGTGAAAATTGATTATGTTCACGTTGCACTGTAAAGTTACGTCGTAGGGATGAAAAACATAAACATTAATACACCGTATTTGACGGTATGGAAGACGCACCCTCATTCCAGTACGACACAAACAAGCTAAAATAATAACTACATATACGGTCAAGCTCGTTCGATATGTCGCTCCTAGCCCTTTTGATATCGCACAAGCGATCAAAATGATAGTAATGTATAATAAATAAAAGATAAATAACGTCTCATTATAGCTTAATAACAATAAAAACTACAACATTCTTCAATTAAATAATAAATAAATACAATCAACATTTAACATTAACCAACAGAGGTAGAAACTTCACATATAAGATGATGGTGTTTTTTGAGCAATTATTTTGGAAAAAGGTTCGTCTACATGCCGTCAAACACGGTATTTATTAATATCATCAAAAATATTACAATAATGAATCAAAGAAGCACCTTTACCTTAAGGCCGTTTTCCACAGGCACGTCATTGCACAGGTTAGCACTGAAAACAAATTTGAAAATGCAAGAATGCGAGCTCGGAATTAGAGCAGAAGCTATTTTCCCATCTCGCATCAATGCATTCTCGCTTGTGTTCTAACATTTCACCGCCTAACACGACGCAATTTTGATTGGGCCTTAGTAAAAACGTCACGTTGCCCAATGACGTGCCCGGTGTAAAACGGCCTTTACTGTGAGACCAACGACCCCAATAATGCCAAAGTAATGCCCCAATGTCCCCAATGAGTAATTCCCTGAGGATGGTGTCAGACGCGGCCATCGAAACGTCGGCCTACAAGCAACGCCAGTGGAAAATCCGAGAAGATTTCGTCAGTATTCATCTTTTTCCGACTTTTTTTGTATAGACAGTGGCAAGTTGCTATTTGGTGGGAGGGAAATATTTCGCTTGTTTAAAATCATGTCACCTTCCAGCAGAGGTATCTACCTTCCCCTCCAAGCATCCTAACCTACTCCACCACCCCTCCAACGCTTCCATTTCCGGTCTCTCCCACCCCCAACTCACCCACCCACACGCTGCAAAACCTGATGGTTTTATTGCTCGAATCGAGTTATGCATCGATTACCATGCGGAGCTGAAGTAATTCGCGGAGCGAGTCTCTCTCTCTCTCTCTGGAGTTTTGAGTGTCCCCGAAAACCTGTTCGCGACTCGTCGTAAACGATCGATCAGTTGGAAAGAGAATTCTGGCGGAGAAGACTAGGAAAAAACAGAACATTCGTACTTGAGAGGAACGACGATACGTGCACCTCCAGACTCAGATTGGTGGTATATCTGCCGTAAAATGGATTACATCCACGTGACGAAAGATTCTAAGTTTTTCTGGTGGATAAAATGTAGAAATTCACCTTGGGTTGTCAACCGAACTAATGGCTCCTTTTCCAAGAGTGATCATGCCTCGTGACGGCAGCAGAGCGAGTTGCCGAAACGTTTGAAATGGAGTCATTCAATACCCGGTATAACCCGTAAAGAATTACATCATATATTCACAGGCTCAAGATAAAGTCAGCTGCATTTGCAATCCGAGATCAAATTAACTTTACTCTGCGTAACTTGGCTCTTAATGACCCAGGCAAAGAAATAAAATACGTAGCCAGTCACAACTGACACAGTAAAACAATGTATAATTCGAAATAAATACATGAATTCATGTCTTACTTCATGGATATGTTGTATATACATGATGGAGGAATTTTCATATTCCTCTACCAGCAGTAAACTTCCGATTTACTATCTGTGGAAAATTAAAAGTCTGTTCTTTCGTCATGTATCGATTTTATGAGAATCCGCAACGATAGGTATGACTATCTCCCTTGAATTGGAGCAGAATTATAAGAAAGTTCAGCTCTTCTCAAATAATGGTTAATTCGAGAAATGCCTCTTTAAGTTGTTTTGAACTAGCACACACGATTCAGTAGTTGAAGTCTACACTCCTGATACAATAGTTGTGAATTATGTATTATTCGGTATTTTGGTGTGCCCACCCCTAAGTGACAGCTCAGATAGTAAATTGTAAATCCCTGAATGTTACAGACTTTGTGGATGATTTTCCGAGTTTCATCACATTTATTTCGCTTACAATTCACATTAACAGGATATAAAATGTCATATAAGTGATAATAATTTTACTAGGACCATGGGTTGCCTCCTACTCTTTTAACTTCGATCATTAAAATATAGCACTCTAAAGTAGCACTAAATCTAGCACTAAAGTTGTGTTAAGATTAAAGCTAAACTTGATGACTTTTTGGAAGGGTTATTCGAAAAGTTAATTTTAGAGGTTTTGTTGATTTCAGGGTAATTTCAAGGAATAACTTCACTAAATAGATAATATAACCATGATGCATTATTAAATGTTATAATCTGTGAAATTCTCACCCTCTACCGTATTTTTTCTTGTGAAATTGCTTTTTTTATTGACTTTTTCTAATTTTTTTAAGAGCCAGAATAGCGTCAAAATCCATTTCCGGGATTAATTTTCCTAAACTTTTCCGGGGAGGATCCCAGAATCACCTGGTAAGAAGGGCCCCATCACGAGCCCCAGGCGAGGGCCCCCAATCACCCCAGACCGCCAACGATAAGCACAACCATGGAAAAACCCGTGTGACGTCATTCTGGAATCTCGAGGGGTAAAATCACCAATTAAAAAAAAGTACTCCCATCCATTAGCTGTTTATCACATACTATTACCGTATTCCACTTTTGATTCTCTTATATAACTTGCTCTCTTAACTTCGATAATTGAAATATAGCACTCTTTGTCCATCATTGAGACACAGCGATAAGTATTAACATCAAATCTCGATGGCTAAAATCACCAAATTAAAAAAACCTACTCCCATTAGTTAGCTTTTTTATCGCACACTATTGCCGTATTCCACTGCTAATCCTTTTATACAACTTACTCTTTTAACTTCGGTAATTGAAACATATCACTTTATGTCCATCATCGAGACACATCGATAAGTACAACCATCGAATCTCGAGGGGTAGAGTCACCAAATAAAAAAGCCTACTCCCATTCATTAGCTTTTTATCACACACTATCGCCCATATTCTTCCACCGAATCACGCTAAATCCTTTTCCGATGAAAGCATATTTTCTCCTTTCATCCAATCCACAACTGAAGCCGTTTTCCCATCTCCTATTAGTCTATCTACCCACGCTCTTTCCCTAGCTGTTCTCCCGAGCTCGTTATCCGCCGGCAACCCAATACAACCGAAGCAATCCTTCTGTTGCTCAGCCTTGGCGCCGTACCCCTTTCCTTTCTCCCCCCCCCCCCCCCCCAATAACCCAGTCAACCCTGAGGGACTCAATCATGTCGACTGAACCATTTCATATTCCTGACATATCCCTGCGCTTATTTTTCATGTCTGCCCTTCCATGAAGCCTCGCAATAGTTTCATGAATAAATGACAATCGAGTTCCCTTTTTCTCCAACCTCACAAAATTGCGGAAATACAAGCATCACAGGTTTGAGAAGCAGCGCAATATTTATGACTGCGAATATTTTCGCGTTACAGAGCCAATTATTTGCATTTATCTTTTCACTGTACTAGAATAGCTATTTCAAGAATAATGTAATACTTATCACAGTGAAAGTATAATCTCAATAGCTTTCTCAAAATAATATTTGCTTCTAATAATGTATGGCATCATTGATGAAGCAGAATTTGAAACTCTGTAACTGATATGGTTGCTGCGTGACTCAGAGTCAATCAGAATTAAAATTTCAGGCTTTTGTGTACACAGTTGGCTCTATTTAAAAATAGCCTTTTTTTACTCATGAACTAAATGATTACAGTGAAATCATGTACTGAATAGCTTTCTCTGAATATAGTATTCTTCAAGGCTTCATATAATCATAAAAATATGAACTGCAATGTTTTGAGTGTCAAAAAGCAATTACTTCCAATTAGTCGTAGTGTTAATTCCAGCATTGCCTCTGACAGTTGTTACGCATCATCACACACTATTCTCAACTCCTAATTCATGCCAAGATCATTAGTTGTGAATAATCTTTATCTGGTATTTCGCTGTACCCAGACCTAGGTGGGAAATAATAAGAAAATAAAATCCCTGAATTTTCCTGAGTTTCTAGATAATTTTCCCTGCTTCATAATATTTATTTCGCTTTATATTCACATTTAAAGGGTATAAAAGGTGATTAAATACATACCTAACTAATAATATTTTTATCACTTATCAGTTTAAACGCCTCCATTTTGCAGAATGCATGCCTTACTGGAGCTGAACCTCATAGATGGTTTCTAAAAAAACTACATATTTCACTACATATTTGCTTCTAATAATGTACGGCATCATTTATGAAGCAGAATTTGTAAACTCTGTAACTGATAGGGTTGCTGCGTGACTCAGACCGAATCAAAATTAAAATTTCATAGTGGTTCACTACACATTTCAGCACATTACAGTGACTAAGCCTTTCCATGGAGCACATTTTCGTTCGAATGTCAATCATCAATCTCCACTCCTGCCACAACCATAGAGGGATAGCTTTTCGGGAGGGAAACGTTGACTCAAATCCACAGCGTCATCACTCAACCAAAACAAGTGACCATCGAATGAATTTTATTTGAGCAGCGAAGCTTCCCGCACAACGTGACAGGTTCAGCGAGAGATTCCGGAAATAACGAATTAATAACCCGAAATCCTAAAATAAAGTGCTGGATTACGCGATTTTGGCCATACAGCTAAATACCAATATTATTCACAATCGCGGCTTCACCTGCGAAATTCCCGGCAATATTCCCAATATTTCTCTCTCAATACACCTATCTAATATATGTCAGAGCATGTAACTATTGAAACGTTGTAAGCATGTAAGCATGTTGCAAGCAAACGTTGGTGTCATGGTGCCTGAACGCTCCATAACGCCGTTCCAGCACTGGTTGAGAAAAGACACAATATTCAATTAGCAATATTAATTATGAGCAAAAACGTATCAACCACAGAATTTAAATATCGATTAAACAAAGGAATATACATTTTAAAATATGCAGACGAAACTGGTAACAATCAACGCACAGTAATATTTCACTTGTAAAAAAAGTTAAGGAAAGTGCGTTCCAGCACTGCTTATTTTGTCATGACACCACTGGTTGTAAGGTGCGTTGATCATCATGGTTTTCCATTGCATTTACCTAAGCATAGAGGAATTTCGTATAAATAAATATTCCATTAAAAATTGTTATACCAATGCAAGCACGTTTTTATACCAATATGATATATTTATAGTTTCACGTGCAAATTAATCTAAAAATGGGTGATATAGCGCGATCGTATTGTTGATACTCGCTCAATACTCTCGTTTAATTAAGCTCAAAGATTAGATTTTGCAGACAATTATAATCGCACCTTCTCTTCCACCCTTAATTATTTAATGCCCTTAAAAATCCACAGTATTAAATAAAATGTCGAAACATTAAATACCCAAGAAAAACCGTTTTCATGATAACTGCTAAGCGCATCCAAAACAATTTTGGGAAGCCATTGCTCAGTAACTAAGGCGTTGCGATCCCATGTTCATGGACAAAAAATGCCAAAAATCATCTTCCATACCACCTCCTGAGGTATTGTAGCTTCTTCCTGAAACACCCCGTATATTCACACTCCAAAGTCATTACTTGTTCACAAATCAAACACAAGTAAGTGAGCAAATCCCATTTGAGAGGAGTTGGGTGTACCTTGATCATAACACGCGCGAAGCTTAAATGCATCGTGTCCCAGTTTTTCCGCCAGCGCAAAGATGATCCACTTTTGACACACAGAGCCATTGATTTGAAGCGAGTATCGAAATGAAATTACTCCGCTTGGACGAATGTTTTCAGCCAGAGGATAAATTTCACTTCCACGGAATTACAGCGATTGAGCGGGTGATATTCGTGGAATTGCATCAAAATCGAGTGGATAAAATAAAATAGAATATATATTCTATATCCATAATATTTCCACCAATTTCAACTCAGATCGATTGACCTACAAAAACAATATAAAAATAGAAACTCATTAGATTTTTATGGTACAATAATCATAACGCACGAGGGCGGATCATGAAAAAGCAATTGACCTAGCACAGTTCCAACTGTAACCAAGAGGGATAATGATTTATCCCTGATGTACGATAAAAGTTAATTTACAACAGGAAGCATTAAACTGAGGTGAAGCATCGAAAAACATGACAAAATCGTACAATACTAATATTTCTATGAGAATAAAACCATTGCTTTTAGAGAAAATATTCCACAGAGGAAGGACTAACTCACTTGCCATGAACTGCTGAGTTTCGTGCTAACAACTCAAACTATCAGCGGATAGAAGAACCACATGAATTAATATCTATATAACGACGCAATTTAAAATACAAATATGCCATTGTCCAAATAAATCTAATTGCACAATTACAAGTATACTATTAGCCACAAAAATATTGGTTACATGTGGCCGCTAAATCAAAGGACGTGTTATTTGTAAGTCCGCGCCTTGAGATTGACATAGCTGTTGAAGGCGACGAGCTATATTGCTAAAATATAGACTTGTAATATACACATAGAGACACAATATCTCCCTTTTTATCAATCCTATTATTTTTCAACCCCATAATTAATTGGTATTAGGAGTGAAAAAGAGGAAAAACAAAAAATGGGTGAGAGGGAATGATAACAATAATAATATACGTTATGTGCAGTCCACGAATTTGTGCGGTGAAATCGTGACGACATCATAGAAGTAAAAGCACTGCATTCTTCAAATACATTCATAATAATCTACCGTTTCCGACTTTTCCAGGTCACAATATCCTCCTTTTTATCAATCCTTAATCATGGTATGGTATGGTATTTGGAGGAGGCGACCGACAGCTGAGGTCATTTGCGCCATGAAATGGGCTTGAAATGTCCTCCACACAACACTCAAGCAGGGATCGGAGAGTCTCTGAAAATTCTCTGCCACTGCCGGGATTTGAACCCGAGCATGCCTGGTGGGAAGCCAACACTCAAGCCACCACACCAACCCGATACCCCGTCCTTAATCATATTTCAATCCAATCTTATAGCTCTTTCATCAAGTTGTCAAGTAAAACTACCACTTTTTACACTGCTTTAAAGTCACGCTAAATAGGTGCAAACATCAAAGGTGAAGAAGACCATTTTTCTTTCCAAAACAATAAGAGCAAAAATGTGTATTTAGAGACCTGCTTTGAACGCAGTAGTCGTGGAGGAACATCCTTAAAGTGCTCCACGGTTTTCCTCGGCACGCAAAGAGAATTAACGCGAAGAAACAGGGAATCTTTTGCCGCGCCATTCAGAGCTTCAACATAACTCCCCGTGCCTTCGCGAGGGATTCGGGGAAGGAAGCGGGCGCGACTAAAGTGACGTCCTTCCGCGCATTATTTACTCCCTTAAGAGTCAAGGATTGTGTTTGCCAGGATGGGTTTCTGCAACCACCCTTTCTTTCTCCTCGAAATCCAGGGAGGCGACAGAGAGGCGCCCGCACAGGGACAATACGTGAGGAGTAGTGATGGAAAAAAATGTCGGCCAAAATCGATATTTTGAGAAATCGATATTTTGAGAAATCGATTTTTTATCGAACTGAAAAGTTCGACTTTTCGACAAAAATAGACTTTGAACCACACGATTAACAGAAAAAATCGACTTGTCTTAAAAAAAACAAGAAAAAATATGTCGGTCAAAATCGATATTTCGAGCTATCGATTTTGCATCGAAATGAAAGCTCGAATTTTCGAAAAAAAATCGATAGTTGAACCAAAAGATCAATAAATGGAAAAAATCGACTAGTCCTTCTTTTAAAAATATTTCGTGCAGAAATATTTATTACTCCCTTAAAAAAACACTCAAAATACGCATCCGAAGGAAAAACCAATCCTTAGATGTTGAGGAATAAGCTATTGGCTTCGAAAGCTCCAGAAATTTTTCCCGTGCGTTTCTTTTTATGTGTATCTTATTTAGAGCTAGTGACTCGCTAATGTACTATTTTGTACTTGCATAGCACTAAATTAGAAACCCATAAAAAAGAAATATTTTCCCGTGTTGTGTTTCCTCTATACTGCTAGTGACTCGCTAATGTACTAATATAAATATGGGTGTGTGCGCGTATGTGCGTGTGTAAGGCACATGCGAAAGTCATTTGTCCTAAATCACGTAGTCGCAAACCAACCTCATTCAGCGGATAAGGCCACCGAATCCCCAGCGCATCGCCCTGACGCATCACGGGAGATAGTTCGGAATCTAACCGGTTGCCTCAGACACTCTGAATCAATAGTGGCAGCAAAAAGATACTTGAAAACTCGGTGGCCCTACCGTTCCAACCTTCCAGTACGGCGCCAAACGGTCATATAATTTATCGCAACCCATCTAAACCGCACGTATACTGCAGTTTTGGTTAGTTTACTGCACCGGCAGGCTAACGTCACAACAATTGTGGGTAATAATTTAGCGAATTCTACGCCGACTGGGAAAATTGAATGGTCCTGACGTGGACGACAACAGTGCACGTCACTCCTTTGCAAAATTTGGCCATTTCATGATATGACAAATGAGACGCTATGATAGTTAAAAGAGGCGCTTTTCATTTGTCCATAACATTGAATGCATCGTACATAAAAATTGGAAAACATGAAATGAATAGGTATGAGAGAGTTATTTTTTCACGAAAACAGCGAGCTTAAAATTTTCGCCGTTGTAAATGAAAAGAAGGGAGGTTTGAATTGAAGAACGGTTGGTTTTTATCCCACGTGTGATAAAAGAAGGTTGATGTTCAAATAAAATGATTGTTCATCTTTATTTTTCGTACAGTATTAACAATAGAATATTTTGGCTTCTCAAATGTATTAGGCAATTAAAAGCGCAGATGCATAGATAGGTATACCGAGTGTTTCGCTAAAAATATAAAAGCTGAGGTCATTATTCCCAGCTGTTATCACCAGAGACAAAAACTGTAAAGTGTCACGAATTATAAATTCTAATGTAAATATGAAGGCTTGTTTTAAGGATTGCGGAATCATTAAGAAATTTCACATGTAGTTGGCAATAAAAAAGAAATCATTACTGAATATAATTAAATGTAATAACTAGTAAACGTGATCACTAATCTAACAGTGCCAATGAAATGACCGCATTATTATCGCCGGCTGACATTTTCTCACAGTCAGAAATTGCAATTCGTTACCATGATCATAGCAATACCGCATTCCAATTCGCTTGTCATAATCACAGCTTCAATATATTTCATGACGATGACATCACTGTTATCACTTTTATGGAACCAAGCAGCAAAGTCATAAACCATAACCTGAAGTTTGTCCCATGAATAATGCATCTCCATCTATATATACCTATGTAATTTGTCAATCAAGATTTCTGGGTCGCTGCGCCAAAGTATTCCTTAAAATATGGGCCAAGCACAGTAGAATGGATTGAATAGAGTTTTAGAGACGTAGAGGCAACAAATATAGTGCATACGTAAAAATAGGTACGAATCGACTCAGTAATTATCAAATGCATAACAATCCAATGCAGGTCTTGGTATTCATACATTACGATACAACTTCCAAGTACTTACAGTTCTCTGAAATATCACTCGTTTTTAGTTTTTGGACAACACATTACAGGGAAAAATGGCATTACTATTCATGAAGGGTACATTAAATCAATTTGTCTCATGCCATTTCACGACTAACTTAGGAGGTCATTTTAGTTTTATTCCGGATTCATCTAGCTCCATCAACAGGGTGCATTAATTTAAACAATTACTGGAAAAGAAGATGCCTGGTCACCCTGGATGAAGTAGAAAAAGATGTCATCGGAAAAGCAATCATCAGAAAAATCTTTAACTGTCCACATTGATACCAAAGCTACCGCGACCAAATGACTCTCTTTCCATCGTTTTCTCTCTTCTTGGCCACCTCCAATTTCGCCATGGATAAACGTCCCATCCATTAAAAGTGTTTATGAAAGATTCCGAACGGGCGGAATGGTTTATTCAAACGCGCCTTTAACACCGAAAGAGGTTTCCTTGAGGAGAATTAAGAGGAAAGTCGGAAGAGGTACGCTAGTGGTGGGAGCAGGAAGTTAATTTTTTTCTCCTCCAAAAGATGGGAAGCTGTAAGATAAAAAAAATAAAACAAAAGACTGACGATGAAAATAAAATGATGAACACTTCCCTCTGCCGGGATGAGCGTGGAAGCTTGCCGGAGTGGAGGGGGTAGAACAAGAGAGAGGGGGAATATGTACTTAAATAAACAATGTGGAGCCGAGAGATTTTTTTATTCGCGATGTAAGGGGGGTGGGACACGCTGGGGGGACTCTTCACCTTATTCCATTAATCCCGTCATCGCCATCACATACACCTTCGCCCATCCGCAACAGACCTAAGTCCCTCGCAGCATGCAACGACCCACCTCTTTAAGGCCGTTTTACACGGGGCACGTAATAGCGCAGGTTAGAACAACATAAATTTCTCAATATGGCGTGTAGTTCGTCCATTTAGGATCAAAGTGAAGTATTTACTAAAGCAGTGTTTAGGGATAAATCAATTTAAAGGTTATATGATCAGAATTCAGTTCTTCATAATAGTTTTTCTAATTACAATTCTGTCTAATTAAGAGTAGTGAAAATTACTATAGAGGATTCAGTAAATTTCTCAATATGGCGTGCAATTCTTTCATTTAGGATCAAACTGACGAAACTACAAATACACTATTTTCAGATAAATCAATTAAAAGGTTATGTGATATTAATTGTCTACTTTATAATAGTTTATCACTACTCTTAATTAGAAAGAGTGGTGAAAAACTATGATAAAGTAGTCAGTTAATAACATATAACCTTTTAATTGATTTATCTTAAAACAGTGCTTTTTTAGTTACGACTTTTTTATCCTAAATAAACGAAGTGCACGCCATATTGAGAAATTAATTTATTGACTCATTGATAGTAGATTTTCATAACTGTTTCTAATTAAGGGTGATGGAAACTATAATAAAGTAGTCAGTTATCATCAGAAAACTTTTATCTCAAAACTATGCTTTAGTAGTTACTTCTGTTTTTTCATAACGCCAGCAGGGCATACGAATTTTAACTGAACCTAACCTCAAGATTAAAGTGAAAAATTATTGACTTATAGGCGAAAATTCACATTTATTAATTAAAAATAATATCGTTAACTCTGAAAAAATTAAATTAAGGTGCAGAACACACAGGGGTCACATTCATTTAGCTATTGTATTTCTCCCTCCGTTAAAATAACAAAATTGCAATGATAACTCAGAAAGTAGTCTTGAGAAGTATTCAGGTTTTGATACCTAAATTACCTTAAATACTAAATTATAACGCGCTAAATGAAATAAATAATCAGTTCCCGATCACGAAAACCGCACGTATTCATTAAAGTCCACAATTTTTCAAGTTTTGGTACGCAAACTGATCATGTACTCTTCCAGAATATTCATTGAACACCTCCAGCTGTGCAGCAAAGGGACAATTCCCAAGAAATCACTAAGTGGCTCGAATCTCATAGTTTTTGTGCGACTATCGGAAGGCCATTACCTTAATTATCCAAAAGAAGAACACTCCATATGCAAATAACATGGAGGCTCCTCGAAGCCAAAAGCGAATATTGCCAAAGAAGTTACATCCTCCGAAACACTACCATTGCCAGAAATTCGATTCTTCGGCGTTTCTGCTGACTATGCACCTGGCAATATTTCTTAACCATTAATAATAGTCTTTAACAAACATGACTACACGGTGGCTACAATTATTAAAAAACTTTCTTTAAAGACACAATCAATTTATCAATGAAATTACGAAATTAGTGTTTGCGAAATATTTTCCACAAAATATAAAAAAATGCCACTTGCTGAAGCGAACATAATACATGAATGGGAACAGGCGTAAATAGCAACTGCATAGCGTCCAGGAACCGCGCTTATATCAATACACATGACAGAGGATATCTGTTTGTCTATCCGCTGTGCATTTCCATACGGCTGCAGGTATTGTGACAAAAGCTTGTACACAGGTGCATTTTATACTCGCAAACACCATAGTGCTACTTTTGACTGCATCCGACGCGTTCTTTGCGTCGTTTACTCATTACTGTTTGTTACGTCACGTCGTGCAACTTCTGCTGTCGAACATCCTGCCGGATAGGCACACCTCTTGATATTCTCTCACAGTGGGAAAAACTCAAAGCATACTACACTTATATATTAATCCTCTAGGAGCAAAGCATTTTTACTGGGGTATGCTATCACACGACATTTTCGGTCTACGCACGCATACATGCACATAACGATCAATACTGAGCAGCAGGGTATAAGCTGATCCGAGGCTGATCTCATGCACGGTACACAGAAATATTTTTTTCCATTTTTTGCTGTTTAGCGTCTTACGCTACCGTCTTACTTCAATTTTGAGTTAACAGACATTAAGGGGAGGACTATCACCATATCTGCTTTGTCTCTTTACTTAAAAATCCTGCCATGTGATCACGAATTCCAAGTTCCAAGTTTCCCACTTCTCTGGATACTAGGGGCGCAGCCAGTAATTAAGGCTGGGGGGGTTTAGGTGCAACTAATACCGGGGAGTGTGGTGGTATGGAATACCCATCAGGATAAGCGGTAGGCGCGAGATTAATAAATTGCGGAATTTTAAGATAAACGGTTCAATATTTTAAGTCTTTCTGAGGGATATTTTATTAACCCTCACACTATTCTTTTTGTAATATCAATCCAATAAAGTAAAACGGATTAAATTTAAATATTTCTCTGAGCTCTGGGGAGGTTTTAACCCCCAAACCTCGCTGCGCTACTGCTGGGTACTATCCTTCCCGATAAAAGCCGGGTCTCCTGCAAGTAATGACTAAATCTTACGACGGTGAAGGATAGGTATTGACATTTCAATACCGTATTACGTAACTGAAGGTAGATCATACTAGATCACCCCTTTCAGACGTGGAAACTCGCGCTCGCCGATTGCGGAATGCAATGCTGACGGTGGCTCCCACTCCGTCAACCAGAAAAATCCTCCGGGAGGCGAAGCATAAAGACTCTGCCGCCAGCCGGCACATCGTTTCGCAAATTTACGACATGGCGTCGACGAGGCAGAACTACCACCCCCGCGGGAAGCTGGAGACGACCCAGACAGGTGCTAGGGGCGACGGGGGAGAGTGGAAGGCTGGGGAGGGGGGGGAGCGGACTGTGATCGGGAGAGACATAAAACCAAGGGATATTCTTACGTATCACGTAACACTAGGTAGCCATTCTCCCCCGCACATCCTTCAAATAAAGACGTGGCTCCGATAAGCTATCTTTAAAAAATAATTTATGCGAGCCCTTTTTTATGTTATTCTATACGATTCAATTTAATTAATATTTAAAAATTTTCCACGATTATAAAATATATTCATGATTTAACTTGGCCGGGATTCGGACCCGGATCTTCCAATTGTTTGTCAGGCTTATTAGCCAGTTATACCACCAAGCGATCTACACAGTCGTCGAGGGACAGGTGGATGCAATAGTAGAAAAGGAAGACCTCGAACAAAATATATGGACAGGTAAAGAAGGATGTGAAAGAGAAGAAATACGTAGATGAGAAAAGATTGACTAATAGGAGAATTGAGCGGAGAGCTGCATCAAAGCAATCTTAGGATTGTTGACCATTGATGATAAAATGTATTACGACCTAGGTTTCAGTGTTACTACATCATCTCCAAGGTAAATCAAAACACCAAAATTGGATAGGTCGAGTCTGAAATAATTTATGTACGCCAGGTGGTCTTAATCCATTGAGAATATAGCTTGCACTTTACGAAACCTACCTTGAATACCGAAGAAATTACATTTTCGGTCTACGCACGTATTGTGAAAAAAATTTAAACCTTATAGTTTGCATATGATTATATAGAGACCTGAAGGCGAAATTATGCATAGACAATTATGACACTGGTGAGTAAATTCCGACTAGCAGGAAATATCTCTCGCAGCAAAATCTTTCATCTGAAATTCAATATTCCATATCACAAAGAGTTATAAATACGGGTTTGTCGTGAGATTTCAGAGTGAACAACGAGAGCATGATTACAAAAAATTGTACGCCAGAGAGAAGCACGAAAATATGAAAATTTACCCCTAAAACATCTGGTGCAAGCGTCAGATAGAAGCTTATGTCTCCCGACTTAAATCGACACATTTATGATACACAGCGAGCTAGAAAATTACTTTTCTGCCATCTATCAATTCCTTCTCCTGAGGACGAAGCTTAAGCTAACCTTGATCTACTATCTTCCACAAAAATCAATAAATCCCAATATAACATTTCGTTCACCCAAGAAAATATGCTGCAACGTATAGCTTTGTAGCGGAGGTCTTCAGCGGAAGAGAATAGAAAAATCCTAGGTAAGGAAGGATATAAAATAAAAAAGTTTTTAAATAAAAAATATGAAATAATGCGATCGCAATAGTTAAATATAGCTGATTCCTTTTCCACTATAAAACAATAACAAGATAAAATTTTGTAATTGAGAGAGATAAAAAATAGCTAACGATTTGACCACGGGACGACACTGTTTATATCGTATTTTACAGTAAAGGTGGAAACAGTTTTAGGGCAAAATAAATACCAATCGAGTAAGAGGAATAATAACTTCATCTGTTCACTTCCACAGCTCCCTAATAGGTGTTGTTGGAGGATTAGTTCTCAAATTTCGATAAATACATACATAAAACTGTCACCCACGCTCCACAGCATGAACTTTCAAATTCAATTATGTAACGAAGACAAATATTGCAAAATAGCGGCAAATTATTAGCCGCTGATGACAAGATTGGCGGCGGAATTCGCTGCAATAGAAATATAGTTAATTTGAGTGGGAAGTTTTGAGACGGCGTTGAAAATCAAGTGATGCTCGTTCGCAGGTTATCAAGGCGTGGAATCGATGATTATAAATACAAAACTTGGGATGCCTCCACGTTGCTGTAGGTACATAATACAAAACCGTTAAGCCAGCCGTACTGCGAGGGTCCTCAAGTGAGGGATATTGAGAAGTTTTCTGGTCCCCTCTTATGCTGTGAACTAACATACCAAATCATGGAATTTTTGCTCCACCGACATATTTTCTACAAAATCGTTATATTATCCGCAAGCTAGTAATATTTTCTGCATGATCGCCATTTTCTTGCAAGTTCGTAATATTTTTTGCAAGATCGTCAAATTTTATGTCAGACAATCACATTTTCTGCAAATTCGTCATATTTTCTGCCAGATTATTATATTTTATGCAATATCACCATTTTTCTGCAAGTACATCAAATTTTCCGCAAGATCGTCATACTTTCTGCGAGATAGTCATATTGTCTGCAAGATAGTTAAGTTGTCTGCCAGATCGTCATGTTTTCTGCATATATTTTATATTTTTGTTTTGATCGTTATTTTTCTATTTCTGTAAGTCCGTCATATATTTTTTTCTTTCCGTCGAAACTGTTGAGTATTATTTACAGCAACGCGGACGCTACCCGACGAATCATCATTGAAAACCTAGAGATTATATTCGCAGACATCCCCACACCATCGGCGAAGGTGGCACACCTGTCAACGACTACTGAAACTAAAGGCAAAGCTCACCGCTTGTCAGCGCCACCAGCACCAGCGCTCCAGACAGAGATGAGCACTCGCTTCGAGTTATCCGCCTGGAGGACCTCGAATGAGAACTTGTGATCGAAGCGGTGAAGGTAGCGCGTGGACGGCGACTCGGAGGCTTCAGACGGCGGTGAAGAGGAGACTGAGGACGAACTCAGGACCTCCGGCTGCACGACCCCAGTACGGTGGAAAGTCCGATCCTCCCCCATGGGTACCATGGACACCTAGAAATAAATAATATAAATAATGATAATAATGACAAACAGATAAAACTATAATTAATAATAGACCAGATATAATGTTGATTGACAAGAAATATAGAACTTGCTACATAGTTGATATTACTGTGCCACTGTCGCATAACATCGAAAAGACAATAGCCGGAAAAATAAATAAGTGCCAAGAATTGGCAATAGAAATAAAAGGAATATGGAATATGGAACAGGTTTATATAGCTCCAATTGTCATCTCAGCTACCGGTATCATCCCAAAACATATACAAAATAGTTTCAAAATACTCAACCTCCATCCAAATACATACATCAAATTGCAAAAGACTGTAATAATTTCAACCTGTCATATCACGAGAAAATTTCTCAACGCAATTCAACAGTAAAGAGTTACCATGGTGAGAACCCGTGCTCTTTACAGTAAAACAACTCAGTGAAGACTGAAGAAAATTAAAGGATAATAATAATAGTAATAATAATAGTAATAATAATAATCTACATACATAGATAAACAGTGAAATTGGGCAACCCAGAAGATTCAATATTTTGTAGGAGTCGCCATTCAATGAAAATAAGGCAGTGCTCGGGAATATACTTAAATAATTTAAATCAAAAGCAGCTCATCGTGTGAGTCGCAAAAGAAACGAGTGTCCTTATACAACAAATAAAAAGTAAGAATGTGAAAAAAACATTTAAAAAATACAATCATTATACAATAATAGGAAATTATTATTAAACAAAAGTTGTAATCAAATTAAATTTAAAAATAAAAGAGTATAGATACGTTGTGAGAATTAAAGTGTCATTTTTCATTCAAACAATTATTATTATGCCATTCCTTCATTGATAATGGGATGGTATTTGGAGGAGTCGACCGACAGCTGAGGTTGTTACCGCCGTGAGGGAAGGGTAGGGAAAGAGGGATGGAGAGAAACCCGGCGTTGACATTAGCCTCCTCTAAACGAAACGCGGCAAGAAGACCACAGTTCAACGTCCCATTGGACGGACGGGTTACTGCACTTTAAGTGCCTTCCACACGGTAATAAAACAGGGATCAAGTGCCCTCTGAAATATACCTGCCACTGCCGGGTTGAAACATTAATTGTGTGAACACTTAACAGTGTGACACATGATGGAAAACAAAATAATAAATTTTGTAAGGTTCACTAATATATTTTTTAAAAGAGCACGACTTTTCACAAAAGCATGGGTTTCATTAAATAGTTACATCTTTAGGTAGATGAAGATGTAACAATGTTAGAGAGGAAATGGTGTAACTAAGACTACCTGGACATGTAACTATGCTACGAAACCCGGGTCGCATTAAATATACTACTGAGCATCACAAAGTTTATTCTTTTAATTTTCATAATGTTAGAAAAATATCGTCATTATTAACGATACTTTTAACTAAAACTTACATCAAGAGAGAGGGCTATTAAGAGACAATCGTTCTAATATCGTCAATTGATATAATTTATCTCAGTGGATTTCTTTCTTTCGCAAACGCTACTATCCTAGTTTCCTCCTGATGTCTCAACTGCTGTGTCCATTTACCTCCAAGACGCCATCGAAATAAAACCTTAAAAAAAGTCACTTTACTTCTCCAGAGATCAACCCATGACCGCATTCCACTGAGCCGGGCGTTTGCCAAAGAACACACGGCCTCGAAAATGACCATGAATAGAGGATAAGACACAGCAATCGATGGACTTCCCGAGAGAGGTCATCAAAATGTTATGGGCCCCCGCAGGAAGACACAAGATTTGACCCAATTCCTGAGTGAGGAAAAGTTCCGAATACCTCTTTTGCACGCAGTTCGCGTCGCCCCTTGGAAATGAGTTTCAACGTTTGCAATTCATCGGAAGCACTTCACGCTCTGATTCGATAACACACTTTTCTAACACTTGGGATTATCAGGCAGTGTCTGAGGCAAAATCTCCAGGTCTGTGGAATTATCATTCGGTGACGCTTGGATACCAAGCAAACTCGTCATGATCGAGATGCTCTAATTACATCACGCGATATAATTACATCGTTAAATAAGCACTCAACTATGCAGCATACCACTGATATATACTATCAACTTTTCTATAGTGAGATTAGGGATGACGATATTTTACCAGTAACGAACCACCGTTTGACCATCGAAGTACCATTGCGTTATTATTATACCATCTCAGATACTATTAGGATATTCAACACTATTCTCTACTAGGATAAATTCACCACTAATTGTGATAAGCAAAATGAAGACGTAAAAATCATCAGTGAGAGGTCAAATGCATTATCCTGCGTAACTGAACAAATTCTACAGATGCATGAAGGATTTGAAAGGCATTTCATAATTCTCTAGTAGAGAGAATTGAAAATCCACCTATTCACCATGAAAATCCCGCAGCTATAAGCGACTTCTGCATTAAAGTGATAAAGTGAACCAGCAACGAAACCCAAGCGGAGTTGATTTAATTTTTGTAGCATACGTGGCAGTCATCTTAATTTGAAATATGGAATACCGCCAACGAACCCTTGTTCCCTCCAAAAGCATATTCCAAGTTTCGCCACTGTGGGACATAGGGTGTGAATGAGAAGAAATACGTTGCCATAAAAAGGCTAGCGGATATGTGAGCGGGATGGAGAGCTTCATCAAACCAACCTTAGGATTGCTGACGAATGATGATGGTTACGCTCATGTAACGCTCAATAACGCCCCTGGCACATTACAAGTTTTCCCCCGTGCGGGAAAAAACCGCAGGAGCCTTTTCCTATTGGTCCACTGAAGAAGTGTACGAGACCTTTCGCATTGTACGGTTAAAACACGGGCACGATTTTGAGTAGCATTGCAGCCGTCCAGTGCCACTGGGGCCACATGGCTACCGTATCGTCTTTTTGCTTAGTGATCCACGTAAACAAATGCATACTTTCACACTAGATGGTTTTAGCCGTGCGGAAGCTGTCTCCAGTAGGTACTGTTGATAATAATCTTCTTGTACGGTTAATATCGTACAGTACGAAAAGCAACTGGCCTTGATTTAAACCCGTGCGGTTTTTTCCCGCACGGGCGAAAATATGTAATGTGCAAGGAGAGTTGCTGTCGTAGCATTCAACTTCAACCGGCAAACCCAGCTCAGTGGTTGATCCACCCGACTCTGAATTCTCGCTTTTGTCGGAATTCCTTCTTTCACATCACGAGTCGCGATCCTATCCCTTTAATATTCTTCCCACCCAGTTCCCTGAGACCCTTCTTCCCTTTCCCTCAAGCCTCCACCTCTCCATTATCCCCTACTCCTTTCTTACCCTTGAGGGTGTAGTCCCTTCATCTACAGCATCCCTCCGCGCCAATCGTATTTCCACTCCGCCCTGCACGTTAGACACCCCATCCCCATGTCTTTCTTCCCTCATCTAATTCCTTTCATTCGCATTTCTCTGCCTTTGTTGCTTCCCCTGTCTCGTTCTGGCTCTCCCTTCAATATATCCTCTTCTAATTCAACCGTGGGGATCGGGTTGGTGTGGTAGCTTTCCACCCAGATGACTCGGGTTCAAAATTCGGTAGCGGGAGAGAATTTTGAATCCGAGATCGGGTTGGTATGGTGGCTTTCCACCCCGTTGACTCGGGTTCAAACTCGGCCTTCACTTCGGCGGTGGCAGAGAATTTTGAACGCGAGATCGTGTTGGTGTGGTGGCTTTCCACCCTGGTGTCTCGCGTTCAAAATTCGGCGTTGGCAGAGAATTTTCAGACGAGTTAGTTTTTCATTTAACAGTAGCGGGCTTAACTTTGTGGAAATCCTTTATCTTAGGGATAGAAGAAATAAAAACTTGGCTATTTCCACATGGTAATTTATTGCGACCTACCACGGTTTCGTTGCTGCGTAACAGTATCAAGGTGAGGAGTTACAGGTTAATAACCAGTATATATAGCAAAAAAAGGATGGGTTGGGAAATTTCCGGGTGCTGTTGGTTAGGGGGAGGTTTAGGTTGGGCCTACCAGTTCTTCTATCCCTACGAATCAATTTTTTTTTGTGGAGGACTTGTCCTTGATGATGCAATTTCAAGAAGTAAAACCCTGCTTCAATCATCGGCATCCATCGAGGAGGCCATGCAGCCTTCACTTCGGCCATTATTACCATAGGGAATGGCGAAGAGGGTGCAGGGAAAGGGTTCACAAGCTTTGCGTGAATATAGGGATGTGTTTCTCAGTGGTGGGGGTCCAACGTGGGGCCGCGAAGGTGTGTCATTACTTTTAATTAGCATCGACATTAAAGGAAGGTGACAATTCCACGCAATAACCTAATCACATTTTTCCAAAGTACCATTTGGTCGACGTGTTTCAGTTCAACCGACAGATTACCGTTTTGACGATGAACAATTGCCATTGGGCCAATAGCAGCCTGGTTTTTATCTTTAGAGTACTCTACCGATTAAGGTAGGTTTCCATCGAGAACTTGAAAAGTATTCTGTAAGCCTCCGTCGTCAATTCACAATAAGACCTAATCCCTTGCTTTCTATCCAAAAAATCTGGTAATAGAAGATAAAATACCAAAAAATCTATGATCAGGAATTGTTTCTTTTGTTCACATTAAATTACCGCATGTGCGTAATTGACTAACATGCTATATCTCCTCATGGAAATCCTGCACTAGCCAGCATAGAAAGTCATAGAACAAATAAAGTATTTTCTACGGTTTGATTCAGGCACAACCTTACATGTAATTCAGTCAACAATCATTTTATCATACCAATGAACCTAGAGACTGTCAACTTTCCGCAAAAAAAATCAACTACCACTGATATCTATAAAATCCGGTTTTTCGTCGGGTGGGCAATGATACACACCAAAATCAACAAAAACAATTTATCAAAATAGGAAATTTCTGGTCCATTGTATTCATCTTTCAAGATCTCCACCAGAACATGCCAGAAAACACACAGCATATTTATTTCTTTCAGGATATATTCCTGTGCAAGGACAAAGTCCTTAGAGTCACAGACACAGAGATAATCAAAACTTTCTAGAGTAACATATGGTCAACGTGTTTGAGTTCGACTAACAAATTACCGTTTTGAGTCTGGAAAATTATCATAAGGCCAATAGCAGCCTGATAACAGAAGATAAAATACCAACAAGCAAATGATTAGGAATTGTTTTTTCCTTCATATTAAATTACCGTAAGTGCGTAATTTACAAAGTATGCTAAGTCTCCTATAGAAATCCTGCACTAGCCAACATAGAAAGACGTGGAAAAAAATAAAGTATATAGTGCGCTTTGATTCAAGCTGATATATACCTTGTCCAGTCAGCAATCATTTTATTATACTAATACAGAATACTGGCAACAAAAATAAAAAAACAGTAAAATAATTTAATTTCTACAGGTTTCGATTAAATCCAGCTCTTCGTCGGGTGGACGATAATACAAACCATAACCAATCACAAATAATTTATCAAGATAGTTTAAGTATACCGGGTCTAGCCACGGTGATATCAATACAAGAAATGTCTAAACTTCTGTGTTCATCTTTCAAGAGCTCCACCAGAACAAACCTGCGAGCGCAAACCATTTTTATTCATAAAATTTTCTCCACTCTCCCCCTAATTTTTCCCTATGCAAGGACAAAGTCCTAACATTCACCGACACAGAGTCGAGCGCTGGCTCGCCGGATAGTATGAAAATTCAAATCATCGTAACGAGCGACTCCAGAAAGTAATACTAGTTTCAAATCAATGACATCCGCCGAAGAGGTCAGGCTCTTACAGTCACTGACATAGAGCTAGTCAAAACTTTCTTAAGTAACGCATTGTCGACGTGGAGGAAGAGTTCTCGGGTATCCAGCCGGGTCCAACGGTTTTTCAGCACCGACGTTTCGAAGGCTAAGTCAGCCATCTACTTCCGGGTGAATTCGTCGGAAGCTGGAAACCCGAGAACTCATCCTCCAGTCTATTCGCCGAGAAAATCTTATATCCCGTCGTTCATTGTCGAAGGGCTTCAGTGCGACTGACAGATTACCGAATTGACGCAGCGCTATTATCTTAGGGCCGCGATAGTAGCCTGATAATAGAGGTTAAATAACCAGCAAACCCATGATCAGGAATTGTTTATTTTGGTACGGAGGCTTCTGCGGTGATTATATAAATAATTGTTTTTCTGGGTAATGGCGCGTAGATTTATTTTGGTGGATGACAGTTTTGGGCGCATTCCAGGTCCCGTCCTCGGATCCTAAATGAGACAATCAGTGGCTACCAAAATGAGTCAACGAGGCATTAACCCGAAAAGCAATTGAAAACATGAGTGAATGAAGGTGTGATGTTACATTCTAGTCCATATTCACATACGTTTATCAAATAAATGAATGGGTGAGAAGCCAAGGTACAAGTGATTTCTTTTTTCTAAACAGAGTTAGGTTCATAAATTAGGTAAAGAAAGCAAACAAGTTCAATTAGATATTAAGTAGTTAAGTAGTGCATTTGATTTTCCTCTTGATGTGAGCACAGACCAGACACACTCTCGTATCCGTTGGCAACCAAGTTTTTGTACATTTCTTTTCACAATAAACTGTACCTAACTATGTTTAGAAAAAAATCACTTGTACCCCTCGGCTTCTCAATCCATCAAATGTAGAATGTAAGAAACATTCAATTCCAAATGACAACATAGGACCAAGTTCGTAAAGGTATTACATGTACCATAAAAAAGTAGCCACAAATTATCTTCAACTTCCATTTTCTCGGAAAGGAAAATTTGTAACATAACACCTTCATCCACTCACATATTCAATTGCTTTTTTTGTTCACACTTAAATGCCTTAACTGAAAAATTTAGGCGAGCGCTGGTTCGCGGGATAGTACGTAAATGCAGATAATCGTGACGAACGGCACCAGGAAGTAATACCGGCTTCAAGTCAGAGACATCCAACGAGGAAGCCATGCAGGCCCTACATCGCCATGGTGTGCGACTATAGGAAGGAGCAGAATTTAAGCCGCGCCACGGGTGCCGTACTACGACGGGGCACTTCGCGACGCGTCGTCAGGCGGGTGCGGGGATTTGGACGTGGGAGCAGAGGAGGCGCGGACCCGGGCGGGGGCGTGTATATAGGCGGCAGGAGGGTTTTCCGCGCGAGTGTCTGGGTAGCGTAGGAAGGTTTTTGGGATCCCTCGCTTTAAGTAATGGCAATCGATATAGGAGACTACGTCACCGGTGGCTCGTTCGCTGACGTCATACGCACACTAGTAAGGGGGCGGAGAGGGGAAGTTATGTGGGGAGCGGGAGGGGCGGGTGCAGGGAAGCGGAGGAGGGGGCGGGGATTGGAAATTGTGCATAAAGCGGGCGCCGAAAAAGGGTAGAGGGGTGCGGGGATTTTTGGTCATTTGGGTGAAGTTCCGGGAGTGGACTTGTGCGCCGCCGCGCCGCGCAGACGACGCCGGCGAATTCGTGGCGCCGCCGACGCCGGGACTTCTCATTGGCGTGACCGCGCCGCCGCTACGCCGCCGTCATCATTAAACCGCTTATCAAAAATTTGCTGAAAAATAATTTCCTCATGATTCCTAACTCATTTTGGCCAAAAAATGGTTCTCAAAACTTACTAGCCGCAACAAATTCTCCGGTGCATTAAGACTGCTGTGAAGTCTCTCTCGCTTCCAAATAAATAATTCGATATCATCGAAAATACCTACATCGGTAATGCTGGTAGTTAAACTTAAATTTTGCTACCTTACTGATATATATACGCGCAATCTTAATATGATCTTGTCCTTTCCCGGCGCATGATGCTGGTGAAGTTTTGCTTCTCGGGTTTTCCACCGGGTGAGTTGATTGTATGCCAACGTTTTGATGAATGCCTCCTCCATCGTCCTCAGGGAATTAACGACGTAAAGGTTAACTCCCGGAACTTCACCCAAATGACCAAAAATCAGCAAAACCCTCTACCCTTTTCGGCTCCCGCTTTAAGCACAATTTCCAATTCAAACATGTCCTCAAGACGATGGGTAAGGCAGCTATCAAAATGACGGCCTAAAATCAACTCACCCGGTGGAAAACCCGAGAAGATTTCACCAGCCTCATAAGCCGGGAAAGAAAAAGAACATATTAAGATTGCGCATAGATATATCAGTAAGGTAGCACAGCAAATTTTCAGTCTACCTACCAGCATTTCCGATGTAATTTCGATGATATCGCAAAATTTATATATAAAAGTAGCCGATAGTTCATCTACAACCTCGGTGTTTTCCAGCCAACTTGTATATACTCAAAGAAAGCTTTTCGATACTGCGAATGTTGAAAAGAATAAAATATTTCTATTTATTTCATAGTTATGAATGTAGTTCAAAGATTTGTTTTTTTTTCTATTTTAAAGGTAAATTTAGATTCTTCAACTTCAAAAATACTAACTTAATACTTTAGACCAGTGGCGGATCTATGGCGGGTGTAAGGGGGCTGTATCCCCCCTTGGGTATCCAATTCACACTGGATAGAATGGTAATATTTTTTCGACCCCCACTACTGCTCGAATTTTTAACCCCATTTAGCACTCCCTTGTCCCTATCCTGGATCCGCCACTGCTTTAGACCACAGAAAAATCTTAATTAGATTCAAAAATATGCAAATTACCCGATATATACCACATTATTTATTAATTTCGGCATTTTTAGAATATAAACGCACCACATTATCAATTTGCCTCTCGCTGGAGGATCTGAAGCAATATTAGACGAAGAATTGTTATTTGAGCCTTTTATGGCGCCTTAGACTTTGACCCACGTCTACAATTCTATTATTTTCGCTCATAAAAATACAAAACGTGATTTTATTTAGCTGAGAAGACACTTTTTCATAAATTCCTTCGAAAATCAGCCACACTGCGAGGATGTAAAAGCGGTGAGCTGAGAAAAGCGAGAAGGCGAAAACTGAGCTGAATTAAGGAGGAGCTCTAAAATCTAAGTTTTCGGCCCAATGGTTACGAAAATAGACAGCGCTTGCCATTCTGTGAAGGGAAAAAAATGCCTTCCTTCTTTAAACGAAAAGGTCGATTCCTTCGAAGAAAATTCATACTCTTCAACCCTTAAAATCTAAAATTAATGACGTTCATACTTGACACACGAATAGCATTTTTATAACGAGCACAAACTTCTCTTTTAATGGTTATGGTCTAAAAATGTTCTCCATTCTTATATGTTGCATTTAACGAACTCTCAGGTACCATAAAATTTTAAGATAGCGCGCAGATTTCTCAATCATGCAGCACAGCAAAATTTTAACCAAACTATTCTGTTTTGTATGATCTCAGGTTTTCCCGGCGTATCAGTTGCAGAAAAGTTTCTCGGGTTTTCCACCGGTTGATATCGTCCATGTCTCCCGACGTTTCGATCCGCGACTTGCTGATCATCCTCAGGGGATCTTCCGAATGCCGTTCTTCAAAAATATTTCAGTATATATACACTCCATCCGAGTTCAGGTGTAACCTGATTGGTTCACGCTTGTTGAGGTTTCATTTCATTTAATAGACTTCATTATTGGTCTCCAAGCATTGCTGATTTGGAAACCAGTGTCCCTGTTGAAGTTGTTGCGGTTGATGCGGATCTGAATGGCTTCCTTCTATTAACATAGTTAAATAAAATTTTAACTCCAACTATTAATATTACCGATATATTTTCGATGATATCAAAATACTTACTTAGAAGAGTAGCCAATAACTCATTTACAAACTCGGAATTTTCCGGCCAAATCGTTAACTACTTCAGATGAGCTGCAGTGGTGTAAGTACATTAAAAAAATACGTCAATATAATGTCGTATGTATTTCGATGCACTTATATGCATATTACGATGTGTTAGAAAAGGAAAAAAACATAGCCTGGAGGGGGAGAGGATTTTCAAGATTGACAGGCAAGGAAAAAAGTGTATAAGGGTTGAACAAGAATAAAGGTTACAAATATTATGTTTAAAAAACTATAATTCGTCGAGAATTAATCAATTGATGGTGCGATTACAATGTGTTATGTATGATAACTACAATTGGTTTCCTTAGCCCGAAATAAAATTTTCATTTCAAATCTTCTAGAGAACAATAAATAATCCGAATGAAATAAGTTCACATCCGATAGCGAACTAAAACCATACTATATGTACTTTATTCATTAGTTACTAAGGCTCTTAAAAGTTATTCCTCTAAAACTCAGTCACTTGAGAGGGTTACACCTCTCGCATAACTTCCGCCAAGTCCAAGCGCATAATTTAGGATATAGGTTGAGTGTTGCTTTGAGCATGATTATGTCGGTCGAAATTCAATTTGCGCCTAAACAAATTACTGTCATGGAAACATAAAGTTATGGTGAAGCTAAAGTTAGGAGTGTAGTGGCATGCGGGGGGATGGATTAAGAGGGCTAGTAGCAGGAAGTTACGAGCGAAAGGGGATGGGGGAAAATGTAAGGGACAAGTTGTGGGGGCGAGACGAAATAAGGGGTTTTATTTATTTTTATTTCGGTTTGAGATTAGTTTATAAATAGACTGAAGTTCTGCAGTGCTACCTGACTGACAGTTATAGGCGCAATATTTCGGTCTTCCTGCATTAGCGAGATGAATAATAAACACGCCTTAAAGGAACGAAACCAGGGAAGTGGGAGATAAAGGAGTAGAAAGAGAAGCGATACCTTTAACAGCACTATTATAGATCTTCTGAAGTATTTAACAAGTTGCCCGGAAAGCACCGAGGTTGCAGGTGAGTTATCGGCTACTTTTCTGCATAAATATTGCGTTATAATTTTTTCCGGCTTTAATAATGCACTTGCCTTTATTAGCATATACAACTTGGTCCTTCTAAGCCATATGGCTTGTCAGAGGGTTCCATTTATCCTACATAGTGGTACATTGAAAGCATAGCATTTACATTACATTTCTAGTTTCAACTCCATAAACAAAAAAACAATAACATAACACAAATTTTTGTAGTAACTTTGAAACCAAAAGATATGAGAATTTAATATAATTTTTACATTTCAGATTAAATTTTAAAAATTACAAGTTTAAAGTTTCACAAAACCAAATATTTTAGATTACATAGAGGCTTTGGCATAAAATTAAAGGTATAAGGTACAAGATACTTCAGCAACCTCCTACCACACATGTTATCATGTCGTCGAAAATATATCGGTATTATTGATGGTTAGACTGAAAATTTTCTGCGCTACCTGGCTGACTGTTCTATGCGCTCTCTTGCGATCTTCCTGCATTAACGAGACGAAGAATAAACACGCTTTAAAGGAACGACACCCGGTAAGAGAAAGAGATTAAAGTGGAAAGAGAAGGGATGCATATCGCGGGACAGGGTACCGTTAATGGGGTAAGACACGGGCGAGGCAGAACACGGAAAAGTCGCAGCAAGATGGTTGGTTGCGAAGCGCGAAAAGTCTAGTGGAGGAGGCGCACAAATCCGACTTAACAACACTGAATATTTCTAGCTCAGCGAGCGGATGGGTGGGGGGAATGTAAGGAGGAAGCGAATCTGCATGAATTTGCATAAGTACTTCGACCTCGCCAAACATTTTACGCCGACTTTTCCACCCAGAGCTTGATGCGTAAACGCTTCTCCTTCTTCGGCGGTAAGTCCGGAGATATCTTTCATGAACAGTGAGAAAGAGACCATTGCAAATTGGAAACGTGATGAATGGTACTTTAGTCTCTCACAATCTAAGCCGAGAAATAATGCGTATGAATTTTTAATGATGCATGGCATGATTTATTCCAATACCGCACTCAAAGCCAGGAGGTTGCGAGGGTACTTGCGCCGCGGAGCACATTAATTACGTCAACATCCATCGATGTGGAACTGGTTGCACTGGTTCAGGCACCGGATATCAGCGACAAGTAGCGTTTTCAGATCCCCTTAGGGAATCATTAATCATACGGAAAGATTCGCGATTAGTGCGGGGCTGTGACACAAATTATTCCACCTCCCGAGATGACAAATAAATAACCTAGAGTCGCCACTTTCAACTAAAGAATACAGACCATAAACTTATCAGCAGTATGACGATTCTAAGCTTCTCCACATGTCCACCACCGTTGGTTTTCGTGCATACAGCATGGGTATCCTCGGTATAAGCGCCAATTTACTACTGCTTTTATCTCATTTATAACGTCAACGGGAAACTATTTTTTTTAAGTTCCATCCATTTTATTGTGGTTTGAAGTACAGAAAAAATTGAACGTGGATATCAATACAATGGTAATAACTTACTTCATGAGATAAAATATATAGTATATTGACCCCGGCCCACGCGAGAATAAAATTGTAATAAGTTTTTAACGAAAAGGGAAATTATAGCGGTTAACCAAAAAGAAACTTTTTCGTTAACTGTTTCTTTCAAGCGATCATTCTCCCGGAAACTAATCGCTGATAACTTTAATGGCGTTTAATGCCACCGAAGTTTTCTTTGCTGTTTCCAAGAGAACGTCTAAATGCCGTAGTCTGATGATTTGAAACAGAATAAGCCCTATCTCATTTGTGACCTGCCGCCCGGTCGACTATCTCTCACTATACATGATTAAAGAACGCTCTAAAAAAATAATCATATAGTTGAAACACTTTCTCACGTGGACACGCCGAAACCACTTATCTAACTTATAAATTATTTTATTCCCGGCAGAAGAAAATCAGACATCTTCACAGTTTCTAACTTCAATTTCAAAAAAATATTTATTGCTGTTTTACCTCGATAAAAAAGCCGCAATTTAATCTAAAAAATACCGCACACTCTTTCACCTCAAAGAATTCACCATATCCCCAACGCATAAAAATATTTCCGAACTTATCTCAGGGGATGCAAAATTTTCTCCAGACTGGCCTACATCTGTCAGGGTAATGACTAATGCAACGGAGACCAATCGATAAACCCCACTAGTATTGAGAGCTCCTTTTCATTTTGACTACTCTCGGCTTTGCTTTCTTGTTTACGAGTATTTGCGGGCGACAGATCTCTCAAAGTGTCCGATTCATGGTAATCACCACTTCCGATATCAGCATCAGACAGACAGAGATTCAACTGTGAACACGATTCGAGCAAAAACGAAATCAACCCATCGAGGGTAGTGGATTGCTTTTTTGGAGATTGAAACAGAAAAGAAAATGCTAAAAGGAGGATTTTTTTACGAATAGGAATTCCACTCAGCGTTAAAGAATGTAAGTGGTACAGATGGCGTAGTACATACTCAACGTCGTGACAGTTATAGGCCACGAAGAAGCCTTACCTTGGTGAGAGATAAATTGGAGGCAATTTAAATTTAGCCGAATCTGAATTGAACTATCGCGATGTATTAGCTGCCGGAAAAGGGTGAGAAATTATTTTTAAAAGGTAGGCAGCACTCTATTAAGTTGGACGAATAGTGTTTTAAATATATTTGGACCAATAGTATCACATTTTTGCTACTAAGGCAGGATTTACATCCACATAGATCTGAAAGCCGCCTTAACAGACGTGAGGCGGTAGATTTCAAGATGCAAACCATTCACCATAATACACACTATAAGGCGTATTAAGGTAAATGTATTATAAGGTGCATAAGATATAATATAAGACGTATAAGGTAAAATTATTAAGGCGTTTTTTGATACGTTGCTTTGGCTATGGCCTAACATTTGGTCCTTAATTGATTAAGAGAAAAACGAATCCCTATACCTAACCGTTCGAAAAAATATATTTCTTGTTTCATTGTTTCCTTCGGATCTGGATATATGAGGCGATTTTAAGATGTAACTCTTTGTGTCCTATGAAGCAGTGGCGTAACTATGGGGGGATGAGGGGATAGATCCCCTCCAAAGCCTCGGAGAAATAAAAAAAATATGTAAAACTATTGTCTATTTTTTAATTCAAAAACTGAATCTGATTAAAGTTAAATATTTTGTCCCAAACTGATGTAAAATGTATTTCCAGGCACGTCATTTTTAAAAAAAATTCTCCTGTCCCCCCGTTGCCTGGGGTGGGGGGTCGCCACCCCATCCCCTCCAAAGCATATTCCTAGTTAAGCCACTGCTATGAAGGGTATATATACTAAGAAAAGGATGGACAGTGACTGGTTTCCGTGCATCCCAGGAATATTTCTTTTTCACGTTGTCTGATTAATTGCAGATTTTCCACATTTAGATTAACCATAAAGTCATTCCTAAGAAAACAAAATACTTATCAACCGATATTTCGCGGAGAATTATAGAGATCCTACGTATAACCGCGTGTGACCCATGTTAAAGGATTTACGTAAAACATTTTCACAATAGTTTGAGAATTTACTGGGAGGGTAGTGGTGCATGTGGCACGATAACAACTCAAGCACGAATAGATCATCCTCTGCCGCATATATTAAATAAAACTATTGCCAAAATGTCTTACCCACACGATATTTGGAACTTTCAACCATCACTGCTACTTTTCGAGGCACGATTCAAAATCTGGGCTTTACTTTCGCGAAATGAGTGCACGAAAAATCGAATACCATGTATGACTCCCTTTTGGATTCCTCAACTTTTGAAAGAAAAAATATACCTTGGAGCTCCCAATTGTGAGCACATGCGACGCATTGACCTCGACTTGTCATCGCGCTACGGTTACAAATGCATTTCTGCCCGTCTCGACTGCACCAGAGCATTCCTCTACCGGCGACCGATTTCCTCTCTCCCGTTGAAGAATAAAGTTTTGCAGTCTATCGGCGCCTTCCTGCTCAGCCAACTTTACTCTTGCTTTATTATTTCGTTTCCTTCCTGCATTACATAAGAGAGCACCGAATTCCCTACACCCACATCTCCCTAAACTACTTTTTATCCACAGCTAAAGCTCTCGGATTTTCTAGAGCTTCCAGAATTCTTCTTATCTCGACACTCGTATTCCAAGGCATATATTTTTTTACGCTTAAAATGGTCTCACGCGAAAGTTTTTAAGTAGAAATTCCTGATAAACGAGGATATTTACTTAATTTTGAATGAAAAGAGCGATAAATTTCGTCACGAGGACAAATTAAACATGACAAACAAAAATATTTAACAATTCCGTCAAAAAATATACAGGGTGTTTCAGGAGGATTCTGCAGTACTTCTGGAGGTGGTTGGGGAGACAATATCAAGTATTATACTGTCCATTAGCATGGGGTCGCAACTCCTTAGTTGCTGAGCTATTACAGGGCAAACATTTTTGTTTGCACTTTGCCGCTACCATGAAAACGGTTTTTCTTGGTCATTCAGTCTTTTCGGCATTTAATTCGACACTCTGGATTTTTAAGAACATTATTACCACTTATTTTACCAATATGGGACGAAAATGTGCGATTAAGATTGACTGAAACAATTCATGTTTGAGCTTAATTAAACGATAGCTCTGAGCGATTATCAGCAATACGATTTCGCAATCTCACCCATTTTGATATTAATTGTTTCAGACAATAATAATCGCGCATTTTCGTCCAATCTTAATTGCTTAATGTCCTTAAAAATACCGAGTATTAAATAAAATGTCTGAAAGGCTGGATAACCAAGAAAAACATTTTTCAAGGTCACTGCAAAGGGCATAAAAATAAATGTTTGCGTTACCTTAGCTACTTCCTGAATATTGAATGAAAATAGCGCTAATTTTGGGCACGTGACATATTAAACATGACCACCAAAAATAAATAACAATTCCATCAAAACGTATAAATTCACGCCTTAATAAAGCTTAAATTCTCTTAAGACGCTGATGTCGGTCGACAAATATACGTTTTGTTGGAGAAAGGCCCAATTTTTTAGTTTAGTAGCTCAGAATATTTTTAAAGCATACAAACAAAGCTTCACAACCGACGTCACACTAAATTTGTTCGTATCGTCCGAGATAGTAAAATGTTTTTTAAAATAATTATTAGCATTCTCATTATAAATATTATCAAATCTTCGGGTAAAATTAACCTTAGACAAAATGATTCGAACAAAAAACTAGAATTTAAACGGTTTACACACATAAAATCAAATAGAGTTACACACAGGAAAGAGGTCTTTTGCTGGAAGCTGTGCTTTTCAAAGCTGATGTTTCTCGACAATTTTATAATCTTTTCCTCTTTTGTATATCTACTACACAATTATATTTCAATGATATTTTTGGATATCGGACTACCGTTTAAACCATTGAAATTGACGGGATTTTCTACACATAGGGATTAAATACGATGGACTGAAAACCTCTATGGCAACGTTAAGGCATTAAAGCATTACGTTTATTCAATTCCATAAATTTAAGCTTGTTACGTCGAGAAAATTTAGGCAAGCGCTAAATATAAACCGAACTACTTTACAACTAATACAGCAATATATGGTTTCTATAAATAATGAAGGTTTATTCCGATAATCATCATTATTCAACAATCCTAAGATTGGTTTGACGCAGCTCTCCATTTCTCTCTCCTATCTACTAGCCTTTTCACAGCGACGTATTTCTTCTCTTTTACATCCTTCATAATAATTTGTCCCATGTAACTCATTTAGGACCGTCCCTTACCCTTCTTCCCCTCTGCCTGTCCTTCTAAGATTATTTTCATCGGGCCATTATGCTTCATTACGTGGCCAAACAAGTTGTCTCCTATTCTCCTTAAGGTTTTAAGTAGTGATGGGTCGGTTCGATTCCTCGATTCTTCGATTCCTCGATTCTCGGCCAAGAACCGGAATCGAAAACGAGTACTTGCCAAGGCGAAAATTCGATTCCGATTCCAGGCAGTACTTCAAACAACAAAATATACGACCGCATTTCCAATAGTCATTTGAATTTTCGCGCCACGTAATCGTAATAACAAAACACATATCTTCTTGGGATGTGCGAGTACTCGAAAATTCAAGTCGATCGAGTAGTTGGTACTCGACTCGAGCGTTTCGAGTAGCATTACGGATGTCGAGTCGAGTAGTTAAGGTTACAGAGCTTTCGAGGCTAGTAGGTCCAGCAATCTGCCGACAGGAAGCGCTATCATGAAACTCATGTAATAGTGCAGGTTTTAAAGCCGATAAGTCATTCTAATGCCTTGGCCTGGCAGTTTCAGCTTGCCGAATACACTATTGTTGTTGTCGACGTGGGCGCCGAATACCTTTACGCCAGCCGCGGCGGCCGATCGTCTTCCTACCCCGCGCACACTGGTCCGAAATCGGAAAAAGCTGGAATAAAGTCCAAAATGACCTTTTTGGGGATAGAAACTTGAAAATCAGCGTAAATACTCATTAATCATTACCAAATATTGCTTTATATGCCATTTTACATAAATGCGAACCTTCTGTGAGATACAGAGGCCCAAACATGACCAATTTTTCAATGCCACACGAGATATCGTTTTCCCTCAAAAAATCTTTGAATTTATCCAAGTGGTTTTGCGTTGGTATGAGTTTTGTGGAATAAAAAACGCAATATTCCTTTGATCTGGTGCTTTGCCTATACTTTCAATGACTTTTGAAGATTTTGGCTCTCATCTGTCTGGTTTTACAACGCAAAATGGCCGACCCGTTTTTCACGTGAAATTTGACATTAAGTAGACATTATCTTTCGTTTACGAAAAATATAACTCGGAAAATTTGAATCGCAATATAAAGTAGAGATTTCTAAAGAGTACTAAGTAGAAATCTTGAAAAGAAAGTTTGCGACGAAGGAAATAAGAGCGATTTTTCAATCGCGCGTCAAGGCTGACCTACACGCCGCGGACCTCTGAGGCTCGGTAACTGAGGCCGATTTTTCAAGTTTTTTAAAACATTAGTCCTGAAAAATCGTCATTTAAAGCATGGATAATCGTCTTCATTGACTTAAAACACTAAATAGGATGTTAAAAAGGATTATTTATAGATCGACTAGACCATTTAGCGCGCATTACTCGAGTGAAAATACTAAGGATTGGATATTTTTCGGAACCATCCCGCGCGTAAGAAATATGCCTCGGGTATTGAAGTAAAGTGAAGAGATTAAGTCAGTATGCTTAAGAGAGAGAAAAATGAACAGTTTCCGTGAAAGGCAACAAGCGATACCCTTTTTCCCATTCCACCCTCTCTGAGGTGAGTCGCGCGTTAGGGGGAGTTTTCACACCACAAGGCTCTTTTAGCCTTTTCTATAATTACTGCGTCCGTCCGATGTAATATTCATTTGTAGCGTTTAGTTTCTTTCTTGAACTTTAAAAAGCAAGAGATTTAAAGGTTGATTGAATGACGTGAGAAGTATAGCATTTTTTTTGGCTCTACAAAGCTAAAGTTTAGTTCAATAGTTGTTCGCTTCATCCGCTTGAATTCCATTAAGATTCAAGATCCAACAAATCGTTGATATAATTTTTAATAAAAATTCCAAAGTCTCCGAAATCTTGCAATTTTGGTGGGAAAGTACTTGCCCAATAACAAACATGTGTAGCAAAAGGCAATTTTCTGCAGGCAGTAATACTGTAACATGGAGACGTCAAAACCTGCTGGCTGAGCATGTAGAACAGTGGCGGATACAGATGGGGGGCGCAGGGGGCGCGCGCCCCCCCCCCTTGCGGGTCCGCCTGTATTGCCGAACATTGCAAAACCACAATTGTAACTTTTTTATATCATAAGATGGCATTATCTTTTACATGTTTATAATCACTTTAAATAAAATTTTCATATAGGTACTTTGCCTGTGACTTGATTATCTTTTATCACAATAAAAATAAAGACAACTCAAGATATGTTGCGCCCCCCCCTTGAGTTTTTTCTGTATCCGCCACTGATGTAGAATAATTGGATTTTCTGCTTGAGAATTTGAAAGGGCCAAATATTACATGATTCATATACGTAGTATGTAATCTTTATTACAGCTATGAAAATTCCTGTACTCAGGGCTCTCCCTTGTAGTTTGGATATATATATATATATTGTCGACATATTATGAGTGCCAATATTCTAAAGTAATACCTATCATGTAACACCACTTTTCAGGTATGTTCTGTTTTGAAATTTAGCTATTATATTTTAATTGCATAGTAATGATATGAAAGATTCTTTTGTGAACTGACTCTTTCACAGAGTAATATTTTAAAAAGTAGTTTTCTTGTTTCCTGGAAGTGATATTTTTCTTGGAACCTATGGCATCAGAATCGATGGAATCGGTATCGGTAGAATCGGAATCGAAATGTCAGAATCGGAATCGGGATCGGAATCGATAAAATTTTGGAATCGACCCATCACTAGTTTTAAGAATTCTCTTTTTTCCTTAGCTCTTCCTCATTACTTATACGGTGGATCCATTTTATCTTCATCATTCTTCGGTGGTACCACATCTCGAATACTTCCTCTCTTTACTTATCTGCTGCTGTTACCATCCAAGTCTCGCTTCCACAGAGAAACATACTCCACATGTAGAATCTGATGATTTTTTTCCTCGCCTCTATCCCTCTATTTTCAGGAGTAAGTTGATCCTTCCTTCAGTAGAAAGCCCTCCTTGCCAGCGCTATTCTACCGACTATTTCTTTCTTGCTTCATCCTTCGCCTAAGTCTTCAACGGGGGTCTTCAACTTTTTTAATGCAAGGGCCCAAAATCGAGTTTACATCGTTCAAAAGGCCACATTACTCACCGTCACTTTACCTCCAGATCAATAAAATTTTTTTAAAACATATAATTTCAAAATGCAATAATCTTTATTGGTTAAAAATTTCAATCAATCAATACGATTTTTTACATCGTTTATTTTTGACGAGTGTGTCGATACATATTGCTATGGTATTTGGAGGAGGCGACCGACAGCTGAGGTCATTCGCGCCATGAGGGAAGGGTATGGAAGGAAGGGTGGAGAGAAACCCGGCGTCGGCGTTAGCCTGCTCTTAACGAAAGGCGCCAAGGGGACCACGGCTTAACGACCCATCCGACGGACGGAGTGTTGCGCTAGAAATGTCCTCCACACAACATTCAAACAGGGATCGGGCACTCTCTGAAAATTCTCTGCCACTGCAGGGATTTGAACCCGAGCCCGCCGCGTGGGAAGCCAACACTCTAGCCACCGCAGCAGCCCGATCCCCTACATACATATTTTGGGATACATATTTTATATTGTGTGGCGTGATGCAAAATTTTCCTTAGCCTCTAGGGGCCGCAAGAAATTAGCCGGAGGACCGCATGCGGCCCGGGAGCCGCGAGTTGAAGACATTTGGCCTGAGTAGTTTAATAATGCATAATAGGTTTTCTAAGAATTCTCTTTTCTCCCCTTCTTCTTAATACTTCCACATTACTTAATCGACGACGGATATTACACATGTCTATGACTCTAACTTAGACCTTGGCAAGACATACTTGGGAGTCTAGCACGCTGCACCTGATGAGATAAGAACACATCATTTAGGTTAAGTACCACCACTTGGGGAAACTCACCCTCAAAATCCTCCACTCACCCTTCCACGCGGGAACCATAAAAGATTGTTCCTGAGCCGAAATATCGATCGGAAGGGGCGTTTTTATCGCTTTAAAAGCATTGAGGAACACGACGAGGTCTGAGATGATTAATGGTGGCAATTTTTGCGGTGTAAAATTTATGATCTCCCTTGAACAAACATCTACTTAAGCACCAACTTTTTTACTGCAATATTTTTGTAGGGTCAGCCTCCCCGAAGGCGAGATTAGCGTTGCGTTAAAAAATACAGACAACGAGGGGGAATATTTTCTCTCTCCATGTGAAAAAAGAACATCTTTTTAAAACATTTATGGCCATAATCCTCAGTCTCCATTGATAATGATTCGCTTCGAATCAAAGAGTTGATACACTGGATTCACTGGTACCTTATCTGTGCAGACTTAAGATTTGACTAGAATTTCTAGGACTACCGGTAAATTGCGCCGTTCAAAGCTGATTATCTTGACGATTTTATAATATCTTGCTCTTTTCTATAACTATGACACAAACATTTTTCAGAATTTCTTTTGGACATCGGTGAGACGATTTAAATTAACGGGATTTTCTAGACGAGGGTATAAAATATGATGGACTGAAAACCTCTATAGCAATGTTAAGGTATTAAGACATTACATTTATTTATTTAAGAATCATAAATTTAAGCTATTAAGTAGAGATAAATCAGGGAAGCGCTACATATAAACTGAACTACCAGTGATGAACTGGATTCAATGGGACTTTATCTGTACAGACTTTTGATTGGAATAAAATTTCTATGACTACCAGTAAAGAGTCTGTTTACAACCATTTTTTTAAATGTTGCCATGCTATATACAATTAACATGTAACCTAGGCGTCAAAGGGTAACATTTCCTGTGAATGTGATAAACTAGAGATAAGCAACGATTTCAAAATTAGACACAGACAATAATTAGGAATTGAATCGACATTTCCTTTCTTGTTTCCTGTAGGCTTTACTAGAGGCAAGTCCGCCTAGGAATTGAAACAATGACACTCCATTTCTCGATCGGAGGGGTTGTACATAAATTGGAATTCGTGGTATTTTCCAGACGTCTGGAAACACGATAAATCCAAAAGACTATAACTAAGTTACGGCAAAAAGACCTTAAGTAATGAAAAAGTAGGCAAATATTCGCTATAAACCTAGTAACTACACAACTAAAACTATAATACTCAGATATTGAAAACTTCAAGCATCGCGGGAAACCTTCCAGGATAAGTCCGAACACATCAGATTCCACCATTAAGCATATATAATGGCAATAAGCATAATATATAATACAAAATACAATAAGCATAATATATAATACAAAATACAATAAGCATAATATAAAATACCATATCAATAAGCGTATCTAACAAGTCAGTAAATGACGCCTAAAGCAGCATCATACATCTCTTGTAATTACGACTTTAACAAGCAAAACCAACATGATCACCTTAACTTAATTCCAAATAGCGAAACCGTATTCTACCTTTCCATAAAAGAATTACTAAAAATCCAACGACTCAGCATTCAATTCCATCCAACTTCTTCATCTCCAAAGCCATTGTGCCGTGGATTATCATTTTTATCACAAATCCAGGACCGCAACGTCGTCTGAAAAGTGTTCTCAGCCACGTAGATAGAGGCGAAATATTTTTTTACATAACTTTTCGACATTAACTTGTTAGGGCGACAGAAGACCAAGGATTTACTTTTTTTATTCTCCCATGAGATGCAACCGCGAGTCGAAAATATAGCACGTTCTCACGTGCAGCGTTCTTTCAAGAGTCACATTCGCGAACCCGAAAAGGATATAAGACAGTAAAAAAACCTTTTAGGGATTTATAACATAAGAAACTAGATGACAAGCCTGGACCTACTACCCTTAGACATTAACTGCTACAGCTATCTTTCAATGGTACAAACATCGTATTAATTTAACCCATTATAACCTAATTTTCCTTCATCAAGTAACATCAAAAATGCATACATTTTTAGCTCTATTCAGGGCAGATTTGAACTAGGTGTTTATGTGTGTTGTAAAGTTTCATGGCGAAATATGCAGCTGCCACAATTATTATGTATGAGTAGAAAATCTTCACATTTTTTAAATGAGAGGTCTTGTAATTTATATTCTCCCAAAGATAGCTCTGGGTTAGAAAGACTTAAAACCGCTATATAATGGGTCATCATAAAATAACGGTGCTGTTTTGAAAGCTGTTTAAGTAAAAACCGAATTACTTACAGTTTATTGTCTTATTTTTCGAATTTTTCGTCTCAAACAGTTTTTTACGCAATTAATAAATTTGAGTATATGCGCCCTTAATCGCTGGACAATAGAGAAACACGGCGTCGACAATAGCCTACTCCTGATGAAAGACGACAAGGGGACCACAACTTAACGTCCTACCCGACGGACGGAGTGCTGCACTTAAAGTGCCCTCCTCAAGGCACTTAAGCAGGGATCAGCCTCTGAAAAATCTCTATCACCCTATCCCTATTATCTTCCTATGAATTACGGAAACCGCACCATTCTTTCATTACGACCCCGTATTTTCAGGCCCGTATTGAAACGATAAAATAAGACGGATGCACTGTCAAACTGATGCAAGAATTCGATTTTTTTTCCTTTGAATCATACAAATTGGGCTGCAATTAAAAGACCCCCATCATACACCAAAAAGTGGTAAGAAGTAATTATGAATTCTTTATTTCAGCAAAACCGCTTCAAAATATCATCGCCACATGTCCAATGAGGCGGTTAATATGATAGTGCGCATGCGTAGATTTCCAACTTTTGACTCAATAAAAAAAGGTCACAAAAACCACTCACAAGAATTACCTATAAATGATGATTCGCGTGAAATCCTGATAATGTTTTAGGCTTATATATTTAATAAATATCGAAAAGAAATACTGACATATTACTGATATATATGATAATTATGCATATATGATTAATAAATCTCGAAAAATGTTACTGATAAGACGGTCTTTCACCCCTTTCTAATCCTTGGTCAGCAGACCCGTAAATGATTTGTATATTTTCATAATTTTACATTGCATAGAAGCCGGATGGCATTAAAATACATGTGTTTTGTGAAATTACTAAGATTAATATTGTCTATCCTAAGTCAGAGCATTGGTACCGAAAAATTCACGATTTCTCTTAATACCGTTCAACTTTACGAAAAATTATTTACATACAGGCATCGTCAGCCCCACAATGACGGTTGGCGGAGAATTGGACGTAAAAAAGAGGGTAGATGGAAATGAAGAGAAATGCACGAGTATTTCAAAAGATTGTTGCAACTTGTCTTTTTCCCATATATCGAGGGGAATATATATTGATGATTGTGATCTATCAAATCCATAACTTTTCAATGCTAATACTCGCAATTACAAACACTACACCTCAAAATATTGGAGAAAAGTAGATCGCATTGCAATCATCACCGCGCCGCGGACATTAGAGAAAGCCGATTTAAGTAGCAACAGAAATCAGTCTTCTATGGGATGGAATTGAGCCTCCTCTATGCAGTCCCTTTGAATAGAAGGCATGTATTCCGGCAAAAGTTTGAAGAAACTCCATTAATCCATTGACACGATATTTCAGATACATCCCATTAAAACTTCTCGGGTGATCAATGACTCCTATTCAAGCAAATTCCTCAGCATAACGAGGAATTTTTCGGCCCGAAAACGAATTCCGTCTCACCTCGGATGACCTTTCAACTGTTAAAATGTTTTCATTACGACAGTGACTAACGCCCTTGGTTGCGTGACAACAAATGACATATCATCGATTTTTCATGACTATAAGTCAACGAATCAAGCACAGACACGTGGCAGTTAGTGGGATGTAAGGAGCCTCGAAATTTTCGTAATTTTTAAGTTTCTACTTTGAATGCTTGTCTAATTTTTTAATGAGAGTCTTCAACAATCATACAAAATCCGACGTCACAATTACGCCACATCGCAGCACGAAAGTTTCAAGTCCATACTGAATAGGACCCCGATCTCAAATATGAATCCTTGTATTCTTGTCATTGCTGAAGTGAGAAGTCATGTTACCTAGTATAGTAGGGCGCCTTTAGATGAAAATAAGCCATAGGCTGTATGATCTTAGGTTTTCCCCGGCGTATCAGTTGCAGGAAAGTTTCTCGGGTTTTCCACCGGTTGATGTCGTCCATGTCTCCCGACGTTTCGATCCGCATCCTCAGGGGATCTTCCGAAGATCCCCTGATTATTATTTGCTCGGAAAAAAATATTTTAGTCACATGTTTTATACTAATATCATTTATCTTGAGTTGAAAGAAAATTTGTTCAAAACTTTCGTTTCAATCCAGTCCTGATTTTCCTTTAAGACTTCTGCGATTTCCTTTAAGACTTGCTGACCGAAGATCCCCTGAGGATGGTCAGCAAGTCGCGGATCGAAACGTCGGGAGACATGGACGACATCAACCGGTGGAAAACCCGAGAAAGGTCATAGGCTATTCCGCTTATTGGGCTCTTTCTTCTCCCATTTTTAAGTTTGCAAATTTCATGAGAGATAATAAAATACATTATTACTGTGATATATATAGATATGTTACAGGAAACATGCTGTGATTGGTAATAACCTTTATAAAAAATGTAGCAAGAAAAATATTCATTGGCGCAATCTAGTGTATACAAATGAACAGACCCAATGAGCAAAACGCGTTGATCTTAACCGATGCATCCTTATGTTGGCTTAATAGTCATAGGTGTAGAATTTCTCCTTGTTTTCGGTTCAGAGTTCTAGTGTACACAGTTTTAAGAATAGTGTAATTTTAATTTTGATAACAATTTTAATGCAGGCCCCTCTTGATAGTGAGACCCTAGGCTGAAGCCTAGTTAGCCGATAGAAAAATCCGGCACTACCTAGTAGGCACAAATAAAGAACGCGAATGATAGCTTTGATTTGAGTACGACTAATATTTGCTCTGCAAAAAATAGACAGATTACCTTATCGATGAAACTTTTTCCTGACATCTACCATAACATGGGCGTACACAGAGAGGGCAGGAGGGGGCGGCTGCCTCCCCCCTGAAGCAAAAATCGCAGAAGTCTTAAAGGAAAATCAGGACTGGATTGAAACGAAAGTTTTGAACAAATTTTCTTTCAACTCAAGATAAATGATATTAGTATAAAACATGTGACTAAAATATTTTTTTCCGAGCAAATAATTTTTAAAACTAATAAAGCGCTCTTATAGTTTTCTTCAAATGTTAGTTTCATTCACCTTTTCCATGTTTAAATGTTACAGCTTGAACAACCATGGCTTGCCCCCCTCCCCCTAGTTTTGATCCTGGGCACGCCCTTATACCATAAATGAACAATGGAGTGTCCTTCCAAATATTCTTAAGAGATAGCTAGCGTATGATAAAAACACTGAAATTCGGACATAAAAATTGAAAATACAAATAAACCATCAACGTAAACGGACACTGAAAGGCTTACGCCCAAACCTACATTGAAGAAGCGTAAGGACGTGTGACGTATGAATGTAAACAAGAATGAAAAACTTCCAGTAAAAACTGCGCATAATGTACAAGAAATGTTCATTGGCAAATATCGTATGTAAAATCTGAAACATGAAATGAAAAATAAGTTATTCACAGGGAAAGATAATCGACCATCGACTACACCATAAGCAATTATTCCCGAAGGCAGTGAGAGTAATACACAAGAACTCAACCTTTTTTTAATTCATCTTTATTTCTTTAGACAACTGATGCATATTCGAATACATTATGTGATAGAAATAACAACTGGCACGATGACCGAAGAGGGTTTTGAATGCGATTCGCGCCTTTTCTAGCGATACATTCCACTAATATACAATGTCTCCAGTAGGGGGATATACTGTACAGATCTACCGCTCCGAGTTTAGGCGCCAAATCAAAAGGTTCCGAAATAAGAGTTACGTTCGAATCACGGGTTTTCTACCTGCAACGAGATTAATGCAATTAAAAAAGGTTCATGAGTTACTTGCAAGATTTAGTTTTATTCTGTTGCATTTTTATTTCAAAGGTAACAAAAATCGCAATAACATATGCTCTAAACAACTACTAAATGGAATGTATCTACCTAAACGAGAACTAAGTAGCCGATTGGTATCAATAATATCTCACAACTATTTGTAATATTAATTTTTTAAAGGTTTTTTCTCAACCAAATATAATATTTTTAGATCTTGATTTAAACCCTGCTGGAATATGGAATGAAAGTCCAGAGTTATCACTAAAACCCCACCCTAACTACATCACAGCTCTATTGGTAAAATAATAAAACCAATTAATAAAGTTTTTTTTTCAGGAATGTAAACTTATAAATAATAGCATGTAGCGATGGTAGTCATTTTTCTTATGGTCACTTACAAACTTGAGTATAACAAATCATACTATCTTGAGGAATCACTTTCAATGCTCCATGAATATATACATATCATTTAGGGACTATAATCATCATTACATTAGATAGAATCAAAACATAAATTTACCTTAACATAGGCACAGCATGGCTTTCCACTCAGGTCTCGCGGAAGGTTTCTTGCCTGAATGACTGCAATATAAATAAATAATTGTTAGAAAATCCATAAAATTCTAAATATATTTACATACTTATGATATAAATTAAATAGGTAATACAATATTTTGGCAACAAATAAAAGATCAATTAAAATATTTATAGATACACAAAAAACATGCACTGACTATTTATTTATAACCATAATCTATTACATAAATTGATGAACAACTCTGGCAGATACCCAGTGGGCATGAAAAAAATTAATCTAATAAAATATATTTTCAACCTACCATGCACAGTAAGAAGGCCATTGTTGGCATAGACAGCTACCTCCAAGTCTCCTGCAATCAAAAATTACCAAATATTAAAATATCATCCATACATATCCAGTAGGAGTATTGCTTTAATAAATTATAGTAGATAATATGGGACTGACAAGTATTTTTAAAAATACATTTTAAAACCAACAAAAAGATTGAGAAATTTTGATGCATAATTTTAAACCTTACTGGGAGATACACTAAAGCAATATAAATATATTAACAATCTTATTCATTTCTTGGCTGAAATATACATGGATACATCACCTCTTTCCTTGTCCTCCATTAGTTTATAATTCTTGTGGACGGCCACTCTACGCAATGCACTACTCCTTCTAGCAAGGGAACTCTTCTTAGATGGACCATGAACACTAGGTGATATGAATGATAAGCATTTTCTAGACCTGAAAACAATAAAAGATAAAAAGTTAATTTTGGGGGCACAAATGCCATATTTGTAAATGTAGTAGTAATGCAAAGTGCTAACATGGCCCCTTTTATATGGAATTACAGAGTGGAAAATTGCTAAATAAAATTCAGCTATGTAAAAATGTTAATTATAATTTATCAATTCAACGCTCAAAAATACTTAGGCATAGAGTATTTTAACATTGTGTACTTTTTCCTTGAAAGAAGTACAAAATGAGCCTAAAGTAGTGAATATCTACCAGCATGCCATCATGTATCCTTGGAAATATATATCACTAAGTATAGCAGTGAAGGAGTTGGATTCCAATATGAATATTGATTCGCACTATGTATCAACCACATAAGGTAATAATGTCTTAAATAGTACTATATAGTACCATGTACTGACACTAAATTTATAAATTAGGGTGAATATATGTGCATTCTCAAAAAAAACATAAAAACATAAGGAAAGGATTGATCTAATGAAGGGCAGGATACATTTCCTCCCAAATCATTACAAAGATGTATAATAAATTTGGAACAAGGAGCAAAATCATATATTTTATTACCTTGACTTCTTCTCCACCAGAGCCATTGGACTTTCAAGCACCTCATCACCCTCTACAGGGGTTTCCCGAGCTGATGGACATGATGAATTCTCATTTGTAGACTGGGATTTTCCTGAATCTGCAGATCCAGCACTCCCAATGCTGCCAGCTACAACATGGTCATGAGATAGCTTCGGTGTTTTCATGAAGTGCATGTGGTGTGAATTCCAGGTCTCACCATCGGAAGATGAAGGTGGTGACGGGGACAAGGGAGGACTCAGGCGAGATGAAACAGTCGGGAAGTTGTGACCTCTCCGCAATGATGACCCACTGACTTCCTTGTCGACTTTCTGCAAACTCACAGCAGGAGAACTCTCAGTCTTCACTGAAAACCCTTCAGGAGTGTCCACATCCTCATCCCCATCAATAGCTTCTAGTGACCAGGAAGATGATTTCCGTTTAAGACTAATCTGCGAGAGTGACAATCGAGTCAGGAGTAGGGGCAATGATGTTGATGCACACGTCGAAAGTGGAGGCTTCGGAGGGGGTGGTGGGGTTGGCATAGCACCGTGTGGTGGTACTGGAGGGGGTTCATTCTTCTTGTTGTGAGGGGGCACTGGTGGAGGAGGAACAGGTGGAGGAAGTTGTTTGGCACCGTGAGGAGGCAATGGAGGTGGCATACGATCAGCCGCCGGCTTTTTGGCCTCATGTTTCACCTCCTGGATCACCTTTTTCTTACTAAACTGATCGTCCATTAACATTGAGTCACATATGAGCCCCGATACTCCACCCTCACTCAGCTGCCTTTTCCTACTACTAGAACTACCGATTACACTTTTTACATTCATATCACAAGCATTATCAGATTCATCATCCATTTTAACCTGATTGAGATTCGTGCCAGCATCACATCTTTCACCATAACAAAAATTAATATTCTCCCTACATTCTTCATCATTATTTTGATCTTTCAACTCATCACTTTCAAGCTCTGCTTGACTACTGTTGGCCGACTTACAGTGGCAAGTAGATATATCACATATTTCTGTGGATGGGGGAATGAGGAAGGACCCGTTTTTCTCCAACTTCCCTTTTGAATTATCACTACCCACACTATCATCCAGTTTAGCATACCAAGGTTTCTGCTGCAGGTTAACCGAGTTCTTTTCATTTTTGCTATAAAGACTATCCCTGACCTCAGCAATGCTCACAGACATAGTCAACCCTGGGTCTTCAGGCTCTTCATCGCCCTCCAAAACCCATGGAGTAACATTTCTATAAGCTCCATTCATTCCCCCAGGAAATCCAGAGAAAACTGGACACACTACTGACGATGTTCCTTTTGGCGCCTGCAGTGCGCTACGACATTCTTGGGCAGATCCTGTTGAAGACTCTTCCATTCGACTATATTTCTTTATCTCAGCACTACTGCTCCTACGACGAATTCGCTTCTGTACAGACTTTCCTGGGGTTGTTCTATGGTGAGGGTCTTGACTCTGACTCCTTCTACTTCTCTTACGATCCCTTCCACCGTCATGCCCCGAGATTCGACGCCTGCGAGGGGTAATCATCTCCAAGGTAGCAATATGTTTATTGGACTCCTTCCTCAGTTTTTCAAGAAACTTTGGGTCCGTCAGATCATGCTTGGGGAAAAATCTAGGCCTTCTCCTCACAGGGGATGGGGAAGGTGATGGAGGACATGATGAGGTTACAGAGGAAGAGGACGATAAAGAATTATCATCGGTTGACTTATGAGAAGCAGATGGCAAAGGAAAACAGAGTCCTGCACCAATTGTAGGTTTTGCAGTCTTTGATGTGTTGGACTTCTTGAACTCCATCACAAACGATGAATTTGCAGGAAAATCGGAATTTTCTAGAAGCAACCCATCATCCTCCTCTTCATTGTCAATCACTCTCCCTTTCTTTCTCTTCCCTGCACTACTTGAAATTTTTAAAGGACTTGAAGGGGTGACTCCTGCCTTGAGCAAAGACAGTTGATGTGCATTCCTTCCGCCTGACAGGTCAGCAGTCCTACTCTTACCATTGTTCAACTTTGGATTGAACTTCTTGCTCCCAGAAGCCTGAACACCACACAATCCTTCCATCAAGGGAACCCCTTCCGATGTAGGCAATGGCTTTCCTGTTGTAGCATCCCATAAGCGAAAGTAGCCTTCAATTGGTGGCGGAGGGGGAACCAAACATGAACACTTGGAGGCAGGACACGAACAGTTTCGAAATGAAGGGGGAGTACTGCCAGCTGGTTTAACAGGAGGTAACCTTGTACAACTCAACTTGGCTGATCTAATCTTCGGTGAGTCAATTTTGGCAGTGCGAAACATTCTCTTACTAGAGGAATTCCTGCAGTAATCAAAGAAAATAGTGCTACCTAAATTACAGTATCCCGTCCTTTCTAATCCTCGGACACATTTACAATCTATATTTGTTCGAGGAGCAACGGGTGGTTTATAGTCATTATCCTTTTCAGAAGACTCAACTGAGTCACTTCTCTCCTCAGAGCCATCTTTACTTGGGACCTCGTTTTTATTACCCTCAGAAGATGATACTCCTTGAATCCCATTATTTTTATTTTTACCACAGCTTGAACACACAGGAAGAGGAGATTCATCAGAGGGCTCCAATTCTTCTTCAATGATGGTTTCGGAATTAAGCCTGCCATCCTCTACATCAGATCTTGATTTGCTATCCCTAGCGGCAGAAGAATGCCTTGAAATTTTATGGTTGATGAAAGGATTTCTCTTGTCAAACAAACTGGAGCAGTTCAGTTGCATCCACGCCAAATCACGAGCCAGAGGAGATACACCTCCACATCCAGAGGCATTGCTGGATGTTGATGACACAGCTGGGGCATCAAAGTCATCAGTGAGCCTTCGTCTCAACGAAGCCTTGTTTCCACTCGGAGTGGGCGCCACAGGAGGCAGAAGTGGATGGATAAAAGGTGAAGATGCTCTTGACCCACAACCTCTGTATAATCTCTGGCTAAGGCGCAGTATGCTGTTCCTATAGCTCAGCTCATTAGGTGAGTACTCAATCTGAATCTCAGGATTGTAAGAAGATGACAAGGTAGAGTTTGGTCCACATGAGGACGACATAGATTTAGTTGATGAAGCAGATGATGCTATGCCAGAGGAAGTTCCAGTGTGAGTGGAGCATGCACCAATTAACAAGTTAGGATTGGGGTAGTAAGAGCCATGAGTCAAGGCCTCAGATGAGGTCAGAGTCGATGACGAAGTATAACCAGGATTAGTGATGAGAGTAATTTGCCCATGGGCGGAGGTAGTCAAATTAGAAGACTTCACTTGGGAAGGAATATAAGGCACAAATGCAGAATCTGGATAGTGAGATGAAACTGGCCTGCAGTTTGCATCTCCATTAGATGGATCCCTGTGTTCCGTGAAGGCTGAACTTAGCGATGATCCAGCAGCTAACCCAGAGAACCTATTATTCGAATTATAAGTACATAATGGTTTGTTTAACAAATAATTATCACAGCTTTTAACAAAAGTGGACCGACCAGGACAGTATCCTGGCAAATCCAGCACAGCACTACTTAATTTGTTGAGTTCGGCAACAGGGTGTTGCTTCACTGACTCCCAGGGAGCCTTCAATTTTTTTGGGGTCACAAACGCTTGGCAGTCATCTGGATCCGAAGGGGGTTTGGAAGGTGGACAGTTTGAGTAGAATGGGGCATGCCTGGCAGACACAGCAGCCGTTGAAACAGTTGCTGCGTAGGAGGAACAGCCGATCACAGTAGAAGAGCATGCTGAGACTGGTACGATAGCTTCGTCACCCTTCTCCGAGGAGGATTTCCGTCTACTCTTTCTCCTTCGTCTCCGTCTCCGTTCATTCAGCCTTTCCCAGTTTTCGCTGTTCTCCTTGTCCTCATCCTCCTCTGAGTCCTTCTCCTGAGACGTCGCCTCATCACTCTTTCCCGCCTCCGAAGATGACTTCTGGGAGCCATGCCATGATGGAACACGGTCCGTGTCTGAGGAGCTCTTCCTCATCCTTTCCCGTGACTTGGGACGGGTATACACCCTGGAATGAAAATGGCATCAGCATTTATTGCTAACAAAAATCACTAGATTCTATAAACTGGAATGATGACACCCCAAGCTCCAATCAATATCCCAACTACATCCAGACAACATTGTCGGCATTAACGTATGACATCCGTGGAATATCAGTGTTCATTCAATTAACACTGTTATCCCAGCAACATCCAGCCATCATTTTCAGCATTAACGTATAGTATCTTTGGAATATCAATGTTAATCCAATTAACATTTTATGGATACTCGTAAAATATCTAAAAGACCAACCAAACAATGTTGCAGCAATGTCCAACAGTGGACCTGGAGGTCCACATAACAACATCTCTTAGGTATTTTCACAACATGCAATGAGTTGATAATGAGTGTGCTTATTACAGCTTTTTGGTAATCTCCAGACATACAGACAAAACATTTGTACTATTCAATTCTATACAGATCATAGGCTACCTATGGATACTGTTTGGAATAACCATTTTTTAATATCATGGATATTCCAACGTGGATATCTATGAAACGTTATTTTTACAACTTGTCGTGGATGTTACAATTAGGATATCAATGTAATGTTATCAAAATATACATCCTGAAATAACATTATTCCCTTGTAAATTTATAGAAGGCTCATATGAGGCTGAGGAGCCGCCGAGCATGTTTCTAATTTTTGTTAAAAAATTCTGTGATGGGAACACAAGATTATTCAACCTGTAGGTTTGTTTGAATAGGTAATGGTCAATTCCTTCCCTGGACCACAATCAATGATGATGACTTCAATGATTTTCAAATTCAGTCATCAGAGGGGTTCACTTGGGATTTAAATGCTGGATGCTTGGGTTAGTAGCCTAGCCCTCTATCCACTAGACTATCATATTTTCCTTAGTACCATACTTTAACTAAGTTAATAACAGTTTACCCCAAACATGACAATTGTCTCATCTTTAAATGAGCCAAAATTCAACTTGAAGTCAAAATTCTAGTCCGTTACTCTTTGTAATATTCTCATTTTATTTATTCTCCATCACCATAAAATAGACCTCAAGGAACTAAGCAGCAAATGAATCCATGAGAAATATAGATTTCCTCTAATCCTATATAAAAGCATCACTGGATAAGTTGTGGACAATATGACAGTCATTCCGCACAGAATATACAGGCTTACATGATACCGACATTCTAAGTATAACAATTAATTAACTAGCATGCAATAATTCTTCTCACTATCGGAGATAATTCAGCTAGTTGATATAAAAAATAATAATTAGATTCACGAAGCTAAAAAAATTCTATTTCTTTGGGTACCTACATTAATGATGCTGAAAATAGATTGTCATTTTAATTTAATCTGTGATGTTAAACTTAGAAAATGAATGTTTAATTTAACTGAGCAATAACCAACCTTTCCCAGTCAGACTCCGTCTTGGTGTTCTTTGGTGCTGATTTTAGCCTTTTACCCGCTGATGATTTCCCAGCGTCTAATGCACCAGCACTGCTATGGCGCTGACCAGGAGACGAATCACTAGCTGTCGTTGTGGTTGTTGTGGGAGTTGCACGGTTACCAACATCGGAGAGCACTAACCTCCTCCTTGCAGGAGTAGCATACACTGAACTTCCCTTTGATTTTGCCTGAAATGCACAATTGAGAAACACATAAAACCTCATCCGCAAACCTATGTAGACAGATAAGATTTAAAGGAATGCAATGATATATATACACATTGAAAAATAGTATTGGTAATCCTTAAATAAATAAAGTTCTAATTAAAGTACTCAAACTAATATAAATGCACCAAATAAATAATTAATGGTGAATGTAACCAATAATGTAATTATCAGTGACCTCCCCATATAAACTGAACTGTTACTGTGGCCAATTGTGAAATTAATTGATTTTCAGGCACTTGTAAAATGTGAATGGCAAATTTTGCTGCATAAAATGATTCAACTATACTTGAAACACAATTTTAATAATTTCATAAGAAAGCAAAAGGGTGTTAGTGCTTTTTCCTCAGGGAAGTCCAGCCCTACATGAATGATCAGATTTTCTACTTTGTCTACATTACAATTATTTTTTATGTCTACAAGGACTGACATAATGAGTAGCAACCAGTTCCACAATGTGAGGCTTCAGATGATTTCTGTACTTTTTTTGTAAACTTTCATAAACAGACAATGCAAAAAATTAACTTGGTGGCATTCAATTCATTACATTGAGACTTTGCAGAAGACCATAGACTATCAAATTACCTTTTCAAGATTGGATTACGTTTTGATAAAATAATTTTCATCCGTTGAAGGTCATAAAAATTACACCAAATTAACAAAAAATGTATTTTTCGATATTTATTACAACAAATGATTAAAAAGCTATAGCTAAAGAAATTTTCAGGAGGTCAACATCACAGAGAGGTGTGGGGGCTTCTTTTCTTTGTGATTCCACCCTTTCGACTATGACGATATAAGAAACCGCCATGATCTAACCTCTAGAAAGAATGAAAAGGCATTTAGTGTTCTTCGGTTTTACTATTATTCTTGTACCGGCTGATGATTTCTCTGCATCTAATGTGCCAGCACTGTTACGATTCTGACTAATGGATGAATCACTGGTCGTTGCTGTGTTTTTTGCCACGATTACCAACATGAAAGAGCATTGATCCCCACGTTTGTCCTCAGCACGCCCATGCCCCCCAAACCTCCCCTCTAGGATGTAGCCACACAAATTTTTTCAGTCAAAACATTTATTTATTTATTTTGAAAATTCAAGCAAAGCCAAGCAAATCGTAGTGGAGGTGGCATAGTGTAGCGGAGGTTTATTATTTATAGCCATTGTAGTGTGCTATGGGCATAAACAAATATTAGGGAAGAGTAAAATATTTTTTTAAAAATATTCTAATACTAAAGAATGGAATAAAAAAGGAAGTACGATTTGACTAACCACTGATCAAAGTGAATCTATAACATGGGAAAAAATCAGTACAGCCACCTTAACGAACTAAATCGGTAACATGGAAAAAAATCAGAGCACCCACCTTAACGAACGCTCCTCCCTTCACGCTGGAGGACTTGCGGTCCTTGTGCGCCTTCCGCCGGGGAACACTATCCGCACGCTGGTGCACTCCGGAGGGTGCCGGTCGCTTCCTCTGCGACCATCCCGCTAGGATGCGGTCCAAGAGGCCCCCTCCCGGCTCCAGGGTGTCCTCCTTGCTGGGCTCCGAGTGGACGGCGGCGCGGGGCCGTGACGGCACCGGCGGCGGCGAGGACGGGCGCGAAGCCCGGGACTGGCCGGCAGCACCCACCGACGTCCACTTGAGCATCGTCCAAGACGCTCCCGGCTGAAAAAGGGCAAAAACGTAATTCTATAAGCCATGCTGGTTTAATAAGACAAACATACGGTGAGTCGAAAAAATAATATGGAAAAATATAGAAGTAGGATATTACAGTGTACTGAAAATCATTATTATTACAATAAATTACTTATCGAAAGAAAAAGTACTAACACTCATCCACAATTATTTTAATTCGAACGACAATTTTAAGCTCACAGAGCCACTTCAATTGGCGCAAGACTTAATGATAATTCTATTAGGCATGTAGATTTGATAAGACAAGCATACGGCGAGTCACAAAAATAACACGGAGAAATACATAAGTAGGAAGGATATAAAAGTGCACTGAAAATTATTATTACCATTATTATTACAATAAATTGCTTATTGAAATAAAATTTAAATAAATTACTTGTTAAAAAAATTTTCCCAGTTATTTTAATGCGTAGGTACGACGTTTTTCGGGTCAGAGCTTACTTCGTTAAATAAAAGGCAATTGCACTTTTCCACAATTATTTTAATGCGTACGATATTTTTCGGATAACTGAGTCATCATCCGGCACGAGACATAATCATAATTCGATTAGCCCTCGAGGTTAGTTTTAGCCCCAGCTTAGCGAGATTAGCCCCACGGTGAGTCTTAAAAATACTATGGTAAAATACAGAAGTAGGCTATATCGCCCACATCTCATCCAGTCTTATTCTCGTCCTCATCAGTACGCGAAAAATGGCATAAATATGAGCGGCACAAAATATAGACTGGTGCAGTACATTTGTAATAAAACGGTTTAAAATCCTTCCCTATTATCCGGTGGGGAACGAACTGGTCGGAGGAAAGGATTTAAAGTTTTAATCCCCGCCATTTGAGCATCTGGTATAAGCTCAGTTGTGATCATAAACCAACATAAAATAGGCCTAATACAGCAGAAGTGTACACGGAGGAGGTGCGATGAATAAGAGGCGGATAAGAGGCGGGATCATGAATGCGACTTTAAAAAAAACACGAACGCTGCGTGCGTGCTAAACCTCTTTACGGCAGGATTAAGCGTCATACGCACGAAAAGGGTTGGCAGACAAGTATCACTGCAAACACTACCGAACTGGATGATAGTGAAAGTGGTCAATGATGCTGGCAACGAAGAATTCACATACAGCAAAGGATACGAGAATGAAGTACGAAATGGCGAGAATTTTATAGGTATATAACGTTACACTGTACTCGATATGCCCAAAACACATATATTTTCGTAGTTACTGGGTGATATGAAGGGCGAAAGAGCTAACTAATTAAAATATTATAAAAATAGACTAAATTTATTTCCCAAGTTAAAATATTTTTGCAAAAACCAGTAAATGCTTATCCATTACTCTTGTCCTATTCGTGGCGCAAAGAAGAAGGAATCGATTTTCGGATTCATAACAACTAAGTTTGCGCCTTTACAATCATATTATCCATTTAGATCTTTCATTACGTAATTACTTCCCTTCAATTAAAATTCTGCAGTTTATACAAAACACCCATTTATTGAACATACTTTTGACCTTTGCTCGTGGATTCATCATTCCCTATCGACCAGTCATATTTTGCCTTTTTCCGTCACGTATTATTCATTTGAACCGTTTATTACAGAAACCCCATCACCAACAATTTGTAACTCTTAGTGAAACCAAGAAAAACTCAATTTACAAAACATTGTCGTAGGTATATTTAAATTTATCAATTTTTCTATAATAAAAACCAAGGTATTCATCATCCTATAGTTTCTGCAACTGATATGTATTTTAAGTTGTAGATTCATGATGAACTAAAAAGTAAAATCAAAACAATTTCGGTCCTAAGGTTTCTGTAAAATACATTTAAAAATTTTGCTATCATCTAGAAATGTTTACGAAAAGGATTTCACTCATTTTCCTCGATCCGAAATTTATGAACAGTACTTGTTGGAAAATCCTGAAGTTACATTAGAATTGGAGATAATTTCAATCGTTCACAAAAGTCAATTTTACATGCTCTGAAATTTTCAGGATAACAGCACGAGTTGTGAAGTATCGACAAGTCGCGAAAAAATAGACTGGTCGAACCGGAGTGATGAGCAAACTACCCTTCCTCATCGTATCGGAGTCATAGAGGAGCTTCAAACCAGGCTACTAAATTCACTGACAATGAGCGACAAAAGTCTATTTTAAATGTTCTGAAATTTTCAGGATAACAGCACGAGTTGTGAAATATCGACAAGTCGCGAAAAAAAAAGACTGGTCGAACCGGAGTGATGAGCAAACTACCCTTCCTCATCGTATCGGAGTCATAGAGGAGCTTCAAACCAGGCTACTAAATGCACTGACAATGAGCGTGGGATATCTTAAAGCGGTGAGCGCTGTAAATTCCACAGCTAGCAGAACCTAACGAATCAGTGGACGCAGACATAACGCGGAGCGAAAGACCTCTCACGTTTTCATTTGACCGTTAATAACCGCCGCGACGAATATTCGTATAACTCCGAGAGCGAAGAAATTATGGCTAAATGTCGAACTCTTCTCAAAACGCAGCTTTCCTTTGTCTCCGTGCCTCTGGTAGCCTCCGACCGCAAAAACTCGTCGACTTACAAGTTCTGCCGCATGGATGGATTCGCACAATAATTGGGACGTTTACGCTTCCCTGAGTTCAGGTATGAGGAGAAAAAATTCTCTCGCATGGCGCAGCCAGGAACGTTGAGAATACAGGATGATTTTTCAAATCGCTGCAGTCAGCGGAGGATTCCGCGGCTAGCGACAAAACCGACCCCTATTATCACATGGCCATTCCAGTCTCTTGACTCCGGTCCTTTTGCCGCAGGATTGCCCTCTGATTTCGAGAGTCATTTACCAATCATTATTAAGTCATAGGTTTTCCAAAAAATCATAGACTCAGCAGAGCCTCTATCTTCCCAATGTAAAGAAAACTTCCATAACGTGACTACTTCTTTCAACTGAGAACTTTGGGAAAAAATCTCAATCATATTTACAGTAGTCTCTATTTTCTCACTTTATATTTATTCAAAATTTAACAAATTCGCATCTGTAAGTCATTATTGTTATGTGAACGTTTTATCCTGTTGATCTCAGTAAATAAATATTATCCCTATACGTCCTATTTTTTATAAAAATCATTGTCCCAAAGAAGCCTACATTGTGCAAATGAAATAAAACTTTCGTGGGTGGTTGCAGCTGTTAATGATTGGTTTTCGGGTAAGCCCTGTGTACTAATTAGTAAAAAAAATTGATCAGATTCCCTCAGAAAAAGGCATCAGCAACGGTCACGAAACAACGTACCAACAAGCTCAATAAGTACGTACCCGAAAAAACATAATCAACAACTTGTTTCAACCAAGAGCGTATGGGAAAATAATCCAAATCGTTATGAAGCCATTAGTGGTTAAAAAATTCAAAGATTAAATGTATTTAAAAATAGGCCGAGAGGTAGAATTATTCTTTTATTTTTTGAATGATCGACTCTAGGGAAAATTCGTATCGCGCCAACGTAGGGATAAACCTCCCTTGAAAGGACTTAGACCATATTTAATTTAGAATCTATATATTTGGTTACATGAGGCCAGATTAATGTTAACTAACTGATGTTGTGAATTTTAAGATGGGAAATTCTGAGGTTGATAAGAGCCATAAAGTATTACGCCAGACAAACACTCATTTGTGCTTATAATCATAAATGTCAGATTTCATGCACCCCATCTTTTACACTGGATACTAAATATACTTATAGCTAGGAGAGTTGAAAACACAACATAAGATTTGAAAATTCAGAGGAATTAGGCAGACTATTCTGCCGCTAGGGTTAAAACCAACCCCTATATTCTAACTCATTCCAGTCTCTTGACTCCAATCATTTTTCTAAAGGATTGCTCTCCAGTTATGAATTTCAATCCCCTATTAGCTAAACCAAATGCGTCCCAAAATTCATGGACTGAAATTCCTGCATAGTGAAAGGAGGAAGAAAAGTCCTCTAATTTGAGCCTAATTTTTTTTCCACAGATTTATTACCTTACGAGGTCTTACATTAAGGAAAACAGATAGTTACAGAAGGCACTAAAATTGATTTTTTTGAGAAACTTTTCACGCATGATTATTTCGTATGAATTCACTACCAGTAGATGATCTCACTCTTTTGCCTTTACTTCATTTTTGTACCTCAATTCACAGGAAACGATATAGCACAAGAAAAAATAAGAACCCATAAATAGTGAAAATATTTGCAACTAAGATGGTACTCTCCTCGATGTGTAAAAGTAAAACACTCAACCCGAGACTTGGTCCGGGACGACCTCAACCCTCACCAAATCCAATTGACTTACAGGTAGTCCAGGGAAAGGTACTAGTCCCCATACTCTAAATGTGAGATAGTTTCGCTCCTATAACATCTACCGTGGTGATCTCTACCCTCACATATTCAAGACAACCTACGTACCGAAGCACTAAGGGAGAGTGAAGTGCATGAACGAAGCTAGCACAATCATAACTCACAAATAGTAACGATAACATCAGTAAAACAGATTAGCATACCATATCGAGCAGTACAATTTACCTCCACATTAGTCGATGGCGCGGCTCTTCGAAGATGACAGCAATAAAATAAAACACTATTTTACACACTAAAAGAAGTACTCTGAAGGGTTGTTTAATTATTAGAAAAGAAACTTAACAAAGAAAACAAACTCGTAACGATAATTCCTATTAGGTATCGAGAAAATCAAACGAATTATTAGAAAAAATAACTACAAATACCATTGTTTTGATATTGGTAATTTCTCTAATATATATATATTTACTTTATTTTCGGAGACTCTGAAAGAAAAACGAAGACGGCTGAAACTACTACACAACGAAAAAACGATTGGAAGAGAAGATACAAAAACGTTAAAAAATAATTTCAATACCACACAAACAAAAATCGTCTTAAGCAAACAAAACACAAAAAATATCGTCTTAAATTACAGAATGGTTCCATTTTGTACCTTTAAGATGATGTAATAAAATCAAAACCTAGGTCGGAATAAAATTTTATAATCGTGGAAAATTGCAAGTGTTTATTTCAATATTTCTGTAACTAACTCTTCTTAATTGACGTAAACACCTTTTCCTTCTCATTCGATTATCATTTCGTCATCAGTACCCCTCTCCCATACCCCTTCTGGCACTCATCGTCCCTCGGCTGGGCTGCAACGCAGCCGCGCGCCATCTGACCCCTTGAGTTGCCCTCGAGTAGTTTTGGAGTGCGAGACAGAAAGGGAGGGGAGAACTAACTCCAACTTCTCCCCACCTCGTAACCCACGGCGATAAACAAGAGGCAACTGTAACTGAGTCACTCCTCACCACCCCTCTGCCTTCAACCAACACCATTCAAACACAGTGCGCCGAGCATTCTTCCTCTCTTTAAAAAAAATGAAAAAATAAAGAAAACCCTCTCCTTGCGCAACAAGCGTAGCTTTTTTTTCGGAGGAGTGTGAAGGAGCGTGGTGGTATTAAGGCAAACGTTTAACCCCGTTCTTAATGTGGGCGCGTGTTTCGGCGTACTCGAGCCGCTTAAAGGAGGTGGGTTCACAAATACACACAATATAGGGTGGTTTCCCATTACTTTTTCATTGCATAAATCGAAAGATTATTACTCCTGGAGTACGTATTTCACGCTTTTAGATTTTTAAATGAAGTTATCTATTTTCCACGATTAAAATAAAAGTGAAAATTTTTAAGTGCGCAACAACTCGACGGCTAAGTATGAATACTGGGAAAATCCTATTTGACGCCATTCTGGTTCCGGATGCCGCTGTGAGAGGCCACCTTGGTGCTAGGATATGAGCGCCGCTACGACGCAGGCTGCTATCAGGTAGCGCTAGGTTTAATTAAGGAATATTAATGCCCTATCAAACGAAGGAAACATTCCGACCATAGGCAATTTTAATAGGAGAATTTTAAATGATGTTTCCCTGAGCTCCGTGCCTGGAGTACGTATTTCACGCTTTAATATTTTTAAATGACGATATCTATTTTTCGCGGTTAAATGAAAAGTGAACATTTTCAAGCGCGCGAAAACGCGACGGCTAAGTGTGTATACTGGGGAAATCCCGTATGACGTCCTTCTGGTTCTAGCTGCCGCCGAGTGAGGCCACCTTGGTGCGAGGCCGTGAGCGCCGATACGATGCAGGCTGCCAGCAGGTAGCGGAGTACCCTGCTTGCAAGTAGCGCTTGGCTTAAATAAAATTTATTAATACCTATCAAACGAAGGAAACTTTTCGACCATAGGCAATTTTAATAAGTGATTACTAAGAGGTGTTTCCCTGAGCTCTGGGCCTCATGCATGTATTGGTAATCTAAGACGATGTAAAACTCCTGACTACTCGTATAGCATCTAGGTCCCTGTGACGTCACGTGGAGTGGCATCGCATGGGCGCCAATCTGGCCTTTTTCAAATGAGATAAAAATTGGCCATTAATATTCGTCTAATTTGAGATATCTAAAACCAAATAGTTTGTATATTATGAATACACTAATGGTGGGTAACTAATCGCAATCAATGCCTTTAGTTTTCTTTGATGAAGGAAACTACCCTACTCTAGATAAATGCTTTAGCGTGAATCACACTATCATTTTTTTCCGTCCCTCTGAGAGATAGCTTCAGCGATATTTTTTCAGGGACCAAAATAATGATACCTCGATCTATCATTTTCTTATTCCCAATCATCCTTTTTTTATCTCTTTTTCTTCATATTCCGTATTTATAACTGTCCTTAAATTAAGATTGTGGCAACGGATCATTTAAGATAAGATGTCGTGGCTTTAAATCGCTATAAGCGTCCGAGCGTTCTGATTGGCTGAAGGACGGTACAAGCTACAACTTCGGCGACGGAAAAGGGGCGTGCCGAGTGATAGAAAACTCATCCCTCGGGACATCGCGGAAAATAATCGCGATAAACGATCATTTTTTCCGCCATCGCTGGAGCTGTCCCTCCAAAAGGATGGAAAAAATGATCGTGTGATTCAGGCTATTTCGCTTATTTTATTGAAACAAAGTTGTGCCATCTTAACCGTCACGATTACATACGGAGCAAAATTGTGAGACGCGGCCTGTGGATGATTCAATCCTTGATATTTTCCCCAGATAAAGTCAATTTACAATTATCTCTTCACCAAGCCTTGGTGTTTCAATATCTAGTCCCCAACCTGTAGCTGTTTGCTAAGTAATCCGAAAAGTTGGTAACGGAAAAAAATGTCTTTGAAACTCTGAATGGTACTGATAATTGAAACAGCCGTAGTAGTATTTTTCCACACTGTCTCTTGATAATGATGCGTAAGCATTGAAACCGGTCGAGAAGGAATAAAAAGGTGTGGCAAAATACTACTGCCGTTTCAATTATCAGTATCCATGGACTTCCACAAAGTCAACTCGTCAACAATCAGTTTGATCTGAATGGTACTTCGATTTAATTGTCTTCCTGTTTCATTTAAGGCAATTGGTAGCTCAACGCAATCATACTGATGTGAAAAAATTGCGCTATTCGGCCTAAGCACCCGGAAAAAGAAATATTTTCAAAATATCGTATTTTTGGCAGGAATTCAATACACATTTTCTACAAGAGTGCTCAATGTCGACTGTTAGCATTGAAGGACATCATAAATTGAACGCAGCAATTTTTTGAATTCGCTTAAGTTGGAACTAAGAGGTTAAGTAGAATAGCGCAGGCAAGAAGAAACATTCTTCAGGCATTTCCTTTAAGAAAGGGAAGCAAACGTCAAGAGCGGGGAAAGGCAAGGGGAATTGAGACGTCTTGGCGGGCGGAATTGACTTCCCCAGACTCAAGACATCTTTGTTAGGCCCTCTCCAACAGGGGCGCAGCTCGGAATTAAGGCTAGGGGGGGTTTCAGGCGCAAAACAGCGGCCTCTTCGCTTTCGAAGCAACGCAGACGCAAATGACAAGGTTACGTGAATGAATGAAAGCCAATACGCGGAAATGAGGAGGTCGACCATATTTAGCGAAACGAGATCTAGAAGAAAGAGTATTCAAAACTTTCATTGACGATTACAATTTATCAGTAATTATAAATAAACCCAAAACAGTTTTTTATCTATAGCTACTACATTCTCAAACCAACGTAAATCTAACCCCGAGACGCAAATTATTCCTCAGTAGTATCCTTGCTGTAAGTATTTTTTTAAATCTACCATTACTATGTACATATCCATGCACTGACAGCATAATAAATAAACCATTTGCGAGGTGAATTAGATGAAAAAACTGAGTCAATTGAGAAAAACACAATCACAGCTTAATCTCTTGAATTACATGGAAAACTTTGTGCGGCACATAATTTATTAAGACCGAAAAGGTTTTCTTAAACCCTTTATAACCCAGAAATGCTCCTGGGAGAAATTAAATTTCAAGCCTTCTCATTATAAAAATGTGAATATTTTCTCCTCAAACATAATTTTTCTGGCTGCTACATATTTCGTCATTCAACTTTACAGCACAAAAGAGCACGTAGTTTAAATCTTTCCTGAATACAGCGTAAAATGTATGCATTTTTGATGTTGCTTAGAAACAACATTGGGTTATAATGGGTTAACATCTAACAGACAATAAACTTATTTCCAACAAAAGCGCTCAACATCCTAACATGTATCCTTTATCATACATCCCTAACCAAGCAAAGAATGTCACAATTTCCTAACAGCAGTCATGTTATTAATCACCTATTTTTGATACAGTTCTCACCTTCACGTCATGAATACTAAGAAAATAAGAAAGCCTTATAGTTAGCATAAATCAGTACATGCTCGATTTTAATGTAATTTCAGGCCTCCAAAATCTCTAAGAACTCCAATTCATAAATTTAATATTCAGTTCAAATTTTTCGAGTACTACCATTGCTAATCTGTCTCGATATGACATAAATAAAAGCGAAACCATAGCGAAAATATCTAGACCGAAATATAACTTTATATAATCTAGTTCATTATCTACATTTATTTAAGATTTTTTTATGATTTATGAAATACATGACTTCCATGAATGAATACCTAATTTAATAGCTGTCAACGGCTAGAATAATTTATACCATTTATTATTCCCCATTAAATTCCACAAATTAATATTGATGCATAATTTTTTCCTTATTAACATCATAAAAAACGAAATAGAAACGATAAAAACAGCACCAGATGCAACGAGAAATATATATTCATCGATTTGGCAAGGGTAAAGCCAGCACGGTTGGAGTGCATTCATATTAGAAATACTTTAGAGGGAAGTAGCCCATTGCCTGCCAATTTTCCAAGTACTCCCAGTCTCTTGTCACTGCATCAGGCGAATTATGAAATAAATATTAAAAAATTATGCTAATATGAACTAATAAAAAGAGAAAATCCCTAATAATAAGCAATCACCACCGCCGTGAGTCACGCCATTATGTTTTACCGGCCAACCGGACCGATCAGAGGAGAAAAATAAAATAATTAAAATAAATAAAAGGAAGGGAAGACAATGAAAGTAATGGGAAGGGAGACAATCGAGACGTGGGCAGAGGAGTTTAAGTGTCGATTGTGAGCGCGATTCACGCTCGGTCGATCTCACGAAATCAATTCCGCAGAAACGCACCAAATCCGTTCGGATCCTAAAAAAAAAACTCCTTGAGAGAAAAAAAATTTTTTTTTCCCTTCCACCCACTCGCCTGCAAAGTGGTATAAACCGCCCCCGTTGACTAATATAGGCCCACCCGCTGCGAACCCGCAAAAAGCCTGACGAACCTTGACTTTTGTCATAGAAGAGCCACTTGCGGTACCCTTCGGCTCATAAATTCGGGTCCGCGGGAGTCCAATGAAAACTGGATCGGTGGTCAGCGAAGCGTGGACGGAGGGTAGGGGGCGAATGAGGGGTCTTTACCCTTACCCCTTAGAGGGGACGGCAGGGCGACATTACTTCCATACGCCCCCCAGTACATAACGACCTCTCTGCACTTCCCCACCAACACCCCTGTTTCACAAAAAAATCCACCCTTCTCTTCTCCAGTTCTTAACACACTACGCAGAAGAGAGGGAGGTAGTACCCTTAATAGGAACACCCCGCACATCAAAAACCCTTAAGGGGCCCTCAACGCCCACGCCAGTCACTTAAGCTCTCCAAAAAATATATAAAAAAAGCTTTGTTCCACAAAGAAAGCAGCGAGATAAAGCCTTTACCAACCGAAATGGGGGAAAAAACTTTATTTTACAACTAAATTCTTTTTACTTTTTACTGTAAAGAACTTTGTCATGATCTTTATGTTGTTTATGTATCAACATTACGTACTCATATTCATTCATGTCCCTGATGTATGTATATATACCGAAACCTTGTCAAAATTTTGCATTTAAAATTAATCAAGACCTACATTATCATTGATTATAATTGCTTTCACAACCAACAAAAAATATTTAAAACTCTCCATCACTCCACAAGTTAAGCTGCGAAGGCATTTATCAAACGAAATCAACATCGTTAGCGGAAAATAAAAAAATAAAAATATTTTCAAACGTCTATTTTCCTAAAAAAAACTTAACCGTATAAAAGCTTTTATGATAACGGATTGAAGTTGATGCGATATATCATATTCGAAATATCCTATGCAATGTAGCATAGGATATTTCGGGGCTGTAACTCAACAGTTGAACGACGGTAGACACGGGATAAATTTAAATTTCAGCCCATTTTTTACAAACTTCTCATCAAGAAATTTTTCTCAACTACATGCTAAATCTGAATACGCGCATAATTCATGCCTCAAACTTTAATTTTCGGAATAACAAAGGAAGCGATACCGTCATTGTGAAACAGGCGACCATTTTGTGGGGAGATAATACATTCCAAAATTAATTATTATTAAAAATACATGGCACATCATTACCAGTTGATTCCGCTGCCATTTAAAAAAATCTACTTTACTTCAAAAAGTTTAATAACTAATTATGACCACGAAGTTGAAATACGCAGTCAAATATCATTTGAGCGTGAATATTTTCCAGTTTTTCTTCTTGAAACTAGTGAAATTATATACAATTTAAAGAGTTATCATTGGTGAATGACCAACAGAATTAAATTTCGCCCAAATGACATTCGGGTGACGGATATCTGAAGGGCTAGATGAACGTTAGAGATTGATGTGCACATGCTTTTAATTTGAAATGATAATTCATCTAACGGCTGAGTTTCCGCATTCGTGCCGAATTCGACGGCTGGTCCAAGAGATCTCAGATATAGACGGTGCACGCGAGGCAGTTTGGATCGAGATAGTAGTCCGTCTCAGCAATTTACGCCACCCCAAATCTCCACCTATTTCATTCTGCAGGCCGCAATCTCCCTCAGTAAAGCTACGTTCACCACAACTTAAATCGGCGCAACTTGACTGACGAGCCGGACCAACAAATGAGACATTCGATCCATCACAGCAGAATCCGCGAATCAATCGTGAAATTGATTATAGAGGTCCATTTACCCTTACATCTACCGAAATATTTCAATGAATTGACAAACGATCCCATTCATACGTCTGTTGCCTTGAACCAGCTATCTCCATGCATTACTTGGCATGTTATAACTCACGCATGAATCATTTACTAGGCTAGCTTTTCGTTTTCTATTACAAACTAATAGAAAAAGAAAAGTTAGGCCCTCGCGTTGCCATCCTTGATGGACCGCGAGGGCCTAACACCTAGTACCATCAGCCTCGATATAATTGCCATGGGAATTAAATTACCTGGATAGCGTAGTGGTCTGCGCATTGCCCCGGAAAGCCAATGGTCCGCGGTTCGATTCCCGGTCCAGGGGAAATTTTTCTCATGGCAATTCTTGTATACAAACTAACAGTTTTCTTTGCATGTTTGCATCATAGCATGTTAATGCCCTAGTTTCTAACCGCATCTAGCTGTCCAGTGAGTTTTTCCTGTGTCCAGCAAGCGAGCGCGTTTCTGATTAAGGCTAGGACAATTGTTGCATGCGTGTGGAATCACCCCGTACCGCACACTATGCTGATGGCTTGCACAGTTCCTCGTAGATGAAGATTTAGTCTGGGGTAGGCGTCGCTCTCACCTTCAACCTTCGGGCAGTTACTTAATTTAACCTTGAAGCCCTGAGTAAGCTAGCAATACCTATAATTAAATAGAAACTTGAAGCTTGTACGTGATTTAAGAGTCTTGTATTAGCAATGAAAAACACTTCGTTACTTCCACAATTTATTTAAAATTTACTACTGGTTTAGGATTTCACACAATTATCAAGTACATAAAAAATAATTTACTTGATAATGGGGTGAAACCCGAAACCGGTAGTAAGTTTTAAATAAATTGTGGCAGTAACAAAGTGTTTTACATTTCCAATACCTATCATATTGAAACGAGGTGGATTTTTGTAGAGTATTCATATCATATACTGCGAACAACTTACACACATTAGTTTCAATTTACAGCCAAATTCTCGACGGAGCTGTCGAAACCGCACGATCGTTGCCTAATGGATCCAACGGCAAATACGAGATTTATGGGGCTAATGGATTTGGTATTTCCAAACTATAATTAAGGCTACCCCTCTGTTTCCCTCCGCTCTAGAAACAGAATTCATGCTGAAATCCGTTCACGGGAGAGTTGGCCGGAAATGAAATCCATTATTGCATCGGCGGAAGTCCCATTGTGGCATTGGCAGATGCCCAATGAGCCCTTGAAACAATGTGGCAGGGGGTGCTGAAATCCCAAACGCACACGGGTACCCTTCGTGAAGCGAGATCCTTTGATTTGTAGCGAGTCACACAATGCTTTTAATGGAGAAGGACTAAGGTGTGTTTGAGATTGGAGATTTGAATGCATGCTTTGCCGAATCAGTCCGGCCCTGGTGGAGAAATACGGTAACAGTAAAATTCCATCAAGCCCCGCACCGGAAATGAGTTTCTCTTATTTTTTCGTCCCTCACAATTAAATGCTATTCATTATTCTCCCTAAAGATAAGTTTTGTACCAGAAGACTATTCAAAAGCTTAAAAAAAGATCATGCCCAACAAACTAAAAGGGATTTCGCGGAGAAATAGACTTAGAAAATGACCCTAACAGAAAGCAAATTGTTAATATGTTAATGAACAATTCAAATCTAATAGCTTCGATGCGAATCATAAAATCGAAAGAAGTAGATCGATGAAAAGAAAGGCTTTCGGTCGCAAACTCAACTCGACTCGACTTTAGAGAGTCTTATTTCAAGGATAATATTTAACAAGATGTGCAAAATAAGAAGACTCACGCAGAAAAATATGCCAGTATTTGCATGCGTACCGGCAAACGACACCATATTTCAATATAAATTCAATATAATCGATTCAACTTGGTAATAAAATTTGAGGCAAAACCATACCGTAACTTGGGAGTGAATAAATACGAATCCTTTGATTGACGAAAAATGGTTCACGAGGATTCTTTCGACTTCACTTTCGAATTAAATTAATCAAATAAATTATTCCTTTTTTATTACGTCCTACTTGAGCAATTTCTCTTTCTTTTGTATCTTTGTAAAAGCCCAGTTTACTTATATACTGTACCTAAAAATTAAACATTTTGTCATTTCAAGATTTTATATTGAACTTCAAAATGAATACGAGACTATTTTCACCATCCGTTGTCAAGTTTTTAAACCACAATAATATTATTAAATTTTTTACAGTCTAAGTCTTAGAATTTGTGTTTTGTTCTTATTGAGTAACAGGGTCATTTTGTGACTCTTAGGCGCAAAAGCTTTTAAAGACAGGCATCAGAACATGATTATCAATTTCTCTATGAGGTTAAGTATTATGCATTCATATAAGCACTGTAAACTAGCTACCCTGGACAGTGAGGAATTTGAACATGCAGGAATGAGTACTAAATAACTTAGCCGTGTCGCCATAACTCAAACATTTTTCGATTCCATTCAACTAACGTCCGACTTTACACGTCACGCACTGCAATATTTTCAGGACACCCAAACTAGCCGGCCACGCAAACGACACCAATCCTGACAGCTTCCCTAAAAAAAAGGTCGCTAATTCACTCCCTGGTGAAAACAGGGGCATCATTTATACTCCGTTTGTCTCCCCCGCGGACCCCATAACATGTAGACTATGTCTGAACACTTTTGAGGCTCCACGGCAGTGGTAGAGAGGGGAGTTTTTTTTTCGAGTCGAAAGGGGGAATACATATAGGTGGTATATATGCACGGAATAAAGGTTGAAACGGGACCACGCCTCAGTGATCTTGACCACCCGGCGATTCTGTGAGGTCACGGGGCAGCGATGCGGAGGGACAGGGACATATGACTCGTAGGCGGAAAAGGAGTAGGGGTATAGGCTAGGAGGGAATATATTGTAATGAACGAGGGCTGGGGTGGGTTAAAGTTGGCCTCTCCTCAACCACCCCCCCTTACCTACACTATTATCGCGGAGTTGGCGGGGTGTGACGTAAAGCTAGAACGTGTGAAAGGTGGAGGTGGGGGGAATATTAGCGGTGTGAGGGGACTCTGGGAAGGGTTATGGGGGTGTAGGGAGGGGTTGGAAATGGGGGAATGAATACATGTCGAGGAGATGAAATGGGATGAATAAGGGTTTGCTTCGATCGTGGTGGGGGAGGTAGGGTTCGACTTACATATTCCCCCATTTTTTTAAGCACCCGGTGCATATTGGAAAGGGGGAGGCGAACGATTTGCCCTTAAACCGTGTGTGTCTTTCATCTCCCCACATATATCCCTCACCTTGTTGGGGGTTTCGCGGTAGCAAACGATGATAATTTGGCGATGTGGCGATAAAAATACGAGAATTATACGATGGGGAATAGAATTTAACGGCCGCTTTGGGCCCCCTCCCTCTCGCGGGTGGATTACCACTAGAACGGGGTTGTGTGCGTGTGTTTTATACGATGGCTTTGGAAATGCATTCGGAGCGCTTAACGGATTTTATGATTGAAAGGGTGAGGGTCCTGCAGTCGTGATGTCATCATTACTTAAACGTCGCTGAGGGAGTCAGGAAGGTTCAATGACTTTGATTTGCTGAGTGTGACAGTTTTATTACTTAGCATGATAATACTACGACCGCGTTCAGTAATAAGTCCTGCAATGGGTGAACTTTGGGTCGCATGGTAGTGACGAAAACCGTGGCAGTAAGAAATAAGCAGTTTGAATAAATTGAAATCATCTTTGACTAATTAAAAGGGAGTCAAATTATATCAATTTAAACTTAGGTGAATGTATTAGACTGACTACATTCATCCATCATATTAATCTTACAATGAAAACTAATCGATAATTATAATCATGGTTGGAAGGATTGGAAACGATGCAACAATCTGATTATTAGTGTACACTTTCAATGTAAAACTAAATGATTTCCCATAATAACATCGTCTATACAAGGAAAATGAAATTTCTTATCTCTACTGCTGTAAAAATAAAGTTGCGCAAACTATTCTTAAATGAGTGGACAATGACAATTTATTACTTATGAAATTTACTCATTTGCATTAATTTTCCTTGTGTGTACTTCTTTAAAAAAAAACAACATTGAAAATAAAAATGTTTTGCATGAAAATGAGAAAACAATAAGGCTCAGGAAAAAACTTGAAATTTCAACTGCAATAGGAATTTGAAACGAATTTATTTTATAAATAGATAAAATGCTACTTTTAGTTCGCGTCATAATGTGAAATCAAAAAATTAATTTCGATTGTAAAACTTCCTCCCAATTAATGCTAGGAAGTAATTTGTACGCATACACTTGCCGACAAAGACCAAGCTTAAGTGGATATTCAAGAGGAATAAAGAAGATAATATGTGACATTTCAATTTCAATATGAATTTGCTTTGAATTTCTATTATAAATAGAAAAATTGCTACTTTTTGTCCGCGTCATGATGTAAAATTTAAAAAATATTTCAATTTTAATAATTCCTTCCAAATAAATATAAATAGGTAATATGCCCGGGATCACTGACCGACAAAGAGCAAGGTTAAGTGGATATCTAAGAGGAATAAAGAAGAGGATACGACATCCAATGACGTCATTTCAGTCCTAAAGAGATAAAGTTATCGGGACTGCTCAGAGGACAGCTGCAGACGCGAGAAGAGGAAGTACTTGAAATAATGAAAAGATCGAACGACGAAAAAATAGAGAAAGAGCACGAGAACAAATTACTTTCCACCTGAACAAATCCTTCTGCATGGTATCACAGCGCGCGTGACAGCCAGAGTGAATGCAACAAACAGGTCACAACGCAGCAGTGCTCATCCTGGAAAATATCATATAGGAAGCGTGGAGGGGAAAAATTTCTCGCTCATGACAAGATCCGTCAAAAGACTGACACGGGGACAAAGGTATCGGGTGCTCCGGCCACTGGCGTATGGAAATCAGCGGGTGCATCCTCATCCATTGGGTGCTACCGGGTGCAATAGGGTGGTTCCATATTTTTTAAATTGCCTAAATCGAAATATTATTGTTCCTGGAGTACGTATTTTACGCCTTTACATTTTTAAATGACGATATCTATTTTTCGCGAAAACGCGACAGCTATGTATTAATGCTGGGAAAAGCCCGTGTGACGTCATAATGGCTGCCGCTGCGTAAGGCCACCTTGGTGCGAGGCTATGGGCGCCAATACGATGCAGTCTGCTAGCAGGTAGCTGAGTACCCTGCCAGCAAGTAGCGCTTGGCTTAAATAAGGATTATTAATACCCTATCAAACGAAGGAAACTTTCCGACCATAGGAAATTTTAATACGTGATTTTTAAAATATGTTTCCCTGAGCTCAGTGCCACATGTATGCATTGGTAATCTCAGACGATGTAAAACTCCTGACTATTCGTATAGCATCTAGGTACCAGTTACGTCACGTGGAGTGGCAACACATGGGCGCCAACGTGGCCTTTTTCAAGTGCGATAAAAATTGACTATTAACATTCGTCTAAACTGGGATTTCTAAAACCAAATAATTTGTATATTATGAATACAGTAATGGTGGGTAACGAATCGCAATCAATGCCTTTCGTTTTCTTTGATAAAGAAAACTACCCTCTTATGGAGGCCGTGCTGAGTACATTTACACCGATTTTACAATAACGGAATCATTTAATTTTACCTTTATTTTGCAAGCAGAAGTTTTACCAAAAAAAAGGAAACACTGAAAACAAGTGTAATTAACCTGTTTCTTGAATGTAAAATTTTCTCTAGTTTTCAATCTATCTCTATGAAACCCAAATATCCTAAAGACATTTTCAATCATAAAGAAAGGAAAACAGGCATATAAGATGGAATGATTAGGTATAGTTTTCATGACTTCCCGAAAAGCACGAGTACATTCGGCTAAGTTTGAAAGAAACAACGTTTTGAGAGCATCTTCAAAGCTACCAGAGCCACCACTTTACCTTTTCCACGTGGATAGGTAAATTACACTAAGTAACGTCCATTCATGGAAAATATCGATGCAACAGTTATAGCGGTCCCAAATATTCCATCCAAATCATCATTCGAGTCTTCCCAAATTCCAGCTAAACGGGCTCAACTCCTTTGGAAATCATGGCTTTAACGATATTTTAAACTTGTTCCATATTAACTCGTCTAAAATTTCAACTGCATCCGGCGAGATATGGTGGAACAACATGATGACATGAAATGAAAAAAACATTTCTTCTACTTTCCTCTATTACAAAGATAAACAATCAAAGTTACGCACAACTGCCTGTTGACTAACATTGTTGTAGTCTGCGTTACTGTTGAAATCAAAGATTTCAAAGTGGAAAATGGCATTTATTAGTAAAATTATTTATTTATATTATTACTAAATTATAAATCGATGGAAAAAATTAAAATGAAAAAATCCATCAAGCCATGCAGAGACTTGATTTCACTTGATTCCGCAAGACATTCACGAAGTACACCACGTTGTTCGATTCAGGCGATATCGAACGCCTCGAAGTCGATATGGAAGTAAATACAAATTTTCTTGAAATCTCCACAGAGCTCTTCGTTTACAACGACGTGCTTTGTTTATATGAGTAACCTCGTTTATTAACTAAACTAATAAAACGAAATAAATAACTAAACGAAAAATGCGAGCAATATTCAAAAATGTATACGAGGAAAGATGGGTCCTACTTTTCCTCATTTGCCCCACGTGGTCTGCTTTGCTTTCATCCCACTCCCCACCCTACTCCCCCTAGGGATGCATCTATCTCTCTTCCGGTCCTCTTGTCTTCCTACCCATTCAACACTCTTCCCCCAACTTCCTACCTTCCTCTTAAGTCAACCGCCCCGTGCCTTACCTTCCTCCTCCCACCGTACCCGTAAAAGGGCGCATCTTACCTTTCCTTTATTTTCGGGAAAATGCTGTCTTTTCCCACGATACAGAATCCCTACCCTATCCCCACACCCTACTTGAACCTCCTGTCCTCTTCTGCCATCAGGGTTAAGGCCTCCTGATCCTCCTGAAGGTCCCTCCTTTCTCTAACAGCTTACCCGCTTTTTTAATCACATCTGTACTATTCGGGCTCATCTCAGTCCTCGGCTCTCTTTGTTCCGTGCATTACCCGCGCCTAGGTCCGACCGCGGTGTTCAACAAAGGGATTGGGGTTCGACCGAATTCACCCATGGTGCCTTCAGGTATGTAGCCGTTTAAGGAGACTGCATACTAAACGCCGCATTGGTATTGGTACTTGGAGGAGAAGAAGTACATCAAGCGTCCTGCGAAGGTTTCAGCGGCGACGCTCGTGATGTGTGCTGTTTTCCGGGTTCTCCAGCCGCGTTTGTCTGAAGCGAAACATGCCGAGGAATGTCCACGAGGGTCAAAGAGCATGATAGAGCCATGAAACAGAAGAAATTTAGCCGTTGCGGAACACGCATGGTGTGAGGCAGGTCATAGAATGTATTTTAAAAAGGCAAAAATATTGGAAAAGGGTAGCCGCTTATATCCAAGGCAGATTAGAGAAGCATTGGAAATCCATGAGATAAAAAACTTAAACAGAGGCTATGGCTACCACATCAGTAACCCGCGGAGGAGAGTACTAGCCAATCAGCGCTCAGCGGAACGACGGAATGCGTTGTATGAGGTGGCGAAATAACGGTGAGAATTGAGCAGAGAGAAACCCGGCGTCGCGTTGCATTAAATACAGTAGCCGCCTCTATAGGCGTGTGGAGAGATGTAATAGGTAGGTCAATTAACTTTATCACAGTAGTGAAGATTTCAATAAAGATAGACGAACCTTGATACTCTGTTGATTGATTTGTTGATTACTTGACCGAATCTGCATATGCCCTAAAAATATTAAGTTGAGTAGGTACGGATCAACAATTATATTAGCCTTTAGTGCTGAAGAAAAAACGAGCACCTTTACCTCACAGTATGGCAAAATATCTCTCTTTTTTTAAAGTTTTTTGTCGCAACAGCAGTAGAATCACTTTAACCAATACCCAAATGAAATAATGAGCAACTTCGAATCATCTATAGAGTTGGATTAATTTTAACAATGGTTCGGAAAAATGGGTAACCTGCTGGAAAAATGGACATAAAAATCAGAATAAATAAAAAATTAAGACTTTTTTTTAGATCAACGCACTTGAGAGTGGAGAAAATCTGAATGCGCTTATTTAAAAACCACACTGAATTTAGAAATACCACTACTGAGTGGCTGGGATAAGGTGGATCATTGAGGTTTTATTCTTGTCATGAACGACGAGAGAGGGAAACCGCAAAGCCTCTTTTTCTCATAAATTAACTGTTAAAACAGAAAGTAGTGTAATTGCCCGATCACGAAACGTTTAAGACAGCAGTAATTAAAAGTGTCTACAGGGAAGTAACTGCCTCACTATGGATCCAAAATCTGAAACTGAAAGTAAGGATTAAAATATGCCACGCCCACCTGTAGAACACAAGAAATATATTACATGAATTGGTACTGTACTAACACTGCATTCATCTCAGCTGTTTATCAAGAGAAGATAATTACTATATTTAGCTTCGATGTCACACCTACCAAAAAATGTTTTAAAAAGTCTCCAGATAAAATTTACTCCCTTTAACGTGCCTAACTTGATAAATATATTTTTTTATCCACGCATTCATAAGGTATAACGAATTTTAACACACTGTTTTTTATGATCGCTATAAATTCATAATTATAACATCTCTGCAAATATTGGACACTTAAGTTGAGTAATAACGGCTAAAAACCTAATGAAACTAAAACATTCCTCTGTAAAATTATTCTCATTACTGCTCAGTAAACCAGGACCGAAATTGTTGCGGAGTCAAGGCAAAATTCGACCATTACCATCAATAACTTCCGAGTCAATTTCTAGTATACTACCCACATGGTCTCCGTTGTAGATTCAGGATGCTATCCTTAAATTTTGCCCCTTATATGTTGTGTTAATTTTTAGAATGACTATAGTAGGCTAGAAAAATCAAATAATTATCTCTTTGCCAAATGTGGGAATGTAGATAACTCCAACAACGCTGCGCAAGGGATAAAGAATGTAGATGAAATGCGGAAAATAAAAGAATAATATATAAAAGCAGCCAGCACGCACTGGATGTTGGTTACGACAGTTTTAAAAACGATTGCAATCCTTTGCATACATGGCTGATGGAATTGAAAGTCATATTCCCAGGAATAATGAGAAAACGAGTAAACAGTTCAAAGTATAAGTTCAGTACTCCATCCGGTTTTTTTAGTACAATCTTGAGAAATAAAGGGGAAACCTTGGAAAGAGAAATGTATCAGTAGATAATGGATTTGTCTCCGGAAGGAATTTAATCTTAAAAGCTGTGCTGAAAAAACTTCGGTTCTAAAATTAAACCTGTGTTTAGTTTTAATGTTAGGCTTTACTGCTTTCTAATTAAATTGAAAGAACTATGTCCTACGATAGGCGACAGGGAAATCTTTCCCAGAGAATGCACATGAGTTAGCAGATAATCAAGCGGCCGCAAGAAGTAGGCATATATGATCTTAGGTTTTCCCGGCGTATCAGTTGCAGAAATATTTTTCTGCAAGTAGGCATATATTTTCAATTTTTTGATAATATTAAAAAATAGGGTCAGCTTGCATTTCCTAGATTTTCAATAAATCTTTCAACCGATGATGAGGCGGTGGTTTATTTCAGTGGCCATTTATGCCCATCCAGAATCGAATCAACACAAGAATTTTGGCCACGGTGTTGGAAATATGTCCCCTTACCAGTAGCTAAAATTTTCGCTGCAATTATTTAATTATAGTTAGGGATGAAATTGAAGATAAGCTGTCAATTCCTCCAACTCATGAAATCTTGACTTCCTCTTAGTTTTTTTTCGATCATCAAAAGTAGTTTTCTTGCAATCAGGGAAATTTCTCTACCAACCAAAAATATCTCCGCTAAATATCCATCATCAGCATGAAGATGAAGGCGTAACGCATTAAAGATGAAAATAATTATAAATAATGAAAGGAAGGAAATTAAACTAGCCACCATCTCCTTTCCAATCTTACAGTTCATCCTTTGGAATGCATGCCAGGAATCCAACAAAAATTCTTGGTATTCTAATTCTTAAGGCCACAAAAATCACTCTAGCATAAGATAAAGTGCGACCTTTGCTCAAATGAAGGAAATTTGAAACATTGAAAGGAGATAGTGTGGTACTTTACAAACTAATTACACCAGAACCGAGCAAGATGTTCCTTGTGAGCAATTGATGTTGAAGCTGCACCATTTTGAAGGATTTCATTTTAAATGTCAACGTAAATGCGAAAAGAGATTAAACCATCAGCATGTAAAAAATGCACGAATGTGGAAAAACCCCTGTGAAAATAACGAATGCAGGAAGTTAACTCGCTACACATTTAAATCATTAACTTATTTCGGTAATTTAAGAAAATCATGGCCTTACAGGGTTTAGTTTTTAACGGACAGGATTGTATGAGTAATGCCTTCGCAAGGTTCCTCATATTTTGGAATGAGACAGCATATTTTCCAATATTTATTTGAAATTTTGATCTTCACCATCACTCCAGAATCCTTCTCCTTACCAGCCAATAAATAATTTATAAAAATCACTCACCATTTTAACGATTGTCACCAAAGAATACAACAGAATTAGTCCGTAATTTGAAAGTGATCCAAAACCACAAGTGATTGTGAAATAGTCAATGATTGACGTCTCCGAACCTTACCTTCAGATTCAATGAGTCTGATGACAGTGACCCCGAATGAATTTTTGTTCAATTAATGAAAAAGGCACTCTAAAGCCATGAAGAGCAACCACTACGAAAACAAAGATACAACGAAATTACCTTTGCAGGAATGCGTATGAAAGTGACATCCAAAATTATAAGTACTCGACCGACTATTTAAAAGACTTTGCAACGGTTTATAAGGTGCAATTGAATATTTCTATCACTATCACTCAGCTATTCTACCCGATGATCGGTTCCGGCCGGTTAGGGTATAACTTACCCCAGACCTAAGATTCACGCACTTGAAATGCATTCATTGCTAATGGTCCAGTCACTTTCTCTGGATCACCTTCGAGAATTTTTGTTAGGTGGTATCCGAATTCATCACCCGGGATTGGAACTCAGCACCCTCAGATCAGTGACCCACCGCTCTAACCACCGGGCTATCATTCCCCCGATACGAATTAATTACAACTACCAGCATAATCAAGTCTAATTCATGTTTTCCAGACGCGGAAACTACACTTGAATTTTGGTAAAGAATGAAACTGCCCAATAACACAAGCCACACTACATTCGATTCTACTATCTAAATAGAGCTTTTTGTGAAGAATTTAAAATGCCCATCGTGTAAAACCGGTAATGTATTTGGAGGAGACGACTAACAGCTAGTCATTTAGGCTATTAAGGAAAGGAATGGAGGAGAGAAACCCGGCGTCGGCCTTAGCCTGCTCTTAACGAAAGGCGTCTAGGGGATCACCGCATAACGTCCCATCCGACGGTCGGAGTGCTGCGCTTGAAATGTCCTCAACACAGTATCCAAGCAGGGATCGGGCAGTCTCTCAAAATTTTCTGCCACCTTCGGGATTTGAACCCGATCTCACGGGGTGGGAAGCCAACACTCTAGCCATTGCATAAACCGATCCCCCTCAGGTACAATCCACGAAGTCAGTGGCGTAACTATGGGGTTGAAGAGGGGATAGACGCCCCCAAAGCCCCAGAGAAATAAAAAAAATATTTAAAACTATTGTCTAGTTCTGACATATAATAACTGCATCTGCTTTAAGTTCAATTTTAGTACCAAAATGATGCAAAAGTTATTTCCAGGCATGTCATTTTTCAAGAATTTTACCAGATTTCGCCAACCCAGGCCTTCTCACCCCCCCCCCCCCCCCAAGATGTATCCCTAGTTACGCTACTGCACGAAGTATTTAGTAGGCAGACGGAGTAAAATAACAGAAGCTCACCTCACGTCAAGGATATACGTCCAGCCACTTCCGATATCCCGTAGATCCGCAAATAATCCAAAACATTCGCGGCAACAGGTGTCCACTACGTAAAAATCCACAGTTTAAAACGGCTTCCACGGGGGGCAGTACATCCCGTAAGTTAAATACACGTACATAAACACTTCCACACAACTTTCCGTGCACTCGTACCTCACGTCAATATCCTATACGTGTCTCACTGAGTTCAATAACTGTTTCAACAACACGGACGGCAAGGTTTTCTTTTTTGGAAGGGGGATCTCGTTGAAAACGACGAAAAACCTATCTCCAGACGATCAAGGGGCCAGTTGCGAGGATATTATAATGCGCTGTTCTCATTTCCTGTGTGGCGTCGCAGTGCAGTAACCACGCTTGGTCTTCTGGAGACCGTCCATACCGGGAGGGGTTGCCCACGGTGTCTACCTGCCCGGGTTCCGCGCGTCTCACATGGCGGTGTGTGAGGAACTGAAGAGAGAGAGAGGGAAAGGAACTTCCCCCTGCTCTCTCCCCCCCTCTCCCCGCTACCCGAACGCCCCCTTCCCCTACCTCGCCCCTCCCGGCCCTCGCCCAACCACGGTAAGCTGCGATGGGGGTCCTTCCATGGATGGTACACAAAAGAGCAGGGCGATTTTCGACTTCTGCGCATGACTGCAAGTTTTGGCTTTTCTCCGTCTTCAGGTTGAGTTGTGGCAAAAAGTGGTTTTCCCTCCACGAGAATAGACGTGGTGCTCGGAGGATGGATTGAAGTTACGTTGGATCAAATGGCAGGTTCGAAGGTTTTCACCATCGGCGTGACACAATGGTGAGTTCCGCCTTCGATGCCAGGAATGAATCAACTTATTCACTTCGGTGGCCAACTTCTGCGGGCCAGCCGACTGTCGAAACAATGTCAATGCATAATGAATAACATATTCTCCGTCCAGGGGCGCAACTCGGAATTGAGGCTAGGGGGGTTTTAGGCACAACTAATACTGGGGAGTTAGAGGGTACGGAATACCCACTAGGGGAATCGGGAGGTGCGGAAAAAATAAAAAAATAATTGGTTCAAAATGGTAAGTTTTACGGTCTTCTGAGGGATATTTTTACAGTACTTACATTATTCTATAAGTAATATTAGTCCAATAAAGTAAAATCGATTAAACTTTAAAAATTCTCTGAGCCCTGGGAGGGGGGGAGGTTATCCCCCAAAGCCCCCCCCCCCCTCGCTGCGCCACTGTCTCCGTCAACACCTTTTCTCCGTCTTCACGTCGAGTTGTGGCAAGAAGTGGTTTTCCCTCCCTGACGATAGACGTGGGTCTCAGATGGATTGATTCGAGTTTAATAGTAATGGTAGTACGTACGAAGGTTTTTACTATCGGCGTGACACAATGGTGAGTTCACCTTCGATGGCATGAATCAACACACAGTGGTCCCTCGGCAATCCGGCAGATATCGGACCAGAGCACTGCCGGATAACCAAAACCTCGGATTTACTTTTTTTTTGGAATTCACTATTATTCACTAATTTCTGTTTACTGGAATTCACTAATTATGACGGAGTTAACCGGCAGAAGCCAAGTTTTTTGTATACATATATGTATACCTAATGTAGTTTATTATACACTACATTAGTACATACACGTAATTAACGTGTTACCGTAAAGTAAAACTACAAAAAAGATAAATTTACACTTACATTACAGTGCTTTATTTTTAGTATCAATACATATTATTCCATTGAAGTGGAAATACTAAGCACTATTTCCCCTATTTTCTGAATTGGACTAGGCACACCTGAGAAGTAGCCTTCTCGACATTACCGAGCTATCCGCTCGGTAGCTGCTTGTATAAAAACACCGGATTTCTGGCAGAGCCGAAAAGGTGAAAAGCCAGATTACAGAGGTAGTACTGAGCGTTGAGTCGAATTCCATATAAAAGATATGGAAGTAGGTTCGAATGTTTTCACTATCGGCGAGACGCAATGGTGAGTTTCGCCCTGTATGGCAGGAATCAACTTATTTACTTCGATGGCCAACCGATAGTTCACGAACAGCCAACTTCGGACCTGCAGACTGCCTAAACAATATCAATTCATAATGAAAAACATATCCTCCGGCAACACCTTTATTATGCATCGAGCAAATGGAATCCGTTGCAGAACTATTGCGTTAACTTAGTAAAACACATAGGAAAGCTGCCCGATTCGTCAAAAACTTCTAAGGGCGTAATATGTCAGTGCGTATGGGTCACGTGATAGCCTCAAGAGACTCGGAGGCTGGCTTAGATTGCTTGAGCAATTGAGAATGGATATCTTTGAGAGCGGCACGGATAACTTTACTTTAGAACCCCACAATATTTTCAGGTCCATTAGAAACGATAAATTATGAGGGATATTTTGCTGAACGGATAGGTATGGGAATTCGTTTTTCCCCGCACGATAAATGACTTTCATAAATGCTTGGCGTAATTTCGTTAGAGAATTTCCTTTTTATGCGAAAACGGCTAGTGTCCTAACACCCCCCGCCACACGCCGTTTAGGCGGCTTGCCGGGTAGTATATAAATGTATGTGTAGGTATTGCACGATATCCCAAGACGACAATTACGTATAATAAAGGCCATCGAATGCAGAAAAAATGCAAACGTATCCGAGTTTCCCGTCATAAAACGATTTACCATTGAAATAAAGCGTTTCCTGTTGTCCAAACAGAATTAGAAGTGCGTTTTTAATGATAATCCAGAACCTTTTGCCATACGACGCTTGATTTCAACGGCAGCGGTGGATATTAATTGCTTTAGATGGTAAACCGAAAGCCGATGAACAGCCAACTACCGATGAGAACACGATGGTCAATGGTTATCAACTGTTAATGGTTAATATTAGTCTGTGACACCCAACAACGGCTCCATTCATAACCGAAGAAAATATTAGACCATTAGTACTATACCCAATCTGTTAAATCTGAGAATGTACACTTTTCTTCGGACTTTATTACGTTGTACGACAATATTTTTATGGCTTTGCGTCACTCCAGGTACGCAAAACTTTAAGAATCAAGATATATATTTATTAAACAGCGCTTTTTATATCAAATTTTACACGAATTTAAAGAAAATAAAAATAAAAATTAATGACAATAATAAAATCATAAAAAGTAGCACTATTCAAAATTATTAGCGAAAGGATCACTCTTGCTGCCAAAGACAGGTACGAAGTTGGTTTCTGAATTTGGTTCGATTAAAATACATATTGATTCGCGAAGAAGTGAAGAAAGCTGTGACTCCTATCTTCGAGCGACATTTGGTCCTTTGCCTGGAAGGACATTTGAGGGATCCTTACCACACCGCGAAAGCCTACACAAGGATTTTATATCTTCCTTTGTTTAAAATATGTAATAGCTGCCGAGGCTGTTAAGGAGGTTGGAGGCAGACGAAGGCTGAAAGGGGAGAGAAAAGCACGTGAAATAGGGAAAGCGACAAGGGCAGTCGAGTCGTGCGAATGCTAGTGCGGGAGGTATTTGGACAAGGAGGGATTAGTAACGGAGAGGGAGGATGGGTTCGATAGGAGAGTGGGGTGGTAGAGAAGGGTTTAAACCGGTAGGAAACAACGGCAGCCACAGAGCGAAGGGTGGTTTGTATGGAAGTTAGGCGCGGAAATAGGTGCCGAGGGAAAAACGGCTTGTTGCGCGGGTTAGGGGGGATGAGGAATCATGGGAAAAGGGCCGAAAATGTGTGATTTCTATTAACTAGGAAAGGGAGGAAAACTTGCCGGCCTCGGTGGCGACGCGGTAAAGACCTTGCTTGCCACACAAGGGGTCGCGACTCTCCTTGGTTCAAACAGAGACGCGATGCGACGACAAAGGTGACAAAAACGCGTCAATGAGGAGAAATAACCGTCCCACGCCCAACTCGGCAAATGCATCTAAGGATCTTCAAAAATTTCTCTGAACTTTAAAATAGATAAATTTGTGGCCGGTCAACAGTCAATTCACAATTGAAATTGAGTGATGAATTTCTGTTAAAAATAAGGAGAGTCATCTTGAAATTACGATGGTGTTAATTACGTCTCGATTTGTTTATGGTTTTATAGTATTTTTGATTGTTAAAATATCATCAATATCGTAAGGTAAAAGATTTCAACGACCACTGAAATGACACTACCGGCCTCTATGGCGGCGGGGTAAACTCCTGCCAGTCACGCAAGGGTCCGTGGGTTCGAGTCCCACTTAGGTAGGTCGCCCTAATCCAGGGCATGATTGTTCGTGTACGCTTCATTGTTGAGTAAAAAAACCGGTGTAACAGACCAAAAGGTGCTGTTTTCGGTGTTAAAAGAATTAATAAATATATAAAAGCACAGATACCGACAAGGAATCGTTAACGGGAATCACAGAATTCAGGGAATAATTAAGAACTGCCTCCGTACTAATTTATTTATTTATTCAAGTTTTATACCCATTAATGTGGGTTTCTATGGAGCACTTAAGAAGCATTCTGGTAGCCTCCTTTCCCCTCACACATTTCCCTCTTCAATTCATAATCAGGCCTAGTCCCTTCCATTCCATCTAAAATTCCTATTCTCTTCCATCCTCTCCTTCGTTTACCCAACATTCTACCCTTTAACACTGTTTTCAACATCTCCTCGGTCAGCACTCTCTCCATCCATACCTCCTGTCTGCTCCGTATCTCATCAAGAAGCTGCCTCTCCTCACCCGCCATGCCCAGCACTTCTTCGTTCCTCTTTCTTTCCTCCCACTTCACATTCTTCTCCAAACTCACATAACGAACACCTCCAGTCTTTTCTCGTCCTCCTTCCTAATTGTCCACGTTTCCGCACTGTAAAGCGCTACCCTCCATATCAGAGTCTTCAATAATCTTTTCTTTAAGCTCCTACATAACGATCCTCTCATCAGATCCTTCCTGTTCATGATCGCTTCCTTTGCTAACGCGATTCTCTTCGTGAAGCCCGTACTGTGGTAACTCTTTAATAAAACTCACATATTCAAGGATTCTGCCATGGTTAGTTTTAAAGTGCTTTTTTTATATCTAATAGCTCATTTGATACCCACCAACGAATTGAGTCATTTTTTTATGAAAGCACCCCCTCTAGCTTGCTCTTAACCCCTTGGTTGGGGGCAGAAATTTCCTTATCTTTCACCTGGTGGGGAGCAAATCCACCGATTTTCGGAGATGCCGTTTTGGAAAAAAAATTATCGTAAAGCTATTGCACAAAAATGGCAATATACTTAAAATATATTGGTATAGAACCTCTGACAAAGCAAAAAACATGCAATGAAGCCTAAAGAATGAATATTCACGCCTTCTCCACATAACATTGCGACGCGACGGCACGCGTGACTATAGTCGCGCTCCCAACATGGGGATCAGAGTCCGCTTGCGACTGTAGTCGCTCTCCCCAGTTAAGGGGTTAATATTAGAGCCGATTGGGGAATTAATGAAATTAAAGTTTTTTTGGGTAAATATGGTCATAGCAGGAAAAGACTCTCGAAAAGTTTTCTCAGTACTGACTTCTCATAGGATAAATTTATTACAAAGGGAAAATATTTTTTCATAATGCATGATTATCATCGAATTTACCATTTATGGTCAAATAAGACTGTTTATTACCTACACTGTTCATTTGAAAACGATAACATAACTAGCACTTCAAGCAATATGAGTTTCTACCATATTGTTTCAATAACTACAACAAAAATTATATTTAATTATATCGTAACTTGCAGTAAGGATAACTTGCTTCATTTCTTGGTGAAAGCTCAATTTATTTAGACTCGATCGAATACCAATTTAAGTTGGAGATTTATTAAATATTCATTTTGTTCACTTTGATTTCTTTAAAAAATATCAACAAAGAAATTTTTTCCGCGAAATTCGTTAAATTTTGTTTATCTGTCACATGAACCATATTGTTTGGTAAAATTAGTGCGGGTGTAAACTTTTCTCAATGATTCAATATGATTATTTAGAAAAACTAAAAAATCATTTTTCTGTAGAAAATTGAATTAACTATGGACATGTGGCACAATTTGCAAATGATTTTATGTGGTAGCATGACGACAACTGTTTTGGTTACTTTTAGTGACTATATTAATGCGCGAAGAAAAGGTATATACTACCGGCGGTCAGCTCAGGGTGTATTCGTTAGAATTTATAGATTATGAAAATGTAAAAAGTGATGTAGGTACAGTTATTTTAGTTACAGATTCTCTCATGGGCCTGGTGCTTAAGAAAATGAATTACATTATTATTACTATTATTGTTATCATTATTACTATTTCGCTCCACTTCGACGCGGGAACAGGTTTTCGGCTACTATAGCGCAACATCTTCAATTCTTTACAGAAATATTTAGTCATTAAAATTTTCCAGCAAAAATGACAATAGGACAAAGAAGGTAGACCAGAATAACCTGTTCAAAATTCCTTGAGCATCGAAGTAAATTACGGATTACATTTTTGAACGCAAAGTATTAAGCGACATAATTGAAAATCCTAGAATTTATAGACTCCGATAGCTTGCACAAGCTATTACAATTCCTTCGCGGAGCTATTCACGAGCTATTATGAAAAATCTATAACGCGAATCTGCTTAGCATGACTACAATAAGGGGGACCTCTATTATAATACGTCTTTCTTCAAGACTGAACATGTGTCGAAATTGAAGGGCGGAAAAAACCGGATGTCTCACATCGTGTGCACATAATAGAAACACGAATTGCTAACAAGAACTTCACTCAACCAGGAATCAGTTCATGAAAGCCGAATATCGTGATCCATATTTTTTTTCTTTACGACCAAGCAATCTCCTTGAATATGATATTAAAACGAGTGGAGGCACCACTTGAAAATTCTTTGGTGTCGAACGAGATTGGGTTCACTTGGTCGCAGAGGTTAAACAGCACATACTTCCTCCTCCCCTCCCCCCATAGTGCGATATGCCTTGTGAAAGTGACCTCGCAAAAAGACCAACGATTAAAAAGTCCCCATCTAGATCAACAGCTCCGCGAAATGGCGAGCGACAGCTGCTGAAACATTTGTACACGTGATAACCATCTCTCCCCGGACTCTGGACGGGACTAGTCTGCATTTGATATGCACGCGAACACGCCATATCCACCCCGTTCGGTAATGCTACGGCCGTTGGGACAGTGGGAGAGAACGAAAAAATATTGCCGGACAACGAACTAACTAGTTTTGGGCGCGGTTTTTTCTTCACTCGTGAGCACTGATTCGATTTTCGTTCGCGATAGCCTACGCATATGGTCTAGACCTTTCAGGAAAGTACCTTGCGTTCTGGTTGAAATCATCGTAAACGTTTCGTTCGGGTGGCCAAACAAAGACAACGACATAAATCGAACTTTTATCCTCCCTGCCTCATAAATGCCAAACTGGTCGCTGTAAGATAGGTGTATATCGCCAGACGCGACCAACAAATTAGTCACGGAGTGTAATATTTCATTCTCCATACTATAAATTAGTCATGGCGTATACAGATAACCTGTAAGAGACACCACAGAAGTTATATTGTAAAGTTTAAATGAAATGAATCTAGATTGGAGTACGATCTAATTCACTCATTAATACAAAATATAATATAAAACGATGCGAGAATGCACACAAATTTTTGTGCGAACCTATATTTGTTTCATCAAGGACATTGTCGTTTTTCGACGATATTCTTCTGTAGGAAGGAGTTCAATGCTACAACGGATGGTGAATGATTGGGGATTGAAACCCCCCAAAAAACAATAAAAAATTACCCCACGGTAAAATAGATTATATGATTACTTTTCTTACATCATTAATTGAAAAGAAGTGGAATTCTCTTCCAAAAATCAAGAATTGGGATGGGAAGAGTCTGACTTAGCTTCCGAGATAACTCACGTCTAAAACGAGTTATTGGGCTTTGAAGTGTAGGTTGTATTTTAAGGGATATATGTTTTTAATACTAAAGTAATAATTTTATTCGGAATAATTCCAAATCAACGTGGTTTTATATTGGTAACAGCTTCTAGTTAATACATGCATCCAAGGCTAATCTTAAATATTCTATAAGCTTTAGACACACAAATCGATTGGCGGTTAATAATCGATTCACCATTGAAATAAAGTCACCATTTCCAGTCATAATTAAGGAGAGCCATCTTGAATTTCACGATGGGGTTAATTATTTCTCGATTATTCTGCGGTTTGCTGATGTTGTGATTGTTAAAACGCTACCCGAAATCATAAGGCTACAGATTTTAACGACCACTAAAATTAAATTGCCGGCCTCAGTTGCGGCAGGGTAAAGTTCTAGCCAGCCACACAAGAGGTCATGGGTTCGAGTACCGCGTTGATTGATTGTCCCAATTCAGGGCATGGATGATCCTGCTTATCGAACATTTAATTGTTAAATTAAAAACCCCAATTAAGTAAAAGGCCAAATGAGCTGTTTTCGATGGTACAAGTTCATTCCATCTCCACGCCACCGCTGTGTCATCCTCATCTGTGTCTTTTTTCAACTTCCATCTGTAATTATGTTTGTCCAATAAATTCTTAGTGAATGAAATAGAGGGATAGAATACACAGTAGAAAAAGGGCGTGGACAACGGCGCTATGGAAAAAGCTAGAAGTCAGAGGGCGAAGGGGATTCCAGTATTCCTATTTTTGGCCGAAAACCTGGCGACAAAAACACCTCAGTGAAACAAAAGAAGAGAAATAACCGTCCCACACCCCAAACGGCAAGCAGCTTACACCTTTCACGCTTCGTGTGTGATAGGGAACTGCACCCGACTCCCATGGTGAGCAGTGCACGGCAGACCTCATGAATTTATTCATGGCGAAATGAGGGGCGATGCGGTGCCTTGCATCTAAGGCGAGTGGGGTGGGAATCGGGGGATGGGGGAGTCTGCTTTCCGATCACCTGCTCCGCACCCACGGACCGTGAGTTGACCTCCCTTAACCAGGGGCCGCGGCCACATTGTCTATGAAGGGATCGAATACAAGGGCCCTTCTTCGCATTCTCCCTTCATCCCATACTTCTCACTATTGCTTCCCATCGCGCCGTTCAGTGTTCACCCTACGCGTATGAATATTCCCGTGGGTCGCAGGTTGAGGCAGTGGCGTAACTATGGGGGGGAATGAGGGGATGAATCTCCCCCCAAAGCCTCAGAGAAATCAAAAAAATTATTTTAAAATCTTGTCTGAATGTGATATATAATTACTGCATCTGCTAAAAGTTAAATTTTAAGGGAAAAATGATGTAAAATGCATTTTCGGGCATGTTATTTTTCAAAAATTTTCCTGAAATTCCCGTTACCTGGAGGGGTAGACTCCACTAACACCCCTCACCCCCCCCCCCCCAAAGCATATACCTCGTTACGCCACTGCGTTGAGAGAATCCCGGACGGTTTTTCCAGCATTGCTCCGAGGTCCCTATGATTTTCTCAGAACCCTCCTCCAACCCCAACCTTTTCTATCCTAGAGCATCGCTTGGCATTAGTATTACTCTCCTCATCGAAAAAATAAAAGAGAGAATTGAAACAAAAAACACTTCTATCTACCAACTCCCTTCCTTCCACTTCTCTCAAATTATGTAAATGAAAGGTAATAACGTCAATTATCAGCATGAGTAGGAAACCATCAGGGGGCAACGAAACCTGATTCAGGCCAAAAATCCTGGTTCATCACGCTGCATACAGGGTGTGTCCTGAAAGTAGTAGGACTGATTTTTTCCCACACACGCGGACGGTCGGACGGGAGTTTTCTGGGTTGTAGGTGGTGGAAGGGACTCTAACAAAGCGCTGCGAACACGCGGCAGTCGGCTCTGAGCTCTTGCGGAGTGTGAATCGTATTTCTTCCAGACCTCTGTCAAGTGACCTCGTCACGGTGCGTCATGGAACGTTTAGTGGAGCAGCGTTACGCAGTGAAATTCTGCGTTAAACTCGAGAAAAGCGGCAAGGAGACCCATGAACTCATCAAGGCAGCTTACGGGGATAGTGCCATGAGCAGAACAACCGCTTAACGTTTGAATACGACCCAGAAACGAAGCGGAAAAGTGCAGAATGGCACACAGCGACATCGCCGAAACCCAAAAAAGCTCGCATGTCCAAATCGAAGCAAAAATCCATGCTCATGTGCTTCTTCGATTCGAAAGGTGTCATCCACAGTGAGTTTGTGCCACCAGGGCAAACCGTTAATGCAGCTTTTTACGTGCAAGTACTGGAATGACTGCGAAAACGCATCTTCCGCGTCCGACCAGCCATCGCCGCTTCGTGGATCCTTCATCATGACAATGCGCCGGCCCACACCGCGTTCATTGTCGTTGATTACCTGGCAAAACACGGCGTGGAAACCCACCCTAAAGCCCGGATATCGCCCCCCCGGACTTCTTTCTCTTTCCCAAGCTCAAGACCCCTCTGAAAGGGCGTCACCACGGGTCGGTGGAATCTCTCCAAAAGGCCGTGACGCGCGCTGTAAAGGACATCCCGGAGTCAGCCTTCCAGGAAGCGTATGCTGCGTGGAAAACTCGCTGGCAGCGTTGTGTCGATGCCCAAGGGGGCTACTTTGAAGATTTTTGAAGCGATGTACCTATATGAGAAATACATTTTTTGTTCTCGACTCAGTCCTACTACTTTCAGGACACACCCTGTACACCCGTCCGTCATATTCACCACCAAAGATGTGTGAAGACGAAATATTCCTCGATATCACAACAGTTTATGAAAAACAATCAGTCTGTCACATTTTTTGCAAAATTATTTCTTGTTTCTGCTTGTTATATTTTATATTTGTCGTCTAATTTATTTACTGTTACATGGCCACTTTAAAATGGCAGCTGTATGCTCTTTCTTTAAAATACAATTTAAAAATAAAATAAACGGCCGATTCGGCCACATTCTCTATGAAGGGATCGAATACAAGGGCCCTTCTTCGCATCCTCCCTTCATCCCAAACTTCTCATTACTGCTTCCCATCGCGCTGTTCATCCTACGCGTATGAATATTCCCGAGAGTCGCAGGTTGAGAGAATCCCGGATGGTTTTTCCAGGACTGCTCCGAGGTGTCTATGATTTTTTCAGAACCTTCTTCCTACCCCAACCTTATCTATCATAGAGCACCACTTGGCATTAATTTTATTCTCCTCATCGAAAAAATAGAGTAAAAATGATTTTTTAAAATGATAAAACTTTAGAGTACAGTAATGGTATTTAGAGGAGGCGACCGAAAGCTGAGGTCCTGTTAACCATGAGGGAATAGTAGTTAAGGAAGAGTGGAGAGAAATCCTGCGTCGGTATTAGCCTGTACCCTCTCTCGAGTCGCGTCGTTACCCATTCTAATTATTTAGTTCTGATCTGATTCCTTCATTACGGGTGTAAATTTGGAGTTCATTTTCAATGGCGAATCTATTATTTCGTTAATTTTAATGTTTATAAGACTGATTAGCGTACAATTACGTCATATTATAATATTTCTGCGAAAAAAAAACATTAAAAAAAAATTCTTGACTTCTTAAGCAGTCATTCGCTATATGATTAATTAGGCTACACATAACAAAAATAGTTAATTCCATTAGGTTTCTTGCTCTAAAGTTTTTTCGCGAAATATTATTGATTTCAATCACAAAAAAGTATTTGAGAGAAACCAATAAAGATTTTAGGCCAACTTTAATTACAATGAACTCTAACATACAATGTTAATAATATATTTTAAAAAGACAATTTCAGATTTAATAACGAACTTATGTTAAAAGTAATACAATTCGCAATTAAAAAATTGTCACAAAATTTAAATTGAAAAACCGATTATTTTGGAGCGAATTCCTCATCGAGCTTCAAAATTTTAAATAGTGTAACAAAAAAAGTGATGGATCCAAGAACGACTGCTTCCTTAACGACGCTAGGGGTTCAATTGATGATGGTGGACCGAAAGGAGAGCCCTGCCTAGCGGCAACACGGTGGGGTAATCGAAAGAACCGTGATAGGCCCTATAACTGTATAAGAAGTTATTCGCCAAGAGCTGGGAGGTGGCATGACTTCAGCGCCCGATCACGCCGCTTGGGCAGATTTTACGGTTCGGCCAGACTACTCCTTTCTCCAGACTACCCTGTCTTTCACTTTTCGTGCGAGGACCTTCCCTCGGCATGCTTGAGAAAACCAACCTTCTTTAGGGCTCTGTAACAAATATTTTCCGGGTCCCAAGGATTTTCCTTGTACAATTTCCCAACCTGAACCTTTACTATTCCATATCATCATCAAATAGTTCCTTCCTTCCTCCAGAAGAATACCGTCGAAAAACGAAAGTGTCCTTGATGAAAAAAAATCTTGAGGATGTAAGTGTAGTGGATGATAATTATTTTTTCTCTTCATATCTTGACCTCGTTTAATATATGTTATAATATTTCCTGGAGTATAGTTCAATGTATTTTATGAAAACAACATGATGTAAAACAATGTATTATAGCCAACGTTTCGATTTATTTTAAATCATCATCAGGGCTATAAAAGAACCGTGATAGGCCCCATGACTGTATAAGCAGTCATTCGCAATGGGATGGGAGGTGGCATGACTTCAGCGCCCGATCACGCCGCTTGGCCAGATTTTAAGGTTCGGCCAGACGAGTCACAGTTATAACTCTTTCAGTCAGTCAGTAAGCCAGTCTTTCACATTATCGTGTATTTCACATTTCCCTGATGATGATTTAAAATAAATCGAAACGTTGGCTATAACTTGTTTTCGTAAAATACATTGACCTAAACTACAGGAAATATTATAACGTGTAGTGGATGGTTTCGAGCGTAGCTATGCTAACCCCCAAGCTCCTTACCTTACCGTGGCCTTTCATTGCATACTTTCTTTCAATCTGGGTAGCGCACTTTTTATTTTTCGGAGTTCAATTTTTAATCCTGCAGGAGCAATTCGGAAAAGGTTGTGGTCAACAGCGGGAACGCCGGAGAGCCGACGCACTTTAACATGAACATGGCGGAAAACGACACCAAATAATTCTATAGCCAACAGATATGTGGATTTACCTAATACTAAAATAACTCCATGATATTTCCTGAAATCATTAGAGAATAGTGCATTTTTAAACTTGTTCTAAATGAGTTCATGTAGTATACTACATCACTAAACGAACACGGCAGCTACGTCCAAATCTGATTGAGCTGAAATCATTCACATATTTTCAACCAAATAGGATGGATATAATTTCAATAAACATCAGCATAATAGGTTTCCAAGAAGAGTAGAGAATTGATAGCCTAGATGGAATGCGAATGAAATTAGAAACCAGATAACTTAGTATTTTGAGCGACAACTATCTGAGCAGAGGGATTTTAGGACGTTTCTCTAAGGAATATGAGAGAAAAATTACATGGATTATATGGATTAAAGAGGGCAATCGACAGGAATTACACAGGTTTTATCCAACTTCAGCATGGCAAACAAACAACTTACGTATTTGCTTTCAAATTATTAAATTAACCCATATACATTATATCTTATTCAATAAAGGCCATTGTTTAAAATACCTTTGCTTTTAAGACGTTTAGTAATTTCAGAACTCAAGCGCAGAGGGAATTGAAATAACTCCAACAGTTTCATTTCAAATTTGAAAATAAAAATATGGACTTGGGATGAAATAAACTACATACAGTTCTTTTATTATTGAAAAATATTTCATCAAGAGCAGGTCAATATTTAATACAATAATTTTCAAGCCACTGAATATATCCACATTTATTTTACCATCAATTCAAAGAGATCTTAAAGTCCTGTCACAACAATTTAAATTGACGTACATCGGAGTCACCGAGGAGTTGAAAACTCAAAAATTGCGCTTGTTGGTTCATAACAACTATTAATGGCTTAACTCGACTAAGATTTTCACAAGTTTTGAATAATATTTTTAATAAATTTATTTACACTTCCCTTGAAAGGAAGTAAGGAAGATATTTTGTCCATAGAGAAGCCAAAAGACTTTCTCAAATTTTAAAAATTAATTTTACTATTGATGGGCAGTTTGTGTAGCGATTGAAGGATTACGTCATTAATTGGTACGTTCCATAATAAATTAAGGTACGCCAAGTCATGCCACTGTGACCGGGCCTTCAGTAATTTTTCACCAAAAGGGCTTTCCTATATTCAAAATATAATAGCCCTCAAAGGGTAGTGGCGAAAAGAAGTAGTCGATTTAATAGAGACAGTTATCTAGTTAGTATGGGGAGAGTGCGCACTAGAAACCGGACACTTTCGGATCGTGAAAGACAGCAATCGTACATAATAAACCTCCCCTGCAGTTACAGAGATGAATCAGATTAAAGGGCACACACAATACATGGAAGCAATTGGACACAAAGAAGGAGCGCGACAGAGGAAATAAAACCGAAATGAGTACGATTCGGATGCCAAACGAGGACATAACACACAAAAGCATCAGCATCTAAAAAACAGTCAACAAATACGCACGCTGAGGCTGCGCCTACGGGTGGATATGAAAAGGGTGCAGAAAGGGTTGCAGTAATGACGGTCATTTGTAGGCTAAGGTCCGAATTTATACGGACGTATGATGGCCATGTTGGAGAGGGCCGGCCACGCGTCCGCTAGGAAGGTCACTCTCCGTCCGTCACACATCTGTCCTTCCGGGGACCAAGGGGACATCACCCCCCCAGGTACAGGGTCACCCGAACCCCCATTCACCCACCCCCTACTCCGCCCACCTAATTTACATAAGCACACAACAGATGAGACCAAAGAACTAGGCCTTAACCCCTTCGCGGTGGCTGCCAACTACGAGGGACATCCGGAGCTTCTACTCCGAGAGAGAAGCAGGAAATTCTGCCAGACGTCATCCAGACATTCAGGATTTTCAGAAAGAATATGTAATGTAAAAAAATGTCCCTCAAATTGTGTGGCGCCACTTATAGTCTTGAACAAATTTTCCATGGGCCAGTAGATCGAAATAATTTGCCCATCTTCTAGGACAGGGGTCTTCAACCTTTTTTGATGCAAGTGCCACAAATCGATATCACATCGTCCGGAGGGTCACAATTCTCCACGTCACTTTATAACCACATCAATAAAATAAAATAAACATATAATTTCAAATTGCGATAATCATTATTGGTAACAAAGTTCAATCAATCAATGCGATTTTTGACATTTTTATTTTTGACGAGTGTGTCGATATATATTTTACATTGTGTGGCGTGACACAATATTTTCTTTAGCCTCTACTTCTTTCTACTTAGTAAGCAAGAAATTAAACGGCGGCCCGCATGCGGCCCAGGGGTCGCGGTTTGAAGACCCTTGATCTAGGATGTTGTTATACCCTCTTGGAGGGTGTTTATGGAAAATAAGCAAGAACAAGAAAATTTACATAGCTACAACTTCCTTTCAACTGGGCGATGAAACACGGTGTTTAAAAAGAGGACGTTCTACGTAAAAAATGCCATTGAAAAGTAAACAAATGCATTTGTTACCATTTTACCCAGCTTCTTGTGCGTGGCCATAGAAAAAAAACACAACAATAGAGAAATCAAGTAATCATATTTCGCTCAAGACTAATAATTGACGCCGCTTTATTCGTCGGGAAACTCTTTTGGCTCGCTGTAAATACTATGGAGACAGGTTCGCGACTGCACGATGCACAACCAACACTTTTCGCAAATCTTACTGGAAAAGTCTACCCACCAATGATGACATCCATCAAGGTTAAAATGCAAAATAAAGGCAAAGAGAGAGTGGGTAGTTAAACATTTTTAAATCAGCACTTTTTCTAGATACTTCAACCGACCGTAGCAAAAATTTAAAGAAACTAAATTTGACTTCAGTTACATCATTAACCCTTTATAACTCAATGTTACTTCTCAGTAACATCAAAAAGGTATAAAATTACAGCTCTATTCAGGAAAGAACTAAACTACGTATTATTTTTTTGTTGTAAAGATTAATGGCGAAATATTAAGCTGCCACGATCTTTATGATTGAATAGAAAATTTTCAAACTTTCAAAATGATAAATCTTAAAATTTAATTTTCACCAGGAGCAACTCTGGGTTAGTAAGGGTTAATCTGCTAATAAGCAAAGAGTTGCACAGTTAGCAGTCTAGACCTAATTTTTATCGTAATTTTTTAGATTCAGCGAATACGAGATAAGTATTTTTTTTCAAAACGGCTTAGAGATTCGCGGATCGATCAAAATTCAAGAGAAATTTCAGAATACATATTTAGATCTCCTAAAATTAATAAAAAAATGCCTTTTAACCTAAATGATGAATTCACACCATTGTGTCTTACGATGACTCATTACTACTATCACCCACTGCCAAATACCCTAGAGGTGGCTCGCAGGGTATTATGTAGATGTAGATTACTACCGCTAATTCGGTCTTTACGAAACCAATAACTCTTTAAAACTCACACCATCATCTTGAAATGTTCAGGGAATATAGAGCTGACCCTTTTCAGCACTTGCCTGAATCTCAATTTCCTAATTTTCCAGAGATTTTTTAACGGTCAAATTTTTTTATTTGGGATACAGGTACTTTTTGACGAAGGTGTACCATGTACAGAATGTTTCAGGAGGAATCTGAAATTCTTCAGGAGCTGGTAGGGGATACAATTTCAAGCATTTTTCGAACCATTACCATGGGGTCGCAACTCCTTAGTTACGGAGCTATGACAGCGAATATATTTTTGGATGCACTGGGCAGTTTCCATGAAAACGGTTTTCCTTGGGTATCCAGCCTCTTTGGCATTTTACTTAATACTCTGGATTAATAAGGACATAACATAATTAAGGCTGAATGAAAATAATTGTCTGAAACGATTAATCTTTGAGCAAAAAAAAATGAGAGCTTTAAGCGAGTATCAACAACACAATTGAGCAATCTCAACCACTTTGAGGTTTGAAAGAGATTCACCCATCTGAAGATTTGATATCATACTCCTTGGCCACATCGAAAATCGGTACATCCGTGCTACCTTCCCAAAGAGTTACTTCTCCCGAAACTCAAAGAGGGACTGAGGTTTCTAAGCTGGAGGGAGGTATCGAACAGTTTGTATCCTCCACCTCAGTCTTTTGTCCTTCATGGCACGTGCTTCAATTTCCTTCAAGACGTATGGCCTCATGGAGTATGGTGAGGGTTTCAGCTCTGGCAATGTGACTGCCGATAAAAATCTGATTGCATTTAGTTTTTCGTTCACAAGGTTTCACTGATAAATGAAAGACGTGTAACTATCACGATTTAAAAAAATCAGTTTCTTATTTTGAGGCTTGAAGTCAAAATGCGACAGTTTAATACAAAATTTTATCAGAATTAGCCTGACTAAAACTGATTGACTTCTTCCTCAAATACAGATTTTGAATGACCCATAGTTACTATGAAGCCCTCCGTAACTCAGAAGATTTGATATCACAGTCCTTGACCCCATCTAAAAATCGGTGCATTCGAGTTACCTTGCTCAGAATTACTTCTCCCGAAATTTACGAGGGTTATTCGCAGACCTCACAAAGTCAAAATACGATTGTTTAATACAACATTTCATCAGAATTAGCCTGACTATAGCTGATTAACGCCTTTTCCTGATACAAACCTTGAAGGATCCATAGCTACTACGAAACTATGAAAATTTTATATCACACTCCTTAGCCCCATCTAAAAACACAATGATAATAAGAAATATTTCGTCTTTGTTGGGAGATATTTGGGCTATAAATTTCCATCTTAAAATAAACCCCTAAAAATTGGTACATTCATGCTAGTCACCTCTCCAGAAACCAGACGTCTTCTCAAGACGTACAGGGCCTGAGGTTTCCAAGCTGGAGGGAGGTATACCTAGGAACAGTTTGCATCCAACATCTCAGCCTTTTGTCCTTAATGTCGCGTGCTCCAACTTCCTTCAAGACGCATGGCCTCACCGCTCCTTACGGCACCTCCTCCCCACGTGCCAACAGCTCCCCACTCCCCTCCTTACCCTCTCCCCACTCCTCCCCCAGCCCATTGTGCAACCCTCAATGGGGCGGACCCGAAAGCAAGTCGCAGACCCCTCTAATCTAGTTCCCTTGTGTCGGAGAGATCCCTCCAGGGTCTGGGGGCGTCAATTCTTTTATCCTCGCTGCACCTTGAGAAGGCGGGGGGGAAAGATCTGGAAGGCCAGTGGAAAAAGTCCAAACCGCGCTCACAGACTTATACCTGGTGTTCGCCGGATCTTTTAAAATGCAGAGGAGGGGGGGGGGGGGGAAGATGCAAGGCGTCTCGCGGGACGAACTGGGGCAGGGTTTGACGGCCCCTTGCGCAAGGGTAAGGCTTCGCATGGAGACAGACGGACTGGTATTTAGACGAGGGGGACTTTCGCGGAGGGAGAGAGGTCTCGAGTTTTGAAATATCGAAGAGGAACAAATTCATACCCTGACAATTACGACCGCCAACAATATACTGTTGTAAGAGAAACTAATAGCAGTATTAACTTAAAGACTTTGTAATTCCACATAAATTTAATTCTCCACGACATAGGATTCGACGTGGCATCATCTGGTGCTTTGATGGTGTCAGATGGTGATGTGCCACGTTTGTTGCTATGCCATGATTTGAACCCGAGCCCACTGGGTAGAAGGCCAACGCATATCCAGGACGTCAACCAAGACCCCATTAAAATTTTTTTGAAATTTAATCTAATTTCCCATATTTATTTCTTCTCCCAGGGTCTGAATTGTTTTGACAGATTTATTCCGTCAGTTAGTACTACTTCGTTGTCTCGGGCGTGATTGCATGGAGTCGACTTAATGGAATGTAATTTTTTTTTTCTAATTTCACATAATTTTTATACTGTCCGACCTGAGTTTCGACGTGACGCGAAATCATCTGTTGATTTGATGTTGTCATGATGACTTGCCACGTCGAAGCCTACGCCATATAGTATTAAATTTATGTGGAATTACAAGGTTTTTTACATTTCATTACTTTCAGCCTATTATAAGAAGTCGCACCTGATAGGACGAAGTAGTACTAACTAATAAATAATAAGGAATAAATAAATAAATGTGTCAAAATTCATATGAGGCGGTGAGAAGGCAAGTGATTTTTTTCTCAACAGAGTTAGGGAAAGTTAATTTTTAGAAGAAATACACAAAATTTGGTTACCAAGGGATACGAGTGAGTCTCAGCTCTGTCCTGGCATCGAGTGGAAAATCAAATGCACAAAATCAAACATCTAATTCATCTCGTTTGCTTTTTATACCTAATTTCTGTACGTAGCTGTGTATAGAAAAAAGAAATCACTTGTGCCCCTTGGCTTCCAAACCACTCATATGAGAAATTTCAACAAATGTTGAAAAGGTTCAGGTGGTGGCTAGAGTGTTAGCCTCCTACCCTGTTGGGTCGAGTACTAATCCCGACTGTGGCAGAGATTGTTCAGAGACTGCACGATCCCTGCTTGGGTGCCTTGTGTGGGACACTTCAAGTGCAGCTCTCCGTTTGTTGGATGGAACGTTAAGCTATGGTATAATTTTTTGGTTTTTTTCCCAGCGAACAATTGCAGTGAGGTTTTCTCGGGTTTCGCATCGGGTCAGGTCCTCCATTTCTCCTTCCAACGTTTCGATGGACAACTCGCCCATCGTCATCAGGGATTCAGGAATCAAATGGATTCAGGAATCCCTGATGACGATGGGCGAGTTGTCCATTGAAACGTTGGAAGGAGAAATGGAGGACCTGACCCGGTGCGAAACCCGAGAAAACTTCACTGCAAGCTGTGGTCCCCTTGGCGCCTTTCGCTAAGAGCAGACTAATGCAGGTGCCGGGTTTCTCTACACCCTTCCCTATCCTCCCCTAAGATGAAAATGACCGTACCTGGCGGCCGCCTCCTTCAAATACCACACCATAAATGTTGGTCGTTTGAATTATTCTTTAAGCTCTCTAAATCTTTGATGAAGACAAAAAGTGGGCGGTTTAAATCAGCTTTAGCGATAAGACAGGCAAAAACTGACTGCATTAGTAATTTATACGGCTTAACTAAATAATATGAAATCGGTTAAATTATAAGGAGTAACGTAGTTCTTGCTTTTGATTCATGATGACTGAATTAATTACAGTTTTCACCGGTAAATGAAAGAAATGTCAGTAATATTAATTTTATTTAAACAACTCAATATTTGTAATTAACATTTTAGAAGTCAAAATACGGTGGTTGAACACATAATTTCATCAAAATCAGCCTGAACGTCTATTCCGATCATATGTCATGCCGAAGTTGGTATTAAAAATGTATACATTCGGCAACAATTACGATACGTACCCAAATATGGTTTTTCGCAGTTGACGGATTTGAATGGCTAAAACATAAAATTTTAAACAATATGTCTAAATAGCTGAAATTCAATACTTTTGTGAATCACGTAGTCACAATGAAATATCCTTCAGGGAAGAAATGGTGGAAAAAGATGAAAGGTCAGCCACTTCTACCCAAATAGAAGTTCAGCCCAGTGGACAGAGTCCACCCGCTAAATTCCTGACAAACGTGGGCCTTGAAAAGTACTGCGATGAACATTTGAAAAGTCGTTTGTCCAAGTGGCAGGAGGAAAAGATCTTCTTTTCTGGGCCAGTACACAAGATCCCTATCCTCAGGGGGTCGCCCGAAATGCTTGCAGACCCGAGAACAAATGTAAGGATGGAAATCTTTCCACAGCAAAGGTCCACTCTAAAATGATGTTCACTCCCTCTATGGCTTGAGTCCTCTCACACCTTTTGGCCATCACTAATTCTTCCCATTTATCTTCAGACCATCGGCATGACCTTTCAACAAGCTGGTTTTCTGTCTCTGCGAAAAGACGTTATCACTTTACCGTAGGCAGCGCGAAATGAAAATCTACAGTGTTGAGCATGGTACTACTTAAATTTTAGTGGTACGATGGTGTTGAGAATAGACATGCCGACATAAAATTTTTGATGGCGTCGCATCCGGACGTACTTGTGGCGTCCACGCCGGTGGTATCTACGGCGCAATATTTGTCACTAAATATCTAATATTGAGTTCCAAGAATTGAGAATAGCAAAATTAAGATAAAATATAGAGTGTGTATCCTAGTACTAAGTATACTCTGTAGAAGGGCTGTATCGATACTTGATTAGATAAACATATTAACTAATCAGGCTTCAACATAGAATTGTAAACATATGTAAAACCTAGTCATCTCCATTTCTATTCATTACAAAATTTTCACATATGGGCAGAGAACAAAATATTAATTTGATTCGTAATCAAGCCAAATGTAAAACCTTCTCCGGCAGTTTTTCATTTCCCGAATTTTTGCGGAAATGCTGGAGAATTGTTCGATTGATATCAAAAATACTTTGCTAACTGCATAATTGCAAACTACTCTGACATTCAAGCTGATCTCTTGCGAAATCCAATGAATCTCTCGATCAAAGTCATTTTACCACACATACTTATACTGACAGTAGCGTAAAAACATCCATTTCCTAGTAAACATAAATCCTTTTATATATATAGATGTATCATCCATACGTATACATATATATCATTATATGCATATCACATCATTTTGTACATAATTTGTTCTTAGGCATGCCAAAATATGTAAAGGGGCAATACTTCCACGCAAAAAAGTTACTATTAATACTAATAGTATGAGCAAAATGAGGGTATCGCTCACTGTTACCTAATTTAATAATCGTTAAATTTCCATGCATTTTCCATGTGAGTAAAACATTAACCTTCTGTACTTGCTTTTAATTAAAGGAATGCCTCGATTCACCTTAAAAAAATGGACTTCGTAAACATAAATAGAAAAGAACGATTAAAAAAGAATAAATACCAATGGTTTCCATTAAAAGCCAAAAAAACCAGCTCGGAACTTGAACAAGAAACCTCAAAAATTGATCAAAATAGCAACAAAACCAATTTCGATTCTTAATTACTCAAAGTATAAAATAATGCATTCGATGTTTCAATTGATTTTTTTCAACTTACTTGATAAATCTTTCGATGAACGCCGCGGAGAAGAAAATTACCAGACAGTTCAGACAGGCATCTGGATCTATCTGAAAAAGCAACAATAAAAATCCAATTAGTCCAAAAAGCAAACTATTTAACGCGATATTAAATTTTATATCTTCTATTACCCTTGAAATAATTGAAGTAAATCACAGACTTTTTCAAGATATGTTACTACAAATATTGAGAGCAAAACCAACAGGTCAACGATTATTGGTTTCATTGTGCATACTTCGAGTTGCTTTCGGTTCATAGGAATGAAATTCGATCACTTTTTGAATATCATAGATAAGCTAACACGTTTATAACTTAGATTTCGTTACAGTCACTTTATAGATAAAAAAATCTAATTTCACACTTAATAACCCATTCGAAAATTTCGCACTTTCACTTTCATTTTTAATATTTTTCTCTGCTTATATTCCGATCCTTTGGTTTATTTATGGATTTAACATGTTTTTAAGCCTCTTTCTGAAGTTAAGAATATTAAAAAAATGTGTGGGGTCCATATACCTCGAGCGGGTAATTGGCATGGAAAGATCGAAACTTTTAAGTCACATTAATGGGTAACTAGTGAAACTAGAGATTGAGATTGTATTTTTCGTCAGAAGCCGGTGAACGTCTAAAATGATACCTCATTTATCAATGTAGGACCAGTATTAGCGGAGCATATACGGAATGTCAGAAAAAGACCTTGTAATACACATGATCAATACTTAAAATCGCCGTCATCCATAATTACACGAGAGCGAGAACCTTCCTGAATTATACTTTGCACTAGAAATTGACTATTTTCCCCACCATTACTTCCCAAAAAATTTAAATTGGCGTTCGTAACATTTTGTCAAAAGTGTCAATTTTTATTTGGGTCGATTAGCAGTTTTGGCTATCTCTGTCCTTTTCTAACATTAAGCTTATTTTTCTACGGACAACAACACAATTATCCTGGACTCGAACCCACAATCTCCGGTTTAACATGAGAGTACATTATTTCGCCACTACAGAGGCCGGCAACTTAGTAAATAACAGATATTTTTCCGGGTTTTGAACTTATCGTAACTAAAAACCTTGATCAAGAAATAACTTTTATTAAGTTGCCAGCCTCGGTGTCGGCATGATAAAGTCCTTCCCTACTAATCAAGAGGTCTCCGGTTCGAATACCGCCTGGGTAAATTTTCTCCCATCAAGGGCATGCTCTCTGTTCGCGTCGATCAATTTAATTGTAAGGAAGGGCTGGATAATCCTAAATTCGATCGATAATAAAAGACAAAATTATTATTATTAGAATCATAATATTGAAATTTTATTTCTTTGCAGAAAATCTTATTCTTTTAATTCTCAAATTTCTTTATGTGAAGTAATTTATTGTTTTTATCACACTATAATAAATTACTTGTATCTATTTTCCATATGTTGAAATAATTGATAAATATTATTATTGTTATAATTGAAAATTATTGCTATGTTATCATCATTATCATTACTCCATTCAGGTTGTTCATAATCATTTAACTGGCGACCGGGGAAAACCGCAAGTCACCACTTCATATCATTCATATTTGCAGATGTATGATGTTTTATGACGACCAACGACATCACGATTTTCTCGCAAACACTTGAACTTAAATCTCATACGTGAGATAAATTCGCACACAGACGGACTCCACAATAATAGAACCCTACGCAGACGCAAAATGCCCACTCTTTTACACTTGAATGAGCCTGAGGAGCTTAAGCACCCTTAAGCGTGAAAACCAAGAGGATTCTCAAATGCAAAAAAAAAAAAATTGCGAACCCAACGTCAGCCAAACCTCATCTTCCAAGGGGTAAAACCACTCAATACAACGGCCGCAGACATGTTGTCCGTTTCCCCAAAACAAATCTTCAACTTCGAAACAGCCGGACCATTTCTAATCTCGTATCTGAGCGAAATGGGACAATATGAAAACGCACATCCGGCATAAGCTAATCTCGACGAAACTGAAGAATTGGCGAAAGCAAATAAAAGCGAAATTTTTGTCAAACGCAGAAGCAGGATGTGCACTACACCGGGCATGGATACCTTTCCTCCAGAGTTATCACATTCGCAGGACCATAAGTTAATATGGCAAAACAAACCAAACATCTGCGTGATTGCAGCAACCCAAAGAAACAGCTGTCTAAATATTCGTTCACGCGATAGAATTATGCCGGAAGCGATAATAACGACACCGATACATGGCAAAATAGACGTTATTCGATTCGGAAGCCCAAGAGATAAGATTTACAGCTGCAGCGTGACAATAAAATTATTCAACGAGAGAATCTAATTTGGGAGACAGATACATCAGACAATTGATTAAGTATATAGGTCACCGGAAGGTTTCGAATGCCTGCTAAATGGGTTCCTTATTCAAGCCACACTTAGGCCGTTTTCCAATTCGCAATTATTCACCCTTCGTGCACTTTTCGATCGTCAACTTGCGGATGTGACGACAGCAAGGGTGGGTCCAATTGGCGAGGGCGCAAGGGAACGAAGGGTAAGTGAACAAGGGAACGTAGATGCTCCCTCGTTCACGTGACCTCGTGAGAAGTGGACGTGAAAATGGCGGCAATGGTAAACTCAGAAATCTTGAACTGGAGTTTTAAGTAATTTTGAGTTTATTATGTGAGCTCTTTTACGTGCTATTACATCGGCATTGTGAATTCTTGCTCTTCACATGCAAAAATATAAGTATAAAGGTGAAATTGATTCTCAAATCAACCACTCAATGTCCTAACACTACCCCGTGCGTCACATTTCGATACTGTCAATAGTTCGCATTATTTCCGTTCACACTTTATGGCGCCAGTAGAGCATTAGTAAGGGAGCAGGGTGCAAGGGAGAAATGGAACGAGGAAATGAGTGCATACTAGGAGGATTGGAAAACGGCCTTATTCACCACACTTGGTTTATTAAATACCATAGGCAATAACATTAGGTATCCAAGATTTAAGCCGAACTGATCATTTTCACCAATACAGCCTATTGAAGCAGCACCAACGTTCGATAATGAAAATTGACAATGCATGAAATGACGACACAATAATGTTATAATAATTTTACATGAAACGTACGAACTTAATTCCAGTACTGCATAATCCCCAGCGTTCATTACTTCATTATTGGGTTGCTCACTGTAAACGTACCAAAATTAATATCGACCGACCCAAACACATGCGGTCGATTCAATCCGTTTCCTTTCAGTTGCCATTTCACTAATCTTAAGGCTTTAAATCTGCTTGCTAAATATTATGAATTTATTTTGGAAATAGAAATTTTTAATTTTTCCCTAAATGATAGCATCATTTCTAAAAAATATTCTAGCAAAACATAGAGTCGAGACGTGGCAGAGATGGGTTGAAGAGTTTAGGGAACTACCCCCTTCGTAGCGCATTTATTACTCAACACTTAATGCAGATAGTACATTTGGATGACTTAAATACACTACTTCCTATTTAACTCAAAGATCCTCTACTCAAGATGAGCCATCTGAGGAGGGAAAACTGTAATGCCTTTTTTCAGCACTACTTCCTCCCTAGTCTCGTCGCCCTACTGACTCCGTCTTAGTATTATCTGAAGCGAACCAAAACTGGAAACTAATTTGTAACCTTGCACAATGGGAGAATGAGAAGTCCTCTAAAGTTTTTTGATCGAGTTAAAGAAAACAATTTAGAGCAAGGTGCGATTCAACGTTGGGGCGTAACTGATTTGCATGTGAATCGTCGTTTGTGCTAGTCTGGTCAGATAATGGGGTCCAGTGCCCAGATGGGGGGCTCTCTAAAGTCACTCTCCTGGAAAGGAAGAGACGGCCCATAAAGGCGTTTATGAAGTGCCCCTTATCCGCGGATTATTGTCCCACAGTTTTTAGCTGCTACATCATATCGTCTCGCAAGAGGCGTGAACTTTCAACGTAAGAGGTAAGTGATGCAAGTGTTTTCTGCATCGTCATCTCCATAAGAAACCACAAGTCACCTCTAGGGTACATAAGGATTCACCACCTTTCAAGGATTTTAAGGAATATTTCATCTCAACAAATCTTTGATGGTGAATTAAAAGTGTGTATGCAACGTGATGAAGCGCGATTTTTGATCGGGCCTTTCACGACCCGCTGCTGGTTTCTAACTCGTTCGAAAGTTAATTTGTTTGCGTTGTTTGCTTTCAATCATAACAAGTGAAAGGAGGGTGGGAGTTAGTACTGGGAAGGGGAAGTGGATAAATTTGATGGATGATGATAATGATTATGAACACCCCCAAATTTTATTTTATTATATTTAAATACCAAAATGTTGGGGGGTCATAACCACTGTGAACCCCCCTAAATCCGCCACTGGCTTGGGAATGGAGAAAGGGTGGCCTTCTTTTTCCTTCCTAGTGTAATAGTATCGATGCAGGAATGAGTTTTCGATTTCTTCACAGCCAAGTCGAGGGCTCTCTTCTTCCAATTAACTCTGAAGTCATCTCCACCACTTCCACTCAACGAGGCTACTCATTCTCTCCCATGGTCCAGATCTCTGCTCGCGGATTAACCATTCCACGGACTCCCCTCTCTGCAGACTGAGGCCGTGGTCAGGACGGACATCCAGTCCTGTCTACCTCCTTTGTTCAAGACCATAAAAAGGAGTATAAGGTGTTTTGTCTGGCGAGGTGATTTTTAAGTTTTTTTTTCGTCTGCGCGCCCCTGCTAATAACCGAGGGGTCAAAGTGGTCGTAGGGGTTTCTCCCGTCGACAATGGCGGGGTCACTCAGCTTCGTGGGAGGTCAACGGAAGGGGGTAGACCAGCAGCCACACTTCCCATCTCCTGCTGTTCACCCTACTTCGCAAGGCCAAAGAAGGGCGCAGCCCCACTGTCGTCAGAAAATCTAAAGAACTTTTTTTGCGCAGGTTCCATTTTGCAAAGTTCCAGTTGCACGGCGAAAATCCTGGAAGGCAGAGCAAATCCGATGGCTGACGAGTTATTTTTTCGTAAATGTATGCATGAAATCCATATTCATGAAGCCTGTTTCATGGAAGCTGAGACTGCTGAACCGATAGATTTAAGTAGCAGTTTTTTCCGCGTGCAACAAGGGTTCATAATGCCCGCGATATTTTAGATCTAGGATAGCTTGACTCGGACTAGGTAAATAGGCTCTGCATATATAGTAAATAACTTATTATATTATTACATACTAACTATCTGCATTAATTTTTTGGCATATTATAACTAATGCATGAATAACTTACTTTCGTGGTCTAATTTTATGCGTACAATATGGGATCATAATATCTGCGATAGCTTATAGATAATAAGGATAGCTTGACTCGGACTAGATATATATGCTCTGCATGCACAGTTGATAACTTACTATAATTGGCAATACTTGCTATCTGCATGCATTTCTTGGCATGTTACTCATGAATTAATTTGTGACGTTTTCTTTTACTAAATAATAGTTTTATTTGCATGATAGCATGTTATTGTCCTTAGAACTCTCCTAGTTTCTAGTCTGACCGACTGTCCTTGTTCTGTGTCCACTTTCCAGCAAGCGAGCGCGTTTCTGTTTAAGGCTAGGATAAGTACTGCACTGCTGCATGCCTGTTGTGGAATCACCTCGTGCCACACACGTAGTGGATTTAATGGTAGTGGATTGCACGGTACTTCGTAGATGTAGAAAGTATACACTAACTATCGTATGACACTGTAACACCTGCGCGAAAGGGGTTGGTGCGGTAGCAAGCGTGCTGGCTCCTCACCCAGACGATCCGACTTCATAATCTTTAATAAATTCAATGGGGAATGAATTTCTCTGTGAAAAGAAATTTAAAAAATAATTTATGCACAAAAACTTCAATAATGATTTTTATGGATGTCTACCTCATAAACTTCACGTGGATTGGAATTACAAAAAGAGATGAACCAGAGCCCACGAAAAATACGATAAAAGATAATAATATGGATACTTCAAATAAAAAAGTAAGAAAATGACGATAAATAATTATTCCATTAGGGAAGTAGAGAGCTTAGGTACTTGAATTTCAACCGGTCATTCCATCATCATTTGATTTAAATAACAAGAGGGAAATGAGTACACGAATTTTGAAGGCAAGTGCGAAATCTAATCGTTGATAACATTATGATGACGAACATAAAGTTTCCATTCTTGGAGCCCGTGAATATGAGCCATCCTTTTAAAGCAGGACTACCCTCAAGATACCATCGCATTCGCTTAACCATTGTTAAGAGGGCAGCTGAAAGCTTTTCGCGAACAAAATGAGCCGAAAGGCAAGAGCAGGCAAATTTGAGAGCTCCACATCACCCGAGCAATCTCTCGCACCCTGCCGAAGGAGCCCTCGCCTGTAGAACCCTGTGGAACGGCTACGATCCCGGAATTTCGCGCTCTGGAGACCAAAAGGGAACAGGGGGGAGAGAGATTTTCCCCTCAACACCCAAGATACTTCCCTCTTTCGTGGACTATAACCACCATCCGTCCAGACTTTTCCGAGTCGCACACGAACCGGTCGTTGAAAAGATTGAAAACAGGAAGGAACCGCGTTGAAAATGTAAGCGGGGAACCAGACGGTGGAATCCCTTCGCCAAAATCCCTCACACTCTTCTTCCACGCAGCCAACCAGCTATAGATTCCCCTCCGTGACTTCTGCTCCCTTGCCTCGATCACAATGAAAGCGGAGAGGACAACGGAATGGGAGGGGAAGGCAAGAAGGGGAAAAGGGGAGGGGAAAAGAATGGATGGGCATCTTACTCTCCGTAAACTATATGCAACGTGCACACAACTAATGCATTGTATTTATTAAAACAAGTAAACCCGTGTAAAAATTTCGCACTTTCACTCCATCAAGGAATAAGTATGTAAATAAAACGTTTTAATTGGGTTTTAAATACAGAAAAAGGTTTATCATAAAAGTTCTTTCTTTATAATTATTTTCTTGCAAAAATATACAAAACATACATATACATCTACATAAACCCCGCGAACCACCTCTAGGGTGTTTGGCAGGGGGTGATCAATCACCAGCATTCAGCATGAATTCGGACTCCCATATGCACACCACACGGTCCAAAAAACGTCACGCATACTAACAAATTTTACTACCACATGCTGTTAGAAATAATAATAAAATTAAGAAACATGCATTAAGTTTCACATAAGTTAGTAGGCTACAAGTCATCTAATATATTTACACCATCTAACGCCGCCGTTATAATCTCTAATTGATCGTGGAAAAAAAGACAATCTGAATCTGTCTATTCTACAGTCTATCTCTGTTATTTAATTTATATGATCATGAGGTATACAGTACGGGCAAGAGATTTTTGCTCCAGTAAGAACAATCATAACGTCTGTTACTGAATAATGGAACGCAATTTACAAAATTTCTTTAAAGACAATATTAGAAGTAAGATTTTTGTCGTATGTAGCTTTTCGTTTAGGAGTTTCTTTAACAAAAACATAAATATCACAGAATCCAGGTTTTTCAACCTATTTTTGAAATTTAGAATTTAAAAAAATGAGTGAAATGGACATACCTCGAGCGAATAATCGACATGGAAAAATCGAAACTTTTAAGTGAAATTAATGGGTAAATAGAGAAAGTTGAGATTGAGATTTTATTTTTCATCAGAAACTAATGCTTCAACTTTTTATATGATACCTCATTACCACTGTAGGTGCAGTATTCACGGAGCATAAACGGAATGACAGAAAAAGACTTTTCTGTAATAATATATGAATGATGATGATTGTTCACAAAATGGGTGAGATTACGCGATCGTATTGTTGATTACCGATCTTATTCTGCATGAACTATATGCAGCATTCACTCAACTATTGAATAGTGAGTATTTTTCATTGTATACTTAGTGCATCCACAAATATTAATCTCAAAATGGGTGAGATTTGGTTGATAACCGCTCAAATCCCTCATTTAATTAAGCTCAAAATAAATTGTCAATTGACCCATTTGTTTCGAAGTTAGCAGAGGTTTGCGTTGTTTACAATAAATCCATAAATTTTAGTGGTATAAAAAATTTGTTTTCGGCAAACTGTTAATACTAATTCTGGTTATGGTTTATCATAATTGCAAGTTACTGAAACGTAAACTACGGGAATACCAAACGCTCGAAGTTGGGCAGTTTATTTTAACGCGCAAAAAGCTGGTACTTTTTTGAGAAAAATTTACATGAAATACTATGAGGACGAAGGTTTGTTTAAATACATTTTCTAACGCAGAAATAAACACTCCTTCGCATGCATTTCTTTGCACTGAAAAAGATTGCTTCATTAGACTATAGAGCTCCTCAAACTCGGGTGTCTAGCTTATTTTTACAGGTTTACTTATCCGTAATACTTCAGGAAGTGATTGGGGAGACAGTTTTAAGCACTTTTTGTCCGTAAACATGGGGTTGCAACTCCTTAGTTACTGAGCTATGCCAATGCAAAAATGTTTTTGGACTAACTTTGCAGTTACCATGAACGGTTTTTCTTGGGTATCTATAATCTTCGATATTTAATTCAATTCCCTGGATTTTTAAGGACATTAAATAATTACGGTTGGACGAAAATGTGCGATTGTAATTGTCTAAAACAATTAATCACAAAACATCTGTCACTCTTTCTCGGGATCTTTTCCCACAAGTTTTTCCAATGTTTTATACATGGTGTTTCAGGAGGAATCTTCAATACTTCAGATGGTTGATAGGGTAGGCAATTTTAAGTGTTTCCTGTCCATAAACATATGGTTGCAACCCCTTAGTTTCTGAGCTACGGCGATGCAAACATATTTTTGGATGCACTTTTTTACGATGCGGACAGTAGGTAAGCCAGTTGAAATACGGAATGAAACTCTACGGTATGAGCGACTCACCTTATCCCCTATAAGCCTTCCCACTATCTAGAAACCCTTGTGAAGATCCCTAGCATATCCCAACCCCGAAATTCCCCCTTTTCCTCCCTTCGAAAATCCAACTCAATCCACTCCTTTCCCCTCCCTTGCCCACCCCCCTCCTTTCCCACAGTCCTCGCAGACTCAAGCAGTAGGAAAGGGAACGCAGAAAAAAAATTTTCTGAAGGGCCAAACAAAGGAATCCTTTCCGAGTGATGTACTGCACACCATGGCGTCTTCCCAAAGTGTGCTAGGACTACTGCATGTGCTCGCGTCCGAGTCGGGGCGACCTGTGACGTAAAGGGACTCCTCACTCTCAATGGCTAGGGATGAGGAAAGGAAAACGGTCGTCCGGTTTGAATTTTGCCATCTCCGAAACCCCAAGGGTGACGCATTGTGCGAACCCCTAGTGCAAAGGGTGCAACCGAAATGGAAAAGATGAGGAAAATGTTTTCGGTTCGCCACTATTTTTTCTATTTCCCCGTGGAGATTGTAAAAAAAGGGTCATCAGGGAATCGTAAAAATTCTCTCACACAAAATCCATTGCCCTTTGACCTCAATGGGGTGAGGTGTATTGAGGCGCGGATCGTAATTCATTTTTCTTCCGAGCCGATGATTGAATCATCGCTCTTCGCGTTCGACAATGGCCCCCGAGGCGATAAATTCATTTCCGATTACCACGACCGGAGTCCGTCTGCATACCACACGCAGCGGGGAGCGATTCTTATCGAAGGGACGGGGATTGATTCCGCAACCCAGTCCAAAAAGAGTGCTGCGATGACTCGATGTAAACCCCAGCTTAATGGCTATTTAATGGATTAGGACAAAGAAATGAGAAATCTCCCGTAACTCTTCTCGACATCAGAACATACCATTCGAACAGTTTGAATTTAAATGTAATAAAGCTAATTTATCTGCGTGCATGCGGTTCCACCCGTTCCCAAAAGGACTAGCACGGCACTAGAAATGTTAGCTCATGAAATTCCACCCTCTTTTAATTCATTAAAAATTATAGAACGATGCAACCTCAAAGGAAATAGTTATATTTTGTCTATTTATAAAATTATTTTATTGTTGGTCTGATTCGTGGTAATTCTTTGCAAATATTTTCAACAAATTGAATATTTTCTTAAAATCTAGAATTAAAATCAAGAATACATCCCCACTGAGTAGACTTTATATAAATTAATTATTTCACAGATATTAACCATGATTACGGCAACTACGCTCGATGACAGAATTTTTTATTCTATTAATATTACACTGAGTAAGGTGTAGTTTTTTTATTGAAATTCTTCGTTGAAATGTTGTCTTTTTTTAACATCGGTAGTTGTGTATGTTAAAGGAAATATTTTATGTGTGGACTAATGGATTTTTATTACGCAACTAAGTGCACAACAGTGTGCTGCACAGCCTCGGTGTTAAACCTTGCCTAATGGGCATTTGATGTGTATGAACGAAAACGGGTACCGAAATATCCAAAGGCGTAACTTCAATTTTGATTTTTTTGGAGGTAAGAGCCGCAGATAGGAATAATGTGGAAAGTAGGGGGATCCCGGACTCCTTTCGCTTCAATTTTTAAATCAATAGGGTACAAATTATAGCTTTTGAGACTTTCTGTGCCACAAAAAATAACACTATATGACATGCAGTATGAGTGATGTCAAGCGGTAAAGGGCTAAAAAAATACATAAATATGAATGTGTCACCAAACAGAATGGCGATATGAATGAAGACCAGCGTCAAACCAATCGCAAGATTGTAGACCGATAATTATGGTGAGCACTTTCACTCAGCAATATTTTAAAATAGAGGTAACGGATTGTCAAAAAGAAAATTTTAAAAGACGATCGAATAATTTTAAAGTATATTTTCTGCACATATAAATAGAGGCTACGATATTCGTAATTAGGATTTTCAGACCAAAGGAATATTCCAACCAATAAAACCCATATTAATTTACTCTCGCCGCTACAAACAAGGATATAATAATCTTTGGCCTTCATGACCTACCACCACGAATGGGTTTTGAATAATTGAGAGAGGAAAAAACGAAGAAAATGATTAAGATGTCTCACTCGTCCTCAATGTTTTCAAAGAAAAATTACTGTCATCGTGACTCCAACAGTGCAAACACTGTGTGGTCCGAAGTCGATGAACCGTAAATTCACTTCTTTCAATGATAATATGTCATCTTCGACACTCGAGTAGCCCTAAATAGGGTTCGATATGACTTGCTTTTTCGAAAAACCATTAATCAAAAACCCAAACATCATCCCATGAGGAAACAAGGTCGCCAACACACTACATGTTCTCTCCTAAGTCATTATTCCCTTCACTCACTGCAATAATAGCTCCACCTGCAAAGCTGTCCTTTGCCACCATAGAATCCAACAGGAAGTAAACACTTCAAAAATCTAACTTTTATGAATTTCAAACAAATATGGCTCACGAATACCGGACGTTCATACGTAACCGTGATTAAAGAAAGCAGAACTTAGAAAAGGACAGGTCAGCAATTCGGGGTTGATTTGATTGGTCAGAATTCTTTAGAATGACCATGGTCTTAGAGTAATCTAAGATCGCAGAAAGTAAAGCACTACTAGCATATGACCTGCTTAGAACATCGACAGGAAGTATCTCCCAAAATACTCTGGTGAAACTGAGTAGTATTATAAAATCCTGGTAATTCATTATACATGTTAAGAATCTCCATTAGATACAGGTATTCCAAGAGCAAATGTGGCCAAAAAAAATTCATCACAAGCAATCCATGTTTTACGCTTCATATACCTGTAATTTATAGTATTATCAAGTTAAAAATTGACTCACTACAACGCAATATGTTTTTAGCTTTGATCTAGCTGATTCACTACCTGCCTACAGCCTCCGCTGAAGATTCTGAAGAAATCTGGGAGATTATTATGGTCTGGTTCCGCGCTGTGCCCACTAGACTACTACTTCCAAGCAGATAATTTTATTTTTATTATAGTTATTGAGACAGATATGACAAGGAAAATATCATTTTGGAACAGGACTAAGCATTCAAGTCCCATAGAAATAATAAAATCTGAGGGATACGCTGACAAATAAAAACATTATTGCCTTCAAAAAACCACGGGCAAGGAAAAACCTAAATAGAAATAAGGCTACATTCAACATTCTGCCTAAACGCTCCATTCCCGGTTAATGGCTGGTAACCTTGCCATTTATGGCAAACTGCGGAGAAGTATAGAAACGAAGATTCTTGACATATCAATACTATTCCATCAGATTCATTCATAATACTGCAATTCTAAGATCTAATCTAATTCTAAGATCATCTTCTTTCGAGCACTCCATTCCTCCTATCCCGAAATAGCTACTTCAAGCCACCGATGTTAATCTTCCTTAGGTCCTTCTGGATCTGCACCAAGTACTTATTCATTGGTCATCCTTGATAAAATTTTACTTCAAATTTTCCCTCCATCATAATTCATACATAATTACTATATTTGGCCTTATAATATGGCCAATCCACCGGGTCGCTTACTAGCGTATTGTGCTCAACAATTCTCCTTCCTTCCGATTCTTCGAAGGCCTAATTTCTTTTCCGGTCACATAAAGGTTTTCAGTCCAATAAATCACATCAGCTCCATTACTCACGCCAGATATTTCAATAAAATCAACCGAAGACATTAAATATTCGTCCAAAATACACTGAAAAATCTCAGCCACCCTAAGAGCCAAAGCCACCTACTTACGACCCGAAGAGGAATTCAGTAGATGTAATCTTAGGAGGGACTCCTTTAAACTATCTTGCACATCACCATAATTTCATATGCATAATTTCCTATCTCCTATCTGGGCACAGACCTTAGCTTCTTCTCCGCCCTAGACTAATACCCCAGCCCCGCCTCAAGAAATCCAGTCCTTCGCCGACAAACTTCCTTCACCTTTTGACGCAGACAACAGCACGCGTCTCTTCGCAAAAGGATTTTCCCCTTCCCCCAGTTCCCATTCTTCGACAGAGATACGACACCACCTTTAAACCACCCTCCTTAAAAAAAGGCTCCTTCGCAACCGTTCCGTCATCCGACAACAATGCACTTCCCTTTCCTCTTCCCATCCTTATTCTTCTTCTTATTCTCGTACCACCTGCAGAAAGTTGCCAAGGAGCTGGCGGCATACTGGTACCGCCCACCGAAAGCGAGCTCCTCACGGAACGGGCAAAACCACGGTCCCATGAACTCATTCGAGTAGATGGTGATGGAAGGGCGGCTGGCTGAAGGCTTCTGGCGAAGGCTGTTCCTTTAAGGCACGCGTCCCCAGAGGCAGATTTATACCGGTCGTACTTCTTTCGACGTATCCCTGTTCGGCACGCGCCTGCAAGATGCGAGGAGGCGGTGGGTGGTGGAAAAAATATATCGAGAAAAATGAAGGAGCACCGGCCGTTGACGGAGTTTCTCCAGCTTGCATTCCAGGACCCACAGGTGTGAGCACAAGGAAGAAGATGCTTGTGGAAAAACCGTTGCTCTCTTAGACGATCTCAAGGCACACACTCTGCCACCCACAACTGCCGGAGGGACCTGTGCATATTTTTGAAAGCATACAAGAGATAAACAGGGTGGAGGAAAATTGTGTCAGGAATTAGCCCGCGATAGCTGATGCCAGAGATCAGGACACCAAGGTGGGTCCTCTGAGGGTTAAAACGCACTGGGGCCGGGGACCAAGTCCGAGACTTAAACGCCCGCGCTCCCGGGGAGGGGTTTGGATGGGAAGGAATAAGGAAAGAGGCGCCGCCGCGATAGGAGCCCGACGACGCCTATGGGATAGGGTTGGAAGGGAGGGACGGGGTAAACACCTCACCTCTATAGAAGAGGAAAGGGCCCACTAAATAGCAAAACCTGGCATCAGCCATTAATGTGCCAACGATTTTGGTGGATTTTCCTATTAAAGAGAAAAATCTGTCGAACAAATCGTTGGATAGCTGATGCCAGTACGAACCAAAATCACGTATGATGTTTATGTCAACAAAGCACAATTTTTAATCAACATAAATTTTTGGACAAGCTCTCCGATTGGCTTCGAGGTAGCCTTGGAGCCGGATGCCTTGTATAAATCGCGTTCCCCGGCAGGCAAAGAGAGAGAGCATCCGCCAACAGGGCAAACTCGCGGCAAATCGAAGCGCTTGCCTCAAAGTTTCTGTAGTTTAAAAATGGAGCGTTTTCGTCCTAAACATAATCCATAACTTTGGTTCCTACTGGCATCAGCTATACAGAGTTAAAATTTTGTGGCACAATTTTTCTCCGATCGGAATGTAGTAGATGTATAAGACAATAAATCTTACGTCCCACTCTTCAGCCTAGGTGAGCACAATGACTCGCTACGTGACGGTTTAGTACCTTGTGGAGTCTCATCAAGAAAAAAAATCATGCCACACAAAAGGTTATTTGTATACGAAAACTATACATTTTACAGCTTAGTAAATCCAATAAAACTAAATTTTCAGGCTAAATAAGTTGAGGCCGTTCCATCATGAATTGTCGCCATAAAATGTCTTCGCTGGTGATAATATTCCAAAAAAATCGAAAAAAAGCATCGAATTTTAAATATAGTTTCCACGTGGATTCTGCAAAGTTAGCACCTTACATAAAAACGCAGATTAACTGATAATAATTCAATATTTACATAATACTCCGTAAGCTATAAAGTGTTCTCACCCGTGAGAAAGATTTAAAAACGTACAAAAGCATCGAATTTTAAATAAATTTTCCAAATGGATTCTACAAGGTTAGTTGCATACACAAAAATACGCAGATTAATTGATTATTCAATATCTACATAATGCTCCACAATCTAGCGTGCTTGGAAAATTTTCTCTCCACTTTCTCATCTTCTCATTCCCATCTCATTTGCAGAAATTTTCTAGCCATATGGCTGCCGCAACTGGTGGTGTATTCCTTTAAGGCACGCGTCCCGAGAGATAGTATAAGCCAGTTCTTCTTCACGCATCTCTGTTTGGCACGCGCCACCAAGATGCAAGAAGACAGTGGGTGGAGGAAAAACGGACAGCCGTTACGAGATATCTTCCAGCTTGCATTCCGAGACCCAAACAGGTGTGAGCACAAGGTTGGAGACGCTTGTGAAAGACCGTTGCTCTCTTAGACAATATCGAGGCAAACACTATCACCCACGACTGCCGGAGAAACACGTGAAAATTTTTGAATGCCTAGAAGAGTGATGGTCAGGTGATGTAAAAGGCCATCAATCTTGCGTGTCACATCTCCTTAAATTTCTACATCTCTGCGTATATCGACGTAGTACCCAAGCGCCATGGTGATCTAAATCCACATACTAACTCGCAAGCTGTCTCAATAGGCGTGTGACAGTGGGAGTCAGGACAACAGCCGTTTACCCATAAATGTTTGTCTTTCTCGCGACGATTAACTCTGGGTGTTATTCGCGTTACCACCTTGAAATTTTCGGAGTTAACGCGCAGACTTTTGTACCTTAGATTTAAAAAAAAATTTACCTCGTTATCTTCACCGGTGCAAATATTTTATGCTTGCGTCACAGACAAAGGTTGACTACGTTTTTATGCAAAGAATTAATCGTATGAAAATTACGTTATCATCTTGAAATTTTCAAGGCACATAGGGTAGAACTAAGCCAGCATTTTCCTGTAATGCAGATATAAAAATTTTACATGAGAGAAAATAGTGAGGTAAAGATTATGTTCTTAGATATTTGCAGCGATTTGGTATAAAGTATAAACCAGTATGTATTTAAGTCCTTCATCGTTCGGGGGAAAAGCAAATTGCCATACCTAAACGTTCGGTAAAACCATACCTTAAAGCCATACCTCTTAATTTATCGTTTCTGTCGGACCTGGAAATGTAGTGCGGTTCTAATAACGTTCTCTGGGTCGCTCTGAAAGATATCCATTCTCAATTACTCTATCGATTTAAGCCTAGCGCGCAGCCTCCGAGTCTCGAGCGGCTCCCAGCCTACTTAGCTTATCATCTGTGTACCGCTATCTGTACGCCCGGAGTAATTTTTGATGGATCGCGCAAATTTCCTTTGTATTATACTAAGTTCAAGGATTAAGCCTTTTTGCACTGGCTCCCATATGTTCGCTGCATATTCAAGGTGTGGCCGGACGAGTACGAGACAGCACCTCTCTTCTACTTTCTCCGAGAAAAATCTTTACACAATACGCTCGATGAATCCTAGCTGATTAGGAACAGGGTGGATTCTTACCAAAAACAACTCAGCCTAAACACTATCTTTGATTGTCTCTTTGGCTTTATTGTGCAAGGAAGCTGGGAATGTTAGCTTAAGTTACTGAGTAGTTGAAGGGTTTTCGTGCTATATACCTGGGAATAATTCAAATAAATTAAACTGCATAATTTAATTTTGCTGCTTCCTCAAGTGATTGTTGGTAAATGACAAAAATTCCGTCTTAAGCATTACGCCCTCCAGATAGAAAGCGCAATTTTTCACAGTTCATCACCGATCGCCAAAATTCTACCCTACTCCTATCCTAGTGACGGGAATATATCACTACAAGAGTGAAAAAATATAAGAAGCTAACATACAATGGCTGACAAAACCCAGAAAAAAGCCCAACACCTGAGGAAAAGGAAATTCAAAAGACGGGAGAAGAAGGAAGATTTCCGCAGTTCCGCTCAAGACGCACTGAAAATATATACAGAAGGAAAATTTGTCACGTGAAGCAAGAAACTCCAAGCTAACCACATGTAAGAGCAGGAAGAGGAAGTTTGGTGAAAAGGGACGGATATAAGAGGAAAATGGAAGTAGCTAACAGGATATGCCACCTGAAAAGGAGAATTATCGCTTACTTTTGAGGCTAGGTCAACGAAACCCTGGGGAAGAAGAGTGGGTAAACGAGACGGTTCCCAAATAGCGATACCCGTGACGAAACACGCCAGAGAAATTCTCAAGTTTGACCAGAATTCTGTCCCACTCATATTCGTTCCGCCATGGGAAAAAAACGATAAATAAGAAGAACATGGCATTTTCTCAATTGAATAAACTGGAATTCAAATACGTTCCGATGTCAAATAAATATCGAATATATAGAAAAGGAGTATTTTCCCCAAAATCTAGCCAATGAGGCTTAACGTCTAAGGATATATCCAGAGGTTGTCCGGCGATAAGTTAAATCCATGTGACAAGAGAGCCTCGTTTCCTTGGAATAAAATTGGCAGTTTTCGGTTTAGCAATAAGAATTTAGGCAAGGACGCCGCTCTTGAGCGCGAATGGCCAGATGGTGGGAACCACCTTAAGAGGACGCAACACTCCCTCTCGACTGGTCTTTATCGCGACGAATAACTCACATAATACTCGCGCTACCACCTTGAAATTCCTAGGCTATGTGTGTAGACTTTTTTCTTAATTTTCCTGTACCTCAAATTCATATGTACTCCTCGATTGCGGCCGGGTAAAGTCGTTACCTGCCACACAAAAGGTCGCGGGTTCGAGTCCAGCCTGCGTAAGTTGCCCCTACCAAGAGCATGAATTTTCGAGTGAATTTGATAACTAAGTCAATTGGCCGATGGAATTGTTTTAGTGGTATAGAAATTAATAAAAATATAATTTGACCTCAGTACAATTTCTCCAGTACAAATATGTTATGTTTGAGTCACAGGTAAAGGCTGACTAAGTTCTATCAACATGCGAAGAATTACTTGATTACAAATTAATTTATCCTATTGATATTTTCAGAGCATAAAGAGAAGAACCAAGTCGACATTTTCCCGTATCGCAGATATAAAAAATTTACATCTGAGAATATACTGAGGTAAAAAATTTGTTTCTAGATTTTCACCGCGATTAGTTGCTCTAACACAAATCATAACCGATGTTTCAACGTTTCGTTCCTCCTTAGGGAAAGTCGTCATGAGACGTTTATAGATAAATTACTTCGAATAAGTTCCAAGAAATAAAATTAAGATGAGCAGTTAAAGTTTATTGCAGTAGTACACCCGAAAATAGTTTTTTAGTAGTTCAGAGGTAAAATTTTCACATATGAGAAGCAGACAAATGTTCTACTTCCTTGGAAACTCCAATATGATAAGGCGACTTATAATTCTAACGAGTAATTAGTTACGAAAAATGGCAAAGCATGAATTGTCGAAAGGGAGTGATGCATGCTTAAGTAAAGCGACGAAAAGCTACCATGACTATCCTTCTCGATAAGGATGAAGTCATTTTTAAATCTAGTAGTAAAGTTAAGGTAAAAAAGCTCATTCCTGACGTCGGCATGGAAACCTTAACTTTACTTATGATGATGATGAGTAAAGTTAAGGTAAAAAAGCTCATTCCTGCCGTCGGCATCGAAAGTGCCCATCACGATGTCAAGAGCCAAAATAATTCTTATGTTTTGATTAGTGGAAATAACGATGGTCAAATTCATTAAACCCAATACTTCTATAAATTAATTATTCTATTAATTATAAACGCAATACGGCCGTGTAGCAAATCATTTAAATAATTCCCTAGGGCCTTGCCTGTTAGAAATTACTCATCACGATGTCGAGAGCCAAAATAATTTTTTTATTTGATCAGTAGAATTAACCATAGTTACATTAATCAAGCCCAATGCTTGATCAATCAATGAACGTCTTACGGCCGTGAAGCAGTTTAGTCAATTCCCCAATGCCATACTAATTAGTTGGAAACTTGTTCCTAGCAGAATACTTTTTCATCGAAACTTCCGCAGAAATGGAGTGCCTAACTTGGAGGGAAGCCCGAGAAACACTCATGGCCAATCTGAATGTAATTTGATCGAGAGGAATGTCGATTAATCATATTCAATATCGGCTCATCGAAGTATTCAAAGCCGCATGAGGATAATTCAAATTTAAACGTGCCATAGGTGGGACCAAACTATGGAGAGGATGAGGCAATCTAGGCAGCCGTGGAGACATCGGGGAGAGGCAAGAAAGAAAGGAATCACGGGGTGGCGGTGGAGAATAAGGACTTAAAGGTCAGGTGACGTTTTCCCCCAAAAAAGAAGGATTTCAATGGGCTAGCCGGGAAGAATGGGGGTTTGTCTAAAGGCAAGGTCTGGCAGGGTGGAAGGAGGAGAGGGCTTGACTGTAAGGAGGGTTGCTCGGTTCAGACCGTCACAAAGGAGGACTTTTGGCAGAAAAAAATATATAGGTGTGCGGGCTAGATTGGAGGATAAAAGAAAGGGGAAATAAGAGGGGAAAAGAGTTCTGAGGTGTCGGGGGGACAGACGAACAAAGTCATGAGTGGATGGGGTCAAGACTTAGAATGGAGCAATGATAAGGTATCGGAAGCATTTATAGTTTTCCAAGGTACTACTAGGGTTAAAGTAAAAGTTCATGGTCCTTAAGACGTAGAATGGGGCAATGGGGCAATGATACATGGGGCAATGATACATGGGGCAATGATAAGGTATCGAAAGCATGTATAGTTTTCCCAGGTTGGTTCCATACGGTTAATGATATTCTCTTTCACTCCATGGGAAATCATACAAAAACTTTACAATACAAAGCAATTAAACAATGCAGAAAATTTTATAACTTATTTCCACCACCTGGACGTGAGGGTGTGAGGGAACTGGATGTTTTCGATAATTGTTCTGTTTTAGTATTTCGTACGATTAAGTTAAAATTTCTTGGCCCTCAAGACGTAGCATGGGGTAATGATAAGGTATGTAAAGCATTTATAGTTTTACAAGTTACACCTAGGGTTAAAATAAAAGTTCGTGACCCTTTAAATGAAGAATGAGGCAAAGATTAGGTATGGAAAGCATTTATAGTTTTCCAAGGTACTTTTAGGGCTAAGGTAACCGTTCGCGGCCCTCAATACGTAGAATGGGGCAATGATAATGCATGGAATGCATTTATAATTTTCCAGGGTACTACTTGAGTTAAGTTAAAACTCCGGGTTCTTCCGCCGCGTTTGTCGTTTATGATGGACTACAGTTTCAAAAGCCATCCTGCTTCCATCTTCAGGTCGAAGGTGAGAAGTCTTGATATTTCGCCGCCTTATATAGCATTGGCGATAGCATATCTTCGGAGTGGAGAGGTAGTGGCAAAAGAGAGGCGCACTATCCAAGGCAGATGAAGGAAGCCTTGGAAATCGTGAACATCACCGCGGAAACCTACGCACGAACATTCGATCACGGCTATTTTTGATATCACTATCACTCACTCGGTGAATCAACGGCCACAGGCGAGTGAGTTTCACACATTTAGAGCAGGGGGGCGGATTCCTTTCCCTGAGCCACTTCGCACATCGAGGATTTTATTTGGGGGGTGTCCCAGGGCTTTGCCCAGGATTTAAACCCGGGACCCATCGATCAGCATTCAAACGCTACCACACCCACTTGGCTACCACACTACTCAAACTATCTATGTCACCATCTATCACTATCATGCCTCATTAGAATTCGACATATGTAATACTCTTAAATGGCTAACAAAGTACGACTATAAATTCGAAGATTCAAGAGTGATAGATTTTTTCCATACTGAAGTAAATATTTGCATTTGAAAACGATTATAAAATTTATTACGACCCTGGTTTCAATGTTACAAAATTATCATCAAGGTTTATGTTACTACATCATCTTTAAAGTATCACCCATTAAGTCTCCATCACTATATAAGATATCACTATTAAGTCAGACTTTATTGGAATAAATACTGTTCAATTTTCCAGGTATCACCTAGAAGATGATGTAGTAACATTGAAATCTGGGTCGTGATAAATTTTAAAATCGTGGAAAATTGTAAGAATTTATTTCAATAAAGTCTGACTTAATAGTACACACTTCTTCACTCAATAGTACGCAAAGCAGCCGGACCGGGGGTATGCACAAAAAACGGGATCAGTTGCTAGGGAAATCCGATTGGTCGTGACTTGGCCAGGTCACGTCTTCAGCTCTGCGAACAAAAGAGGAAGACTCGGCTGCAGCGTGATTGTTTGAGCCAGCGAAGACTCGTGCTCGAATGCGTGTGGACACGGCAGATGTCTCGAGAGGCATACGTAGGCCGGATGAGACAGTGGAACCAGATGGAAAGTCGGAGAAAGGAGTAAGAACACTGAGGAAAAGAGGAGTGAAAGAGAAGGAATAACAATAAGTCGGGTTGCGAAATTATCCCTTTTAAAATATTTGTCTCCTGCTCTGTCTCCCTGCTCGACGCATTGAAATCCATACAATAGTTCGACGATCACTGTTTAACGCACAAAGGATTGACCGACGAGAAATTGGGAAGGGCCTTAATTCAAGCCTTCTATATCAGAAGAATACAAAAAATAAGACTGAGAGAGAATTGCATTTGGAAGAGCAGGAACTAGTTGTTCGCAAATTATCAAGTCAGAATTCATTCGTGGTAAAAAAAAGGTAAAGCCAATACGATAAAATGTTTTCAGAATCACATGAGAAAAATCGGGTCAGGCCTTCATTCAAGGCTTTTACATCAAAATAACATTTTAAAAATAAGAATGGGAGAGAATTAAATTTAGAAGAGCAGGAACTATCGCAAGTTAGTCGAAAAATTAGAAAGTCAGAATTAAATGATAATACAATGAAGGCAAATCCATCAGGATAAAATAACATCAGAATAACGTGATAAAAAACTTATCAAACGTTTATAATTTTCCACAAATTCGGTTTTCCTAAAGGTTTTCTTCAAGATTTTCATCTGCTGTCAGTTTCACTCCGACAGTAATAGGCATAGGGTATGGTAATTTATTGTATAGAACACAGGGGTTCGATGTCCAATTACCGTCACGAGCAAAAAATTTTAATGGATTTTAAGGATTATATCATCTTACGTATATTTCAAATTTTGCCAAAGTGCTATGAAGATGTGCAAATGGTATAAAACAAAAATGATATTCAATGGGAAAATTGCAGAGAGGCATTTCAAACTTGCACATCATTCTTATTTCGGGAATATTCCCGTTGATATTACCCACTAGGCACTGCAACTTTATATCTTATCCAACTCCATTTTAATTTTTTTATTCAACTTAATTTATTTAATTTCTTTCGTTATTTGGGTTTTCATTGTATTAATTTATATGTTTATGCATGTTTTGATTTATAATTTGATTATGTTGGTTGGTTGATGCTTGAGATCGTTTATTGTTTGTTTAAAAGAACGCTGACGTGTGTTGTCGATAAAAATAAGGGGATTATTTAAAAGAAAGTTTAAGGTAGAAGACGTATGATGAATAGGGGCAATGCCAAATTGAGATTTCAAGGAAGTTTTTATTACTTGAGGGATTCCGACGTCACAGCACGTAGCGTTCCTCAATCGTGTTCTTTGCAGTACTGGCTAAGAAATTTTTAGGACTTCCTAGAGTACAGTTACGCCTTACGGGATTCAATGGGTTCTGCCCATCACGGTCGCACGTAGGTAATACTTATAACCCCTTCGCCATCCTCCCCTAGCACGCTTCCGAAGAGTTAATAAGGCCACGCCACCAAGAGATCCCCCTCTGCCCCTATAATCTCACCCATTGTGGAGCAAGGGAACACACCCACCAAACCACACGAAGGAGACAAGGATAATAGTGGGTGACACGAAGAGACAGGCCTCCATTCAAGCAAGAGTCTTCTCTCCCCCCAAGTTCTTGCATCCAGTTTCCGACAGCTCTCCTAGAAGGGACCGATCTATATGCCCAGGAAACGTCAAGGCACGACACCCATGCCTTTCATTTGCCAACCGTATAGCGACACTCCCTCGAGCATGAGGTAGAAACGAGAGCGCGCGAGTTGAGAAAAAAAAGAAGATGAGGATTGCACCGTTTGAATTCGGTATAACGACGTGGGGGCAAGGGTGACGGAGGTGGAAGAAATGGTAGGGGTCCCAGGCCTTCGGAGAGGAAGTTCGGGATGCGCATTAAAAAAATATTCCACTCGGGTCCACACACGGAAGAAGACCAACACGGAATGGTGAAGGAAAAATGTCGGTCGAAATCGATTTTTTAATCGAAATAAAAGGCTCCGTTTCGTTAATTTCCGTTATGGTTGTCAACTTCTTAGGATTTTCAGAAGATTACTGCTTTCCCTCACTCTTCTCAGAAATTCGTCACTACTCCCTCCGAGGAACCATTTGTTATCATCATTATTTGGCAGCACAACAGTTCGAATACTTCCAACTTTCATTTTTCAGCTGCCCCAATTGAGACGATGGATAACAATAACCATTATCAACGATCAACAATAACAGATTGGTTTAGAGAAGCTCTCGAATTAATTCTCACGTGAAAAAGACCGCTTAATACTTCACTGAAACGTGTAGATTTCATTTTACGTCCTTAATGACTTCATCCACATACATCTGTTATACTGAGCATTCGCTTGCCGTTATCTCCGTCCAATATTCCTTCCATGGTTAGAGACAGCGCACCATCATATCGCATAATATTGCCGATTTAGTTGTCATCTTCTTAGGATTTTAAGAAGACTTCCGCTTTCTCCTACTCTTCTCAGAAATTTCTCATTACTACCGCCGAGGAACCATTTAATGTCATTATTATTTGGTACCACAACAATTTGAATCGTTCCAACTTTCATTTCTCATCTACTCCAAGTTCCACGCTTCACTCCCATGAAGAAATAAGCAAGGATTTGAATTAAATTAGGATACTTTATTGGCGGTCTTCGACGGTGGTTGAATATAGACATTCTTCGAGGGTGGATTCGATGTCTCGAGCAATCAAACAAGTTCGACTGCTTCATTGACATGGAGAAACAAGCATAATTTACAATAAAATTGGGATATTTCATTGTTGATCCTAGCTAGAGGTTGAAAATCGACATTCTTCGATGGTGGATTCGATGTATCGAAAAAGTTCGACTGCCTCCCTGCCATGAAGAAACAAGAAGCACGGATTACAATGAAATTGGGATACTTCAATGGCTGTCTTCGCTAGTGGTTGAATGTCGACATTCTTCGAGGGCGGTTTTGATGTCTCGAACCATCAAACAAGTTCGACTGCAGGTTGGCCGCGTTCTCTCAGGGAACCGTAGCTATTCTGAGGGGCGGAAGAGGACTGCCCGCCTGCCGTTAACAAGAGGGCGCGCATTTCCTGTTATGCATGATTATTCCTTTCGCATTTGCGTGCTCCGACGACGCATAAATCCTTATGCTCCTTCCGACGGTGGATGCCAAAGAAAAAAAACCTCCAAGCCACGAAGAAAGGACAGTAAAAAAATGTATAAAAAGTAGTCTTCCCTCGTGGGAGTTTGGTGGAAGATGACCAAAAAAAAGCATTTTGACGTTTCCCTTGGAGAAAAAAACACGACCGGTGACCGCATGGCATAGAAGGGCAAAAAAAAAGAATTTTATGCTCATCCCATGCGCTTGTGACATGAGCGGGCGAGGGGACAGGGCGGGGTGCCTCATTGATGGGATGACTTGTTGCTGGGGGTCGTAAACATTAGGGAAAACGCTATTGAATACCGCACTGAAAATGTGGCAAATGGATAAAAATATCGTTCGGCTCCCATGATTGCCCATACAACTCCTGTTTGGAAAGCAATAATTTCGACAATTTAGTGGTCACCTTTGAAAAAAGGATGACCCGCATCTCATGCGGTTTCCGTAACTAGCCACCACTGTTGGACAGTCAGGGTGGAGTGATATAGTTCACCAACGTCAACAATACGTTTCGACGGCTGGTCTGGTAAAAAAATAAGGCTGGTTATGAGCAATATGCGTACTAGTACATACTGGGAGCAATCTGCAGTACTTCAGGAGGTGGTAGGGGAGACCATTTAAAGCATATTTTGTCCATAAACATGGGGTCACAACTCCTTAGTTACTGACCTATGGTAACGCAAAAAAATGATGCACTTCGTAGTTACCAAGAAATGGGTGAGATCGAGCAATCACATTGTTGATTCTCACTCAAAGCTCTCGTTTAATTAAGCTCAAATATTAATTGCTTCAGACAATTATAGTCGCACATTTTAGTCAAACCTTAATTATTTAGTGCCCTTAAAAGTCCAGAGTACTAAATAAACGTCGAAACGGCTCAATACACGATAGAAACAGTTTTTATAGTTACTGCTGAGTGCATCCAAAAAATGTTGGCGTTGACAAAGCTCAGTAGCTAAGGAGTTGTGATCCAATGCTTATGGATAAAAGTGCTTAAAATTGTCTTCCCTACCACCTCCTGAAGTATTGCAGATTTCTCCTGAAACATCCTAAATAAAAGAAGGCCAAACACTCGAAAAACTCCGGTTAACAGGGGAAAAATGCGGGAATTAGGATGTATAAGGGATAAAAACTATAAAAGCTTAGAAATTCGCTTAAATGGCCAGAAAAATATTTAATTCGTTAATAGTTGACCTGATTTCACATTGCCGGCAATAAACACTACTCTATACCCTTCATTTATACTGCCAGTAATTCATGCCGGAGTACACCCTGATATTAAACGTAATTAGACCGACCATTAACGCAAAAAGATATGATAGTATTGATTTACTGGTAGCTCACATTATAACCAATTAACTAGGATTATAATAATGAGGGAGGGTGATAACCAAATGCGTAAACCTTAAATGCGCGATATTCACTCGCCTGCTTTGTTCGTGTTGAGCCCTACCATTACCTATCCACACCGACCTTCGGGTTAAATCACTGAGTTAATGAGTGCCTAAACTTTTCTCAGGATTCCCGAGGAGTTAAAAAATTCCATTTCTGCCAACGAATCCAGCTGAAAAAAAAAGATATTCAACAGACCTGAAGATGAGCCTCGAGTCGGAGCTGGAAGCGTCGGCAGAAATGGAGTTTTTAACCCGGTGGGAATCCCAAGAGAAGTTACCCACGTAATTCGCCGGGTAAGCATAAAAACTTTTGAGTGAATGCGTGTTTTTAATGGGATAAATATTGGATCCCCTATTCTTAGGTATCTTACTGTGTTGCATAACTTTAATGTAGGACAGAAAATAAATACACAATAATTGCGAAATAATTAGGAAAATATACAAACGTACCCGGTAAAAGTGGAAAGGAATACGGATTTTTTTTCTGTGACCGGGTGGCCAATGGTCACCCTCCACAGGGAGCTTCGATTTACTGCAATGGCCAGGATGAGACAGCAATCGTCACGCCTCCGTGCCTTCCCTTTCGTGAAACAGTCTAAAGAACCATTCATGATCGGTCATCGGTGGCTCTCCGCTTTGGGGTGAGACTAACAATTGAGAACACTCAGTGTAATACAAATGTACACAATAGAAACATATTCTGTCCTAATGCAAATGGCTCATTTGGTGCAGAATACGAACATTACAATGCCCTCTCCATTTACGGACACCTTTTACCAATACACATCTCTCACTAAATGACAGAGTTTTAACTCCCCACCAGAAATAAACGTGTATCCACATCAAAACAATCCTTTTAGTTTACCACATGGTCATCCCACTTAGGGACACGTACATTATTTTGACGGGATATTCTCTCTTATAGTCATACAATTTGTATGGTTTTTCAATGAATTGTAGGCTCTCATTCAGGAGCAACGATAATGTAGCATTTACGCCAGTAAAGGCCAAATTCTCGAATGTTAGACTAACGATACATTGTGCACTTAATTCGCTATGTAGACCGCTCCGAATGCAACCTTCTTCCATGCCTAGCGTTAGTTTGGACAATATGCATTGATAATATTGTTTAAAGACCTATCCAGATTTATCTACACTTCATACATACATATTAAAAAGCAAACAAGCGTTCTTCTGGTCCAGCCTAACTTATGAGTATCACTGACTAAGGCGCATTATTTCCTCGACCAATACTGTCCTTAGTAAAGAAAATTTACACAGTTAAGTTTTATTTTGTTTATGAAAAAATTCAAGGTCTAAAATTAAATCAAATCATATGCAAAGCATGAAAAATTGCTTAATTTTAAAATTTTGTGACACTAAAAATTAAATTTTCGGGAATAATATTTGTTGATAGTTAAATAAAATTGGTGAACAACAAATAAATGCATTGATCATTACTATAGTTATGCTATACTCACATTTAATAAATTTCGCTTATTTATTATCATCGCTGATTCTACGCTTTCTTTTTATTCTAAATGATCAAATAGCATGTTCTTAAATGCATCACTGAAGTCGTACTTGATACGTCGTTCGGTAATTTATTCCAGAAGTAAGGATATTTCACCACTTACAATCTCTTAGCATACAAAGACGCGGTGGTATCGTGGAGTACATGAATTTTTGGTAAATTGGGTTGTTCTAAGCTAAAAGACCTTACATAAGTAGGTGCATCACCGTCTTTCGCAAATATTTTAAGTGTTCAGCAAACGTAAGAATATATGCAACTGTGGAACACCATATGCTAAAAAAGGGCCAAACGGAAGAGCCATGTCATACGGCACACTCATCACGTATAAAATTTCACGGAAATTAAAATTTAGGTTTAAGCTGCTGAAGGGAAAAATCTTCGAGGGCAGATAGAGAAGAGCACAAGAAAGAGTCATCACGGAACTACAGGAACTAGCTCGCAAAAATAAGATATGGACTTCTACTATACATCCATATTATAACTGCAACACTATGGGAATTCGCTTTTCCACCGAAAAATAAAATACTTTAATAAACTATAGTGGTAACATAATTTGAGCATTTGCTTTTTACATGTAAACGGCTGGTGTCCTAACAACCCCCGCCACACGCCTTTTTAGGCGGATTGCGGGGTAGCACATAGATGTAGATGAAGAATGATGATATCTTCCAGTCATGGGCGGAATTATGGGGGGGCAGAGGAAGCATGTCCACCCCAACTTCAATGGCAATTTGTCCGAAAAAAGTATGACGCCTCCCCCCCCCAACATATACAACTATAAACTTCGCCCATGCGTCCAGCCTACGCAATTCCTTTCTCCTATAAACGCCCCAAAACTGCGAAGCCAATTTTTAGTGCTTCATTTAAATATATTGCTGATCTTTCTTCTATTTAAGAAAGCAGAAGCATGAATGAAGCAAGGGTAAGCTCATCATGAATTCCAACCGCCTCCAGTAGCTTCCCACGCCTTCCCCACCCACTTTGCCTTCCTCGACCACCCTCCCTACACGCCGATGGGAGAGAGATACAAGAAGAGAGACGTGCTCAAACCTGCCACTCACCCTATACTCCTCGCATCCCTTTCGTTAGCCTCTTACCAGACCAGTTATCGACTCGCAAGGAAGAGATGAGATTCTCCCTTCCGAAACGACACAGTTTTGGGCCACGAAAGAGTGCTGGGATTGCGCGGAGCCCTCAGGGTACGCTAAGGGTGAGAGGAGGGGTGAAAGGAGTCGGTGCAGCACAAAAGGACCCTTTGGGGGGAGGGATGAGGAGTCTGTCTGAGCGTCTGCCTACTTTCCCATCTCCCTGACCTCGACAATGGGGTAGAGAGAGAAGAGGAGCACCCTGTGGACTTGTAGCGAAGAGGAGAGGTTCCAGGAGAGGCCCTTGAGGGACCCCGATCATCCATTCCTCCTTCCCGCCACCCTCGTGGTGGCTGCGCGGAAAATGACGGAGGGGTGCGTGTGAATATGCGAGTTACGGTTAGGGGTGTACGGCATACATCGATATACGAGAAGCCATCGATACACTGGTGTATCGATATTAAGGTATTTGAAAGGCTCGGTCGAAGTGGGTTTATAGTTGTCGCCTGCCGAAGGTCAAGGGTTCTATTCCCGCCCCGTTAGGTCACTTTAATCCAAGGAATGGGTTTTTGATTCGTTCTGAGATGTAAAGGCCTTTTAGGCTGCGCTCGGAAAAATAGGAAATACATTTAATTGCAACGTATAAATAATTTTCTTTATCTTCTCGGGCCTAACCTTGTGGAAGTTAACTTAATCGTAACATAAATTGGTGGAATACAACAAGGTTTTTCTTTTCATTTACGATAGCATATTTATCTCTAAACCCTTTTATAATTCTCGAATGCTATTCTTCGGCTCCATACGCAGTGACCTGAGCCGATAAATATTTATGGAATACTATATTCATCAATGATGATAATGATGAGTAAGTGAGAACCGGAGTACGTGCCAAAGACTTGGAGAAATACCAAAATGAGAATAATTATGAATTTCACCAAATGAACTACATTTTTGAAGATTAGATATAAAATTAGGCACAAAAAACTTTAAATGCAGCAGTAATTCAAATGAGTTTTTTTTCCTATTTCATGACACAAAAAGTCAATCGTACCTCATTTTCCAATGTCGACTCGAATTTTGAAACATGTCGACTCTGTCGACTTAATAATTTTTTTACGTGGAAAGTGCAAAGTGTTTCACTTCATATCTCATTTCCACTCATGGAACTGTCGATTTAAACGTCCACTATGAATTATGATTATAGTTGGAGCAGTAAATACTGGAGTATTCATAAATTTTGGTTTCATTCCCAGTAAACATCAAGATTAATTACTCTGAGTTATGATTATCCCCAAGTATTTTACATCACTGTAATTGCATAAATATAATGCTAAACGAACTTACTTCCTCGATTAAATCTTTTTACCGTGGTATTATTGTTTATATATTTAAATAAGCTACAAGCTAGATTAGAACGCTAAGCAAGAGCGTCGATAATTAATCAACTGCCCGAGAATAATCGATGCAGATCTATACAGTATCATATGAAAAAATTTTAAAAATAAATCACTATAAACACAATATTCACCGAAAAATTTCTGTGGCATGCAAGCTTGCGTTCCACTACAAACCTACTGAATACCACGCAACAGATTCCGATGATAGTCCGTTTACGTTCCTCCGATCCGCATTCATTTTGAATGAATTCATCCGAACTATCTAATTCCCCTTTTTCATTTGAGGGTAAACCTCAGTCAGCTTACAAATTACAGGGTTAGATCATCTACGAGGAAGGGCGGAGCTGTGGGCGTGAACTGAGTTTTTCCGTGCCGGCGGCTTCGAAAGACAACGATGCTAAAACCGCTCCGGGCAAAAAGTCATTGAAAGGGTTAAAACGATTAGGCCTCTCCCTTAAGCACTTTGTCCCGTAGTACACGAGGGGCGGATAGGGCCTGGCTACTGGGATGAATGAAGGGCAAGTTCAATGAAAAGATATGGGAGTGGGGATACAGAACATTCCGCAAACCCAAAGAAAAAGACATGATGGTATGACCTGAGTCCGACCTGAGACATGATGGTATGATGAAGAAAATCGTAGAAACTCAAGTCGGCATTAAGAACTGCACAGAAGTGCTTCTAATGAGTGGCATTGGACGAGTGATGAGTTATGTAAAAGGAAAGATACATGTAAGAATGGTAGCGATAGCGTATGTAAATCGAGCCGAAAGCTGCGCCAAATCAATCTGACGATTATTCAGCAACAATAAAAATAATAGTGACAGTAGGAGACGACCAACAGCTCAGACCATTTCTGACATAGAGGCTAAGGAGTGGGTGGAGAGAAACCCGGCGTTGTCGTTATCCCACGCTTAAAGAAAATCGTTAGGGGAACCACACCATAGGGAACCTATAAGTTACTACGCCATCCATTATCAATATATAATATTATCCATCCATTCAATAGCTTCAACTCTCAAGCAATAAATGCGATGGTGGTTGGCGTAACATGGTGAAACTCCTTCATGATGCACAAAGGTTAAGAAAAGACTTCGCTGTTTCACAAAATAAAATATATTTTGCGACCGGTTTCGATACAGCGTATCATCATCTGGCCAGATGATGATACGCTGTATTTTATGAAACAGCGAAGTCTATTCTTAACCTTTGTGCATCTCAAGCAATAAGTCGCCGTAGAGTGGCATTTCTTATACTTTGTGCAGAGAAAAAATTTAAGTTCAAATAAGCTAACCTTAAATTTTACCTCATGAAAGCAAGGATCAATATTTTAATGAATGCGGGCTAAATGAGCAATTGATGATGACCAGTCTTCGCTAAACAAATTCAGGAAAATGATTCCTCAACGATTTATATTTCCTACTAAGGAACAAGATTGGTCCGAATTTTTTGGAAGAGGCACACTATAGGGGGTTAGGGTCCAGGTATGCGTTCCTCTAATAGAAATCAAATAACGGCACGTCCCGGGGAGTCGAGCGGCCTCCTCCAGACGCGAGTGATTACTAAACAAACGGAAGAGACGTCCGCGAAATACGTCCACAGATATGACAGCGAACAAATTTTGGAGGAAGACAATCGGGGTGGAGGGAGACATGAAAGGAATCATATTTTTTTATTTTACTGGCGATCAAAGAGAGGGAAGGGGATGGAGGTGGAATGAAATATAAAAAAAAACAAAGGAACTATGCGAAGAGTACGTCTGGGTAATTGCTTCCCGGCGCGCCTTAACGTCAAGAGGGGTAGAGCCTACGGTTTTGTATGCGCGCCCGTGGGTTGAGCGGGAAAAGAATGAAAAAGGCGGGAAAGTTGGGGAACAATTGAAGGGCGTGGCGCGTGCAGAGCTCAGGAATCGCGAGGGGAAGAACAACGGTGTGTCGCCACAAATGCCTCCGCTGTCGACTCTGGGGATTGAAGAGAAAAGAGCCCGCGAGACAAAGGGAAAAATAGCGCGGCATCACGCGGTTTAAGAACGGGGCAAGCAGTTCTTTATGAACGGGCCCGAAGCACACACAATCAAAGCATACACCCCCGTTTTGGATGCAGCCGTCCAAGGAGGAACGATAATACTGACGGCCTTCGATGAATGCATACGATTGGCTGGAACAATCAAATTATATTTTAAAATAGCCAACCGCCAAGAATAGGGACCTTTCAGTGAGAAAGGATGAGCATGTCCCTTTAAAGTAAAATTCCAAGTTATTTCCCTATAATTGTGTTTTTTGACTGACTGGAAACAGATATTCCATGCTATATTCCACATGTACCACGGGATACTTGGTTCTTTCCCTAAGTGAAGTGTACGAACTCCCATAACGGCCGTTTTACACGGAGAACGTAATTTCGCAGGTTAGAACTGCATTAATTTCTTGGCGTGGAATTACGCGAATGCACGAAAGAAATTAGAGCAAGGTCTATTTTACTATCTCCGTTCCTGCATTCTCGCATGCGTTCTCGCAATTCGCCGCTTTACAAGACGCTATTTTGAATGCGCCTGACTACCCACGTCAGATTGTTCAATTACGTGCTTCGTGTAAAAAGGTCAAAAGAATCTAAGAAGATGTCCCGGGAGGTGTGACACTGCGCGAAATAATTCCAATCCGTTTTCATCACGAGCGTTCGACACCGTGTGGTTACAAAGCCACCGAAATTTGCTATGTTTGAAATGGTTTTTTTTTGTTCATTTCGTCATCGGCATGAAAAATTTTGATTTCGATGCCGAACACTCCTCAATTTTGAAATTTTGAAAATTACGCATCGTCTCCACCCAATCAATAGTTTTCTAGCCAGTACACTAATCCCTCACGCTCGAATAATTGTGATAGAAATGAAATTAACTGAACAAAAGAAACGTAGCAGTCGATAAAACCGTCCATAAGAACATCTTTCATGGTTCGTGGCAGAATTTAATTCTTAATATTAATTAAATAAGACATAAAACGATTTCCATTGAATCTTTCATCGCACGACTCGTTTCGCTGTGTGTAATAGCATTATTAAGTACACTATCACGGGAACATGCCTTAAAAATTGCTACTATCCTTTTAGAATATTTACTCTCTGTTTCCGCACCGTAATGGGCTACACTCCAGATCAGACTCTTCGCTATGAAAAGGTTAGTGAATAATTCGATTTGAAGTGTGGCGTTTTACGGTGCGGAAACGTGTACCCTTAGGACGAGAGAAGATTCAAGGCATTTAAGATGTGAAAGTGGAGAAGATTGGAAAAGGTAGAGTGGACGGAGAGGAGGAGGAACGACGAAGTGCTGCTAAGGGTGGGTGAGGAGAGGCAGATTCTGGATGAGATACAGTGGAGATAGAAAGTATGAATGGAGTGAGTACTTAGCGGAGAGGGGACGTTGAGAACAGTGTTAGAGTGTAGAATGTTAGGTAAACGAGGGTGAGGAATGAAGATAATAGGATTTTTAGATAGAATGAAAGGGAGTAGGCCTTATTGAGCATTGAAGAGGGATTTCCATGAAGGAAGGGGAGGTTGCCATAATGCTTCCTAAGTACTCCATGGAAACTTATATTAATCGGTAGATTACTTTAATGAATATTAATTCGCCTTAACCCATTAGTGCATAGCGTCCCATATATAGGACTCACGTATTTAATTTCTTTTCTGGGCACCAGTTGACTTGCGCTACATTTTGATACTCTATTAAGTTCAAATGGATGTCTGTCTTCACCGCCCTGCTAATATTTTATTTGACTCCTTGAATTTATCGACTTGAGAAGCATTTATGTGAGGTATGACATTGAAAAAATTTTCAGTCACCCGCACGGGGTAAGTAAATTATTTTTATTGTATTATTTTTCCCAATATGTTGATAACTTTTATCTCATTTTTATTCTAAAGGTTGATGTTTTTATTTTCTATATTATCAAGTTTTTATATACTATTTTGAATAGGTAATCAACACAGAAAACTAACAGTCCGATTGATCGTACGGGCTGTATTATTTCAAGTATTGATTGTAAGAATTTAAAAATTGCAGAAATAAGTTCAAATGAAACTTATTAGCCACAAAAATTACTTTCTAAATGAATATTTGACAAAAATAATTTTATACACTAATGGGTTAAGGGCAAATGCAAAGACTGCAATACTAATTTCAAGTAGTTAACGATCTAACTTCGATGGTCACGCCCGTGAATCTCGAAGGATACGATTTCGAAATTTATTCCCACGTCTTCCTTTTGTCTCTTTCCCAAGATGTCAGTTTGGAGTATCCAGTCAAGTGAAAATTTGCGGATACCGGTACGTGGCAAAGGAACTGAACGTTTCGGGAACGGGCGTGAGAACTTCTCTAGGCCGATACGCGGACTGATTTACCGTATTTAACCCCTGGAGCGGATGTCTAAGCGATCGTTTGCCGACGGGAGGTGGGGAATACCCCAATATTGACCCCCACGAGATAGACGATATAGCCGACGCGGCACTGCGACGCGAAAGGGAGCCTCAAAAAATGACAGCGGAACCCGCCCACGGACAGGTCCGTGAAATTCACACGATCAGAGAGAGGTCATTCATTAAGGGAGCCTTTTGTCCATTAATTCATTCCCAGGGAGGACGAAAGATATTTGGCAGCTGGGGAAAATCATAAGAATTGATTTCAACTGGGAGTGACAAGTGGCATTAAATGAATATCAGCATCACAACATCATGATGATCACACGTAATCTGCCACCGAAGCCATTTTATATCAAAAATTCCACAAATCAACCCCGCTTTCCCTCATTCCCACATTAAATTTTCCTACATGATGCGGCACAAGGCCTACTTCCTTTCAGGCCTCTCTTCCCCGCTTTCTTGACATTCTTCTCCGCGTTTTTCAGCATTCCGTCTCAGAATACCAACATATATATATTACCTTGGGAGCCATCTTTTGTGTGTTTGGCACAGGTTGATCAATTACCAACATTCAGCAGGACGAACCGAAGCACAAGTTAACTGAATGGTAAAACTGTGATTTACCACAAACACTTTTAATTTACTAACTGATTTCGATTAGCAAATCATCCTTATAATCAGCTTGACTCAATCACTCACGTCAGCTTCTCATGATAGCACGTGTCAAAACCGACAGGTTAAATAAAAATTGTATTAAATGACGAATTTTTATATTCAATAAGTTGTCTACATTCTACTAAGCTAATATGTCTTCATGGTCATACCTTATTGCTTCTCAGACTTCACATAGGGTAAGAATTGCCATTGCTACCAACGTTTCGGCTATCAACTCATTACTCGTATTGTGAGAATAAACCACCTTACAGCTACATATACTTAATACCCTGCAAGCCACCTCCAGGGTATTTGGCAGGGGTTGATCAATTATCAACATGCAGCATGCAAGTGGACCGCCACATGTACAGTGTACACCTCACGGTCATAAAATATTAAACATAATAACAAAATATCCGTGCACATTCATGAAAAGGCAAAACTTGCCAACGGTTATTAATTCCTATTGCAAATTTATTCAGGATTAGAACAATCTAAAAAATAAAAAACATGGAACTTGGAAGACATGGACGACAGCCTATTGAGTGACGCCATTAATTCTATTCATCGAGACACCGTTGCTATATACACTAGATAAGTCTTTTCCATCAGTTTACTCTTCTAACCAACCGTACACAAAACTTCTTGGGTTCTTCTCCTCTCACCCTCCACATTCTGCTCAATACGTACATACAGTTGTCATATACTTAATACCCTGTACATGCTCGATAGCCTCCAACGTACTTCTTTACTCCTTTCTCGTTGTCTATTTTCCACTCCGAAGAGGTAGCCGCGATGTAGGTAAATATCTGTCTCCGATAGGTATGCACCATACTTTCACTTCATTGTACTTTTCGTCATCAGGACATTCGATTTGATCCTGAAAATGAGAAATGGGGTACGAAGAACAAGGCAGCGATTTGGTAATTGTGAAAATAACAAATAAAAAATAAAAATGCGGCCAAAAATAACAAAATCCGTGTATCATAGTGAAACCTGACGATATTTTTTTAAATTGAAAGCTTACTCTGATAAATTTATTTTTTAGTAAATTTCACATGGATGTTATTTCCATATGAAAAAAAATATTCAAAGCCATCTCGCAAAATAATTCTAAATGTTATTCCACTGCCAATAAATCGTAAATTACTCACTGAATCCGTTACCGGTACAAGTAGAGTAAAAATAAGGTTCTAAAAATAAGGGTTTACACTGTTCACACTCAACTACATTGCGAAAAAAAATTCTCAACGATCCCATAGCTCTGGTGGGAGATAAGCACGAAAGAGAAAATAAATTGCGATTAAACACGGCAATTAATCAACGAGTCGAGTTTCATTGAATATGATTATGCAACGGTCCCTCTACCCAGCTCCACTCACTGGATTTGTCACCTCCGTGACGATGATGAATCTGTGGCCAAGTGAAAAGTAGTGTTTAGGTTCGGGAAAAAATAGAATCGGGATGTACCAGGAAATCGTAGCGGTAGGGCTTCCATGCGCTACGTATAGAGGATAATCATTTATCAAGCGATGAACCCACCCCAAAAATTCTACCAAAGCTATTCTATCCTTCAGTATCTTTACAATGTTTTATGTAATTTTCTATTAACACTAGACATTGGTTCTAAATTTCCCATTAAATAGTTAGCCAATCGATAAAATGGTCATTCTAGCGTGCATATTGGTTTATAAATAAATTAAACATGAGATCCAAGGGGTATAAAACTTACTTTCCACACTGAAAAATTAATTACCGACCATGGTTTTGAAAATTATCTCATAATCAAGGTGAGAAAGACAGTGGTTTCGATACTTATTTCACTATCAACGTAAGTTTAGGAACTAAGTCGAAAATAAATATTTCGTTTGGAACGTACGATGTGACTTTTATTTTACAAAACTTGGTTCCACAAGCTTAAACCGGAATAATTTAACAATGGAGTCCAAAATTATTCACCGCTATAAACGAAAGGCCATAATATAATGCTACGATACACGGATAAAAAAATGGCTCTAAGTATATAAAGTTTATAATACGGTTGTCACAGAAACAACTCGCGTGAAACGTATGGGGATATATCGGCAGAAGAATGTCTCAGTAAAAATATGCAATTTCTAAAATTAAGGAGCGTCCATCTGGGGAATATTTACCCAGAGAGCTCAACATTCTTTCTCCTATCACATGACCCTATAGACCATTTGACATTTGAAAATAACTATAAGATGAGCGCAAAATGTCCATGACATGGTATCAACAACTTCAGAAAAAAGTCGACGAAAATTTTCGACATTTAATCAGCGAGACAACACTCGTGGAAAGTATGTACACTCTAGTCACACTGACCTTACTGGCTCCGAGGATTTGTCACCAGTGACGATGATGCATGTGTCTAGTGTAATAATACATGAAGACCATAAGAGACTTCTTAGAGAAAAAAAATACAATTCGGATGGACCAAGAAATCCCGAGCATCAATAACCACATATGGCGAATGACACTAAATATTTAATCCTCGTCATACTACGGTATATCATATCATATAAATAAAATAAGAGAGATAAGACTGTAGAGTAGATAGATTCAGAATGTCGTTTTTTTCCACGATCAATAAGAGACTATAACAGCAGCGCTATAACTTAAAAAATAGGTTATTTACTTGTAGTTTTGTCTACTAACTTATGTGCTCCTTGATGCATGTTTGTGAATTGTCTTAGTATTTCTAACAGCATGTTCTCTGTGGTCTAGCTTATGTGGCAGATTGCTTTCTTGAGGAGTTGGCAAGTTTTGCCTTTGCAAGAATGTATAACTATAATTTGTAACTATACTGCTTGCTGGTGATTGATCAACCCCTGACAAACACCCTAAAGGTGGTTCGCAGGGTATTATGTAGAGGTAGATAACCCCTGAAGTATTTCGATATCAGCTACGATGAGTACGGGTATACCTAACCCGCATTAAAACCCTTGAACAACTAATTGCAGTCCTTCAGTGTTCATTCCATTATCATTTAATTCTTCCACTGCATTGCTCTAGCGCCCACCGATACCACGGTTCCAAGTACCATCGGTTTTTTATTTTAAATTAATATTATCTCTTCACATTATAATATATTTATTGGCAAAAATTTTGAACCATTTGTGCAAAGTAAGTTCGAACTAAAACGGTCAAGATTGAAAATTGACGGGGATAGATCACCGGAATAAAATTATGAAATATATTTTTGTTTACGTTACGTCCGCGTTGAGCCTCCTAGCTACTGAAGTTGCCAATTTCTCGTGGAGCCCTGGGTACATAATTTGAATCAAGAAGGAATTATTATGAACCAAAATATGTACTCTTAAAATATTTTTTCTCATAATAGAGTAAAAAAAATTAGCATAAAATTTTCAAACCACCAACTGATTTCTCACGCATTAAAATTCACCGTCTCACATGCGGCATGGGGCCACTAGAACTTGTGCCTCAACGGTCCCGCCCTGACTGTCATTTTGTAGCTAAGCCAGAGCTCCTTAGTCATATAACTGATACTAATTCATTTCTCAGGAGCATACTGTACCATTTCACCAGCTAAAAAATTATGAATAAAAATTTAACCGAAAAGAAATCAAATTTCTCAGGCAGGAGATAAGCCCTTTGTTGTAGAGACAAGCAAAGGATTAAATTCGTAAATTTATCAACGATTCAGGACCCAATGAACGATAGTTCGCAACTGTCACTCAGCCCAGCTTCCCTCGCGGTATTTGTCACTGCGAGGTAATGACGAATTCGAAGTCCAGTGAAGAGTATTTATCAGGTCCATGAAAAAAAATTTAATCCAGAGGGACGGACCAGACAATTGTTAGAAACGTCGTCCACCAGGACAAGTTTCGATGAGTTTGGCAAACCATTCATCCACGCCTGTTTAGATCAAACATTTTTGACTGGCATCGCTTTACGGTTTACGCTGATTATTCCTCCCGATAAGCTTATTAAATCATTATTATGCCCTCACATCCTGTGTACAACAGCTTAACTAGACAAAACGTGGTGTAGCTATGGAGTCGAAAAGCCAAAAAAAAGTATATGGGCCCTTATATCTTAAATAGGCGGTACAACTGGGCCAAGGATAGTCGGTATGGTATTAGGAGGAGGCGACCGAAGGCTGTGGTCATTTGTGCCATGAGGGAAGTGTAGGTAAGGAATGGTGGAGAGAAACCCGGTGTCGGAATTAGCCTGCTCTTAACCTCCACTCTAGCCACCACATCAACTCTATCCCCCAAGGATAGTCAGAAGTTAAAAAATCTGAAAATTCAATTGAAATTAACGAGTAGTAAGGAATTTTAAATTGTCCATCGAGAAACAAAAAAAAACTATCGTAAATCCTCATCGACCTCACGACGGATGCGCTGTGTTCGAATATGCCATCAATTGATCTGGTTCATAATGAGTCAAGTTACGCCAAGTTAAGCTGTATTGAACGGGCCTTCAGGATTGGAAACGGGGCTTATCTATAAAACCCCATCTCAACTCACACTCTTCTCCGTCCTGTACCAATCTTCCTTGGTCATCGGTCTTGTCCGGCGTATCTGTAACAGCGTGGTGGTTCCCTGGCACCCCAACCTACATAACTTCCCAGGAAGGAAGGGTAGAGAAAGACCAGCCACACAATGAACCATCCGCCGAGGCCATTCGCGGCTATTAAAAGACCGTTTTCGAGGTGTGCACAGGGGTGAGCGGTGAGGGGATATAGGCAAGACCGGACCAAATTGATTTCACGGAGCGATGGACCAGTGCAGAATTTCTTCCGCGTCACCTGCCCTCCTGGGTTCCATGGTTCCCTGGAACGGCATTGGGCACGGGCGTTTCTTTTGGCCCCGGCAGGATTATGCAAAGCGATTGTCCCTTCCGAAGATACGAAATCCTTTGCGAACCTAGGGAAAAATCGTGAAAAAGCACTTTTCGAGCCTTGATCGACAGAACAACGGAGCGAAACACTGGGTTTGTTTTTTCTTTACTTCCTGTATTGTTTCCAGCTCAATAGGGATCAGCATAGGTATCTATTTAAATTGAATGTGGTTGAATCAAGTAAGCTCAGGATTTCTCATCTCAACCCATTGACTAGTAGGCAAATTTACCTACTTATTAAAGGCACACGAAAGATATTATCAGGAGGAGAGAGGCTCGGTTATTGTATCTATGGTATATTCTACACGATAATCCGCCATTTTAATGAGATTTTGATTACTGCCCCGAACCGATACACGAATTGCTTTGCGAAACCAAGGGATCATCGTGAAAAACCCAACGCCATCCTTGATCGACGGGACAACAGTAGGTTTTTTTTCTTTCTTACCATTTTGCGATGAATTATTTCAAAGCAGTATCCTTCATGGGTCAGTCCCCACTAACCGTGGTACCTAATGAAATCAATAAGCACTTTTCGAGCCGTGATCGAGGGAACAACGGAACGAAATACTGGGTTTCTTTTTCTTTATTCCCTGTATCGTTTCCAGCTCCATAGGGAGCAGCATAGGTACCTACCTATTTATAATGAATGTGGTTGGATCAAACACGCTCATGATTTCTTAGCTTATCCTTTTCATCAGCCCAGCGGATTATCAACCTTCAGCGGAAACAAGTACCAAGGGCGGGCTCGCGGGGTTAGACTTAAGTCCGAGACTTTTACGCCCGCACACCTTATTAGGGGAAGGACAGAGGAAGGAAAAAATAGATCAGTACTCATTGCAGTGAGTGACATAAGCGCATTTTTCCATGCATAGATCAATTTTTACAGCGATTAGTATATTAGGTGACCTTGAGTCAAGCTCAAGACTCGAGACCTTTCTGCAAACTTATGCCTAACACCACAATCAAAATTATAGAAGTTATTCCGAAAAATTCGTGAAAATCACAAAACTTTTTCATCATATCTAATCAAACAAATTCTCAGATTAAGGTCGTGGATTCGAGGCCTGGGCATCATCATATTTTATTGGAAATGGAGAAATTTATTGAAAAGGTGCCTATACCTGACCTAGAACCACTATCGAAATCATGTTACATTGCATGGTGTTCTGTAAATTGATGTGAAAGTAAGGACATACACAAGCCGAATACAATAGTGCCTTTTTCCCATTTATGAGAATATGCGCTGAAAATGAAATGAAGCGCCTCCGGGATGAGGGCCCGACGATGACTCCAGGGATAGGAAAGGGATGGAGGAAAGGGATAGCAACCCCACGCCCACACCAGGGCCACGTGGGCCACTATTAGCGAAACCATGATTTGTAGTACCTACAGAAATTGAAGAATGTTCTATGAATAAAAATATTCCACAGATATTTCAGTAGATACTATCAACCTACACGCAAACTTATCCACTTATCAAAGGCACACGAAAGATATCAGGAGGAGAGAGGCTTAGTTAGGGTATTTGGACTATATTTCGCCAATTTAATGCGATTAGGACAACTGCCCTGAAACTATACACGAATTTCTTTGCGAAACCAAGGGAACCTCGTGAAAAAACCCTTTTCCAGCCTTGATCGACGGGAGGTAGTAGGAGTAGGTTTTTTTTCCTTTCTTCTCATTTAGCTTTGTATTGTTCCCAACCAGTAAAATTCATGGGTCAATCTGCATTGACTGTGACACCTATTGAAATCGATTCTTCTTTCCCCGCAGGCTATGGTAGTGGTCGAATCAAAGAAACAGAAGATCTTTCAACCCTGCCCATTCATTACTCCGGCAGCTTAGAAAACTAAGGGTCAACTTTGCTATTCAGAGACAAGGGAAACACAACAGAAGGATAAAAGGGGGTTGCTCAGCATGTCGTAAATACAGCATGTAAAGAAAAGCAAGACAATCGAATTTAAGGAGCTCTTACATTGAAACGAAGCAGCCAATTACATTACTATAAACAGAAGAAGAGAGACTGTTCATTTTTACTCTAAATTACATCTTTAAATAATCCTGTGTCCACCGTTATTACTCGAATAAATATTTAACACAAATTTACCGTTTTTTTTGCTCGTAAAATCAAGTTGGCCATCTTTAAGCACTTAGTATTCCCGTATTTTTCGCAACCAATGGATCATTTGAAAATTGATACCGTTGTGTTTTGCGCAATGTAAGTAATGAAGTAAGTTCCATAATTTTAAAAATCTCTTGTAAACAACTTCCCCCACGGAAACACAACATTCTTTGCAAAATCGAGGAAAAATCACGAAAAAAAACTCACTCAATAGACATGAAGGCGGAATTAAAGAAAGGTTCATTCTTCCGTACGAACTGGTATATTGTTTCCAACTGGCAGTTTCATTGGCCGATTTACTTTTCATTGGTCACGGTAGAAATCAATTCTTCCTTCCCACAAGCTTCGGCGTTGGTCAAAGAAGTTGAAGGTTTCCTCCAAAGGTATTCGCTAGCTCGACGGTTCCCAAAATCCCATTTAGCGGCACGTGAAAGGCAATACACCTATGAGCGAAGTATGGTTTGCGCATTCTCAAAATAATTCACCGAATAATTCGTGGTGGACAGCGCAAATCAACTTACTCTAACGAAAACAGGAAAAACTCATTTGATAACCCAAGAGAAAAAAGCGAAAAATACTTTTAGAACCTTGATTGGCAGACTAAAGGAACGCAATACTGAGCGGCTGTTCTTATTCTCATGTTTACCCATGCATTGTTTCTTGCCAGCTGCTTCAATGGCCAATTTGAACCCACGGGGATTTCTTTTGAAGCCGATCAATTCTTCCCTGCTGAAAAGCTTTATAAAAATCTCCTCCATAGGTATCCTTACTCCAGCGGTATGTTTGCACAATACGCATGAATACTTACGAGGCAAATGAAAGATAACAATGATTTGTGAAGTTTGGTTAGAGAATCCTTTTCATGATTTACCATTATTCATTCTTAGCAGAATAGTCAAGGCAAATTTGTCGAGACAGGGCACAAAATCTACAATGAAACCGCAGGAAAATTCGAAAAAAATACGTTTAGATTCATCACTGGTAGGCAAACAACATTTTCTATTGAACTGTTGTTCTTCTTGTCTTCTCCAACATAGTATTTGTTCCCGCCGAGGGGTCCATTCATCAAGGCACGCCTCAGCACACCTCTTATCTTCGATCAATACTTTTATGCTCCCTGGCTAAGCCAGTAGACAGTCAAAATAAGTATATAATTCTTCCTTATGTTTTCATTAGAGCATCGTTCGCTAACAGTTGGGTACGCATAGCTACTTAGTAGTGCCACGCAAAAGGTGATATTATGGTGAGCGCACTCTCAATGACGTAATCATATGACTTTCGTCATAAGATTACGTCATCCCTGGAAGAGTTGAGAAGGGGATAGCCCTTACAGGATAGACGAAATATTACGCGAATTAGAAGGATATTCGCGAAAAAAATATCTCTAAAACCTCCAGAAGGTATATAATAGGATTTTTGATAGAATAAAGGGAGTAGGCCTTTTCATGGGTTGAAGAGGAAAGTCTATAAATGGTGGGAGATTGCTAAAATACTTCTTAAATACTAAATGAAAGCCTACCTTAATCATTTGAATACTTAAATAATAATAATTTTGTTTTACTCCACGGACCCCGTATCAGATTCTTTATCGCAAGAGATGACTGTGGGAAATAAACTGTCTTCCTTAAATCTTCGCAACTCACACGCCAATACCATAAATTGGGATGAGTTCTAACCCCAAACATACAAACCATCCACCGGATTGAAGCTCTTTGAGAATGAGAGATCTACTTCAAGCGTCTCATTCGACACCTCATTTTCACCACGATACTCTTATTCCAACAAAAAGCAACGTGGAAAAGTTACACAGTGCTTTTGATTCCCAAACGGGCCTCATTTCGAGCTATCTAATTCAAACAGGACAGGCCAACAAGGGTGATTGACGTGATACAAATAAATTCGTTCCAACCTGGACACATACGCATGGGTTTCTTTTCTGAATCCGCGACAGCTCATTGCCTCCTCCTCCAGACTACAATGACGAAAAACGGATGAAGAGTGACTGCTCACTGAGGCACACTGATATCTGCAAACAAGCAATAAAATTACCAGTCGCGATTGTGTCGAAAACTAGACATCACGTGATGGTCTCAGCTCCTCTCTGTTCCTCTCTCACTCACTCTGGAGAGGCTGGGCTCAAAAGGATGCAAAGCTAAGGAGGCCTCGAGGATATAACTTCTTAAACCGGAAGCGGAAAAGACAGCCAGTAAAGCCAAAGAGTTGGTATATGTATACCCCCATCTCCTCTTTCATGTTCCGGTCTGGTCCACACCTCTCCCATATCAAAAAGGCCGGCAACCGAATATTTGCAAGACCTTGCCAATCCACTGCGCGGAAGGGTGGCCTGGGATAGGAAAGGGGTGGTACCGTACCCTGAGAACAGAGCCGACCCGGAGGCGTGCGTTCAATTGCACCAAAACCCTGTATCACCCCTCACCCCATCACAGGCTAGCTTCCTCACCTGTTCTCCCACTCTAAGCGTTCCTTCCCACTTCGCACCGCTTCCTCCCTGACTGACGGAACGGACATGTACCGGCTTGTCAGCATTGTTTTCCTCGTCCACTTCCCACCATTCAGCTCCACAGATATCCATCCCATCGGAACGTGGGGAGACGTGTAAAACGGCCACTGTGCCAACAATCCGCGGGATGTGTTGCGTGAGAAAAGTGCCTTCTGTTTTCGCACGAGACGATGAAGTGCCTTCGCTGCAACTTTCGGAGATTGGTCCATTGAGACCGTAGGGTGAGGTTTTCGAAACGGTGGGTTACTGTTCGCTGAACAGTAGGGGTTTTCAATCATCTGCCGACCGGTTGCTGGCAAATTGCAACAATATCACTATCGCATGTTTAGTGGCAGTATTAAGGCTCCGTAGCATATGTCAAGAGAACAATGATAGTTAGCCAGGATCGTCCGCGCAGATGCTAACGGCAGATAGGAATGTTCCCAGCGATACTTCTCGCAGAGTGATGCACGAGAATGCGTAATATCCGATTTGATGGAGGAATCCAATGAATAATTCGCGTTATTAACTGCAAAATTTACACATTATCATTGGTCAAAATATTATGATTGATTTGACGCAGCTTTCCGCTCAATTCTTCAAACAGTTAACCTTTTCACACCAACGTATTTCTTCTCTTTCACATCCTTCTTTACCAGTTCCACGTATTTCATCCGAGTTCTTTCTATTCCGTTCTTCCTATCTACATGCCCCTCGAAAATTGTCTTAATAAGACCATCATGTCTCAAGATATGACTAATAACCTAGTTCCGTCTTCTTGTCAAGGTTTTTATGAGGCTTCTCTTTTCTCCCACTCTTCTTGGGACTCCATCATTGCTTACACGGTCAATCCAATTAATCCTCATCTTTCTTCAGTGACACCACATTTCGAAGGCATTATCAAAATTCGTGCAAAAAATCAAGCTGATCCACGTTCGCTGCACTGTCGATGTATGCCAACCAATGCATTTGACTGATGACTATCTGAGTAATGGAAGGACTCACCCTGAATGGATCATCATGACAAGGGGGCGAACCTTTTTAATTGCCAAAAAGAATTCGCAAGCCCTAAACGTAGCTAGCAGAATTGAAGGGGACGGGTTAAAAGAATGCCAACCATCATTACTAATGTCTTCAGATATTCTCATTTTAACGTTTGGTTATTTCCATAAAACTTTGTATATGTTCACAACCAATTTCAACATATAATTATTAAGCCTATACTAGGTTACCCGTGCGAAATTTTCGCACTTTCACGCGATTAGGGAATAAGTATGTTAAGGAAACGGTGTCATTGGGTTTTAAATAGAGAAGAAGGTGTATCATAAAGTACTTTCTTCATACTTCCTTGCAAAAATGTATTAAACATTAAATTATACAGGAAAGAGAGTCTGGTGCCAATAGGAACAATCGTGAAGTCTGTTAGTGAACAATGGAACGCAATTTATAAAACTTCTTTAATGGCGAAATTTTATAGTATTGACCCATGTATAATCGTTATGTGCATTTCGTACATTTTTCATATTTTGTTGTCAATTCCGTCGATGATAATTCTTGAATACTTTCAACACGATATTTTCATTTATTCGTGATACACGTTATATTTTACACGTTCCTTACACACGATGTCTCATCGCGTGTAAGGAACATCACGTGTAACATCCTTCAAACTCCTTAGATTTTATTTTTAATATTTTTCCATATTATCTTACATTTTATTGAATTAGTTATGGGCAGGTTTTGAAACCTTTTTTTTAAGTTTAGAAAAAAATGCTGTATACCTCCAGAGAGTAACCGACATGGAAAAATCGAAACTTTTGCGTCAAATAAGGGGTAAATAGTGAAATTTGAGATTGAGATTGTATTTTACCCCAGAAGCCGACGATTCAACGTTTAAAATGATGCCTCAGTTATCACTGTAGGTACAGTATTAACGGAGCATGTACGGACTAGCAGAAAAATACCATTCTGTAATAATATATATGATATTTGAATGTAAAATTAATAATAAGATGGATCTGGCAGTTCATATGTCTCCTCAAAATAGCGTGGGCACCTCACTTTGGCCAAAAATAATGGTTGGCACTCTTTTAACCGAGCCATTCAATTTTTTTTAATATTTGATAAGTTCAACTGATTCTGGCGTGATATAGTGGAAGTCTGACTTTTCGAAAGGAAAGGTAGTCGCAATTTCCACAGTTATATGATACCAGGTAATGGCTCTTTAACGCGTTGTACGCATTAGATAACTATGGAAAAGTGTAACTATCTTTCATTTTTTACATTTGACGCCCACTAAGCTAGATGAGACTTAAGTTTTACGACAATAACATCTCTAATCATGGTAAAGAAGTCATCTTATAATGTGTAATATTAAGTAAAACAATACATAGCTTATTGTATTAAGTTCATTATTTGAACAACAACACGATAGATGGCGAGTTATAGCGCGAGGGTCACAAATCGACGAATTAAATACATGTCATTCCCGATATATTTTGCCGAGTTACTCTTCTTTTGAGCAAAAGTATGGTGCCTTTTGAAGTATCTTCTACCAATACGCCACAAAGTGCCAATTTTGAGTGCGTGTTCGCGAAGAAAATATTCCAACACCCACGCAGCGTGGCGTGAAGAGGAGAAGATAAATTTTAACTATCTTAGCAATCAAATAACTAGACAGAAAATGCTGAGAGAATATCCCATCAACCTGATGACCCGATCTCGCTATAACGAACCATGAAGACTCTGCTTGGATTGCTCCATACATCCTAATTTCATAGGGTGGCCAGGCATCGAGCAAAAGTGGCGCCGCTTGATTTTTTTGCATGACGTTTGCAAATGATGGTTCGCATCCCCAAAGAATGAAGGAGTTGGATGACTTTGAACCGAAACGGAAATTTTTGCCAGCGATTAAATCACATTTCATTGCACAGAACATAAGAAGGTGGGATAAGTATTTAAAAGTCGAAGTCGCATGACTTGATACGAAATGCATGACTTCCTGATAGCACTAAATCATTTTAATAACTTTGAACGCAATTATTATCTCTCCGGTATATTTATAGAAAAAATTCTAGAATCAACAGTTACTTGGTTATCTATTAAGATATCAATAGCTTTTCTGAAAAAAATAAATAACATTAGGGCACGAGCGCAAAAGACCTTATGTTCCCGGCATTGAAATCTCCTAGGCTCTGAGCTTTCAGCGGGTCAATCGATGATAAGTTTTAATTCGTGGGAAAATGTTTGCTTTGATTATCGATCCATATGCCAAGAATTAAGCGCCAAGTGAAGTTAAACGCGGTAAATAAAAAGGATGTCCGAATCACAAGGGGTTGTTGAACACCACAGTAAACATCAGGGCGAAAGCAGTGCCAGCATGCAATATTTTATAATAGAGGCCTCGCGTAAAAGCACCGACAAAACGCATAGTCCCTGGCAGCTCTAATTCTAATCCGTCTTCAGATTCCTTAAGGAGAAGGGGTCGAAAGGGGTAAAAAAAAGGAAAAATCGTCTCACTTAACGACCTCGAAGAAGCCACTTCATTGATAGGTTTCAGGGCATTCGTCGGAGAGGTAGAAGTTTAGCAGTCGTCTCGTGCCTATGATTATGGTCACACATCGATGATCCGGGATGGCTTATTGGCACACGCGCCAGATTTCACGCAGCTTATGAAAATTTCTCACCTTCAAGGTTATCCACTTCTGTCATAACGCTGTCGCTGAGAACTCTCTCCTACTTCGAATTAAACCCGCAGTAGCAGCTGTAAATATTTGACGAAAGAATTTGTCCGCTCCAAATTTCCAACTCGCTTCCTCAAGGGAAAGAATAACTCGCCACGTTTACTTTTTCCGCATCTTCCGACCTTTTGTCCGCTAGGACCAACGTAGCTGACGTACTGTTGACTCAACTGTAGGGGAAAAATCCGACGAAAGCAACAGCATTTCGCTATATTTGTCTTGGGCTTAACTTTCCATTATTTTTTTCGACGCCACCGACTTAATCCTGACAAGAGGTTGGGGAGGAGGGCTTCGAAAATTTCTTCAAACTTGCTCCAGTTACACTACAGGACGCCCGAGGGCCTCCACCCTTAGGGGAAGGCATGGGTAGGCTCTGGACATTGTAGGGTATTCCACTGCAAGGCATGCCACGCCCGTGGGCAGGCAGGCACATAAAATATCCGAATTCCGACAGCTCCACGGGCCATGAATCTTTTCTGTGCCGCTAACTCACTCTCCTCTGCCCTTTTCTGAATCGAAAGGTGGCTCGCTTTATTCATAGACCACCGGTCATCCTCACACCGCTATCCGCTGCTATACGTACAGGGCACCAGGGTTGGGGTACGGGGTTGTTTTCTGGGAGTGTTGGATCCAGAAGAAATACCCTGGGCTGGGATAAAAAGAGGGACGCAGGAATTCGGTCGAGAGTAGGGTGGGAAAGGTTTGGTGCGGAGGGGATTTTTTTCCCCCCGAAAGCGAAGATTTTTGGCACGGAGTATGAGGATGCGGTAGGGGGATGGAGGCTGTTGTTAACGGCTGCGTGGACGAACCGACTTCGACGTGGAGGCAGCTGTGAGGGTGGTGAAAGATCGGGGAGAGTGAAATGCCTTCCAAGGGAATGACGGCGAGCTGAATAGGTCGACTGTGCGAAGTAATGAGGGAAGATTTCCCTCTATTTGGTTACTGCATTAGGTGTCTCGGGAAGAAAATAAGTGTCTCGAGCTTCGCATTAGATAATATTTTCTAATGAAGCCATTAGAAAACCATAATTGGGGGTCTTACAGGCCAAGGGGAATAAGTGTATTTTTTATTTCTGTAGATAAGTACAGATATGGTAGGTGGGGTACACAATATTGTTAAGGCGAAGGGATGCAAATGAATCACAAAAAAGTATGTACATATGAAGTCAATGATTTACATGTATCTCTTTGTTACAACAATATTGTGTACCTCACAAACCATTATCTGCACTTATCTCCAAAAATAAAAAATAATTGCACTTTTCCCCCTTTTCTTCTTTCCTTCTAGTTCTAATTGACATCATTAGAATACATTACCAGGTTCAACGTGCGAGAAACATTTTTGCATTATATTCAATGGAAAAATCTTTCAATACATGGAATGGTATTTGGAGGTCGACAGCTAGTCATTTGCACCATGAGAGAAAGCTATGGAAGAAATGGAGGAGAGAAACCCGGCGTCGGCATTAGGAAAGGCGCCAAGGGGACCACGGCTTAACGTCCCATCCGACGGACGGAGTGCTGCGCTTGAAATGTCCTGCACACAACATTCAAGCAGGGATCGGGCAGTCTCTGAAAATTCTCTGCCACCGCCGGGATTCGAACTCGAGCCCACGGGGTGGAAAGCAAATACTATGGCCACCGGACCAACCAGATCCCCTTCTTTCATCGTTAATGCTTCGGGAAACTGTAAGATGTTTACTGGAAGTTTAAAATTCTATTTAATCCTTTCCCGACATATACTTAAGACGCAGTGAGCACGAATAAAATATTTAAATCAATAATAATGTTGATTCATTCATGATATAGTAATGGATTAGATGAAATTCTCAAATATATTGCGGATTTAGTTGCACGCACTATACAGGAGTGAAAAAAACACATATTTTATCATATATCTCTGCAAATTCTACGAAATTGGAGGTGATTACTTACGTTTTAATACTGTTTCGGGAAAGTTGGCTATGTCCTGGAACACTTAATTATGTAGGAAACAATGAAGAAAGAATCAAAGAGAAAACTCCCTGAAGCAGACGAAGAGACAAGTACTCAAAACAAAACGACAGGGACATAGGGGCAATGTTCCAAAAGGAAGCAAATGAACTGACATGGAAAAAGAAGAAATCGCAATCAATCCCACCATTAAAACAGTAATAAGTAGTTAGACCACCGAAAATACGTAATAACGAATGATTATATTACCATTCGACTTAGTGGAAAACGAATTTCCTCGTTTTCCAATCTTTGCAATAGGGGACAGTTTTTATAATACACTAGCTGACCCGGCGAACTTCGTACCGCCTAACAATCAATGAACTTACAGTTTACTTACACCATTTATAAATCAAGAGCGGCTGTATCGTTTTTAATCATGTTTAATTTATTATAATAAAATAAGGATACAAATTCAATGATACTACGTAAATGAATATCAAAATAGCTTAAGAAAATTTGGGCATTGTGGTTTTATAAAGCAGTTAATGAAATCAAAATTATACGGATTCAGTTGTTGGCTATTTGTGTTATTAACCGTAAAAAAAATGTTTTTAGGTCCAAGTCTGTTGCATACACTTGGCCCTTTCAGAGGGCAGGTTGACACAACCCCAGACCGACGCTTGACTGATGCTCAAAATCGTGCAAGAAAAGCCCCTATGAAGCAGCATTCGCATTAAAAGGCGCGCCAGTTTTAGTATCTCTGCTTGGAAAAAATGCACCGCGTAAACGTACTGCATGCGTAAACGCACCACGGTGAGCCCTACACATTCGGGTTTAATGTCTTGCGTCAACCACCTTCTGATAAACAACAGTTTTTGTTTTGTATCAGGCGCAAGATGAAGCGGATGAAGCTAAATAAATATAGCGAAGCAAAGCAGTGACGCAGCGAGGGGAGGCTTTGGGGGATAAACCCCCCCCCCAAGAGCTTAGAGAATTTTTTAATGAAAGATCTTGTTATTAATATTAGGGGGACGGATGACTAACAAACAAAACATATTTAACTATTCACACAGCCACAAAACCCACTATTTTGAACCATTTATCTTAAAAAATGTCTGGGGGAAGTGCCCCCACACTTCCCGCTTACCTTAGCGAGTTTTCTATACCGTACAGACCCGTGGTATTAGCTGCGCCCAAAACCCCCTATCCTAGCTACGCACTTGAAGCGAAGTAAGAAATACAGAGGATGGTTTATCGACTCGTGAACATAGCACGCTAAATTGACCATGAGAAAATCATGGGTTTTCATTAGCACATGATCACAAACAACACAAAAACTGAAAGAATGACCATGCGATTTTTTAATCGTTATCACGAATGCATAACGAATTTGAAATTGGATACGTTTAAGCTCAAAAGGGCATATGAGTTGAGATCATGTATCAGAGAACCTTTGAATTTTCCTTTGAGTAAAGTTGCGTGAATCACATTCATCACCAATTTTTTAATGATCACACACGTTCCGTTGGATAGTTATGGTTGGTTTAGGCTTCGAAAGATCATGAGCACAGAAACTACATTTTTCTGTAAATCGTGCCTTGGTAAGCCAGGTACGTCCAAGGACTTAAAATATTCAGATAGATAGTTGGTGATTTCGTCTTCGTTTGTTACACATTTAAAAGATTCGAATCCATGCAGAGTACGAACTATTTGAATTTACCTCGTTTTAGTCATCCACATCTTCGTTCTTGCTCGCTAAATCAACCATCTTTGATTCGGACCACGGACATTACCGTTTGTCAACAATTGCTTGGAGATTTGTTTACAAACACGGTAGTGAAGTGTCAACTCGAGCTGGGCCACGGCTGGGCTTACAATCAGCTCGAATTAAATTTTAAAAATGTAATTTCAATTTAATTAATATTTTGAATATATTTAGTAATTAAAATGTTATATTGTTACTAAATTCAGTTATTAAAGTGGTAAAAACAAAACAAATTATTTAATTTGTAGTTTTGACCGACTTATCAATTGTTGTGTTACTATAACTCCTAAAAGCATGTCCATAGGAAAGAGATGAATTTTTTTTGTGAAATTATTCTTTTTTTAATGGCCTATATGTTAACCCCGCCTGAGACGAATCCAAAGAACCAAATCTCATTGAAATCGGTGCAGCCGTTCTCGAGTTATAAGTGTTCTAACTAACACGATTTTCGACTTTCTTTTATATATATAGATTAGAAAACGTTTGTATGTGAAAAAGAAAAGGGCTGTTTTTAGGGTTTTCCCGGCAATTATTCGATTTTTTCTCGCCGTAAGAACCATCTTTGGACTTCAACGAACATTTTAAAAAAAGAATTGGCCAAATTGGTCCAGGCGTTGTTGAGTTATGCGCTTACCAACACATTTTGCGATTCATTTTTATATATAAGACTCGCACGCTCCGCGCGCTCGTTAAGGGGCTCCGCCCCTTAAAACCCCGGTTCCGGCTTCGCCGTCTACATCTGTGGCCGCTCGAAGACTTTTAAAGTTGAATAATCTCACCTCAGCTAGGGGCCGGCTTCGGCGGCCAGGGGATAGGGAGGCGCCCCACTCATTCCTCTAAACGGTTTCGCCGCTCCTCGCTGAAGGGCGGCTTCGCCGCCCAGGGGTTGAGTATGAGTTGAGATGGGGGGAGTCTACAGCGGCTGCGGCGCTTGTACATCTACGGCGCATACATACATTAGGCTTCGCCGCCCGAGGGTTACTGAAGCTCCCCCTCAACTACGCCAGTTACTCCTCGGAACGGCTTCGCCGTTCCTCGTTGTGGGGCGGCTTCGCCGCCTTGGGGTTGAGGAGACCCCCCGCGGCTGCTCCGCTTAATCCTCATTTATGCTCTTCTCCACCGAGAGGGGTGCCCAGGGGGATTCGGGGGTTTTAATGTGTTACGCATGCGGTCACCAATCGTCCACAGTGATCAGGTAGCGATGATTGTAAAGGGTTGTGCAATACGGAGTAATAGTGGCGACAAGTACCCTTACGACGACTTAATGGCAAGTTTTTCATTTTTTTGTGGGGGGTTCCAACGGGATACCGAGGGTTTTATACTTGTGTTAAACCAGTGGTCACCAATCGTTCTCATCAATTCCGTGGCGATAAGTTCTAGGGGTCTGGAACAGTAGTCTGACGTTTCTTTTACCTGGAGAGGCGATTTATTAGGCATTTTTGGGAGGTTTCACGGAGTTATCGGGGGTTTTAATAAGTGGTAGGGGCACCGGTTAAACTGTGACGAATACTATTCGGAAAGGCGACCTTAAATTTTTATTTCAGCGATGTTCCAGGAGGTGATCGGGGGTTTTCTGGTATTTTCCCCCGTATGGTTTACGGTGGCTCGCCCTCACCAAATATTCCGAATCTAGAGCTCAGAGGGGACGGGTAGTGCGGCGTAATGTTTGCGAGAAGGTCCCAAATAGGACACTAAATGACACATTTTACAATTGGGGGGGATATCAGGGGGATACCGGGGGTTGAAATGTGTGTACTCCTGGCGGTCACCATCCGTTCACATAAATTCCGTGGGGATGAGTCGTTGGGGGCGGTGGAATAGTCACGAAAAGTACACAAAAAGTAGACTTATATGCAAAATTTTATTTTTTGGGGGTGGGGGGTGTATGTGGGTTTACCGGGGGTTTATAGGTTTTTACTGCCAGCGGTCATCAATCGTCCACATCAATTCCGTAGCGATGAGTGGTAAGGATTGGAAAAGCGGCGGAATTGGGACGAAAAGTACCCGAAAAGGCTACTTATGTGCAAATTTTAATTTTTTAGGGGGTTTCGGGGGGTTTAAAAATGACGATACTATATGGTCACATTCATTTACTGTCATATCTAACAGAATTGTGCCCTATGACATCCATATTTCGAGAGTAATACAATAAAAAGCAAACCAGTCCCCGAAAAAAGTGAGTAGTGCCCGCCATTTTTATTTTTTCGCGGTTAAATACATTGATTCATTTATAAAGCGTTCATGTTTTCTGAAAGACAATAAATAAGTGTATGTAACTACAAAGTTTGACAGAAATCGGTCAGGTTAAAATTGACATAATCTTGTGTTAATCTTTTGGAAATCGTAATTTTCGGTGATTTTCGGAATATTTTAATTTTTTTCTGAGTAACCAAGGACGACGAAAGAAAATTGTTGCCTACATTTCGTAGAGGATGTTATAAGCATATATAATAATCATTTTCGTTATCCTACACCTTAAATTAGGTCGAAGGGAGCGGAAGTTATGAAATTTTATTCGAAAAACGAATTTTTGGACGCCATTTTGGCTGCAATTTTCTTAAAAAGAAATTGACAACATTAGGTTGTTACGTGCCCACGTTCATCAGCTATCAGGAAATGCATTAGCGATCCGTGTGGCACACACCATTCGCGCGCAGTAAAATAAAAACCGAAAGACGGTCCCCGGAAAAAGCCCGATTTCGGCCATTTTGTCGTCCTGGCGCCGACACGTGGCGGAAACTTCCGGTTTTCGGATTTTTCCTCCGGATCATTTCGGGTTCCCCGCACGCGTGCCAAATTTCAGCTCTCCAGCACTTCTGGAAGTGGTCGGGAATTTGTATCCATGAGTGAGTCAGTTACCTCAAGGGCTGTATATAATAGAGATAATAATCATTTTCGTTATCCTACACCTTAAATTAGGTCGAAGGGAGCGGAAGTTATGAAATTTTATTCGAAAAACGAATTTTTGGACGCCATTTTGGCTGCAATTTTCTTAAAAAGAAATTGACAACATTAGGTTGTTACGTGCCCACGTTCATCAGCTATCAGGAAATGCATTAGCGATCCGTGTGGCACACACCATTCGCGCGCAGTAAAATAAAAACCGAAAGACGGTCCCCGGAAAAAGCCCGATTTCGGCCATTTTGTCGTCCTGGCGCCGACACGTGGCGGAAACTTCCGGTTTTCGGATTTTTCCTCCGGATCATTTCGGGTTCCCCGCACGCGTGCCAAATTTCAGCTCTCCAGCACTTCTGGAAGTGGTCGGGAATTTGTATCCATGAGTGAGTCAGTTACCTCAAGGGCTGTATATAATAGAGACTCGCCGCGCTGCGCGCGCTCGTTAGGGGGCTACGCCCCCTAAAACCCCCCCGCATCCGGCTTCGCCGGCTGCCCCCTCCGGACGGCTTCGCCGTCCCGCCCTCGACCTCTCGGAACGGCTTCGCCGTTCCTCGTCCGGGGTCGGCTTCGCCGCCCAGATATTGAGGTAGCTCTCTGACGGAGACCCGCTAGTACCTCGCAACGGCTTCGCCTTTAATCGTGAAAGGGCGGCTTCGGCGCCCAAGGGTTACCCGAGTCCCCCCGAGGCGTCGACTCCTGGGAACGGCATCGCCCTTCCTCGTGATGGGGCGGCTTCGCCGCCCAAGGTTAACTGTGTTCCCCCGAGCCATCGACTCCTCGGAACGGCTTCGCCGTTCCTCGCCTGTGGGCGGCTTCGCCGCCCAAGGGTTACCGGCGCCCTCCCCCCGTAAACTTCCTCGTGATGGGGCGGCTTCGCCGCCCAAGGTTTACTGTTTCCCCCCGAGCCATCGACTCCTCAGAACGGCTTCGCCGTTCTTCGTCTATGGGCGGCTTCGCCGCCCAATGGTTATCGGCGCCCTCCCCCCGTAAGCCTCCTCGTGATGGGGCGGCTTCGCCGCCCAAGGTTTGCATGTGCTCCCCCGGGAAGTCGACTCCTCGAAACGGCCTCGCCCTCCTCGTGATGGGGCTGCTTCGCCGCCCAAGGTTAACTGTGTTTCCCCACGAGCCATAGACGTGGCTCGTGGGAGCATCGACGTTTCAGCGTGGGAGGGCGGCTTCGCCGCCCAAGGGTCATCCGAGTCCCCCGGAGGGGTCGACTCCTGGGAACGGCATCGCCCTTCCTCGTGTTGGGGCGGCTTCGCCGCCCAAGGTTCACCTGGGTCCCCCCCAGCCGTCGACTCCTCGGAACGGCTTCGCCGTTCCTCGTCTGTGGGCGGCTTCGCCGCCCAAGGGTTATCGGCGCCCTCCCCCCGTAAGCTCTCTGGTGATGGGGCGGCTTCGCCGCCCAAAATAACATATGTCCCCCCGGGATGTCGACTCCTCGGAACGGCTTCGCCGCTGCTTGCCTCAGGGCGGCTTCGCCGCTGCTTGCCTCAGGGCGGCTTCGCCGCCCAAGGTTTACTGTGTCCCACCGAGCCGTCGACTCCTCGGAACGGCTTCGCCGTTCCTCGTCTGTGGGCGGCTTTGCCGCCCAAGGGTTATCGGCGCCCTCCCCCCGTAAGCTTCCTGGTGATGGGGCGGCTTCGCCGCCCAAGGTTTACATGTGTCCCCCCGTGACGTCGACTCCTCGGAACGGCTTCACCGTTCCTCGCCTGTGGGCGGCTTTGCCGCCCAAGGGTTATCGGCGCCCTCCCCCCTCGTAAGACACCCATTCGGCTGCACCACGTGTTGGAGCGGATTTACCGCCCGAGGGTTCTCGGAGGTTTTCCGCGCCTCTGACTACTCGGAATGGCTCCGTCGTTCCTGGGGCGGGGGCAGCTTCGCCGCCAGGGTTTTCACTCCTCACAGAGCAATGCGTTCTACCAGCTATGCCCCATCGTTTACAAATGCTACCGGGGGATAATGAGGCAGAATCTTGACGCATGCTAGCCGTGATTGTGGCATTTTAGCTTATGACGATGTTTTGAAGGCGGTCCGGGGGTTAACAGGTTTTTTTTTGAGTGTACTGGCAACGGTCACAATCATCGAAATAAATTCCTTAGCGATGAGTCATAGGAGAAGGGAATTACTGCTAAAATATGCGAAAACACCGAAGAACATGCTATTTACAGAAAAAAAAAGAATTTTTTCCCCGGTGTTATAGGAAGCCACTTGAAATTTCGAGGGGTTTTCTTGCATAAAAGGTCTTTATTTGCCTACAGTAGAAATTCCAGCGATCTAGCTTTAGGGGAACAATTAATTTTCCCGTAGTGCTCACATTTATATTACCAATTCGGTGTTCTCCACATAGCGGTGCATAGGCGCTGTAATAAGGCATTACTCGTGTGAATGTCGTAGCCGTACTTTATGGGGAAGTGGTTTAAAAAAATCGCTTTTAGGTGTCCTTGTCCTGGAAGCCCTTTTTTTTATCTACTATTTTGATAAGAAATGTACATTTAAAAATTTGAAGTTTTATTGCGGGTGTGTAAATGGGGCAGGATATTTTAACATGACGCGTAAATATAGCCGACACAATTCCCAGTCCGAATAAATAAAAAGCGATACAACTGGGATGAATGGTACACGAAATATACGACTTATTAAGTAATTTTTATTTTTTTGGGGGGGTCACAGGGAGTTTTCGGGGGACTGAAAGTGCTTGTTCTGTATAACGCGGCATCGTTTACCTCGGATAAAAATTTCGGCTCTGTAGCTGTAGTGTAAGCATGCTTTTTCGACGGTGTCACCCGTTGAAATTAAATATTCTGCGTTCTCCTGGTAGCGGCGCGTAGGGGCACGAGAAAGACGTCAATCACCTGAATTTGGTGTCCGTACCACGTCGGGAAGTGGTAAAAAAAAATTCCGAAAAATTTAAAATCGTGTGTTGAGGGAATGCAAACTTCACGGCGGATGTGTTGTAAGTTACCAAACGTTGTAGGAGTCGCAAATTCAATGAAAATACATAATCGTTAATTACTCGAAGTTTGATTAACATGCGGATATCAAAGGATAGCCAAAAAATTAAGAAAAAAATCTAGTGTCTTGCATCAAATTGAATTGGTCCTACGATTATTGCAAATCGGTCAAAAAAATTCCCAAAGTGAGCCCATAAGAAAAGCATTGGAAATTTTAAATTGTTAAAAAAAATACTTTTAAACAAAAAATTGCAAAGGCAACCACACCAAAAAATCAACCAAAAAATCTAGTGTCTCATACGTTAGGGACTTATTCCTACAACGATTATAAGTTGGTTTTAAAAAAATCCAAAGATAGGCCCATAAGAAAAGCATTGGAAATTTAAAAAAATTATAAAAAATACTTATAAACAAAATATGGCAAAATGTTTCACATCAAAAAATCGGCCAAAAAATCTAGTTTCCGTCAGTGACATTTCATGTTCCCGTGACATTTTTAAGTAGGCAATAAATGGAATATGTTTTAGTCCCATAAGGCTCCAATGTTAATTCGGATCGATATATCTCGAAAACCGATCGAGTTTTTCGAGTTTTCGGACTTTTACCCCCGATGAATATTTTTTCTCCACGACCTGTAAAAATTTCGTCTTCCCAGCACGTCCGGAAGTGGTCGGGAATTTGTATACGTGAATCAGTGAGGCAGTGAGCTATCTGTCACACATCGGGTTGTATATAATATAGATTAAATGAATGTTGTTTTCTTTGTACAAGTTACTACATACCTTTTTTTGTTATTCAGCTGCTGTGGAGGTTCATCTGTTCATGATGAGTCTTTCCTGAAAAGAAACACAACATTTTAATGAAAATAATTTAAATCCACATAAAATGCTGTTTTTCCAAGACGTACATCTATTCACGGATGCAATTCACTATGGTAGTAATTTTGAATTTTGAATTTGAATAAGCTTTTGAATGAAGAATGAAAACTTTATTTAAATAATAGCCCACATAAACTAAAATTTTTCCCAATTACTTAGGAAATTTTTTTTAACATTAAGTATACTTACCTGAAATAAATATAAGGATGAATTTCAGTTCTGATTACCCGAAAAATACTTTTTTTATATTTTCCGAAAGTTCTACTTTTATCAAATTAAGTTATTTCAGTGGATTAAGTCATACACATTATTTTCTTTAAATGATTACCCAAAATAACCGCTCATGTAATTATATCCATACCACTCCATAAGTGCATTTGTAAGGATTGCAGCCTATGAACATAAGTAAATCTGAACTTCTCCGTCTTTCCCTAAATATACTATGGTTCAGAAGCCACCATGTAAACACATGAAAAATGTAGCAAATTTTGGCGAAAAGGAAATGATTCCCAGCATCATTTGATTATGTTATATATTTCAGTATATATTGAGAATTAACTTAAGAGAAATTTCCAATAAATTTTATAGAAAATAGTCAAGTTTTGCTAGTTGGTCATTTCTAGTTCGTCATAAAGTCACTTTATAAATCTAAAGAGGAAATAACGTGCCGAAACCCGAGACCTCTCAATATAATTCAGACTAGAGTACAAAATATTTCCTCCCATTCTCCGCAACCATAAAAGGGGAATTCTATGATACTGAGGTATTACAGGGACAATACAGTAGGAAGAAGAGTAGGACAGAAGAGTGTGAGTAGGTATTGACCGCAATACGTAGATGTGGTAGAGAGTTTCTGAGATGAATAAGGTTATGGTATCCGTAAACAGTCACCATCAGGCCCCTCTAACCACAAATTCTATTCCCATTTTCTATTCCAAAGCTTTGGATTGCTGACATCTGACCCATTCCTGGGCTCACCCTGGGTGGGCCTGGAATGAATTTCAGTCCAAGTGGCATTTCTAACAACGGAACACCGCTAAGGTTCATTGTTGCCGAGTGACACATAACTCAAATTTGATCAGCGGGTATTCTATGGCATGGTTTGCGATTGAGATCACACCGCTAAGATGACACAGCGTAAAAACCCAACATACAAATGAACCCAGTCATAATCTTAGCCAAATATGGAATAAGGAGTGAAAATTAGGAGCGAGAGATAAATTATATTTGAATACAATTAAAATATATTGAAATAAGTTTTTATAAAGGATAAACGTTATCCATGGATCGCATTTGTTCTTATATTTTATGATAAATTTGGAAATGACAGCCTCTCGAAGACAATTTACGGTCCATATCACCTCCTGAAATAAAATTGTAAGACCTGATCCTATTATAATACCGCTTATCTCTGAATGCCATAGTGACAAGAATTACCCCATTTTGAACGTCTGCCGAGGCCAAGGGAAAACGTAAATTTGTAAATATCCTTCCATGAAGGCACAGTACGTTTAAGTTCCCACATGAAAAAATATATGCAAATTTCATGGACAGCTAAGTAAGTTAGCAAGACAGTAAACCCTGAAATATCACCCTCTTCGACACCTCTAACCACACCACATTCTACTCCTGTTTTCTTTTTCACACCTTGCCCCTTGACACCTCCCCTCCCACTCCTCGGGTCATAATCACTGAGGGTCTGGAACTTAGGTTTCTCCAAGTGGCACTTATATCTGCAAGATAACATGGACCCTTCCAAGGCCCTAAAATTTCTCGACGCCGTTGTTCACAGAAGGAGAACGAAGATGGGCTACGGTCAAAATTTTAAAAGTACTGGAGCATTAGGAACAAGAGTCAAAGCATAACTTACTGTGGATAAGCCCTTGAAAGAAGCGCGAAAAAATACGCGATATGGTTTGCAGGAGTGTTTATGGATCGTTTCAACTGGATGAACGGCATATTTGTAAGTTCAAAAAATTAGGAAAAAAGTCTGTTTGAAGTTGATTAATGGATAACTTTAATTAAATCTATTATTATTAATCACAAACATGTTGTTGAAGCTCGCAATATCTTAATGCACATGTTATTTTACTTTATTTTTGAAAACTATCTTAAATAAGCCCAAAGACGGGAATAGTAACTAGCGAAAAAAGTAAATAGAAATGGCATTGTAAAGATTATTTTAACTCTCCTTCGTCTAAAAATATACTCCATATCTCGTTACCATTCAAAAAAACTTAAAACTTTCAAGAATACTGAAGTTCTTCATTTTCGGTTATTACCATTGGTTTTGCTGTGGCGAAGACAAAAATTTAACTGGAACAACTGCCAGCATATCTCAGGTCGCAGATGTTGTTGAACATGCTTATGAAGAAACTGTTGTCCTCGCCAGACCAACCGAGGCGGTAGTAACCGAAAATGAAGAGCTTTATCGCACACGGCGGAAATATCCTTTCTCATGCAAGAACACTGCCTCGCGGGAGGTCCTTATGAAATTATAAATATCTTCATTCCGTTTTTCACCCAGCCCAATCGGTTAAATTCGTATTTGCCTGACTCAGATCAACAAGAAGATGTAGTGGAAAGTTAACGGAGAGAGCGGGAGCCATTGGCAGCCGATAAATTTCACTTTCCGATATTGAGAGTTAAGGATCTACAACCTCACATTCTATTCCCTTTCACTATTTGTGAGTCCCTGACACCTCTTGACCCACTCATGAGGTTGCACCCTGGGTGGGCCTGGAATGTAGATATCTGTCGAAGTGGCACTTAAATCTGTGAGAGAAAAAGGACCCCCACTCGGCCCTATTGTCTACCGACGACACATAACTAGGTTGAACGAAGGGGGAAGAGGTCGCGCGCTCGAGTTCCGCCGGAAAAGGTTGCCTCTATCTAGGGAATGGTTGTTCGAGCACGTATAATTGTTAAACTTGTTGAATAAATCGATGCAGAAAGCCAATATGTGCTGTTTTCGGTGGTGTGGAAATAAATAAATATGGTTATTTACTCAGACTAATTGGTAAAATATTTGCACGACCCAGATCAATGAGTAGATTCAGAGGGAAGTCACTAAAAAGAGCGAGTCAATAGGGTGGTTTCCTATTATTTTTTATTGCTTAAGTCGAAAGATTATTACTCCTGGAGTACGTATTTCACGCATTTAGATTTTTAAATGACGATAATTATTTTTCGCGATTAAATGAAAAGTGAAAATTTTCAAGCGCGCGGAAACGGGTAAGTATGAATGCCGGGAGAACTCCGTGTGACGTCGTTCCGGTTCCCGCTGCTGCAAGCGAGGTGACCTTGGGGCGAGGACATGTGCGCCACTGCCATGCAGGCTGCTAATAGGTAGTGCTTGGCTTAAATAATGATTATTAATACCATATCAAACGAAGAAAACTTTCCGACCTTGGCCAGTTTTAATAAGTGATTATTAAGACATGTTTCCCTGAGCTCTGTGCCTCATGCATGCATTGGTAATCTCAGACGATGTAAAACTCCTATATACTCGTATAGAAACTTGGTCATTGTGACGTCACGTGGAGTGGCATCGCATGGGCGCCAATCTGGCCTTCTTCATATGAAGATAAAAATTGACCGTTGCCATTCGTTTAAACCGGCATTTCTAAAACCAAATAATTTGTATACTATGAATACTCTAAAGGTGGGTAACGAATAGCAATCAATGCCTTTCGTTTTCTTTGATGAAGGAAACTACCCTATTGTCAGCCAATACATCTCACTTTCCCATGCTGAGAGTTAAGAATCTACAAACCTCACAATCTATTCCCTTTCACTTTTTCGGAGTCCCTGACACCTCTTGACCCACTCCTGAGGTCGCACCCTGGGTGGGCCTGGAATGTAGATTTCTGTCAAAGGGGCACTTAAAACTGTGAGAGAAACTCCAGGACCCCCCTACTCAGCACCATTGTCTCCTGGCGACACATAACTAGGGTGAACTACGGGGGGGAGGGGAACCTCCAAGTTCGCTGCAACATCCTCTCCAATGGGGAGAAGCACTTGAGATGAGGGCAGCAGCAGGGAGGAGCATTTAAGGGCCACGCGTGCAACTTGCAAGGGCGCGCGAATAGGGGGAAGAATACTCGGCAAGATCAATAAAAACCATTAATCATCCGAGGTTCCGAGGCTCAATCATCGCACGGGAGATGGAAGAGAGATATGAGAAAGTCGAAGAAAGGATGCACGCGGCCACACCAAGGTCGTAGGAGCGAGAGGACGGACGTCCGGGATAGTGATGGCAAATTCAATTTCTATTAATATCGAGTTATAATAGTCAAAATCGAAATCGAGATATTTATTTTATTTTCAACTTCGACCCGCCGAGAGATCGAAGGTAGATATGAGAAATTCTAAAAGGATGCACGCGGTCACAACAAGGTCGTAAGAGCCTGAGGACGGATCTCCGACATAGTGATGGAAAAATCGATTTCGATTACAATCGAGTTTTAATTGTCGAAATCGATATCGACATTTTCATTTTTTTCCATTTCGATCTGATGAGGGATCGAAGAGCGATATGAGAAAGTCGAAGAAAGGACTTCGTCGGAGAAACACACGCGTTCTCACCAAGGTCGTAGGAACAAGAGGACGGATGTCCGGGATAGAGGTGAAAAAGCCGATTTTGATTAATCGGAAATCGAGTAAAAATGTTCTAAGATTGAAGAAATCGAGATCGAGTCATGATCGTCAAGTTTCGATTGAAAATCGATTTTTCAACATCGATCAGACGATAGATCGAAGGGAGATACGAGAAAGTTGAAAAAAGGATGCACACGGTCACACCAAGGGCGTATGAGCAAGGGCCGGATGTCCGGTATAGTAATGAAAATTCGATTTCGACTAAAATCGAAAATCGAGTTTTCTTTGTCGAAGATCTAGGAAATATAGATCCATACTCGATTTTTAAACTTCGATCTTCACCATTTCTATTGATCTCGGCAGCGTAACTACTGCCCTATGACAACGTCGTCCTATAATGGTATTTTCTCTAAGGCCGTTAAAATTGGAAAAGATTGCCCTTAATCATCAAGAAAGCATTTCATTCAGTTGATTTTTCTTAAAACATTTAAGGAAGATGAATGATTCCAAGCGGTGATCCCAAAAATATAATATGCGTGCATTTGTATATTTTTACTATTGCTATTTACTAACAAGGGGCAGTGATTGAGTTTCATTTAATAATAATAATATTTATTTGCTCTGGGTACAATACCCCTAAGAGCACAAATTGTACATAAGTGGTGAGCAAATTACACGCATAATACAGTTGATAACATATTCATTATAAGTGAATTACATATAAACATAAATAAATAGCATATTACAGTAGATAATACAGTTTCGGTATTCAAGTTGAATTCAATGGAAGCATGAAAACGTAAATATGTCATTTAATAAGGTTTTTTAGCATAATAATAAATCAAAAATTTGACACTTGATAACATTTTATCATTTCATAAAATTTAATGAATAATAAACCAAAAAATATTTAAGAAAAAAAAATTATTTATATATTATAAAAAATTATATAAAAATATATTTATAAAAATTATATAAAAAATCATTTTGCGGGAAACCATGGTATCTCATATATTCATAGGCGCTTGCAGCATGTCCAAAGTGATCTGGCAGTTGACAAAAGCGCGGTAAGCCGTTGGGCAACGTGTTTTTCACCATCGCCACTACGTCAAACCGTAGAATTGAACGGAGATTACATTGAAAAATAGTGTAGTGTAGCAAAAAGATTTGGGAATAATATGGTGCACTTGACTACTGAATTGAAAAATATACGTTTAAGAAAAAATGTGTTGCATTACTATTTGAACTCCCCTCGTAGTAACTGAGTACAAGTACAATTAAGTTACTGTAACGTATCCCAATAATGCGCCCGGACGCCGCCATCGAGTTTCTGCTGTCAGCTTCCATGACTTCAGGGGGACGCCCACATGACGATTTGCGGTTAAAAAATCAGGATATAATTTGAACCAGGTGCAACTATGAGCCATAAAAAAAAACTAAGGGAAAACCATTTAGGTATTTAATAGTCCCTCAGTTGTATCCCCAGGCCATTTGCTTTATGGAAATAATTTTTCCAATATTCAACGAATCAACCTCAGAGGAAATACATATACAAGAGCGGCCTAGGTTTATGAGCATGGAGCCAACATTGAATTGTTAAAATCCTATACTACGCGAGACATCTGACGAGTAAGAGGGGCTAACTACGACGATAGCGTTTGTTTTCGTGTTTTTTTTTAATCTCGTGGAATTTTTTTCAATGAAATTAAATACTCCCGAAGAAGGAAAGGTACAATTATTCGAATAAAATCTATTTAAAAGTGTTTATTCCACTATCAGTATACCTCAGGCCAAGAGATAATTTCTTAAAATGAAATGACTACTAACAGCGGGAAATTTAAACATAGAGGTTAAGAAACAATTTTTAATGACTAACATTAGGAGACTGCCTCTCCACGGAAGTGAGGCATGGACAATAACAGCAGCGAAAAAATCAAGGCTAGAGAAGCCTCATGAAAACCTTAATAAGAAGACGGAGCAACCTTATTGGCCATGTATTGAGACATGATGGCCTGATGTAGACAATTGGAGAAGGAAGAGAAGGAAAAGAGGAGAAGACTGGTGAAAACCTTATGAAGAAGATCGAACAACGTAATCAGCCATATCTTGAAGAAGTGCTCCCCGATGACGACAATCTTCGAGGAACAAATGAATGGCAAGAATGAAAAGGAATACCGATAAAATCTATGGAGCAGGTAAAGATGGATATTAAAGAGAAATAAAACATAAGAAGGAAAGGATTAGCTGATAGGAGAATTTAGCGGAGAGCTGCGCCAAACCAATCTTAGGATTTTTGACCTGAGTTAATGAACAGCTTCCATTTCCCATAATAACGCGTTAGTTGGGTTTTCAACGCTGATTACGGCTTTAGGTTACTACGCAGCCACCTTGTATGAGCGCTTCTGTTAAATTTCCTCAGAAGAATCTACAACCAAAACATCTTGTGCATCTTCCCGCCACATGAGCAATTCGTCACATCGGTACCTCTTCAATGCACTTCCATCAATGTGCGCATAATGCACACATTGCTAATTTCTTCCCATTTGACCATTCCGGTGCTCTGATACACCTGGAAAAGGTATTACCAAACCGACACGCCAGCACACCCGGAAAATAGAAAGACGCTCGCTCATGAAAGAAAAAAAAACTGAACGACCCTACCCTAAAGATTCGGGCATACTGTGCTTACATGTATCGCATTCCAATTCATTGGACTGTCTCCAAAATGCCTACGCGCGCTCTCAATGCTGGGAATAAATCAAAATTCTCGCCAGCGCAGCCATTCAGTCAGTATCGGGTGAAACGGGGCATGTGGAATGGACGATACGCGTTCGGAACCGATGCGCTGCGAGGTAAAAAAAATAGAATGTATTAGGGATGGGCGGGATGGTTTTAGGAAGAGGTTGAGGGTTAAAGTTTTCCCCTATTGTCCAGCATGAGGCGTGGCAACAATAGGTTTCGATATACCCTAGGACGCTTAGGTGGGGGAAACATAAGGAGAGCAGTTGCAAGGAGGTAAGGTAGGGGGAATGGCAGGGGATGCGTTGATGAATAGAATTTGGCGCCTGCATCATGAGAACGGTTCATGGGAATTGCAAGACACAGGTAGCCTGGCGAATGTGGAGCGGTTGGAAGTATTTCAATGTCAACCCCACACCCTTACGGACATATCCACCCCTATCCCCACCATCGCCCTAGGGTACATACGTTCCCCTACTCCTCTCAAACCTCTCCAGCTTTCCCGTACCCTTAAAAAGCCTCCCGCGAAAGACCCTTGGGTGCGCGAGGGTACGACGTTACAGGGTTTGGGCCAGGTCGCGGGATCAGGTTGGCACGCAGACCTAGCCAAGAAGTTGCGAGACCAGAGAAAGGTACCTGATCTGTTCGGTACGGAACCCTGGCTTTCTTTCATGCTTCCCATACAAGGACAACCCTCTCCGCCGCACGAAAACCGACTTTGATTATGCGATATTCATCTGTCTGAAGCGAGCCGGGAAAAGGGACTGCCATTTAGGGTGGCTTTGGCGTGGTGGGGGTACCCAGAAGTGAGCGGCATGCCCTTGCAAGGGGAAGGGTACAGGGTGCGACCGGGGAAGCAGGTCGTAATAACCGTGAGATTAATGGCAAACTCGATTCGCCCAAGCCACATGTCCTAATACCGACATAACGAACAAGAATGGTCGGTGATTTGTAATTATCGCGCTTAAATGCCGGAGGATCGCGCGGGTTTGATTACGGAGTTAGGAAATTCCCACAGCTTAAGTTCTGTGATAAAGTATTCAAAACATATTTCACGGGATTATACGGCTTTGTTCAAGCATAAGTCACTTAAATTCTCGTAAATGGAAATATTCTTTAATGACTCTCCATTTAACTGAGACAATTATTAGAGACTACACACATAAAAACTTATGTCATTTGCGCATTAAGCCTAAATAGTATTGGGCTACTTGGTCTGAAAAGTAATGAAAAAAGGTATTTGGCTACGGACATACATGCTACATGTCCTTATGCCGACGTAACGAACAAGAATGGCCTGTGATTTGTAGGTACTTAACGCGCTTATATGCCGGAGGATCGCGCGGCTTTGAATACGGAGTTAGGAAATTCCAACGGCTTAAGTGCTATGTTAAAGTATTCAAAACACCAAATCAGTCCACACATCAATTAAATACCAATTCAGCCCATCAGACGACACATGAACTTCACTGCTGTACTCGCCAAAGGGTCAATTCGGTTCAGTGTGAATTTCGACGTTCAGACAGTAACACGCCATGAGAATGGAAGACAAGTCGTTTTCAGAAGCGTAGGCCAATACGACTGTACTTACCTGGTGAAGAACCCGAGAATAATACCTGAATATTCAAAACACATTTCACGGGATTATACGGCTTTGTTCGAGTATAGGCCCCAATGAAATATTCTTTGATGATTCTCTATTGAACTGAGACAAATATTAGAGACTACAAACATAAAAACTTCATTTGCGCACTATGCCGAAATAATATAATAATACATACACGTAGAATCAAACGAACCATGATAGTGGACAAAATTCTCTTCACAATGTGAGCATAGACACACATAGCGGTGGTTCTCGTACGCTAACGCCACACACGGATTTGAAAGCAAGATTCACTAAATGTCCATGAACTCGAGGGCTAATTCCTGATCGCTACAAATCGCAACCGTAAAGTACTTGTAAACGATAAATACTTCCGATGAAATATTAGACGTTCATGTACTTAAATAAAATATTTATCATAATGGGAAATACTACCAAATAATACTCTTATATCCTTGTAGATGACTTTATCTTTACAGCAATTTCAAAGAGCTTACCAAATACCACTTGACCTAAGAGAATAGCAGTGTCTTCCGACCATACACCCTAGAGTTCTAGGTTTGCTCTTAGGTTAATTTACACGAGGCAAACTAAGAACTAAGTTTGCCTCGTGTAAATTTCATTTACTCCCAGGCGTAAAATAATTTGGACCACTATTCCTAGCGAGTAAAGAAGAGTTTACGAGCAGTGCCAATGGGTGGCAGGCAAAGTCCACAGGCGGGAGAATTTTATTCAAAAGCTTGGCCCTAGGTATGAAAGCCATAATATAAGCTGTAATGGGCTGGTGGGTCATATTTTGGTATATTTTGAAAGTAAAAGGACCCTTTTTTCAATCTACGTTCTATTTATCTACCTATTTGGAGCGAAAAATCGGCGGCGTTAACCCTTCGGCAAATAACTTGACACCCCGCGCTCCTGTTTCCTCTAAAATTCATCCGTCAATTTCATTAGTCTCCTTGACTGTCCTCGCTTAAAACATTGATGCTGCAAATCAATTACACTCGTGTGAACGATCCCTTTCCTAAATAACGGGTTCCCAGTCGATAAATCATAACTCTAATGGCGTCATTAGCTTATGAAGAGTGGGCGGCAACTTTCACATTTCGACCGATTGGCACCCAAGTAGTATCACAAAAAATCATTCCATTCAGGCGTACCTTGTGTAAAATTTGAAAACAGCACATAACGGCGTTTATAACGGGTTCAGCAACAGCTAACGATGATTGACGACAAATAGAAATAGGTGATAGATCGGAAAACGGAAAATTGCGGGTCCTCTTATTCGGAAAATATACCACTATCGACAGTAGAACTAACCACATACTGGAACCAACGTTATATGGGTCTACGCTTAATTTGTGATAAGATTTAGGTTAACTCTCACAGATCGTTTGAATCTACGGGAATGTCTTTAGTAAAATGACTTTTGTCATTACGTTTAAATTTAAGTAGCCCAATGCTTCTGAGGCATGATGCGTAAATTTCTTAATTATCCAGCAAACAGCACATAACGGCGTTTAAATTGGGTGAAGCAACAACTACCGATGATCGGCCACAAAGTCTCGAGCTTAGGGTAGATTTATCCTATCTCGACGGGACTGGAACCCACGACCACCAGTTTTGCACGTGAGGAATAAAGCCTGCCGCCACTGAGTCCAAGCGGTGTAGAATACTCGCCTGTAAATAATCTGTCAGTAAGTTGGTGATCCTTAGTTTATGGGCAGAACTTACTTTCCCCACAGCCCTCGAATTTACCGCTCAGTGGAAACGCGTAGGAGATTCCGATATTGACTTGCACAGGGAAACGAATCGACAAAATGCATGAGATTGGTGCCCTCGCGTTGCCAGTCTGTTAGTCACAGGTAGAGAACTCAGAGGGGGGAGTTAGGGAGTGTAAAGTTAGGGGTACGGAGTCCTTCCACTCACAACCCTTCCCTATTCTATAAATATGGATCAATTCACTTTGGAGTGCATGTCCTTCCCAAATGGGAGGGTTGGTGCGAGTATCACAATGTCCTCAAGTTTGAAAATGCGGTTATTAAAATGGAATTCATCCCCATAACTCATGCCCCCTCGAATGGTTTTGAAGGTTTTGCGGCCAGCATGGGGTTCAGCGTATGTTTGGGGCTCTCAGGGTAAAGGGTTATGCGGGATGAGCTGGTTTAGTGTCACCGTGGACTCTCTTGAAGCCCTGAAAATTGGAGTACACCTGAGAAAATTTCACACCGACATTGGATGATGGATGAGATTTAATAATTTATAGCCAGCATCCATAAATTCGCCGACTTTAGACACTCTCTCCTAGGAGTAGTCGCTTCGTAGTAATAATTTATCCCAGAACGGGACAGGGACAGAATATTTTGTTAATTTCCCTGAATTATTCTTCACGCTGCGGCCATAAATTTAACGGTGCAAGGTTGTTTCGCTTTTTGAAAGAAGCGACCGACAGCTGAGGTAAAAGTGGAGGGGGATAGTTGTAGAGAAACTCGGTATCTAACTCTCAACACAAGGAGCCAGGGGGTACACGGCGCTTATTGCAGTTTCTGATGCAAAAATGTAGGTCGAAAGCGATTTTTCAAGAAATCTATTTTTCATCAAAATGGTAGCATCGAATTTTCAACAAAAATCGAAATTTGAACCGAAAGACCCATTAATCGAAAAAATCGAAAGATCAGTTTTGAAAATAATACAGTTCGTACAGAAACATCATTATTATTCTTTCAAAAAACACTCAAATTATACATTTGATAAGAACATCCCAAAAAATCTACTCATAACAAAAGATTGAATCATAGGTAAATAAATAATTTTTTCCAGCCATCCTACTGGCGTCTTCAAAATGTCGTCGTCTTTAGACAACACTACGCCGAGAAACGTGCGAAAGCCGTTAATAATGTGGAGAAACGCCGTGGTAACCCCTGATCCAAATCTATTAAAAATATCAAAAACCTACTACAATGTCCCAAAGAATGGGGTGGTTTCCTATTATTTTTTTATTGCCTTAATCGAAAGATTATTACTCCTGGAGTACGTATTTCACGCATTTCGATTTTTAAATGACGACATCTATTTTTCGTGATTAAATGAAAAGTGAAAATTTTCAAGCGCACGAAAACGCGACGGCTAAGTATTAATGCCGGGCAAGCCATAAAAATAAGTATAATTTACTGACGTAAGTTCTCTCTGAGGTAATAACCTTTTCTTTGAAAATTGATTGAGAAGAGGAATGTTTTATAAATGACGGCAAGGAGTTCCAGAGCCAGAATGGAAGACGATCTTGAAAATATATACCGGGGATAACCAAGATAAAAGTATTTTATAGATTTCGAATTTGACAAAGACAAGTAAGTTAGAATGAAGAAACTCTCGTTATTATTACGTTTTTACATCACTCAGTACATGCTTGTATGATATTTATATATTAGTTCCGCAAAAAAGAAAAGACTATGCCGGCTCGTGGTTTTCCAAAGCGTTCTGGATTCGTGGATCTCTCTTTTTCCTTCGTGAATCTCTTCTTCCGGGTTTTCGCCGCGATGGCTGTCATAGGTTGACGAGAGTTGTTTCGACCCGAAGACGTCTGGTGGAATCTCAGCGAAACCGTCGTCAACCTCTGAAAGCGGCAAAAAACCCGGAAGATAAAGAGATTCACGAAAGATAAGATTTTAATTGCAAACAGTTTATGATGAGTTCAGTCGGCATATTTGAGGGTGACGGATGAGCCATTAAGCCTCAAATACAAATGTATTTAAGAAATAAAAATTTATTCGATCTGCGAAGTCATCACGGAACCACCTAAAGTGAACGCATAACCAAAACGCGTGACGTCTATCGAAATTCTTTCAAGTAGCATGCTGAGAGCAAGAAAGAGAAAAATGACAACGTTCGAAAAATGCATAAACCTCATCTATCTCGTGCCTCCCCTCGAAAATAGTTCACGCTCTCGATTCCACCGGTCCCCCCATACTAAATCCCCCCTTACGCCTCAATGAGTTGCATCAATCCCTAATGAGTTCAGTCAATGACCCGTGAACGGATTCCATTCACGTCGGGGAGAGTGCAACGTGCTGCGAACGCATTTGGCCTCCGGAGAATAGAATGAAAAAAAATCGCGATCGATCACAGCAGTCCAGAATATGACGTCAAGGTAAAAAAAATTGACAAGCTGCAGAATGAAAAATTTCTCATAAACATTTTTTTCGACAGATATTTCTGAACGCTGCATAACCTAGGGTAACTAAATGATGGGAAATATTTCCCACTATAAAGTCGAAAAGGACGCTAAGCTAACCTTAGGTTGTCCTTAGACATGTAATATTCATTCAGCTTCATATTCATTAGCTCAACTTGTATCATGTTTGCATGTTGGTCATATATATATATCTCCATGAATATTTTAACAACTACGGGTCAGTCAATTGGCTGCCAATAACTATACACAGATACTTGCGATATCCAGGAATGGAAGCACTTATTTAAATAGAAATTATCATCTCGGTAATGACCACAACTTGAACTAATAACACTAGTCTTAAGAGAAAACGCCAACTGTAATACTAATTGTAAGTAAAACAACAGGTGTGTTTCAATTACATCCTACTATCAAGAATATCAGATGATTTTCTACATGAAAAAATTAAATATTCATCACCATTGATTTCTTGCGGAAGCGGAGAGATAAATTGTTCCCATGCTTCTTGCCGTAGACCACCAAAGAAAATGGCGTCTAACATGAACCACATTCTCAATCTAAGCAAAATTTTGACTTTGAATTTGAAAATGGTACAGTGTAACCGAAACTAGTCAGCAATAAAGTGTGTGTTTTTGTGTAGAAAAGCTAAGTAATTTCCTTCCAACCATAAAATTTTGACTTGCTAAAACAAGTACATCGATAGTTATATTGTCCTTATTTCATACAAATCCTTTGTAAATGATCATTAAATGCGGGTTTTCAAGCCGTTAATTTATTATTTTCAGGCTAGAACATAGCATAATTGTTTTTACATATGATACTAAATGGGAATTTAGTGTGATCAGTAATAAATTAATAGTTTTAAATATTCCTTTAAAAATTAATTTACTCTAAATTTAGGCACAGAACTAATGGAGGCTCAGATAGCAATAGGGTGGTTTCCTATTCTTTTTTTAATTGCCTAAATCAAAAGATTATTACTCCTGGAGTAGGTATTTCACGCATTTAGATTTTTAAATGACGATATCTATTTTTCGCGATTAAATTAAAAGTGAAAATTTTCAAGCGCGCGAAAACGCGACGGCTAATTATGAATGCTGGGAAAACTCCGTGTGACGTCGTTCTGGCTCCCGCTGCCGCAAGTGAGGTGACCTTGAGGCGAGGATTTGAGTGCTGATACGACGCAGGATGCTAGCAGGTAGTAGAGTACCCTGCTAGCTGGTAGCGCTTGGCTTAAATAAGGATTATTAATACCTTATCAAACGAAGAAAACTTTCCGACCTCAGCCAGTTTTAAAAGGTGATTATTAAGACATGTTTCCCTGAGCTATATGCCTCATGCATGCATTGGTAATCTCAGACGATGTAAAACCCCTATCTACTCGTATAGAAACTAGGTCCCTGTGACGTCACGTGGAGTGGAATCCCATGGGCGCCAATCTGGCCTTTTTCAAATGAGGATAAAATTGACCATTTCCATTCGTCTAAACCGGTATTTCTAAAACCAAATAATTTGTATATTATGAATACACTAATGGCGGGTAACGAATCGCAATCAATGCCTTTCGTTTTCTTTGATGAAGGAAACTACCCTATGGGAAATGGTAGCTCAGAAAAAATAAGACTAATTCCAGCGCAATAAGAAAATTATGTACGTACGACCTATGGCACGCGTGCCTAATGAATCAAAAGGATATTTTCCCTCGATTAAGAGCTTGGGCTCGTTAAAATCAGGTCAAATACCCACTTCAAATGAGCATAACAAGGGCAGCGGTAGGTCATTTCGTAATTACTTAGGAGAAAATAACTTCACAGGGTTATTAAACTGGGGAACATTAATTTTTTTAATAGTTTTTTTCCAGGTTTCTTGTCTTATCACGCTATGACAAATTCATGGGCATTCGTCGAAATACGTCAGACGTAATTTGTAGGCGATATGCATATAATTTTAATAGTTCCATAATACCTTTGGGTCATTTTTATGACGCCCTGGAGGCATTAAACACGTGATTCCGTGGTCAAAACCAAATTTTAAGTACTTTGCACTTGCGGCAATATTTCAAATGACACTAGACACTATTGTGTAACCGAACTCAGTTTAGCTTACCATTTTACAGAGCGATCGTAAAATGCACCGCTGATATGCTTCCATCGAAGAGACTAGGGAACCGTTTTGGTTTATAGTGTGTACTCAAAAACTTAACGGCCGACCAAGGCAAGGTTTTTTTTTCTAGCGGCCAGCGCCTTAATGCATGTTTTTTTTCTTAACCCGGTATGACTCGTAGTTACCCAATCCTTCGATGGCAGTTGGTCACGTTTCATGGAGGAGGGGATAAATATTCATGCTAAGTTCCTCGTCCGGCTCCCAAGTATCGTCCTCCTGGAGAAGGTACCACTTTTTTCTCTTCTTATAGGGCTCCTACCTCCTCTTAAATCCCTGGATCCCTTCTCCACCGATGATTCCCTGGGATGGTCCCCTTTCTATTCTTTACTCATCTGCCGCTTTCACAATACTAAGGATTTGGGTTGAGAGAATGCAGCCATGTGACCATTTCTCTCTCCTCACAATTCCTATTCCCTCCCCTCTTCAACTCCCGCAGGTCTTCTCTCTTGAAATCTTATCTCTTTTTTCCCCGACCCGTACTTGCTGCATGCTATGAGGCTATACGATGCGATGCTAAGCGATCTAGCTATTCTAGCCGCGCGTCCCGAAATCTTCCAAGCCTACAGAACGCTCCACTCTAAAGGCCATTTTACACGGGGCACGTAATTACTCAGGTTAGAAACTGCATTAATTTCTCACAATGTCGTGCAATTGCCCGAATGCACGAACGTAATTAGAACATGGGGCATTTTTTATCTCACGCCCATGCATTCTCGCACGTATTCTAGCAATTCACCGCTTTACACGACACAATGTTGACTCCGACTTCGTACCCATGTTGATCGTATAATTACGACCCCTGTGTAAAATGGCCTTAACGAGAGCCATGTGAACTTATTCTAAACTATGCAAACTTCACGAGGGCTACTTCTTCGATCGTTTTAACTACAGAAAACCGACATCAATACATTCCCGAGAGTACTTGGCCAACCGCGATACACTGTCTTGCACAAAAATTAATAAATCCTACCAACAATATTTCATTCGTCCAATTAAAAATGCTGTAATATGTTCCATATAGCAGAGACCATAGAGAATACGAAAACGTAGTGTAATGGATGTTTATGAAAAATTAATTACAATCAGAAGTTTAAACTTTACGTTTCGAAAGTTTAAAAAAATATAATCGCTGTACCATCCTACAACATGGACAAGGTGAAACAATATGATTGACTCTATAAAACAATTAGCGCCTTAAATTTCCTACAACTCTGTCCATAACTTATTTTACTATAAAGTCAGAAACTATTTTGGGGATAAAATACATGCTGACGGGGATGGATATAAACAGTATCTTATCACTAGCTCAGATTCAAATTGTAATAATAATGAGGATAATTCTACACATAAGCGAAATGTGCTTAAAAAGCTGCCACCCGCAGTTCTCAGCATAAGCACTCGAATCTCTGCACCTACGGTATACAGACATGGAAATATTTCAGAAAACAGAACAGGCTTGTCCTTAAAGCACAGGATTTTGTAAAAGAAATGTTAGTCTTCGATCATGTAAACAGTAGATGCGTTACTAGGGTAAAATATTGGTCCCTACAACAAAAACGTTTTATGAAGAGTCATGAAGGGTTTGCTATGTACCACTAGTGTCACACGCCTCATGAGTCGCGCAGAGCATGCGCAATGCAATGCAATTAGCTGAACCATGTCGTGAATGGGCCCCTCAGGTGAGAATACGAAGTATAACATATTGGATCGGATTGATGCAGTATCCAAATGCTTCGATGGTACATGAAGGGACATATATATGATCTTAGGCTTCGTCGCACTTCGTCGTAGGCACTAACTATCTCGCAGCCAGTAATGCATTTGTTCGCCCATTTTTTAACGGTAACTTCTGAAAATTTGTACAAATATGAAGACACAAAAATTACTAAACCGGCGAGGGCTTCTTCAGTTAGAGAATAGGAATCTTTGAAGTTTTTGATACTTTACGCAAAAGGGCACGGAAAGTTGATGTTAACAGCAGCTCAAAGCAGATCACAATATCATCTTAGGCGCTATGCACCATTCCACCCTTTGGATACGAGAAAATAACATACCGATTCCCGATCCGGACACAAAATAAGAGTGATCAAACTTCAGTGACCTTATCTTTTTAATGTGAGTGGCTGATTATGGAAGAATTTTTATTTTGACCGAATGGTTTCCCCAAACGGATACAGCAGTAATGACATCAGGAAGAGAATTGCGTTAGAAAAGGAGGCGCTCATGAAATGGAAGGAGATTATGAGAGAATCCTTATGTAAGAGATTTAAGAAAAGGTTAGTGAAGAGTATGATCTGAAGTGTAGCGCTTTACGGTGCGGAAACATGGACACTTATAGGTAGGAAGGAGGACGAGAGAATACTTGAGACGTTCCTGATGCTAGTCCGGAGAAGAATTGAGAAGGTGTAGTGGAAGGAGAGGAGGGGGAACGACGAAGTGCTGAATATGGTGAGTGAGGAGAGGCAGCTTCTAGAATAGATACGGATGAGACAAGGTATGGATGGAGTGAGTACTTAGCGGTGAGGGAATGTAGGAAACAGTGTTAGAGAGTATAACGCCGGGTAAATGAGGGAGAGGAAGAAAGAAAATGGAATTTTTAGATAGAAGGAAAAGGAAGTAGGCCTTACTTCGAATTGAAGAGGAAAGTACACATGAAGTAAAGGGAGGCTGACAGAAAGCTTCTTAAGAAAATAAATTCCCCAAGGCCGTACTATTTGCTGTGTCAAGGTGGGGGGTGGGAAGTTATAAGGTTGACGGTGAGGTAATACACGACAATTAAGCTAAAACACGATGAAACAAAACAATCGCGCAGCTCACTCACTCACCTAGCAGATATGATCTAAGAAACAAATTACCGCGTAGGCCTCAATCACACGCGCATTCAGGTTTGCGAAGCTTCCGATTACGCCAGTAACCGACTCACACACAAGAAACAGACAAAATTATAAAATCAGGAAAATCACGCTCACACTCACGCACCTCGTGGATTTGCTCTGAGGAAAAAATTTCCGCGAAGGTCTCAATCCTACAGCCTTGTAACTTCCCACCCCCCCACCTTTTCCCAGCAAAGAGTACGGCCTTGGGGAATTTATTTTCTTTCAACTGTTCAACGGTCTTAGATCGTTCAATCACCTGTAAGCTACTTATAAGTACTGTATGGAAACCTACCTTTATCTGTAGAATACTTTCATAAAAATAATGATCTCCTCGGTGTATTTATCGCGAGCAGACAGCACAAGGGAAAAACCAAAGCTGAAGCCTCCCCCTTCTTCCTGGCTACGTGTGTGGTAAAGACATATCTATAGCTCGTAGCATCGCATTCCGTTTGTGGCTGCTTTCGTCCCGTATATTCCCTTCCTCTTAAGCGACGAACACGCGAAAAAAATGGTCGCAACCCTTTTTTCGAACGGGACCCCACCCTTCTACGTACCATGAGAGCCGAAATATTCCCGACCATTGTTAGCGAAATTGGTCTTTCGTGTGGAATGGACACAATGTGTTTTCACCCCGAGGGCCCTTGAAGGGATCAAGGTAGGGTTTTAGGCGAGCGGGAATTGGGGGAGAGGCGAATCAGGGGATAGCTAGGGTACGAGTGAGGGTAGATGCGTGGGGGTTGGTTTTTGTATAGATTGGTGGGAGTCGGGGTTAAAAAGGAACCCCCTGCTCAGTCGAGATTGAGACTGATTTTTTTTCAACCCGCGTATCCAGCGAGAGTTTTAGAGTTTTGGCTGCGCGATACACCGCGTATAATCACATCCTCAACGGTTCCCTGACCCTGCACCACTTGAATCAGTCCCTGCTCACTTAATTCCATCCCTACCGCTTCTAAAAATTCTATTCCGCCCTTCACTCCAGGCTCCAGAGTCGCTCCAGGGCTTGGTGACAACGCAAACCACTCAGGAACCCCCCGACATCAGCACAGCAGCGTTTCCTCTTGATTCGTTTACGTCCAGGGTCCTATTGTTCATCTGCCCACGCGCAAACCGCGTATAATGCGCTTGTTTGGGTCGCGAGCTTAATGCCAGCGACTCTTCAGAAAAATCCCCGTAACCGTGTTTGCTTACACGCCGGCATATATTTGCTTATCTCCTGGTGACAATTTTTTTCCTTGTCACAGTGAATTAATCTGGATTCGGAATAGAAATGGTTAATCGAAACATGTACCTTCCGGTTGTGCAAGTCGATGCGGATTTATAGCCCGCTTCCTAAAGGTCGGTGGCAAACTCCGGTTCGATGTATGAGCAGTAACATCGATTACTCAATGGAGATTTGAACGGGTGAAGCGGATACTTTATAATACGAAATGTGCAGAGCACTAGCCAATTAGTCCTCATTTACAACAAAGTCTAAATAGATGGGCGGGAGGATGAACATAAAATTTCCCAGTGCAAAACCTCACTTGTGCGAATGCATGAACAAAAAATATAACCTGTAACAATTTGGTTCACGCATTCGTACATGTTCCTTTTCGGAACATCAAAATCCTTCACTCATCAATTACATATACCTACTAATAATGAGAGACACTTTGTTTCTCCCACAAATTTATATATTTCTATTTTATTACCGGTTTCGGCTGTTACACCATTATCAAATACCAATACAAACGTGGATATTTGATAATAGTGTAACAGCCGAAACCGGTGATAAAATAGAATTTTTTAAACCTGTGGAAGGAACAAAGTGTCTTTCATTATTAACATTGAGTCCTTCCACCACCTACGTGCTTCAAGGTTCGATTTAAGTACATATGCTACCATTAATGTACATTTCTCCTCAGATAAGGCCAATACTGCCACAAGCTCTTGGGAACCACCCGACGTCCCCAGCATCAGCACAGCAGCGTTCCCTCTTGATTCGTTTACGTCCAGGGTCCTATTGTTCATCTGCCCACGCGCAAACCGCGTATAATGCGCTTGTTTGGGTCGCGAGCTTAATGCCAGCGACTCTTCAGAAAAATCCCCGTAACCGTGTTTGCTTACACGCCGGCATATATTTGCTTATCTCCCGGTGACAATTTTTTTCCTTGTCACAGTGAATTAATCTGGATTCGGAATAGAAATGGTTAATCGAAACGTGTACCTTCCGGTTGTACAAGTCGATGCGGATTTGTAGCCCGCTTCCTAAAGGTCGGCGGCAATCTCCGGCTCGATGTATGAGCAGTAACATCGATTACTCAATGGAGATTTGAACGGGTGAAATGGATACTTTATAACACGAAAATGTGCAGAGCACTAGCCAATTAGTCCTCATTTACAACAAAGTCTAAATGGATGGGCGGGAGGATGAACATAAAATTTCTCAGTGCAAAACCTCACTTGTGCGAATGCATGAACAAAAAATATAACCTGTAACAATTTGGTTCACGCATTCGTACATGTTCCTTTTCGGAACATCAAAATCCTTCACTCATCAAGTACATATACTAATAATGAAAGACACTTTCTTTCTTCCACAAGTTTATAAAGATTTCTATTTTATAACCGGTTTCGGCTGTTACACCATTATCAAATACCAATACAAACATGGGTATTTGATAAGTCGACGTCGATGCGGATTTGTAGCCCGCTTCTGAAAGGTCGGCGGCAAACTCCGGCTCGATGTATGAGCAGTAACATCGATTACTCAATGGAGATTTTAACGGGTGAAGCGGATACTTTATAAGAAAATGTGCAGCGCACAAGCGAATAAGGTCTTGTTTAAAACCATATCTAAATGAATGAGCGCGTAGACGAACGTTAAATCTCCCCTTGCAAAACCTCACTTGTGCGAATGCATCAACAGAAAATATAACCTGTTATAATTTGTTTCACGAACATGTTCCTTTTCGGTTCACCAAACCCATTCATCACACATCAAGTACTACATATACTACCATTAATCTACATTTTTCCTCAGCTAAGGCCCATATGTACTGCCGTAAAGGACTGAGTGACTGTTATGTACCATACTACCGGACCTTGACGTTAGTATTGGCCTTAGTTGAGGAAAAATGTATATTAGTAGTAGTAGATGTACGTCATTTTGAAAAAAAAACACTAATGTAATGTTTTCACACCAAAAGAATCACGGATAAGTACGTATTGAAAAATACTAATAAATTCTACATAAACAGCCCTAATTTATTGAATTTAATATCACGCTAACAATATTATACAAAAATCTTGATGCATACCTTAAAAATTAATGTAAGCGCTTAAGGCATCGGCCAATAGTCTCAAGTGGCAAGGTATATATTTTATAACACATAGTTACACACCAGCCTCTCCGTATACTACGGCGGAATTGTATACTACGGTGGAGGTATTGTATGCAACCGCGTAATTTCTTCATTCTATCACATGACCCTGGTTTCAAGGAAGACTCGAGCTAAACCGAGCATCGCGTGCCACGATGATGAGAAAAAAATTATGATTCCGGCCCATGAGGTCTCCAAAGGGTTTGCCCTGCGGGTCATTTTTCTCCTTGGTAGAAAACAATTACGAATGACTTAGATCGAGATAGAGGCACGGGCGTGCCACGTGCCGTGAATTCCCTCATGAAGCGGGCTCTCCCACGCGGAACGTGCGCAAGAAGACGTGTCACCATGCCAAGGCAATGCAGACACGACTAATACCATCATCCCCACGAGACTAACGACGCGCGACCCCTACGAAAATTCCGCCACCAGTTACGGTTCCATCTCATTTGCATCATAAGGGGTCGGGTGGCTGTTATCAGGGGACTCCCATCTCCGAAAAAACCGCCAAAAAGATGGTTCCCCTATTTTCACCCTCCCCTCTTCTAAAGTTTTCTATAGGAGGGGACAACTGTTTGTCGCGGGGGAGGGCTAAGTGGAAGGTCACGAGGCGGGGTTGCCACATCTCTAATATAAAATAAATTCGCCTCCGGTATAAGGTTTCAAAAGTTATCATTGATCATCCCTATTCTTTTATATATTCATGATCTAATAAAGCCGACTTTTTCCGGAGAGATATCGCAGAACAACATATCTAATGATAAACGAAGATATCAAAGATACAGTTTCCGGCGTGATACAGTGGAAATCTTTGATATTCAGCTCATTAAAACAACTTGTCTGTTTCCACACTCTTTTATTTTCACCGACCATGGTTTTGGCAACTTGTGTCTTGATAATGGCACAAGTTGCCTAAACCTTGGTCAGTGAAAATAAAAGAGTGTGGAAACAGACAAGTTGTTTTAATAAGCTGAATAAACTAAGATATCGTAATAACCACTAATTTTTGTTGAACAGCTCACAACACGTGTTTTGCTTGCCTTACAATAATCACCTGGTACTAAAACATTCCTATTTTAGGCAGTTATATACGTATACCTCTTCAAAAAGAAGTGAAGACTTTTGAATGTATCTATCTGAAATAGGAATTTGTTGGTACACGATGATGATAGTAAGGCAATCGAAACACGTGTCGTGAGCTGTTAAAAAAAAGTTTTGAAGAGTGCGATACCTTTTTTCGTCATATTATCCAATAATTTGGATAAAAGCATTCGAAATGTGGTGCTTCCGAAGAACATTGAAGATACAATGGATCGAACGAGTAAGTAATGAGGAAGAGTTAATATGAGTGGGAGAAAAGTAAAGTCTTCTAAGACCCTTAATGAGAGCTTCCATAGTTGGCCACAGTGTGAGGCATGATGAAAATAACCGTAGAAGAATAGATGAAAGGAAAGAAGGGTAAGGGACAGCCCGAATGAGTTACATAAGACAGGTTACAAAGGATGTAAAAGAGAAGAAATACGTCGATGAGTTAAGACTAGCGGATAAAAGAGAGGGGTGAAGAGCTGCATCAAACCAATCTTAGCAATTTCGGCTGATGATGATGATTTTGGATAACTATCAGCAGCATAATATGGGCAGATATATTACACTAGACTACGGCTATACGGGCGACCCAATATTTGGGGCAGCCGTTTACTTAAAACAAATCTTCAAGAACAGAAGCATATTCAGCAGTTATTTTGATTCGCTTAATTTGGACAAAAAGCTGAATACACAGACCATCCATCGGTAATATTCGCCTAAAATTGGAATAGAAACAATTTTTTAAACACCAGAATTCGATTTTGAAAGTACGCTCGCTCTTCAATGAACACGTATTCATTAAGTATCCTCTTTAATGGGCTCTCTCAACGCTGCTTAAGTAATAAAAGCATCCCTACGCAATGATTCTGTGAAATATATTATATATAATACATTTCACAGAATGTAGAAATGAAAAATGTATTATATATAATCTATTCTCAAATATTTTATAAGGAAATTGAATATAGAATATTTATACAAGTTATTTAAATAAGTAGTACCAACAAGTTCTGTTTACATATAGCTCACGGACAGTTTATTAAGGAGTTAACCGATGAAAGTCAAATTTCTACTCTTTACTATCATAGCGCATGCCTCCATAAAGCCACCATTCAATAATGAATATGGCTTCTTAATGACTAGAGAAAGAGGAAAGAAAACGTCATAAGTAAGTACTACAAATATTTTAGATATTTTAGTTTTAGATGTTAGTCGAATTAATTGCACAAGAACCGTTTCAAAAGGATTTTCGATTCCTTGTCGCATTAGTAACCTTAAGTCTATTAGGCATATTACTTAAGTTCAGGGTAATATTTAAACGATCTATTATCATGATTGATAGATATAAATTCCACAAAACAACTCTGGAATTCTCCAGTTTTACAGGATGACATAATTCTACCCTTCAAATGCCCAAACATACAATAATTTCAAGCGAGATCTATTAGCTCCCAAACTATTTTCGGTCGAAATGCTACAAACAGTCTTATGCTGAATACTAACGGGTGAATTCAGCACCAGCCGTTCCCTTACGACGAATGACACCGAATAGATGCCACGGTTAATGTCGCTCTCGTGGGGACCACCGACGGTCAGCCGCGCTAATGAGGGTCCAACCTCGACTTCGAGCCTAATCCGACCCTTTTCGGGGACCCGAGCTCGCGAGGGATGGACCCAAAACACCGGGAGGGCCCCCACCCATCTGAACCACGTGTAGTACATTTTGCATTTTACAATTCTTTTAGTGCTATCTACAATTTATTGGCTTTATCGTCTTCTTGATCACACCAGGAATACGGGCGTTTTTTGATCGTCTTTCTACGATGATTTTTAAGAATTTTATCCAATCAGCGATAAAAGTCCCCTTCTGACTTGGCAACGCTGCATCCAGCAACTTGGGGGGTGGGGTAGGAAAGGCCTCTCGCTCCACGCTGAACAATGGCATTCTCAATTCTGGGAAGTTCTGCGAGCCATTTCTAGGGTGTTTGGCAGGGGTGATCAATAACCAGCATGCATTTGGACTCCAACATGCAACAAATTATACTACTATATGCTGTTAGAAATAATCCGTAGTATGTTGGCGACCGTAAGATATGGTTAACTTCGTCAGAAAAGACACTGCTTTTGAATTTGTCTAAAAGATTTAGCCTATTTTCCAATCATGAGGGTCCCAAACACTGGCAGCGTATTCCAAATGTGGTCTAACGAGGGAAAAGTAGCTAATTTCTCTCACTTTGTCGTCGCACTGTCCTAATATTCCTTTAATAAAACCCATTTTACGATTACCTTGACCGGTTATTTCTCGAATATGTTTATTCCACGATAGATCATTATTGAGTCTAACTGCTAGATATTTCAGGGATTCAACAGTCTCTACTTGGCTCCCCCAATAATATAGCTGCGTTGTAGGACGTTATTCTTCTTCAAGAAATTCATTACGACGCATTTTTTCCAAATTTAATTCTACATCTACATTTACATTATACCCTGCGAGCCACCTCTAGGGTGTTTGGCAGGGGGTGATCAATCACCAGCATGCAGCATGCATTTGGACTCCCACATGCACACCACACCGTCCAAAAAACGTCCCGTATGATAACAAGCTATACTACTATATGCTGTTAGAAATAGAATATAGAATAGAAATTCAGAAACATGCATTAAGTTTTACATAGGTTAGTAGGCTACACTACAAGTCATGCAATCTATTTACGAGTTCTATTGCTGCCGTTATAATCTCTTATTGATCGTGGAAAAAATGACATTCGGAATCTGTCTGTTCTACAATCTATCTCTCTTATTTCATTTATATGATCTGATTTTCCGTAGTACGTTGGCGTCCGCAAGATATGGTTAACTTCGTCAGAAAAGACACTGCTCTTGAATTTATCTAAAAGGTTTATTCTATTTTTCAATCTACGGTCCGACAGGGATTCCCATCCGAGTTTATCTAAGAGGTCAGTTACACTAACAAGACTATCGTAACGACCTTTCACATACCTAACTTACACCATACTTCTAACTGCCAAGCATCGCACCACGCTTGGATAGCAGCAAGGTCATTCGTTAGTTCATCTATATATATATCTCTGCTGGGACGGATGATTTGTTACACGTCGTCTGAGGAAACATTTCCTCCAAATTTACTAATAAATTAATGCATATACTTCGATCTTCGCTCCCGTAAAGAATGAGTAACCCTGTTAAGCCTTGAGATTTTGCTGCTATAGGCAGCGATGAAGCACGGAGGAATTGCACTTCATTGCATGAAAAACAAAAGCATTCCATAGAACCTTCACCCTCATACGACGAAAAAATGCACAGAATAACACTTTCTAAGGGGTGCTAATATTACCCTAATGAGAGAAAAACCAGGAATAGTAAAGGACACAAATTAATGGGAAAAGGAATTAGAAAACATTGATTCATCACCAGCGCTGGATTGGCCATAACTTTGTGGAATTCCGTATTTTTTCCAATCTACATCTACATTGACATAATACCCTACGAGCCACCTCTAGGGTGTTTGGCAGGGGGTCATCAATCACCAGCATGCAGCATGCATTTGGACTCCCACATGCACACCACACCGTCCAAAAAACGTCCCGTATAATAACAAACTATACCACTATATGCTGTTAGAAATAATAATTGAATTAAGAAACATGCATTAAGTTTTACATAGGTTAGTAGGCTACACTACAAGTCATGAAATCTATTTACGAGTTCTATTACTGCCGTTATAATCTCTTATTGATCGTGGAAAAAAAGACATTCGGAATCTGTCTGTTCTGCAATCTATCTCTCTTATCTTATTTATATGATCTGATCTTCCGTAGTATGTTGGCGTCCGTTAGATATGGTTAACTTCGTCAGAAAAGACACTGCTTTTGAATTTGTCTAAAAGATTTAGCCTATTTTCCAATCATGAGGGTCCCAAACACTGGCAGCGTATTCCAAATGTGGTCTAACGAGGGAAAGTAGCTAATTTCTCTCACTTTGTCGTCGCACTTCCCTAGTATTCTTTTAACAAATGCCTGTGAATAGCCTATTCGACAAAAGCAAATCAGAATCAACACAGCTAGTAACTATAAGCATAAAACGTCAGTTGAATCATAATTTCAAAAGAAGTCAAGCGTCTGTGATTAGATGGCTGTTCCTTGCCTCCAATTTTACTATTTGCCTTACATAAGCAATTTTCCCTCCCTCCACTTTATCCCTCCCACTAGTAGGCTGCGCGCTAGGCTTAGATTGCTTGAGAAATTGAGAATGGATGTCTTTAAGAGCGACACAGAGAACATAATATTGGAGCCACACTATATTTCCAGGTCCGACAGAAGCGATAAATTAAGAGAGATGTTTTGCCGAACGGATAGATATGGGAATTCGTTTTTCACCCAAACCATTAAGGACTTTAATGAACGCTAGTCCACACTTCGTTAGAGCACTTATTTTTTTTAAAGCTGATGATGAATCAATGTTTTCTAATTCCTTTTCCCATTAATTTGTGTCCTTTACTATTCCTGATTTTTCTCTCATTAGAGTAATATTAGCACTCCTTAGAAAGTGTTATACTGTTCATTTTTTCGTCGTATGAGGGTTAAGGTTCTATGGAATGATCTTGTTTTTCATTCAAGGAAGTACAATTCCTCCGTGCTTCATCGCTGCCTATAGCTGCAAAATCTCAAGGCTTAACAGGGTTGCTCATTCTTTACGGGAGCGTAGATCGAAGTATATGCATAATTTTATTAGTAAATTTGGAGGAAATGTTTCCTCAGACGACGTGTAACAAATCATCCGTTCCAGCAGAGATATAGATGAACTAACGAATGACCTTGCTGCTATCCAAGCGTTGTGCGATGCTTGGCAGTTAGAATTACATTTGAAAAAAATGCGTCGTACCGTAAACAGGGACAGCTTTGCCAAGTGGGGCAACTTTGCCAGGTTTTGAAAAATATTATGTTTGGTGCCCTACTAAGTTTCCTAATTATCCGAGAGAGGGCCTATGTTTTCATCACTCAGACAAGATATTGAGTGATAGCCTTTCCACACACTTGTAGTCTTACAAGTTGTTTTCAGGTCTTTATTAGTGTTTTGTTTTTGTAGGGCCAAACTGAATATTTTTGGTAGTCTATTTAAGTGTCTCGCCCTTCCCATTTACTCAAATGTAAGTAAAAACTTCTGGTATCGTTCAATAGAGCATATAATTTACTTTCAGAATCGCTTTAAATGGTAAAATATTTGTTGTATTTAGATTTAATAATTTAACTTGGCAATGTTGCACCAGGAAACTTGGTGGAAATGGGACAACTTTGCCAACCGACAATATTGTTATTTCTCCACTACCAGTACACTTTTTCCTAAGGGTGCGTTTTTCATATTCGTTTTATAGGCCTTTCAAATGCCAAGACGCTTTAATACCAAGTTGGGAGGCCGAAGGTATCGAAATTATGATGACAGTACGCTGCCACTTGCTGTCTCCGCAGTGATTTGTAATGAATTGAGCAGTGGAAAAGCAGCCCAAAAGTACAATATTCCGCATAGGACAATTGAAAGTAAGGTGAAGTGTCACCATACAAAGAATCCAGGGCGCCATACGGCATTGAGCAAGGGTAAGGAAGAAGAGATACTCGAACATGTGCTAGTTTGTGCTGACTGGGGAATGCCTTTTAATGCCATTGGTTGACGATTGATTCGTTTTGTGTTCTTACGCCATCGTCCAATCATTTATGTCAAACCCTTTGATTTTTCGGTCTTCGCTCCTTGTAAAAAACAAATGGAGAGCCATACTGACAGACCATAATTGTGGAACTTTAATAGTTATAAAACCATCGAAAAGAATGTATTTCCAACACTTTTGGCAAAAATTCTCAGTGCTTTGGTTGAAGAAAGTAAAATGAACTCAAACATGATATCAGGGTTCGAGAAATGTGACATCGTGCCACACAATCCCGGAGAAGTTTGGTCTTGAATTCCGGATGCATAGAAAACTGATCGTAATGACACTCCTACAAGAGTAAGTGATTCATTTTTGAACTGTCTTCAATCCTGTCGTCACAATCAAACAAAAGTTCGCCATAGAGAAGAAGACGGAAAATTAATGTGGCCCCTGGAGAAACCATGGACAAATCACACCTGGTCACTTCCAAGCACCTCCACACAAAATCTTGTTGGAGGGACTTGCCAAAAGGAGAAAAATTAGGGGAATGACAATAGCATTCCACGTTCAATGCATTGGGTATCTTGGAGTACCATTCTATATTTAAGAGTTTTCTAAATAAACATTATTTTTCCGTTGTTTTATTGAGGTTTCCGCTGGATATAACTCCGTTGGCAAAGTTGCCCCAGATCCATAGAATCTTTGCTAACTACATTTTCAATTTTTTTAACATATAAACTTTTACTTAAGTTGTCATTTTTGCACAAATTTTGAAAGTAGAGACCAAGAATAATGGCTTAAAATGGTTTTAAACCATTTCCGTACATGAACTTACAAGAATGCGGTTGAAAAAGAAAAAAAAAGTGGCAAAGTTGTCCCGGTTTACGGTAATGAATTTCTGGAAGAAGAATAACTTCCTACAACGTAGCTATATTATTGGGGGAGCCAAGTAGAGACTGTTGAATCCCTGAAATATCTAGCAGTTAGACTCAATAATGATCTATCGAGGAATAAACATATTCGAGAAATAACCGGTCAAGGTAATCGTAAAATGGGTTATGTTAAAGGAATATTAGGAAAGTGCGACGACAAAGTGAGAGAAATTAGCTACTTTTCCCTCGTTAGACCACATTTGGAATACGCTGCCAGTGTTTGGGACCCTCATGATTGGAAAATAGGCTAAATCTTTTAGACAAATTCAAAAGCAGTGTCTTTTCTGACGAAGTTAACCATATCTAACGGACGCCAACATACTACGGAAGATCAGATCATATAAATAAGATAAGAGAGATAGATTGCAGAACAGACAGATTCCGAATGTCTTTTTTTCCACGATCAATAAGAGATTATAACGGCAGTAATAGAACTCGTAAATAGATTTCATGACTTGTAGTGTAGCCTACTAACCTATGTAAAACTTAATGCATGTTTCTTAATTCAATTATTATTTCTAACAGCATATAGTGGTATAGTTTGTTATTATACGGGACGTTTTTTGGACGGTGTGGTGTGCATGTGGGAGTCCAAATGCATGCTGCATGCTGGTGATTGATGACCCCCTGCCAAACACCCTAGAGGTGGCTCGTAGGGTATTATGTCAATGTAGATGTAGATTGGAAAAAATACGGAATTCCACAAAGTTATGGCCAATCCAGCGCTGGTGATGAATCAATGTTTTCTAATTCCTTTTCCCATTAATTTGTGTCCTTTACTATTCCTGGTTTTTCTCTCATTAGGGTAATATTAGCACCCCTTAGAAAGTGTTATTCTGTGCATTTTTTCGTCGTATGAGGGTGAAGGTTCTATGGAATGCTTTTGTTTTTCATGCAATGAAGTGCAATTCCTCCGTGCTTCATCGCTGCCTATAGCAGCAAAATCTCAAGGCTTAACAGGGTTACTCATTCTTTACGGGAGCGAAGATCGAAGTATATGCATTAATTTATTAGTAAATTTGGAGGAAATGTTTCCTCAGACGACGTGTAACAAATCATCCGTCCCAGCAGAGATATATATATAGATGAACTAACGAATGACCTTGCTGCTATCCAAGCGTGGTGCGATGCTTGGCAGTTAGAAGTATGGTGTAAGTTAGGTATGTGAAAGGTCGTTACGATAGTCTTGTTAGTGTAACTGACCTCTTAGATAAACTCGGATGGGAATCCCTGTCGGACCGTAGATTGAAAAATAGAATAAACCTTTTAGATAAATTCAAGAGCAGTGTCTTTTCTGACGAAGTTAACCATATCTTGCGGACGCCAACGTACTACGGAAAATCAGATCATATAAATGAAATAAGAGAGATAGATTGTAGAACAGACAGATTCCGAATGTCATTTTTTCCACGATCAATAAGAGATTATAACGGCAGCAATAGAACTCGTAAATAGATTGCATGACTTGTAGTGTAGCCTACTAACCTATGTAAAACTTAATGCATGTTTCTGAATTTCTATTCTATATTCTATTTCTAACAGCATATAGTAGTATAGCTTGTTATCATACGGGACGTTTTTTGGACGGTGTGGTGTGCATGTGGGAGTCCAAATGCATGCTGCATGCTGGTGATTGATCACCCCCTGCCAAACACCCTAGAGGTGGCTCGCAGGGTATAATGTAAATGTAGATGTAGAATTAAATTTGGAAAAAATGCGTCGTAATGAATTTCTTGAAGAAGAATAACGTCCTACAACGCAGCTATATTATTGGGGGAGCCAAGTAGAGACTGTTGAATCCCTGAAATATCTAGCAGTTAGACTCAATAATGATCTATCGTGGAATAAACATATTCGAGAAATAACCGGTCAAGGTAATCGTAAAATGGGTTTTATTAAAGGAATATTAGGACAGTGCGACGACAAAGTGAGAGAAATTAGCTACTTTTCCCTCGTTAGACCACATTTGGAATACGCTGCCAGTGTTTGGGACCCTCATGATTGGAAAATAGGCTAAATCTTTTAGACAAATTCAAAAGCAGTGTCTTTTCTGACGAAGTTAACCATATCTTACGGTCGCCAACATACTACGGATTATTTCTAACAGCATATAGTAGTATAATTTGTTGCATGTTGGAGTCCAAATGCATGCTGGTTATTGATCACCCCTGCCAAACACCCTAGAAATGGCTCGCAGAACTTCCCAGAATTGAGAATGCCATTGTTCAGCGTGGAGCGAGAGGCCTTTCCTACCCCACCCCCAAGTTGCTGGATGCAGCGTTGCCAAGTCAGAAGGGGACTTTTATCGCTGATTGGATAAAATTCTTAAAAATCATCGTAGAAAGACGATCAAAAAACGCCCGTATTCCTGGTGTGATCAAGAAGACGATAAAGCCAATAAATTGTAGATAGCACTAAAAGAATTGTAAAATGCAAAATGTACTACACGTGGTTCAGATGGGTGGGGGCCCTCCCGGTGTTTTGGGTCCATCCCTCGCGAGCTCGGGTCCCCGAAAAGGGTCGGATTAGGCTCGAAGTCGAGGTTGGACCCTCATTAGCGCGGCTGACCGTCGGTGGTCCCCACGAGAGCGACATTAACCGATGCCACTGAAGATATCCGTCTTCGCGCGGTTGAGGAAGCTTGATAAGGCAATACCATATTGTCTTTTTAAAACCGCTTACGTTCCTATGTTCAAGTTAGCGTAACTGATCGTCCCGCCAAATGTCGAGACAAATGCCTCACGTAACCTCACGGTTAGGATATTCTTCTGCAGGCGAGATAAGTCGCCTTAAGTGGCAATTAGTACTCACACAAGAGGAGAATTTAAGAGCACGAATACCGAATAAGTGAAGCGAGTAAAAAATTCACAGTTTCCAACGTTCTCTCTTACGGACAATTAATTCCACCGAAATAATTTAAATTTCTCGAGGGAATCCGACACTGAAAAATGCCATGCAGCATCTGTCTTGAGAGAACTAAGGCCGTTTGAAAAGATATGCTAACCAAAAGGGATAGGAATGATTCTACAGATGCCTGTTATGGTTTTACAGCCTAAAACAAGGCTGCAAACGACATCTTAGAAGCCATCTTAAGTGCTTAGGCTTAAAAATGCATGTTTCTTCATTTAAATGAAGCAGACATTGCATAATCTTTTAACCGAATTCAATACTGTACAGGAAAGTGGCGTAACTATGGGGGGGAGATGGGATAGATCCCCCTCCAAAGCCTCAGAGATATTTAAAAAAATATTTAACACTACTGTCTAGTTTTGACATATAATTACTGGATCAGCTTAAAGTTAAATATCATTTGCACTAGATGTAGCAGGCCTCCCCATTCCCCCAAAGGTATTCCTAGATACGCTACTGGTGCAGGATAGTGTCTAATTAACTGAATAATAAATAGCAATGTTAATTCAATTATGCTTTACTGATATCTCAAAAAATGCATACTTATATATATTTATATGAATTACTAAACAAAAACCATCACTCTATCAAAACTTGGAAAAATTCTCCACCATTAAATACATAGGTCACATCCTGCCACCACGCTAAAAACCGTGAGCCGTCAAACGATAAGATTTAATGGCGTATTTTCAATTATTCTCTCGAGAATTCTGTCGCTCAGAAGAAACTTTTTGTGCTTGTGTACAGCTTTAAAGTGTTATTAAAAGACTGAACTAATATGAAATAGCATGTTGTAGCATAGGCGGATCTTGGAGGGGGCACGTGCCCCCCCCCCCCCCCCCCCCAGACCCTTAAAAATATGCAACATTTTTAATACGGCCCCATTACCATTGCGTTCGTTTCAGTGTCACCGACTGCATGGGACCTGAGGGGGCCCTAGCCCCCTCAAAAATTCATTATGGGTGTGAAGAAAAAATGTGTCAGGCTTGTCGATTTTCCCCGGAGTGTCCAGATATCGAGATACGAGTTATCAGGGCTCTAATGTTGATCATATGACTCTTCTAAAATGCTTAAAAAACTCAAAACTCACTACTTAGAAAATTTCCTAGGGGCAAGAGCCCCGATTTGGGCCCCCCCAATATTTTTTGTAAGTCGGCATCCCTGGTTTGTTTTGTATTACAAGGTATTCTTGTGCCCCCCCCCCCCCCCAGAACATAATCTTGGATACGGCCTTACTTGTGCCCCTACCAGAAAGAAATCCTGGATCCGCCCCTGTGTCGTAGGAAAGATGGCCATAAAAAATGATCTCGAAAAGCCCATCAAGAACGATAGGCAGAATTATTAAGCATATAGTAATTATCCCCATTTCAAATTAACATGGAATCTTTTTTAATAAATGGAGTTTGCAGCACGCCCCACTCCATGCGAAAAATAGCCGTAAAACCTGGTATGATAGATATTTGGCATCGATTAAGCCCGAATCGCTACATAATTTTGCATGTAGAAGTTCAAGGACAATTTCGACTATTATTTTTTAATAATTGGGAAAATTAAGTATGCGGATTATGAGCCCTCATCTTCAACTTGATACGTAACGAAACTCACTTAGTGTTTTAATCAAACATATGAAAATAATTTCATTTCGAATATAAATCTTATGTAAGCAAAATAAATCATAGAAAAATGATAAGGTAAGGTCTCCCGAAATTTTTGAGCCCGGAGTAACCCGTAGTTTATTACATGTATGTACCACATATTACGTCCGCGGACTCACTAATCACGGAGAATGATATTAAATAAGGTGGAAATTTTGCTAGAAATGTTTATTTTGCCAGCCTCGGTGACGGTGGGGTAAACCCCTCGCCTGCCAATCCATAGGTCATGGGTAAAACCATAGAATCCCGCCTGGGTAGGTGATCTCTAACCAGGGCATATGTGTTTGCTTCGTTAATGTTGAAATCCCGTTATAAATGCCGCAATGTGCTGTTTACGGGGCAGTGGGTAATGAATAAATAAATTCCATGGCACTTTTGATCGCCCGCCCGTAAACCTAATAGCTAAATTCCCCGAAAACAAACGACTCCTTCCGAAAACTTGATTTGGATTATAAGATTTTTTTCAGCGGATTATATAAATAAATAATTCTCGCGTTTCTAGCCGAGTGAGAAAATTTTTAGCTGACGTATCAATGGAACACACTTCCTTCGTCCTCAGAGTAAAAATGATAACGTAAAGAAGGAGAATACATTGTCCCTCAGATTGAGCGCACATAACGCAGGAAGGAAGGCCTCCAGGAAGGAAGGCCTACTGCTTTGAGGACGATGGAAGAGTGTTCCAATGAAACGTCTTCTATAAATTTTCTTACACGGCTGGCAGCTCGAGAATTATTTACTGAATTGGGCGTCTCTCTAGTTGGCTGTTTGTAGCGAGTACCACTCTTCGTCCACTTTTACAGACACTTTCAATATATTAAATTACTTTTATTTCTGTAGCTTCTCAAGTTTTGGGAGCCCCACGAGTTTCAATTTCAATAATAAACTCTGCACTAGTATTCCCCCTCCCTCTGTGGGCCTGCCTAACTTTGTAATTTTACAATTTTCAATATTATTTTCGGTTATATTTTCGTCGAAATAATTTTATGCATAAACACTGGCATTTTTTAAGCTAGAATTTTCTTATTTCATGTTTGTTGTAGACATTTTAAGAGGGTAATATACGCACGTTAGGAAGAAGAAATATATATTGAAGTAAATTTAACAGAGGGGTCCGGCATAAATGTAGCCTATCACCAGCAATCAATACGTGCACGAAGGGAGCGATAAAAAGACGTACAAGAACAAGGAACCATGGGGATCAAGGTGAATCAAAAAGAATTAAGCATATAACGATTCGCAGATAACATTACAATCACCGTAGGAAATGAATAAGATCAATAGTATTCAAATACAAAAATTGAAAAACTATTCCATAAATGCAATAAGAAAATGAACTGGAAGAAAAAACCAAGATACTTCCATGCTGAAGAGAGAAAGATGTGGCTGACATTCGCCTCAAGGGAGAGAGGTTAGAGCGAGTGAAGTAGCACGTCGGACATCAAGCCTCAAATATCTCAAGTATTTCAGGAATACAATATGAAAATAAATAGGAATAAAACCAAATATAAGAGTTAATGTCATGGTGCTACCGAGCTCGGCGACTAGAGACCAGGAAATATTACGTAGAAACATTGGTGTGGGTAGAAGGACTCTATGGAAGGACTCTTGCGATATCGGAAAAAGTGATCAGAAAAGAACAGAGAACTTCGAAACCTGGTGCTGGAGGAGGATGATGAAGATAAAATGGATGGATAGGGGTGAGAAAGAAGGGGTACAATGTAGTGGCGTAGGCAGGGAGGAGTCCAGGTGGCCCGGACCCCCCCCCCCCCCCCACACCACCCCCATCCCCCGAAATATAAAAAAAACAATTATTTTCCTTCATAAAAGAATAAAAAATATTGAAAAATCATGAATTTACAAAATATTTCTTTAACAAATGAAGTTTTTTAGATTATGAAAAGTGTTCAAATTAGTTTAAAACTCTTTACTTAGTACCCTTTTTTTGAAAAATTTTCCTCCCTGGTTTTGAACCCCCCAAACGAAATTCCTGGCAACGCCACTGGTACAGTGGCGTAACTATGAGGGGGAGATGAGGGGATATATCCTCCCCCAAAGCCTCTGAGAAATCAAAAAAATATTTTAAAATCTTGCCTGGATTTGATATATAATGATTGCATCTGCTGAAAGTTAAATTTTAAGTGCCACAATGATGTAAAATGCATTTTCAGGCATGTTATTTTTCAATATATTTCCCTAACTCCCTGTTTCCTGGGGGTAGCCCCCACTAACCTCCCTCATCCCTCCCTAAAGCCCCCTGATCCCCCCAAAGCATACTCCTAGTTACGGCACTGAAGGGGTATATATAAGAATGGGAGAAGAAATGACTCTATGGATCCCTTTATGCAAAAGAATAACACAATGGATTGGCCACGAAATGAGACAGCAGTTACGTGGTATACATAACGGAGGGAGAAATTTATGGGAAGTCCCTAGAGAAAGACAACCACCAGATCAATAAGGATACCGAGAAGAGAAGCCTCAAGGAGGTAAAAAAAAACTAGCTCGTGAGAGATATAAGCTGCAGCTTACCAATATTGGAATTACAATATTATTTATGCACGTGGAAATTTTATCATGAATCAACAGACAACGATAAGAATCCAAAATTAAAATGGCATACTAGGAAGGCAGGGTAAATTTTGAGAATATTTTTGTGCGATTTTCATGTGTCTGATCTATTTATCTGCGACGGTTCAGCATAAAGAATTTATATCGTAGCAAATGTGCATGCATTACATTTTTTCTCATCGCATATCTACGAGTTGTAACCAAAACAATTCTGCAGAATAGATTAGCCAGAAAGCGTAGAAAGTAAAATTGACTAAAGCAAGATTTCACGCTCAAATTTACAAAATTAAATAACTCACGTATGGTAACCGACAAAATTACACTACAAAAATCGAACTCCAAGTTATTACCATTAGCGAAATGAAAGATTGCAGAATTTCCACAGAATTTATTTCAGTAGGACGCGTTTCTTTGTCACAACAACATTATCAATAGCTGTAAAAAAAACTGTTTTTGTAACAACGAAATATTTGCATTCAAACAAATTCGGAGATAATACGTCAATGCTTCATTTAACTAAAAACTATGGAAATCGATGGTCTAAAAAATTCCATTTTGTAAATACTACATGAAGGTATAAACACCCTTGCATCCAGGATTAGTAGGGGGATCGGCAAAATTAAGCCAATATAACTATAGATGAAGAACATAACTGTAAAATCTGATTGAATAAAATTCAGCGTACCTTCATTAGTTCTCAATGAGTGAGCACCGAAATGCGCGCGCGGAAAATAGGGAGCACATTCCTCCCCTTCATTTGTTTTCGTCCGCATCATTAGGTCGATCGCGTTTTCCCTCTCAATTTTCTGCTTCGCCGCAGACGACCTTCATTCAAAAGCGAGCGAATTTTTCACGCTCGAATTTCGGCGCAAACACGTGTAAATCAATTATGGCGGTAAATCCAGCTTAATAGTTCATACACATTAACAGGATGATTGTTCTGTTAATGAAAAGATTTCAATTTTTTTTGTATAATTATTCGAAACCAACATTGGTGGCCAAGGACCCCGATTATGAATGAATGAAAGTTTATACCCTGATGTTTTCCCAATAAGAACAAATACAAACACACACAGACAATTTCTGCTCAAACAACGAAAACTAAGATTTGCAACAAAAATAAAAAATAAGCTTAAGCAAAAATTACCCCAGGTAAACAATGAGAATATATAGAAACGAACAAGAGGAAGAGGAAAATGAAAAAAAAACTTCAGATAAGTTGTGAGAGCACACCATAAAAATAAATATGATTCACCGACGCTAGTTCTCGCTGAAGTAATCTTTAAAAAGCTTTTCTTTGAAACTAGATAGAGAAGATGGATGAATGGACAATTGAAATTTAATATTGACAGTAAGCATAAGCGATAATATAACTAAATTTTTGATTGACAATGACTGCTGTTTCCCGATGTTGACGAACTGCTCATTGATCTCGAATTTTCACCGACTTTCAGCGTCGTGTCAGTCAATTTTCAACAGTTTATGGTAGCCAGTAGAAAATTTAAGAAAGCAATTACTGCTGATGACCAATATTATAAACAAATAAGGGTAATTGACGGTTCTTAACTAATGAGAGATTTTCCGACATCGATACAATCAACGAATGAGGTTTCAGTACTGGACTTTTCGATTCCCATCAACGATATCAGTTTCTGCTTGAAAATCAGCCGTGAAAATTACCCGCCTCCTGGCCTTCATCGATAAATAAAATAGTCAAATAAAAAAATACAATTATATCGTAAAATATAAAAACACACGATCAAGGTTTCAAAGATTATCGTACTCATCAGGCATTAGTATGAATGAAACTCAGTATTCTCTTATCTGGTGTATTCCATTTCCCAAATTGATATTGTAATTGAATTTTCTATTAAATTAATGAAACGGAATACCATCAAATAATAGATAGCAGAAGTTATTTACTGTTTTACTGTACTTATTGTATTAAAATAAAGATATTCTTTCTAAGCCATAATCCTGCGCGAAGTATCATACCGCAACATCCACATCTACATAATACCCTGCGAGCCACCGGTAGGGTGTTTGGCAGGGGATGATCAATCGCCAGCATGCAATAGGATCACCACAGGTACACCAAACACATACATATTACACATACTTTGCTAAACACACTATAAGAAATATTAGAAAAATTCAGAAACATGAATTAAGGAATACATCAGTTTGGAAGCCACACTAATAGTCAACTAACCCATTTCTAAGTCCTAACACTGCCATTATAGCCTCTTATCGATCGCGACAAAAACAACTTTCTAAATCTATCTATTCTACAGTCTATCTATCTTATTTCATTTTTATTATCTGATGTTGTATCCATCTAGTAGAATGTTGGCTTTACTAACAATAACATATGATTAATTTCGTCGCAAAATGAACTACTCTTGAATTTACACAATAGATTTGGCCTAGTTTTCAATCCACGGTTTGACAGGGATTCCCATTCGATTTATTCTAAGAGGTCAGTAAGATCAAGAAGACTATCGTAACGGCTTTTATCGTACCTGGCTGCTAGTTCTCGTTGTCTGTACACGTTCTGTACTCCGTTTTTAAGTTTCAATTAATAACACACGACTTTCTCTCCATAGTTTTTAAGCGGGTATTTCATTTGGAAAATTTGAGGGGAGTGAATGAGGCCGAAAAATAGCTTTCAACATCACAATGCGTGAAATTACATCTCCGTCATGGATGAGCAACTATTTTGGGGTTCACTTTCGGCTAGTTGGATCCACTAAAAAGGAGGCAGAGGTTTGTAATTTCCCTTAAATAATAATACACTTCATCGCGATTTCCGCTAGTCAAAAAAAAAAGATTAGTAAGAGAAATCATACATGGGTATACAGATTGTGATCTAAACACAATCTCTTAACTTCAACATACACTTACTAAATAATACTCTCTAACGTCTATAAACAATATTGAGAATTCGTTCGGAAACCCAACATCAATTGCAGGAAGAAACGTCAATGCACAAAACATTATGTCTGAGATAAAAACATATTATTTTCCTACCTTCCTTTATAACGCCCAATTTTATTCATTAAATCACAAGAAAATAATGCAACAACTGCTTTATTAAGCAATTAAATTATCCATAATACCAGCTCAAGTTAAGTAATTGGATGGATGAGGCAGATGCTTTGTGGAGATCCATTATGAGATATGAAGTGAAACACTTTGCACTTTCCACATTAAAAAAAAATTTATTACACTAGAGTCGACATGTTTCGCTGCAGTGCAGCATTATAGTCTTGAAAAGTGCATGTGGAAAGTGCAAAGTGTTTCACTTCATATCTCAAGTTAAGTAGTTACCATTTCCATAAAATTATAACATTATTGACGAAGTGTGGGAATAATAAATTTATCTTAATAGCTTATTGTTATGAGGTACGATTTTACATAGAAGTACATTAACATAACAGGATTTATCCTCAAGAAAGTAAATATTTTCGTCAACTACTGAATCTAAAATCGTTAAAATGTTATTAGTGAAATCGCTGTTGTATCATCATGACAGTCTTATGAAAATATGTCCAACCTATGCTTTGAAAACAGTCCGAAATTCTAGAGGATGTGCCTAAGTGATTTTGTCTTTAGATTGAGTACTTTTTAACAAAAGTAGTAACGTTTAAGACATGGCAACCTTGATTACCCACACCACTGAGCGATTATGACGGACTGAGGAGTGTAAAAGATCATACATTTTCTTTATTTTTAGTTGTCATTCCACCCTTGTATGGTCGCGTAAATCGCATAACATATGTCATAAACTACGTGCTTAGTTCATAAGAAACAATGGAAAATACATTAGTAAAAGGCTGTTAACCCTGCTGATGTTAGTCAACCCGCATTTATTAATAACCTGAGAGGCTGGTTGTTTCTTCATCAGGATGTTGAATTTCTATTTGAGACAATGACTTGATTTTCCTGAAGACAAGGGTTCCACTGATTATTTTAATTGCTTAGACTCTTCTATTTTTATACAAATTTTATTTGATTATAATTTGCTTTTATAATAATTTCCTACTATCGTATCTCATTCTATTTTTTCATGGTTTCCAAGTTTTTTCACATACTTTTATTTATAATACATGGAAAAATGTTACGATGATGAGACATAGATGAGCTACTTTTGTTTAAATCTTATTTGTAAAATGTAATGCCGAGCATTGCCTAATGTTTATTGAAAGGCATCCCCTAAACAAGATGGCTATGAAGATGGTCAGCACTATGTCAACCCCTACATCTTCTGGGGGGCATAATTTCACTGGTTTACTGTGTATTTCGGTGTAATTTTTGGGCAGTGAAATATACATATTTATAATCATTTTTATAATATTTTTCCCTTTTGGCATCACCTCTCAATAAAGGACATACCTTCCTGATACCCAGATTACAAAAGGCCGTAGCCAGAGATATTTGATAGGTAGTCTCATGAGTACCCCCTCAAATCTTATCTTCCCTCCTCGAGGCCCCCTCGAAAAGTGTCATAGCTGCGGCCTTGAGAATAAATTAGGAATTAAAAAAATAATGTGAGCCGGTATGCCCTAACATGGAAAGAGATGGTTGAGGAGTTACCGGGCCACTATTCTATTGTTTCCATGCTAACCACAACCGCAGAGGAACGCAAAAAATGCTGAGCAATGTAAAAAAATGTACTCACCGAAGGTTCGTTATAGGCCACACCCACTGGGGTCCCAAACGTATCCTCTCAAATATTCGCGCCGGGCGATCACCATATCAGAAGGTTGAAAAGCAGAACGTTCAGCATACCCCTAAAACTGATGTCCAAGTCACAAACTGCCAATGGCATCCGTCGCCAACAGTTCTAAAGGTGTTTTTGTTCGTACACGGACTTCTTTAGTGAGGAACGTTGGGGATTCAAAAGATCGAATTAATGCACAGCGTCCTCTCTGGACCACGCGGGAAGGCACTTCCTCAAGGTCACGCCACGAAATTCCACTGAGGAACCTGTCCGCCACCTCTGGACGAGCTGAGGCCCTCCAATATTCAAAACACTCTCACCCACACTTCGGAATCGCGCCGCGAATCAAGAACCGACACCGTAGGCGATCGCTATTCGCACTAAGAAAGTAATATTTACTAATTACATCACAAATACACCTTAAATTCGACAATGGAACCTTAATAGACGAGTACAGCGACTTTTATTACGTGTGAATTCACGCCTATGTCCAGCATTCCTACACACTACCAATGCTTCCCACCGAAGCAAAACATGAGTCGCCCAAGTTTGCGTAATGTAAACATTGCGTTCATTTTTTTCATTCACGATTTTGTGATAGTCGTGTCTCTTTCTTCGCAAAAATTCGAAGTATTCACAAGTCACGTGCGGCGCTAAAGCAACACGCCGCAACAGCAAAAAGGTAGCAATTCCCAACGATTCGGAACAGGCAACCTTACCAAAAGAATTCCCACGCGAAAGCACAATCTCTGCGCCTGTCACACGGGTCAAACATCCACAAGAGGTTCAACACGGATGGAAGAGACTCAATGAAGTATCGGAGGGTTGGCAGCCGGAAGCATGGACCTTTTTACTCCATTCCATCACAGACGGATACCAGCAGCTGTCCCAACACAGATGCCAAAGACGAGTCTACCACCCTCTTTTTTTCGGCAGATAACGCAAGCTGGGAAAGGAATCCCTACAAGACGACACTAGGATTTCTCTTGCGTCAGCTCCATGCGATCACTGTATCGAGTTCCACCCACGATTAGCGAGGAGAAATGAGAATGTTCCCTCCGCAAACGGTTTGCCGGCCGTAACACAATCCACCACAAGACTTCCTCGAAAGAAGGCCGAGCGGCACGATGAAATTCCACAGGTGTTTCTTCCTCAAGGCACGCGTCGACGCGCGGTGTCTTCCAAGGAGTTTTGAATTTCGACGATGAAAAAAGTATATTTACACACACACGAAGGCGGGGACTACCGGTACGCCAACTCTTGTAACACTATGCAATGAGACCCTAGGGAGGGGTGGGTTCAAAATACTCCACCCTACCTAACCCCCAAGACGTTGGTTCAGGGCCTTGTTTATGGTGCCGAAACACGGCAACCCAGGTAACCGGCCTCAGGAAAGCGATGGAATCCCAGAGCACCGGTGTGCCTCAGTGAAAGGGGCGAGCCGGTCTACAGAAAGGTATTATCGAGGTAGGGGAGGGGTTGGGGATGGAGCTGTTCTATGGGGCCCTGTTGTGGCGAAGGCCGGTTTCACATAGAATGACTACCTGAGGTACCACCACTCCTCACCATCCTCACCCACACTCCCAGAGAAACTCCGGACGCCCATAGCACGGAGGGCGCGCTTTTGAAAATGAGGGGAAGAAGTTTAAGGGAGGAGGGGTAAACACTCTGAAAGAGTGTGAGAATGGTGTGGGTATGCTCGAAGCGAGAGAGGGGAAGGTTATGCTCAAAGCGAGGGAGGGGAAGTGAAGGAAAGGAAGGGGAGAGGGTAGGCACTCAAAGTAGGGGAGGGCAGCCCGTGAGTTTTTTTTCTCTCAGCACATCCGACTGTGTCTGCTGGAATCGGGTAGTCCATGGTTACACCCCCACCACTTCCCCATAAGTCCAAACAACCTCCCCATCCCCCTTCCCGATGCCTCAAACGTCCGTTTGCTTGCAGCAAGGTAGCGTAGTGGTCGGAACAGGAGAAGCTGAGGATCGTAGGCAACCCCGTGAAAGTACGGAGGTGTTTGTGGGGTAACCTGAACGTGAAAATGAGAGATGAAAGGCCATTTAAGTTCATAAAAGCCTTAAGCCTTGAGGTCTATGCGAGGACACATTGTTCATCTCGAGTACATGCTAATAAAAGCGTATTTGCTTGGTTAGGAGAGGGGGTTTTCCCACTCCACAAGTCCTTGTCTATTTTTCCAAAGGAGGGTTCAGCACGCTGAGATGAGATTAGAGGCTGGACTGGAGTCGAAGTGCACCGTTGAAATTTCTCTATGCAGAAAATTAGGGTGATCCAACTTCTCGAAAGGCTAGTTCTCGTTCTCAAGGTTGATTACATTAGGTATCTCGACAGCGAAAGAAACAAAACTAATGAGATCGAACGTGATAACCTCGAATGATTTGTACACCGAGTTCGGATTTTCCTATTGATTGGTTGCCTGAGAGACGTGCTCGGATCATATGAAGTCATGTAGGAAAAGTAGACTTAATACCAAGAATGAATTCTTCATTTTTAATTGTATTTACTATAACGCAGACCCTAACCCGGTGGGATATCCAAGAATAATTCATCCATTAATTGAAGTCACAGTCCTCGGTGGCGGCGGCCTATAGTCCTCACCTGCCAAACCGATGGTCGCGAATTCGAGTATCGCCTGTGTAGGTTTACCCTATTCAGAGCATGGATGTTCTTGTATGTTAAATAATTTAATGCCAGAAAACCCCCATGTAAAGACCAATTAGAGCTGTATTCGGTGGTGTGTCAATAAATAAAAAAATAATTTGCTGGGAAACACTCAGATTCTTCTTCTCATTTTCCATTCCCAGACTTATCCCTATTTTCGGTACGGTTTTACATTCCTGACTTTAAAAAAATAGCAAAACACTCGTCTAGACGGATATAACAGTAAAATTCAGAAATTTATATTGAAAAATAATTTCAAGAAGTAGTATTACGAGTAACAGAAATATAGACAACACTGCCGGCCTCGGTAAAAAACCATCACGGAAATTAGAAACACGAGGAATCTTTACCCTTGGTAAATAACGAGATAATAGTGTGCCGTATATTCGTATCAATTCTTCGAACGTGATGCTACACAATTGAAATGAATGGAAATATATATCTCTATATCCTTAACGTCAATGGTAAATCGTTTTTCTGTGGCACTCATCATGGTAAGTAAAAGTAGTTTACTTAACTCCGAAGGGAAATTTTTTAAATTCGTTGCTTAAGGTAGGCGTGAACCAAGAAGTATATTCATCAAATAATCAATCGCCAGGACTCAAAATGCGGAATATAAAAATTTGAACGCCAATTTTTTACAGAAAATACAAATTAAAAAATTAGAAATGAAAGGTTATTTTCTATTCTAGTTCGGGGCGTATACGACATGATGTATCAAATTTTTACATAAAAATGTTTACTATTATTATTTTAAATTCGATACAAAAGACAGGCCTAAAGGGTTATACAACACAGATATAATGCCCGATTAGGTTTAAAGCCCATGCTAAAACCCACAACAATGACCCGAGCTCGTTACTAAGATACATTCTGGGAATCTTCACTCCATTCACTTGAAAGCGAACTGGCGAGGAACAGTACATTGAGATTGCAAGCGAATTATAAAGTAATTCTGCACTGGGAAAATACTTGTTGGAAATTTTCCATCACCGTGTGTGAGTGTGGAGTACCACAGCGAACACATATAAAGAAAAGAATTCCATTTCTTCCCAGCGAAAAAAGCTTTTGCTCTAATACCAACGCAGGAAGTAAGTTGGAGCCCGATAAATATTTAACACATATTTTCTCGGTCCACAAATATTATCGGGCTAATTTAAACAATACTTCATTTTAAGATCGTCATTTGCTTTAACTGGTTACTTATCGTTCTATTCCATTTTATTTACTTCTAGGGCATACGTCAGGAACTCCATCATGGGAATTCGGAAGGCGATGAAGTGGTTGCAGCCTTCTAATGCTATGGCTTTGGCATCCAGTGCCCTCATGATGGTGCTGACGACGGTGATCGGCGACCGGAGAAGAAAGGACACCAGCGTAGATGCAGAGAAAGTGCATCACTTCACCATCAAGAAGCACGGAGGATACAACCTGGACGAAGCCATGTATGACGCCATACCAGCGGAAAAGGCGGCGACAAGGAAGACTTCCAAGATGGAAGAGTTGTTTGTACTCATCCAAAATTGGAAGAATTTGGGAAAACCCGTGATATTACAAGAAGAACCTAACGTAATCCTAGAAGATGATGTGCCAATATCAAGCCAACACATCATGAATGATGGTTTCATTTCATCCGAAAGCAGGGAATGCATTTCCTCCAGTTAAATGAAACCAATGATGTCAAAATTCTAATTTCTACGTTTCTGTAATTTCGTATTCTTCTGAAATGTTTAAATTCAAATTTAAATGTTTCTACTTTTTCGTTATGTGTTCAAATTAAATAAATCTCCTTTTGAAATCATGCAGTTTAGCATGCATTCAAAATTTCTTGTCTGCTGCAATTTTTGTCTCACTTATTTCATTTTAAGAATCAAACACCCATAAATGACACCCAAGACATCCCATTGACCTTTACATGACATGCACGGCGAGATGAAAGGTAGTGAGTTTAACGGTTGGTATATAACTATAAGGTGCCCGTTAAATCTCGGCTTGGTATTTCATTCAACTGTAATGTAAAAATCTCAATAAGAGAAACGTTCAAACGTAAGGAGCATCCTCTGAAAATACGCTAATTATGCGTGAGTGGCTGAGGGTGAGGTCTACTATCCAAATATCCAAATCCACTTTCGAGTTGATACGCAGATGGAATTGGTAAATGGAAGATGAGAACGTTGATGATATTCTGATAAAAACTCTATTTTCTAATATTTGTGAGGTACATTTATTTCCCCTGACCTTCTACCTGCCAGTCATTTACATAGATGTTTTCACTAGTTGAACAATACATATAAGCCGCAATGATTGGCAGCTTTACTCTCCTAATAATTATAGATTAACTACAGGGGTTCGGATATTCGTCAAAGCAACGACGCGACGGAATTTGCCATCTTCATCGAAATTCCTAAGCAACCTTAGATAGTTTCAGATCAGTCGCTTACAATAAATAATAACTCCATGTTACTATTTTGAAAATCAAATTTATTGAAAAAGTTCTTGTTATGGTGTAAGCCTAACCAAAGGAAAATATTTTTTTCCAAGAAATAAAAATGTCGAATTGGCAATGAAGCTATAATTTTTCATATTCCATTACATTCGATACATAAATAAAAAGGAGCTAAGGCTAGGCTTTTCGGGATACTAGCAATACAAAGCAAATATTAATATTAAATCAAGTCATATCTTTGGAAAAACCCCTCCAATCGACTCATGAATATTGAATAAATATGAAAGTATTATTGAAGTGTCCACTCACTGTGAATAATTATTTTCATTTCTTACACCAGTGGCTGTATTATGTGAATGAAAACCTCTTTATTATGGTCATGTCTTAAAATAGTTATCTTAAAGAATAATGAAAAACGACACTTGTAATACTTGCATTGGAGGTTTTGATATCCGCAGAAGCCATGTTATCAAAAAATTTTCATTGATGATTCAGGGGTTTCGAATATTCTTCTGAGCAGTACATTAAATGCACATTTTTACATGTCTCATTTCACCCACTGACATGAAAAAAAATTGCCAACTTAACTCAGTACCAGCTATCTCGTACGGCAAAGAAGATTTCTTTTAGACCAGATAATCTCCTCATTGTAAAAAACATTTCGCTGTCATCCATAAAGGGGCATGTACAAATTATAGGGCTATTCTAAAGTTTACATCTTAAAGATAAGAATAGATATAGCTATACACAGTATGCAAAAAAATTCACGGAAATCCTAACTATGGAAAGATGACTCAAATATTTATTTCAGCGGTTAAAATTCATTACCTAGTGTTACTTAATAATATATATAGTATTATTAATTAACTTTTGTAAATAACATAAGTAACTAACGATCATAATAATATATATATTCGAATAAATATGTAAATTAAAGATTTTTGAGAAAATCATGCGATGAAATAGACATCGTATTCAGGTATGAGAGTTGAATGAAAAAATATGATATTAACATTTTATCCATCAAAGTAATAAAATCATATCCCCATTTCTTCAGCAAAATTTTCTATCAGAACCAACAAATATATCTCTGCAATCGACTATTTATGAGAATGAGACTCCAAAAGCCGATACATACACCAAGTAGCCCCCCTAACAAATTTATTTTTGGAGCAGTACCAATGTCATTACAATAACTTCATTGACTCACAAGTGAATATTTGAGTAAAATGGGTTAATAAATAACCACTTACAGAGCTTATATAAAAAAGCTTTCGTGCCGGTAACGCCCCAAAGAGACTTATCACTCCGAGATACATTTACTTTATTCTTCGTTAATTCAACATGACATTTACTTTATCATTAGTTATTGCCACTGGAGAGTCAATAGCATTCTTCACATTGTCAGCGTAAGAAACAAATGCATCAGTTACATTCATGTCAAATTTTGTTCTATGAATAACCTTTTATCGGGTTTCCGCGCGGGTATGAAAATCTAAGGCGGTCGACGTTTCGGGCTCCATCACGTTACATATTCTCAAGGCTAATCACGTAGTGTCGTCATGTACTATCATTTGCAAAAGTCTTGCAACAAATCGAGCGGCGCCACTTTCGCTCCACAAAGATTGTGCCCGGAAATTGTATGGTTTTCGGGTGTATGCAATAACCCAATACTAGTCTTCATGGTTCAATGCATGGAGAACGGGTCATTGGGTGGGTGAGGTATTTTGTCATCCTTTTCAGTCTCGGGATTTGACCGCTTCCATTAAAGTGAAATTAATGTTCATGATATTCCCCCGAACACATTGTAGCATTTAATGCAGTAGGAAAGATCGAAGGTAATTCCTCGGAGAGATTTTAAAAAGTTGGTTGCTTGGCTCTTTTTGAGTGATCTCAGCTCTTTTCAGAGAGCTGGAAATCACGAGTCGTTCACTGTGAACATGGCAGACTTTTGTTTACATCTATCGACTCGGGTTGATGTTTTAATACAATATCTACGACATATGATACGAGGCAGCTTTGAAATTCCCAGGGTTTCATCGTATAAATATCTGAGCAAACACGTAAAATATGAATTAGTTAAGCTGATCGGCATTAATCGTTGCGTAAGTAATAACAGAGTTCTCCGACGTCCGCCAAACGGTAAAGATGTATTCCTTTCCACTTATTCAAAGTATGACGAGGAAAACTTAATTCCAGCTTAAAGTCCCATTTTTAATGATTGTCGGATTTCAACAGGTATTGTTTGATAATATGTTCTACCTCTGAATTAGTGTGAATGCGAATAATAACTCTAAGCTGCTATGGCGTTGGTGATTAAGTTATCCTATTTAGATGCAATCATTTACATATACACTGATGAATTCGGGATAATGTAGGATACTTACTTAGCATTATTAATTGAATTATCTACTTGCATTAAATAGGTTACATTGTATTAGGAAATGTGTTTGTTGGCCATACGTTTTATGTTTAAGGCATCAGTGGAACTGCAGATCATGTCATAAAACCTATCAAGTCGAGTAAGAAGGACGTAAGCAAATCCTAACAGAATTTCTGTTTGTAATGAATGTATACGCTTGCTTCATTAGAAATACAAGTACCGAGTTTGAAACATAATAACAAATAATAATAACTTAAAAAGACGACACCATACCGAAGTCGCAGGCGACAACATCATTATATTCCTATTGTATATACTAACCAGCCGAAACATAGAGTAAGCGAAAGCCTCCGTGCTCAAGTTATAATCACGTAAACGAATAAAAGACTAATATACCGAGAAAGTGATTATTTTGATCAAATTCGTTCAAGTGAGAAGCCGTAGGAGAAGCACATGAAGGAGCTCAGTGTTACAATAATAACAAAAACACAAAATTACCACTCCGTGACCTTGAGCTAGTAATAGCTCAGTTGAAAAACAGTCGAGCTGATGACAGGAGGCGCCCGCGTTCAAGTCCATCCCGTGGCCGAAATTTTTTATCCTCCGCAAAGCCGTTTTTTCTTTTAAAGTTTTTTTATTTTTGAAATTTATGTTAAGAGGTACCAGCTGTTGAATTTGAGCATTTTTTTGCAACAATTTCTAATTTAAATGACCGTGCGACGGGAATCATGCGTAGTTACCGCGGTAGGAACTCCAATCAGAATCACTGGTGAATGTAATTCCTAGTGCTATATGGTTTCCTTTACAGGTCCGTAACTGCTCAACATTATTAACCTTTGGAATGAGAACTATCGTAATAATCTAAGGTTCCATATACGTAATTTCTTAAATAGATCAATTTTATCTGATTAAAAAGAAAATTATGAATGATATTTTGCAGCGATTATGCTGCCCGCCTATGTTGTATGCTGCCTATTTGTCATCAAGTTGTCGCCATTTCCTACCAAGTTAATTTCTCCAGTAAAGTTTTTCAGAACAATTTTACCCTTTTTCGTTTCGTAAATGAGCAGTGACGGAAACTTTTCTTAGAGATAGAAAAAGATATAAATTAAGTGAAGAATTTTACTTTTAAACTTTAGGCTTCAGTATTCTACAATCAGTGTTTTTTTAATACAGTAATTTTGTTGGGGAGGGACAGAATGTGAGACCAGCTGATCTACTAACTAAGTACAATCCTAGGAATAACCTATGTAATGGTAATCCTTAATCGTGCACGCACCACGGCCCTTATTTTTAAATATAGGAAAGGCTTATCATTAGGTGTTTATCAACTATTTTTCTAGTGCGTATTTTCTTCAAGCAAATTGTGGCATCAACATGTATATATGATAGGGCTACAAATTGGCCCTATTTTCACTATTTTGGAAGTACGTGAGAATCACTTACGGCCTGCAAGTTTTACTCCAGGTAACCTACTTCCTCATCCCTGGCTGATAAAGTTGGGATAAAGATGTAGGGCAAGACGAGGTGCAGGACCTATTAGCTGACGTAAAGAACTATTTAATGCCAATCAATTAAATAGGGTGGAGACGACAGATTCGTGTTTTTTTTCGGAAAATTGCCGGTTAATTTTTTTCATTTATTAATTCTTCTATATCGAACAAATATTTCAACAACTTAATATAAAGTCTCCTGAACGACGTTGAATCCCTAAAAAAAGGGTAACGAGCGAGTTGATTTCCGTGTTCCTAATGGCGAAATCGTGCCCCCAGTCGGCCTTTTGGGGTTTACATTGGAAGCCAGATGTCATAGGTAACTCTCACCACTCTTTTAACGGGTAAATATTTTCAATTATCTACTCCAGTCAACTTCGGGTACAAAAATAATCTCAAACGCCGCGACGACTTAATACAATCTACGCTCGTTTACTCAACTGAACATCGTAATGATTTCCTACGTCTCACTCCCGTGTCACGATGACCCGTTCGTGAGTCGTTCCCGAGCTACCATGAAGATTCATACCTAGATAGTGATCATTCAATCTTAATGGTGGCCAGAAATCGACAATGGAGCGAAAGTGGCGCCGCTCGATTTGTTGCAAGACTTTTGCAAATGATAGTACATCCGGTCTTATCTCAACCACAATGGAGCTAAAACTTAAATCACATTAAAGCAGTAATAGTATGTAATTAGCGTCGGCCATATATATATTTATTAAAACTTATAGTTTTCGTCCGCAATGTAACCACTCCGATATAATTATTAGAATAAACGTCTGGTATATGGACCATGTAAGGAACCATATATGGCTCAAGGATTAGATTATATTAATTTTTGCGACTTCTATCCTTTTTCATCATATCCGAGAAGGTATTGAATATGTCACTGGTATCTCCCATACATTGGGATGTCTGGAGAAATGAAATAAGTTGAAGCTAATTCCATAATATCGAAAACACTAACCATAGTAACAAAGTAAATAATAACAGACGAAACAGAATTTCACACATTGATAAAGCCTAAAAGCAATAAGTGAAGAGGATATGGCAAAGGTAGTTGTGTAATTCTTTTTTCAAGATATTGCATTAAATATGACGTCTTAGCTATGTTAAAATGTGCATCAGACGATGTTGGTGAGAAATACTCACTCATCAGATCGGGATGAGCTGAATGAGGAAGATAATAAGGAGTCACGCTGATATTTAACGGCACATCAAATAACATTGTTAAAGTAAACTATCAAGTCTTCGATTAATGCATAATCTGTAAAGCGGTAAGATTAAAAAATATCCATTAAATTTAATATGTGAATCTTTATTCTCATTTTTTCAATTTCACGAATCTTATAGAAACAGCAATGAAGGTAAAAAGGAAACAGAATCCTCGGCAAACACCAAGAGATAATCACGTCAAAAGAGATGGCCAAAGGCCTGATGATCCTGTAATCACCAATGTATGCCCCAATAAAAGACAATGACGTCCCTTTCTGGTGAGTAAAAAATTGGTACAATGCAAATAGTAGAGAATTTTTCAACATTATGGAATGACTCTGATGCAAATCCTTTTCGCATTATCAATATCACTTTTGTAAGGTATCATTCACGTGTCAATAGAATTTGAAGGATGTCACGACAGGAGAAATTGTTAGTTAATGGCCCACTGGAGGGGCTCAAGGCCTTCTTAACATTGTCAGTGTATGAAAAAGATTCAACAATAATATTTATAACAAATTTTGTTTTCATCGTGAGAGTAGGTTAGAGAAAATAAGTGGTATACGGAATAAATTAAAGTCCACTGAGTCGAAAACCACCCTTAGCAACCATGTAAATAATAACAGAGGAAACAGAATTACATACGAATTGCATACTAAAATCGTCCCTTTATTCTCATTCTCGTCCTTCCATGAAAAATGGAGACTCATAAATGAAGGCATGGAAGGAAAAACATCTTCGGCCAATACTAGGAGATAAAAATGACAAAAGTGTAAATGGAGGAAAGAGAAAACTGTTGATAACTATATGACCATACGTGCTGACATGTCTCCTCTATAATTCGAAAAAAATTAAGTCATATCACTGCAGCAATGGTAAATTAAACGTGGCTATATTTATTAAAATTTATATAACGTCCATAATTTTGCAAATTCGATATTATAATAATTAGTATAACCGTCTCGTGAACGGATCATCTAAAGCGCCGAATATGGAGCAGACATGGGATAATGCTGATTCTTGAGAATATAATATATTTTCGATGTATGTGGGAAATGGTAATTCAATATAATGGTAATGTATGTATATCCCTGGTACCTCCCATATAAGAGGATGCCGTGTAAATTAAATTTGGAATCAAAAATAATTAAGTATCCGGCTGAGAACTTTGCTAGTTCAGTGTATTTTCACACATAGTTTTGGCCAGGGGAACCGCGCTATTTGGAGTTATTTTTCCATATATACCATAATAACTGGTGTAACAACATAAGGGGCGTCATTTTTTGCACCCATCACAAGTAGTTATTATATCAAAGTAGCTGAACCTAAGCAAGCAAATTATGTTTCTCAGGGACTACAAGTTATCTGTCCAAATAGGTAAACCAGAGAAATTACTGAAGAAATCGTCGATTGCGAGCAAGAAACGATTACAACTAAATTAAGGATTCTTATTTCAGCGTAAAGACTCAATTGCAAATAAAAAGACATTTCGTAAAACTTGCATAAGTAATTCGATTACTTTTACTCGATTACTTACCAACACTGACTTGCGATTGTAACTTGGCGGAATGGGGATTTAATATAAAAGTAAGCAATCGTTATTCCTATAATTTTATCTAATAATTTATGCCTTTCCATAATTTTATAAGTTCTATATTTCAATCAGGCGCAACCAAGGAAGGCACTCCTCCCGGGAATCACTACACCTGCTGTGGTAACTTGTCATTTCCAGAAGGACTCGATGGTGACTCACAATCATGCAAAGCAAAGCAGAGAAACTTGAAACTACATATTTACATGTGCTTTGTATTCTGTAATAGCGTTTGTGTTTTTAAGTCGGTTTTATTAGAATAAAGAATCATAATAATAATTATTTCAATCAGTCCATACGATCCCATACATATGGTTACCACCCACTCAGTGAGTCAACCCTAGGGTTGGCTTACTTAGGTGAGGATGGAGAGGTCGCTCAGTGAGAGGAAAACGTAAAAAGCTGGCCAAAACCCCATTTCTCCCTATTTTTTTATACCCGAAAGTTGCGTAGTATAGTTCTAGAATGTCTAGACACCCAAATACGGTAACTTTTTTAATTTATTAAGTTTTGCTCAACGTGTAATATCTTTCAAAAAGTGATTAAAAAATCGCGGAATTACAAATCTACGTTTTTTTTTATTACTGTTTGTTGCCCTAGTATGCCAAAGAAACAAGTATTGTTCTATTGGCGAATACACGACGATTAAAAATATCTTTCAGATACAATTCATTTTTTTCAATGTGGAAAACAACGCTTTCCGAAAGGCCATTGTATATTAATTAAATATTAAGTATTAAAAATGAAAAAGACGAAACTTTGAGCTTTCTCATCAATATTTATTCACACATTAACACGACCGTAAACTTTTAAATAAATTTTCATGTGAAAGCAGAATTTTTCTTCTTTTTCATTTTCCATGATGAATCGCTTTCACAAAGTTACGCCCCAAACCATCAATATTAAAATTTCACTGTTATTCGCTTAAATTTTAACTAAATCAGAGATAAACTTATCTCCGCGGAGATATTTTCCTCAACAGTTACAATGATGTATATTCTATTTAATGGTACGATAAATTCCTGGGCATACTCGCAACTTTTCCAATTTTGTTTAATAATGTAAAATAACGCATTGCGCGTAGTGGAATGGCGCCGAGCGCTCCGGAGAGAGGGTTTTCTGTTCGACCAATTCTTTAAAAACCTAGGATTGTAATCACATTTGCTGTTCGCTTTGTATTTTCCACATATTAGCTTCAATCCTATTTTATGGGCTATACCAAGATACTGTGTTTTAATCCTTTCCTACAACTCCGCAGTGTTCGGGCCCTGTCCGCAGTTCACCCAGACGTTTATAAACAGCCTTTATCACTGTCTCTTGCCGTCTACAGCGGCAACTGGATCATGTGTGCGAAAGGAAAACATGGCCATTGTATACAAATTACAACCAAGGCTATTGTATACAAATTACAACCAAGTCAGATTGGAAGAAAATGCAGCCTATCCTGAGGGAATATCTATTTCTGAGCAAATGTGAAGTTAACTTGCAGTCTCTACTACATCGCACAGCCTCTAAGATAATATCTTCAACTTTTCAATGAAAAACTACTCCAACAACCCATGATTCCTAATATGAAAATTGTGTTTTGATGGAAGTTCTGGCCATTACCAGTAGAAGCAAACAAGTGAGAAATCTATTGTAAGAGACGAAAGTTTGTTCGGCACCTCTCTTGTATCACAATGGTACAAGTAAGGCGTCCAATTCCTTTCATCACTTGTTAAAAACTACATCAAGCAAGCCCATTTAGAAATAGTAGTATTAGAACAACGCAACGTTGTCATTGTGAAACGTATATGATAGTTTTTTTAACACAGGTAAATCTGTAAGCCCTTATCCTCATCAAACATCGATCAGATTTTGTAGACCAAAATGAATTCAATGGACCCGGGAAACGAGTGTAGTTTCCGTGGAAGAAGATAGGTAAATTACTGAGAAATTCAGATAGACAGAATTTTGATGACTATCAAACCATTGATCACAATGATTGATGGAATGGTATGGCATATGAAACAAATAATAATAACTAGTTTACATCAAGTGTTTACTCATTAATTTACATATAAATGCTTTCATTGCTCGGTTATGTAGGTATGCAATTCATTGGCGGAAACGAGCAGCATGAATTGCTATCCATGAGCTGCAAATTAATGAGGCAGGATTTACAAAATATTGTTGTTCACGTCCAAAATTTATGTCAAACTTTAGTCGTGGTTCTACATGCCTCCTACATTGCATTAACTTTTGGTTCACGGTGCGGCAGTCATTAAGGACGCAGTTATTCGTATTGGCCAGCTTTTCCTTAAAGGTATTCGACGATATAAAGAGGAATACTCAATAAATATCAAAATATTACCCTGATGGAAAGTAATTTGGAGTAAATATCCAGTAATTCGACCAAGTCATGAGATGACGCGAAAACGGCCTCTCCTCTTCGTCTTCTTGTAGAGTCCTAAAAATAATAAAATTGAATTGCTCACATTTAATTCATCTGGAGTCATCATTATAAAGCTAAATATTTACCAAAACATCTTCTACAGAGGTATTGGACAGCTCTTTTCGATTTCCGCACACTGTGAGTCGGTTCCTTCACCACGCCCATCTCCCACTTCGAAGAAATTGTTTTTGGGACTGTTCGTAAGTTTCACCCAGGATTCGAACAAAAACAACTCGATAAATACATTCTATACATGAGAAATGTCTCGATAACAATTTTTTTCCAAGTATCTCCCACGTATGTCTCGTACATTGGGGCTGCCGTGGGGGAATTGGATTTGTAAATTCAGAATTTAAATAATTCTTTCGACGGTATTGGCCGAAACACGGAAAGAAGTTAAATTACTACTAAAATATATGCAATTCGACTAGTGTATATGTTGCTATAAATTATGTTTTACGCAAGGAAATATGGAAGAAATCATGAAACAAAATGCTAATGAATACCGGTTAAAACCATTACGTAAATTTGAAACACGATTAATATCTACCCTTGGTAAATAAAGAGATAATAAAGTGCCGTATATTGGTATCAATTCTTCAAAGGTGATGCTACAAGTAAATACTAAGAAAAAGTAGTTTACTCAATTCCGAATGGAAATTTTTAAAATTCGTTCCCTTATGGAAGGCGTAAACCAAAAAGTAAATACATCAAATATACAATCGCTAGGACTCAAAAACCAGAATTAGATGATATAAAAATTTGAAAGCCAATTTTTTACATAAAATATGTATTTTTAAACAAACCGGTAAAAGAAATCTTATTTTCTATTCCAGTACAGAAAATACTATAAATTCATAATAAAAGACATGCCTGAAGGGTACTACAACGCAGGTATAATGCTCCATTAGGTTAAATGTTAAAAGCCCATGCTAAACCCACAACAATGACCCGAGCTCGTAACTAAGATACATTCTGGGAATCTTCACTCCATTCACTTGAAAGCGAACTGGCGAGGAACAGTACATTGCGATTGCAAGCGAATTATAAAGTAATTCAGCACTGGCAAAATACTTGTTGGAAATTTTCCATCATCGTATGTGAGTGTGGAGTACCACAGCGAACACATATAAAGGAAAGAATTCCATTTCTTCCCAGCGAGAAAAGCTTTTCTCTAATACCAGCGCAGGAAGTAAGTTGGAACCCGATAAATATTTAACACATAATTTTCCTCGGCCCACAAATATTATCGGGTTAATTTGAACAATGCTTCATTTTCAGATCGTTATTTGCTTTAACTAGTTGCTTATCGTTCTATTCCATTTTCTTTTCATCTAGGGCGTAAGTCATGGGAATTCGCAAGGCGATGAAGTGGTTGCAGCCTTCTAATGCCATGGCTTTTGCATCCAGTGCCCTCATGATGGTGCTGACGACGGTGATCGGCGACCGAAGAAGAGAGGACACCAGCGTAGATGCAGAGAAAGTGCATCACTTCACCATCAAGAAGCACGGAGGATACAACCTGGACGAAGCCATGTATGACGCCATACCAGCGGAAAAGGCGGCGACAAGGAAGACTTCCAAGATGGAAGAGTTGTTTGTACTCATCCAAAATTGGAAGAATTTGGGAAAACCCGTGATATTACAAGAAGAACCTAACGTAATCCTAGAAGATGATGTGCCAATATCAAGCCAACACATCATGAATGATGGTTTCATTTTATCCGAAAGCTGGGAATATATTTCCTCCAATTAAATGAAACCACTGATATCAAAATTCTAATTTCTACGTTTCTGTAATTTCGTATTCTTCTGAAATGTTTAAATTCAAATTTAAATGTTTCTACTTTTTCGTTATGTGTTCAAATTAAATAAATCTCCTTTTGAAATCATGCAGTTTAGCATGCATTCAAAATTTCTTGTCTGCTGCAATTTTTGTCTCACTTATTTCATTTTAAGAATCAAACACCCATAAATGACACCCAAGACATCCCATTGACCTTTACATGACATGCACGGCGAGATGAAAGGTAGTGAGTATAACGGTTCGTATATAACTATAAGGTGCCCGTTAAATCTCGGCTTGGTCTTTCATCCAACTGCAATGTAAAAATCTCAATAAGAGAAACGATCAAATGTAAGGAGCATCCTCTGAAAATACAGTATTTATGCGTCAGTGTTTGAGGGTGAGGTCTACCATCCAATATCCAAACCCACTTTTGAGTTGATACCCAGAGTGAATTGGTAAATGGAAGAAGAGGATGTTGACGATATTCTGATAAAAGCTATTCCCTTTAATCTGTGATTGGAAATTTATTTCCCATGACAAATCCACCTGCCAGTTATGTAAAATGAAACTTTAAATAGTTGAAAGATATATTTGCTTCACTCTAGTACAGGTGTATGGTGACATACGACGCAATGAAAATTGGCAGCTTTTATTGTAGAAATCTTGCTATCGCAATAATTACTGTTCATTTACAGTACGTCGGATGTTCGACTGAGAGACGAAGGAAATTCTATCTTGAATAATATCACGTTAGTATTCCGCTTTGTTAGCAGTTCAGCTGCTGACAGCAAAAAGTTACGCATTGTATGTTACTGTTTTGTGAAACGGCATTTGAAAATCATAAATATACCAATAAGTCCCAACAACGATGATAGCCTAATCAACCGAATACTAAATTTGCAACCAAATTAAAATGTTATTTCGGAATAAAAATGCCGTTTTTCGTTACTCTATTACATGGTTTTAGTTAAGGAGAAAGGATTCAATCACAGTCACTTCAATGATACCACAACTGGTTGAAAGCCTCAAGCTTATGGGCTAATGCCGCGCATGGCGGTTATGCTACCTCCCTCGCGTTGCCATCCTTGATGGACCGCGAGGAGCTAACATCTGGTACCATGAGCCGCAGTACAATTGCTATGGGAATTCAGGAACCTGGATAACGCATTATTCTGCGCACTGGCCCGTAAATCCAAAGGTCCTTGGTTCGATTCACGGTCAAGGGGAATTTTTTCTCATGGCAATTCATAAATAGAAGTATAAATGACAAAGACCATGTTTACTCAAGTGACGAAAAATTCGATGTAATCGATTCGATTCGATGATAAAATCGAAAATCAAGTTTTAGTAATCAAAGATGGAGGAAATCGAGATGGAGACATTCGAGTTTCGATCCAAACTCTATTTTTTAATTTCGATCACGACCATTTCGATTGATCTCAGAAGCGTCACTAACGATCTATGATAACGTCATCCGTCCGGAGAGAACGATTCTTATGTAAGGCCGGTAAAATTGGGAGGGCACGCCGTTGATTACCAAGGAAGCCTCTCAATTAGAAGATATTTCTTAAAACTTTTAGCAGGGCAGAATGGTTCCAAGCGGTGATGCCAAAACTTTCATACGCGTGCATTTTTAAATGCTTACGGCTAAAAATTCAAGCATGTATTCTAAGTTATTTTTTTGTACCACACAGATGTGTATTTTGAGTGTTTTTCGAAGGAATAATAAACATATTTTTGTACAGACCTTTTTAAAAAAGAAAAGTATATTTTCTCAATTACGCGATCATTTGGTAAAAATTTCGATTATGGTTGAAAAGTCGATCTTATCACTTCAATTTATAAATGATTGCTCGAAAAATCGAATTCGACCCACATTTTCCCACCTCCAGTTCACTCGTGACACAAGTGGCCAAAATATCATTCTAACGAAGAAATTGAGGGTTGTTCCCTTTTAAGGAGGTGATAAAGTCGGTTACATAGAAAGGAGGGGGGAAATTGACTACGACCTCACTGGAAATAAGATACATGTTGCACCAAAACGAAACATTTTTACGGCAGTCAAACAGGTGCAAAGCATATGTTGTCCGTCAGTGAACTCGTTCTGACACCAATTCTTACCCAACTGTGCCCAGTCAAAGCTTTTGCCGGCAATAGTTATAAGGGTAGAGGAGCTTAAGCAGTTCACATGTCCTTTCCGAATACGATTCACCCGAACAGTGAAATGATGGGATACAAAAAGAGTTCACCTACGACCCTTCATTCCCACTGATGCACAATGAGGAATAAGGAACAACATCTGGCCACGCAAGGGCGACTCATCTCCTTCGGCTTTAATTGGCCAACCGCCTCCATTCTCGCGTCGACTCCGAGAAGGAAGGAGGTAATTTTTCTGCCATACTTCATCGAAGACATCCTGTGAGACGTTTGAAGGCGTCTTTCCCTTCACTCCAGGACGTCTCGTGAGCAGCTCCATCCGCGCCCGCAAGCTGACACTTCAACCACAGAGCCAATCGAACAAAACGAGATTTGAAAGGTAAAAAATTTTATGGTAAACGATTATGCCTCTGCCTAATTTGAAGCCAAGCGAGCAGCTCATTCCTGCTGTTTCTACCATTTCCTTCACATTTGTGTGCATTTCATATAATTTTAGAAGAGACAAAGAAAATATCTACCTGCTAAAATATATTCTCCAAACCTAGTGCTTCCTCTCTCTCCATCCTCTATCCAATCTGCTGTATGACACACGTCTCTACCCATCATCATTGATGTTATTTAGAGCGATGGAACGAACATTTTCAGCTCGAAAGGGTATTATTTCCTCGCTTGAATTTGAATATGGCTATACTTTGAACTTTTGCGTGAATGCTTTGAATGCTTCGAACTGCCCAAAGTTCCATCAACAACCAAAAGACAGAATGATGTATGTACTGGTAGAGTTACTACTTTTATGAGCCGAGTTACATGGGGATAAGTCCTCGCCTACCACATCGAAGGTCGCGGGTTCGAGTCCCGCCTGGATAGGTTGCCCCATCCAGGACATCTGTGTGTGTGATCGTCTGTTGCTGATTGTTTAAGCTACCGATGTAAAGGCCACATTGTGCTGTTTTCGGAGGTGACTGAGATAAATAAATAAAATGTAAGCCACTGCCGCGGTTAAATCAGCATCACACGTATTACGAATAAATTTTAGAATTGCATTGCCTTAATAAAATAAATTGGCTTTCAAAAATACATCTACATACCCTGCGAGCCACCTCTAGGTGGTTTGGCAGGGGGTGATCAATCGCCAGCATACAGCATGCAATTGGATTCCTACATGCACACCACACGGTCCAAAAAACGTCACGCATACTAACAAATTATTCTACTTATACTAATTACATACACAATTACATACACAATAACATTTTATCTTCTCTTAATTTGAAGACAAGCATGCGTCTCATTCCTGCTATTTCTACCATTTCTTTCACATTGGTGAGCACTGCATACTACTTTAAGAAGATACGAAGAAAATATCTATCCGCTAAATTATATTCTCCTAACTTAGCACTTCCTCCCCCTCCATTCTCCATCTAATCTGCTGCACAACAGACGTCTGTACCCATCATCCTTAATGTATTTAGAGCGATAGAACGGGCATTTTCAACACCAAAGGGTATTCTTTCCTCAATTGAATTTGAATATGGTTATACTTGAATGCTTTGAACTGCCCAAAGTTCCATCAACATCCAAGAGACAGATTGATGTAAGTGATGGTAGAGTTACTACTTCTTTGAGACGAGTTACTCTAAATGTGGGTCACTGAAGCGGATGAATTAACATCACACACACTACGAGCAGATTTTAGAATTGCAATAATAACTTGCTAAACAAAATTGTCTTTCAAAAATAGCTAAAAGGATATAAAATTATTTCATCTGTCGCAGGTGAAGTTGCCATTTGCGATAATAATAATAATTTATAATAGTTTGAATCCGCAGATTTCTCCAATATATGTATTAATTTAAAAATTGTATCCGTGGATTTAAAAAAAATTCCGGGATCGAATATACTGTGATAAAAATTTGTGTTAGGTTTCCAAACACATTTACATCACTAGGGGCGGCCCGATATTTACATCGTGACGATGCCTCCCTATAATGATACCATCGAATCTAATCAGCCAATGGTTATACCCGATGAATAGTTTGGGTGAGTGTAGACCTCGATGTAGACCAAGCCTTAGGAGTGTGAAAATTCAGGGTAGTGGGGCTAGGTCCTTTCCTTGGACCACCTCTTATAGGAATTCTGTTTAGGTGTGCCCGAAGACTTAACCACGGCTAACAACCCGGGCTACTTTGACCCAATGCTCCACTCCTTGGTTACTATGATGAATGAAAATAGTCACTACAACTGTACAACATTAAGGGAGATACTCAATGAGTAAGGAGAGATAAGAAGAGAAAAAGTTATTAATTCATAGACAGGTTGGCTTCATGAATATTCAGAGATCATCATCATCATTAGTCAACTATCCTAAGATTGGTTGGGCGCAACTCTACACTCAATTCTCCTATCAACAAATCATTGCACACCTGCATACTTCTCTAACATAACCGTCTTCACTTTTCCAATATATCTCATTCGAGGACTCCCATTTCCGTCCTTGCCATCTACTTGTCCCACGGCCATTGTATTCATCAGGCCGTCATGTATCAAGATATGGCATATAAGGTTATTCCATCTTCTTATATAAGTTTTCATGAGGCTTCTCTCCTACTCTTAGGACTTCCTCATTACTAACTCGGTCGATCCATCTGATCCTCACCATTCTTCTGTAGCACCACATTTCGAAGGCCTCAAACCTTGATTTCTCCGCTGCTGTCATTGTCCAATGTCCATTAGGGCGGATCGCAAAAATCGATTTTTTTCAAATCCATCTGGCCCAATGAAAAAAAGTTGTGGGACCGATCAAAAATAAGGCCTGAAAATTTTCAGACCTATACGTGAACCCCTGACCCTCGCTCAAATGCAATTTAGGGGGGGAAGGTCAAAATTCGAAAAATATAATATTTTATGGTCATTCCCTATAGATTTTGCCGAGTTACTGCCCTTTCAGGGCAAAAATTTCGTGCATTTTGACGTATTTGCCACCGTTTAGCCACAAAATGCCTAATTTGAGTCCGCGTCCGCGAAGAAAATATTCCAACGCCCACGCAGCGTCGCGGATACCAGAGCCGCAGGCCGATCCCTTCCCCTCCACGCTCGCTTCTCCCCCTCCCACGCCTCTAATACAGCTAAAATTCATTCCGCGCATGCTGCTAGGAGGTCGTTTATCTTTGATAATATAAATCAGAAGATGGTAGAAGGTAAAAAACGATGCGTAGTGAGACGACTTGTCCCTTATTTGGCGCCTCGTCGGCGTTAAACAAATCGATGTTACCAACTTTTAGAGAAGTGATGAAATATTTTTAGATCTGCGCACGCAGGAAAGGAGACTACGATCTATGAAGACGCCTCTCGAGTGGCTATGAAGGTGTGCGAACTATGGTGACGCGCTTCTCTTCCATTATGAATGTGACTAAATGGATTTAGCGGTACCACAGGAAGTACTAAAACTTACGAAAATCGTCATTTGCCAAAAGTAGGGTTTTATTGAAGTAAAGACTCAAACAATTTTAAAGGAACATTTTAATTTGTGCGATATTTTTGCGTGTAAGTGCATTGAGGAGCGTAAGGTTCCCCCAATGAAGAAGTATTTTGAGAGACAATCTGACGAAAAGATAAATGATGGCTGCTGGATTGAACCCTAAAGAAACTCGACAACTGAGGAAAAAAGGGAATCGTAGGAGAGCGTTGAGTCATCATCGTCAATTCTTGTACGGGAAAATAGTATCAAAAAGTTTCTTCATCTATTCATCCGAAGAAAATTAAACTGGCGAGAAATTAGCCGATTTATATATCTACTTCCTCATGAAATAAACATTAAGGACTATAACCTCAAATTGGAACTTCTTCGCGGAAAATGCGTCTGCCAACTGTGAAAGAGGTATATGCAAGAACCAAGCAACAGCAATTATCGTTCCCGTAACTTTAGCTGACGCAAAAGTCATAACTTCGTAAGATACATCAAAGCTAGTGAACCAGAATTACTTACGTAGACAGAAAAAGATACTAATTACTGTGAATAAGAAAAGAGAGGGGTCATCAAAGGGCCTTATTTTATTGGAATGAAAGACTATACTCTTGTCTGATGAAAAAAGGGAAGAGGACTTATCAATACAAGTTTAGAGGGGAATGTGTGGTGTTAGTTGAAGAAACAGGGTTCCTCTTTTGGAGGTTTGCCTCCCCCGTCGGAGGATTAGCAAAAGTTATATAATCTGCGATTATCGATTCCTTTTCGAGCGAAAATTAGATACACAGAATTAAAAAGGATTTGATTATGATGGTACTAAGCGAATAGCGCCCAAAAAGGAGGCATCATCCCTTTGCTAAGTATAAGCATAATTACAACATCCCTTGCAGTGTGGGTAGACTCTTCTCAGGATTCCCACCGGGTTAATTTTTCCATAATGGCCAACATTTCAAGCTCCGACTGGGGGCTCATCCTAAGGGATAAATTTTGTTGAACCCTGAAAAGAGTTTACACACATCATTCGCCGGGAAAGCATCAAATCGTATTTCATCCCTTACAGTGGTCTATTTACTAATTGCACTAAGTTGACTTGGATTTGCGACATAAACGTTGGGAGGGTAATCTAGGGACCCAATTTGCGTTTCTGCAAGGATGCGTTTGGCGACCAATCCGAGATTTTTTTAATTGCTGGATTTTAATATCGACGTAAAGGACTACCCGCTGATGATATATTGGAGAGAGACTCCGGTTCCTTCGGATATATCTGAGCTTAGAGCTGTGGAATTTAAAAATCTATTGATGAAAGTTCAAATTTGAATTTCAATATTCCTTTTATTATACATACGGACGAGAGATTCGCGAAAGAATTTACCAAAACATTGTTGAAGGCAGCAAAAGACGAGGAATGACACCAACATAAGAAATACAGACTGGAAAGCAGGTAATTGAGTAATTCCTTCATGATTGTTCCTCACTGGACGATGCTGATACATCAAATATTAGTAAAACTAACGAAGAAAGACGCACTTGGTGTGAATTTTGGTGCATCTGGGGCGTTCGAGAGGGGAGCGGGGAGTTACGCCGGCGGCCTTCACCCTTATTCATCCGTTTAGTCATAGCTGTCGGACAATACCGGAATAGAAGTGCATAGCCTAAGTTCCCAAACTTTCATAGCCACACGAGAGGCGTCTTCATAGATCGTAGTCTCCTTTCCTGCGTGCGCAGATCTAAAAATATTTCATCACTTCTCTAAAAGTTGGTAACATCGATTTGTTTAACGCCGACGAGGCGCCAAATAAGGGACAAGTCGTCTCACTACGCATCGTTTTTTACCTTCTACCATCTTCTGATTTATATTATCAAAGATAAACGACCTCCTAGCAGCATGCGCGGAATGAATTTTAGCTGTATTAGAGGCGTGGGAGGGGGAGAAGCGAGCGTGGAGGGGAAGGGATCGGCCTGCGGCTCTGGTATCCGCGACGCTGCGTGGGCGTTGGAATATTTTCTTCGCGGACGCGGACTCAAATTAGGCATTTTGTGGCTAAACGGTGGCAAATACGTCAAAATGCACGAAATTTTTGCCCTGAAAGGGCAGTAACTCGGCAAAATCTATAGGGAATGACCATAAAATATTATATTTTTCGAATTTTGACCTTCCCCCCCTAAATTGCATTTGAGCGAGGGTCAGGGGTTCACGTATAGGTCTGAAAATTTTCAGGCCTTATTTTTGATCGGTCCCACAACTTTTTTTCATTGGGCCAGATGGATTTGAAAAAAATCGATTTTTGCGATCCGCCCTAATGTCCATGCCTCACTTTCGTAGAGAGGTACACTCCAAATGTAAGTTCTAATAAATTGTTTTCCTACTTTTATGTTTAAATTTCCCTATTTAAGTAAATAAATTCAGAGATATCCCTATGAGCAGTTCCAAAGAAAAAAAATCGAAGGGAACATTTGAAAGAAAGCAAAGTGGTCGGAAAAAAACGATGACTACAGATGTTTTTCCCGATGGTCTAAGCCGCATGATAGATGCCAGATATGTGCCAATCATAGGCAAGGAACGAGAAAAAACCCTCCAAAATCTGACGTTAAACCGGGGGAGAAAAGGTCCGACAGAATCATCATATGAGGAAGCAGGAAGTATTCACAGAGGAAGAAGGGAAGCCCACAAGAAACAAATGAAATTATGGAGAGAAAGGCCGAAAACGGTTCACAGTTGGTAGTTGATTCCTGTGCTTTTCCAATACCGAATTACCAATGCGAAATAGCACGCAACTGTTTTGTTAAAATAATAACTTCATAATATGATATTTTACCTTTTATTCGAATATTTAAATTCAACTGCACTATTAATTGAGTACATGGGTGCAATATGAGCCTGAGACGTTATACTCCATTATTTAAAACATATTTCGACTATTACTCTAGACAGCCCTTCTTGCGATACAGCTCTCCAGACAACAGATGAATACCATTCTTCGATAGGTCAGAAATGTTAAAAAAAATATATAAAAAATTAAAAATAAAGTGTTTAATACTCGACGTGAAGGGGGTCAATTTTTAATTGTCTATTCCAAAGTTATAAAATATGCATGAAAGCGGAGCTATATCGAGATCAGATCTGGAATTTATTCATCCTACGTACGGTTTTTTTCATCAGCTGCATAAAATAAAGATCATAACTGATACCTCGTCCAGCTCATTATCTCACCCGTGAGTGACCATATTAATACAATGTCTTACAATTAATTACTTGCTCTATGAGGCGAAAAACCGACAACAAACAATCAATCAAGAGACCCAAGTCCATTAATACCTTTCCGTCACTAAACCCTCTTGAAAGGGCTTAAATATTCAAAAATTTTCTCTTGAGATCTCTTAAGTATTTTTTTGATGTTCTATGCTTTGAAAACCAGAGAAACATTCAGGTATCTCCATTTTAAAAAAGCAAAATTTAAACAAATTTTAGTAAAAGTAAATTTTCGTATAAAAGGAAATGAAACTTTTACAATGCAGAAGTTAACTTAATTCTAATTCAACGAAAACATAAGTTATTGGCCGCAAAAATATTTTTCCTCCGTGGAAAGGTCAATGCCTTATTCTACGAAATGGATGGTACAATTCGCTAAATAACATTCTTAACACTCTCACACATGGCTAATATGGACGGGCAATGATGATAGATAAGAGGCATACAGGTTTTGGATGTGGAGGGGTATGATGGCAATGAGAAGGGCGGAGTTGGTAAGAAACGCTTGATATGGTGGGTGAGGAGAGGAAAAGGCAGAAAGGGTTAAAGAGTTGGAGCTTGTGCTGAAGAAAGAAATGATTCAGAAAACTACAACAGGATTTAATTAGGATTAATAAGTGTAGTAATTTATTTCTGGGAGGTATATATTGATAATATTTATGGTCTATATTTTCTGTGGTAGGATGTTCGTTTAACGTGGAATTGGGAGTAATGTGTTCAGGGTTAGAATGAAAAGTAACGCATCAGACACATAAGTGAAGGAAGAACAAAAATAAAATTAAAAATTATTTTAAAAAACACAATGCATTCAAAAGCATAATGGCGTGCATTAAAAAGTATTTTAAAAATCCGACTCGACAATGGGAAGTCGGTTAAAAATCAATTACAAAATTCAATCGATTAAATGGATAAAGCAAGTAAAGAAAAAGCGAGTGAAATATTAGGGAAGGCGCACTGGCGATGATGACGATTAAAATTGACGGCATATTAGCCAATAAATTAATAAATTAAAATTACGAGATTGGAGCTTCGCTCAATCTCATTGGGTATTGACGCACACGGGTAATGTGAATAACACAGTGCAAATGTATACAAACGCTGGAGATAATAGACGAGAGGGTTTCTGAGAAATGTTACAAGGAAAATAGATTTTTTTAAATCTTAATTATCAACCCAGGAGGAGAGAGCATTCATCAGATGGAAAAATATTTTTACTCTCTGCAAAGATCAGTAGATCATATTCCACAATGGATGGTAAATTTAAAAACTTTTATTCTACATACTTAGAATTTCGCATTACTGCTGTGAACGGACAATGAGGAGAGATAAAAGGTTTGGAAAGAGAAGAATGGTTAAGATCACGTGGACGGAGAGGAAAATGATGCATGAAAATACCAGTAATGAGCGGTTGTTAGCGTATCCTACAAATGATACGAGCTCAACTTTCTCTTGATTTTGGCCAGTAGCAAGGAATCTAAGCATAGTACTCATACAATACCAGCCATTCATAGATTTTTTAATTATCAACATATGGTAAGACCAAGAACAACAATATTGAAACATGGCTTGCAAATATGTTGCACCAAATCGAAGTAAACGAGTCTTAAACTTCAATTTATTAAATATTTTTAACATAAACATAACTTAATATAGGTTGTGAACATCATGTTTGCATGGATGGAATGGATTGCGCCGTTAGTGATTTGGGGGCTTTCCAAATCTCTGAATGAAAGAAAAAATAATTTTATAACTTTCCGCGCAACTCAAGTATACTTACGTTGCGACAAAATAGGGCATGGTAACTTAAAAGATATATTGCCCTGTGGGAGAATTGTGCCCTTTTTGCAGGGGAAGTAATCTCGCATTAATCTTTACGGGAGGCATAATTTACCCATAATAAACGCGTCATTAGCATTAGTCTCCCCGAGTCCTACCGTAAAAATCTATGCCTCATAGAGCTTGGATAATGGCGCTGACAGGAAGTAACCTCGTCCGTGATCACAGCGGTGTGAACACTCTGGTTTTGCCGGACGAAATTTTCGCCGTCGCTAATTGCTAATGAATACTTTCCGTCTCAACCTTGGCAGTCAGATGCATGGGTGACCGAGAGTGAATGAGAAAGTGAATGCTATAGGGGAAATGATCGAGAGAGGGTGTATTTTTTCGTAAAAGAAGTAAAGAACGCGTTTTCATGGGAGTTTCTGCCCCACTTTTATTGCTGCGAGGAAAAGATAAGAAGAATGGTGAGGTGATGGAAAGTAGTGCCGACCATGAAGGTCCATATGGCGGAAATAGTGACTGCACTTTTCCAACTACGTTGTATACACACTAATAGTGCTATAGAAAGAGGGGCATTGTGGAGTCGCCCATTTTTCCTCTTTCCCACGGTATCTGATGGGAAAATTCAGAGTTGCACTGGCTTTTTTCTAACGTGCCACACTAAAATAGATTGCCACGAGAAGTAAATCCATGCAGTCTGGGAAAAAAACTCAGACCAAGAGCCAATTCCAAAATGATTACTATATTCATGCACGCAATTGTTTCAGGCGTCAGGAACCCTTGACGTGGCGGAAATTCGATATGCCCAGGATAAAATATAAACAACAATTGATTTTTTAATTTCCACACTTTAATATAACTTCACTACCGACCGTGGTTTCTACACTTCGAAGAGTTATTTTCAATTTTATTAACCGTTCTAAATAATGCAATATAACCTAATTGTAGGATTTTACAATTATAATAAAGAAACTTCAGGATGCCAACTTTGCAAGTTTTGCGAAATTTTAAGATGTCTGTCCTCAAATAAATGTCACTAGCTGTATTAGAATTAAAGCACATAATAATCAAATTTCGGAAAATCAACAAAAACAGCTTCAAAATACAGTACAAATTGGAGTGTTTGTACGAATTTCCGAGCCAAAGGTGACTTAAAGCTTCCTCCCTTCAATTTCTTTGAAAAAATATGTAATATGATTTTGTCTCAGTGTATCCGAAAATATCCGAATGGCATATTAGCATTAAAATCTTTAAAAAAATATTAACAAAACTTCACTAAAACATCAAAAAATCGTCAACAGCACCACCGTTGACGAGCCAGCTTGGGCGGGCCCTGACGCAAGGATCCCAAAACGAGATCCATATGGTAGACAACGTGCCGCCATATAACTTTACACTCCTCCCTCTATCTTCCCTCCATCAGTCCATCTAGATAACCAGAGATAATGAGAAAACCTTTATTTTTCCTCCTTCTCACTTTTTCTGTTTCGGAAACTTTGAAACTGAATTGGTTTCATTTTTCTACGGTACAATATCGAAAGCTTTACATTCAGATTTATTTTTCAGTTGTTCCCCTCAGATACTAATCATCTCCATGAAATCTTAAGTCATAACCAAATTACAAAGTCTCATTACGCTGACTCCTTGAGCGATTGCCGCAAGCAAAAAATCGGCTTCGGCTTCCCAAGCAAAATTGCAAAGTATTGCCAGCAACATGTAATATTTAGAAAGTCTTAAAAGTAAATGGATGTTCGCTATATGAGTGGCATTACGACGGTATACTGTGAAAACATCAGTTATTTGTATATGATTGAAATTTCACCGGTGGCTGCGTACCTGACACAAGAATGTTGTATAAGGACCATAAATAGGTACTATTTCAATTGACTTTACTAATTCTATTATTTTATAAACTAATCAAAACAACATAAATCGGTGAAATTTTTAAAGCTTTCGCGGTCTATATGTTGTCAATTAATAAAACTTTTGGGTTAGTCCGCATATTGTTGCTATACAGTCAACGTTTCTTCCCCTCTATCAGGGATCTCTTCAGTCTTCAGGACTAATATTAGTCCTGCAAAAGTCCCCGGTAGAGGGCAAGAAACGTCGATTTTTAAGCCACAAGTCGCGGTTTAACACAAAATTTTTATCAATTGACAATAGAAATCAAAATTTTCAAAAAATAAACAAATTTTAACGAGTTTTTCCCCTTTCTCATCGACATTGAATACTTTTACCACTAGAAACATGCCGTTATCCGCTCGGTAGGTAGATATATCTTCCAGATAAATATTATTTTCCTCGCCTTGCTTCCATTCCATGAACATCCCTCACCCAAGCGGCTTTATCCGTTGAAAAAAAAACGACTCGGGGTGCGGGCAGAGCAGGTGCGCTCCAACTTTCGCGACGGACGATTAGAGAGGACGATAAACATGGCGGGCGAGCCCATAAAAACAACACGGCGTCGCTATGCGCAAGGGGAAACAACTCCTCCCAGTACTTCACTCGGATGACGAGGAAACACTAGGAGAGGGTTTCGTTTTTTTTATTATGGAGAGGAAGTGGGTTGTTACATTCTCAAAGTCCTCTCGCATAGCCTCCACGACGCCGTCCCATCCCTGTATTTGACCTCCTATTCGGAGGACGTAGGACTCGCCATATGCCGGGTGCAATTCATTCAGGTGGTTCCGCCCGTCCCCTCTGGATTCCTCTACTAGCAACGAGACAGGTTAACGCAGCACCAATATGAACGCCGGGTTTTCGAAGCTGGTTGAGTGCGATGATGGAAAAATGTCGGTCGAAAACGATTTTTCGAGCAATCGATTTTTAATCGAAACAAAAAGTTCGACTATTCATCAAAAATCGATTTTAAAAAAATCGACTGTTCTCCTAGCACCGAGGCAGGTTAACGCAGCAGGAATATGAACGCCGGGTATTCGAAGCTAGCTGATGGTAGTGATGGAAAAATATCGGTCTGAATCAATTATTCGAGAAATCGATTTTTAATCGAAATTAAAAGCTCAAATTTTCAACAAAAATCGAAATTTAAACTAAAAATGTCGATTAATCGAAAAAATCGACGGTTCTTTTAAGTTTGTAAAAAGCATGCTCATTGTTACTTCGATAAACACTCACAATACACATCTGAGTAGCAAGAAAAATCTACTCAGAACACATGCTTGAATAATAGTAAATAGTTGAATAATTTATAGTGAAAGTTTAAAAATTCACGCGCATTTAAATTTTGGGTTACCGTATGGAACCATTCCGCTTGCCTAAATTTTTTAAGAAATATCAAGTGAATGAGATGGTTTCTTGATGAGAGAGGGCCTGCCTTTCCAATTTTCGATGCTGACACTGCTAAGGCCAAACGAAATGGCCAGGATCGATGTTGGCAAATCGAGTTTGGATCAAAACTAGGAAATCATGACTCGATCTCGATTACCTCGATCTTTGAGCATTAAAACTCATTTTCTATTTTATTCGAAATCGAATTTCCCATCACTAGCTAAGAGGTGATCCCATCAAATCACGCCAATGATATATGCACACGGAGAATCGCTCCATTTTTAAATTAAATTTCACATGGAATTGTGACTAAGGAAATCCATAATTGATGTAGATGGCGAAATTCTAGTTCATTTTTTAATCTTCATACATTATACGTAAGTATCGAAAATTCGTCGAAAAAAACTTCAAATTAAGTGAAAGTTAAATTTGTAAAAATAAAATTTTGCATCTTATATTTTACAACTATCAGCTGAAACGTATTTGGATAACCATTTTTAGTAACCACTGTGAGAATAAAACTTAAAATAAACTTTTATAGGGTCCAAATGTCCGATAAAAAAACACCTTTATTCATATCCCCTAATAATATAGAAATACTAATCGCATGGTAAACTTCGGGGAACGATATGCCCCCTATCGATTCAACCCTTGCATAGTCGCCAATAAAAATTAACACCGCCAGAATGTTTTACAATCATATGCCATCCTTCTTCCTCTTTCCATTCCAGGAAATACAAGTAATCATACGCAAATACAAATAACTTATTAGCTTTAACGCGCTCTCTTGCGAAGGTGAAGAAATTAGGGCTACCAAAGGAAACAAGAAGTGGGTGTGCCCCCCAGATGGAGTAGTTGCGTCTAACCTTTCTATTTTATGTTAAATAAAAACAATTTTCAGGGTACAGTCACTAAAGTTTTAGGAAAAATTTTGTGCTGCTACTTCCGCTTCTCAAGGAAATTAAACTCCCCTTACTGCTTTTGATGTAATTGGCTACGCACTGCAATCATTTCGTTTGCGAGTTAATGTATATGCACTAAATTGGATAAGTTTCTTCATTATTGCAAATTTATCATTCTGTTTCGATTTATTTAAGGCATAATGATATTTTCGCGAGCATTTACTGCATTCTCATCGTTCTAAAGGAAAATCATTGGGGAGCTACATATAAATATAATCACAGGTCAAAAAGAAATTATTGGTACACTCAAAAATGCACCCAAAACCGTAACGATAGAGTATTACTTTTTGTTGGAGGCGAAATTGTAATTATAAAATACTAATACACGGCGAGTAAATAACGAATTCACGAAAAATATTTCAAATGACGAATAGTAGATCATATTTATTTTTTCGAGTAAAATAAAAGCAAATCGTCATCCAAGCACACTAAAAGGTAACGGATTGTTCTTTAATTAAAGTTAGCAACGAATTCTTGACGTTCCTTGCCTAGACAATAATTGTATCGATTGAACATAAGTTATGACATTCTCTGAAGTGCTTGATTATAACCATCATATATAGCATCCAGGAAATATAAAATCCATATCAAGTTCAGAATTGAACACTCTTTCCCGGTTTTTGGTACTGATATAGAAAATTAAAAGAGAAGCTGTTATTTTTTCTATAAACATAGTACTCAAACGCCAATATACCACTTTCTGGAGGAATATTCTTGCTTTTCATAACCATCGACATGAATTCTAACAAGAGTTCGCGCTATAACTGATAAAGACGAAATTCAAATGTTTGTGTTGCCTTCCTTTGACTAATGTCTTCTCCTGAGATAGGAAAAATGAGCCTGTAATGTCCACTAATTAAAGCTCTATTACACCAGATTCGAACCACTAGTCTTCATTTTTTCAAGCTTATGACAGTCGTAATGAAAAATAATTTGACGGTGTGTATTCATGAAAATCTAATTAACAGAGCGAGAATGTTTGTGAGGTCTTTCGGGGAGGTTTTTGGTAGAAGGGGGTGATTAGGGGAGGGCAAGGGCAGCTGACGAAATTCGCGCCATTAAGAACAGGTGGTCAGGTCGACGACGCACAGTGGTCCGAAATCGGAAAAAGCCGGACAAAATTCCAAAATAGCGTTTTTTGAGGTAGAGACTTGAAAATTTACGTATATGCTCACAAATGATTGGTGATCATGAAACAATAAGTCGTTTTTCATAGATATCATCCGTTGCTAAGATACAGAGGACCAAACACGACCAAATTTCCAAAAACACGCCCGATCTCATTTTTCTTCGAAAAACTTAGAAGTTAAGCTGCTCGTAGAGTTTTTGAAGGATTTTAATGCAGTAAAAAACATTATATTCCAGTAATATGATACTTTATCTACATTTTACATTATTTTTAAATATTTTGGTTGATATCGAGGTGGTATATTGTCGCAAAATGGCGGCTCCGTTTTTATGGCAAAACCTGACATAAAGTAGACATTATCTTTAGTTTGAGAAATAATAGTTCTCCAATTTTTACTGAGAGTATTTAGTAGAGATAGCTTAAGAGTATAAAGCAAACATCTTGGAAAAAGGTTTGCAGCTGCGGAAATGAGCGCAACTTTTTTATCGCACTTCACGTCCCGGCTCCGCGACGCGGGGGCTTAGAGACTCTGAGACGCTGTTGGATATTTCACTTTCTCTGGAACTTAATTATTTAAAGTCGTCGTTTTATGCACAGTAAATAGTCTCTATTGGCCCTAAATACTTAATTGAAGATACTGCTAAGATATTTGATTATTATTTATTATTGTTTCATGATCACCAATCATTTGTGAGCATATACGTAAATTTTCAAGTCTCTACCTCAAAAAACGCTATTTTGGAATTTTGTCCGGCTTTTTCCGATTTCGGACCACTGTGCGACGGTGGAATTATTTGGGGCTAGGAGAAAGGCTTACGGAAAATCCGAACTCAGTAACGGCCCTCAGGATCTTTCCGATGAGTGCCGAAAGTCCACTACTTTCGTGTTCCAAACTAAGGGCTTGGGAGAATTGAAGTATTTTTTTTCGATAAATCAAGGCCATTCTGTACACATTGGCGCATCATAGCAGAAGTTACGTATGACAAAGACACAAATGGTAATTTCCAATGATATTTAGTTTAACACTCAACGACTGACCATGGTTTCAGCACTTAGTGTCAGTTGCAAGGAAAAAACTGCTTCTTTAAAAAAGCTGCAACCCGGAAAATTACACAAAGTGTTGAAACCATGGTCGGTCGTTGAGTGTTAAATTAATTAGTGTGGAAATTACCATTTGTGTTTTTATCATGGATATAGCAAACTTCCACAAAATCAAGCCTGAAACGATTTTATGCGTTTTTAGAAGTTACGTAGTCAACAGTTACTGCAGTAGAATCTTTTAAAGCACGCTTTATTCTCCGAGAGTTGAAAACCGTACTTTTTGGTAGATGGACAATCAGAAAAGTTGTTTTGATCAACGCAACCCTCTGCTAACTTCGAAACTAATGGCACATTAGTAGCTATAATTCGGTCAACCTCGCATACCTGGAAGCATATTTGGACAGTAAGAACTCCGGTGCGAGAAAGAAGGAACATTAAGTGCTTACAGAAACAGCAAAGACGATAAAATTTATCTGGCGAAGCCATGCAACAGCCATGGCAGTAATTTTAAAATTAATATTTTGCAATTATGTAACGACCGCCGCGAAGTAGATTCTAGCGAGCAGTTAGAAATTAAAAAAAGGAATAACCAGGATAACACTGTGATAAACGAATACGTTTACCCATACTTTTCCCCTATTCTGGCGTCTGTTTCAAAATTCATCTATTATTTCGCTACGTAAATAAGGTTAAAATAATGAGATAATTAGATAACGTTTTAAAATTATGCAACGACCGCCGATAAGTACGATAGATTCTAGGGAGCAGTTATAATATTTTTAAAGTTTTAATAGCCAGGGCAAGACTCTCATAAACGCAGTAAAGTTTGACTCATGTTTCGCACCGGGTCAGGTCATCCATGTCTCTCTCCAACGTTTCGATGAGCAACTCGTCAATCATCGTCAGGGATTCAGGAATCCAAATCATTGGAATCGGAACCCCTGATTAACCTGAATCCCTGAAGATGATGGGCGAGTTGCTCATCGTAACGTTGGAATGAGACATGGAGGACCCAACCCGGTGCGAAACCTGAGAAAACTTCACTGCAACAGGGTAGTTTTCTTCACCAAAGAAAACGAAAGGCATTGATTGCGATTCGTTACCCACCATTAGTTTATTCATAATATACAAATTATTTGGTTTTAGAAATCCCAGTTTAGACGAATGGCAATGGTCAATTTTATCCTCATTTGAAAAAGGCCAGATTGGCGCCCATGCGATGCCACTCAACGTGATGTCACAGGGACCTAGATTCTATACGAGTGGTCAGGAGTTTTACATCGTCTGAGATCACCAATGCATGTATGTGACAAAGAGCTCAGGGAAACATTTCTTAATAATCACCTATTAAAAATGCCTATTGTCGGAAAGTTCCCTTCGTTTGATAGGGCATTAATAATCCTTATTTAAACCAAGCGCTACCTGCTAGCAGGATACTCTGCTACTTGCTAGTAGCCTGCATCGTATCGGCGCTCATAGTCTCGCACCAAAATGGCATCACACTGCGGCAGCTGGAACCAGAATAACGTCACACGGGTTTTTCCCAGCATTCATACTTAGCCGTCGCGTTTTCGCGCGCTTGAAAATTTTCACTTTTCATCTAATCGCGAAAAATAGATATCGTCATTTAGAAATCTAAAAGCGTGAAGTGCGTACTCCAAGAGCAATAATCTTTCGATTTAGGCAATAAAAAAATAATAGGTAACCACGCTATTGTTCACCGGGAAAAAAACTAAAATTATACCACTTTCATAAACGAATACATTACCCATCCTTTTCCCTTAGTATGCGTCCGTCTCGAAATTCATCTCCTCTTCCGTTACGTAACTAAGGTTACAATAATGAGATTAATGGATAATAATTTACGCTTGATGATGATGATTACTCATCGAATCCCGGGTCACTTTATTAAAAAAAAAGAAGTTGTGTAAGTAATTGCAATCCACCCAAGAAACCATATTTGGTACACACTATCCTTTCCGTTTCGACGCCATGGAGGCAATTTCTTGCTCTGCTGCTCTCCCTCCGTTCGTTTGGTATCCACCCCTGAATCCTCAGGGGGGCGGCCCAGGGAAAATATCAAAGGGGACGAGCTTTTTGAAGATTTCTGTTTGCTCTTTTACGCCGAATGAGAGGTTGAACAGGGGTGGAGAGGCGGGAGGTAAACCCTTTGCGAGTTCCGTTCCCACTTCAAAATTGATACTCATTCTTTCTGAGGGCGACACGATCCACTGACTTTTGACGATTGAGTCTTTATTGCGTTCCGACGGTTGAGTACGCGAGGGACGTTGCTAGCTGCTACCTACTCCAGATTCTCCTCCGCGTGTGAATCCGGCGTGACGAAGCACTCTGATTCAAAGGAATTAAATCAGGCTAGGCCACAATGAGCGCCAAGTACTGTCGAGTTTCCGCCTCATTGGGATAATTGAGGCAGGGAAGACACGTGCGGGCAAAGAGAGCCGATGGAGAACCATTGCGGGTGACGTAACGGCAATAAAGTCAAGGATTGGTTTACCCGACGAATCGATTACCGGAAGAGTACTCGTACGATGTAGCAGTGGGTGCATTCTTTCCCTCTTGGCTAAGCAATAAGTATACCGTGACGTCACGATTACTCGGTGCGGGGTGAATGCAGTAGTATGCACTCCGAGTAAAAATACACGAGAGCGATTTTCGATTCCTGGGCATAAAACCAAGGTTGTCAGGGCAAAATCAAAAATCACTTAACTGATTCAGACGATGACGTTTGCTTATTCATAATACTTTATATTAGAATACCACTATATTTCCAGGTCCGACCAAAACCATAAATTAAGAGAGATATTTTGCCGTACGGATAGGTAAGAGAATTCGTTTTTACCCCGAACAACAGAGGACTGAAATGTTTCCTAATACACAACACGCTTATTAAGGTTTGTTACGGAGTAGTATGAAGATGTAGATGAATACAATTGAGCCGTTTATTTTGAAAGTGGCCTTACTCCATTTATCTTCAAATCGAGATATTTAAGGGTGTAAGGGCTTCAATGAATTTAAATATATTCGTATAGGATACTAATGAGTCATACTGATTAAGCGCATCTAAGGGTGTTAAATTTATAGTTCCTGTTAAAATAGTGGCAATTATTAAGTGGATAATAAGCGTTATCTTATTAGCATATTAGTTAAGTAAGAATGAAGTTAGACCACTTTCAAAATAAACGGCTCAATTGTCGAGTGTTACCCATTCTAATCATTTCTAACTTCCAACCATCCAAATAAAAAATAAATTCCAAAAAGACTTGATGTAAAAGGTTGTCTTTGACTCCATTCAATACTCCTAGTAGTGCCCCGATAGATATATCGCATTCTATTACAACAGTTAAAACATGTACGGTATCTACCAGTCAGTGGAGTTTGTGTTTTCCTAGTTAACTCATATGAAAGCATACAGATGCGCCTGAACGATCCATGAATAAACTTGAAACCCGTTTTCGATTACTCAAATCTGTGGGAATTAATTTAAGGTAAACCGGAAATTTGGGTTATTTTTGTGGGAGGACGAAGACAGTGGCCTACAGTGAAGCAGGTTAGGGAGGCCGGTCACTTGCCAAGAATAATTTTGCGCTTTAATTAATTTTTTTATACCTGGGAGGATGGAGTGATTGCTACCAAGGTAGAAAGACTAAATTTTACCAAATCCGTATCTACCATTGTCATAATAGCAGAAAAGTTCAATTTCGCACAAAGAGAGACTGCACGCAGACAAAAGTATTGGGCAAAATAATGAGGATAACATAGCAAATTTTCGTACATTAAAGGTATAAATAAATAAACCAGAGTAAGTCACACCAAACTTAACAACGTAGACAGGCAACGGCGCAGTAAATAGTTAGGTACCACACGGGGAGACAGAAGAGGGCTATGGCAGCAATCACAAAGCTCGGTCGTAAAGGGAAGCACATTAGCTAAAAGAAGCTGACATTATGGGCCAAAATAGCCATTTCTATAGCCGAGCAGCCATAAACCACTACCAGCAGAATATTGAGGTGGCACAATTTTCGGCAGGTCGCGTCGAAGGAGAGTGGACTCAAATTGAAATAATGTCCCTCTTAATTAGGAGAACACAGCAGTTCATCGCATCACTGGCCCAGCGATTCAACCCGTGATTTGCTTAAGGTAGGTTAGGGTAGAGCTCACCACATACTAATTCGAAGACGCGTGAAATTCGCATACTCATGGTAAGGGGACCAGCACCTTCCCTTGGGAAACCTTTCACTCGAGTGAATTTTATATGTGATGTCCGAAGGTATAGAATAGTGACATTAAGGGCCAAAATTACCATTTCTACAATCCAGCAGCGTAACACTTCCAGAACACTAAAGTGGCACAGCATGTAGGAAGGTGGACTAAGACAGAAATAAGGTATCTCTTCATTAGAATAGCACAGAGTTCATCGCATCACTCGCTCAGCGATTCAACCTCAAGTTTCTTAAGATAGGTTAGGGTAGAGCTCAGCGCATACTAATCCAAAAACGTGCGAATTTCATGATATATAGGATAATATTCAGGATAAGGGCACCAACTCCTTCCTGGACCCCTTAAACACCAGTGACTTTCTTGGGGGATATCCGAGGGCTTCATTCGGAACCCTTAGGTCAGTAGCCCTACTTAAAAGCCATTGCGCCACCACGCTTCCTGAGTTTATCACATAGTTAAGAAAAAATGTTGCACTACTGTAAACAGCTTTCCGCTGCTCAGAATAAGACATTTACAGAATCAAACATCTATAAGTATCCCCATCCCCAGTGGTCTTGACATGGCCTGATCTTTGTCGCTTGGCCAAGTAATACACTTAAGTGGGAAGTACTTGAGTTTTGGCGCATTTATTCTTAGATCTATCTCATCACACATTATAAATGGCGGAGAAAAATTACGTCACAGAATTTTAACTTTGGATAGCTGATGGAATGAAAATTATGATGATGTTTAGGTCGGAAACACACCATTTTTAAACAACATAAAATTTGAACAAAGCCATGGGCGTACCCAGAATCAATACTAGGGTGGGGAGCAAAACTAGCCGTGGTCGTTCAAGTCGTAACTTTTTTTCAAAGAAAAGGTTAATGAAACCAAAATTTTAAGGAAATCATGACAGCAATTTATTAGTTTTTATAAGTATTTGCTTGAAAAAATAAGGTTTTTTATTTAGGTTCCATGTCTTATACAAACATCATTTTTCTTCAAAAGGAAAATTTGTTTATAACTTTTGTTTTTAACTAAATATATTATCGCTTCTATCTTCTAGTTGCTGCTAAGTACGCCCATGAACCAGGCGCTCCGATTGGCCGCGAGTTTGCGCTGTTGCCGTATGCCTTGGATACATCGCAATCTCAGACAGGCTAAGCCATAGTCCGTATATAAGGACCATGGGCAAAGCATTCGAAGACATGAGTTGTCCAGAGCATCCGGCAACAGGGCAAACTCACGGCCAATCCGAGCGCTTTGCTCTAAGCTTATGTAGTTTAAAAATGGTGCACTTTCGACCTAAGCATCATTGGTAATTTTGGTTCCTACTGGCTATCCAGGGTTAAAATTTCGTGACACAATTTTTCTCCAACCTCCATAAAAATGCACAATAATTGGAGTTCCATCCAACAAAGTTTCCAAGGTGGCCATATTACAAAGAGTTGGCCACCTCAAGACTATTCATCCGGGTATTCGTTAATGTTCAATCCTATAGATATCTAATTCTGAGCCGCAAACAGCTATCTCTGGAAGTACAGGAAAACGGATGTTCAGAAACATGGTTCCGTTTCCTTGCACGGTAAAGAAAGAGTTGTGCGATAAAACGATAATATTAAGAGCCTGCATCCTGGTGAGGCACATGCATGTATTCTTGTAGTTTCTCCCGAAATTTTAACAAAACTTCTCCATTAGGTGAATCGATGCATCGGATAACTTTTAAAAATGAAAACCGGAAATTTTGGGCAAAAGGGAAGCAATTCTGTGCTTCACACAGAAGTGCACGTGATAACATGTTGAGACTCCGGAACCCGATAGCGGGAAAGGAAAAGGTGACCTAATTTTCACTATCTCTCGCTAGGAACATAAAATAAGTCAATTTTTGGGGGAAAATGGCGGGCAAATTTTACACGAAAATGCTGCGAGTGAGAGCAAAAATATATTCATCCAAAAAATAATTTCCCAGGTGTGTCTCAACAAAAGCCAAAGCACAAATGCAATTCTAAAATGCCATTGTTATGACAAATGGTTATCTGTTTTTAACTACTTCATTAATTGTATATTTATTAAGAAAGTGAATTGATAACATGAATCGCAATAAATCCCCCAAGCTCAGAAAGTATAGCCCCAGTTAACAATTAATTACATGCCGCCCGTTTATAGCATGCGATTTTTCCGATACATTCCAGCATGCAGGCTTATAATTACTCATATACAGCTATATATTCAGCAATTATTAACAAGTTAAACTGTCAATACCGTGATACCTGTCGTGATACCTTGCATAATGTAACGTTGCGCTGCAATGGCTTTGTTTTAAGAAACAACAGATACATAATTTAACTATATATAGTTAGCATTTTCTTTTGTAGCTAATCATAAAAGAATTAATAGCTTTACAATACATACATAGCTGATAGGCGGTGATAAAAACTGCAAGCAACCAAAAAATTAGTCATGACATTCTATAAATAAAAAATGGTTACGGAACTTCAGCAGAAAAAAATGAACCTCTTTTAAATGACAGTCACCTACGAAAAATTCTTTTTGGGTGACCTACTATCTTGTTAATAAGAAATGGAAGAAGCGAAGTAAAAGGGAATACATAGGAAGGAATAAAATTCAGGAGGAATAATAAAGAAAACTCCAAAATTTCAGTCTTTAAAATACATCCCTGCACTCAACTAACATCGTCGTGTTCACAGCTGGCTCGTGCCCACAAATTAAACCAGCCGATCCCTAGGTAATCTTCTGGCCCAACCCTCAATTATCCCTCATATTAGGTCGATCGGGCCGTATTACCGAGATAACGACACGCTGGAGAAGAACAACGATGAAAAATAGAGAACCATCGAAAGCCAGAACATCGATACTTCATTTCGTTAAGGCCGTTTTACACGGGGCATGGAATTGCGCAGGTTAGAGCTGCATTAATTTCTAAAATGGCGCGAAATTGCGCGAATGCATGAACGAAATTAGAACGGGCAATTTTGACGTCTCGCATTCACGCATTCTCGCATGTGTTCTAGCAATTCACCGCTTTACACGACGCAATTTTGATTGCGCCTTCGCAAGTACGTCAGATTGCGCAATTCCGTGTACCGTGTAAAACGGCCTTTAGACAAACTGAAGTTGATTGCTGTAGCAGTCGAGCTTTAAGCTCCACTGATGTGCACACTGACTACGAAGCACTGCGTATCGATTGAGATCTTGATTCGATATATCAGCTAAGTTGAACTACCTCAACTCAGCGCAATAAGAGCTGATGATTATGGATATATCGCAGGTGGAAATTAATGATTGAACTACTCAGGAAAATAATAAAATTAAATGGAAAATAAAGAATAAAACTTTGTTAGGTTCACTTGTATATTTAAATTGACACGACCCGGGTTTCACAACATAGTTGCATCTCCAAGTGACTAAAGGAGATGCATGCATTATCCACGGTGTAACTGTTTTGAAATCCGGGTTTACATTTAATTTAATTATACTTACAGGTGCACCTAAAATTTTTTTCATTCTTTTATTTTCCATAGTGGAAATATTTCACATAGTTAGCCGGAAGCAATCAGTTATATTATAAAAAATAAATATTGCTTTTTTTAAATGCATTACTTATTAGGGATCAAGGGTGAACCAAATATTGAATTAATCGTTCATGACATCCATTAAATATACCATGACCAAAATCAAATATTCGATTTCTACCATAACGACCCGACACATCAACGGTCAACCACCATTATTGAACTCCATGGGCAACCTGAAAATTATAAAAACTGAAATATTTTTCCCTTACAAACGATCTTTTTTGCGTTCTTGCATTCATATGTATGGTTATTTTCATATATTACCCTGTTTTGTGCTGAGCCGAGTTCTTTATTTTTTAACAGGCTGGGAAACAGAGGAGGGTTTGAATACGTCTTGGGTGAGACCATCTCACTGAAATGGCACGTCATCACTCGTGCCATTCCTTTTTTAAAAGACTGGACTTTTTAGCAAAATATAGTAAGAATTTTTTCCTGTAAAATATATTTTTAATTAAATATAACGTACTTGCATATTTATTACTAATTATTATTAATTATGACGAGTCATTGGAAAGTGTGCTGCTAATGATCCTAGTTATCGACGAATCCAAATACTCAATACTACTACTAATACTACTCTTTCTTTTTTCCGATCGAGTTTCATCCAAGGATAACCCCAAGAGCATTAGAAACATATACTCCATTCTGTCAGTAACTATATTTACCTGTATATATGTGTCAAACTATAACTCTCATATACTGGATAACTATCATGCAAGTACACCGAAGTCACTATCGCAATATTGAGGAGCAATCTCATCGACGATGGATTCGACTTATCGAAACCATGGAACTAGCCCACTTCCGACACCGCACCGAACAAAGACACTTCACACATCTAAGACACGTGGACAAACTCGAGAAGCATTGACTGCATTCATTGTCCGCCGTACTTAGGGCGCCGCAATACGTGCCCGCACATTCACAGACGGAGCTGAGCCTTTAAGATCCCGGCTTTTTAACACGCACGCATTTCGGTTAATTCTGCGGTACCGAAACGGGAGGAGGGGGAAGATGTAGAAAAAAAGCAACGTGGAAGTAAGAGAAGGACGAGAGATTATTTCCTGGTAGGTGGATAGACGAAAGAGAGGGTGGGGCGGGGAGGAAATGGTATAATGGGAGTGGGGGGGGGGGGGGAATAAAACAGTGGGATGAGAACAGTTGAGTGGGACGGGAGCGCAGGTGAAGCACTCTAGAAAAGCCAAGTGTGGTGGCAAAGAGGGACAGGGGGAGGGGATGGTGGCCCTCCTTTCCCTCATACCGCGATGGCAACCACACCGCCTGTGCCCTGCTCCTCTGCCCCTTCCCACTTATTCCCTCTGATTCGTAGGCCGTGAGAAAAGGAAAGCACTGGGTAAACTACTCCGTCTGTTAAGCATGCCCAGCGGGTGATTTTCGCCAACGCCTCACTCGATGGACAAATTTAAGGAAGACCGCCGAGGTAAAACGGAGTAAAATTCACGAGCGGAACTTTTCACGGGCTTTCAGTTGGGTTAAAAAGTACGAAACCCAGTTTTCTCGTGCGTGACATCATATAATCGGCTAAAAATAATGAAATGTAAAAAAAAACTTTATTATTCGACATAATTTTACGTATAGTGTAGTGTAATTAAAAAATATAGTGTTATATCCAGGTTTCGACGCTGCACGTCCACCTAAGTTTTGATGTGTAGAAGGTTGAGGTATTTTTCTCAAGCACTTAGTCTACTGACCGATTTTTTTTTTGTTTTTGTTCGTTGTTCAGTACTAGACTCGGACACCTTCTCCAGGAATGATTTAAATTTACTCCATTTATTCCGCAGACATCTATAAATTTGTCCAACGAGAAAGCCGTTAGTCAATTGAATTTGTGACTATTTATTCTGTTCTTCGCAGAAAAAATGGAGTACCTATATATAAAACAATTTCGTCATTACAAACGACATTTTGACAATGTCGTTTATAACGACGAAACGCGTATTGTAAGAATAAAACTATAAGTGGAAATATTGCAATGTGTCATTTCAATAAGATATTTTTTACTGTTTTTGTTCGTTGTTCGGTACCAGACTCGGACATCATCTCCATGAAACATTGTCAAAATGTCGTTTGTAACGACGAAACGCGTACTGTAAGAATACAACTATAAGTAGAAATACTGCAATGTGTCATTTCAATAATATTACGAACTTCCACCACATCGTGCCTAACATCAAACAAGAAAAAAAATATCGGTCAGTAGACTAAGTTCTGGAGAAAAATACCTCAACGTTCTAGACACCATAACCATCCTATATTTTATTATTACTAGAGCGGCAAGTTCGGATGTGGATAGCGACTAAACAGTACATTTTCAAGGAAAATTTTGAAATAATTGGGGTTTTACATGAAAGGAAGTGGAGAAGAGAAATTTTTAGTTTCAATGAGAACTTTCACATAGGGAAATACCTTGTTCAATCACTTCGGAAAATATTCCCTTCTTTCAGCGCATTCTAAGAAAACATATAAAATAAAACAATAGCGACCAACTACACTCTGTCAACTTCCGTGGCTTTGTTCCATTCCCCTAGGTAGTGGCAGGGGGTGTTAAAGTCAGCGGCTTCGGGAGAAAAGAATCCAAAGAAAAGGGATTGAGTAAGAAAATTGATCAGTGAGTCGTGGTTTCTTTTAGAAAAGAGTCCAGATATTTCACAGAAAATCAATGAATAGTGCCCAGAGAATTAGAATTCCTGAACATAACTATTCAAGCGATAGTTCATCGTATTTTGTCGCAGTAGATCATCCATAAATTTGGAGAAAGAAGGTTAAGAAACGGAGCACAGTAGCAGAAATGTTAGTGGAAATAAAAATTGATACTAAGTAAGAAAATAAATGTTAAGTAGCAGACAGAGGCCGTGGATAAACCGAGTACGAAAATTTTGAACTATAAAAGCAAACTCTATTGAGCTCCCTTAACCCTAAATTGTACTCTCACGTGTGTAAATTTGATTGCAGACTTTCACATTTAAAGAGAGCCATTTTTTAATTAGAACAAGAAATTTATATTATGATCCATCCAGGATATAAAATAAATCTTTTAGCTTCCCAGCCATTTCTATTCGATGAAACTAGTCCAAATATTTGGTATACCCAAAGAATTTTAGCCAGTAAAGTTATCCAGATTTTTTTTTATATTTCGCAAAAATCACATAAAACATGTTCTTTATCTATTGAGTGATCAATAATTGGACTTCTTTAATATAAAATTTAAAAACCCTAAAATTCTTAACCGGCATAAATTAGACATAGTTCTGGATGAGGTTCTGGTCCGTGGGAAAACAAAGCTACACCTGGGAGGACCCATCCCAGGTTCTCTATTCGGCCAGGTGTGCAATGCCAACGTTTCAAAGTTAAACTCGACCACCGTATACGAAGCTTCGAAGCAAGATAAGGACTGAAGAGTGGGTATCACTTACTATCCCTGACCTATCGAAAAACCTGTCCCAAACAAGATTATACGGCGGGATATCTCCGGTCAGAGTCGTTAAAATAGAAAATTTTCGAAATAATATCGTTATGCTCCCTAGCTGCATACAACCCAAAACCAATTTTAAGTCTTCCGACAAGAAAAAACAGAAAAAATTAGGCAAATAATGGAAATGTGTAGACGGAAATGAGATGTAAGGGTTTCATTTTTGAGGAAACGATCAAACAAGGAGAGTATTTGCTTTAAAAACCAAATACCGCTTTCCGTTTCAAATACTCGTAATAAGTTTATCGATGATCATAAGGAAGAAATTCGAAGTTTAAAGCTGGCCTTTATCTTTGAAAGAACACTTATAGCTAGAAATATTTTTTGTAAAAGTAAATAATCACCTAATAGTTTTAAATGTAACTTTTAAAGTTTTATTTAGAGATGTAACGTTTTTTTATCACACCTTAAAGTACAAATGTCACTGACACAAAAATAAAACACTTTTAAAAGCTTCCACGGCAAAACTCTCGATAGCGAGTTAATTTTAAATTATTTTTACAGAGTTATACTTATAAAAAAAACATTTAAGTAGTTTTTAAAGCACATTAACGTTGAGACATACAGAATTGTATGACATTCCAAATATACACATCCATTATGGAGACAGGATGCTCAGAGCAACTATACCAACTATGTAAATTTTAGAACATTATCATAACTATAATTTCGGAATTAAAAAGAAATGTAAGAAGCTATTACTCGAAAATCAACAATAACTTCATAAAGTGGAACGTTCTTTTTCTTTATAGATGTTTAACTGATAACAAGTATGCAATGTAGTTTTAGTTTATTCATAATAAAAGAAAATATCAGTGGTACCTGATCATCTAACGTGTTTTCCTCTAATTATTTTTGCACATGCAAGCACCTCGCAAGACGAGAAAGTGGCTCTTATCGGAGGACTTATATTGTAAATATTTATAACATTTCTAGGTAATCAATTATCACACTTTACCTTGTAATTTTGTAAAAATTAACGTGATATCTTTAAAAAAAAAATTATAAAACCATAAGAAATAAAACTGTGAAACATATTAGGAAAGCAAAAATTGATCACTTGAATACAAAGGTATCAAATATACAAGATAATAGGACACTTTGGAATGAAATTAATAGAATGACAGGTAGGAATATTAGCAGATGTAATGATGATACAATATTTAGCCACTTAGTTAATGATTTTAATGAGCAAGAAATATGTAATAAGTTTTTGAAACAATTTTTAATAAGAAGTGAAGAGACTAAATGTACTTGTGGACAGAAATTTTATGATGACATTCATTTCCATAACTTATGTAGTATTTATTTACCGGAACCCACAGAAGATATCATTAAAAAAATTATAAAAGAGCTTAAAAATAAGGGACCTGGTCAAGATAGAATCAGAATCAGAGATATCAAGGCAAACCCTATACTTCTTCCTATTATAACTACTCTTGTAAAAAGAAGCATTACCCAAGGTATAGTGCCTGATGGGCTAAAAATTGCATTGGTTAGACCTATTTATAAAGGTGGATCCTACAAAGATTTTGCGAATTACAGACCTATCTCCCTGCTACCAACTATCAATAAGATTATGGAGAAATACGTGGCACAGTATCTAACAAATTTCTTGAAAAAACATAAAATAATCTCAGACTACCAATATGGATTTGTGGAAGGTAGAGGAGCTAAAGATGCACTTGAAAATTTTGCCGACATAATAAATACCAACCTTGATAAGAATAATAAAGTAGTAGTCACATATGTGGATTATAAAAAAGCTTTTGACTCTGTCAATTTGCTCACATTGCTGCATATACTGCAGGATATTGGAATTAGAGGGTATATCCTGAAATGGTTTAGAAGCTATCTACTGCAGAGGAGTATCAGGGTGAAATTTAAAAACTGTATTGGAAACCAAGGAAATGTAGAATATGGTGTACCTCAAGGTTCTATTTTAGGACCAATCCTTTTTACTGTGTATATTAATAGTATATTTAAATGTATTTTAAATTGTAATATTTTACTTTATGCTGATGATGTTGTATTGATATCTGCTCATAGAGATTTAAATACTGCCATTGCCTACATGCAAAATGATGTAAATAACTTAACAAAATGGTCACATGACCATGACCTCTCCATCAACATGAAGAAGTCCAAAGTTATGTCCATAGCCAATAATGCAGCTAACGTTCAACAGATTCACATAACAATACATGATTATAAATGCCTGCATACTGAAATAACCAAGTCTGTGTGTAAATGCAACAAATTAGAACAAGTAACACAATATACGTATCTCGGTATCATAATAGATCAGACATTCAAATTTAGGGAACACTGTGAGAAGATATGTAGTAAATTACGAAAGGTTAGTTATCAAATGTATCATATTAGAGATTTTTTGCATATTAGAGTTAAAAAGATGTTGTATTTCGCAACTGCTGAATCAATATTAAGATATGGCGTTACTATTTGGGGTAAAACCTGTAGGGTACATAAATTAAAACTATACAGTACACAAAACCGGATCATCAAAGCGATTGCATACCACAAAAAAAATGATAATAATTTGTCAGCTAACTCAGACTCTCACGATACAAATAATTTCTATAAAACACTAATAATACTACCAATCGAAAAACTTCTAACCTATATTTTAGTAATAGATAATTATTTTTCCAATAAATACAAAACACTGAAAGACAATTTTCATAAAATGGAAAAGAGGAATCTATACCAATATAAAATCCCCAAATGCTTCAATCAATACGGTGAAAACAAAATGGTGGTTAGTGTTCCTAAATTGTTTAACAAATTACCTAAAGAAATGCATGGTTTAACCACATATTCGGATGTCAAAAGTAAACTTTTAAATTATCTACTTGAGGACTTTAATTTTTAATTTTAAGACATAAGTTTTTTATCGTTTCTTTCATTGTTTTAGATGTTTTTAACTTCTTGTAAATGAATTATGGAGAACCTGCTGATGAGCCTGTTTTGGCTCAGAAGGTCTCCTAATTGTAAATATATTTTTTTGTTCTAAAATATTGTAATATCAGGGTTTTTCTCTTTTATCTTTTCTTGCCCAATAAGTCAGAATATGTGTTGGTTATATAGTGAAAAGCGTATTAAGAATTTGTAAAGGGAATGTTTTTAATGTATAACATATATTTTAATATTTGAGATACGTATTTTTGATGTATTGTAATGTGTTTATAAACAAAAAAAAATAAACAATACTACTAATAATTGAAAAAAATCATCATCAAAAATGTTGATGCAATGATTTTCAATATATTTACAGCATTTAATTTTTTTTCCTTTATGTGTTGCGCAAGTAGCGAGCCCGAATTCTAAAAACGACTATGTAGATAAAGAAAAATAGCTGTTTTGAAAAAGTAATTGCCAAATGATATTTAAGAATAAAAGCATTTAAGTTCCAAATACATAACTGTTACGCCAGTTACTTTTATTCATACTTTTAAACCATAAATCCCAAGAACTGAGCTTTGATTAATGTGACTTATATTCACTGATTCGCCAGATAAAGCTTTAATAAAAAAATGTCCACTTTCAGGGCAATGTGAAACAAATCCTCTTAAACGTCCTCCGTTTTAATATCTGGTTATTTCACATCCCTACGCAACAATTAAAAATAGGGTTCAGTAATGAGTACCTGGAATCCTATTGCTAAATATTTAACACGAATAAAATCACCATATAGTTAATTCATACCATCAGTATGAATAACCTATGGTAACTGGGTTCAAACATGTATCAGTAAAATTATTTTACCCTAGTTGATCACGCGATTGTCCTTCAATCCGAATGGTATTCGGAATAGGTGAGGTAAGAGCTAGTCCATTATAATTGCTCGAACGTAATTAATCCAAGAAGTACTTTCCCTTACAAACCTCACTTCATCCGATATTCTTAATTCAAATTTTCCCTTCACATTTTAAATCAACATATTACAACCTAGAGCTGCTTCTGGGAGAAATTAAAGTTCGAGACTTCTCATTTTAAAAAGGTGAAAATTTTCTACTCATAATTATTGTGGCACCTACATATATTACCAATAAACTTTATAGTAGCAAAGCAGAACACGGAGTTTAAATATTTCCTGAATAGTTCTTAAATTATTCTTTATACATTTTGGATTTTACATAGAAGGAACATTGGGTTAAAATGGGTTTAGTCGAATTGAAAGCAAACGAACAGGGAATTTGAAAACCCGCGATTCTACGCACCACGACACAAATGAGCGGCGGAGGGTAATGGAACTATTTCCATAGAACGAGGGGAAGAGGGCCTCGCTCATAAAGAGCGAGCGGGTCTACGGAGGACTGCTCATCTAGCGGAATTATGTGGAACTTTTTGAATAGATTAAAAGAGGAAAGGCCATCCGTTGCAACGATTTGAAAGACGCTTATCCCAGCAAAACTACGTAATTTCAAGCTTCCTCATCACCACTGACAGAAACTTTACAAACGTTTAATTTTTCCTAATAACTTTGTAATACCGTGTAACTAGGCCTTAAGAGTGCATTTCCATGCACTCTTAAGGCCTGGTTACACGGTGCATTAACCATTACTCAAGAGCCACCATAATTTAGTTATTCCAGAGCTACATTTTAGACATTTAGAAAAAAACCTGGCGAAATATGTTTTTAATAGCTCAAAATTTATCGAGATCGACTTCACAACTGAGCTATTGCTTAGGAATAGATCGATTATAACCCACAACATGTTTGTTGCATTTTAGGAACGTAGGCATGATTTTTATTAGATGGCGAATGATTTTGGGGAATGAAAAATGTACACATGCAAAGAATTTTTCGTATTTAAATAAATAAAAGATCGTAGCCCTTTACCATAAGAATTATTATTTAAATATGTCTAACTTCCACCAATTGAAGCCTGAATCTGTTGAATTTTTCGTATATTTGTACAACTCTTTCAATTGCCAAATATTTATATGATTGTGCCATAAATTTTATTGCGAGAATTAGTTGTAACCTTAAAAACAACTCTTGCAATAGATCACCCAGTCACTTCGAATCAAATTCAAGTAAGCGATGCGAGGTCGTCAATCCGCCATTGAAGATATTTCTCAAATAAATGTTGTAGACCTAAATAATGATTTATATTACAAAATTTACTATTTATAATTTTTAACGGCATTTTCTACATGATTAATTTATATGCCTGAAAAATACAGCAATATAGGAGGTAATAAAAATATGCAGCCACTACATCATATCAAGATATTTTTGTTCATTTAGCATTTAAAATGTCCATAAAAAGTCGAATTTGGCAATGTTTTTTATTTGTAAAGAATTATAGAATCTATATAATGCTCATAATCACCGTAAAGCTTGTATCTTATTATAAAGTTCCAGTACATAGAAATCAATGCAAAACATTAAAAGATACAACATTGTAATCTCATCCTTTTCCCAATTACAGTCTAGAAGTTGACTAGAAAAACTAGATATTGACTGATTATTCACGCCCACTAGAACGAAAATTTTTGGCACTCTTTTCCTAAAGCATTTTATCTTTTACGACGCATAAAAGAGTTTAAAATAAATTTTGAATCACTTTTACAGGTCCAGAACACAATTTTCATAAATATACGATATGGTGGCCACGCACCTTTCATAGAACACTACATGATTGTAAATCAGTGGCATATAAAGATCCTCATTTCAGGGGAAGAGGAGCGGGCCCTTTCTCTCAAGTGTATTCGCCCCTGAGTGGACTACCATTGCCAAATATAAGCATTGGTCCTGCCCCAAATACTCTCGTAACCTCGTTGACAAGAAGTTACCGCGCATATCCGACACTTCAGGAGATTTCGTATAGCCAGAACCATACGTTCATTTTTTCCATAATTTTGGAGGGACAGCTTCAGCGATCACTCCAATGATGCCGGAAAAATATGACCGTTTCACCCCATCATTTTCAGCGATGGCTCCCGGGATGTAATTCCATCCATTTTTTCCATCACTCGGAACGTCGCTTTTCCCTTCGTTGAATCCATTGCTAATACCGTCCATTGATTGTTATATCTATTCTCTATTGATGGAGAACTTACAGGTACAGAGGAAGAAGGAAAGAGAAAACAATTACCACATGAATGAATAACGACGTTTTTCGACAAAATTGATATTGCTCAACAATTACAACTGGTGGCATCATGATAAAACGAACAATGATGTGAAAATTGCAGAAGTTCATTTACAAGGAGATATCATCATACTTAGAGTAAAACCAAGAAACTTGCGATGATAAATATTTCTAAGAATTAGGAACTTAGAAATTGCATGGCAGAAATCAGAAATCTAGATAGCAGAATGATATCACTGAAATTCCAAAATCCAGCATTACACTATCATTTTTTACATCCATTTCGAGGGACAGCTCCAATGATCGCTCCGATGACGGCGGAAAAATGACCGTTTCACGCGATCATTTTCCGCGATGGCTCGAGGGATGAAAATCGTATCCGTTTTTCCATCACTCCGTACGTTCCTTTTCCGTCGCTGAAACATTCGCTTGACCGTGCTTCTGCCAATCAGAACGCACAGCCACTAACATCGATTGTAACGCCACGCTTGGTTTTTAATTGAATTAGAGTTGTGACATACGGAAAGTGACGGAATAAGCGATGGAAAAAGGTACGTGGGGAATGAACGTCTGATTCAGAAGATCAAGGTCGCAGTCAGGAATCAAGTCTGGAGGGGTTTTAAGCGCAATTAATACTGGAAGGTATGGGGAGCATGTAAAGGCCTGGTTACACGGTACATTAACACGTACAAGTTAATGTATCTTAGCGTGAATGATTTTGGTGGACCGGGACGGAACATGTACGAATGCATGAACCAAATTAGAACAGGTTCTATTTTCTGTGCATGCATTCGCACAAGTTGGGTGGTTACACGGTGCATTTTGGCGTACATTCTCGCGTTCATACGTTTAGGCATTCACCCGTACGTGTTAATGTATCGTGTAAACAGGCCTAAATACCCGCCAGAGTAAGCGGGAGGTGCGGGGAACCTCCACCAGAAAACTTTTTTGATAAATGGTTCAAAATTGTGAATTGCACTGAATCTGAGGGATATTTTATTTATACTTACACTATTCTATAAGTAATATTACTCCAATTAAGCAAAATGAATGAAACTTAAACATTTCTCTGAGCTATGAGGGGGGGTTTTATCCCCCAAACCCCCCTCATAGCTCCTCGCTGCGCCCCTGCAGAAGATGGATGGGTCTAGCAATGAGATAATTTCTTTAGTCCCTGAAAAGCTATCGCTGGAGCTATCTCTCAGAGGAACGGAAAAAATAATATTGTGATTCCGTTGTTAGATTCAGTTGGACGAATCCGGCCCATAGTGTTGGCCTCTTTATCCCTAGTGCGTGCTTTGAAGTAACTTAATATTGATCGATAATAGCGGGAAAGGAATAAAAATGTTCGCTTAGATTAGTGTAATCCATGTTCTGGTTTACTGCTGTCTGGAACGAACTTTTATCGCTCAAAGTTTCATTCCTCCTGATGGGAACGCCGTCAGGAGACTTAGCAGGTTTTACTTAGCAGGAAGAAGAAACGTTGAGCAATAAAAGCTCATTTCACGCAGCAGTGAATCCGAAAATGGGTAACACTAGCGCAACTAATCTCCGCGAAAATCTAAAAACAAATATTTACGATAAGGGGTGGATTCATTCCAAATAAGTACACCCCATGATATTTTACCACGTTTTATTATACTCCCTTTCTTGCTTGCGTGTCCTAATGGGAAACATCTTGCAACTCTAATTTCGACATTTCTTGATAAGGTAAGAGGCTGAAATTTTCAGGACAGCTCAGAACTGGATACCAATGCAATGTTCTTACACTTTTACCACGAACGGAGCAATATCTCCAGTAATATTAAGAAAATAATTTAAAATAGAGTTCCAATAATGGCCAACAAAATCCAATGGAGGCGCTGCAATCGTTATAGGTGTAATAAAATATCCTCAGAGCGCTAAAAAGTCAACGTCCACCTTAGCCCAGTTGTTATGATGGGCGACACCAGAGCAGAGGAGCCATGATCGAGGCTTTCGTGTCTTTAGTGCCTTTTTTATACTTATTAATGCACGAATATTGAATGACGTATTATTACTGCATGCTTCGTTCATGCCCTCGCGTACGATTCATCAAAGTAATTCAGACTACTGTAAACAATGTTTCTTAATTTCGCTCATTTCGGAGAGGGTAGGTCCCACGCCCCCCTCTTATGCAAGGTGTTTCCATACTGTGATGGACGCCTTTATTGAATGAAACCCGAACATTGCGGTGAATTCTATCATCTTTAGTTTCTCACCTATGTGTGAAGCTGTAGGTAATCGCCTCGGTAATCGGGGAAAATTACAACTCTCTCCCCATCCGAGGAATGCTGCAGAACGGTCACGACATCACTTAAGTTTCTATATCATCCGCACAAATCATGATAGAGAAATGTTATTTACTGTAATAAATACATTATCCTAAAAATTGGCAATGAAAATGTTTTCGTTATCTCTGAAAATAAAGCTATAGTCGTAAAAAATACGTCTTTGAAAGTTGAAATATCTACGATTATTCGAAGTCCATTATAAAAATTAGCTACCATTCTCTTTGTGGATAGCATAAAATGAAAGAAATGTAACTCAGCAATAAGTAATATTTCAGATGCACATTACGTTATTCAGCGTTTACATGGTAACTGCAAAGTTCATCCAACAAGAGGTTTGCGTTGCCATAGCGCAGTAGCTAAGTAGTTGTAACCCAAGGTTTATAGGACAAAAAACTGCTTCACATTATCTACCATACCACTTCCTGAAGTATTGCAAATTCCTCCTGAAACATCCTATAGTAGTTTTTTATAACACCCTTGTAAGGGTATTATAACCGGTAATGGTAAGTATCTAGTAATAGTATTCGGATTCCTTGGAACGATTACTTTTTACGAAACGTAATTTATACTTGTTATTCACTCTTTGCGGTGGAAAAGGAATCGCTACTTTCGTTGTAATCGTTCCTTGCTCGTAATCGGCGATTAATTTGCTGATTTCACTGATTTACCCAGGTCTACAGATAAATTCGAATCACTGAGTACCACTATTTGCTTGTTTAGCCTTTATGTTGTAGCCTATTAACGATTGGTACAAAATATGACATTCCTTGTATTGTGACAGCAGTAATGATTGCATGCACTGCTAGTGAAACGACTTTATCAATTCCTTTGACTCAATTATTCTGAATTTTAGTGCACTATTCGATAGTTGCCAGGTGGTCTCTAAAGCGGACAATCTAACAAGAATTAATCGCAATCGTAAGTGCAATTTTACTGATTACTTATTAAAAATCAGTCATTTGCATTCGTAATTGATTACTTTTTTTACGAAGTGACTAATCGAGCCCAGACACTTTTTCTCAGTTCTTTTACCGACACTGATTATAACGTATGTATTCTGTCTTCCGTGGTCGACATTTTCATGTATTTCGTTTTTCTCTCATTGATTCTGAGCCCTATATTCTTACTCTTCTGTTCTAAGATTTTGAATATTTCTTTCAGAGAATCCATATTCCGTACCATTAGAACTATGTAGTCGGCATAGGCACATACCTGAGTAGATTTATGCACAATTGTCCCCTCTAACCCCAGTTCTTTCATGGCTTCATGTAGACACAGATTAAATAGTACTGCTGATAGAGAATATCCTTGTCTTACTCCATACCGGGTTGTAGTGCCGAGGAAGCAGTAAGTAGTAGTATTCTATTTGTTCACACTATGCACCCCATTTAATATGTTGTATTTTGTATTCATTATAACATTAGTTTTTACTCAAAAGGTTTTAGCAGGTTTTTCACTCTCCCCTTCTTGTGGGCGTTTTCCTGCAGTATTTTTTTCCCTGAAGGATATTACTCCCTATTCCTCATTTGTTCCCACACACAGAAATCTTTTTTACACAAAATTTCCACATATACAGAGACATTTTCACCTTTAACCCTGCTTGTTTATCTGGTTTGACATTTCATCAATAGTGAATATTTAAATAGTATATTTTTCTATTGCAAATGTTTATTTACCTTTATGTACTCATGTATGTATGCAATGACGCTAAAGAGGAGTTAAGTGAAAGACGGTACTTTTTAGTCTCAACCTCGCCCGAACAAAGACATCTATCTATAATGTAATAAATTTGTTATTTACCATTAATGATGTATCTAATTTGATCATATACTGTATGAAAGGAGGTAAATTAGTGGAATTTCAGTCCTGAAGTAGTTCTCTATGCATTAAATTCATAGGAAAAGTCAAATTTATTTGCACAACTCTTGTATTTCATTTGTAATTACCAGCATTGAGGTTCTTTTATGTAGCACCCATCACATCCGGAACATCCATAAGTAAAACGAGTCGGTGACCCCAAAACGGAATCTTAATTCCAATGGGGTACCCATTTTCCAAATTACTCATGTAATGCTGAAAATTGTATTCATTGCATTGCACGTGTCCTCCTAAGTCCGCCAAGACGCCCACCCCTCTATATATGCTAAAAGAATAGACAAAATTTTAAATACGGTAATCATTACGTTCGTTTTTTGTGTACTAAGGAGCATCAATCATTTAATTTCATATTAATAACTTTCATTTAAAATAAAGAGAATTTTTCTCTCATCAATTGTTGTATGTTGTTTTCAATCCCAAATATGAGAGGACCGTTTGCCTATCAGACCCTTGTGCCCCCTCCAGAAAAAAATTCCTGGATCCACCCTTGATTGCATTTATGTGTGGAATAATTTATTATTATTATTATTATAACACAGTAGAGAAGGGCCTATCCCGCATGATTTGGAATGTCCACATATTTATTAATTCCTGCTCTCTTCCCTTGCAGATGTAGAATTTTGGGCAAGGACCATGAAGAGAGAGAGGACGAGGGGGAGTCGGAATAAAAGTGGGAGGAGATGGCGGTGGTGGGGTGGATAGGGTACGGAGGAAAAAAGGGAAGTAGGGGAAGGAGAAGCCGAGACAGGAGTGACAAGTGACTAGCGCCTGCTTCGCCACGATCTTCCCGAGAGACCGTAAATAAAGCGCAATAAAAACACCGCCTCCATCTTCCCAAAGATCCCCTCCTCAAAAGCGTTTGACCAAGTGCGGACTGACACCCTGAATCAATGTCAACCTTTTCCACGCCGTGAAAACGTTAAAAGCCCCTCGACGACAAGTTTTTATGCCGGAATTATAAAAACTGTTTTGTTACCGCGGACCTATTTTCGTTGCGTTTAATAGCGATCAGAATTTCTTCGAAACAAAATATAATGTTAAGTTGTAGCATTACTCCCGGTCAGCCGGTCTTTTTTTCGTGACGTAACTCTGGTATGGATAGATGAGGGTAGAACTCGCTCCCGGCTAAGCCACAGGTGTTTGAATATGACACATTCAGTTTGGGGAGTTAGTCACTTTCCCTGATCCACCTCTAAATTCGACTGTTTTTTTGCGGTCCGCATATAACACCAATAAAGTTAAACCTATCCTAATGTCTCTACCAATGTCTGGTCAGTTGAAAAGTTAAACCTCTATTTTGACCATAAATTTCAATCTAATTCTATTTCAATGAACTACTTTTTAGATTTACCCTCTCCCTTTTCATTCCTTAGTCCCTTGAAACATGACTTGCGCTTAAATTTCCTGAAACGTCTCATAAAATCCGAGATCACGTGAAGGCTCTGATGGGTCTGATTGGTTGGCTGTGAAGATATTGTTGGTTTTTATCGCGTTGATTTCGATTGGAAACTTTATAACCATAGAATTTAATACTTCCGGAGAAGGACAACCTTAAGAAGTTGACTAAAAACTTGTCCATCAGTTTTCGCCTTTTGTTTTCATTCACATTCATCACACTCACACTATGGTAGGACCGTCGATGATGGCCTCTGCTTTTGGATACTGCGCTGCTAATTCGAATATATTTTCTTTAAGCTAGGAAGGTTATGCACTACCTACCCCATTTTACCTGAGATTCGATTACTCAATTAACTTGAAAAAAAATAATAATGTTTACCGCTTAGCAGCCACAATCCACTTATTTAAAACATGTCGAATTTGTATTGAGATGATAGGATGATAGCAGTTATCAACGCTTGTTGCACTCCTAGCTAAAAAAATTAATTGTAATCGGTTATAGCGGCAACTGAAATTCTGTATCAAAGCAAGTTTGAGAGAGAGGAATAGACAAGCAAATAAAAGAAAAAACTCTAAATAAGTTAAATTGGGGGTGCAAATTTAGGAGGCATTTGATTATGGCAAGGAGAAAAATTTAATATCAAAGTATAAAGTGCTAAAGGGGCAGAATACTAAAATGAAAAGATGTATGTGTAATACGAGATGATGAGTGTTCAAGATAAAAGGAATTCCTGACGTTACAAAAGGGAGTACAAAACTTTATTTTACCTCACTGATCTGCGGAAGTAAAAAGTGGCAATATAAAGGGGGTTATGTTCCCGAAGACAATGGCGAAATTTGTCATTGAAATGTAGCTAACTGTTGCATAAAAAAGGGGGGAAATGAAATATACCCGTTAATCCGATAAGTATAGAAATTAGGAATATAAACAGGAATTGTTTCCTATACATACATAGATTAAATTCTTTTATAGGTTTTCATGTACATGCATTTGATATGAGGCTCTTGGTAGCTGTTGTAAATGAATAATGTATATTTCATATCCACACTTGAAAACTTTATTTTACCTTCATATTGGTTTTGGAAGATTGGTATATAAAATACTAATTACAAGAAGAGATATACTGTCTCTACTATACTTCCCCTGAAAAACCATAAACTTTAAATACTTAAGGATAGGATCTATTCCTTTCGAGGCAAGGGCGTACCCAGGACCAAAAATAGGGGGGGGGGCAAACCATGGTCGTTCAAGTTGTAAAATTTTAACATGGACAAGGTGAATGAAACCAACATTTAAAGAAAGTTTATCTATCCCATTTACCCTCAAGCTTTATTAGTTTTTGAAAATATTTGATCGAAAAAAATGTTTTAGTTACTTGTATTATACTAATATCATTTTTCGTGGGTTTTAAGAAAATTTGTTGAAAACTTTCGTTTCAATCCAGTCCTAATTTTCCTAAAAACTTATGCGATTTTTGCTTCTAGGAGGGGGGGGGCTGCTGCCCCTTCCTGCCCCCCGCTGGGTACGCCCATGTTTCGAGGGGCAATTTTCTCTCATGGTTTCACCACGCTAATCCATCAGCTGATAACGTTCCGGTGAAATGCCAGTCATTGTTTTCCAAATGCCACAACAATTTTACGAAATAAAAACTCCAATCGGATGTTACCTCACTGATCTACGGAAGTAAAAAGTGGCAATAAAAAGGGGGTTATGTTCCCGAAGACAATGGCGAAATTTGTCATTGAAATGTAGCTAACTGTTGCATAAAAAAGGCGGGAATACCGAAAAGGAACGTGAAACACTTTTGCATAATTTATGAGTTAGCTAGAAGATTCGGGATTTTTTTTAATTTCCCGTAGGCGTTATGCCAGGCGAATTTTATTCATCTTCCACAGTTTATGCATATCCCATAGGTGCTAAGTTGGTATATTTGACGTTTAATTGCTGAAGGGAATTTCGAAGGATCTCTATCACTAGCGACGTGAAACTTAATATCAGCCCTGGTGTGTGTAGGCCATGTAAAATACAAGGGTATTTTAACTTACACGTACTGGTTATCCTAATTTCCTCGAAAATTAACTGGGTTGTTAAGAAATCCTAACGATCGAATATTTATTACTTACGCGTTAATGAAGGACACATAAATTTACTAGCCTCAGTAGCTAAGGATTAAGCTTAATAAATGAATATATCTTTTAAAAGTGTAAAATCGTCCTTTTGAAGACAAACTAATACCTACTGTCAGTGACTTTGCGATAAATCTAACACCATGAATACACTGCGAAGTGGTTAATTTCATTGAAAAATGCAGTTGTTTTAGGTATTCACCCTTGCCATTTGTAAATACATACCTATTATCACCATAAATGCCGATATTTACCCGACCCAAATAACTACATGCTAGGGGGTACAAGCTACGTTTATAAAGCCAAATACAACGGTCGAAGCGGCATACCTCGAGTGCTTTCCATGCGACTGAGAAGCACGGTTCATATATCAAAAGAAGAAATTCCGTAACCCTTTGTTTGTGGTACGTCAGGAGTTCCGGTATGGAGAATTATTTGCAGAAAAAATTTCGCCGATGGTGGTGACATGGTAACAAGTATGTGAAAACGTATAAATCTTGCAGAGTGACGAAATACATGTACATTTACCACAGCTAAACCAAACGCTGCATTAAACTGTGACGGTTTGGATGTGAATTTTGGGACAGTTTACATTTAATAAATAATATACATTTTTAAGCTGGCTAAAATATCCTTCATTATTGTAGTGGACCAGTGAGATTATCATTCCGTAATGCCGAGGGACTGGGCAACAACTGTTTTTAAATAGTTGGCGTTAAGAAGGGTAGAAAGTACAGAATATATAAGTATACAAGAACTGCATCTAAATAATCTTTTTTTAAACGCCACAGCATAATATTTACAAATTTATCAAAAAACCACGCATCTTAGTGCAGAATCTTAGTTACCTAATTTAGAATCGTAGCGGAGCATTGCTTGGTTCACGGTCAAAAAATGGAATTCAACAATACGATGGCTCTGTGGCGCACGAATGATTATTGAGATTACATTGTAAAGGAGGCGATTGAAATTAACCTAGAGGAAAAGAGCATAAATAGAGGCAAAGACTTCCAATCAAGCAGTGTGTGGAATATCACCATTAATCGCTATATTCTTAAAAAAACAATCAGGACAACCAAGGACATAAAAAATATGCAAAACACCGTAAAGCATTTGGCTCCAGATTCAAACTCTGAAGACGAGGAAAGACTCAGACATTGAAACGTTAGTAGCAATTACCCAAAACCACACCCAGTAGGAAACCCGAGAAACATTCCTTCAAATCGTAGTGGTTTAGATGGATTGATGACCAACGGGTTCCAGGTTCAAATCAAGGGTGAATCATTTAGACACTACCACACAAAAATCCTCACGTCACGAGACGCCCTAAATGTGTGTACTTCACACTCCGCGGCGCGCCGGTGCCTTGGTTTGTGGTGAGTTATGATTGGTCTCACCACGCTCACCTATCATAATCAAGATCTGAATGATTGAGTAGCATAGGTAAGAGGAGCATTCGGAGGGAAATGCCATGCATTCAGTAAAAAAAACCTTTTAAGATTGGTGCGACGGCGATTCTCCACTCATTTTTCCTATCGGCTAATCCTTAAACACCTAGATAATACTTTGAGCAAGTAATGGAGAAGCCCTAAGAACAATAGGAGAGATGAGATGTCTCATGAAAACCTTGATAAGAATACGGAACAACCTCATAGGCCATATCTGGAGATATGATGGTCTGATGAAGAAAATCGTCGAGGGACAAGTAGATGGCAAGATCGGAAAAGGAAGACCTCGAATGAAATATATGGAACAAGTAAAGAAGGATATGAAAGAGATCGAATATAGGTGCCAAAATATTAGATGACAGGAGAATTGAACGGAGAGCTGCGTCAAACCAATCTTAGGATTGATTTTTGATCAGTGATGATGAATACTTTTTTTCTCTATCATTCATCACCTCATTCATACATCTCATCCTAGACTTCCTTTGGCTATTCTTCCCTTCAATGATTGTCTTCCCATCTGCCCATCATGTCTCACGATATGGACGATTAAGTTATCCCGTCTTCTCCGCCAGGCTTTCAGGAGGCATCTATCCCATTTTTTAACGTTTTTATTAACTCGCTTTGTTGTTTGTCATCTTGTCCGTGTCAACTCAATTTTAACCCACTATCCGATTAGCTTTCATGCTGAAATTTTCAGGATTACTCAGAACCAGATGAAAATGCAATATTCTTACACGTTTTTTATGATTTTAACTGTATTTCGATTGTTATCCAGAATTTAAAATAAAACATAGAGATTTGTCCAAAACATTTCCCTCAAAATCCGATGGCAGGGCTGCGATCATTGAAACGAATTCTTTTTATTTCACGACACAAACGCTATTTCTTGAAACACCCAAATTTATCGCACGATCGATCCATTTTATCTTCAACGTTCTCCAGCTAAACCACTTTTCGAAATATTCCAACCTTAAGGGGATAGGATACTTCGGAAGAACTCCGCTGCAACGGTCGCTGGAATTTAGTTCCGAAAGCGACCGCTGCGTTTGAATTGGAGGGGAAGTTGACTGGGTGGAAGGGGGACTCGAGAGCGAAGAAAAATTCATGGTTGGGGAGAGGGACTGAACTCCCCTTCTGCGGTGTCAGATTTCGGTCCGCTGGCGGTCGGGATCTCGGATAACCTATGCAGACCCCACGGAGTTGTTTGTGTTGTAAAAAAACTCTTGAGGCCCAAAAAACTCTTTTTGTGTTTTTTGTGTTACTTTAGTTGATCAGCCCTTCGTTCGGTCTCTTTTTCTCTGGATAGTTCCCGCATTGAATTCCGCTCGCTTTCTTCACGGTGTCCCATTTCTATTCATCCTGTACCTCAATGAATGCATCGTAAATAAGATTGCAGTTTATAATTTATAATATAAAAATAAAATAGACCGTATGACTTGACTTATTCCACGCCGGTAACCAATATTGCACAATATAATTAATCGAAACGAGAACGCGAGAAATCGTGTATCACTTTCGTTAATTGCAGTTTCATTTTTCTCTCTACCGTTTGTTGTTGCAATCCTTCACAAAATCCACGTTTATATTACTTCAATACTCCGTTTTATTGCGCACTTCAATTATAATTTTTTCCTATGACGGCAACGACAGCATACTTTTTAGTACAGCTGGGAGGAATCCTAAACTACCTCTATTTCGAAAGCTTCAACTCCAAGTATGAAAGGTGAAGGTATGTCTTAAAATTCGAAAATTTTTACAAGTGGTCTAATTCATATGATACATATACGTGTTTATGATTACATTTATAAAAATTCATACAAAGTTATGAAATCTCAACTCCCCTGGGATCATGCAAAATTAATTTTTTCTTAACTTTGAAGTATGTAGCGCTGTAATCGGCACTGAAGCTGAGGAATCATGATATCCTCATTTTTTTTATCTTACTCGTTTGAAAATGCCTGGAGAAAATTAATGTCGCGCCGCAGCACGAAAAATTTCGACTCGGTTCACAATTGGTGAAGGGTATTCAGAGGTGGAATTAGTAACTTCATGTATTGCGATCTCATTACCCTGTAAGAATCCCATATCTAAAGGCCGTTTTACACGGTACACGGAATTGCGCAATCTGACGTACGTGCGAAGGCGCAATCAAAATTGCGTCGTGTAAAGCGGTGAATTGCTAGAACACATGCGAGAATGCGTGGATGCGAGACGGCAAAATAGCCACTGTTTTAATTTCGTTCATGCATTCGCGCAATTCCGCGCCATTTTAGAAATTAATGCAGCTCTAACCTGCGCAATTCCGTGCCTCGTGTAAAACGGCCTTAAGGCTGAAGCCGGAAACTTTTGATGCGCGCGTGACACGATAAACAATGCGGTTCGCGCGGCTGAAAGCTATTATTTATTTCGATGTATGTATAGCATATTGTAAGCACTAATGGAAGTCGCACTTAAATTTGTTACAATATTAATTAATTTATAAAATTGGTCGAGAAAAGAAAAATGCGTCTTACTCAGCCATGCCATAATGTATATGCAATAATCCAGGAAAAACCAGTGGCCGGGGCAGAAGGCTGCTGTTGGCCGCACCGCGATATACAGGGATAAAATATTACCATATTTAGTCTCCAGGAGGCCGGTGTGCAAAGAGAAATGAAGGGTAAAAAGTTGAGGGAAAGTATTCATTAAAAAACATCAACTCCGGTAAAATTATTTATTGTAACCAGGTGTATTCTGGCATATTTTAGGCAACATAAAGTTCAGGTAAAACTCTTTTAATTTATCCACCATTGCTGTGGCCCAAAACTGCTTTCTGTCAATTCTGTCAATTATAATCCCATGAGGAGACCACACAATAAAATCGCAATATTGTTTATCCCATATTTCCAGCTGTCCCTGTACTTGATAAAAATATCTGTTTCTCCTGCGTAACTTATATTTTCCTTCTTTCACTTCCATGAAGGTAGCTCTTTTATTTTTAACTCCTTCCTCAGGAGTAACATACCTACAATTATAGGGGCACTTGATTTCAACCAAGCCTTCACCATCAGATATTACCCCATCAGGACTAGCAGCCAAAAAAGGTAATTTGTCATCAACAAAGAGACCTGCGGGTAAAACTTTATATTTGATTGAAGACTCATATTCCCTGATGGCAGATTTTTCGTTAGCATTTCCCCAATCTGTAGCCTTGTTTCCTCTGAAAGAAGGAAACAAAATATCGTCTGCCACTTTCTCCCTAGATGTTGTGGGCCTTAAATTGCAAATACGGCCAAAGAAAGAGGCCGTCAACCTTTTCCACATTCCCGCCTGCCACGTCGCATTGAGCATTTGCTCTCGTGTTTCCCTCTCCAACTTTTCCCTTGAGGTTTTATCCATTTTTAGTGATGATAGGAAATTATTCATGGAATCTTGGCTGGCCAATGCGATGTCACTTTGTACATCAGGAACAAGCCCATAATGTTTGCCTGGTCCCTCAATTCGCAGACGTTTCTTTTTTGAAGTTTCAGAGAATTCCAGTCGTCGCTTTCTTATGTACTCCCTATTCCTTTTGGAGGAAACAGAATTTTTTTGGGCATTCTCCTGGGCTCTTGCTCGTCAGTCCTTTATGAATCATGCCATGTACATCATCTTTCACATTGAAGGCTACCGATGCAATGGCACACCTAGTTTCATAGGCCCCCCTTAAACATAAATTTAACCTTTTCCCTCCTACGTACTTAGCTACATAAGAGTTGTAGGACTCCGCAAGATTGTTTGTCACGTTATATATCAAACTAGCGGAGTGACGAGATAATAGACTGTTGGCATAGATGATATCCTCCCATATGCCGCAACTAATGAAATGAGGGACCAAGTTTTCCTCTCCTTCTTTGGGCCCTTTGCAATAATATTTGCCACATTTATTATGGTCACCAAAAACATGATTCGATCCTTGCTCTATGTCCTTCTGTAGGAGTTTGACCCTTTCCGACCCAGCCATTTTCGCTCTGAAGGAGATTGCCCCACTCACAGCTACCCTCAATCTTTGCAAGTTATTGTTTATTGTTCTCCTGTACCCAACGGGCACTGCCCCTTTTGAATTTCTTGGCCGTCGTGCAATATCTTGCAGTCTACTGCTGTAATTTCTAAGTAGGTGGTTGACGCATTCTACTTTTTGCACTGGTAAGTGCTGCCCATATGGCATTTCCCTAGACAGCCTTTGCATTATGCTACTATCACCATCACCTGTAATAAAGAGGATTTCATTACTTGAGAGCGATGTTGTTTGATCGTGAATGATTTCATGATAAAAATATATTAAATATTCAAGTTTTAAAATTAACTTCCAACTTAAGTATTGAAAGAAAATGAATGCATATAGCTTCTAATGAACAAATATTTTATGCACATTAGCTACGTAAGAGTTGTATGACTCTACAGGATTGTTGGTGACATTATATATTAAACTAGGGGCGTACAAAATAGGAGACGGTGAACTACATTAAAATGCGTTTTTCAATTCTGTGAGTTTGCGTTTTCAAAATTTTGTTCCGAGTAATTCAACCTAACCGAATCAACAAATCCACCAAAGTCTTATTGCAATTACCTATCAGTTTTTTCCAAATGATCCTCAACTCTGAGAAGGCAATCGTCTACGTCTGATTGCTCAGCTCGTCGATATTCATCCTGTTCCTTAGGGTCCATTTCTCCACCATGCCAATAGGGTGGTTTCCTATTATTTTTTTATTGCCTAAAATGAAAGATTATTACTCCTGGAGTACGTATTTCACGCTTTTAGATTTTTAAATGACGATATCTATTTTTCGCGATTAAATGAAAAGTGAAAATTTTCAAGCGCGCGAAAACGCGACGCTTAAGTATGAATGTCGGGAAGTCTCTCCGCGTGACGTATTTCTGGTTCCCCCTCCCGCCCTGCGAGGTGACCTTGAGGCGAGGCTTAGCTCTGATACGACGCAGGCTGCTAGCGGCTAGCCTAGTACCCTGCTGGCTGGTAGCGCTTGGCTTAAATAAGGATTATTAATAACTTATCAAACGAGGAAAACTTTCCGACCTTAGCCAGTTTTAATAAGTGATTGTTAAGACATGTTTCCATGAGCTCTGCGCCTCATGCATGCAATGGTAACCTCAGACGACGTATATCTCCTATCTCCTCGTATAGAAACTAGGTCCCTGTGACGTCACGCGGAGTGGCATCGCATGGGCGCCAATCTGGCCCTTTTCAAATGAGGATAAAAATGGACCATTGCCATTCGTCTAACCCGGTATTTCTAAAACAAAATAATTTGTATATTATGAATACACTAATGGTGGGTAACGAATCGCAATCAATGCCTTTCGTTTTCTTTGATGAAGGAAACCACCCTATTGCTGCATCCAGGCTGAGGTGATGATGGTCTAAGGGGAAAAAACGAATTTTGAGAAAACGAATTTGCTGACGGTGATGTAATTTACACGTTAATTATAATTAGCAATTAGCGCTCCATTGAATATTTCTGAACTATTATCAACTAAATCGTAGGTATAAGATTTAATGTAATTATTTTGCAGCAATATTTACCTTTCCACTACACCTGTTCCGGAACCCAATGGCGATGATTCTTCGGAATGAACGCTTCCGGTTTCAACTGCTACAAAATAAATTTGTAATAAGGCTTCAGGCAAAGGAGGGAATATTTATTCTCGTTATTTTTCTTGAAGCTTAAATAATTGGTACACTATTAATACAAGAGAGTCATTTTTTAAACGCAAAATGAATTGAATTTCATTGTGAAATTACCTGCTTCCTTAGGTTTTGGAGGGTGATATTTCCTCTTCTTCGGCTGATAACACTTACGATATCTCCACTTCAGGTAAGGAGTTGGTTTTTCCATAATCTGCTATCCACAATCAATCTCGACACTGACCCGTCGAAAAACACAGGTGTATCTTGCTCTCTCAGCACGCTTGAACTCACCAGCCTCCCGAAACAAAATATTTTTTTTCTCCGAATATGACGCCCGACGTAGTGGAGCAGTGTGAGGGGAAGGAAGGCAAGGGATTGGTAGTGGGGGAGAGAGAGGGGAAGGAGAGAGACCGCCAAAAAGAGGGGAAGTGGAGGTGGGGGGATCCTTCTCTGGAAGACGACAGCGCCAGGTCCCCGCCAGCGCTGTGATAGACGTCGAGCCGTAGAAAGGCCAAAACATCCATCACGCTCAAGAACATAACGCGAATCTGGTTGCATACACGCTCTACCGGTATATATATTTGAAATTATGAAAGACGCAGCCTTGACTCAAATGTTTGATCATCTCTGAGTCTCAATTTGGAGCGGAGTAATTCTCACGAGAAAAAGGCGATTTTTTTGGGAAGTTTACAATTTTTTTCTCCTAATAGGTTTTTACGTGTGCAACTGTGAAGACATACAAACCAAGGCTACATATATCCTATGTTTTTTAGTGGAAACAGTTCCTCGTTACATGCAAAAATGGCCCCCTAGCGACCTAAATGGTAGCTTGCTGCAACGGCACTTTTCTGGCGTGGTATCCAGTCCCCTTAAATTCCCAGCTAATATCACAGATAACTTCAGGCTCAACTACGTGAAATTGGGTAAATAGGGTGGTTTCCTATTTTTTATTGTCTAAATCGAAAGATTATTACTCCTGGAGTACATATTTCACGCTTTTAGATTTTTAAATGACGATATCTATTTTCCGCGATTAAAAGAAAAGTGAAAAATTTTAAATGCGCGAAAACTCGACGGTTAAGTATGAATACTGGGAAAATGCTGTGTGACGCCATTCTGGTTCGGGCTGCCGCTGTGTAAGGCCACCTTGGTTCGAGGCTATGAGCGCCGCTACAACGCAGGCTGCTAGCAGGTAGCGCTAGGCTTAATTAAGGATTATTAATGGCCTATCAAACGAAGGAAACATTCCGACCATAGGCAATTTTAATAGGAGATTATTAAGAGATGTTTCCCTGAGCTCTGTGCCTCATGCATGCATTGGTAATCTCAGACCATGCAAAACTCGTGGCTACTCGTATAGCATCTAGGTCCCTGTGATGTCAAGTGGAATGGCATCGCATGGCCGCCAATCTGGCTTTTTTCACATGAGGTTAAAATCGACCATTAACATTCGTCTAAACTGGGATTTCTAAAACCAAATAATTTGTATATTATGAATACACAAAAGGTGGGTAACAAATCGCAATCAATGCCTTTCGTTTTCTTTGATGAAGGAACTACCCTATTGGTGGACCCAATACACCCCAAGCATTTCAAGGATATAAAAATAAGGTTCAATCCGGTTTAGGGAAAGAGGTAAGAGGAGGAATAGGAGGAAAAGGCCTCGCTTGTGTAAACAATCCAGCATTTAAAAATATTAGCACCCGAGTGGGCGGGGGTTCCGCCTCTAACCCTACCCCAACCCCTCTGGGCCTTCCGAGTCTTCTCTTAGCCCCAAAACTGCCCCGCCCCCTCTGTAGACCTCCACGGCAGCGAGACGCAAAGGATAGAGACAGGACCAGGAGGATAAGTCCACGATGCGGGGAAGATCTGCATGCTAGAGTGGAGACGGGAGAGAAAAATAGGAAGACGTGCCACTTCCGGGGGCTTTTGTGTCATGCGCCCGGAGCTGTTCCTCCTCCGCCCCCTAGTCCGTGGCAAGCGGCGCCACTGGAGGCGTGTCGGCGGCTGGGAGGGGGGAGGCGTCAAATGGGGTCTTGCACGGAGGTCGAGGCTGTCGAGAAACATCAAAAGGGTGGACGCAAGGAGCCCACCCTCTTCACTCGACCTCAAAGGGGCTCTCGTGTTACAAGGGCGCCAAGGAGACGTGTTCGGTCCTACTTGGGTCCATCGAGGTCCTAAGGGGTCAAGAAGCAACGTCGGTGTATCTTTCAAGGCCCACCTCCATGAAGGGTGATTCACGACTTCATCGTCAGTGGTCAACAATCCTAAGATTGGTTTGACGCAGTTCTCCACTCAATTCTCCCATCACCTGATCTTTTCACGCCTACGTATTTCTTCTCTTTTAGCATCCTTCTTCACTTGCTCCATTAAATTTTGCAATTTTCAAAGATTATAAAATTTATTACGAGATAGGCTTCAATGTTACTACATCATCTTTAAGGAATTAATTCAAACCCAGGTCGTAATAAATTTTATAATCGTGGAAAATAGCAAGTATTTATTTCAATATGAAAATATTCCGCTCCATCACGCTTGTATCTTTGGATTTTATCCACATATTCTCCGTTCTTGTCATCTACTTGTACTTCGACGATTGTCTTCATCAGGCTATAATAATGTCTCAAAATAGGGAATTTAAGGCCTTCTTATCATGCTTTGCATGAGGTTTCTCTTCTCTTCTACTCTTCTTAGGACTTCCTCATAACTAACTCGGTCGATCCGTTTTATCCTCACCATTCTTCTGCAGCCCTAAATTTCGAAGTCCTATACCCCTGATTTTCCCGTTATTGTCATTGTCCATGCCTCACTTCCGCAGAGATGCAAACTCCAAATGTAAGTTCTGAAAATTATCCACGAATTATGTTCGATATTTTGGCCTGCGGAGGCAATTTTTTAGAGTAAGCATCTCTCCGTCTTGTCAGGTCGTATTTTGTCTTTTTACCTTCAAATTCAATCTGTGAATCAACCCAAAGGCAAGTTTCCATAGATGACGGTAGAGTTCAATCCGAAGGCTCAGCTCTTTGCCAAAGGTGTGTGAAATTAATTCAGTCAGGGCAGGGGGGCCAGTTCCTTTCAATGGGTCACTTCGCACTCCCATGATTTTAAAGAGGGTTGTCTGAAGACTTCACCACTGATGTTAACCGGGATCCTTCAAGATGAAATACAAAACCTATTACCCATAAGGGCTACCCCGCTCCCTATAATTAACCCTAATACGGGCAAGATGAGTCTCTTGGACTCATCGCATCACATTTTTGATAATTTTATTATGTTATTGAAATGTCAGCATGTTGTAAATTTTTTACTTCATCTAATTGTATATTTCCTATAAATTAGATTAACTCAAACTTCTTTCGGAATGAAAGTAACATATAAATATTTTTTTTCCCTGAATTCCCACAAATCCGGGCAAGGTGAGTCTGTTTGCACGAAATGTAAAAAGTAATGTGCATTTTACAAATGTTTGGTTTGAATTGTCAAAATAATGTAAAATTAAAACTATGGACATGTAACAATATATATTTGGATTTTTATGTTGTGAAAATAGAAATAATTAGTCATAAGAGTCCACTGTACTCGCTGTTTGACTATGTATGAAATTAATAAGTAAAGTAAAACTTTTGTTAAACAAATAATCAATCAATTTAATGTTAAATGATTCTATAGAGCACAATATCTACAAATTGATGTGAAAAGTAATATTTTTCACTGTTTAATAGTTCAAATTAAAAGCATAAGTTAAAAGAGTCCATTGGACTCACCTTGCCCAATTACGTCAGAAAAATATGTTGCCCGTATTAGGGTTAAGGAAGCTATGAAATAATACTGCCCATGCAGTAGCGTGATACCAGACACGGTATGGGAAATCCCAAATGGAGTGGCATTCTAAAATGCCATTGTGGTGTACCAGTGGCGTAACTATGAATATGCTTTGAGGGGGATGGGATGGCCTGTGGTGGCGGGGAGGATGGGGGTCAACTTCAACATTTCTGAAAAATGACATGAATGGAAATACATTTTACATCATTCTGGCACTAAATATTTAACTTTAAGCAAATGCTGTTATTACATGTCAAAACTAGACAATATCTTCAAATATTTTTAAAATTTCTCTGAGGCATTGGAGGGGATATCTCCCCTTATCCCCCCCATATTTAAGTCACTGTGGTGTACAATCTTCGAACAACGTCCTGGCAGGAGGATGAACATGAAGGCATTGTGAATGGCCAAATATTCGACACCCATAGGAATATACACTATCGGCAACTCCTCCATCATGTATACATCGAAACCTGGTGAGATACTTCATCAGTTAGCCGAGCTGGAAATTGAAAAAAAGAACATGCTACGGCATTTACAGTACGAGCATCTAGTGGCTACGGAAAGCCGAACTGAAAAAATATCACTAAAAACATTTGATGGAGGGCGCACAAAAAAGTATTACCAATTTAAGACAAGATTTTCAAAGAAATATTTAACATCGGTGAAATCACGGGTCCTCAAAAATGCGAAAATATCCTCCCTTCACTCTCGGTCAAGGACGTCCCCAGGACCGAAACTAGGGGGTGGGGGCAAGCCATGGTTTTTCAAGTTGTAGGTAAGATTTAAGCATGGAAAAGGTGAATGAAATCAACATGTTAAGAAAACTGTAACAGCTCTTTATTAGCTTTGCAAATTATTTGCGTGAAAAAAAAATATTTTCCTTAAAAACATTTACGATTTTAGCTTCTAGGGGGGCAGCTGCCCCCTCATGCACCTCGCTGGGCAGGCCCATGCTATCGGTTTTACATTTCATGAGTTGCGATGGTGGTTGGCGTAACATGGTGAAACTCCTTCATGATGCACAAAGGTTAAGAAAACACTTAGCTGTTTCACAAAATAAAATATATTGCGACCGGTTTCGATACAGCGTATCATCATCTGGCAATTGCAAGTCTCAGTACACAGAATTTATACCCTTGAAGGCGTTAGAGGGGAGGTAGAGTGGAGGTGGAGAAAGGGGGGGAAACTTCGGAGTACCCATTATTGGATGCAATCAGTTTGATTGTGTTTAGCTCCTTAATCCTGTTGTAATTCGACAATGGAATCAATCATAATCTGTGAAGCATACAATGTATTGCTGATAGTTTGTGAGAGAAGTGATTATGATTGATTCCATTGTCGAATTACAACAGGATGAAGGAGCTAAACACAATCAAACTAATTGCATCCAATAATGGGTACTCCGAAGTTTCCCCCCCTTTCTCCACCTCCACTCTACCTCCCCTCTAACGCCTTCAAGGGTATAAATTCTGTGTACTGAGACTTGTAATTGCCAGATGATGATACGCTGTATCGAAACCGGTCGCAATATATTTTATTTTGTGAAACAGCTAAGTGTTTTCTGAACCTTTGTGCATTTCATGAGTTAATCGCAACCGTGGTTTTCAAAACATTCACATAGAATCTCCTCTTTAAAATCTACATTTTATTTCTAGCGTTCCTCCAAAGCAAGTCCTTACTGGCTCAAAGTATGACAAAATATTAAATAAACTGGAACATTTTCATTGTAAATCATTTTTCAAATTTACATTTAAAACTAACTGCCTCCACAAAAAAGAAATTAGAATTAACAAACAATATCAATCGCATTAGGCGTGAAAATAATAGTTTCCAAAATATCAGCTTGTTACAAAGTCAGTAATGAAACTTAGAAATTAACTTTTTTAATTCTCACAACAAATGTTGAAACTGCAATTAAAATTCTTCCAAAGACATAAGCATTCGTTACAAAACTTACCGAGATGAAATTTCAAATTTAGGCTACGTCATGGATCTTCCGTGTTATTGGTGACTTAAATCAGGTTCCCCAAAGGGATTTAAGTCTTATTAAATTAAAAAATTAAAAACAATTAGAGGGGGCGCTTTTCCCGAGTACGCTTTTTATTTTTCCCTAGTTCTTTCGCAATAATTTTGTAAATGTTTTCTGTATTACGCTGAAATTATTTGGCACAGTGAGATACCTAAAGCTGCGTCAAAAAAATCTTAGGATGGATGACTGTTGATGACGACCATGACGATTATCGATATTGTACAATGTAAGAGGCCAGGCCGAAGTGATGCGCAAATGCTTTATGTTAACCTATCTAAAGCAGTAGAATAAAAATTGAGGGGGTGAGAGGCCAGGGGATACAAGTGATTTTTTCAAAACAGAGATAGGTACAGAAATTGATAGAAGGAATACAAAAAAACTTGGCGACCAAGGGATATGAGGGAGTCTTTTTTCTGTGCTGACACCGAGTGGAAAATCAAATTCATTACCATACATCTAGCCTATCTCGTTTGTTTTCTTTACCTAATTTCCACGAATATTACAAAAGAGGATCCTCAAGTCGGCCTCATGTGTTGTCATCAATCGCGCATTTAATGGGGTTTACAAAAGTCGCCACTCGCGTTGCAGACGGAAAAATTGATCCAGATCTCTCGGGTAAATAATATATAATTAGGGGTATTCGCCGAACTTTCTACACATGATGATGTGGTCAATCAAAGGTATGGTATTTCGAGGAAGCAGCCTACAGCTTAGGCCATTCGTGCCACGAGGGAAAGGTATGGAAGCAAGGGTGGATAGAAACCCGGCGTCGGCATTAGCCTGCTTTTAACGGAAGGAGACCACGGCTTAACGTCCCATCCTACAGACGGGGTGCTACGCTTGAAATGTCCTCCACACAACATTCATGCAGAGATCGGCCGTTTTTGAAAATTCTCTACCACCGCCGGGATTTGAACCCGAGTCCACCGGGTGGGAAGCCAACACTCTAGCCACCACACCAACCCGATCCCCATCAATCGAAGTCAGTGCTTTTCAATGCTATTCCTCTCATTTGCAAACATTATACCGCAAAATATTGGGAAAAAAATTGGATCGCATTGCTCTTATCACCGCGCTGCAGACTTATTTGAAAACCTTTCAAAATACGACTGAAGTGGCAAAAGAAACCAACCTTCTGTGGAATGGAATCGGGCCTCCTCGACGCAGTCCCCTAGGTATCTACTATACCACACTATGTTTAGGAAAAAAATCACTTTTCCCCTTGGCTTCTCACCCCCTCAATCATACGTGAGGACCAGCTATGGCTCCGCAATATGGTATGGCATTTTCGAGTGACTTCCCCATTTGCGCACGCGAAAGCTTCATGAATGACGCGGCAGGTACTAGGAGGCTGTATAGTGAGACATACCGGATGGACGCGAGCTGCGTGCCTTCATTCAAGCGAACTCATTGAAATATTCGGGGGATGCCCGAGCTGGCGCCTGTCATCCTCAGCGAGTCGGTGCATATTTCTCTCCTCCGGGTCCCGCCTTTTCCTGTCGGAGGCTCGCTCGCCAGCTTGAAGGCACGGGGGAACGCGGAGGGAAGCAAGTTTTGGGGCGGAGCCCGAAGAGTGAACTAACGTGTGGTCTGGATGGAGAGGTTTGGCCCTCTCCCTCACCCGAAAGATGGAGTTGCTCCGCTTATTGGGCGTAATTAGCAGCTGGTTGCTTCGTTTCCACTCTCTTTCCCCTTCTTTTTGCGAAGCCCTTTTAAGGGTGTTCTATACCTCCGCGAAAAACGGCTCTGCAGACTTCAGGTTGCTCGCCATTTGCTCGCTTATTATACACTCTGGAGAGAACTTGTTTTGGATAGGGTTTAAGCTAAGATTATTGTTCTCGGCAAGCGAAAAAAAAATATTTGAAAAGCATTTGTTAATTAGTTATTGGCGCTGAAAAACACAATAAAACGCCTGTTTTCTCGATGTAATTCTACCACGTAGAAAACGCGATTTGAATTTTTTTTTCGGGAAATGAGAACATTCATCCTTCTTCTTGGAAATAAGATACGTTTCATCAATGTAATATTTGTAATAACCACGCTATAGCTCAATTTCCCAAGCGTGTTTTCTCAACGTCAAGCGCTTACGATCTTTTCTTCCATGGCGCTGCTGTATGATCCCCCACTCTCGGTGAAAGAGCTTCTCACCCCACAGCAGTCTCTCTCACTACCTCCCCTCCATCGTCTCTTGCGTCCCCTACATGTTTTTTTTCCTCTATGCTTTCCTCGACCTAAGAAGCCCGTCTGACCCGTGGTCGGGCCCCAGCCCAGTTATTATGTTCTTGTGTTGCGAGCGGCATGTTTGAAACGGGGATAGCGCGAGTTTTCAAGTTTTCTGTTCTTATGCATGGAAAGTGAAAGGAAATCAAAGAGGAAGCATATCTTTTGTGGGAAGGTGGAAAAGAAATACTAGGAATAATGGTGAATATATAAATCCTTTTTAAGTGTGCTACATTATTAACAGTTAGTATATCTTTAGACAAGTATTTTCATCCACGTAAAATCCGCAAACACGTGATGCAGCTAAGACATAGACTATGAAATTATTTTAACCATTTTAGTCATTACAAACCTGCAACAATAGATGCTATTTACACTGCAGAAGGAGAAACAGCTTTAAAGTAAGTACCTCTCGATAATGTATTGGCTATGACTATAATATATTAATTTTTTGTAACCAAGCATTGAAAATAAGATGAATATAGAGAATATACTGCACATTATCAATTAGATTCTAGGTTACACCATTGCCTTTTAAGTTCTTGCTGACGCTAACCAAGAATAAATGTTTCACCGAGTAGGTAATATAACGTGCACATCTTCATTTCGTGTCTAAATATTTTCAAAAGTAACCGTTATGTCATCAAAACACGATATGAAAAGTATCACGTTGTTTTATTTGTCTCGCATTTCCGACATATATGTTTCTCGATGACTTGCAACCGAGGGAGAAAACTTATTATTATTAGTACTTAACGAAAAGTTATTTCCTTATAAAAATATTCTTATTTATTAAAATTACTATTATTAATCGTTACGTAAGTCACCCAAAAGAAAGAATTTGAACTTGAACCACCGTATCACTAAGCAAGGGTTGATGTTTGGTCAATGTAATACAGCGATGACGTCTAGATGACCGAATTTAATCGTTAACTATCTCCTATTTGCGTAAATATGCTTGTGGTATGCAAAAAATAGATACACGAGATCCAATGAACCTGCGAACCAGTTTTACAAGTATAAGACAAGAATTTTACTTTTGTAGCAGGAGTGACGAGAAAACAAACAATACACACGGATAAAACTCGAATGTGGGATATTTATTTCGCTTGAGTGAAGTAATGCAAACTAACTTCGCGTTATATCTCTCACCAACAACCTAATTCACGTGCTGCTTACACTCTTCTGAGCTATTGATTCTCTCAATGAATGGTTCTCACTACAGGTCGTAATGAACCGAAACTCTGATGATGAATGCAACTTTTCTCAGAAGTGGGCGGCAACTTCCGCGATTTTTCAATGCTAATTTTTGTGAGAATGACTGAACGAGGTAGTTAGTTATTTTTACCCATCCATCGACCGAATTATTAACTAAAATTACGATTTCGTGCCAGAGTAAACGACCACATTGCGATATAAATATGCGAGACTTCATGTAAAATACTAGTGCGCAGGATCAGGTAGACTCATTATATTTAACTGTTGAAATTATTCGGCATAATAATACGTATAGAAATTTATGACAACTGAATGTAATTTCATTAAAATTTCTTCAGTTTAGAATGATACTAACATCACCGCAGAGCGGTTGTAGTCATTGGGAAGAAACTAAAATTTCTCAGGAGCATTACCCGATCAATTTTTCTCTAACCCTCAGTACACTGTATGACCCTTCCGGGATGGAATCCTGCATTGAAGTTGGGTCTTGTACTTGATATGTTTCCCATTTTTTAATTGCGTAGGGAATTTTAGTTCTTATACTCCACTATTATTTAATATGAATGAGAATACATATATACCAAGACTGTTATTTGCCACGAAAAAAAACATTTCGCTTATGTTAGCCGCGATTCAAACCCAGATCCTCCCGATTGCCGGTCAGTTACATTACCAAATAATTTTTTTCTAGGCGAATCTTAGACACAAGTAAAAAGAGTCATTGAAGAGTCAGTGAATGTCATATTCAAGGAAAAAGGTGGCTTCGTGGTATAAGTGGTAGCATATATGACCGGCCATCGGGGATATCCGGGTTCGAATCCCAGGTTAGTCACATGATTTTTTCATGTCGATTGTCATACTTATTTACCTATGCACTAGTGTATTTAACTATGCACTCGTGCGCGTGACTGCGTACAAATTTGCTTGTTCGATGCAGTACTTTGTATGAGTTAGAGCACAAAACCTTTTGCATGTGACGCTGGAATATCCTCTTTTACGAATAACTCTAACCACTACACGTTAGATAATTTTTAGTTGCCGTTCCATGCTTAACAACTTTGTTTGGTAGAATGATTAATTTTTCAAGCGCTCTTCATAAAAACATACACTTATGATGCACAAAGGTTAAGAAAACACTTAGCTGTTTCACAAAATAAAATATATTGCGACCGGTTTCGATACAGCGTATCATCATCTGGCCATCCGCCATATCAGCGTATCATCATCCGCCAGATGATGATACGCTGTATCGAAACCGGTCGCAATATATTTTATTTTGTGAAACAGCTAAGTGTTTTCTTAACCTTTGTGCATCATGAAGGAGTTTCACCATGTTACGCCAACCACCATCGCATTTAACATACACTTAATTCAACTTACAAATAAAATCCGAAGATTCAAACGTAATGGAGAGGAATTTTTCCATATTGAAAGAAACACTAGCAATTTTCCACGATTATAAGAAAAGTTAATGTGACCTAGATTTCAATGTTATAACACCATCTTCAACGTACAAATTGTGTGTAATTCATTCAATGTATCTTCTTGGGACTAAGCTATGTCTGATTACGAACTAATGGATTCGACTTTGCCAACATTTGGCCCGCTTTAATTTCGTAGGGGATAAATTATTTCTAATGCCTTTACTAATTTACTTTGAAAAACTGCGAGAAATATTCCTCCTTCCGTTAATTATGTAAAAGATAAGGAGCATACGATCGAAATTCATGGAAAAAGGTTCCGCGCTAAATGAAAGGATAATTATGGTAAAGCTAGAGATTAAGCCGGTAGATACCGTAGTAGAACATGTTAACATACCTACGACGGACTACTAGGATGAAGAAGTTTAAGGCGTATATCAAGATATCACAGCAGTAATCAAACAGGTAAGAGGTGAAGAAAACCTTATAATTTTAGGTGATTGGAAGGAGAAGGCTTTGGGTGTCAATATTAACGGAGAGAAAACAGTATGCTACGATTCGCTGACGACATGGCAGTCATAGCCGAGACAGAGAAGAATTTTAAGAAGACTTTGACAAATATATAAAGGAATATGGCCAGATATCAGTTGAAAATCAACAAAAGGAAGACTAAGATATTAGTACGGAGCAAAAGAGAGGAGGCTAGGACAAACATTAAGCTTAGAAATCAAAAGCTAGAAGAGGTGAAAGCGTTTTCTTACCAGGGAAGCCGAATTACCAACGATGGACGAAGCAAGAAAGAAATAGTCAGTAAAATAGCGCTGGCAAAGAGGGCTTACTACAAAAAGATGAATCTTCTTACATCTGAGAATACAAGCATAGAAGTAAGGAAACAATTCATCATATGCTACATATGGAGTATGATTCTCTAAGGAAGTGAGGCTTAGACGTTGATAGCAGCAGAGAAGTCAAAGAGTGGAAGCATTCAAAATGTGTTGCTACCGAAGAATGATGAATATAAAATTGATCGAACGTGTAAATAATGAATGAGTGCAAAGAAAGTGGGATAAAAAATAAGTCTTCAAAAAACCTTAAGCAGAAGACGGGTCAACTTACTTGTCCACATTATGAGACCTGATGGCCTGATGAAAACATTCATAGAAGGACAGGTGGAAGGGAAGAATGGCAAGAGACGCTTCCGAATGAGTTACATTGGACAGGTTATAAAGGATGATAAAGCCTCGAGCCCTGATACCATTCCTACTGATTCTAATAAAAATCACCACCTGAATCCGAATATGACATCCTTTTTCCTCCATCACCCACCATTTTTGGGGGGAAGGCCCCCCTCTAATTTTCATCAATTTTGCAATAATTTGGAGGACTGAAAAGGATTATTTTAGAATTTATATTTCTTATTTGGCTTTTGATAGGTGAAAAGTTCTAAAACATGATAATTAATGGTAAGGATGTACATTTAGGAGGATTAGTTTCCGTTAATGACTAAAAAAACACTTTAAAAATCATCAACCTTTCCTTTTTTCGCTTTTTTTTACTTATTTTCTTCATATTTCAGCTCCCATTTCATCTTACTCTACCCGAAATATCCCAAAATGATGGAAAAATATATAAACGGCTTGTATCAGCAATGATAAAAATATTTATGAACACGACAAGGTAAAAATAATAAAAATGTGTGCCAATTTTTCAGAAGGTACGCTACCACGCTTGCGCCCCCAATGTCACACGCGCATCAACAAAGAGAAAAATAACAAATGTGAAGAACGATAAATAACATAAGTAATTTGGTATTTGATTTCCTTTTATACACTGAGGTAGAAGTTTCTCATACATAAACCAGCAGTAGGCCTAATGTACATACCAACATTCCCGCATTCAACTTCTCTGAAAATCTCCTCTCCTTTGGTGATATCTTCATGGAACCGTTCCCAATGTTAATTTTAAACTGCTCCAAAATATTCCCAGGTGTGAATGTAGGAAATGCATTTTTAGTGACATGTTACACCCCATGGCCTAATACGCTGGTAGCAATTCCTGGACATGGGCGACATAATCATCACTTCTTTGTCACCCAAACATTTATAAAACTTTTCAGAATCCAAGCCAAGCTCGACTTTCTTTATGATTCAGGTGTTTCATAAACGTTGAATCTTGGAAAAGTTTCCAATAATTGGGGCCCACGAATTTCTTCTTTGGTTTTAGCCTCACTAAAACGAAGACTTTAAGTTAAAAATTGAAATTCAGCTCCTGTCTTGTCGATTGCTTTCACACATCTGTCCTAGTTTGATGTGCAATTGTGGCAAGTGAATATTTTCTTTCGGAACCAGGGAAACACGAGCAAAATTTTTACAACCATGGGTGAAGCTTTCTCGCAGAGGCCATTTCCGTAAGATGCAATGTATTTCTCGGGCGCGGCTGTTGTATTCACTAAGGGAGCAGCAGTATTTCGTGAAGCCTGATTGCACTCCCGTGAGTAGAGCGACAACTTTCAGAATAGCACAAACATATCAATTATAATCACGATAATTAGTATTTTCAAGGATTCTGCTGATATTTCCGGACGTATCTTTCATAAAAGCAGAGTATGCAGATAGGACAGAAGGTAACTCATACCCATCGGCCAACAGGACCACTTCAAAGCTTGTCTTTTACGAATCCATAAACAGTCTCCATTTTTCTGGGTCACATGGTATCATCATTTCTATCAACAATGCATTTAATTACAGTAAAAAAACCAAGCCTTCATCTTACGTAAAAATTAATTTCAGTGTTGGCGCTCTTGTCCTACAGGAAAAGATTTTTATACCCTTTTGTAAGAGATTGGCATCCATATAGGCGTAACTTCGTGCCATATGTTCCATTAGTTTGACCAAGTATTTAACTGTTTTGCACTATTTAAATTACTTTGAAAAAAGGATCCTTGTCCAGAACACCGAAAGAGTTGACTCTGCGATCACAAGAGGTATACCGAGGGAAGATGATGACAACTTCAATATGCATAATTGATTTGAGAGGCTGATACTTTGTGGAATTCCATGATTAAGGAGAAAGAATACTTTTTAATCCAATGAAAATATAAAATCTCAGTATTATATTCTGCGTGGAACTAGAAAGTATTACATTTCTTTTTTTTTAGCTGCAAAATCAAGAGAATTACCGTCCAAGCCTGAGCGGGAGAGGCACTGCGAGGGCCAGAGTAGTAAAGTGAATCTGCCGAGCTATTGCTACATATTTTAATTATTGTTGCTATGCTATACAGAAAAATATTTTTATTAATACTGCTGTTTCTTGCAGTTATGTATTATCTTTCGGGGAGGATGATGTGAAATAGAAGCTGGAAATGTTTTAAAATACGTGAAAATTTGCGAAAAAATGGCAAAATTGGTCATTTTAATGCGTTTTTACACAATTTACGGAGACTAATTCCCCTCAAATCTACATCTTTACCATTAATATTATTTTTTCAGAATTTTGCACCCCTCAAAACCCCTGGAAAGAATTTAAATGCTAAAATAATCCTTTTAATTTCTCCAAATGACCGAAAAGTGGTAAAAATTGGAGTGGGGGGGGAGCTCCCCCGAAAATGGTGGGTGATGGAGAAAAACAAAGTTCATATTCGGATTTAGGAGGTCATTTTACATGTAAGTACGAAGGAATTATAATTTGAGCAAAGCTGATCATTTGAATCCACACCCCCTTGATAGTTTTGTAAAATGATATAATGTCAGGAAGCATTTTGTTACCACTTGAGGCAGTAATACTTGCGTCATGGATAATGGCAGAAGTAAGTACTACATGGATTTTATTGAAACGTAGGTAATACAACGCGGAAATGTCGGGAGTAAAGCCAAAAAGGGAAGGATGTAAGACAAGGGCATACCCAGGGTCATAACTAGGGGGGGGGGGGGGCAAGCCATAGTCTAGAAGGGGGAGCAAGCCAAGTTGTGACATTTTAGCATGGAAAAGGTGAATGAAACAAATATTTTAAGAAAATTATAGCAGCGCATTATTAGTTTATGATATCATTTCCTATAAAAAATATTTTTATTTTAGTTACATATCTTATACCTACTAATGCATATCATTTTTCGTGGGTTTAAAGAAAATTTGTTGAATACTTTCGTTTCACTTCAGTACTGATTTTGCTTAAAGACTTTTGCGATTTTTTCTTCTGGAGGGGGTCAGCTGCCCGCTCCCCCCCCCCCCCAAATCTTTTCTTGATAAAGTTCTACTGTTAAAGGCATGCTGGTACACCAATTGTCACTGGTAATATTTCTTCTGCATTCAATGTGCTCTGCTAAGCGTTTGACAATTTCATGAGGTGAATTGGATTCTTTGAAAGGGCATCTGGCTACGTGCCCATATAAATTTCAATTTTTAGGTAAAATTTCCCAGCATCCACCGCAGCAATGACTTCAATACCATATTTCTTTGGCTTTTGGATAGATACTGCGTTAGAGGACATCGTCCTCGAAATGATATAAGTTGCTCAAGGATCGTGATGTACTCTGATGGTGTTTTTGAAAATTCAAATTTGTTGGATATTTTATTAATGAAATCAGTAACTGCGGCTTACTATTCACTTTTATTGCTTTCTAGTCTAGTGCTGAGGTCATAAAAACTAATGCACCGTAGAAAAAAAAATCCAATAGCTCAGTGTACGGGAAAAAAATTGATAGGCTTCTTTGCTCCAAATCTCCCTAATATCAACATGGGAAATTTCATACGCACCTGAGAGAAAAAGGAGACTAATAAGAGCCAGTTATTCATCTTCACTCAACTGCCAAGTATCACGATCCTTTGCATAATTTCCAGAAACAGAATTAAAGTAGAAATTAGTGATTTTAACAATTATATGTAATAATTCTGTGCAAAAAGAGGCGAAATGCTGATGATTCTTCACACAAACTTTTAGCACATGGGTGTATTCTAGGAAGATGAGTCATCGGCGATTTCATCAAGCCAAATGCGATGGAATGAATTTTAATCGTCTTCACGATGAATCGGAAGCGAGAATAAATTGTAACACTTTTGATCGCATCGGGTCAAAACTTCGGTTGCAGCAAAACTAGGGAACACTTTGAATATTAAACGTTACTTATGGTTAGAATTACAAGAAATTAGAGACCAGAAAAACTCTAGTTCGAACGGCATCATTTTATTAAAAAAACATCGAAGAAAAAGTCAATATGACCCGATGCGATCTATTCAGATTTATTTGCCTTATTAAAGCTGTATGTGATGTCTGATGCAACATGCAATTTATGATGTTCTTACCATATAAATCAATAAATATTAAAGATGATAGAAAATCAATTTTCGTTCATTCATTATTTGTCATATGTCTCATTAGTGTTCTCCCTGCTGCACTATGATTACTGAATAAACATGTTTCGGAAAGTAACTGTATTGAATACAAGTTTTCAAATGGACGTGGGTGATTACTATTTCATTCATACTGAAGAATAACGTAAAAATGTAAAGTTGTACTTTTAAAAAAAGTTTCACGAAGTACGCGCATTTCGGTTAGCGTAATTGACTTTTACGTTGCTTTGAATAGCACTTAAAAATTTTGTGATATGAACGTTGACTAGCTCTCCCCTTCGAGGAGAGTCGAATAAGGAGAGAACGATACAAGTAATCGCCTTTCTTCATAGAAGCCGGCCGTACTTCCCAGCCTCGTCGAGAGCGTGCGTATTTGGATTCTTCCAAGAAACGGCAACCGAGTGGCTGAGGTGGGACTAATGCCGCCAGAGAGCAAAAATCAACCTCCGAATCCTGACCACTCTCAATATCGACCCTCCGCAGTGAAACTTGATACAGCGTCGGGTATTTTTTTCGGTCGGAGCGAAGCTCGACCCCTCCTCCTTTCCTTTTTTTTCCTTCGATCAGCGACTACTCCCCTCCACCCAAGGAGGCTTCCCATTCCACTGGCCGTAGCGGCCGACTTCGCAACTAAAATCCGGCGACGGTTGAATTTGGATTTTTGAATTAGGATAGAACACCCTTAAGCAGTGTGTGGACTTTTTCGAAATTCTGTCCCGGTAGTTGCTAAGGTGATTATGGTCCGTCAAGTGGGTCCGGAAGGATGTTGTAATAGGAGGGCGAGGAAAAGGTGCTAAATTATCACGCCGACGAGTCAATCCGTTTTTATCGGTATCCCGCAAAATTCAGGTTTCCTACGGTACTTTCTATTATTTATAGCATGGAAGGCGACTTTTTTTGGACTTCAGTCGATGAGGTTCATTTATGTATCCGAGCAGATTTTGAAAACGTCTCGAAAATGACACATATTTTGTTTCACAGAAAAACCTTAATAACTTGTGAGATGAAGATCGCCTTAAACTATACGACAGGGAACAAGGGGACACCCTCAATCTCTATTATAATTACGTACTTCCCTGGTACTCTCAAGTAACGGGACTGTCACAATGCGTCAGTTTTATTATCTTAAAGGCCATTACGACTGCCATATCGTATCATTTCAGCTATTTCCTTAAAATAAATTCATCGATCATTTGTTTTACCAAATCGTTTGAGCATAAATTTTCATTTGTAGACACTACGTCAAATGCGGTTAGAGATTCTATAGTAAGAAAATACTACGTATGTAACTAAGTGGGGAGACGGTCAAAATCCCAAAAAGAGATAATTAAAAACGTCAACTTTAGAAAATCGTTGTTTTACGTTCCCTAGAGTTTATCATGGGAAAAAATTTCCTACAAAATTCCCATCGACTAAATATGGCTACATTAACTACCATACTCTGACTTCCGAGGTAAAAATAGATATATACAAACTCAATCCATGCAAACCAAAAGTGCATCCGGCCAGAAATACAATCTAATTTTTTTTTAATAAGATAAGAGAGAAGGAGGAAAATTCAATCCTTATATTTTTAAACTAATAACTGAACCAGTTACCATTGTCATTCACCCTTAACTTACGCGATTTGATCCCAATTTCAGCATTTATTTTAGTTAACAGCTGTGCCAGATATCTATGTCACTCTCCCTTAACTTAATGATATTTACGTGAAAAGCATCGACAGATATAAAATAAATCCATGGTTTTCCATTTCATACGGACGGTCCCTTCGACTTTGCTCAACTAAATCAAGAAAACGAAAAATTGCACTTGCAATTCTCCATCAAAAGTTTCATTACCACTTTTAAAATAGGCTGCAGTAGCAGAATGCGAAATGAGTTTACTTTCGGCGAAGGAAAAAGAGAAAGAAAAGAAGATATAAAAGGAATTCTTCGGTTCGTAGCGGTATTACTTCTTTCATCCACCATTTTTAAAAATAATTTCCTCGATTTCTGCGTACACACCTTTTCCAGTATCCACATCTTCTTTGTGATATGGCTAAATCAACTAAAATACTCTGATTTCCGAGATGGGTATCGACAAATACAAACTCAGCCATGCACGTAAATTAGTTCACGAGTAATCTTCCATCAAAAGTTTCATTAGCGCGACGATTTTCAAAATAGGCTTCAGTAACAGAGGAGTTTACTTTCGGCGAAGGAAAAAGTGGAAGAAATGGAGAGATAAAAGGGATAATTTCAGTTTGTAGCGGGATTATCTCTTTCATCCACGATTTTCAAAAATACTTTCCTCGATTTTTATTTACTCTAACCCTTTCCAGTACGAATATCTTCTTACCTTAAGAAAATCGTATCAACTTTCGCTCTCTGATTTTCAGACACTCCGTAGAGACGTCTCGGCAGTTTGGTTTTCGTGGCGTGAGGGTGATTTGACAAACGCACGATGTCGCCACCTCCCCCTCCAACGGGGCAAAGGAAAAATTAGTTCGCCTTCCCGATGCGAGACCACAGAAAGAAAACCGACCCCTTCCCCAAAACCTCGACCCTACCGCCGCCTCACACACAAGATATCACCAGTCTTTCAGGCACCTCCCCTCTTCCCAGGGTTTCCTTCACACACTTTCGCTGTCACTTAATAATCTTCCCTTCTTCAGTTCAGGACCTTACCCCACCCCCTTTTTGTCCCAAATCATAAACCCCATCCCCTACCGGCTAATTTCTCTTTTATCGCCAAATCCTGTTGTATCCCAGCGGATTCTTTCATGAAAGAAATCGCTATCGCCAAAAAAATCTATGCGCTCTCGAAGCTCTGCCATCAAATTTAATTCGTAAATTTCAAAGCCGTACCTTTTGATGATATGGAAGAATCGCTCGGGATTTCCAGACTCCCCACAAAAATACGTTCACTCAGGATGCAAATCACTAGGAAAAATATACATCAAGTGTTCAGGCTTCACTTGGTGGAACCACATATCTACAGTGCGAAGTAACTTAATATGTAATCTTCCACAATACTTCATTATTCCGACCCTGGGGTCAACTACTAAATAATCCTACTACTCGACCTTGATAAGGGCTATCTAGTAGTTGAAGCCCAGGGTCGGAATAATAAAGTTTTGTGGAAGATTACAAATTGAGGTTTTTCGAACTGCACACTAAGAAAATATTGCATCCTTTATAAACTATCTGGTTCATTTATTGTTTCGGTAACTATTCAGTAATTACTATTTGTTCTCGATGAATTTATTTCATTGTTACAGAACGGTTATAGGGACAACCGTTGTTACCTAATCTAAACTATTTATTAATTCAATTCAGTTTTTTACACCGGCCTTGGCTGAACTTCTTTAAAATTATTTCTTGAATGTTTTGCTGTCGTGAATAAGCATTTAGGAATTAATCATTTATTTCCTAATTTTTACTCACGATATTGATCACGTTACTCAACTTGCGGACCCTGACATATTTCTTCATGGGCAGAGATACGCATTTTTATTTCATCGAATAACTTATCGTCATCGTCCGTCAACAATCCTAAGATTGATTTGACGTTGCTCCCCACTCAGGAATATTGAAGCGTTCAAACGTTTTTTTTTCTAAACGTATTTAACCTTTATTAGTACTGTTCAATTGCACTGTCATTCTATTTTCCCCATTGCGATGAGTTTTGCGATGAATTCTCTTGATGAGACCAAGAAAATATAGCCGAAGGCATTATTAATGTGTTGCACATTAATATATTATTTAGTATGAAAGAAAACTTATGACTAGTCCAAAACAAGTGTAAATTTTCGAATATAATGGTATAGTTTTCCTGCAGCGGCAAAGATTTGTGCAGTAGAGAAAGAAGTAATTTGTCTTATTTATAGTAATTCTTAAATGATTGTTGCAGCTGTTTCCACGCAATACAACATACTGTCGTCCAAGCCTTTTTATCTGAGTCAAAGGTGTTTATGCGCGATATTGGGATAGAAAAATAACTTAAGAGGGCCATTCAAATGAGATAAGTTATTCGGATATTAAATATATTTTAAGGCCGTGTGTGATGGATGGACAACTTAGACGATTTATTCCCCAGAAAATGCCATCATAAATTTCTAATTTCTTCAAGACAACGAAACACCTCACCGTATTGCGCATCTATCCGTCGTTTTTAATGCCTGTGAACGATATTCATGGTTAGCACTTCGTATTCATTATGTGTTACTCTGCTGTATTCTAAGAATTTTCAATAACTAGTACCAATAAAATTGATCAAAAAACATGGTTTTCAGAGATTTTTAGAGGCATATTTGTGTTCATTACCATGTCATTCCATTTATTGTTTTCGGCACTTCGAGGAATTCTAGGTTTCTCAAATAAAATCAAGTATTAATGTGGAACGTGTTAACTTAGGTATTTATAAATTATTTCTGCCGATGGAATTAAATCAAAATAAACAGGACACACTTAACTGTGCTCTTTCTACTCCATTCGTGATTGTTGATTTTACATTTTATTTCATTTTTTTGGCGTACCATGTTTTAATTGGGGTTGCGTGATTGTCCATCAGGTTGAGCTGAGGAGTGCTGGGCAAAGGATCTCGGATTCAAACCTCGGATAAAACCTTCGGACATCTCACACAATAATCCTCGGCGAGCAAAGAAACGGGATTCCCTAGCCTGAATTCGTGACTTTCATACGCCGGGGTGAGCTCTACCCTCGCCTATCGAAACCAAACTTCGGGTTGAATCACTGAGTAAAGATTCTTACCTGCCTGCCACCCTTCATTCCACCCATGAATCTTTCCGGCATCTTGGCTTTCCCAGTTCACCTAAACTCCTTGCGCATCTTTTACTCTATAGGGAAGGAATATCGTTTGTTTCCTCACGATCACAGAGGCAGGTTGCGACACAACATACGTCATAATCAAGTCCTTTTAACATCACACGTTCGTGGTGTCGTGTTCAATATTTCATAGTCAAGATCTTCGATGATTATTTTGGTGTGGTGTATAGAAACCTGGGTCAGTTATATTAAATTTTGTGTGGAAGTTGTTACTTAATTTTGTTGCTCGCTGGGAGCGTACGCCACTTCTTGCAATTTTTTTAACCCTATGATTTTAGGAAAACGAATACATCTATAAGGAAAGCAGGAAGAGAATTACGCCAGCAAAGGAAAAGCGCTCGTGAACAGGAAGGAGATTATGAGATCGTTACGTAAGAGTTTAAAGCAAAAGACAGTGAAGAATATGATTCAATGGTTTCCGGCTCAACTTAGTGGAAGTTGAAGTTCACAAAAGACAAAACGATGTCCTTTTGTCATTTGTGAAGAGTGTGTGTCAAACTTGAAATCCGTTGAAGAAAACGAAGTCGTTTTCTCATTTGTGAAGAATATGATCTTGAGCGTAGCGATCTACGGCGCGGAAATGTGGACACTTATGAATGAGGACGTGAGAAGACTGGAGGTGTTCGAGATATGGGTGTGGAGAAGAATGGAGAAGGTGAAGAGGACGGAAAAAGAGAGGAACGACGGAGTGCTGGACATGGTGGGTGAGGCAAGGCAAATTTTAGATCACATACGAAGGAAACAGAATGAATAGATTGAGGGAGTACTTCGGAGGGGATTTTGAAAACAGTGTTAGAGAGAGAAAATATTGGGTAAGCGAGGGGGAGGAAGGAAGACGACTTTCAAGATAGAAGAAAAGGACTTATTTTGAATCGAAGAGGGAAGGCCATGAGGGGAGGAAGGACTACTGAAATGCTTCGTGAATGCTCCATTCAAACCTACCTTAATTGGTAGAGTACTTTAACAACGGTGCAACATAATATCTCCCTCCGTTTTTGAGATAATAATTCACGAGATAATGAAATCAAAGAGCTTGGCCTGTCCACTGGCGTTACACGCTTCATGAATCGCGCCGCGCATGCGCAACCCGAAACAACCAGCTGAAAACCATGTCATGAATGGGCATCTTAGGGAGTATCCATAAATTACGTGAGTCGTTCAGAGAGTTGAGGGTCAAGACGATTCTCACCTAATCTCACGTGGGGGAGAGGGGAGGGTCCTGGCAAGTATCGCGTAACTTTTTTTCCGCAAGAAACAGTGTTAAATTGCGATTCTATTAATTTTAAATACTAGTCATAACTAATATTATATAAAAATAATCAAAAGAATTTATTTTTTATAAATTCAACGCAATGAAGCTTAGATTACCGCATTTACACTAAAAAGACGTATATTGAACAATTTCACGTAAGATTAGAGGGAGGGGGTCGAGCCAAATCTCACTAAGGAGGACGGAGGGGTCCAAAAATCGACCAAATAACGTCACGTAATTATTGGACGCCCCCTTAGGTGAAAATATTTATAGTATCCGTTAGTGGTTCGCGTTGCAGCTGGGAGCATCTGCCTCAAAGGGCGCATATACTTACGTACATGATCGAAATGCTTCATAAAATTTAAATTTCTTACATACGTGGTCTAACATCGAATTACTTACATATTTGGGCTACAATGAAAAATTTACAAGGGGAGAGTACTAATGCTGACTCTGAAATATAACGCTGTATTTTTTGGTACAGATGACAAATTACGACGATAATTTAATAGATCATTGGTCCAACTCGTCCTTTTTTATTGTAATTAATTGTTTGTCAGACGTAAAATCGGCCCACCGATTAATATTGCCCCCGCCAATCCTATACGACAAAAAAATTAGTGGCACGATAAAAATACTGTAAATGAGCCAAATACGCATACAAAAAATTGAAAAATCTATTGAAATATTCATGATTATTGGAAAAAAAACAATTCTGTTCGTTGGGCCTCGAACCACAGATCTCTGACTTTGGTGTTCGGTACGCTACGCAAATCGTCTATTATTAAAATGGGAGGCAATGAATATGAGGCCGTTATTCAGTTGGAAAACTCATGATTTCGAATGCTATGCCTGCTGGAGATCATGCGATATATATCCGAGACCTTCGGCAACAGAGCACACTCGCGGCCAATCAAAGCGCTTGGCTAAAAGTTTCTGTAGCTTAAAAAGTGTGTGTTCCCGACCCAAATATGATTGCTTACTCCAAGGAAGTTAAATTCCTCGGAGCAATGCTCGATCCAAAGCTATCGTGGAAAGCTCATATAGCATACGCGATGAAAAAGACTCAATCAGCAATAAAATCCCTGAACCCACTGCTCAACAGGAGAAGCAGGATGAACCTGGAGACCAAAAGGACCATCTATCTAGCCATAATCCGTCCTCTTTTCACCTATGGTTACCCTGCATGGGCAGGAACCTCATTTAATAACCACAAGATAATCTGCAAAATCCAAAACAAACTATGGAGACGCATTGTCAGAGCTTCATGGAATGTCAGAAATGACTATATTGCTGACAACCTGAAAATCCCTCCACTCGGCCAACATCTCACCATCGTAAAAACACAATTTAAAAACTCTCTAAACAAAATAGACAACCCACTCTTACACAACATCTAGAACTACGAACCCAACCCTCACAACCAAGCACAGAAGACAGAAATTCCCCCTTCGTCTGGAACCTCTCTCAAAGCAATGAAGAACACTAAAGCAATCACAAACTCAATCACACAATAAATTACATTCCTCGCACACCAATTAAATAACACGCCCTTTTGAAAATACCGCCACGTTACAACAACCAACAAACATGCGATTAGCAGCCACGGCTGAATATCGTATCATATGCGCACCAGCGCAGCCCAACCGTCCTTTCCTGCACTAAATATGATTGGTAATTTTGGTCCTTACTGGCAGTAGCTAATAGGTTAACATTTCGTGACAATTTTCCTCTTTCCTGTACATATGAAATTAATTCGAAGTACTTTTCATTAATTTATCAAGTTTTATTTTCAGTCAGAGAACCTCCGCACCCTGCCCCACCCCACCGTGGTACCCCGACGCCCCTTAGTCCCCTCCGGAGACCTGGCCTCCGCCCCCTCGCCTACCCTCCGCCCCTAGAATACCCAGCGAGTCTGCCGACGCCTCCACAGGAGCTATTTCACACGCTCCGCGTCGTCTCCACAACCCCGGAGCGCAACCGGAGGCGCTTAATTAGAGAACATTATGGCGGCATTAATCTTCCCGCGCTTATGGAGCGCTGAGATATTCCGACGGAAAGAAACAGAAAGGTCCGGAGGAGTGCGGTGCCGTTTCCTCGGGGGTTGCTCGCTCTGTGGTAAGGTTATCTTCGCACCCTCCACCTCCTGCTTAAATTCCGAAGGGTGGAGGAGACCTTGTCGGTGTTGTAAATGGGGCGCAGAGATAATTTACGGTTGCCCTTTGTGCTCGGGGGGAAAAATCTCGAGAGTATACGTACTGCACATACCTCTAACCACAGGTTTACCTCGTGGGGGACCGCCATTCATTCGTTCAGCGGACGAAAAGGCAATCGGGAATATGTATGGGCTGTGAGAATATATTTCAGTTGATGACCAAGGGTTCACTTCCCACCATTACCTTCTCTGTTCATTAATATTAGTAAAATATTGCTTTTTTTCAGGAAATAAACTTGAAAAGTTTTCCTGTACGGAAAAAAATTATTTGTAACAAACTATCGAACTGGTGTGATAGGGAGTGGTTTTTTTATTATACTTATACTTTGATGCAAATAATTAAGCACCTGATTTATTTTATCAAACGTCATTGATGAATTTTATCGAAAATTTCGACATTTCACAATTTGGCCAATTTATGAAAGATTTTGGTAAAAATAAACTCCTAATTTTATGATTTTCAATCAGAACAATGATTTTATGGGTGGAAAATCTTTCCTATGCGCACGCTATGTCGGTTTTATTATCCTTTAGATTTTAGTAGTTTTTATCGAACTGCTGTGGTCATTTTGGTTGAATTTATCAAAATAGCTTCGTCATTGTTACCGAAATATTCAATATTCCTTATGAACCGAAAACTTCGATAAATTTCATCAGAATTTTATATTTCTAACTAAACTTATTTTTCAGAGTGGATTTCCAATCGGGTGGTAATGACGTTTCGAAATATTATCATCGGATCGTACTCAGGGTGAAAATCGCCAAAAGATGATGATAGATTACCCTGATTTCCTTTTTTAAACCTGCTAACGTTAACAGAAAGTATGAGCGCCTATGAATGACATTTAAAACCTAATGTCACCCATTTACACAAAGATGATTTAGTATTCCAAGATGAAAAACTGTTATACAGATGGTGTTTTTTAAGCAATCCATTAAGAACGACGACGGATATAGATTTTTTCATACATCATCTAAGGCAAAGCCTTCTCGGAAAAAAAAAACTTTACCCTCAGGTATTACGTAATCATGTATCCAAGTATTTCTACTACACCCAAGAGCAATAAAATGTAAAACCTATTTACAATATGATGAAACTCGACTTGAGTACTCAAAAACTAAGCTATATATTTTGAAAACAAAGCTAAGTTCAGATAAAAACAAATATATATTCAAAATCGCGAATACTAAAACTATGGGCGTAAGTGTCACCTACAACTACTGCTCTTCACTCAGATTGGGATACACAAATAATGAGTACAAAAAGTTAATTACTCAGTTGTGCAGGTGTGCGCAAAACTATTCAAGCAATCATCACGTTTTACCCAGAATTAAAACTTAGTCCCAAGTTCTGTCCTCAGCAATGCAAACCAAACTTTAGGTTGAAGACCTACAACAGAACACGATTGGAATAAAGTGCGCATATTAGTTATACGTTGATTTTTTCAGGAAATACGCTTGAAAATTTTTAATGGATTTCCAATGCCAATCAATATCAATTCCAGTTTCATGGAAAACCATTTGTGAGAATTAGTTTCCTAATGTAGGGGCTGAGGCAGAATTAAATCATATTTTCTTCGTGTTTCGGTGGATGCATTTTCACTAAAAATTTATAAAATGAAGTATTGAGTACTCCTGGTCACAGACAGTAAATACACCCCATTCTCGTTTTGCTTAGTATAAATCACAACTGAACTTCACTGCAGTGGGTGGAAGGTCCTTTTCACCATAAATTTTGGTTATCGGTAGCTCACTGGTGTTGATGACTCACTCACTCTAATTGACCACAAAATGATTTGGTAATGTGAAAATGGCATGGTTTAACCGCCCCGCAAGAGCCCAAAAATAAAATTAAAAATTAAACCGTCAACATATGAGTATTTTCTTATTATTTATAAGGTTTTTCGATAGTAATAAAAGCCAAAATGAAAAAAATAATAAATAAAAGCTGAAGTCATTCGAAAATGATCGTCAAACTAAAAGCATATTTTGGATCAGAATAGGAAAATATATCTGATAAATATTACCATTGAAAGAAGTGAAAATATATTTTTAAATGATAACTAAAAATTGTTGAATTCTATTACATACATTAGGCCGTCACTCTGATAGTTTAATAGGCGGGTCTTAAATAAAAACAAGTCTCCCAACTATGCTATGACGTATATTTTTTCTGAATGTATTCCCATGAAGTATGAATATTCGGGAAGTAGTTGTTTTATTTGACGAGTGGTGCCAAATTTTACGGCCATTGGACACACACTTTTTTGTATTGCTTAGAGGTAGACCTTAATATCCACTAATTTAATTGGAAATCATTAGACAAAAGAGACAGTATTCTTCCAGTCGGACAACCTCAAACCTCATTCCTTATATCTCTTATTTTTTTCGGACAATGAACGACAGAAAAGCTTTTATCGAAGGCTTCGAAGAATATGAGTTGTTACATTAATTTCGTCACATCAATTATGCACTTTAATTCTTTTGAGGACATTTCAACAATCAGCGGTTTAATAAGGCGCGATCTAGAAATATTTTTAATTCACTGCAGACTTTACCAGGGGCTATGAAGGTTTTTGAATGACTAGAGCATTAATGAATGGCATTTAAAACCTAATATCATGTAAATAAAGATAATAAATAATTCCAAGACGAAGTATGGTTAAACAGATGGTGGTTTTTCAAGGAATCCATTAAGAACGACGATGTCATTAGATTATTTCATACATCATCGAGGGCAGGCCATGTCAGAAAAATATCTCAATCAAAAACCCAGGAATAAATAGGATTCAAAACGATTATTTCACACACCATATGAGGGCTAAGCCTTCTAATAATTAAATCTTAATTAAAAGAATCTAAATTAAAAAATCAGGAATTATAGAAATCATGCATCAAAGTATTTCTACAACACCCAAGAATAATAAATGCATAATCCATTTACAATGAGATGGAACTCGACTCGAGTACTCAAAAACCAAGGGACATATTCATAAAACAAAGTAAATTTCAGATGACATACATTCAAAACCACGAACACCAGAGGGATGAGCACAAGCGCCACCGCGGCTGTTCCTTCAGATCGGGAGACATATGGTATGAGTACAAAAATTTAATTACTCGTATGTGCGCAAAATTATTCAACAATTCAAGCATTTTACCCTGAATGCTAACTTAGACCCAGATTTTATCCTCACCAATCCAAACCAAACATCGGGTCGAAGACCTACAACAGAAAACTATTCGAATAAAGTGCACATAAACTAAGGAACGAGACAAACTTGGCCAACACATTTATACAAAATAATGAACACGCCCGAGTGTCATCGTAGCTATTTTCTCCGATCTGGAGACAGATAGCACAGTCGTAACCGTAATCCAAACTTAAACTCCGCTAAGCCCAACGTTCTAAACTATTGAATTACGACATAGTTAATTATTCAGCCGAATGCGAAACTATCCTTGTAATCGTTTCATTTTTTTCCTGGATTCAAGCCACGGCAGTAAATTACTTGGAAGCCCTCCATTAAACGCCGGATGAAATTTTGGCAATCGCTTGCTCCCCTCGCTGGCGTCTTCAGAAAGAGCAGACGAGCTGTTTTGCTCTCAAAGAAAAGTTTCTTTTCAAGATATAAGACATCATATGCACGCTCGACCACCCACAAAGGCTGAAATGTAAATAATTTTTCCCTGGAATTATTTTTAATCGAGTCAGAATATTCAACAGCTCAAAAAAAGTTGACTCATGAGCTTATGGAATTTATCTCTCGTCTTCGATTACAAGCATTGACGAGTCGAATCATTGAGTGGAATAAAATTAGCCGACCTTACGATGATATCGTGTTGGAAAAGAGTTCGGAAAGTTTATATGCTTTCAGAAAAATCCAGAAAGGAAAACCTAATCGTGAGATAATGTATACCTATTATATTCTCCAAAACGCATTAAGATAGATAAATTTGTCTACAAAAAGATCACTACGGAATTTGATGGAAGATGTCCCCGGGCGTCGAAACAGCAGTTATTGCACATAAGTTTTACAATGAAACGAGCTTGCGACTCAATTTTTTTCGAAAGAAGTTCGTTTGATTGGGCGTTAATGGATAGTTATAAAAAAGCAACAACATTAAAAAAAAGGGTCATCAGTTTCATTTTATCATAACACTAAACAAGACTTTTTTTATCAAACTGTAGTATGTTATTTAACCCCAACGCATATTTGAACCAGCTTAACTTGAATCTCCGACTGAGATAAAATTGAAACTATTTCAAATACTAGCAACGACCTCATTACTATCAATTTTCACTTGTCAAATCTAATGAAATAAAAAGTTACCCGTTCTTCCAAAACAGAGGTAGTATGGAGATGGTAATGGCGATATGGTAAAATAATCCCTAATATAGCAAATTTGAATGAAACTTAACTAAACGCTATCTAATATGAAGAATAAAAAAATGTATTTTATTTCATTTCATTATTTCATGTAGGGCATGTGCATATACTTCCGCTGGGACGGAGTTCTAAATCGTTACGATCGTACTGATCAATAATTCTCTCAATATTATCATTTTGTCAGCAATTAAGAACAGTTCTTCCACTTTTAAGCAATAAATTGAGCGGTTAACCTAAAAATATTTCATTCTTGGTCACAAATTTAAATTCTCACGAAGCGCGGACTGAAATGCATTCAGACGTCAAAATGATTTCATCGACAGACACTGCGCAGCTAATTTTCAAACCTCTACACCAACAACTATGTCTCCCATTTAGCTCAATTGATAAAGCACGATTCGCTGAAAAAAAAAACAAATAACTACAAGGGTACTTGCTGACTTTGGTCCCAAGGAAGATACCAGATAAGTCATAAGCTCAAATCTTACTACAGGGGGCGGATTGTCTGCGATTTTTTGTTTACAATGAGGAAGTACCTCGGCGATTCCATGTTTCAGAAAAAATACTGAAATAATTTCTCCGATAAAAAACACCTCATCCATAGATGACCCTTTATGGTTAATTAGATGAACAGGTGAAATGTATACGTCAATAGTACATTTTAGGTGAGATTAACTTTTATTTCAGTCCTTTTCCATACATATGAAGGAGCGATAGTGGTAAAGCCATAAAACTATTGATGTAAAATAATAGGGTGAATACAAATTCAATAATGTCCTTGCATTTACGGCACAGAAGACTAAACACTTCAACGTAGCGGAATGAGGTGAAACAACACGGGGAGCATATATAATAGTGTATATTAAAACGGAGCAGATTTAATACTTGACGAACTTTTATTTGAAAAAGTAGCGATAAATATCTACTGAAGACAATAAATTTATATACCAATTTTAATTTACTCATCATAAATATGCTATCTGATCGTCTAGAAATCATTTTATATAGCTAAATTCCAGAAATCATAATTACTTTAAGAATTATTTCATTTAGGACATGGACATAAATCCATAATTTAATATCCTCATCACAGGTTTTATACCTATCTTGAGCCTATTTAGAAAAATAGAAAACTTGGTGTCCATTCTCTGTAGTAAATCATTAACAGTTCAAAGCATAAGTACGTTAAAAAACGACGAGTAGCAGAGTAATTATTGCAAACTATTACTTAAATTCCACAGAATAAACCAGCTTCGCGATAATTTTGTCCGAAAAAATTAATAAACATGCGTGATAAGTCGCAAAAGAATGTATTTCATCCTCATCCAGCCCATTCTGTAACGTAACCTCATGTAACTACGAATCCACATTGTGCAAAAATAGATCTGACAATGAGATAAAATTCGTTCACGATTCATTCTGTTCGGAGCCATAGTTATTGCAAATATATTATAAAATCAACACAGCTTTCGACACAAGTTTTTCGCTCGAAAAAGGTCTGTTTTGATTGTGATTGGGCTCCCATGGATGTATATAAAAAATATATCAAAGAAAAAATACCACGCCATTTACATGGTTTTTTACCACATTTTTAACTCATTTCAATCTCAATACCGAGTTTTGAAAGCATTACTGCGCAATTATATGAATTTTTATACATGAGATACTAGCGGATAAATTAGAAATATATATTTCAACCCAAAGGTTCGTTTGTCTTTTCCGTTTATCTGGAAAAAAATAACAGCAGAAAATCGTTCAAATTTTTAGAAAGGGATTCTCCGCTAATATAAAAAAAACACTTTGACACGCACTAAGTTTCAATGTTTCAACCGAGTATTTTCAAAGCTAAAGTAATTTTCGTTACTTACTCTTACTCCTGCAGCCACTCAAATCCTAGTCGATTTTTTGCCACGCCAACTAGTTGATTCCATACTCCTCCGTCCTCCACCATGTCAACCTCTCCCCCAAGTCTTCCCATGTCTTCAACCACTTGGTCATTTCATCTTAAGTCTTGGTTTTCCCCGTGGGCACCTTCCTTCTCGTTGACCTCTCCACACTCTTCTTATCATTGCATCCTCCTACTTTCTTACATGACCAAGTCACCTAATTTTTCTGCTTCTTATCCCAGCATGTCTTATTATATAGGTTCCTGACCAAAAATAAAAAAGTATAATTTTTCTTTGAGACTATAAAGGGCATTTCTTCCTTTTTTATTTACTTAATATTAAGGAGAACTGTACGTGCAGCCAAGTAAATTGGTACCGCGATGCCTTTTTCACCATGACCCATTTGCTCATGGGAACAAGACTGAAATGACGAAATCCGAAATAAGTTGATGATTCAGAAAGGTCTGATTGGCTGACTAACGATAGCGCCCGTTTTCTCGTTGTTATTTTTTCGATTGGAAATTATAAAATTAAATTTGATTCCCACGAAGGAAAAGAACGATCAGGATTTTAATAACACATATGAGAATTTCATTCGTAATTGTTTTCCAGTATAAAACCTAATTTGGAGTTTTAATGTAAGCCTCGGTTTTAGGTAACCGCACCACTTCACATATTAACCCTTTGCGGTCCACGTTCGAGGCTGGCTCGACAAGTCTAGCGCTACGAGCACTATGCTTATCATTGCATCGGGTCTAACTCCGAGTTGAGCTCGACATCGCAAGGCGAAGCTATTTATGCAAGGATAATATTTCAATAGATTACCTGATTTGCTGTCTAGAAGTACTAGATTTGTACTAGCAGTTAGACCTGATGCTACGACAAGCCTAGGGCCAACGTAAGCCTGAATCACACCCGATCGTTCGTTTCCCGATCCCTTTTTGAGCGACAGATACAGCGATATATCGATGATGGTGGAAAAAATGACCGTTTCAAGCAATCATTTTGCGCGATGGCTCGATGGATGGATATCCCATCCCTTTTCCCATCACTCGGCGCGTCCCTTTTTACGTCTCTTAAAACCATCGCTGGCACCGTCTTTCAGCCAATCAGGACTCACGGCCGTTAACGGCGATTGTAACGCCACGCTTGGTTTTTAATGAAACGACATTTCTAAACACGGAAAGTGCCAGAATATACGACGGGAACAGTGACGATGGAAATGACTGCGATTCAGAAAATGACAGAGCGATAATTCCTTTGGTCCCTGAATAACTATCGCATTCAGAGGGACGCATCCTTGCGATTCAGGCGTTAGAAAGGACATCCGAGAATTGCGCTTCATTTAAATGCATGGGATACGCATGCAATTGTGAAAATTTTTCTCCATCTCTAGCTCACCACAATACTGGCGGAATGAACCTGTTTGATTTGAAAGACTGCAGTACAGATATGAAGTTAAAATGTCTCAATAAAACGGAAATGGGTCCTAATCAGATAAAAAATGATATGCATGAATTTGATTGTTTGAGGCGTAACTTGGTGAAAGCGATTCATAATTAACATTAAAAAGAAGAACTTCAAACTTTTAATTAAAACTGAAAGAACAAAGTTCTTCTTTTTAATGTTAATGCATGAATTTTCTACATATACACAATAATACACATGGTAATTATGCTCTCATTAAGAAATTGGTCCAGGAAGGCTCATTTTCATGCATATTTCAAAATATGCTATTATAATAGTCCCTCATCGACTATAAGGCACAAAAAAATAGGTTTCGGTGCTGTATTTAAAAGAAAATATCGTATGTTATTCACTTTATTACACGAGTTCTTACGGCGATCCTTATACGAAAAATTCTGACTGATGACTGACATTTTTTAATCGTTTTGAAGAAAAACTGCTACAATGTTCGTTATACCTTAAGCATCATGATGAAATTAAACATCAGGCTCGTCATCGGATTAATTTTTGAGCCATTGGAGTTACCCGAAAATGGTGCCACGGTAAGCTCTAATAGCAGGAAAAGGTGTAATGTTGGTAATATGAGGACTTTAATAATCCAAAAATTATTTGAACCCACTCACTGATTTTTAATAATAATACGATAAAGGTCGTCCAACATGGTAAAACATTTATTGAGAACACATGAATGAATAAGCGGATAAGTCACTTTCTATGAAAATTTGAAGAAGGGCTACTCGTAATCTTCAAAAACATGAGTGAAAAATATGAATTATAAATTTCTAGTCATAATTTTAAATTGAAATAGTTTCTACCACGTTTTTACCTCATTTCAAAGCCAATACTAATTGTAAGTTTGAACAGCCTCACTGCAAAATAATAATAATGTTTTGGAATTAGTAAATAGCGGATAAACTAAAAAAATTATTTGCCTTTTCCATTGATCTGACATGAAATTTACAAGAGAAAATCATTAAAATTTTTGACTAAAACCTAATACAATGTTCTAGTTTTAAGGTTTTCGCAGCGATTAGATGCACTATTATAATCCATTTTCGGGTGTACGTCTGCGTGCTTAATAATTTGTCTCAACGTTTCATTCCACTTACTGGGAACGTCGTCAGGAGAAAGAAAATATAAAAATATTGGCCGCATTTTCCTCTTACAATGTTCGTTGTACATTTAGCACCGAGAAAATAAATATTTGGCTTGTAATCGGATTATTTTTTTATTTATTATAAAATGAAGCTGTCTACAAAGTCAAACATGTTAGTGGTGAGAATATCATCAAAGTTCGGCTCAAATAGAAGGAAAATGTGTGACTTTAATAATATAAGGGCTCAACAATCCACATTATCTCTACCTTGGTACTGATTTTTACACTCGATGGTGGTCGGCTATTATTAATAAGAAAAATATTAATTATTCGATCGTCTACTATTAATTATTAAGAAGAAAAATATTTTGTAAAAATTAATAAACAGGAATTAAGTCAAAATATTAAATAAAATGTATCAATAGAAAATATCAAATGAAAATGATTAGTTTGACCCCTGTCGCGGTTCTGGTACCATACAACGAGATGTATTTTAGCAATTGTAATAGTGTAGTCTCGTGATTAGAAGCAGTTTTCTGCCTCCTCCCATCCCTAACACCCCAGTCCCGCCCAGCATTCCCCCACCCTTCCAAATCCTTCCCCACCCCCGAAACCCGCCTCTCCCGCACCCTAGAAATCCCGCAAGGAACCAGCCTCCTTCGGGGAAGAGCCATGCCAACGTAGATAAAAGTGTCGGAAGACTTGAAGCGAGTAGTCAGTGCCCGGACAAGCACACGGCCGCCCGCGTAGCGCCCGGCGATCTTCTTCTGTTCCTCGAGCTTCCCGGCCCGAAACTTGACTTCCCAAGACGCAAACCGCGGCGGACGAAGATTACGCCGAGTTTTCCGGTAATCGAGCGGACCCTAGTGTATACTGGAAGAGAAGTGCAGTCGTTTTCGGTCTCAGACTTTCTTGTGCTCAGATTTGCTTCAATCTCGCATCACAACAGTGCAAAACACAGAAAACAACTGTGCACCGAATGGGAATACCGATGACTGTTCGTTTTTAGTTGATTTATTGGTATTTGGAAAGTTTGATAAGTGGGTACAAATGTCATCGCAGTAAGGATACACTCCTGTAAGGTACTTCTACATTCTCGCATACGACTAAGTGCTATTTTAATCAGATATATTTGCGACAGAGTTCTGAGTTTAACCAACCGATATTCATAATAATCAACAGGTTACTAATTGGGGACATATGACCAAACGCTAATAACGCAGACAGCAGGCAATATTTTACAGTTTCTTTCATCAATATGTTTTAATGTGACTTCTATTTGGCAGATGATAATTTGAGAATAACTCACAGCTCTAACGTATAACCTATACATATTGTGGCTTAAAAGAAGCCAAACCCGTATTTATTCGATATTCAAGCAGTGCGATTTCGTATTCAACACAAAAAATGCTTATTTAAATTAACTGTTGACTGCACTGTAGCTGCTTTTGACCACAGCTATCATGTCCGACATGTTTAGTAGATACCAGCAAATAAGGTTAGATGCAGGAGAGGACTAAAATTATATCTAACAATTATTTAAATAAGTTATCATTAAATAAATTAATCATTTCGGATTAAATAATTTTGTGCAAATAAATAAGAACAAATGACGCAATAATCATTATAGAAGTTACAAAAAGCAGCAACTTCTCATGATACTTCGTTCGTAGCACTAAGTAAGTATTACGATAATACGAATTTCGTTCGGTTATGATTACATGAACTTACTTATCTCGTTGAATTATAACTCAAGAAACCTTTGGATTGCCACCTTGAAGTCGAGCGAATTAGTTTTTCTCAACACACACCATCGTTACATGGTCGGTAAATTCTTCTGGGTAGATCCAAATAGCCTCCCGGTCATTTTACACCTCATTGATTGCCAGTGCGGCGTGCGAACTATAACTGCTTTGACTCTTTGGAGATAGGGTTGAGGGGAAGGTTGGAGAGGAAGGAACGGGAGGGGAGGGAAGGGGAGGGGTAGGGAGAGGAGGGAAGGGACCAACAAGGAATGAGGAGAAGACAGGAATAAAAACATCCCGCTGAGAATGTGGTGATCGCGAGCGGGAGATTGAGAATGTTTCCTCATTGAGTGTCCCAGTGTTGTTTTTACTGCAACGCTCTGCTGGCAGCAGTCAAAAGGGTTTTCCGCCGCTTCCCAGTGATGTAGATGGAAATATCCCATTAGCTTGATTCACTCCGGTGAATGGCTATCACACGAATGCACGTGACTGGGTGATTTGTTCTTCCTTGTGTTTAACTCGCCTGATCTTGCACGGATTATCACCACGTCTTTTAGTGACTTGGAAGCCCTCTCAAAACTCGCCCACCGCGTTGGAACATACCCATATATCATTCTAGCACCGAAATAAAACCCACAATTTACACACACGCAGTGCAAGCGTATCAGAAAATAACGACAATTGTCATTAAACATCATTATCGCGAGCCTCAAAGGAATAAATTAAACGGGGCGCTTGGATGGTCGTTACAAAAAAAACTGAATGCTTTATAATTCCACTCCATTGTCACCTCTATTCACGAATATAGCATGCAAATGAGTGATGATAAAGTGAATGATTACGGCGCAAAGGAATGAACGAAACTTTGAAGTCAAAGAAAGCTTAGAAGACGACAGGCTCTTGAGCAAAGAGGAATTTTCGCACTGAAAAACATAATGAATTGGAAGACGACGCATACTTCGGAACATAAACCAAAGGAACGAATTAAGTGAACATCGTGTCGTAATTCTAGGATTTATTTTTATAAGTGAGCTCTTTTTAGTTAAATCACAAAAATCCTCGGGAAAGAAACGCTATCCAAACGCGAAGCTTGCCGGATACAATGTGAAAACCCTCGAAAACAATTAGTGAAGGCTATTTTTTGGCTTCACGACTGTATTTGAGGGAATACAATAACTAATCAATTAATGCTACGCTATTGCTCAAAGTGTGTTTTACGAGCTCACTGCACCTGTCACCGGATCAAGCAGACAAAGTGTATACGCTACGAATACCTACAGCGCCCCCTTCCCCGAGCCGCCGCTAATTGCCACCGATTGTCGGCGTACAATGTATGAAACCGGCACGTGCCTTCCGAGCTCCGAAGTGTATAATTCGATTAAGTGACAATTATAATTACGACCATTGAGTTCACCAGAGTGGTTACAGCTGATATGTTTTAGATTGGACGTGATCAAAAAAGCATTCGCATTTTTGTCGACTGAAGGCGCGGAAGGTTAGCAGTGTGATTTGGCGGGAACACGGCAAGGAGCAGAAGACGGCGAGGTTTCGTGGATACAAGACTGCGAGCAAGCAAGAATTTCCGGATATGATGAGCTACGATCACACTGGGTGCTACTACTACGCAGCACCGGGTTCGATGGTCGGCGCCACCACTGGGCGGTTTTCGGTGAGCTCCCTCCTGGAGTTGAGGGTCGAACGGCAGGAGCCAAGGGACAATGAGATGGACATCGAAGGTGTTTCAAAGGGAAACGGTGAGCTCACACACTAATCACTACTTCTTTGCATGTTTTGTACAATAATACAAGTCAATTTACTGTTTTACCAGTGCCTGATTAAATAAAAGTGAAATCGTGTGGCTTAAAAATATGTCCTCATTAGTAATGCCGATCAAGCGGTGCAAATAATTGTTGAAACGAATGATTCCAAATGTAATCGATTGAATGCGTAATTAATCCATAAATTAATTAATCAAAGAGTAAGTATTGGCGGGCGGTATGTTAGTAAGGCCTGTCACACGGTGCAAATAATTGTTCAAACAAATTAATCCAAAATTAATTAATTGAATCCAAAATTAATCTATCAGTGAAAGAATCAATAAGGAACTATTGATGCGCGGTATGTTAGTAAGGCCGATCAAACAGTGCAAATAACTTTCAAAGGAATTATTCTAAATTTAATCGATTGAATCCGAAATTTATCCACCAATTAATGAATTGAAAAGGACCTATTGATGTGTGGTTTGTTCTGTGATTGAGCGAATATATAATTAATTGTGTCTGGTCACGGATAGGAATGGGCAGGAATAAGTCATTTGACGGAAAGTTAAGGTAACCAAACGTTCTGTTAGAATTTCAACTTAATTTAACGTCAAATCACGCTGACAGGGAATTTTCCCTGGCTCACATTAAGCGTTCTCACCATTTGACCAGCTATTTAGAGTAATTCGATGTAACAATAGTACATACGAAAACATTTTTAGACGGGTAGGTACAGGAATTCTTTTTTCCATCTGATAGGACTGCGCATCAATTGACTGTTTTATCTGTGCATGATGAAATAATAACTGAAATCGTGTAACTTAAAAACATACCCTCAATAATATAGAATGGCTGAATACACGGTGCAAATCATAGTACAAACGAAATACTCCAAATGTAATTGATTGATCCGAAATTAATTTAGCAGTTAAGGAATCAATGAGGAAGGATTGATTTGCGGGTTGCTCTGTGATTGAAGAAACGTGTTATTAATTGGTCTCGCTAATCATAAGTCATGTGACGAAAAGTTATGGTAACCAAACGCTCTGTTAGAATTTCAGCTCCATATTTACGTAAAATCCAGCAGGCAAGGAAACTGCCCTGGTTCATAGTAAGCGATGTTTCTATTTGACCAGCTATTTAGGGTGATATGATACAGCAACAGCACATATAAGCCGTTTTACACGGGGAACGTAATTGCGCAAATAAGAACTGCATTAATACCTCATTATGGCGTGCAATTGCGCGAATGCACGAACGACATTAGAACGGGGTATTTTGTCATCTCACGTCAATGCATTCTCGCATGCGTTCTAGCATTTCAGCGCTTCACGCGAAGCAATTTTAAGTATTCCCACGTACACACATCAGATTATGCAATTCCGTGCCCCGAGTAAAACGGCCTTAACAAAGCACTTTCAAACGGGTTGATATACTAATTTTGTTTTCCACCGGATATGAATGCGTGTCAATTTACTATTTTTGTTTCATCTTCTTCTGCGGCAAATAGGTAGCTGATAAAACAGACAATAGTTGTAATTTCAAACGGTGTCACCAGAAGTAAGACCGATTACAAGGTGAAAGTAATTTTGCAAACGGTTTATTCAAAAACTTATTCAAATACAAATAAATCCATTAATTAAGGAATTCATGTAGAGTGATTGTTGCGCGGTTTTTTTTTAAGATTGAAGGAACATTTCATTAATTGGTCTGGTTCATAAAGAGTCAAGCCTCAGCAATTAAAATTGTTGTGAACCACCAGATGCTCTTTCAAGAGTTTTCAACTGCATAGTTAAGCCAGTTTAATTCAAGTTGTTGTGAACAAGACTAAAAATTGTCAAACAGGCTCGAATAGGAATGTTCCGGTTTCCAACTTAATAGTCTGTGCGTCAATTTCCTAGCTTTATTTTTGCGAGGGCGGTATATGGCGCACCTTATAGTTCCAACGATGGATTCCAAAAAAAATTAATACAACCCGAAATAATAATGAATTAATTAAGGGATTAATTGGGATGAATTGATGAGCGGCTTGTACCTTGATTGAATGAATATATCATCAATTCACCTTCTTCACAATAAGCATTATCACTATTTACATAGCTATTTACGGTGATATGATGGAACAACGGTTTTTAAAAAAAGCGATAACTATTTTACCGTCCAATTTACTAAAGTTAACATGCATAAAAATGCTTTTCGAAGAAGTGCGTCGCCATGATTAGTTAAAAATGAATTATTCCATGAATGAGGAATTTACTGATCTCTATCAATCAGTAATGTAAAAATTGGCAGAGCAATAGTTTCGCTTTTGGATTTTGACAAACAATAAGTTTGCCGTTTCGCAGGGTAAAATTTCCACGCGAAAGCTTTCAAGAATGAGATTGAGCAGAAAAATGCACAGGACTTTAAGGCATTTATATTCTTAAGTCGTTATCATAGATGTAATTTGGAAGTTGAAGACGTTAATTTAATTAAGGAGACACTTTTTTTCTAGATCAGACACTGACACATAATAATGCACAATACTTTAGCTGATTCACATACACTTACAAAAGATATCGTACCAGCCAACTTTAATCAATCGCACGTCTCCTTACTGGCATTCGAAATGCTTTAATTGACATGGAACTACATATTTACTTTAAATGAGGCAACAAAAATAATATACACTTAAAAAGAGGCAACACAATAAATAAATAACATATAAATTCTCACTGAGTTATTCGCTTATTTACCCATCATTGCAAAAAGCTAGTGCAGACGTGCCTTCAGTCGTTATGGGTAAGGGTTTCCGACACGGAAAATTTAATTAAATAAGTTACAATTTGTTTTCAAATACGTTACGGCATGCACTTCATGCGCTTTACAGATACTTCAATGGTGAATCACGTGATCGCCTCGGGTCGAATAATAGACCAATTTAATCTAATGGCAACTGATCTTTCACTGGTACTGATAGTAAGGTGCTATAGGCATTCCTGCATTTAGGGAATACCAGGCCATAAATATATGTATCATAGCCGCCTCAAAAGGCATAAGATGGTCGGTGTATGGTTAACCATTGTTCAATTCAAACAGGGCGAATATTAGTAAAGTAATACGTTAATGTTGCGTGTTTTGTTTTTAGCTTAGTTTTTGCTACGGTCATTTAAGTCGGGAAACGTAGAATTCGTACACCTACTCGTTTAAGAATATATAGCTTCGTTCATCACAACTTCACTTAGGGTAACTGTGGAACTGAAAACTTAAAGAGAGATTCTATTGGTAACAAGCGGTTGACAACATCGCAATTGGCGTAAATGAATTTATGATAATCATTAATAGAGAAAAGATTAAATATCTCTTGAAATTAACCAGTTGCAAGGGATTTAGTTTTGTCTCTTGATAGACAGAAAAATGGAAATTCCTCTAAAATCGATTTCAACACTAACGCATGGTTCGCGCGGTGATTGAAAGAATGTACTGGTGATTGGTCTGGTCCATAACAAGTATCGGTGCCCCAAGTTAAGCTGTTGGGAATGGGGATTTTCTCTTATTACTATTTACTTTCTATCGGACATGGAAATAGTGCCGATCCGAAATAATAACGTCTGTGTCACAGGCACGAGTAGATGTCTATGTATTAAATTAACAATCTAAGCCTAGCACGTAACCTTGTGGAAGGTTACACGGGATTTCCACCGGGTCAGGTTCTCCATCTCCATCTCGCCCATCGAAACGTCGGCCGAGATGGAGATGGAGAACCTGACCCGGTGGAAATCCCGTGTAACCTTCCACAATTCTATACGCCGGGAAAGCCTACGATCATTCTAGCACGTAACCAATTATCTCGCAGTTCCCAATCTAATCGGTGCGTTAACATTGTTTGCTTGGGAAAAGTCTTCAAAGGAACAACATGTACACGCAACTTCCTCACTTATAAGGTATCACATATCTAGTTAATTTCAGGAATTGAATCTTTCTGCCCGGCAACTGAAATACTTGCCGCGTTTTAGTGGCGTTTCGCCCTGTTTCGCTTTGTCTGAGTAGCTATTTTAACAATGCTCAGGGCTGTTTTAACTCACCACCAAGGAGGCTTCACTGGGATTTCCTGATTGTGCAGATAAAGGTATCAAGGGATTTTCCCCAGTAAAATTTCCGCCCCTTATATGCCACACCACGGTTGAACCGGTTATTAAATAGCGCCAACAACATTATTCTATAAAGTATCTGCATTGAAATAAACACATTCATGGAATTTTTTTACAATTTGGACAGACGCTTAGGCTCAAAAATTGTGTAGAAAATTCACTTGCCACAGGTAACATGAGCTGGGTTAATTTCAACCGGCTAATAAAATGAAAAAGAAATAATTGTCTAAGAAAATTCCCCCTCGAAGGCGAATGAAGTAAATAGACTTGCATTTTAGGTAGGTACATAAATAAATTTAGTGTATGATCTATCCGAAAATTAGAGCAGTAGTAAAGATTTAAAGAGTCCCGTCAAAATGTACAGGATGTTGAAAGAACGAGTTCATCAATAATAAGTTCTTTTTTTGAATGGTTTGGAGTTAATTCTATACTTGTAGAGGTGGGTGAATTCCGTTATTTGGGGGGCAAGACAACTAAGGATGGGAGAAGCAAGAAACAAATTATCAATAGAATAGTCCAAGCAAAGAGAGCATTCAACAAGAATAAATTTCTATTTTCAGAGGGAAATTTAAACAAAGTATGGAGGCAATAATAATTTATCAGAACTTACATTTGGAGCATGGTTCTCTACGGAAGTGAGGCATGGACAATGGCAGCCGAGGGGAGTCTCCGAAATGTGTTGCTACAGAAGAATGATGAGAATCTAATGGATCGACCGAGTTAGTAATGAGGAAGTCCTAAGAAGAGCAGGAGAGAGAAGAAGTCTTATGAAAACCTCAGATAAGAAGACGGAACAACCTTATAGGCCACATCTTGATACATTGTGGACTGATGAAAAATCTTCGAGGGGCAAGTAGATGGCAGGAACGGAAAAGGAAGGCCTCGATAAAAATATATATGAAACAGATAAGACGGCAATATAAAGCAAATGAGAAGAAATACGTGAGTGTCTAATAGGAGAATTGAGTGGAGAGCTGCGTCAAACTAATCTTATCATTGCTGACCAGTGATGATGTCGACAATGAGGCATTCCGAGGAGATGACCGAAAGTTCGGATCATTTGTACCATAGGGAAGGAAGGGGATCGGGTTGGTGTGGTTGCTGCAGTTTTGGCTTCCCACCCCGTGCGCTCGGGTTCAAATCCCGGCGATGGCAGAGAATTTTCAAAAACGGCCGATCTCTGCATGAATGCTCTGTGGAGGACATTTCAAGCGCAGCACCCCGTCCGTCGGATGGGACGTTAAGCTGTGGTCCCCTTCCGTTAAAAGCAGGCCAATACTGACGTCGGGTTTCCCCCCGCCCTTCCCTCTCTACCCTCCCTTAAAACGCAAATGGCCTTAACTGCCGGTCGCTTCCAAAGATCATCCAATTCCCTAATCATCACATCTAAGCACTGATGAATCCCCTTGACCTTAAACACTTATCTATCGAAGAACTCTATGGATGTCAACTTCCTTCCACACACTTTCCTAACGGCGCAAATGACCTCAGCTGTCGGTCGCCTCCTCTAAATACCATACCATACCATACCGGGAAGGAAGGTTGGAGATAAATCTGTCTTCCAGCTTGAAAAAGATATAGATGTCATTGGCTCTTCGAACAAATTTCAGTGATTTAAAGAAACCTGAGACGATTAACGCAGAATAGGAGGGAACACTCAAAATTAGAAATTGGATTTCGTTATTTTAAACCAAAAAGATATGAATGAAAAACACATACGCCAAATTTCAGAGCTCAAATACGATTTTTAACCGAGATAAGTAGCTTTAAAAGTCCGCTAGGAGCTTTGGCCACGCCCACGACGGGAAACGTATTTCTATTGGCTGACGCCGTGTGACGTGTGAACCTCATGAATGCCGCGGGAGTAACGCTTGAAGAAGCCGTAAACACATTGGTTTCGTGGAAATAGTGGCCAAAATTTTATCATCATGGTGAAAAAAAGTTAATTTTGTTCTGGCTGCTTATCGAAATGTACTGACATAATCAACCGAGGCTCGATGAACTTTTTTTCGTCTTAAAACGAATCATTTCATTGAAATGAAACTTCTTAATATGAAATGTTTACAGTTTTGATAGAGACAGTAATCACGGCAATGGCAGTGGATGCTTTAATTTGTGGACATACTATCGTAAAATCCTTTACTTATTAATGGTTTTTAGTTTCCGGATGTAAATTATGAAATAAATTTTTTTAAAAATCCTATACTTATAGCTGTTTTCATGCTCTCTGAAGTGAGGAAGTTCGGGGTTCTCTCTGTTTCTTTTAGGATTAGCATTCAAATTTCATTGGAACAGCATTTTTAAAGCAGAGGCCTCGCTTTGGTCAACTGTGCTCCTGATAATTCTTCAAGTCAGTTTCGTACTATAATAAAATGGTAAGCAGTTGTCATCAATATGATAGAGGAACGCAGAGATGGGGATTTTTACGTGAAAATATCCGTTAGTTCCTTTATATTTACATCTGAGTTACACGTACAGTCACTTTTAAAAGTTTTATAACAGTTTGTGGCACCACTTATGCTTCTAAAGAAAAGTCAGTATCCTGTACTACTTTCGTAGTTTTCTGGCTGGCTATAAGTATGTGGCCGATCGAGGCGAGCGAACAAAAATTGTACTAATAAAAACATAGACACACGTAAAAAAAGGGACACTCACAAAAAAAACGTTCAGACGTTTCAGCGGATTGATCCGCTATCCTCAGTGCTGAAGGTGAACTGCTGCAGGCAGGGTAAGTTCCTCCAGTCGCCCTCCTTGGTGAGGTAGTGGGGGTGGAATAAATGGATAAAGGGATAAATGATTTTATACTGAAAATTTATCATTCCGCTTCTATTTATACAGGATGTAATCATTATTTCCTACGCAATTACTGCATACTTGAACCGGTTTTCACCCTTACTTTTTATAATACTTATTTTTTGAGTAATTTTATGTTACCGAGGCGGCTAAGTAGCCATCGATTTGAACTGTGCTAGTAAAGGTTGAGGCATCGGGACTGTCTTTCATAATTTTTTCCTATTTTTCTCTCGTTTTCTTTCTTATTTACAGGTATTTTTGCATTTGTAATGTCGCTGTCATTGCTAATTCGTTTTCATTGAAGTTAATGAAATTGTTTTAAATTAAGAAAAAAATGGTGACGTCATGGTATCATGACGTCGGCATTAACGTACATTTTGAAGTCTAGCAAGAGGAGTCACACATTCCATTGTATAATTTGACTATTATTCTTTTTCGATTGATGATAGTTCAAACTATTTGCTAGTATTCATTCAGTGCGCATTCGCCTTTGGTTTCTCTGTTTTGCTGTAAGAATATAAAAGTTAAAAAAGATAGAAAAGTTATTATTTACTATTTGGGCTTCTATTTATAAACCTGGCGGCACCGTGACTCAAATGTGCTTATTTCTGCTTGTTGTGAGTAATACGGTATCGTAGTATTTCCTGGAGTACACATTTGTGATTATGATGTGTTAATTTGTACTATTTGACACATCACCAGGTGAGCGTCGAAGACCCTTTCCGTTATAGTAGTTGGCTTTTAATGCGCAAGATAGAAACAAAGAGTGAAAACCGGGGTAAATATGTAGTAAATGCACATGAAATAATCATTAAATTCAGCTTAAATTGAAACATAATGATATATTTGCAATTAAAAAGTAAAATTTCCTGTTAAGCGCGTATGTATTTTAGCACATACGAACCTTTGCGATGTGTGGCCAAAGACAACAAAAGGAGTAATGGAAACTAAATCTCTTTGAGAAGCAGAAGAGACTTAAATTAAAATGGCCCTCACCATTTCTATAGCAGGCCATCTCTGAAGGAATATGCTGTCTCCGTGCAACGTCTTATCACCGCCTACCTCGGTCTGGGTCGTATGGCACAACAAAAAAAATACTTTTCGTGTGTTTGGCGAGAGGTAGATTCACATTAGGCGCACAACAGTACACGTAAGGTTTCCTCCCACTCATTTACAATTCTCCGTTTCATCTACCATTTATTTATACTCGAAATAACGCCTACGATAATGCACTCCTTATGCAAGCAATGCAGACATCATGAGGTTCACACGTCATCAACATGGCGTCGTCCGAGAAATACGTTTTTGGCGCGGAATTCAAGTTGAAACTTCAAACTCTTCTAGGGGCGACACTATTCAGCGCTCAGTGATAACATTTGGAGAGACGCTTTCTTACACTCATCACTTTATAAATCAAGCATAATATTTGGTAGTGTAATCCCTTCTATTGCGTCCTCAATAGTAACTGAGATCTAGAATTCTATGCAGTGTACTGAATTAAGGCTGTAGTTGGCGGAAGAACCAGAAAAATGCTATTGAAAACCTCCCCAGACCTATATGTTCAAAATATCTAGGACATGGTGCGATTGATACATGTAGTAGTAGTACCCTGATCTTGAGAACTCCTAATCCTAGGGTTTTACTCTGTTTATACTTATAATTCGATAGGTTTTACAGGATTTGAGTGTCATAAAGCTAGAGAAATGGACAGTGAATTTTCCCAACAGTGAGGAAATTATGATAAAACTCCAAATCTCGGCGGATACAATGTTTTTAATGAAAATAATTTCGAACAATCAACATTAATTAACCAAAAGTCGTAAGTGTTTCCAGTTAGTTGACAACATTTTCCATTATAAGACTGCAAGATTTAGCCTCAAAGAAATCTTAATCGGCAGCCCCAAAGCAGTCTGCTTATCATGACAATAAAAACAAGTGGTTGTACTGTGCATCGATACTCTTGAGAAAAAATCCCACAGAAGCTGAAACCAGTAGATTTTCTAAATGTATTGTTGAACGGTCCGGGGGATCCCCCTTCCCGAAATTTAAAAACGCAATTACTTCCCTTCATAAAAGAAAACAAAATATTGAAAAATCATGAATTTAGAAATGATTTCCTCGACAAATGAAGTTTTTTCGATTATGAAAGGTTTTAAAATTAGTTGAAAACCTTAGCACCCTGTTTTTCAAAAATTTCCCCCCCTGATTTTGGACCCCTCCCCCGAACGAAATTCCTGGCCACACAACTGCCCAAGATGTTCAAAATTGGCACACATTTGCTTAAAATTGTCTTCTGAGATTCGAGAGAGGAAAATACCAGAAAATGACGAACACCACCACCAGTCAACAGCTCTATTAAAATATTTTTACGTAACTCTTCAGTTAATACCCCCATCAGATAATATATACGTTTCTTCGTGGATATTGTCTTAAAATGACGTTAATGATTGATTTAAACTATGGCGACTCCGGTCATGGATCAAAGAAAGAAAAGCGAGGAAGGTAAACAACTTCCAAAGACAGCATATTGAGCAATAGACGCTACAAAGGCACAACATCGAAATGGCTCACTTAAAATTTTCGTGACACTTATGACGTGTTAAAAATTGAACTTTTAACTACAATAAAGGTGCAAAAAATTTGTTTTACTCACACGGTTTATTTCGATTCCTGTTGATGCTCCTGAATATTAAAAAGTACAAGTCTCATCAACAATGTTCTCTATTTTAATCATATTTCTGGAGGGTGCCAAAGTGTTATTGCGAGATCGCAATGGGGTCTGCAGGAGAATAAATTGTAACTTACTTGATCCAGAGAAACTTAGCCGGACTCGGCTTTCAGCAAAGTGGGTTTTAATTTACGCGGTTTTCAAATTGACGTAAAGTTTCGCCAAAAGTGGTCTGAATTTTAATTTTAACGTGATTTTCGTGAAATGACTATTGGAAATTTGGTAATAACAGGTGAAGAGTCAACACAACTTCAATAAATTCATTCTTGGACGTAGATCACTCCTAATTTAAAAGTACCGAAGGGTAAATATGACATAAATAAATCGAATAGTTTCGCCCTGAGTGAAATATTGAATAAAAAATATATTTTATATCATACTGTGAACTTTAACTGAAGGGAGAACTTGCAACTACTCCCCGATACCTAAGGTTTGACCAAACATGCACTTCATCGGAATATATGATTATGAAACAAATAAATTATCTTCCATTGATTAAATTAGTAACTTTCAATTCCAATCAAAATACATATTAAGGATACAGTAACAATTTTTATATGGATGAAACTTATTCCTCGGCAAATTCCTCTTATGAAAATTATTCCTCGGTAAAAACGTACAACTGATACGCATGCTGGCGATGCATTTATCGCGGTTTTGAGTTATATCTATTCAATTTAAAAATAAGCAATAAATATGCCTTGATAAAATGCTTTAATGTGATGAGGAAGCAATTACCACAGCTATAGTTCACGCGCATCAAGTGATAATTCGGCAAGCAAATAAATACCCGCGCAATCATCTGTTGTAAAAAATTCTCGTCCAAGACGTAGCACTCCATTTGGACATTCCCGAGTATGAATGTTAACGTATCCTACTAAGTATAAAATAAAAACTAGTTTATATTCACAAATGGTGCCGCAGCTTTGAAAAATCTCCTAATAACTACAAAAGTGAAAATACCATCGGTTTACAGGGAATAATGGGAACTTATTACGATTTTGGTCCACAGTAATTCAGTCCAGCATACTGCTAGTAAGGCACCAGCATTCTTACACGCAAAAAATGATTCATTGACTCTTCCAAACCACAAATATTCAAGGGCCTAAAAATCTAGGAGGTATAATTTATGCACAACAATATTTTAGGAAACAACATATAAGAAATGTTTAAGTGAGAATTATTAGCACCTTTTCTAGTCATGGTCACAAATTGTTTCACAAACCATAATGCTGACACGTCCCTCCCTTTTTAAAAATAATAGTCACGAATACAACCAAATTTTTCGAAGGATGATTTTGCACATTGATTACGAGAATGTAAGTTTGAGATCATAAAAACCAAGTTGCCATTAATGAATATGTTATTGCCAGTATAATAACTTCTCTTGCTTCGATTAAATTAGTAGCTTAAAAAGCATTGATAAATTTGCCTTGATACCATGCCGTAATGTGATGAGGACCCAGAAGACTTCGACCTTAAGACGCCTGGTGGAATCCCGGGGAAACTGTCGTCAACCCCCGGCAACCAACGCGGCGAAATCCCGCAACATGGAGAAATCCACGAATCCAGAACGCCACGGAAAACTACGACCAACATAATGAACATATTATAAAAACTTGTGAATATCAACATAAATAAAAAATAACGAACTGTATCTATTAGCTATATATCTCTCACTATGCATAGTGAAGAATCTAAAGCACTACAGGCTGTGTTTGAGACAATAAAACATATTGCATGTCAGGAGCCATACCAGGCTACTCATTCCCTTTAGTACCGAATCCGTGATTGCAAAAATGGGTATTTACCTTTGCCGCTTCCTTCTCAACGCCGATTTCCCTCGAGGTTTGTGTCTTCCTGTCATTATAAATAATAGCGATTTCTTCCAGCGGACACAAGACAAACCACCTCAGACAGCTCTCGCATGTAAAAGGACGATGATCACCATCACGGTGAGAGAAAACAGCCACAGCAAGAAAACAGAACTACTCACCAGAATTTTGTCAGTTAAGAGGGGCAGCAGTGGAAAAGATAAGTTTCGTTCAACTAGCAACTTTGTCCTTCGGCGTCAAGTTCTCAAAAACGCGAGAAATGTAACTCCAGCCCGAGTATATGTTGGCTTTTCTGCGTGCCGAGGAATAATGCTCACAAATGTTGTCTCATCTATCTGACAGTTGCTACATTTCGTACTATGTTTTTTAATGAATTTCTCTATAGCGCGAAACCCAGTAGAGTTACATCTGGTTTTCTTCTACTTCCTTTTGAAAAAAAATGTGGCGCAAAAGTAAATTTTCTCACTCCGGTGTATACAATGAATTGTGATAATGTATGACTTTATTTCTTATCGTTCCTTCATTATTTTAGATATCTGACTTCATCTTGCAATGCATTCAAATTCTCACTGAGGTGCAGCCGAGCTTTAATTGTAACCAATGGTGTCATGGTGCCGGAACGCCGTTCCGGCACTGGTTAACGAAAGACATAGGTACCTAATAGTCAAATAACACTTTTATGAACTTTGTTGCATCAAAATTCCTGTCATTCTCAATCAAAACTAATTTTGTAATAAAATTTAAATAATAACTTGTAATAATAAACACACATAAAAATAATTCACTTCTAAAAAAAGTTAAGTAAAGTGCGTTCCGGCACTTCTAATTTTGCCATGACGTCACTGATTGTAACCACTATATCTATATCCATACTACCCCGTGAGCCGCCTTAAAAGACGTGTAACAGGAGATGTTAGGACCCCACCAGTACTGACTAAAAAGAATTAAGAATGGAAGTTGGTAGAACATTCATTGTAGTCCTAAATTGCTCGAGGACAAAATGAAATCCTATACATACCCTTTCGTCAAAATAGCTCTCTTATTTTATCGTATTTGTCGGGCCTGGAGATAAGATGATGCCATCAGTGCCGAAAGCAGGATAGCACTGCCCGTGATTGAACGGAGAGAAGAGGTCGCTAATCCGCCAAGGTGTTCTTCAAGACTGATCGGAATTACTACTAATGGTTGTCATTACGAGCAGTTAAGCTGCTGACAAAGCGATCAGAATTCGGATGTTTTAACTGCAAGGACTCATCTCGTTGTCAGCAGTGTCGGTAAGAGTCCTGATAAAAAGTAATTGGGCTCAATTACAGTTACTTGGTACGACGAATAGTCAATTACGATCACAAATAACTGATTTTAAAAAGTAATCATTAAAATTATAGTTACCATTACAGTGACTTCTGGTAAAATCAGCCACTCTGGAGACCACCTGACAACTGTCGAATATTGCAGTAAAAATTTGGAACAATTGAGGGATAGAGACTGCTAATTGCATTTTACTTACGATAAGTACAATCATAACTGGTGTTAAAACGCAAGGGGTGTCATATTTGGTACCCATTATAAGTACACTACAACGTAATTGTGGCTTAACCTAAACAAGCAAATTATGAAGCTTAGGGACTCGAAGTTATCTGTAGGCCAAGGCAAATCGAAGAAATCAGTAAAGTAATCGTCGATTACGAGCAAGTAACGATTACAACGAAAGTAACGATCCCTCTTTCACCCTAAGGAGTAGGTTACAAATAGAAATTACATTTTGTAAAAAGTAATCGCTAGAAGTAAAAATTAATGCAAAAGTAATAGCTACAAGTAATTCGCTTACTTTCCAACACTGGTCGTCGGAAAGAAAATTTTCAGACACAGCAAATTCCGATCGCGGTGAAAACTACTGGGAATTAACCACTCATTATGATAACCGATCGGAATAATTCCAAAGTGTTCAGCACACCAAGTTCCACGGGAACTCGGACAAGCTGTGAGAAAAGTTTTACATTGCCCATGAAACATACGTAAATATTTCCACAGAGTCACGGCAAATATGATTTCAAATTGGCTAAACTAACCATGATCATTATAGGCAGGGCCGAATTTAGATAAGAAAGACACCCCAGGTTATTCCACTTATGAGGCCATTTCACCTGCAATTTTTAAATTAATTGCATTATAGATACCTAATGAAATACATCATTACCGTGATATATATCAATATTTTAAATGAAACATGCTGTGATTGCATAGCAACGCCATAGAAATCAGAGGACCTATTAACTATAATTTTTAGCAATCTAGTACATACAAACGAACAGACTCGATAGGCCAAACGTCTTGATCTTAACCAATAGATTTTTATGAGTCTGTATTAGTCATATGCGTAAAATACCTCAGTATTTTTGGTTCAGTGCCTTATTGTTCAAAGTTTTTAGAATAGTGTAATTTTAATTTTGATAACAATTTGAATGTTTACGATCCCTTTTGAGCTTGAGACCTTTAGCTAAAGCCTAGTTAGCCTATAGGAAAATCCGGCCCTGATTATAGCAGTATATATTGAGTTTCGGGGCAAGTTATTCCTACTTGGTAGAGCCACATGAATGGGCGACCATCACACCCCTAATTGCGCAAAATACCTATTCTGCAATCTCCGCCCCACGAGTATTCCTCCATCCTGAAGCGGTTCATATGCACCTGTCTCGGCGTCTCCGGGACATTTTTTTTCGAGTCCTCTCTCTTACTCCCTGGTGAGTTGCCAATTTCGTCCCTTGAGTGACGTCGGCAACTCCGTATCCCGCTCCCTTTCGGCAAGCGGGGGTGAAGGGGTGAAAGCATCAAAGGCACATTGAGCAAAATCCAGACTAAGAGGAACATTAGCGATGCCTTTAGAACTCAGTATTTCGTAATGGACGATCTTGAGAAAGGTGTCTCGATCTGTGATCGAGGATGAATAGGTTTTTTTCGAATAGCTTTTTTCTCGAATTCGAATATCGAACACCTAATTTTTTTCCCGAATATCTCACTCGAATATCAAATACTGCATCACTGAATGTGTATTTTTCCATCAATTTCAAATACAAACGGCAATAAAAATAAAAAATGGTGAACACTTTGCTAGGCATTCTACTTCAATACGGCCCCTAAATCTTAACGCAACTGTCATCCACGATTACATCAAACTTGCACGTATGGCACTTGCCTTGCCCACCGCAATTCTTTTGTTCTTTATTACATACATATTAGTTTATACTGTGAATAATGCTTTACTGCGTTTATTGCAAACGTTAAATTAAAAAAGAATTGACAATTACTTTAAAATTAGAATATGTAAAACGTAAATATTATGCAACAGGCTGTCATTAAAGGAAAAGCCAATCTCATGTGCATTTGAAAGTATACACACTTCTTCTTAATGTTGTTCTCGTGGAGTCATCAGCATTATAACTATTTTAATGCTTAATTATAATGATAAGTTTTCGTAAAAATATTACTAAAGAATTGAACCCACCTAATGTGAAAACCTTCACGTAGGACCCAGCCATTGTCAACGGATTTAATTAGAATCACGGAAGATCAATGTAGTGTATTAGAAATTCGAATAATTGATAACTTTGTGTAATTGAACATCGAATTGTGTAAAAAGCCCTTTATTCCAAGTATTCGGTGATTTGGTGACTATTTGAACGTCCCTTCCCTAGTTTTTAGTAGTAATTACGAGGCGTTGCTCATAAATAAAGCTTTGAAAAGGTTTCTCCGATCCTTTATTTTTTATAATTTTTTTGAGATCATTAATTACGTTTTTGGGGGCGCACGGTAGTCTAGCGGGTAAGCACTTGGCTTTTGATCGAGGGGTACCGGGATCAAATACCGGGTGAAACGTTCGAAGGCACCCCAAACAGAATTCTCGAAGTGCGAGGTGGCCAGGGAAAGAAGCTGGTCCCCCTACCCCGAATGTTTGATATTCCACACGCCTGTGGCTTAATCTGGGGTGAGCTCCGCCCTCACTTGTCTAAACTAACTTTCAGGTTGAGTAACTGAGTGAATTTATTTTTTTGTTTTCATAAATAATATTCTTTAATCCAAAAGGTCATGTCTTAATGTCTGATGTGTCAATATTTATTTTTTTAGAGAAATAGCCATCACTCACCAGTCGCAAAGCATGATTTGATGGTCCTAATGCTAACATTTAAGCAGTCACGTCGGGTCTATTTGACCTGAGAGGTTTTTATAATGAATAAAACTTAACATTGAATTAAATATTTTAGCAATTTGCGTCCCATGCAATCTCATGACGTACTTTTCGTTTCAATGCCATTTTTGTGTCTATGTGTATGCAGTATGTATCATAATTTAGCGTTTTGACACGACACGCTATTTACGTCTTGAATAATACCGCTTCAAAACTCAAGATCGTTTGTGACACATTGTAATAGTTGCGAAAGTAGTACGAAGACAGCAATTGCGAATTAGCTGTGAACACTATGTATTAGACCACTGAATGTTATGGGAAACGATATGAAATACATTAAATATTTTCAATTTCTTGTTAATGAAACTCAGACTTATTTCATTTGATCATGTGACCACTATTACTTTAAAGGCTTAAATTCTGGGTCAAAACGACGTGTGTGGTTACGTAATGATATAATTTTCTGGTTCTTGGCTTGGTCTGGTTATTTCCCGGCGAACAATGGCGGTAAAAATTTCTCAGGTGTCACACCGGATAAGGTCCTTCATATCTCCTTGCGACCTTTCGATGTGCAATTCGCTCATTATCCTCACCTGAATCCCTGAGGATGATGGGTGAGTTGCACATCGAAACGTCGGAAGGATATATAGAGGACCTTATTCGGTGTGAGACCCGATAAACCTTCACTGCCAGTAATTACGTAAATTAATCTCACGCGACTACTTAAGGCGAATCAATGAATTCGGCTATATCAAAGATATTATTCGTTGAGCGTTTTCTGCATCACATTGGCCAGTCCCTCCTCCCACGTTAAACTTCCTTATTTTACAATAAGACTTAATCGATAGCGTTTAGCGACTAAGAATCTGAAAATTCCATAAGATTTCTATATTTTCCAGGCACAATTTATTTACAGAGGAAATATTATTTTGTTCTCCTTATATGTAATGGGAAGCTCGGTATCCTATTTGTATTATTAAAATTAAAGAATATTTTTTAATTTTTATAGTTTGACGACAAAAATACAGGATAACAAAAACTTGAAAATATTTTCAGAGAAATCACAGCAAAGCCATTTCTAAAATACTAATACTATCATTCTGGCGTTAACGGAAGAGACTTTAGTACAGCCAGACTTTAAAGAAGTAGAATTGGTACATTGGTAAAAAAACGTAAACTATATGAATGGACTTTTCCCAGAATATGCAAACACAATGAAATTCCTTGAAATGAAATTCCATCCGCGTTCCCCTTCAGTTGACACTTAAATGTGTATTGCTTAGGTTAAGGTTGTGTCACTACGCAAGATTTAGAGCAAGATTTCTTAATATCTGATGATAAATGGCTGCATGAGTAACTTCTTTTCATAAAGATGCATAGTAAATATACTTAGAGGGCGGCTTTAATTACGTGAGGTGATTTTGGCGATTTTTGCCCCCCCCCCCCTCCCTTCACCTGAGTGAGATGTCGAGAAATTTGGCTCGACCCCCTCTCCTTCCATTTAATCTCACGTGAGATTGTTCAAAATGCGTAGTTTCAAATTTTGGTGTAAATACGTTAATATATGCTTCATTGCGTTGGATTTGTTAAAAATAATTGTTTAATTATTTTAATTAAAGATAAGTTAAGACTAGTATTTTAGATTACTAAGATCGCAATTTTACACTGTATCTTGCAGAAAAAGAAATTACGTGATACTTGCCCGGACCCCTCTTTCACCCCCACGATAGATTGGGTGAGAATCGGCTTGACCTCCTTTCCCCTTAAACGCCTCACGTAATTAATGGATGCCCCCTTATCATAATAATACAAATTAAATTAGTGGCTGAAGGGTGGACGTTCCGTACGTAAAACATGTAAAAACAAAATAATTTGTACGATCCACAACATTTTAATGGCACCGATCGATTTCAACATGTCTTTTTGGCTCTCTCCCCTTTGAAAATGACACGATCTCGTTGAAATCGACCGGGGTTATAACTGGTCTTTTAGTTTATACACAATAAAATATAAATAGGGAAGCATACGATGCCACCAAGAACTAACACGTTTATGGTACAATTTATTCGATGGAGACATCACCGTCTCTAGCATGTGTCACATGGGTGGGCCGAACCTAGAGTAAATGCGCATAAATACGGTGGACATAATATATTTTAAAACTTTTATTTATTGACCTTACACGAAAGGCACCCCTTTCCTGACATGCCACGCAGCAAAAACAAATCATACTTCAGGCCTTAACGCGTTTTCGAGAGCGCAGTCACTTTATATTCACTTGAAAAACAGAAAATTTGATACCATTGAGAAGAAAGGGAAAAACTGTGAAATGTTAATTAATTAAAATGGAGAATACATAATTGTTTAGAATATTAACAGAGTGGTTTTCCACGCGCCTATAAATGTATGCAATTTATTTTAATTTTAAAAAATAAATCCATGGTAAAAACACAAATGTTGATTTCCACACTTTAATTCCAAAACTCAACTACCGACCATGGTTTCAGCATATTATGTCATTTGCTAGGTGATACAACCAGCACTCTCTCATAGTATTTATACGCAGAGCCAGGGTAGGAGGTATTTGAAATTGGCGTGAGGGGAGTGGGAGGGGAAAGAGTTAGGGTGAACAAACGAATGAAAGCCGATACCATTTGTGTTTTATCATGGATATATCGAACTTCCACCAAATCAGGCCTGAAACGATTTTTTAATTTACAAAATAACGGTAAACTTTGAACTTCGATTCTGAAATTTGTCCGACTCATTTGGGTGGGCCCAGGCCCACCCCTGCCGCCGCCACTTCAGGGAGACCTAATTTTCTACAGTGTAGTTCATAATATCTCTCATCAACTTTACTCAAAATAAATTAATGTACTTACTTAATCCCTTCCTTCTTTTTCCTCATCAGTTTCGTCTTCACCGGTGGGCTGTTCCTTCCAGACCGAGGAGGATGAAGCCAGCGAGGAAGACGGCAGTTGCCAGAGGATTTCGACTACCTCGTGGGTCGGCACCGTTGATGCGACATCGGGGGAGGCAGGGGTTTCCGGGGAGGAGGCGCAGCAGCCCGTCGCCTCCTCATCCTCCCCGCCTTCGACGTCCTCGCGGCCGCGGAGGAACCGCACCACCTTCAGCAGCGGTCAGCTGGGGGCGCTGGAGAAGGTGTTCGAGCGGACCCATTACCCGGACGCCTTCGCGCGAGAAGAGCTGGCCAAGAAAGTCGGACTCAGTGAGGCCAGGGTGCAGGTAAGGAGGAAAGAAATTCAGCACATCCCTTGTCACCAAAATTTTCTATACTCTCATGGTCGGTTTAAGTAGTAAACAAAGTACACGGCGGATTGGGGCGACAAGCCAAAATGAAGCACTTAACCGCATAGTCCAATACATATTTGTAATTATTTGGCTTTTAAGCTCTAAAAACAGAACATTCAATCTATAAGAGCTAGCACGTTATAAGTTCAAGCTGATATTTTAGTCTCGAACCTAATTCCTAAAGTATTTTTACTTATTTTAAAATGTATTCAGAGGGAATTATCACGTAATATTTGAGCGAGAAGCGGAATGTTGTTCGCTTACACCAGAAAAATTTCTAGAACTGGCCCTGCATACTCGGGTCATCTACGTTGCGTTCACACTGTCACCGGAATATGTTCCGGGATTTGTCCAAGGTATTCAATGAACTGTTCCAATCAGGGCGGATCCAGGATTTCTTTCTGGGGGGCGGCACAAGCAAGGCCGTGTCCAGGATTTTGTTCTGGGGGGGCGGGGGACACGGACACCCCGTAATACAAAACGAACGCAATGATAACGGGACCGTATTAAACATCTTGCATATTTTTTAAGAGTCTGGGGGGGGACGAGCCCCCGTCGCCCCCCCCCCCTACATCCGCCTATGGTTCCACTGAACTGTACCATTACAGATGGTGATGGAAAAATCAATTTCGATTAAAATAAAATAGTCAAAGATAGAGGAAATCTAGAGCTTTGAGTTTCGATTCAAACTCTATTTTTCGACTTCGACCTTGACCATTTCTTTTTATATCAGCAGCCTCACAATCAGCATATGATAACGTCATCCGTCGCGAGAGAAAGACTTTAATCTAAGACCGGTAAAATTAGAAATATATACGCCCTCCATCACCAAAAAGCATCTCAATCAGTTGATCCTTCTCAAAATCTTAGGGGAGCCAAATGGTTGTAAGCGGTTATTCAAAAACTTTATGTGCGTGCATACATAAATTTTTAAAATTAATAAAGCAATCATGTACCTATTCTGGAAGATTTTTTGGGATGTTTTTGTACTACACAAATGTGTATTTTGATTATTTTTTGCGTGAATAATTAACATGTTTTTGTACGAACTGTATTTAAAAAATAAAAATCGCTATTTTGGTTCAAATTTCTATTTTTGTTGAAAATTCAAGCTTTTCATTTCGATTAACATTCGATTTTGACCGACATTTTTCGATCACTATGGCCACCGCAGATGTGAGCGGATTTTTCGCAGGACATGGGAAAAAGTTTACCTCTATGGGTGCAATTACAGAATGTCCCCAACTCAATCAATAAATTGTATTCGTAGCTGAAATTTTAAATCAGGGTCAAATCAATTTTACGTAAAGGTATATAATTCAACTACGACACAAAATTCTTCAAATATCTTCAATTCTTAATAGCTTAAAATTAAATAGAGGAGACCGGGGCACGTTTTCGCATGGGGCACGTTTTCGAATTGGCTTTACCTTCTAAACTATCCGCTATAGCGCATCACCAATCATACTCGAATGATGTGCCTATGCACCGACGGCTGTTTTGTGAGTTTCAAGGACAGGGACGCACGTGTTGTGGAGGAGGAGTGTCACCTTTTGTTGATTTTTGATCAGGTGAGTAACTTTTTATGCCCTACTTTAAACTGACAAAAAACATATACCGTTTCAGTTGTGTCTTGTTTTAATAATATATTTTGATTGAGCATTATCTTCAATGTTTAACGATGTAGGTATTGTACAAAGAATTTATTATTTTCACCATTTTAGGTTGGTTTAAAGTAAAATAATGGCGACGGGGCAGGTTTTCGAATACGATGCGGAGCAAGTTTTCGCCATCGAAAACGTGCCCCATCCTTTTTCTCAAACATTGAATAATAAATATATTTGACAATGGAGTGACTTTGCTGCCATTCCCCCTGGCTTTGACTCTAACGAATATTATGGCTGGTTTTAAAGTAACGGGCATATGCCCTTTGAATCATATGGTGTTTACTGACACCGACTTCATATCAAGTTATTTCACAGATAGGCCTGACCCAACTGGGACCAATGTTGAAAACTGTTTCCCTGAATCTAATTTGGATCAGTTAGCTGAAAACATCCCTACAACTACTCCTGCTCTTGTCCATCGCCAGAGAATGTCAGGCCGTTTGAAAAAATTCGACCCAGAAAAGAAACCAGAAAAGGGCGAAAAAAAAGAAATTCGGCTATTTTGACGGACACCCCTGTTTATAATCAGCTAAAAATGGAACAGGAACGAGCAAGGAAAGAAGAAACCGAAAAAGTTTAACAAATAAACCATGAAGAACAATGGAAGAATGGCAAAGTCAGTAAATAAAAATCTATTTCAAAGCCATTCCAGTGGTGAAGATGAGAGCGACTGTACGTGCATTTACTGCTTGGAAAAATTTAGCAATTCCAAATATAGCGAGCAGTGGGTCAAATGAACTCGCTGCAAAAGATGGGCACATGATTGTTGCATCAAAAGGGAATCATTATTTTTTGTTTGCCTTAACTGTGACAGCGACGATGATTCTGAGTTTCGTTAAACTTTCTTAATGTATTTGCATTAAATACACAGTTATTTCCTGACATATGTGTTCTTATTTTCCATTTAGTTATATTTTGGTATATGCGAAAACTTGCCCCAGTATAACTTAATGCTATGCGAAAACATGACCCGGCCGCAGGGCACGTTTTCGCACGTGACTAACATTTACTTCTTTATATTTTTACGAACAAGTATTTGTGTTTCATAAGTTATAATACTTTCAAAATTGTCGCTGATATACTACTAATTGTTATGGCACGCCTTTGGTAATTGTAAAATATGCAGGGAAAAAAATATAAAATAAATTTTAAAAAATGCGAAAACCTGCCCCGGTCTCCCCTATTGCATGCGATGTTCTCCGCGATAAGAAGTTCCTAGCAGAGGATGTTTCGAGAATATCTGCATCTTTCTGAAATGGCCACGGAAGCACTAGATCTCCCATGTTGTCTCGGAATAAACTGGCAAAATGTTCCGTGCTGATGACGTATAAGTGTTCCCGATATTCAACTTCATATGGAAACATTATCTTATCTCCACCCACCATTGATGGGCAGAATAGAGGCCGAGGAGTATTAGAAATACAAAATATCGCTCCAAATGTATTAGAAATTCAAAATACAAAATACCTTTGATTTGATTATTTGAAAAACAAACTACAAAATGGTATTTTAACTATCTTTTAAAATAAAAAATACGATTTTAAGGAAGCTACGAGATCTTTAAAAATATTACCTGCCTCGACACGTCATGGTTAGTCGCAAACATGAAGAAAACGATTCTAACGAAAACGAAGTAATCTCTGAAGCATAATGTTACAGACATGTTATAAGAGATACTTCAGGAGTATTTTTTAATTTGTTTTTTATTTTAGAACGGGAAAATTTGAATACAAAATACATTCAGGTCGTGCATTTGAAATCCCAACTACCTACAATTTACAAATGTACTTCAAGTACGTATTTTGAAATACTTTTATTTGAAATACTGCCCAGCCCTGCCATCCACAACATAGGAAATAAACATAGACGAAGTATACTGCCGTGCATTTGTTTAATTTAGCTCTAGTCCTACGCATGAACGTTTCTTGAATCCGATGAGAGAATAAATAAGTAGGATAAATGTAACGTAATCGTCGCCCTCCCTGTACTTGAAACAGAGTGACGACAATGTGATACTCCAGCGGTTCCGACCTATCAAATGTGCTACCAAAATATAGACACACGGAAACAAAAAAAATCCAGCTGGAGCGAAAACTGTAACAAAAAGCAAGAAAAGTCACCGCTCCCTACCCTTTTACACGTCTCCGTCGGCTGTCCCGCTTAGTCACAATCTCCCGGCGATGACTGTGGCTGAAGGATTGGGTTGGAAATGAAAGGGGGAGGGGGGTACAACACACAGTGGACGTTTTTCGTGAAAGAGGAGCGGAAAAGAGAAAAATAAAAAGGACAAGTGGCATATCCTCTCACTCCCTTTCTCTTTCGGGGCCTGTGTGTATCTGTTCCTCTCTTTCCCCCGTCTCGTTTCGCCTTCTTTGATGTCGGCCGCACCTCAAGTCTCCCCCGAGATCGCTTTGCTTGCGCGTACTGCGAGCGACCCGCCCACGTGACAGCGGCTCCGTGGCCGCCTTCTTCTTCTGCTGCCCGTCAACGCGGGCTCGTAAGTCTGTGCCGCGTTGGATGAGTTGGGAGGAGTGTCGAGGGGAGAGGGATCTTGGAATGGGTCGGGACAGAACAGAAGTGTGGAAGGAGCAGGAATGAAAGCAGGGGCGTGAGCAAAAGGCGTCGGGGGACCCACCCCCTTTCCCTGAAATGACGAAAATTTAAAAAAAAACTAAATACCGCAGTCTGAATTTTTTAAATTTGCATTTACATACTACCTCGCAAGCCGCCACAATAGGCGTGTGGCGGAGGGCGCAAGGTCACCAGCCGTTTACACATAGAAAGGAAAGGCTCTAACGAAATTACGCCTAGCATTTTTTTAAGTATTTCATTGTGCGGGGAAAAAACGAAGTTCCATACCTCTCCGTTCGGCGAACTAACACTCTTAATTTATCGTTTCAGTCACACCTGGAAATTCAGTGGGGTTCTAATATGATTATAAAATTAATCTTTAGGCTTAATGAAACGAGAGCTTTGAGCGAGTATAACAACACAATTGCGTAATCTCACCCATTTTGAGATTGTTTCCGACAGTTATAATCCCACATTATCGTCCAACCATGATTATTTAATGTCCTTAAAATTTCCAGAATATTAAATATAATGCGACCGCATATTTATGGATAATAAGTGCCAAAAATTGTCTCCCCTAACACCTCCTGAAGTATTGCAGATTCCTCCTGAAATATCCTGTATAAAATGTGGCGAAACAACCATGAATGAAATGGAAACTTAAGTATGAGATTAAATGAAAACACATCGGCCTTTAATGTAATATTCGGAAATAAAAAATGCAGGTACATATTTAATTGAAACAACAGCGTGGGTTGAACGCGACTTCCTGGAATTCGAATTACAAATTACGCGGTTGCTTCCTTCGCCGAACGCATTAAGATTTTTCACTTTTACACGATTTCTGTGGGTGGGCCAGGGACGGATTGGGGGGTGGGTGTTACGGGTTAAATTATAACACGAGAGGTTGAGAAACGGATATCTTTAGTATACGAAAGTTACATGGTGAATGAACAATTATGGGTTATTATTTAAAATCTACGGAGAATAAACAGGTACAATTGGATGCGCAAGAAATTTTAGCATGTTTCCGCCTTAAAACACAAAACATTAGATCACAACACTAACAGGTGGTCACAGGGGTCATGAGATGGAGTAAAGGGAGCGTAAACGCAAATGCTACAAGTCCCAAACATGAGATAAGTTGCGTTGTATTTATCCTGGAGCGTATCTTTTTAAAATAAAATTAAACGGGAGAACGCCCCTCTCTCCTGGGGGGGTATTCCATAATCCCCGAACCCAGGTCACGACCACCCCTCTCCCGCAAATTTGACGCTGATTTCTCCCCTGGAATGAACTAAGGTGGCGTCCCCTTCGATGATTTTGGCGATTTTTGGACCCCCTTCATCCCTCTTGGTGAGATATCGTGAGATTTGGCTCGACCGCCTCCGTCTAATCTCACGTGAGATTGTTCTAAATGCCTATTTTCAGTGTAAATAAGTTAATCAATGCTTCATTGCGTTGGATTTATTACTGATTGTCTAATTATTTGTATTTAAGATAACTAAGATCTTAATTTTACACAGTTTCTTTCGGAAAAATATTACGTTATACTTGCTAGGATTATCTCCCCCCCTTCCACCACGTGAGATTGGGTGAGATTCGGCTTAACCTACTCCCCCCTCTTAACGCCTCACGTAACTAATGGATGCCCCCTGATTGAACTTTTAGAACAAGAATAAATAAAAACGCCTGTCTTTACTGGTCCCAATGCTCTTTCAACGGCGCACTCTGCACCACGAGTTCCCTCCTTCAGAAAAAAATGACCTCGAAAATGACAGTGACATAATTGAAACCTTGGTCTATGTCTATATGCATATGAGAAACTTAACCAATTTGATTTACTCTCATTTGCGATTGAAATGAAGCTTCACAATTGTTTTTTACCACTATCAAGCCTGTGCCCAAGGGGAATGCATAGAGGAGGCTCAATTCCATCCCACATAAGGTTGATTTCTGTTGTCACTTCGGTCGCATTATGATTGGCTTTCAAAAATGTCCGCAGAGCGGTGATGAGTGCGATGCGATCCACTTTTTTCCAATATTTACAGCATGGTGTTTGCAAATGCGAGGAATACCATTGAAGAGCTATGAATTTGACAAATAACATCATTATGAATGTAAATTTCGGTTCAAATCCCTAATTATACCTCATTTCCCCGTGCAACTCGGATCGATTTGTCCACCAGCGACGCGAGTGGCGACTTCTGTAAACACATTTAAATGCGCAGTGGGCGAAAACACATAATGAGGCCTACTCGAGGATTCTCTATTCTAACAGTGCCTGTGCCCTTATAGAAGCGCACTTGGTTAGGTCGGATAAAATGCACATAGCACAGTCTAACGTGTCAGAAGCGGCTACCGAACGGGTGGAAGAGAAGTGACCATTGAAGGAGGTGGTAGCTGAATAGCTTTGAGAGATGTAAATTTTTCAGGAACAAAAGGAATTTTTTATTAGTAATACATTAATTTTCAAATGAAATGTATGGTGCAGGCTGACACTTTGTGGAAGTGCATTATACGATATGAATTAAAGATACTCTGCAATTTTCCACATGAATATTTATTTAAAAGGAGTCAGCATGTTTCACTGCACTACAGAGGACTCCAAGTTGAGTCCTGACTATATTCCAGTGCAGTGAAAAATGCTAACTTATTTAAAAATAAATGTTTATGTGAAAAGTGACACGCATATTTACTTCATATCCTATTAATTGTTAACCTAAAATCGGCATTATTATACGGCTTACAAATTTTCAATCTTAATTTCACGCCACTACCTACCTAGGGCATGAAATAAGCAATTGTACTGGTTGCAGACTAAGGATATGGATAAACGATTTTAATTTCTCTTGGTGAATACTATTGATGAATTCTTCTCAGGTTCTCAGCCAGGTTAATTCTGTCGTATAAGCCGACCACAATAAGTAATTGGACTTTCAAAGAGTAACACGGCCTTGAAGATGAGAGACAAGTTGTCTCTCGAGACGTCGTCTTATACGACAGAATTAACCTGGCTGAGAACCTGAGAAGAATTCATCAACTAAGGACTTGGATGTTTCTTTTTCCTTTTAATTTCGAGATCTCAAGGAGGCAGGATGTTAAGGGATCATTATTGTAAGTAAACAATCATAAGATTGGTTTGACGCAGCTCTCCATTACGCACTCATAATTGATAGCCTTTTCATTGTGACGTATTCTTCTCTTTGACATCCTTAATAACCTGTCCTGTGAAATTCACTCGGGGCAGTCCTTTTCCTTCTTCCCGTCCACCTGTCCTTCCATGATTGCCTTCATCAGGCCATCATATGATTGCCATGATCGGGTATATTCATAAGTATTTTGTCGAAATAAAGGTCGGGGACAGGTCGCGTAAGAATTGACCTTTGGTCGAGAAGATGTGGCAGCTGGCCGTTGAAGGAAATGCCCTAAAAAAAGAGATGGAATTCACCCCTATGTACGGGGAAAGTAGGTCCGGAAAAAGCGGCCGCTGAATACAAGTGGAGGATTCGATGCGTTTCGCAGTAATTGTTCTTCATGGTGTATGGATGTGTGAACAGGCATAGGGTTAGTGGATGTACCTGAATTGGAGCACGGCCATAAGATTTTCTCGGACTGTTTTTGCCCCGCCTCCTTCCACGCTCTGCCGCACGCACAAACTTCAAGAGCAGAGCTCACAAACCGGCAATTCTGTCAACAGTCAATCAAATCCTGGCAGATGAGAAGAGGCGAGCAAGAGACGTCTCTCCGTGAACATTTCCACGCAAAGCGGACGACGACCCAAAATAAAACCAACTCGCCTCGTCTTTCTTTTCTGTCTTTCCGTCCTTCACTGTGTTTCTTTCCCTCGTGCGACCTCCTCAAGGCGTGTCTTCGTGTTTCTAGTTGGCATGGCAAGGGGTGTCGGAGATCATGGGTCGGAGGCAGTGGGGGAGTTTGTGAATAGGCTGCAACTGTTTGTCAAATGTTTAACGGCAGGTCTTGGTAAGAAGTGGATTGTCCCGGGGGGGGGAGGGGAGGGGGGGGGAGGAACATGCGAGCATATATAGCTTTGGGCGCATTCAGCAGCAATAGGGTGGTTATTTTTTATTGCCTAAATCGAAAGATTATTACTCCTGGAGTACGTATTTCACGCTTTTAGATTTTTAAAAGACGATATCTAATTTTCGCGATGAAATGAAAAGTGAAAATTTTCAAGCGCGCGAAAACGCGACGGCTAACAATAAGTATGAATGCTGGGAAAACTCCGTGTGACGTCGTTCTGGTTCCCGCTGCCGCAAGTGAGGTGACCTTGGGGCGAGGTTTTGAGCGCTGATACGACGCAGGATGCTAGCAGATAGCAGAGTACCCTGCTAGCTGGTAGCGCTTGGCTTAAATAAGGATTATTAATACCCTATCAAACGAAGAAAACTTTCCGACCTGAGCCAGTTTTCATAGGTGATCATTAAGACATGTTTCCCTGAGCTCTGTGCCTCATGCATGCATTGGTAATCGCAGACGATGTAAAACTCCTATCTACTCGTATAGCAACTAGGTCCATGTGACGTCACGTGGAGTGGCATCGCATGGGCGCCAATCTGGCCTTTTTCGAATGAGGATAAAATTGACCATTGCCATTCGTCTGAACCAGAATTTCTAAAACCAAATAATGTGTATATCCTGAATACACTAATGGTGGTTAATGAATCGCAATCAATGCCTTTCGTTTTGTTTGATGAAGGAAACTACCCTATTTGCTAAACGATCAGTTGATCACGATGCCCTGAGCAATTGGTGAGGGCCCACCGAATGCAGCGACCACGAATTTTACAATAGAAGATCCTCAAGTCGGCCTCAAAATGTGTTGTCCGCATTTACTGCACCACGCATTTTAATGGGTTTACAGAAGTCGCCACTCGCGTCGCTGACGGACAAATTATTTCCCAGTTTCACGGGGAAATAAGATATAATTAGGGGTGTCAACCAAAATTCATATTCATGAAGGTGTTATTTATAAAATTCATAGCCCTTCGATGCAGTGGCGGATACATATTGAGGGCGCAGGGGGCGAGCGCCCCCCCCCCCCTTGCGGGGCTGCCCGCATTGCCGAAAATTCCAGAACCACAATAGCAACTTTTTTATATCATAAGATGGCATTGTCTTGCTTATGCGCTTAATCAGTTTAAATAAAATGGTCTTCAATTTTCCATGTAAATTGATTATTTTTCATTACGATAAAAGAACAGGTGGCTCTAAATATCTTTTGCGCCTTCCCCCCTTGAGTTTTTTTCTGTATCCGCTACTGCTTCGATGCTATTCCTCGCAATTACAAACATTATAATGCAAAATATTGGATAAAAGCGGATGGCAATGCACTCATTACAGCGCTGAGGACATTTTTGAAAGCCGATTAAAATGCGACCGAAGAGGCAATAGAAATTAGCCTTCTGTAGGATGGAATTGGGCCTCCTCCATGCATTCCCCATGGCAGCGACCAAAGGCCTTCAGGAACAAGTGCCTACAGTCAGTAGCCCATACTTCGGAAAAGGGACCTAACTAACGGACGAGTGTTGCGCTTGAAATGTCCTCCACACATTCAAGCAGGGGTCGTGCAGTCTCTGAAAATTCTCTACCAACGCCTGGATTTGAAGCCGATCCCATGGGGTGAGAAGCCAACACTCTGGCCACCAAATCAGCCCGATCGTCAACTTCTACTCGCCCATTACCTATTTTACACAAATAATCCTGTCAGTTAATTTTCGTTCATAGTACAGGCGTAAGGGAGAGGCAGAGAGATGATCGCACGTCACAGTTCCCTAGGGGTTTTGGGGCTACGAAAAAAAAAGCATGCGTGAGGAACTTCGCCGACAGGATATGGGAAACGAACGCTTCTCTTGGTTTGCGACTGCCGTAAATCTGCAGGCTGCCTCCCCTGCCTATAAAAAATCCTCTTCGGCGACTGCTAGCAGATCTTTCACGGGAAACTACCGCAGCAATTCTCCGTTTCCCGAAATTGTTTTTTTATCGCTTTTGCCGCCTGTCGATATTCGCTGGTGGCGCAAAATCAAGTGGTACATCTTGCTTTGGGGCGGTTTCATTCATTCGGTGATGGAAAAATGTCAGTCAAAATCGATTTTTAATCGAAATGAATAGCATGATTTTTCAATAAAAATCGAAATTTGAACCGAAAGATCGATAAATCGAAAGAATATACAGTTCTTACAAAAACATGTTTATTATACATTCGAAAAACACTCAAAATAGACACACAGGATAAGAAAAAAAAATCTCAAAAAAATTTACTTTAGAACAAAGATAAATTTTTTGGGGGATTTTATGAGGGTAGAATGGATTTCGCAGGGGGAATGGTTAGGCTACACCTATGATTGTAACTTCCCAAACAAATTGGGGTTGAACCCCTTAACCCCTCCACTTGCCTGGGGCAATGTTTATGACTATAACCTCTAGCACTTCCGCAGTGGCGTAACTAGGACTATGCTTTGGGGGGGGGGGGGGGGGGAAGGGATAGCTTGGGGTGGCGTGGGATGTTCCAAATTTAGTATTTATTCAACTATCTCTGCAGGTATGGTTCCAGAACAGGAGAGCCAAGTTTCGTCGCAACGAACGCAGTGTCTTGGCCCAGAGGGGGACTGCAGGCCAGACATCGTCATCATCATCATCTCCAGTGCTGCTGGGAGGAAACAAAGGGGCTAGCCAAAGTTACCCAGCCTTCATGACAGAGCAACCACTGATGGCACCAAAGACACCCATGGCTACCAGACCTGAATGCATGTCTCATTTTCCACTAAAACAAGGTATGCTTGGAGGATTAATAAGAAGGTAGAGTCAAGTCCAAAATTCAAAGGGATCCAAAACCCAATTTCCAATATTTCTATCAAATATGAACCATTATTTCAACCAATCTAAATACCAAATTAGTGTTTTGTTGAAATAAAGCCTAATCATTATACATTTCCACCAGTGGCATTATGGCAAAATTAGTAGCGGCGGAACCCACTTCCCTTAACCTTTTTTATGAGTAAAATATTACCCTGTTAGTTTTTTCATTACAAGTTAACCCTGCAGAGTTTAAAATAAATTTTTGCTTTGGTTACCAATATTAGAAATTTTGAGCCAAAAAAATTGATAAAAGTGTTATTTGACAATTATGTCTTTTCTAAACCAGTGTCGGAATGGCATTCTGGCGCCATAACACCACTGATTTCCACTGCCTTCAATGACTATCAAAATATATCTTGCTCTGATGGTAAAGCAGTTTTCAGGCTAATATGGTTTTCTGTTGAATTACTGCATCATTGTAATCGATTTGAACAGAATTGGATGCATATTAAAGATGTACAGAAAAAAGCTTCACGATTTCTACAGAGATCAGCACCACATGACGATAACAATTACCCTCCATTCATTTTTTGACATTACTCCCTGCATCTGCATAGTTATGATATTTTGAAAGCTAGAGATCATTTTTGTACACAAATGTATGTGTAAAAGTTTCAAATAATTAATTTATCCCCTGAGAAATCAAATCAGTCATAACCTTAAGCTAATACTTTCATCAAGGCTAAAATACCAAATTTTTACCATACATCCTTTCTTAGTTCTACCCATAGTAATTGTGATTGTGTCCAATAGATCATTAACTACCCATCCTATAATTGTTTAAATATTTCACCAAATTTTTTAAATTATTTTCCCAACGCTTACAGAGGAGTACACACGGGAAAAAACTTGGAGAACATTTAAGAAAAGAAAAAGATATCATTAAAAGATAAATTATTTTCTGATAAGGTACATATCTAGTGAGTACCTTCTCAATTGACAATACATTATGTACTATAGCAATTGAAATTTAGTGAAATATAATAAGGAAATTGAATATTTAGGCTTGCTTAAATATTTTTCAGTGTTTATAGTCATGAGAAGTTTGATTTTGAGGAAAGCAAGCTCCTGGGAATGTACCTATGAAGCATACATCCAAATCTTCAAGCATGAATAAATCCCATGCAAGATTTTACCCTTTCCCAAGATAAACAATCCCTATTGTTATCTCTCAATTTACTGTTATCCAGATGACTGGACTATCAACATTAATACTCAACAGAATGGATTTTCCCTGATTCTTCTCATCGTTCACAGGCTACAACTCTATGATAACTAATCAGCAAATGCTGTCTCAGCCGAGCCCCAGCAATATGAGTCACCTGATGCTCCCAGGACAAAGCTATGCTCTAATGAGATCGGAGGAAATAGAAGAACAAAATCCTGGACATGCAGAAGGTTATAGTGATGACAGTTCACATTTGATGGAGAAATGTAATTCAGACTTCAACCAACGAAGTGCAGCACCTTATCTATCCCACCACCAGTTACCGAGTACTCAACAAATGAGACCTACAACACAAGGGCATGACAATCTGCCCCACCACTATTTCAGGATGCCAGAATATGCCTTCCACCAATTCCATCACCACTACCAATCTCCCCACCTGTGATGTTATGCCTTTAAGACATGAATTTTTATAAGTCATTTTTTTTATTCTTATCGTGTCCACTGATGTATTTTGTAGCCCCTTTACTACATTCTAAACCTATAAATCTCATGGAAAGAATTTCTTCCCTGAATAGACATTTTTCTTATAATGATAGATACCGCACATTTGCTAGTCATTTACTCAAGTGTATTTGTAATAAATTTGTACAAATATCCTATAGTTTTGTCAATTTCTTTGTATAGTACCAATCATGCATTGCTTCCTCGTGTTAACCTGAATGTATCACTCGCAGAGCCAGAAAGTATGTTTGGAGGGGGGGAGAGATTCATTTTCTGGGGTCAATCCTGGACCTTCCAAAAATTTGGAGGTGGATTGAGATTTTGCAAATCAAAGGATTTAACAATACACTGCATAAAATAGTTTGATCTCTTCGTAGTCTCTCTGTAGGCATCCTCTATCAAAGGTAATGTCATTTTGATGTTTTGATGAGACAAAAAAATAAGGCCGGATTTTCTGATATGATAACTAAGCTTAATAATAATAATAATAATAGATTTTTTGGTACCAAGAGATATTTAACACATATAGTATAGGACCCACCAAGAATATAAAAATAAAATATATGCATATACATAAACAAAACACTGAGAGAATCACAATTAGAAAAATACACAAATGATAAGGACAAAGGTTATAAAAACAACATTCAAGAAATATTCATTGATAGAATAGAAACTGTAATGAAAAAGGTACTTCTTTCATTTGGTGCGACTATTTTCCTGGCACTTTCTTATCTTTCAGTGATGTTGGCAATTTATCATAAATCCTGCAACTCATGGTGACAGGGTCAGTATTAAGAATGAAAAGATTATGTTGTCTTAGGAGCATAATTATCTGCTTCTCATATGGTAATCATGAATGACTAGGTTTGTCACAAGTGTTAGCCAATACTCATGATCTCTTATTAGCATGCCGTCGCATGTTCTCCGATAAATTCTATGCATTTTGGTACCTCATTTGTAGAGTTTGGTTGCGTATAAGTTGAGAAAAAGGTATCTATACAGTAGAAATAATATACATAGAAGATTTCCATTCAAAGATGAAGAAAGTGAATCAATATGAATAACATAAACACCACATTCCCATTAATTTTGCATATATATCTTCTTTGATCTGTTCTCATTACATAAAATGCTGAAATTATGAAACTTCACAGAAAGTTTCAGTTAATGTTAGTAAAATTTAAAGGTTTATTAATCCACACCATTCTATTCGGCAATTTTAATTTAAGTTTAAAATAATTTGCTTATTGGAAATAAGACACTAGCATTACCTGGGAATTCATTTTAATGCAGAAAATCTTTCCTTGACTCTTTCCCATCTCACTTTCATCATGCTAAGGATTTCATCATTTGCTTTCATTGTTTGAAAGCAGAAAAGAATATTCCTTTGTATTCCATTTCAATTTCATCATTTTTGCTAACTTCATCTGCTTCACTGCACCACGTCAGATATGTGGCAAATTTTTCAACCAAATACACATCATCACCAGAGAAAACTTCTTCAATAAAACTTCCTCCAAATAAGAAGAGATATTCAAACTGTGAGGAGAGATTTTAATCACAATTAGATTTTGATTTTAACTGTCTCTATGCATATTACTAATTAGATCCACACACACTTGGTCAACAAAACAAATAATTCATAAAAATACCACATTCTTAAAGTTCCAATGTTATTTATTATCATCAAATAATACTTCAAAAGATGTTTTTTTACAAATGCTAGATGTCAACCCATCAAAGCGTTCAACATTCGTCATAGCTCTAATAACTAAGGAAGGGATCAACTTCACATCTAGGCACAAAACCAAAAGCACTCAACATAAAATATGACAAAACTACTTTAATCCATTTGATATATCCATCACCAACTTCAAAAAACCTCTCATTGTCATAATTTTTCATTAGCAGCTTCATTAAGATAAATGTGTGGTGTGTCACCAACTCAATCTTTACCCTGAATTTTTCAATGGAAAACCACATTTTAAAAAACATTGCATTGGTACTGACTTTAACACAGATGAATGATATAAATTTCCAACGAAACATTTCAAATTATTTTTTACAGAATCACATTCTATCAGTATTGTCATGTGTAGGACTATTGTCACCACCTTTGCATTCCATGATAACAAAAAATAAGGGCTAGTGAAGGATATTAGACACAATAGGTTTGCAGAAGCATTATAAGTGAATGACTAACATCCTAAACATCACTAGCCAAGACTACTGCACCCAATATTGAAGTACATATCAAAGAGAAAATTTGTCCTAAGTCAATCCTTAACAAGATATTTAGAGCATAAAATTTAATAAAATAAAAAAATCACAGTCAAGCATCAATAAAGTATTAGTCACAGCAAACAGTATAAACGATTTCCAAGCAATAGCTTCTCCAGTTTGGTCACAAAGTAAAGGGAAGTACTGAGTGCCTGCCAGGTAACATTATAAAGAGTGAAATCTATCACTTGTGTATCCCTAAAATGTTGATACCACTTTGCAGGTAATTAAGTTAGTAAATTTTCAACGTTTCCCTAAGTCTATCACAATTGTACAAATTATAACACGGAAAATTGAGATACAACGAGAAGATATATCACAGAATCATATTACTGAATCACATTATTACCTAAAACTATATTAAATGTTCGTGTAATCCAACAGTTTCAGTAGCTATCAGTAAAAGCACAAGGATAACATTAAAAATGATGAATTACTGGCATGTTACATTTAATGTTAAATGCTTAAGCATGAAAAGTATGCCTTGAATAATAACTTGTCAACATATCAACCATAATCACCTTTTCCAGCAACTAATACAGCCTGTTGGGCCGACACAAAAACAAAGGAATGGCGATAGGGTGGTATATTTAACTCTTTTCTTTCAAATTAAATGTGAATACAAAATATATTTCTCAGGAAAGTTCATACCACAAGCTTTTCATTTAATGTCTAATTAATTGTTTAATTGAATCAATCACTTTCCCAACAAATTCCTCCAAAATATCATGCACTCTAACTTCCAACCCTCCTGTTTTCCCATTCATCAACTGGCTCACCGCAAAAAAATAGTATTTCAATGCAATAGGAGAAAAATATGCAGGTTGTATGACATAGAAACAAAAGTAGAAAATGCTAAGAAATCATTATGAATGATCATCTGTCTACATATTTAGATTGCTTGGGCTTTCCCCTCCAATGGTATGAATTATCAAAGCTCTATTGTGCCTAGAACTGAACTGGGAAACATACTCAATATAATATTAAATAGCATCAAAATTAAATGATAAGAAAAACTTCCAGTAACATATGCATCAGTAACTTGTAAGCACTCAAAAAGTTAAAATCTTCAGTGACAATAATTTGAATGAAATTTGTACCATCCAAAAGACAAAAAGATATGCCCAACTCATCACAAACATAGATTAAAAATCATTTGAATATTTTAAATAACCATTTAAAAGAAAGCCGTGTAATTTATCAAGTATTCAATTTTTGTTATGACAAGAAAAAAGGTGAACATTCTTAAAACTTCAGCAATGTCGAATTACTGGGATCCTTCAAATGGAAAGCATAAGTTTAATAACAGTAAACATAAATTCCAATCTCATTATAAAATTTTTCAAGAGAGAGATCTAGCTGATCTTTAGCTATCTCACAGAAATACATAAGAATTCATCTTTTTCATGTAAAGACATTGCGTTTGCTCTCTGAAATAAATGGTGGAAGAGATAGTTTCCTATCTATTACATAAGGTGATCTAATTCAATATCATTATGATTTCATCAGTTAAATACATATTAGAGGACATACCTAGCAAGAACCCACAAGCAAATCCACTCTATTTGGGATGGATTGCCTCCAAGCATCCATCACAACTCCCATTACTGTCCATCTGGCAGTAATAAATCGATTCTTTTAGCTTTTCAATTAACTATGTATCTCTGCTTTTCTTTGGAAATAAATGAATGTCAACTAGTAGTGATTCTTTGATAGAATTCAAAGATCAAAAACGGCACACAGGAAATATCAATCACTTTCATATGGACTCGAACCATAAGTTGATAGCTAGAACACCTCATGCATTTAATACTCTGCCTTAGCCCTAGGACTGTAGGCTGCCCAGCAGGGGCGGATCCAGGACTTCTTTCTGGGAGGGGCACAAGCAAGGCCGTACCCAGGATTTTGTTCAGGGGGGGGCACAAGGATACCTTGTTATACTAAACGAACGAAATGATAATGAGACCGTGTTAAAAATCTAGCATAATTTAAAGGGTCTGGGGGGGGCACGTGCCCCCGTGCCCCCCCCCTGGATCCGCCTATGCTGCCCAGCATTTTTCCTGACAACATAAGATGTCAGAGAGCAGTAACCCAATAATGTCCTCACATAGCCTCATAACAGGAATTCTTTCAATGGTGGTTCTGAGTGATGCCACTCATATCAGAATATTGTTTCAAATGCAGCTATTCACATCAATGGATGCAAATGCAAAAATCAAAGTGAAACATCCTAAAGAAATGCAAATACCAAACCAAATAAATACCAATTAAAATTTGAAACGTATAGGACCTCCTCCTCCAATCGAGAAGTCCAAAGATATGCACACATAACTTGCGCAAGATTTCCACTCAATTGGAGACTATATTGTACATGATCCTTTTACAACCTGTCAGGCAGGGGCGGTCTGGCCAGGTCGGCTGGTCAGCAATTGCCTAGGGCCCCGAGCTTAGGGGGCCCCCACAACGCTTGCATCTATCGTGAAGCGTAAATGAAAAGTGCAATAAAAAGACTCCGTAGCACTTGAACCAGTGTTTTGCTGCTATAAAATTCCGTTGGTTGCTTTATTCACAGCATACTCTGTGTAATAAGATCATATAAAGAATGAAATAAAGTTGTCAGAAGATAACTAATAATAACAGATAAGAGAATGTGATACTTTTTGAAAGGGTTATTCGAAAAGGTTATTTTAGAGGTTTTTCTTAGATTTCAGCCCAGTTTTGAGGAAAAATACAATAAAAAATATGTACATAATAGAGCCATGATGCATTATTAAAATGTATAAGCTGTGAAGTTCTCACTTTTAAATATATATTTTATTAATAAATTGATATTTTTATAAACTTTTATCTGGCTTTACGTGTCACAATATCATCAAAATCCATTTCTGGGCATGCAATTTCGTAAAAATTTTCTGAGGGAAGACCCTCAAATCCCCCTGTGTAAGAAGGGTAATCCCTGTGTAATAATAGAATCCCCAGCCGAGGGCCCTAATCACCCCAGACTGCCCATGCTGTCAGGCTGCTAATTATTTATAAAGAATGGCCACTCCATAATGGAGGAACATTTGTAATCTGATTATAAAACTCCATTAGGGAGTCTCGAATTTTATCACCAGATTTGTATGCTGCTATCTGTGCAAGGTAAGTATTGGCTCCCATCGCGCATCAATCTTAATTGTGACCAGCCAAGTATTGAAAGACTTTCATTTCAATATATTTCTAGTTTTGCTGTGTAGTTCCTTTCTAAAGAACTTAAGAATAAGTTCAACAGATTCAGGCTTCAATTGGTGGAAGTTAGACATATTTAAATAAATAAAAGATTGTAGCACTTTTCCACAAGAATTTTTAATGCGTACAACGCGTTAAGATACCCTTCCCGAAAACGAATGGTGAAATTCTTTCTTCACCCACGCCTAACTGACCTCAACATACATGGGGTGTTTCCCGTCCGCCCACCTCTGCATATTGTGTTTGACCATTTTCTTTTGCTGGCAATTTCCCCCCTTGCACCCCCGCTAACTTTCACTCCTTCTCAACTAACCCAAAGGGACTCCTCACCCCCGCCTCTTTTCCTGCATTGCTACTTACTCCTCTCCCTTTCTAAAGACACATAGCCTCTCCTTTTTCCCTAACCTCCCCTTTTTTTCACTCTTCTCAACCCCCCCCCTCCTGTTTTTCAATGATTCTTCCCCACGTGTCACCATTTTACAGTTATGACTATAGTCCTCCTTCCACTGTGGGTTCCCCACATCCCGTAGTTGTATCTTTTCCAGGGGTGCCGACTTACAAAAAATATTGGGGGGGCCCAAACCGGGGACCTTGCCCCGAGAAATTTTTTAAGTAGTGAATTTTAAGTTTTTTAAGCATTTTAGAAGAGTCATATGGTCAACATTAGAACCCTGATAACTCGAATCTCGATATTTGGACGCTCTGGGGAAAATTGACTAGCCTGACACATTTTTTCCTCACGTCTGTAACGAATTTTTGGGGGGGCTCGGGCCCCCTCAGGCCCCATGGAGTCGGCGCCACTGATCTTTTCTCACTGTCTCTACTCTGTACGCCCGTTCCCACCCCCTTCCTCAAAGATGTCAAATCCTCCCCTAACCCCCCAACCCACCTCCTTTCTCAAGGGTATAAAAGGGATTTTCAAATGTTTTGAAGTGTCTTTTACCAGATGATGGCTCAGTGAGCCGAAACGAGTCGTACGCATTCAAAATTCTTGTGGAAAAGTGCTATGATTTTTTATTTATTTAAATAACTTAAGAATGTTTATTTTCATTAAATAATGGAAAACTACACAAAATAGTCATCCCTCGCCTATAGCATTAAGTACTGATTTACCATGGCTTCTATATATATGTATTAAACTGGAAGAAACTGTGACTTCATGGAGATAAGACATAGGTGTCCAAAGAAAAATAAAGACGCATAGGTTACTGACATATAAAATTGCTTACATGGGGAAAGGGAGGGTCAAAAATAGCTTACAATGCTTTGCATAAAACTTGTATGGCTGTAGTACATACACTGAGAATGCTACCATATGTTACATCTTTGGCAATATTTTCCCTAACTTCCAAAAGCATGCTGTTGCGTAATGAGGGTGTGAGAAAGAGATCATAGATTTTACATACAGTGAAAGCCGACTTACACCACCTCAAAATTTCTACAACTAAAAGCACATTTCAATCTTAATGTCCTTGACTGTGCATCAAAATGACAAGTTTTTCACTAAAATTATCGGATTCTATGTTGCATCAGAAATACTACTTATAAAATTAGTTATACACACCTAGTTATGTCTATAATACTGCAGTACATCGAGAATGCAGTTAAGCTAAAAAATTCCATAAAAAGTGTCAGTAAAATTCATTCTCTTAGAGATACTTTTTCTCTATACACAACCATCTCATGACCAGCAGATTAACAATATTATAAACAGGAAAGGTCTGCGCAAAAACTGCATCAGGCTACGTCCAATTCAACTGCTGATGATAAATAAATATATTTCCGAAAACATTCAATAAAACTCGCACAAATCCTCAATAATTTTTTGAAAAACATTCATATAAAATAGACACCACTCAAAATATTGCGTAGGCCATGAATATTAATTACATGTTTCATAAATCTCTGAGTAAATTCAATAATTTAACCATAAATGCCAACTTTAAAACTGATTGCTCTCCACATGCATATATACAACACAGAACCATGGTGTAACAATAAATTCCAGTACAATCTACAAAACAGGCACTATGTGGAATGCGTAGTATACTAACAAGCCTCAAAACCATCAACCTTAAAAATGTGACAGCTAACTAAGAGATTACAGATTTTGTTCACACTAAGGTATTATTAGATTATCCTCAACACACATCTTGTTATCATGAACACTAGCTGCCATTCACCAAACCTAAGATGGAAGTAGAAACACCCAAGGTAATTTTCTTCAATGCTTGATTGGCTATGGTTGGCTATTAATTAATTCAATAAATAAAGCATTTATCACAAACAAAAATCAGCAAGATCTGTAGTTTTCAACATAGAGACCAACTCAGTCACATTATCAGTATAAAAGTTATAAACTTCACCTCCAACACTTAGTTGTATGTTCTGGTTATTATTATTGGTCCCCAACTCAAGTTAGCAAAATAAATTAGCAAATTCTGCAAATGTTGTTTCCCCCTCTTCTCATGGCTAGTTAATGCTATCTGTATCTTACCATAAGGGACAAAAGAATTGGAATAAATGCCCAGATAGAAACTAATGGCAGAAAATACTTCATAAATAGCTATGAACAACTCAGCACAACATGATATACGCAACTACTCATTATGTCTCCCACTGATTCAAGGAAGACATAATATTAAAAAAAAAAAACAATAATAGTGCTACAATAATAATAATTACCTAAAAATAATTCAATCCAAATTCAGTAAAATTGAACCACCCACCAAGAATTCATCAAATCAATTAGCTTTACAATCATACATAAAAGTACATACGATTCTTTCAGAGTGATTTGGAGAGAGCAATTACCCGAGACCGTAAATTCCTAGCTCCATAAATTTTGCAAGTCAAATAGTTTTTTCTTTGACCCCAAATTGTATTTTAATTAAGGAATTTGTTTGGAAATTTTTGGGAAAGCAGTTTTTTAGAGAAAAATTCTTTTTTGCTCAACCACTCCCTAAAAATGAAAAAAAGAAGAATATACTGTATTTCACTCATTATATTATCAGCAATCTGTAAAAATATAAGTTTCACTCACATATACTGGTTCATATACTGTGAAAAGGTGGGTGCTCTAGAGTACTCATAGTGGTTCCAAAGGTTGTTAGCAATGTAAACTCTTCAAATAAAATTATTGCCATTAGGAAAATTAGGATTAGATTGAGAATAACGAATAAGGATTTTTTCATTGACAAGCAATAAACACATTAACAAAAACAAAAAAATTGCTTTCATTCTTCCATATTATAAGAAAACAAATCAAGGGGAAGCCATCAGCTGACTGATTGTTGGCACTCCTGATTCAAAAAGATGTCATTTCCTGGTAAATTCTGGTATGGTATGGATTAAAGTTTATCTTAAAATTCTTTTTAGTTTGAAAAATGAATATAAATGAAAGTTTATTACTTTAAAGTAAGGAAGTGACAGGAACTATTCAATATTAAAATTGCCTACCAATAACACTTAATTGTTATGCACAGTATGCATTAAATATAAAATACAAATTTTTATTCACCCCAGTCCACTGAAAACAAAATACAAAATGCATTAGCAAAATGATAAGGGATGTCAACTAAAAAAACTAACGTCTAGTTGAAAATGTGTAAAGAAATAGTAAGCCAATGAATTCTGATGAACTACAGAAGCAATCCCACAATTCCCAATAAACAGCTGCTTTCAAGCAATTTGAAGGAAGTTCAGTGCAGTAACCACCCTGACTGCACTCAAGATAGAATACTAAGAACACCTCTTTGCAACATAAAATGAAACTCTCCATAGGTTGTTGAAGTATAACTTGAACATTTTGGCAAATGTCAATCACTGAAAGATTTATCAATGACTTCTAATGCCAGTAGGCACATTAAAACATTCAACTACTGAACATATGCCCTAATTTTCCCTATATATAGAAGTTATCTCCTAAATTATTTTTCATATCATGACACACTAAAAGTCACATGCTAGAACAAAGTTTGCATTTCTCATGCATGAACAAATATATAATTTTGTAAGTATTTAAATGCCATGTTAGAACAACATTATTGTGGGCTTACTCACATGGTGAGAGCAATGCCTCCATATTCTATTGATATTACTTACTACTCAAACTACTTCTTCTGTCTTACGATAAATCTTGACACCAATATGACACAAAAATTTACAGATACACAACACTGATATATTAGATGGAAATTCATTCTCTTAACAAGTTAAAAACAGGTTTAGGCCATTTATATCATTTCTTATCACCTCCAATGGGTGTTAAATCTTACAATAGGAAGTAACATAAATGTCAAGCTTACCTCCAAATTGCATTTAATAGTTTTAGCAAAAGAACACAAAGTAAACACTTCTACTAAAAGATACTTCCAACTATTCACCTGAGAATTACTGTTGAGTCAATCAACACCAAGTTAACTGGACTCTTGCACAATTCTGCATAATGCATTTCCAAAATTGTGATCTAGCTAAGCTTAAAGACAGGGCATGTAAAGAGGAAAATAACATTATCACCATGTTACATGGATTTTTAAAATATAAAGAAAAAATTCACATCAACTTCCAGTGAAGTAGAGTGGAGCCTAGATCCAGGGTGGTGAAACTATGGCACATTTGCCTGAAATATGGAGCAATTGTTTCCTCGATCGGAGATGGGAGGGCAATGCACAGGTTGGGTTGGAATTTCAACCAAGTGAGTGTAATATTTCAAAAACTTGTTATTCAATCGCCAAAAGGCTTGCCATCGCTGGCCTAGATTATACAATGGTCAATTAAACTTTCATAGGATTATTTGTCCACCATTTACAAAGCCAGTCCTTGATACACCTCCCTACTCTTAGCAACTCTCCCTTTCCTAATCTTGGCTACCCCAGACAATTATGGATTTTTTTATTGGGCATACAGTAAACAGAAATAAATAGCATAATACAGAAACTAAAGATAAAACTGCAATAAAATTATCATGAATGAATTACCTATCTCTTTAAATTATTCATCAAGGATCTTCCCAACATTAGAATGTATAATCAGAGCTCTAATGTATACAATTTGAACTAGAATATATTACAATATGATGAAAGACAACATCAGGAATCTATAAATGGACTAATGGAGGCAAGAGCTATAAAGGTGAAGGCTCTTGTTTACTTCACTGGAGTTAGAAAGTGATTAGGAAGACAAGGCTCTCAGAGTGAAACTCTGGTATAGGATCACTAGGAATATGGAAATGCAGCAATATTATTTGTTCATCAAAGAAATGAAATTAAAAGTTTAGTTGTATAGCATTAATTTGCAAAAACAACATGTCAATCATGGTTGCATGTTTTCGCAGTGAAAATAACATCATTGACTCCTCAGGAAACCCCTATGCTTTGCTTTTATCAGTCAAGCCAGATTCACCTTCTCACTGCATAGTGGGCAATTTAATCTAGTTGTTAGCTGTTATTTGATGTTTTCACATGTAATAATTGTACATTTCTAGTGAAATACAAAATACTTCCCATATTGCTTTTATTCTCAAAAAATCACAATTGTGAGTCCATAATTCTAGAGATAACTGAAAATCGGTGTAAGTAATATAATGTAAATGGCATGCCTATCTGCATAAGGCTCTATGCACTAAAGATGCTTGCGCATCTGGGAATGATTGATAAATTACTACCATGGTAAGAGCAGATCAAGCAATATCAAGAGTTAGGCTGATTTCTCGTGATAGGAAGAATATTATAAATATTAATAACTGTCCAATACTCCAAAAATCTATCCCGCTATTCCCAGCTTGAAACCTCTTAGAAGTGAATCAAATGACCAACATACAGAACTCAGATGCTTAAAAATGCCAATATATAAAATTAATATTTTAATTAAACAAGTTGCTAGTTTCGAAAGAGAAGGAAGATAATGAGGAGTACAGATACATCTTCAGGCCACTTTACACGGGGCACATTCTTGCACAATCTGACGTAAGTACGAAGGCGCAGTCTAAATTGCGTCGTGTAAAGCGGTGAATTGCTAGAACACATGCGAGAATGCGTGGACGTGAGATGGCAAAATAGCCCGTTCTAATTTCGTTCATGCATTCACACAATTCCACGCCATTTTAGAAATTAATCCAGTTCTATTCCGTGTCCAGTGTAAAACGGCCTTTAGAAGGAATGGTTTCAGATAATTTTGAAACTTTGCAACATTACCAAACAGAATTAAATATTTAGGACTGCAAAAAGGACTCACGAAAAACCAAATTGAACTCCACTGAAGGCCACTTTACATAATAATGAACACTTGTAGCATAGGGAAAAGGATTCAATACAAAAGAGTAAATTGCATGAACACAGACATGATTGTGAGCTGACAGAATGGAAAATATTAACAGTTCTAATTCCACTCACATATGATAAAATTTTGATACAGTCCATTATACAACATCCAGAACCATGCAAAATGGCCTCAAGCCCATAATACAAGTGAAAAAGAAGTACAGGATTTATTACAAAAATTTCACTGAGAATCAAAAGGCTATAGCTGTATCAGTGAAAGGAGACAGAACACACTACACCTTTTAGAAATTCACAATCGCTTCAAATATTTAAAACCTGTTCATGTATATTATATAAATTTAAGACAGACAAAATGTGCTCATAATACTAGAATGAAAATAGAAGCACATAATTTGCAGCTAATGTACTCTCAGAAGTACACTCTCAATATATTTCACAAAATCTTGCATCTGAATTAACACACTTGGTTTATCATACAATTTAATAGTATTCCACTTCAAGAGGATCATTTCAGTAACTACCATCTTCATTTTTTCTGTAATGGTTACCTATATCAAGAAACTACATGCATATCAGCCCAATCATTACAGCAACCCATTTCACTGAGACGCTCCTAAGAATGAGATGGGCAAATTACGGCTGTTTTATTTATGCATTAAAATGCACAAGAAAATTAATGGAACAATAATCTAACTTGGCCCCAAGATTTTTGATGGTGTCATTAGCCGATTTCCAATCCAAGTACACCACTTCATCATGTACCATGTACAAACTCAAGTATATCTTCAGGACATACGTGCAAACTGCAACGTACCTACATACGACCGAAGCACTCAAACAAAATATGCTGAAACAAAACAAATTGCTTAGTGCAGAGTTGTGTAGAGGGATGTGCATAAAATTTATGGATAGAATTGTCAATTGTGTATAAATGACCGTCTTAGGCCATTCAAGCATTGCTAAGGGAATTATTGTGTCTGCTAAGGCCTGTTTACATGATATATTAACACGCACAAGTTAAAGTGTGAATGCATGTACGACTTTGATTGACCAGAACGGAACATGTATGAATACATGAACCAAATCAGAACAGATCCTATTTTCCGTTCATGCAATCGCACAATTTGGATGGTTGAACAGTACATTTTTTTGTTCATACATTTACACATTAACTCGTACGGGTTCATGTTCAGTGAAAATAGGCCTTAAATAGGAATGAACTCCGCATAGGGATGATAGATGACAAGTGTCGATAAAGAGATTCAATTTTGATGTAGTACATTACATTGCATGCATTATTGATGGATTAAAACACAGAAGAACTGATAGTGATTATCCCCACCTTAATTATGAAACAATATTTTGAATTATCAGCATGGTACAAACATAAATGAATGCACGAAATTCAACAAAAACGTCATATTTATTAAAATATTTTGGAAGCTCACTCACATACCACATGAACACAAGGGTCAAAAATAAGGAGATAAGTTTTCTAATGAAGCTTTTAAATATGAGTGTTATTTATAAAAACCTTTTTTAACCTAAAAGTATAGCTAAGGTTGATAAAATAACATTTTAAGAAGAAATTCAATGGTCATGGGTTTAGACAGTAACTTCCAACGGCCAGTACATCTCTGTAGTATGCCTTCAGCTGTACCTGCCGTACTACATCTTGTTTTGGTAGTGAAGTTCACCCAATGTCAAAAAATGTGATGTCACTAACTTGGCAAAATTTAAGTATGTCTAGTATACCCCAAAGTGGATTGGAATTCGGCCACACATACACCTAATTAAGGTACACTGTATGCTTAAACATTTGTACAATTAACAAAATTTAACCAGTACCACAAGGCATAAATTCATATACTCACATGGATTTATGATACCAAAAGGTAACTTCCCAAGCATTAAATTGCCTTGATGATGGTGCAAAGTAAACAACTCTGACCAAAGCTCACTCATGACAATGAATAATTCTCTCAAACAAGGTCATACAGTAACCTGAACATTCTGAACAACATTGCTGCGCTCTACTTTGGATGGAACTAAATAGAATGCTGGGGCACACTTTGCTCCACAAGGACACATACAACCTGGAACAAAACAATACTATTAACATGATGAGCTATTAGACATCAAATCACCAAAAAAATTCAGTAGTATGTTTCAAAATTTCACCACTTTCACCACTCTACACGTCAGTTTGTTCATCAAGAATAATTGAAAATTAATTACCAAAAATATTTACAAGCATGGGGTCTACCAATTTCAATTAATGTAATTCAAGCTTTCATTCAAGTTTTTCCAGAATGTACCAGTGCTTCACATTCATATTTCAATCCACAACTATCAATGTACTTCAATCTTCAAGCATCAGATAGATCTTAACCCTTAGACTGCTGGAACATTTTTAAACGTTTTGTTTTTCTGGGATGGCCAGGGAGATTTAAGCTGCATTTGCGATCCCTACGGTGAGGGAAAGTGCGCTTGGGCTCTACCCAAGTAGCAATTACAATTTTGGGAAACTGAAGTAGGTAGTCAAGCAATGATCAAACACGTAAAACCGTATTTCCTGCGCTCAACGTGCAAAACGTTTTTAAACGTTCCCTCAGTCTGAGAGTTAATTGGATTGAAATGTTTGACAAACAGAAAAGATAATCATGGGGAAGGGCTCATTCCAACATGAAAAAAAGCCAACATTACAGTACCATTCCAAAATGTAAAGGAATTTAATCATGTTGACTCTCAACAATGGGGTGCTCTCTTAAAATTGTGGCATTTTTGAGAGTTTAAGTCTCGGAACTCTTGTCTCCAAACTCTGTCCTACGAACGCTGTCCTACGATGCTGCCCTACAATGCCAGCCCTCCGACGCCAACCCACCTGAAGATCAAGACTTATATAGGTAGTACGGCGGAGGAATACCTACTCCTTGGCAATCAAGGGGAAGTGGGTGCTGAGGCATAAGAATGCAGTTTGGAGTGAGAAGTACTCCACTTGTCCTATCACAATTCTCTCTCCCTCCAACACCTCATCCCACTACGTCTTTCCCCTCCTTGAATTCCAATGACTTGCCTCTACCAGCTATCACCCCACTTGGTTATGTCTCCAACCCAGGAGATTGAGGAAGGAAAATCCGGCGGTACGCGGTTCTCCCCCAACCCCGGCTTGGATGATGTACTATCATTTGCAAAAGTCTTGCAACAAATCGAGCGGTGCCACTTTCGCTCCATTGTCGATTTCTGGCCACCATTAAGATTGAATGATCACTATCTAGGTATGAGAATATTCATGGTAGCTCGGGAACGACTCACAAACTGGTCATCGTGACACGGGAGTGAGACATAGGAAATCATTACGATGTTCAGTTGAGTAAATGAGCATAGATGTTGTTAAGTCGTCGTGGCGTTTGAGATTATTTTTGTACCCGTAGTTGACTGGAGTATATAATTGAAAATATTTACCCGTTAAAAGAGTGGGTACCTATGATGCCTGGCTTCCAATGGTAAACCCCAAAAGGCTGGCTGGGGGCACGATTTCGCCATTAGGAACACGGAAATCAACTCGCTCGTAACCCTTTTTTTAGGGATTCAACGTCGTTCAGGAGATTTTATATTAAGTTGTTGAAATATTTGTTCAATATAGAAGAATTAATAAATGAAAAAAAATTAACTGGCAATTTTCCGAAAAAAAAACACAACTGTCGTCTCCACCATATTTAATTGATTGGCTTTAAATAGTTCTTTACGTCAGCTAATAGGTCCTGCACCTCGTCTTGCCCTACATCTTTATCCCAACTTTACCAGCCAGGGATGAGGAAGTAGGTTACCTGGAGTAAAACTTGCAGGCCGTAAGTGATTCTCACGTACTTCCAAAATAGTGTAAATAGGGCAAATTTGTAGCCCTATCATATATACATGTTGATGCCACAATTTGCTTGAAGAAAATACGCACTAGAAAAATAGTTGATAAACACCTCAAGATAAGCCTTTCCTATATTTAAAAATAAGTGCCATAGTGCGTGCACGATTAAGGATTACCATTGCATAGGTTATTCCTAGGATTGTACTTAGTAGATCAGCTAGTCTCACATTCTGTCCCTTTCCAACAAAATTACTGTATTAAAAAAACACTGATTGTAGAATACTGAAGTTATTATTATTTGTTATTATGTTTCAAACTCGGTACTTGTATTTCTAATGAAGCAAGCGTATACATTCATTACAAACAGAAATTCTGTTAGGATTTGCTTATGTCCTTCTTACTCGACTTGAAAGGTTTTATGAAATGAGCTGCTGTTCCACTGATGCCTTAAACATAAAACGTATGGCCAACAAACACATTTCCTAATACAATGTAACCTACTTAATGCAAGTAGATAATTCAATTAATAATGCTAAGTAAGTATCCTACATTATCACGAATTCATCAGTGTATATGTAAATGATTGCATCTAAATAAGATAACTTAATCATCAACGACATAGCAGCTTAGAGTTATTATTCGCATTCACACTAATTCAGCAGTAAAACATATTATCAAACAATACCTGTTGAAATCCGACAATCATTAAAAATGGGACTTTTAGCTGGAATTAAGTTTTCCTCGTCATACTTTGAATAAGTGGAAAGGAATACATCTTTACCGATTGAAAGAACGTCGGAGAACTCTGATATTACCTATGCAACGATTAATGCCGATCAGCTTAACTAATTCATATTTTACGTGTTTGCTCAGATATTTATATGATGAAACACTGGGAATTTCAAAGCTGCCTCGTATCATATGTCGTAGATATTGTATTAAAACATCAACCCGAGTCGATAGATGTAAACAAAAGTCTACCATGTTCGCAGTGAACGACTCGTGATTTCCAGCTCTCTGAAAAGAGCTGAGATCACTCAAAAAGAGCCAAGCTACCAACTTTTTAAAATCTCTCCGAGGAATTACCTTCGATCTTTCCTACTGCATTAATTGCTACAATGTATTTGGGGGAATATCATGAACATTAATTTCACTTAAATGGAAGCGGTCAAATCCCGAGACTGAAAAAGATGACAAAATACCTCAACCACCCAATGACCCGTTCTCCATGCATTGAACCATGAAGACTAGTATTGGATTGTTGCATACACCCGAAAACCATACAATTTCCGGGCACAATCTTTGTGGAGCGAAAGCGGCGCCGCTCGATTTGTTGCAAGACTTTTGCAAATGATAGTACGTTTTGCAGTGGTGCCTGTCAACAGGGGCACCTACCGGCAGATTTGCCGCTAACTTGAACCTCTTAATTACCCCTCCACGACTTTGCAAATTCCCTCCTCTCCATCCTGACACGTATCGGACCCGGCAAGATCTCTCTTGCTTCGGCGCTGGCAGTGGATAGATTGCTCGGCTGAGATGGGTGATTTCTGCAAAAATCATACAGCTTGTACATAGTTTTTGGTAGTGTTTCCTAGGAGATCATTAGTTATCATCATTGTTTTCTGTAATAAATCTGATTTTGAATATTTCTACTTCTAATAGATTTTGATTGAAAATTACTTGTAATTTTATGACGATTGTTTCTTTGTGTACTGATTATTCTTGTTTGAGGAGTATTTCCCTCAACCAGCTAGTGACGGATGATCGGAGTTCCCTGTGTCTGGGGCTTACGTTCACAATCTCGAAGATTTAAAGACGTAACGCCACAAAATTAAAACAGTGATTTTTTTACCTGAATAAATAAGCTGAAGTATTTGATGTACGAAAAATATGACTTCATAATTCTCAATATTCTTGTTGCTACAGAGCTTCAAAGTTTGCGAAAATTGCTAAATTCTTTTACACTACAAGAACCCCTGTGACATCAGAATGCGAGTAAGCAGATTTGCTCCAGGTCAATAGCAAACAGTAATGAGGATAACAAAGAGAAACAACAATAGTGATTTATAACTTGAAGGATGCGTTATAAACAGCTATGAATAGTTTAAATTATTTTAAGGAGTACATTTTGCACAATGACTGACTTCGACTTCATATGTAAAGACGTATTCTCGGAACATTCTGAAGGTAGATTAATTCATGGTTGCTAATTTCTCTTCCAGCAATGAAGATTTCTTGGTGCACACTTGAGGGAATTGAAACATAACATGAATTAAATCAACTGTCTTGTTCATTACTAATCTAGAGCTTGGCTTGTACTTTATTTAACTAGTCTCATTTACTCCTTGCTTTTAATATGTGCTGGGTAAAATATTGGAGCATAGGAAGTTCACGTTTTGAAGAAATACAACAGAACATATTTGACGCCAATTTATTTTGCATTCCTAAGGTCAGGAAGAGAGACATAAGGTGATTCCGCGGTTGGAAACATTCAACTGAAAAGACATTTGAGCATTTGCCCAGTTGGAGCTAAGGTGACACCAGAACATAAAGTGAGAACAAAATCTTATACTGCGGAAATCGCCATAGGTGAGGAGGATGAAAAAGTAATAAGCACTATTAGTCAAGATGGTGCTGCATCTTCCAGCGTGCATACATTCTTTAAACATGTCAATTACTCAATATAAATCTTTCACACGACGGATGATGAAATTCACATGTATTGCTAGAGAAAAAATTAATTGTAGTGAGAAAAAAGTACTAAGAGATACATATAGGTATTTTCTAAAACTGGAACAAATAATCTACTGGCATAATGTATTGTTCACTGGACTCTGACATCACACTCAGCAAACATGGCAATGGGTCGTTTGGAGTGCAAGATTATTATACAATTTTCAAAGTAGAATTTTACAAATAATACGCGGTTAGAGAAGAACTGCTTTCACTTCAATTTTGAGTGTGGAGGTTATTTTTTAATCTCATAATTATCCATTTTCAGTGGAATTCCCAATTCGATTATAGAAAAAAAAATATATTTGAAAAATAAAAATTATCTCCTGAACATATCACGAATCATGAATACACACTATTTTTTTTTAATCTATGCATAAAACAAATATTCCCCAAGAGTTATGTTAAATGTTTCTACAGATTGAGAACAGATACTCGTTTTTATGTATTTTTTTCCAATAGTTACCACACTACTCTTCTCAGAAATACCTTATCATATATCTTTCCGCCACACAATTACAAAAATTTTGATCAAAATTTGAGAACCTAAGGATCAAACATTAGTTGAATTGAAGTAAAATGACCTGTCGAATGTGACTTTGTTCATGGGACAAATATTAAGGCTGTCATGGGCCACCTATGGCATATGGATATCCAAAGGAATCTTCTGAAAGGTGATGGCTAAAAAGTTTTAAACTTAGAAGTACAAGTGAAACAAGGATTTGAAAATTTGTTTGAAATTAAAACCATAGATTGCTGATCCGACCATATATGTACTTGGATCAGAGATTCAAATACATATTAGTTGTTCCAGTTCAATTTCTTTGCTGTAGATATTTTATCATCTAATTTTAGATTTAAAATCAACCACCAGCTTAACTGAAATTGAGAATTTATTAGTAAGTAAAAAATTCTTTTAAAAAGGATGCAATGAAAAAAGGATTTTGCTTTCATCGCAAACACACATGGACTTGATAACTCATGAACTATTGAGTTCAATCCAGTAAAACATACTCTTAAAGTTCTGAATAACCTAAATTCTGTAAAAAGGAACATACCTGATTCCCAATTAAAGGAGCCAAGTTTAGAGTTACATTTTGGGCAGTAAAGCTTTCCACAGGACATTTGCTGCCCAACTTGTAGCTGCATCCACTGCATGGGCTCCACAAAAAATGTCTCTACACAAAGAGGTGGGAGTTCTTCTCCCGGATTTTCATCCATTTTTACAGCTGCATCAGAAGTGGCATTTTGCTGGAGAGAATCCACATATCCTGCAACTGCAGGTGAACTTGGTAAGGAGGTCACAGCATTCTTTGAAATGGAACAACCAAGTAAACTCATTTCTTCAACAGCAGCGGAAGTAGCATCTTGATTTACAGTGCTTCTGCTTGTAATAGTATTACACCTACTCAGGAGATTCTTTCCTTTCTGCCAAGACAGACTAATGCCCTTGTAATGAGGTATGAGATCTGAAGCTGAAGCCACAATCCTCCTGAAAATACAAGAGATAATGGTTAAAAAAAGAAAGACTTTAAAACAAGATTAAATGAATTTATTGAAAACAAATACCATCAATCCAATTAACCTTTCAACAGGAAAAAAAGCTTGGTGCCTGGCATGCCTGTACAGGCACGCTAATTTGAAGGGGGTTAAAAGAAAACTTTTATCGTCAATTTAAGCTTAGATGTCCCTAGGCTTATATTAAAGATAACATTTGGTCACACACAATCCTTAGTCCATTAATTACATGAGGCGATTTTGTCGATTTTTGGAACCTCCCCTCTCCCTTCCCCTGAGTGAGATGTTGAGAGATTTGGCTCGACCCCCTACCCCTCCATTTAATCTCACGTGAGATTGTTCAAAATGCGTAGTTTCATATTTTGGTGTAAATACGTTAATTTATGCTTCATTGCGTTGGATTTGCTTAAAAAACTTGTTTAATTATTTTAATTTAAGATTAGTTAAGACTAGTATTTTAGATTACTAAGATCGCAATTTCACACTGTATCTTGCAGAAAAAGAAATTACGTGATACTTGCCCAGACCCCTATTTCACCCCCACGTGAGATTGGGTGAGAATCGGCTTGACCCCATTTCCCCCAAACGCCTCATGTAGTTAATGCATGCCCCCTTAGAAGCAACTGAATGGTAGCCAAAGGTGGTAATAGGGTTTGTACCAACTTTTATTTTCAATTTCTACGATATCAAGTTCAAACTGCTTAAACTTTTCAGTGGCAGGAAAAAAGCATTTTTCATTAAGTAACTGTATCGAGATCTCACCTGCACTTTTTACATCTATACACAATTGGCTCAGGCCTCACAGTAATTTTTGCAGGATCAGGTTTTACGACATCAGAGCAACTCTGTGGAAGAATTTTAGCTGCAACACAAGGAAAAAGATAAATCTATTACAGATGTACCATCATACCTAAATGAAGTTTCACCTCTAATGACATGAGCATGCATCAAGACAGCACCAATAACAGATTCCTTATAAAGGACATCTATGCAGTGACCTGCTAGGTGAATAGAATGGTGAAGCTGTTTGCTGGAAAAGTGGCTATTCCACTAAAATGCTTCGACTATAGGAATATTATGTATTTGGATTGCTAACTACGTATTTATTTATAGGATGGAGGTAGAACCATTATTCTCTAAAATATGTAAAGGAGCATGTACATTTGATCAACTAATCATCTTCCTGTCCCACCATGCTCTTCTGACTGATGAATAGATGAACTTCAAGTATGAATTTGGCCAATGATTGCTATACATATTAGCATAACCTATTAGATTTTATGCATGACTAATCCACCTTAATTTCCTACTGGGCTTCCATTAGTTTCTTCCAAATGCATGAAATATTAAGTTTATCAATCAAATTATTCTACAGAAAAATAGTTTCACCAGGATTATGCCCACCAGTAAATTTAAGACAGGTCCACCGAGAGGTAGGCAAGGCTAATCACAAGCATGCTGACTCCTGACATGCCGAGCACTGTCTTATTTTCATTGAATGGCAACCCCTACAAAAGATTGAACCTTCTGGAGTGCCCAATTTCACTGTTTATTAATGTATCTATGTATGTGTAATTTTATAGCAGTGAAAAAATATCTTTATTATTATTATCTTCATATACTGAAGGCCCCACTGTCTTGTCCTCCTACCCTGCCTCCCTCTATTTGTACGCCCAGTCAATGGTAAGAATAATATGACGTCTTTTAAGTTGCACTAACGTAAGGTTAACTTGATTTCTTAAACAATCGCAGACATGCACATACAGAAGGCCATTGCAAAGAAGTGTCTCACTTTCTATCATAGGCTTTCACTCAGTGCATCAAACAGATAGACATTCTGGATAACTGAGGGTTGAATTCGAGCCAGACTAAGCCACAGGCATGCATATTTCACATTTTGGTTAGGATACCAATACCTTGCACCACAAAGGCTCTTGTAATGAGAGTCTGAAGACATCACCTACAATTTGAACCCTGGAATTTAGGTGAGTAGCCAAATGTCTTACCCCCTGTGGAGAAGCTAAAGGAATATGAAAGAGTATTCCACCCCATGGCCTCTTGAAAATACAATCAGCCAACTCGATGGATGTGAGTAAAATTATAACAATAATGATGAAAAAATAACAATTAATGCTGTTAATAATAATTTTTAATAGAGCTTGAATCAATCTCCATTTATTTGAAGTATTGAAGGGATAAGTCGCTGGAGGCTTAAGATTCACATTGAGCAGTGGAAGTACGAGGGTCGTTCAATAAGTAATATCCCATACTTTTTTCTCGGAAGATATTTATTGCTAACAGTCCCAATTTGGTGACAATATGTATGTATCAACATGCCGTGTCCATGTTCTATTTTTCCATGTAGTCCCCATCACGTTCTATGGCCGCTGCCAACATTTTGGGGGAGCATGTTTTCCCTGATAGTAAAAGCTCTTGCCTTGCAGGCATAGCAATGCCGAACGTGTCTGAACATGGAGCTCTGTTTCAGCATCTCCTGAGGCTGTAACTCTCTTTACCCATCACCCAACCGTACTCCTACCAACTGCAGCATCCTCACATACTGCACACAAACGTACATGGATGTCCACCACGGTTTCATTTTCTGCCCAGAAGAATTCAATTACAGCCCGCTGCTTTTACCATCAGTGGTATGCAGATACCATTTTGACACTGTAATACTGTTCTGACATCTGCCAGAAGTGTGCCAAACTTCACCAGTGCAGAGACCAAACATCGAATGTGAAACAGCAACAAGGACATTGATCTATATATCTCAATGGCTTTTAAAAAAATGTGAGGCATTACTTATTGAACAACCCTTGTAGAAGAGCAATATAGCACATGCAGCATCCAGTCACAGGGGAATCTACCATCACTTCAAATCACTGAAACACAATGCACTGCATTTCAATTTCGGTAAAGTTTTCTATTTCCTGCTTCCTTGGAAATATGAGAACTGATTAATTAAGCTTAAATGCACAAGAAATTTTTAGCAGAAATCAGTATCTCAATAGCATCCTTCAAGCCTTTCCACTTCTCAGGTAGTTCAGACACTTCTAGCGATTACGAAACTCACCACCTTCAAGTTAAATAAAAATCTGATGACAAAAATCGAATTACTTGTTGGCCAGTATTACAGTACATAATTTAGTTATTGCAACTGATCAACACCTTTAAAAGTAATTATCAGGTGAAACAGTTAAGAATCTTTACTCTCCAGTAATTAAATGATGCAGACATAGAAATTCGTTCAACGGTATCAGGCTCAACTGTGTGGAAGTTGATATTCACAAATGAAAAGAAGACTTCGTTGACTTCCACCGATTTATTTCCTTGGTGCGACATGTTTCGATCCATAGAGGTCATTTTCAAGTATGTACATCAAATTTGAATTTGTGCAGACATAGGAACTAGCCACTGTGCCTTCTGAAAGCTCCTCTTTCTGGATTATGGTGTTTCTACAAATACTATCATTCACATTCACTGCAGGGAACATCATTAACACCCACTAAAATATTATAGGCGTGAGCCACTGAGCTAACATTTACCACGTCTAAACCAGATTGCCGCAGCTGTAATGAGTTCCCTGATCAAGAAGTGGACACCTACTCAGTGGTATCTGAAATATAAATCATACAACACCGAATTGGGACAACCAAGGAAAAGAGTTATGTACTCCTGAGGTGTAATAAAAAATGCCAAACAATAATGAATTGGAAGGGAACACACACTTATTCATTATCAGTGCTTTAAGCAAGGAAAGCAAATTTTGCAGAGTATAAAAATTGGAGAAGAAAACAAATTCTTCCATTTCCAGTTATGAGTTAAATTAAAAGTTATTCAGAATTTAAAAAAACCTTCTCTTTCATTTAAGAAAATTTACTTCAAAAATGCAAAAAAATAGATCAATAACCTTGCATTAATAAGCACAGTATTTCCCAACCTACAAGATACAACAGCACATAGGACACACTGGGATCTCTCAGGTTAAATTTCAATGAGAAATATGTACTTGAAAGCGTTTATACAATTTATTTACAATTAATTGAAGGAATTACTGTCACTGAAATAATAGAACCCATTTGTTTTTTACTGCCTCAATTCAGTTATAATCAATAATTGTGATAAAGACATCCATATTCTTGCCAAAACAGCTTGTGTTGGTAGAGGATATAGTTATACCTTCCGCCCCGAAGAAATGCTGGCTGTAAGGCACATATGTGATTAAAAGAATATTGCATCTTGTGGGCCAGGAAATACAGTAATTAAATTCATTTTGTGAAAACCAGAGGTATTGACGGATTGCTTTTACCTTTTTGATATTTGTCAGCAGAAATTTGAAGACGAAAGAGCCTGTACCCCAGATAATCACGATCTATACACCACCCCATATCTTCATATAGACAAAGCTGGGCAATAAAACCACGATTAGGACCTACAAATCGCCGACAGCTTTTTACCCTAAAGAGAAATAGAATCGAATTACATTAACCGTATATTTAAAAAAGGCATACTAAGTTCCTAATACATTCAAGTGAAGTAAAGCTCAACTAAATAACTCCAATCTCATTAAAAAGGAAATTATGAGGAGTAAAAATATCATAATTACCTTTCAATAGCTTCTTCATATGAAATATGATGCTTCTTCATCAAGAATGCTGTGACTATTGTTGCACTACGTGATACACCAAAGTAACTGAAAAATCATTGCAGCATGAATTTGTTTAGGTCGACAATTACTTTAGGAGAATAAGTACTCAATAAATTTTAACAGAAATTCCTCAAGATACAGCTAATAAAGCAATTTTCTAATGAGAAGCTGTCTTTAAAATTTTGCAGTAGCTTTTGACTTAAATTCACACACAATTCAAAGGGTACACATTAGTACAGCTTAAATTTCAGCAAGTGGACCAAGACAATGGAAACTATAATTTTACTTAAAAAATAATCTCACCAATGAACAAGAACAACTCCCACTTCCATTCCATTGGCAATAAACTCATAGGCCCCTTCAAAATGACTCAGCAGATCTTCCTTAGGAAGGTCAGTAACTATAGGAAAATTTAATTAGAAAAAATATGACACAATAATATACTTCGTCAATCACGAAAACAATTCTATAAAATAAATAAATACTACTACTTACTACTCGAGGGGGGGGGGTATATATAAAATAAATACCTTGGATAAATTTTGTCACCATCCCCGGCAACTCTGTTATCTTTCTAGGAAGAGGGCACGAGTCAACAGTTAAAATATGGGTTATCTTATTACTAACTAATGCATCGACATCTGTGGCAGCAGTGAGGTTCCCTGCAGAAAAAGCATTAATTTTATCATTAAACTGTTGAATAAACTTCATAAGCAAAATACATAAGCATATGTTCAATTTCCATTCAAGCATTGAAAGAAATTGTAATGATTCCAAAACATGAAAGCCTAAGCGGATACACGAAGAAGATTCAAAGTAGAAAGAGAATTGAGAAACATATGAGGTATATTAAGAGAGAAATTGATACTTAAAGCTGACATGTCAAACCATTTCTGCAAAAACAACCTCATCCTAGTTAGTCACAATTTACATGTTCCAAAATATAACTACCGTATAAGCTTGTGTAAGAGGCGCACACGTGTAAGAGGCGCACCCCTATTTTAAGCATCGAAGCTATGAAGAAAAAAAAATTGCGACATTTTTTTTATCCTATCGTGCGGTGTTGCAGACGTATGCCTGGAATTTCGACAGTTATCGAAATGTCCTCTTTCGGTACTATTTGAAAGAGGAAATTTTGATAACTGCGGCGGCATAAGAGGGAGTAGAAAGAGTTCCGATCCTCTCTTTGCATACGCCATCGCTCTACGTTGCTTGTCCTACTCACGAACAATTTTGTTTAAAAGCTCTCGCAGGAGTATTGCAATAGAATTGCAGCCGTGGAAAATTTTAAGGCAAAACACGACAGGCAAATGGCATGAGCTTTCCCAAGAGATTGAACAACAATCGGGGCAACCTCAGCGCCGTAGGATAATAACCACGTCGTAGATTTAAGGCCCCTTGCACACGCACCGATTTTGGACGGCCGGTAAAATATCGGCCGTCCGCATTCCAATAGTGAACAATGGGAGAGCATTGGAGCTTGCACACGTACCGACCACACGCCGGCACCGGCAAAATGCCGGTTAGCTGCCGGCTATCGTCACTGTGGATCGCCGACGCCGGCTCAAAAACTTAGCAACGTATCGTTTGACCGGTAAAAATCCGGCGTGTGTGCAAGCATCGCTTCGCCAGTAAAATATCGGCCAATATTTTACCAGCCGTCCAAAATCGGTGTGTGTGCAAGGGGCCTAACGGAACTACACTCGGCTCTCCATCAGCTAATGCCTCTGCCGTTTTTTTCCTTTCCGAGACTCCACAGGAAAATATCAAGTTACAGGGGAACAATGGAAACGTGTTTCATCCCTACCCCATTCCACCAACTGACCTTTTTTGGTCTACCAGGTTCAATTCCCCGAGTTTCTGGAGGTCAAATGCTACGTGAGTCACCTTCTGAGCTCGAAGATACCTCGATATTTTTCAGCAATTGTATGACACGCACGAGGTTCTAAAAAGAATTAGACCTAACGCGACGTATATCTTACAGCATTTAAGTTTTTTGAGCTCTAATTGATTGACACAAAGATTTATAGCTAAAATAAGGCTACTAATATTCAACATAGTCCAAACAGCACAATTTCGGAAGAAACAAGCGTAGCATAAGCGCATTCAAACAAGACGATACGGACTGGAAACTCAGGCAACGCAAACTGCGTACATCACATTGCTGCGCCTTCGCCCCTTCGCTTTAAAGGCAACGACGTCACATGCTAGATCGGACGTGTTCTTCCCTTGCTCCTTCGCTCGTAGCTTTAAATACGGAGGGGAGGGAGCCCTCTTCCCCTCGACCTCTCCTTCAGCGCTCTTCACTTATAAGCATTTCCGATTTCTTCTATCCACCATTAAGTCCAACAATGAGCACACTCGTTCGAATTTTTTCAACCGCAGGTTGTGACACCAATATTACTATATGCAGTATAAATGCCGCGGGATGCCCACTCGTGGCAATAAATTTAGCGCGCGCTCCGGAGCGAATCACCCCGCGCGATCTTTTCAATGTTCACCTCTGGGGTACCGACGTGACGGCGCGATGCTTGCAAGAAATTCAAACAGGAGCATTTTAAAAATACGTCACTAAGGGAGAAACTCCCCTGCCTGCCGCTTGATTTTGACCCATGGTTTCAGATGACTGACTCACGCTGAAAACCAAGGCCACTCAGTTCCCCTTGAACTTGAACCGGTGAAGGGGAGGGGGGGGAAGATAAGAAGTTTGTGTAAGAGGCGCACCCCCATTTTCGGCTGCAATATCTGGGAAAAAAGGTGCGCCTCTTACACGCGCATATACGGTAATAACTTCAGGCTTTACTTTGTGAAACCTCTCCATATTGGAAGTAAGGGAATAAAACTTTTTAAGGTTCACTGTTATTTAATTATGGGCACGACCCGGGTTTCGTAACTTGGTTACATCGTCAGGTGACTGATCTTGCATGCATAAATGTATGATGCATGTAAGATCAGTCACCTGACGATGTAACCAAGTTACGAAACCCGGGTCGTGCCCATAATTAAATAACATTGAACCTTACAAAGTTTTATTTCCTTACTTCCAATTCTTACATGTTCCAGTTTTCATTCAATTACCCATGACTGGTACATAGTGACATCAAAATCACGCTTAGTCAATCATTGCTTCCTGGTAAGACTCAAGATAGAAAACAATTTCTTTGCACAAGTTCAACAGATGCAGGCGTTATATGGTGGAAGTTTGACATATTTAAATAAAAGACATTTTCCGCAATATTTTAATGTGTACGACATGTTTTGGCTCAAAGAGCCATCATCTGGTACAAGACATTTGAGTCCACTCTTCTACACAATCACAGATCATACGCAAGAACTCAAATGGGAATAAAAATGGAATATGTAATTATGCAATGACTCTGGGAGGAACAATGTCAATAATAGAGAAATAATTGTCCATAATAAGGGGTAATGCTGGTATTATTCGGCTGAGGGTACCAGCCCAAAGGATCTCAGAAAGTGCCAAGAAATACCATCCTTCTCCTACAGGCCCTGTATCCAGCCAAAGCATCCTCATTGCATCTCCCACGTAACAGCCATTGTGGAGGCAGTGAATGGCAAGTTTTCAGTACTTTAAAACTGGATCAACTTAGCTGAGGGAGTAAACTCAGATGGAATACCTTATGCCCTTACAATATGACAAGATCATGTGGACTCTCCCAAGAATCAAGTCGCGAGCCTTAAAATTTTGGTTACACACATGTAGTTCCATTGTGATGAATAAGGATGCTTGAAGTTCATGTTTTCAATTAACAAAACCTTGTAAGACTCAACAAATGTACTTTTGCAGGATTGAAATTCACATAATCATAAAGGTTTCGTTCACCATTTTTCTATTATTGCTGACTGTGATAGTGTTTGAAAATTAATGAGAACCGTATGTATCCATTTTACGATTCATTGCCTACTTCTCGAGCTATCAGCAGCAATACGCTTCTTGGCCTCCTGCATCTATCTCACAATGTTTGTTCTCATAAGCACTCTAATAAATGATTCTTTTTGTTGAAGTTTGGGAGTATCTGAATAACATTATGAACCTATGAATATGTCACTAACTGTTGAAAAGTAGGCGGCATCTTTCTCACTTTCAAGTTACGAGAAAATGGCTGCATAAGGAGGACTATTTTTCATATAACTTTTCTTTCCCATCCATCCATAGAATTATCTTACTTAATCATGATTTTGGGTCTAAGCGAATGACATTATTAACTGTGAATCATTTTTTTGATAGATGAGTGTTTGAATTATAATTGATGAATTACTGCATTTAACTTTCTTTGATCAATCAATGAATGAAATGAACTCTCTAAAATTTTCACTGCCAACCACCACTGAATCTGAATATGTAACTCAGCAGCAGTCTATGATGATATTAGTCAGTGGTATACAGATGCCCTACAATCTAATGGTAACTGAGTCAAAAATATGGATATAGAAAGCAAATTTATTATAGATTATCACATCATTAACATGATTGTTGTCACCAATATTTGATCAGAAGGCAAAAAGGCTATCATTATGATTTTAACAAAAGACATCTTGCTATGGTTCTCTTAGAACACAGTCAAGAACAGTCAGTCAGTCACTAATGAGGAACAGTGCTGTAAATATGCATTAACTCAAGCTGGGTTGGCAACTGGGAGCTCCGTGGTCATTACAACTATGCCTAATGATAATGAATAGTTAGCGTATTTATCTGAATACTTCCCTTTTTTTCCAAAAATGCCAGTGGTAAAAGAAAAGGGGGGATTATATCAAATGCATTTTTTTAATTTTTTTCCAAAACAGAAGCCTCAAAATTAAGGGGGGAAGGGTGAATATATTCAGAGGGGGACTATACTCGGATAAATACATTAATAATGGACTGTGACCATAAAAATATTAATTTATCAATGTTCAATGAATTTTAGAATTATTTTCATAAGCTACAACAGAATAGATCTAGCTGCCTTACATCAAAAATGCAAGTTATGGGAACAAAAAACTAAAGGAATACCAAGCACTGCAGTTTGATCAACACAATTTTGTATGTAAAGATAGGGTACTCTTTTGAGAAAAAATAAAGAGCAAGAAATACTACTAAGCAGAGAAATTTTTAAAGTGTAAGATCCAACATGGAAATGAACAGTCTCTCTTATCCTTTTTCTCCTATTGGAATAGGTTTCTTAATTTAAATGATAGAGCTCCTAAAACTTGGGTACCTAGCTTTTCTTTTTACAGACAATAGCTGCAGGACTTTGGCGATGGACATTAAGCTAACATCATTTGAGCATAGGATGTCAACAAGCCTCTGATTTAAAAAATTGCTTTTGCCATAGCAAACATTTTCAAACCAGCAGCGTGTACTAGCCCTTCAACAGCTATACCGTACCCAGCATCAGTGGCGGATCCAGGATAGGGAAAAGGGGGGGTCAACATACCAGCAGTAGTGCGAGTCTGAACAAAATTACAATTCTATCTAGTGTAAATTGGATGCCCAAGGGGAGGGGCTATAGCCCCTTAACCTCCCCCCATGGATCCGCCACTGCCCAGCATCACCATTTTTCATGACTAAAATAGAGGACTGGCATATAGATCAATGATGTTTTATGAGAATTAGATTCCATGAGAAAAGTCCCTGCGACTCCAACCATGGCTCAAAAGGCAACAATGCTGATGAAGATGACTGGAGAAACAGGCTTAAAGAAGTGAATTTTAACCCAGGCCCTCAAAATATGAAGTCAATATTTTGTAACACACTACCAACCCAGTCTTTGCAAAATGCAGACTGTTTACAATGTTATCACGGATAGAAAAGTAATATTTTTCATATAACTAACTTCCCAAGACAATAGTTAAATTCAATAGACTGATTGAATTAAAATGCCTCATTAATTACTGTAACTGACATGGCTCCACTTTTCACCCCCATGGATAACAAAAGTTATCTAGCATATTTTGAAAGCTACTACCTATAAACAAACCACTAATGCATTTATTTGATTGATTGGAAAGAGATTGAAAGGATACCTAGGGCAATAGTAAATCAAAGTTGGGGCTATAGGTATTATAATAGGTATGTTGAGTAGACCACCAACCAAAGATGCCATTATAGCCTCTTTAGAAAAATTATTTTTCGAACTTATATATGGTCTCTAACATCTCTTTTTTCTATTTAAAGCATCATAATCCAACATACCAAGAATGCCTAAAGTTACTTTTAACATAGTATAAAAATTAATACATTGCCTTAGTAACATATTTTAATTGAATTTAACTAAGGCTGGATGAAGAGTTTTTATCTTATTTCATCCCATATTAATAATACACATAAAAATACGGTTAGGGCACATTATCATCTGAATCAATGCAAGGTTTCTCACACATTTGGCATCCAATGCTAGAATATACTCCGACCAACATCATGTGCTATCCATTCTTTTACTTTCAATCAAATTAACATAAATAAAGATATATTACCTGGAACACGATCATGATATGCCACAATAAATGCGTTGAACCTGAACGTCAAGCATATACATTAATAGATTAAATGCAATACGTTTATTCATATGCTTATGAACTCCACCATATTAAACATTAAAAGTTAGTGGCAGCTGGAAAAGGGTTACTTTTACCATATACTGATGGTAAGAACGACCCGATTCCAAATTAATGTAAGCAATAAATGTTCATTTTCCTGAAACTCAGGACTTAAGGCAATGAATTTCAAAATTAAAAAATCTGTTCGGATATCTTATCCGAACTAATGAACGAATCCCATTTCCAAGAATAAATGTACTGGATATCAGCTTAAATCATGGCGAACATACGAAGTAAAACTCACCCAACCATAGGCCAGGCTCGATAAGATCTAAGTTTGTTGGTCCTGCATCGAAATCCTCACGTTCTAGGTTTGTAGGCCTCTTTTTCTTCTTTGACGACCCTCTCTCTTTCTTCTTCGTTTGATCCATTTTATCTGTCCATCGCGCGAATTTTCATTCAATTGACTTTTAATAAATTTATGGAAGTAATAACAACCACGAACTACGTTAACGTTCCCAACAAACTCACCTAGGTCGTGGAAGCTCTTTCACACCCTGACAGCGAATTAATGAAATGCACCAAATGCAATTAAATTCATCTCGAACACTTCTCTTCTATATAATTGCACATTATAAACACGTGTGACAAAAATACATCGTGCTTCTACAACATTGGTTTTATGAATTTCTTTTATCGATCCAGTTTAGCGCGTTCTTGCGAATTTCGCTACTCCTTTGTCGAAGCCGTTGAGCGGTGCATTTAAAGTTTTATCCAGCTCAAACTTTGTGATACTGATGCGTCTTACGATTCAGCACGCGTCTTACCAGAAAACAGCTTTGCTGAATCCATCTTCTTGACAACTTTGGCTATAAACTGAGTGGTATGCGTGGGAATAATTACAAAAATTAGATATTTTACGCATGTTTTAAGATGTTTCATCTATGTGTCTTCTGCATACATGCCTTGTGTGTCTGTGAAGATTTTATACAGCCGCCTACATATTTTGGCGAATTATAATTCACCATTACTTTTTGTCCATTAATTAGAGTCGTAAGCTTGGTTTAAATCTCATTAAAAAATCCATTCAATCACGTACTGTGCGCTGAAATTTTTTCTCAGCACTAAAAAATTTAAATGCACCGTTAGATTCATTATAAGGTAATAAGTTAGGGTGGAAAATACATTGTTTTGAATACATATATTTGTTACGGACTTTTTCCTATGTGAACCTTTATCCCATTTTTTTAAATATTACTTATAATCTCAACTTTTATATTAACAATTTTATAATCTTAATGGGGCAGATCAATGGAACCTTGAGAAAATAAAATATGGTATGGGCTGGGCTGGGAAGGAATGGACTGCAGTAAAAATAATTGTTGATTTAAAATACTGTGAATGAATCTTTAGGAATACATACATATCATTTTCTTGTTTTAGGTTGGGTGGCCATAAATGTTTTGGTCTAGACATCTTAGTTCTGGGGGGTGGGAGTTAAGGGCGGTCACCAGTGAAGTTCGAAAACCTATACTGACTTCATGGAAATTTGAAAAATCAAAACTATGATGATGATTAGCAAGGCGGTGGGGACAGGAACCGACAAAGGGGAAGTGGCTGTTTACTGCTACCATCACTGCAATAACGTTCTACTCCAAGCTGTCAGTGCGTTCTTTCATTTACTATAAACTTCTATTGCTGCATATTGTAGAGAATTTTCAGAAACCGTCAGGATGCCCTCAATAGTGGTCTAAACCGGGTTGTATGGCCACTTCATGTTTCAAGTAATCCTCTGTACAGAATCAAAAAATCTACCCCGATGTGTAATAACGAGTCCTCTTTTATATTAATAATAAATAAGAATGAATTGTACAAGCATTCTGTCTTTTATTGAATTAATTTTGGTTTGTTCAAACAAATATTATATACCTAATATGGCTCACTAGAACAAGAAAAAAATTCTGAAATTAATATATAATATATATGCTAGAACCAGAAAATAAATAAGGAAGTAAAGATAATATCTGAGCTTTAAATAATTATTTTTCTTAAGAAACAAAAAATTACAAAGAAAGTGGTTCAATGGAATAACCCATTCCCATGAAAAAATATACCAATGGATTGCAATGGGTTTGGTGCTGTCTCAATTGAACTTACGAAGCAATTCTCAACAATGAGTAGCTAATATTTCCGTAAGGGTATATGATCATAGTTGCCAGCAGAAGGCACAGTATTGTAATGTATGCTGTTCAGGTCATAAATATGTAGCCAAGATCCAGGATTATTTCTGGGGAGGCTCAAGGGTTTGACAGGAAAACGATCTTCTCATTGTTGGGATAAAAATTAACATACAACAATTATTGTACAAAATATTCTCTTTATTTTAATATCAAATTAATTTATTAATATGGAATTAAATGAATGAGGCTGCAAAATTCGCAAAACTAAACGAACATAATAATAACTGTATAAAAATCTTGTATATTTTTTAAGGGTTTGGGGGGTGGGGCAATGCCCCTATGTACCCCCCCCCTAAATCCACCTATGTATGTAGCATAACATATTATAAATACCCATGTTAAAAATTATTATTCACATCATATTCAGTAATTGGTACCTCTTTGTTAGCCTCCATTACCAATAGTTTGGCCTTCTTACAGTACCTCCATTAAGACCTGTATCAGGTCATAGAGAGTGAGACAAAACCAACTGTCTTTGATTAATATTACCACAAAGTCTTAATTTGCATGACTGTATTATGTAACTGAGCACCCAGGTACAAGGGCTTCATATAAGGGGAGAGAACTTGTCCTAACTAGAGACAAATATGAAGGTTTATGATATTCACTATCTGCTTCTTTGCTTTAATTTCATGCACTTACTGATTATGTATTGCAATATTATCTTATGTTATGATAATATGTGGTGCTATTAATGTCACATTACAAAAGCACTACATAATGACAAGCAAAACATATTTCTAACTTTATCAGAGTAGGTACTGTAATGCTAATATTTCATTTTAACGCACATACATAACATTTCACATTTCATAAGTTCATAACACATTTTCTCAGCTATCAATGAAGTTCATAAAATAGGTATGTACTCTTCTGGGTAAGAATTAATAACCCTTAGGTACACAATAGTCTATGATACTCTCATGAAGTCTACTTGATTCAACTGCTTGAACCCAATATTCATAAAAAGGGAGTTAGCTGCATGATTATCCGGACGAGTAAGTATATAAGAATGAATACCCTTGTCTCCAAGAGATTTCACTAACTTTTTGACGATCACAGAGCCATAGCCTTTCCGTCGATATTCCTCAATGGTGTGAAGCATTCCAATACCATAATAGGTATTCAGTACCCAGGACACTAATTTTGAGTCCTTTTTTGTAAAAATGCCAACAGTATCAAAGACATTTATCATTTGAGTAATAACATCTAATGAGTTCGCTCCTGCATAAGGCCAGTGAAGTACCACTGTAGCAGCGTGTTCTGGTTCCAAGTTAGATAAATACATGTCTTCAGGGCACCTGTAAAAATAATGCATGAATTAGACAGAAATAAATAAACTGATTTGCGGTAAACTACAGTAGATCACTCATTACACTGGGGAACAATTTTTAACTTATTTTCTGTTGACTTCAAATTTTGAGCTACGTTTGGGTAAAATAGGTATGCTGATTTCAAGTTAGTATTTTTTTTAGTTTCAAGCTGAGTTAGTTTTTTTCTACCACATCAAGTTTTTTCACTATTCCTTGTAAAATTGTGACCACTCTCTACTTAATTGAGCGTCCGTCATGGTAGGCATCATTGGCTGGCATTAACCTTTTGTGACTGTAGCTAGGTGATTGATGCTGGAGGAGGCCAGTGACAGGTGCGCAGTTTGTCGAATTATGCAGGAAATATCGTAGTGAGATGCAGGCACGTAGTCCAAAAATTGCTCAATAGGGATATATTGTAACAAAATTATTTCAGTTACCTTTGTATGAGTGTGTTTTTTTTTTTGTCTGTTCATGTTCCCGCGTGGGAGTCTAAGTGATTCCCAATGACTCCCATAGAGGCGTTTCTCTGTGTGTGTGTGGTGGATTTTGGAAATGAGAAAGGTGATGCGAGAATATGACGAGGTGGGAAGGAGAACGGTTAACCGGACAGTGAGAGACGGTTGAGACAGAGCCCGAGGAGCAGGGGTCGCGAGAAAGTGGCCGGGAGAGAGAGCTTCAAAAGTGAATGACTGGTGAAGCTGCCTTTACACGGAGTGACGCAGTTCTTCTGAGGACATCTCACTGGTTTACGTAAGCATAGAAAATTCCGAACCGCTGAGAATTCCAACCCAAGTCCCTGAGAATTAGGGCGAGGTGGTTCCACCTGTGCTAGCTGGGGTGATGGTGGAAAGCATTTTGAGAGGTTAAATTTTGCACCCTCAAGACTGCATTTCACAAAAATTACTTAGTGGTTTGAACCACTTACCCTCCAAATTGCTATGGCTTAGTTAACTTAGTTAGGAAGATTTTGTAATTGAATCTAAGATGTTAAGATTCAGTTCTAACCAAGTTGAAAAAAACAATAATTATAAAAAAGGGTGGAAGCATAAATTTTAGCATATAAGATACTTACTGAAAATTGACAGATTTTGCCAAGTCAGCAGAAAGCCAATATTCATTGAAAGTATTAGGCCCAGCAACATTATGATCTCTCATTGCCTTTGCAATCGTAGGGGATATTTCCTTTGGTATGCAGCTTAATAAAACAGATCCATCGTTCAAATTAACAACCTTCCCTGCTTTTAAAGCATTAGCAATGCTCAAATTAGGCAGAGCAGCTGAATATACTGTGACTATGTAAGCTTCCGCCTGAAAAATACAATCAGATAATGGAGAAGCATACACAAGTAACATGAACTAAGGGCCATATCACAGTTGCATCTTAAAGCAAACTACCCTCCTATTGTTACTTAATGACAAATATTAGTTTGAGGGCAGTTAGAAGGCTCATTTATCTTCCTACCAGAAGGCAACAGTCCTTCTAAATGATGGGAGCAACAGGCCAAATTTGAAATGGTTGCCTTAGATAAGAAATTCTCAAAGGAGTAGCACCTGATAATTTGGCCCTCATAACTCAAAAAAGTGATATATCTAGATAATGCAGAGGCACACACAAATAACATGAACTAAGGGCCATATCACAATTGCATCTTAAAGAAGACGAACTGCTGGAGATAGTGTGCAGTAATCTTAACCCTATGGTTGGAAGAAAATTACTTTGCTTTTCTACAAAACACACACTTTATTGTAATATTTGTAGAATTTGTATGAATTGTATGTTTTTAGAATTTGTAGAATAAAGTGTGTGTTTTGTAGAAAAGCAAAGTAATTTTCTTCCAACCATATAATGGAATTCTACAAAGTAAAGACCTCAACAATTCAGTGCATCAATCTTAACCCTGATTATTCTTGGCACCTAATAGTTAAACCGCAGTCATTTGAGCAGCTTGTTCGTTGGGGACGTAACTATGATGAAAGATGAGCCATCGCTGAATCCTATAGAGACCCTCCACCTGTGGAAGAAATGGTTGATGCCGAATTCAGGGATAGAAATTGGCGATTGGGGTAAGGAGTAGCGCCCCCCGAATGTTGGCCTAGAAATAGCCACCTTTGACAAAGGCAGCATTTACCCCCACGTAGGTACGGCGAGTGGCAAAGATCAAACCATACGGCAGAGCCATTTTCAAACCACAGAAATGCCCCATATGGGAAATGAGTGGTCCGTGGAGTTATGAAGCCACGAGGCTATCCCGGAAGATTAGTAGCGTGCTGAGGTCGGCCCACAGAAATCAAAATTGACCTATCGCCAAAAATAAACATTTTAATAGATGGGTTAGTTTCCACTGCCATTGTTAGATTCAGGTGAGTTTGGTGTCATGCATTTCATAAGATTTTTTGAATACACTGACCACTGGGCAGAATATCATTAAAGTAGAGAAAATTTATTATGGGGTGGATTCGACGCCCATTAGCATATAAGCACTAGCATAGAGCACTTAGCATTAGCATAGAAAGGTCAAGCTTAGTATTACAATACAAGGGAACTTGTGGCAACCCACTCCAAATCCCGTTATTCTGGCTGATTGAAAGAGGTAGCCTAGGAAAAGCAGCTGGGAGAAGCGAGGGAGGATGAGCCATGCCTCACTCTATGCTATTGGTGGAGCAGCTTGGCTGGAGGTGAAATCCTCCACCAAAGGAAATGGCCTCCGATCAGTAGGGACCTAACATTGGTGGTGGCAAATGGGCCCAAACATATACAAGGGAATTTTTGTCCGCGAGCGGTGTGCATTGTTTTGATAAAGCTCTTGTCGAATGTTTGGACGAGAGAAGAGCTGCTCCCGGGAGGCGACCAAAGGCACCTTTTTCGACCACTGCTACCTCCTACAGCCAAGGTAACAATCCTCCATCCCTGTTTCTAACCTCACCTTTACCCCAAGTCTTTTAGTTGATTTCATGGCCACCACAGTTCAGAAAGGTGATTTTTTTTAATCGACCGTTTCTTTGTTATTAAATTTTGATGCTCGTGTTCAACAGTGCTTTTTAATTTTTTGTGCTTTAGACTCCTCCGCATACCCCCGGGCCCCAAAGTACGTTTCAATTTCAATGGTTCCAATTCAAAAACCATAAGGAACGGATAACTCTCTTACTTTGTGCTATTTGGGCTGTTACCATTTAAGCAGTATCTGTGACTTTGCTAATTACTATTAATTATAAGATGTTACCTACCTTGAAAGAAGCAATAATGGTACCATATCCTGCTCTTGATTCATAGAACACTTTTGTTTCTGCATGAGGGTAATGAGTGCTCCAGAGCATACAACTCTGTATAAAATTATACATCTGTAGAAAAAAAATCAAGGATGAAAAACGTAAGTTGCCTAATGAAGACCACAATGCTGAACAATATTTCCCAAGCGATATATGAGAGTATATCAGTGTGGGTTTCCTGTTTTTACATTTATTGGGTGGAGAAAAATTGTGTCACAAAATTTCAACCCTGGATAGCTGATTCCAGTATGAACCAAAATTACTGATGACTGATGATAAGATGTTTACAGGCTGACTCACAAAAAATATTGGGAGGGCCCTAACCGGGGATCTTGCCCCGGTAAATTTTATAAGTACATAGCGGGTTTTAAGTTTTTTAAACCCTTTCACTGCTGTGAACGTACCTAGTACGTCCGCACGGCAGACTGCGGTGGACGTACTTTTTCTTCCTCCCTGCTATGCGGTCAGCACTTTCGCCGAAGCACTTCGAAGGGACCCACTAATCAAGGACCCTTTCCTCGACGAACTCACCCATGCAGGACCGTCTCATCGGCCCTACCAGCGGGGGCCCTACCTCCGGAAAAGTGACCGCTCTGACTGCAATTTGAAAATCTATCAATCAATCCGATCATCACAAAATGATTGTTTTCATTGCACTCCTGCCAATCAAGCGATCAAATACGTCTTTGAATCGTGTTTCTGCGATGAAAAATAACGATTTTGTTAACTTTGATGAAATGGCCATTTTCCGGTGGTCCGCAGCCACGCTTTTTTGCAAAGTTAATTAATTGGTTTTTTTTCATCGCAGAAACACGGTTCAAAGACATACTTGATCGCTTGATCGGCAGGAGTGCGATGAAAACAATCATTTTTCTATGATCGGATTGATTGATAGATTTTCAAAATGAAGTCAGAACGGTCACTTTTCGGGGAGTTGCGTGGATGAGTTCGTCGAGGATAGGGTCCCGGATTAGCGACCCTTCGGAGGGTGTACCATGCCCATCCTTGTATTACCTGCTCCATAGTCACACGAAAGGCATTTTAACCTTTTCGCCGCATGTGAGGAGAAAGTTTTCAGAGATTGAACAGCAGCGAAAGGGTTAAAGCATTTTAGAAGAGTTATATGATCAACATTAGAACCCTGATAACTTGAATCTTGATATCTGGACACTCCTGGGAAAATTTACAAGCCTGACGCACTTTTTCCTCACACCCAAAATGAATTTTTGAGGGGGCTCAGGCCCCATGGAATCGGTGCCACTGGATGATTAGGTCAAAAATGCACCATTTTTAAGCTGCAGAAACTTTGAACCAAGCTCTCAGATTGGCAGTGAGTTTGCCCTGTTGCCGAATGCATTGGACACATTGTGATCTCTGCCAGTCAAAGCATTCCAAGTCATGATTTCTCCAGAGCGTCCGGCAATTGGGCAATCGGAGAGCTTGGCTCAAAGTTTCTGCAGTATAAAAATGGTATGTTTTTGACCTAAACATCATCAACAATTATTCTCCGCCCTGTATACAGAAACATTGTGGATAAAATTACCTGAACAGAAGACGGCCAGTTCTTTGAAAGTTCTTGAAGAACAAATTCTATTTTTTCATGATCAACTAGCAACCATTCATCTGTTTCACAACCTAGTCCTGCCATTTTTAACTAGGGTCAAAATCTGTAAATCAGAAAGCAACACAAAAGTGAAAAAATAAAGCAAAACAATGTGAGATATTCACAAATTTTACAAGCACAATTAATGGTTAATCTGCCATTATCTAAAAGTTTTCCTGATTAAAATGACCTTACCTATTAGTATTTATTACAGTCACTTCCTAAAAAATACATGCAAACTGAGTTCAGAGATCAATTTACACAAGAAGTGCAGAGTTAATGAAGCTATGCCTGAAGAACTGGTTATAAAATACCATTCCAACAAGGCAGCGGCATCTGGTCTTGAAATACTTGGTTTATGGAATGGAACAAATGATTCCCCATCCAAGAGATGGCACCTATCCCATCTAACAATAAGATGCACAAATGTGCACAGTTCACAGGAACTGTGAGAAATCCTAAATGGGGCAAGATGAATAAACAAGGCAACATTAAGGAGTACAGGAATAAACAAAAAGACTGAAAATGGACCAAGGAAAATAATTCGCTAAAATATACTGGTGAACCTCAGGCAGATACTAGAGGCAGGGATGAGGATGAGGTCCCCTCTACATCCAAGGGAATATTTTTTCCTGCTGCAGCTAAAACTTTGACACTGAAAAGAGGCTATCTATTGATGACGAACCAAATTTACTCCCTTGTAGAAGACCTTCCGTTCCTTAACAAATATGAAAATATCTCTTAAAAAATGCAAATGTGTGACCCAGAAAATCAAACTCATAATTTAGCGACTAGGTAATTATATGTAACTATCCCCATTGTAAACGCTTCCTGAAGTTTCCCTCCCGAAATGAGTCTTAATCTACCTCAGTGGCAGAGACATGTCACAAAGTCCACTTTAAGGAACAGAAAATATTGCAATCCAATCGGACTATACTTGAGAAGAATCTATTAGTAATGACAGAATTTATATGCAAAATCGATAAGAAACCATCTCCTAAAATATTTGGAAAACGTGAGCTCCTAAAGAATGCCTAGTTGCTTCCTACCGATATCGACCAATATATTTTGGGCCACTCTCATAATTCCCGCTAAGCTCGGGGCTGAAAACGGACCAATCAACGAGGGGCAACTGCCGGCATAGAGATACCGGTGTTTTCGAATTCATCTCAAATTCGGCCCAGCAAATAGATGCCTTGTATAACGAAGGCAAAACAACGCAATCGTCATAATATCATTGCCTACATAGTCCGTAGATGATCTGATATAATTTTATATTCTCCGAGATTTTTGCTCGTTGACGTTCTCGGATATTCTACCTTACCGGCTGATGGCCATGAGCCCTCAGTTAAAGCGCAATGTTTTCATCATGGTCCTTGACAATAATGCATCATGCTGCCCTCTGTTGCACCGACGATAAATAGTAAGGCTTCTCAAATCGATTTACAACACGCTTTTTCACGAGATATAATCGTCTGGTACATATGAGTGCACATTCTCAGGCAGGTAGTGCTCATAAAAAAATACGCTCCTTGTCATAGGTTTTGGCTATATTCGACGAGATAAAATATTGATCACCGTAAAATACAGCCATATAATATGAATTCCTGATTTAACTCACATTTTACTGGGGCGGCGCTGGTCTTCAACCTAAAGTAGCGATGTTTTCCCACAAATGCATCCTTTCAAATCAAACAGGTGGACGAAGCGCTCACGATTCGGTTGAAATCGCATCTGCAGGTGAGAGTGATAAGATACCAGGCGACCTTGTTTTTCGCACACGACATGCCTTCGGACGGCTGGTTACTGGGCGAGGACATTCGCTTTTATGTCGTGCATCTCTCGATTACTGAAGGGAAAGTAGGACAAACTCTTCGTAAAGATTACATGCCCGCGCACTCTAACTCCCCGCATGTCGTAGGCTTGCGAATATTACTACGCAATAACAGTTGTCAGCAATACACAATCGCAGCACATGCAAATATATCTTCACTCCCATTTACGGTATCGATGTTTCTCATTACATTTTTACGTAGTGGCAGAAAAAATTTATGTTCGCTATCCTCCCTCGCGGATTAACTCTCACTCACCGAATGTGCTTTCGCTGAATAATCGCGACATTGAATCCGCACGGCGACAAGGCAAATTACGCAAGAGCGTTCGCAATTAATGCGGGAACACGCAGCGTTCAAAAGACGGCTAATATTCGAAGGACTAATCCCGTCATTTTCACGGGATAAGAAAAAACTTCTGGCGCACCGATAACATCTATAAGCAAAAAACCGTAAAGAATAATCATTTTTCAATCGAAGCACAACGTATATTTGTCTCTAATTATCTTGAAGCAAGTTGATATTATAGAGGAAAGAAGAATAAAGGCCAAAATGAGAGGATACAACAAAAAAATGAGGGTTGCATACGGCACAAAGGATTATGCACTTCCGAAATGTCCAATCACAGAAGAAAAGTAGATTTGGAAGGTCATGTCCTCTAAATTCCCAGAATGGCCGACAGTGAATGTGAAGGTGAACTTGGGAGAGGAAATTCAGAGGGGAAGGCAAACTTATAATTTAGGTTTCAGACGATCCCCTCGAAATTCCTGGCCATGCCACTGCCAAAAGTTTATCACGGATGGACTCATTCAGGCCAAAAAAAAGGGTTTCCGTATAAAAGTACAGACAAACATAGGCGGATTCCAGGGGCACGTGCCCCCCCAGACTCTTAAAAAATATGCAAGATTTTTAATATGGTCCCATCATCACTACGTTCGTTTTGTATTACGAGGTATCCTTGTGCCCCCCCCAGAACAAAATCCTGGATACGGCCTTGCTTGTGCCCCCCCAGAAAGAAATCCTGGATCCGCCCCTGACAATTACTCCAAAAAAGGTAATTTTACGGTGAAAATTGATGGTATGAGGCGTAACTTTGTGAAAGAGATTCATTATGAAAAATGAAAAGGATAAAGAAATTCTGGATCCGTCCCTGCAGACAGATACCTGTTTCGACAAACCCTAACAAAACAAAATGCCAAACAGTTACCCAATTGGGCCCCAAATATAGTGCCTTAAGGCAAACAGAGAATTTAAACATCAAGGAACTCAGGTCTTGTCATAATGAGCAGAGCATCCCCTACTTGGACTCATGCATATTTGGCCTGCCAATCAGCATTGAATGCATATAAACCTATTCTGAAACAAGCCTATCTAAACAGTGTATCTCAAAAATGACAATTACGCGATCAATGCAAGTAACAACCTCTGAATATAATCGTGCATAGTACATCAAAATATTTAATTTTATATTCGAATGCAGCAGCCAGAACTACTAAAGGCAAATGCAACTCTTTTGTGCAAGTTGCCTTACCACAATGTGCAACTTCGTACAGTCATTATCGCCACTAGTGTCTCCAATGAGGAGAAAAAGGAGAATTTGGGAGGGGAAGAAGAGAAAGGGAGGTGAGAGGAGGGGTGGGGGAAGGAGTAATGAATAGATGGATGGAGGAGATAAGGGAGTGGGTACATAAGGTAGAGAAAAGAGCTATGAGCGAACATTGCATGGAATACTTAACTATATTTACAGTTTGATAATGATTTATTGATCTGTATTACAGACCATTCTGTAGGAACCAAATTTGAGATACTTTATTCCTGGAAAGTATTCATATTTGCATCTCCGTGATAATTTAACAAACCTTGGAAAAAGTAAATCCTCTGATCAACCTGCAATGCAAAGAGCTAATGACACATGGAGTAGAGGTGCATGGTGGTATGACATACCAGGAGGAGTTGTGCTTAAAGGGGTAATTTTACATGGAGGGGCAGTTTGTGACTCCTTAAATGTGACTGAATAGTCACTCTGCTCTCTTTGACGAGTTGCAAATTTGTGCTACCTTATTTGCTTTATTTTGGATCATATATGCACTTACATGCATAGGCTTGGTGAAAATAAATTTAATTGTACTTGACTGGAGTGTGAGTGAAATAAATTTAAAACTTTTTAAAACAAGAACATGCCTTCATAGGGAATATACAAAGGGAATATTGGCTTCACCAGGGGAGGGGAGAAGAAGGTAAACATGAGCTTCCATAAAAAGGATGCATAGCGTAGCTTTCATGTGAAACTGTAGGATTTAGTAATATTAATCATGACATCAGACAAAAAAATTTACAATTCTGCAACATATAAATTCAGATATTTACACTTGGGACATTCACTCTGCCCTAGGGAGGGTAGGAGGTAGAGGGAGTGTTTATTGTATAATATCTAACAGAGAAGTTAGTGGTTTGGGCCATCCTTCGGCAGTACCTCGGTGCAGGGTGGTATGAGAAATTGGGGAAGCTTCCCATATTACAAATGATCCTTGCTCTTGGGGTGGAGCAGATTGTAGGAGACCATATTTCATTTATGCTAAGAGATGCATCAAAACAAACAATATTTCAGCCCTAAAAGACTATCACATTTATCATCAAGACAAGAGTTTTTTCAACCCCAAAAATCCAATTTTGAGTCCCCAATACTTAGGACATGGGTTCCCATTATTTTAAAATAGCCAAATTTCAGCACATGAATATAAATTTCATTTAGGTCATTTGAGATGAGGGATTTTTCTAAATTCTGAAAAAGGGCCGGTCTATTGAACAGACACATATATGTACAGTCAACTCCAAAAGTAAATGTGGGAAGATCAGCCGCGCCACTCCTAGGACCCAGCTCGAACCACGTCAAATTCGCATGACAAACTTTCGGATGTTGGCACTGCATTTGAAAAAAGACGCGGTAAGAGGAGTTGGGGGTGGTTGGGGTGGAAGAGAAGTGGGATGAGGAAGCTACGAACTGCGAGAAGTTCTTTGGTTTGCGCCGTATAGTGTGAGTTGAATGGACACTACCTTTCGAGCTATTTTATCGGCGACAAAAATTCTTTCGTGGACTAAAAACATACGAGCGGGATCCCAGGCAGTACAATCTTAGCCGGCATGAGTGACGAAGAAAGGCCTTAGAGAGCCCCTCGATTTTCCGATGCGTTGTGTTACGGGGCAACATCGCAACACTCAAATTTCAGTCCACTAATTCTATTTAAGCTCAAAAATTTTTAGAAAGGCGTCACTTATCCCTGCATCGAGCTCCAGATAATTTCTCAAAATATTTCTGATAGAGTGCTATTAAAATACTGCATAAAACGATTTTTGACGCCTCATGACCTCTTGCCTCCCCTATGAGAGACAACGTGAAATTCTAATTAGGGATCTCACCCCTCCAATCTTACACAAACAATTGTCTAGTTTTCTTAGTTATGCACATAGCAAAAATTCACTTTTGAATTTCGTTTTCAACAAGAAATGTTTTGAGTAGGGTTTGATTGTCATGGAAATGGTGAGAGAATTTTAAGGATTTTTTGCTGCAACTAAAGTTCTGACTGCTAAGAAGAAATAATTCGATGGCCGGGAGCGTGAAACAAAAAATCTTTTGGCTGGGGTGGTTTGGATAAGTCTTAACTAATTCTTTGGATGTGAGAATTGAACGCAAGGAATTTTACAGCCAGCACAGCATTTCACCGTCCTTTAGGTGGGAGACTCAAACTTTTAAGTGCATTACTCTTACCTATTCGGATGCGATATCTAGCTGTTAGGTTGCATGCAGCCACAAATAGTAGTTTTAGACCACAAATTCGCTTCTGAACATTTAAATTTGTTTTTGCATTAAATAATGACAGGTGTTTTTACGTTGATAGATAAGTATTGTGGTGGAAATCATCGGTTAAATATTTCGACAAAACAAACGGAAAACTCTCAACTCACAATTTCTAATAACCATTTATTTTCTATTTTGGCGAACTATAATTATTCATGTTTTCATGCAAATGATTACTACAGTGCTTGACGTGTAAGAAGCGCAATGGTTTCGAATAATAAGAATGATAATAAAAAGACGCTCAGGAATTTTATTCAGCTTGATGTGTGCCATAAATATATTTAATCGGAATCGATGCTCTATCACTCCAGCACCAGTGGGATGGGAATTGGAAGCGAGTTTTTACTGGCCAAGATGTTATGTGCCAAGTCAGCACCGGTAAGTGTGCTAGTATCTTAGTGACCAGACACCAAGTATATTGGAGTGATTGGGGAGATCCTTATGGCATAATCCTCTGGGAGAATTAACTTGACACCTTACGCGTTGTAACGTTTCAATTAATTTCACTTCGTTTTCACGTTACTTTCAAACCTTTTATTGCACTTTTAAATAATACAAACTCGGGAGCAGGGAAACACCCGTCCTCCATAACTATCACAATCCGAGTCCTCTCTCTTCATCTTCTTCCGCCGTCAACAATCCCAACAATTACCTCACTCCACCTCTGCTGCTTATTATTGCTTTTATTTCGTCACACCAACAACCAAAACAAACCACTCAAAATTAGGTGTTACATTTGCCCCATTGGAAAAGAAAATGGAATGACATGCAATTTTCTTTTTCAAAGCCTTCAAAAACAAAGTATTATGGGTTACGGGCGTGGCCCCAACGCCTTCAGTTTTGAACTTCCCCCTTTCCATCACACAAACACAGTTCACTCCACTTCACACACCGGCATTTCATTATTCCGTCTGTCACACTTCTCTTACTTATCACTCCCCTTCTCCGTTCACTTTACTCATTCATTCATCACTGTCATCATTCATTCCAAGCATATAAATACCAACCATGCACTTAATAAACAATCAACAAACACTCCTGCAATCATCGATATCAAATTATAACACATGTATTTACCCTCACTTTTCTCCTGTCACATCACCCTTCCACCGTCTCTCCAGGGTGTAACCACTCTCGCCACCTATCTAATTGCCCCATTTTAAATTTTACTCTCCTCCTTTTCTCCTTCCTCCTTCTTCTCTTCACCCGACCTTCGTCCCTTCTTACGTTACCTTCACGTATCCTAAATATTCTCGCGATCCTCTCAGAGTCACCTTCTCCCGCCGATCCAAGCTCGGTTATGTGACTGCTTCCTTCCGCCATCATGGAATTGACAAGGTGCTGTCGCTCCGGTTGGCGCGCCTCCGCTACATTGTTTAGTGCAGGCCGCTGATCAGCTGATATCTCGCCCGGCCGGTGAACGTATCCATCGCCGCGAAAGTTTTTGTCTCGTCGTCCCTCTCTCTGCTGGCTCGACGCCTGCCACTCCTGCTGCTGCGACTTCCTCGAGTCCCATCCGTGCTGCTGGTTGTGCTGGAACGTGCCTCCCGACGTCCTCCACGCACTCTCCTCACGGGGTCCTGATGTATGCCTCCCATCGAACGTCGGTACCTTCAACTGTACCGCGGATGTCATTGTGACGCTGGGTCTCGCGTCCCTCTCACGCACGATGTGTTGGACCGCCTCCTCATCCAGCCCAGCTGCCTTTGAGGTGGATTCTTGTCCTATCTCGTCCACCATCTTCCCGGGCACTTCCTCCGCTTGTTTTTCCTTTCTCCCCTCACATTCTCGCCGAAACGCCGCTAGCCCTTCGTTGATGCTTTTCATTGTCTCCTCCAACTTTTTGTCTCTTTCTTCTTGTTTACTCTCTCGCCTCTCCCGTTCTGCTTTCCATTTTTTATCTCGACTCTCCCGTTCTTCTTCCCATTTTCTATTTCGACTCTTCTGTTCTTCTAGCATCTGTCTTAATAGCACCCGTAGGTCACTGTATCCTTGGTCCTGCGTCTCCATCTCAAACTCATGTGTCTCTATATCTACCCCTTCTTTTATCAAAAGTGGCTTTAAACGCTCCTGCAGCTCAAATTTCGCCCCTTGGGTCGTCGATCCCCGATCCCTCAACAAACTTTGTAAATCCACCTTTTTCAGTTCGTAAAATTTTTTCACTCCCGCCATCTTGAATTCCCGCTCTCTACGACGCGACTCGTTCCTCAGGCGTTCCGTGGTCTCGATCCTCTCGAGAAGTCGTGCCCTACACGTTGCGGCGCCAATATGTAACGTTTCAATTAATTTCACTTCGTTTTCACGTTACTTTCAAACCTTTTATTGCACTTTTAAATAATACAAACTCGGGAGCAGGGAAACACCCGTCCTCCATAACTATCACAATCCGAGTCCTCTCTCTTCATCTTCTTCCGCCGTCAACAATCCCAACAATTACCTCACTCCACCTCTGCTGCTTATTATTGCTTTTATTTCGTCACACCAACAACCAAAACAAACCACTCAAAATTAGGTGTTACAGCGTTTACAGATGTGGGATCCTCCATAAGTCATATAGGGACATAGTCCGAGAAAAACCCTATGATGAAAGAGAGTAAAGCGGCCTTGCTTGGGCTTGGAAGGCGTTTTATTTCACTTGCCAACCCTTCTTCCGCGAACCGGCAATCTAGCGCCGCGGCGCTACATTATGATCATAACATCCTGTCAGTGTTTGGTCAGGTTAGGGAACTTGATCCGAAAAAAGTATTTAATTGCTAAACGTTTCTTGAAGTTGGAATTATTCATAATTATGGCGGATCATGTTGGGAATATTATTATTGCTCTCCAAGCAAGCTATGCATTGAAAGCCTGATTATTTTTTAAAAGATATTAATTAATAAAAATACTATCGGCAGTTCAGTTTTAATATCTCGACCCTGAGAAATCAGTTGTCGGTTTTACTTTACTATGGAGTAGTTTGACTGATATTATGTGCTGTCACAAACATATCTGCCGGTAGAAATGCACAATTTGCAGTTATTTATTAAAAGATACTCTTGATTAACCAACAGCTATTGAGAAATTTGTTGTGAATACAATTTTATGCAAGATTATTTCCGAGTCCCACACGCCTCTACGGAAAATATGCAATGGTGCCGACCAGGTTCATATCGGTGGATACACTTTTCTCCTGATAACTTTCTCCTTTCCTGCCTCGCTACTCTCCTCCTGGCTCTCTACCTCGCTCCTAGCTTCGTCACTCGTGCCAGCTGCGATCGTACTGCCTGGGATCTCGCTCGTATGTTTTTAGTCCACGAAAGAATTTTTGTCGCCGATAAAATAGCTCGAAAGGTAGTGTCCATTCAACTCGCACTATACGGCGCAAACCAAAGGACTTCTCGCAGTTCGTAGCTTCCTCATCCCACTTCTCTTCCACCCCAACCACCCCCAACTCCTCTTACCGCGTCTTTTTTCAAATGCAGTGCCAACATCCGAAAGTTTGTCATGCGAATTTGACGTGGTTCGAGCTGGGTCCTAGGAGTGGCGCGGCTGAGCTTCCCACATTTACTTTTGGAGTTGACTGTACAATGAAATGGAATATGTTTTTGCCCATTACAAACATAACTTGGCAAGTTTGTTTCGATTCACAGATTCTATATCTATAAAATAAAAATACCTATAAAATACCTGTAAAATAAAGGATTTACTTATTCTCATCCCTCCCTCCATAATTAGCCACAAAGTGAGGGCATGCAGTCGACTTAAAAGTTAGAGGAGATTTTTGGGCCAAAATTTTAGCCACTTAATCCACTTGGTCCAGTGGGATAAGCTTCCCTACAAAGAATGGATTTTTCTGGATGGCCTGTAGAGAGAGGCCACGTCCCATGGCATTATAACCAAAATTTACTGTACATATAATTAAATTAGTATTACTTGGATTTATCAATTTAATTCTCATATAAATTGTTGTAGGACTATCTGTGTCACTCTGAGACCACTGTACAATCCATGATTATTAATGCCCATGAAAATTTTCCATGGAATCAGAGATTTCATGATAATTAGAAGACAGTATAATCATAATAATTGGGCATTTACTAATCTTTCGATTTTCCTGTGGATGCTTTCAAAAGGCCACTACAGGGTGAAAAATCATATGAATGATTATGCTGAATGATCATGCGAATGAAATAATTCACCGCGTATAACAGAAATATTAGCAAATGAACCGTCATGCACATGATCATTCAGTGAAAATTAGGACACGTATTTTGCTCACGTGATACTGTGAATGATGGCATGATCATTCACTGTGTGTAGCAGCCGGAAGACACAGAAGCAAAACATTGGATGCAAATCATCAGCAAGCTTCGCATCAACAACAAAATATTCAAAACCACACTGCTTCAGAATGCTGTCATTATTTTACATCAACATATGCTGCCTTATAGTTATCACAACAAAGGAATATTAAAACATATATTATACAAAAGAATGTTTATTGTCATATTGAATGGATTGCATGATACAATAATGAATCACATGTTTCTTCACACACACTTCGGCATAATAAATCATCTGATAAAATCATTTCATAAAAACCTTCACACATCTATAGGCAATTTTATATTAATAACTGATTGATCATTTCCAAGGAAAATCACATTTACCATTAAACTAGCAAATAGGATTTTAGAACAGATTCGTTTAAATTCAAAATCTTAGCTCCAAAATAGAAAAGCAAATAGTTGAAAAAGATACAAAAAGCCTTAAAAAAAACGAAAAAAACTTTCTTGGAAATACAACAACAAATAATGACTACATTCACAAAAATTCATTCTGCTTCAAGAATTATTCATTAATCCCTGATTTAAAATCATTCACTTTTCTTTGCTGGATGAGTTGTTATGCCTGAAAAGCAAAGTAAATATTACCATTATGCTCAAATGAACAAGGGATGAGTAAACTTCACAGATAGAATAAAATATTAGAGGGACTCAAATTACTTTTAGTTTTGAATCCACTGCATATCAATTCTGACAGATTCCGAAATGGTTGCTCAATAAAAAGGTATATGAAGAATCCCAATATATAAGTGAAGAAGATATCAAGAATTGATGAGGTCACCTGCAAAAAAAAGTCAAGCACATACAAGCAAATCCGAAATAAAAATAAAATTAGAGCGTAAATAATGGAAGATGCCCAAGGAGGAAGAAAAGTCAAAATGACATCACTTTGACCTCAAAATGACCCACAAAAAGTCACTATTCAGTCAGTACTGTAAAGGTGACTTTTTGCGGGTCATTCTGATGTCAAAGTGACATCATTTTGACTTTGAATTCATTTGTACAAGTTTTCACTAAAAGTAAAAATCTATAAAAAAATTGTCAAATATTCTCTACGATACTCACTCTCCCCGCATTCCAACCTGAAGGTTGGTTTGGAAAGGTGAGGGTAGAGCTCACCCCTGACACTTAATCACAAAACCGCGAATGCGAATATCACACCTAAAGGAGGGGGGCCAGTTCCTTTCCCTGGGCTAGTTCTACAGATAATTATTAATTTTGGGGAACCCAAAGTTTCACCCCAGGTTTGAACTCCTGGGACCCATCTGCCAATAGTCAGTGGCTACATCCAATAGGTCACTCAGTGGCATAGCCAGGTTTTAGGCCTAAATTTAAAAGGCGGCGCCCCTTAAAATTCTACCCTCCTTCCCTTCCCCTATTGGTACCCCAAGACGTGACTGTGCCACTTGCCCTGGGCGATATATATCGTGAAATATCGCGATAATTAATTAAATCAGGAATACTAATTTGAGTTTTGTACATTATCGATAAATAATTGTCCGATAAATAGGGCCCAATAAAAGAATCGGGACCGATAGAATATTGGAACCGATAAAATATCACGATATATCGTCCAATAAAAATATCGGGTGCGATAAATTAACTGAGCCATTAAAAATATCGGAATCATTAAAAATAGTCTTCCGATAAAATACTATACGGAACTACTATTATAAGGTAGAAATATCCTTTCGATATAATATAAGATATATCATCCGATAACAAATATTGGGCCTGATAAAAATCGCCATTTGATAAAATACTACGCTAGATAATCCGATAAAAAAATCGCCACCGCTAAAATATCACGAAATATCGTCCAATAAAACTTGCTGCTCGAATAAAATATCACGATTTATTGTCTCATAAAAGCCGCAGCCGCGATAAAACATTGTGATTTATCACCCGATCGCGTCGTCGCGCGCGAAAAAATTATCATGTTTTGGCATCGGGAAATTAGTTTGGGAAAATGTTTATGGCTAGAATATGCATAGGGTTGGCCTTCGTTTATGCTAGACCATAAATCGGTGCGTTAAAAACTCACTAATGTATGGTACATCGCGATATTAAATAGGAGGTATTTTTTCATCGAATTATATAACGTGATGTATTTTATCTGAAGGCAAATTTTTATCGGGCTGGAGATTTTTTTATGAAATGATATATCGTGGTATTTTATCGGTAGGCGATTTTTATGGGCTTCGATGTTTGTATCGGATGATATATATCGTGATATTTTAATGGATATTGGATGATATTCATCGTGATTTTTTGTTCTCGATATTTTTATCGATTTTCGTCCGAGATTTAATGACGTTTTATGATAATTGTTCCTTAAAAATGGTCTATTACTCGCTTTTACCGCAAGAAAGTCCCCGGGAACGAACCTATTTCGCCAAAATATTTCGAAGGAAATCCGTGACGCGCCATTTCTAAACTAGAATGCGCCGCGGTTTTTTTAAATAACTCATCGTCGCTGATTGCGTAAGAAATAATTAAGCTTCTCCTCGTTTTCAATATCGGTGAGAGCTCGTACGTGCGTCACTACGGGAATAATAGCCAATAATAAATATCGGTCTTCATTTGAAATCAACAATGGAGTGTTTGTTTCACTGTAATGTGCCATTTCTCAGATTATTTACGCTTGTTTTTACAAACGAGAAAAGAGATTGCAACCATACAAGAGAGGAAAAGGAAATGAAAATTTGCTTTATATTGCTCCAGAAGATGAGATGTTTGAAGCAGCTAATATGCCAAAACTTCTCTGGATGACGAGAAGGATTTAAACAACTTTGAAGAGCTCCTAAAAACCTCATCTCTCTTCAAATCATTTGTGAGTAAATTGACTGTTATCCGCTCTACATCATCCATCAAATTAACCCTTCTATTTTCCCTTCTTGTGCCATATGTTAAAGTTGAAATTTATTTCGGTTTCCTTTCTCACAGGTTTAACATCTTAGACAAATTGCAGTTGATCATACTGATGGAGTTTTCAGCCCATGTGACCAGAAATATATGTACAAATGAATTTGCTCGCTGCATCAATTGGGATGGAGAGCTTGGAAAAATTATGTTCAACAAACCCTACATCAATAAGGCTATTTGCGGTTAGTATCAATTTTTCTATTTAATGTATCATCAAAATTAGAAACTTTCAGCTTCTTGATGTTATTTTTTCCTTTGTTTGCAGTCCCACGATGGAAGAATTTCCCTCAGGGTAGAGTAATTAAGAAGAAGGCAAAGATTCAGCGGTGGTTCAACAAAATTGCTTAAGCAACTAGAGGCAACTGAAGGGAAAGGAAATGCAACAGAATCAACTGTAATGGCCAATGTAGATGATTTTTCTCGATTTCTATTTGAAGAGGGAGAAAAGGAACATTAAAAGGAAAATTAAAAACAAATCCTGAGGAATTTCTTCTTGTAAAATCTATCTGTTTTTTGTTGCAATAAATCCTAATAGAGGTTGAGTTTCATATCTGAAGTGTTTAATTTATCCCTAAATGACAATCTAAATACAGAAATTATAGTATGAATTGTTATTAGAAGAACAAATAGGTTTGGTCACAAATAGTCAAAGTGAGTTCAAAATGAGGTCAAAATGATGGGTAGTCATTTAAGGTCATATTGACATCATCATGAGTCAAGAAAGATGTCATTTCACGGGACCATTTTGAGGTCACCGTGACTACCAAGCCATGACTTGAAAATGACATCAAGATGATGTCATAATGACTTTTCATTCCTCCTTGGGTGTATCTATAGATCCCAATAAGTACTTCAGAATGAATGCACCAAGCATCTATGAAGAAAGAGATTTACTTACCTGATCTTCAACTACTCTTATCAAGATCAAGTTTCAACAAGAGATGCCAGAAATCATGCAACTTAGACAAAAAAAACAAACCAAATAATTACCTCTTTATTTCCATTAGCTTTGCTTGAGAAAAACCTGGACTTGGGATGTCAAGGTTTTCATCAACACTTAAGTGCTTCAGATTAATGGTGGAATGGGAGGTGGAATTTCTCAACATCCCTCAGTACTATGACAATTGCAACATCTCGGGACATTCATTGCAGTATTCAAGATATAGAATTATGCCACTATTATCTGCTCATCTCAATTTTGAAGTAAACTCACTATATAATATGTCCAGCAATTTGAGAAAATATTTGCAATGGCGCTGATTGATAGAAGCCATAGTAATAGAAAAGCATCACAGAATGCACAACATACACTACATTTACCAACCAAGATGAGATCGGTCTGGCAAACTCAGCCTGAGTTGGGAAATGAAGCGGTTTGAGAGCAGGCTGGGTGAGCTCCCTTTCAAAATTAGCCTGAAATCTCGGCTCAGGCCAACTGAAATTCTTCTGAATAGTAAACACATTGAGCTGATCGAGCTCAGCTTCTTACAGCATTTCTTCTTTGTCATTTAATGACCACACTCTTTCACAAGGCTATTTTTTTCTGCAGCATGGTGCTTGGTTTTAGTTCTAAAATAAAACCATAATACTCAAAGGTGACTTTGCTCATCCGAAACTTACCTACTTATCGAATCATTTTCATTGAAATGATAACTTCCCACCAAAGACCACTCATGACCTTTCTAGGCATTCACATCCTACATTTCTCCAAGAGGCACATGATAAATTTTCTACTAAGATAGAATTTGACTTAATATATTCTCAAATAATGGCAAATAATCTCAGCCAGTATTCTCTGAACCTTTGATTATGCAAGTACCAGATAACAGTTAAAATTTGCCATTGGCAATGCCTGACCAAATGTTGATGGTATTGCCTTCAAATCCGCATCAAGAAACTGGATTAACTAAACTTTATGAAAGATAGGCGCTGCAAAAACTAACCACATGTTAGGGAGGCAAACAGAAGGATGGCCGAATCGGTTGGTGAAGATCGATATGTTGCAAAATGCATTGTACCATGTCAGCTTACTTTCTATTTTCAGATCGGTCTTGAGATAAGACCAATCTCAGTTTGCATGGTGAATGTAGTGATATATTCGAGCAGCGAACATGCCAAAGAAAATTTAATGCAGTGGCGTAACTAAGGAGGGGGGGGGAATGAGGGGGTAGATCCCCCCAAAGCCTCAGGAAATTTTATAGTATACTAATGTTTTCCCTGCTGGATAATTTCCTGCAGAATTATGAGGGAAACCTAAATTTTAAGTGCCAAAATGGTGTAAAATGTATTTCCGGGCATGCCAGCTTTCAAAAATTTTCCCGTCGCCTGGGGAATTGGAGGGGGGCACCCCCCAGACCCCTCCCTCCCCCAAAGCATATTCCTAATTATGCCACTGACTTAATGAATACATGGCACTAAGAATGCATTTTCAATGACCTAACTCAGCATACATGGACAAAAACAAGAAGAAACACCTCTCTAACAGCTTCATTCACAAGATATTTGTTGTACCATGGAAAATAGGAAATATAATTGACCACCCCTAAAGTTTGCATTGGTAGTAGGAGTGTAGGGCAACAGTTCTTGGTTGCCATTGTCAAAATTGTACTTTAACTCAGACCACCCTTATTTGTTTTGCTCTCTGTCATTAGAAAAATTATTTTTGCAGGCTAATTAACAACACTGGTATACATATTATTTTTGGGTGAATTGAAATGGTGGTTACATGAATGTTTGTGGACCTAAGTTGAATTTAAAAATGGATAATAGCAAATTAATAAAGAATAAGTGTAGTTTAATTTATGGTACCTCCACTACTTAAAACTCATGTAAACCTATATGTACTTCAAACCAAAAAGTACTTCAATAGGGTAGTTTCCTTCATCAAAGAAAACAAAAGGCATTGATAGCGATTCGTTACCCACCATTAGTGTATTCATAATACACAAATTATTTGGTTTTTGAAATACCGGTTTAGACGTATGGCAAGGGTCAAATTCTATCCTCATTTGAAAAAGGCCAGATTGGCGCCCATGCGATTCCACTCCACGTGACGTCACAGGGACCTAGTTTCTACACGAGAGGATAGGAGTTATGCATCGTCAGAGGCTACCAATGCATGCATGAGGCACAGAGCTCAGGGAAACATGTCTTAATAATCACCTATTAAAACTGGCTAAGGTCGGAAAGTTTTCTTCGCTTGATAAGGTATTAATAAACCTTTTTTAAGCCAAGCGCTACCATTCAGCAAGGTACTCAGCTATCCGCTAGCATCCTGCGTCCTATCCGCGGTCAGAGCCTCGATCAAGGTCACCTACCAGGTGGGAGGGGGAACCAGAAATGCGTCGCATGGACTTTTTCCCTTCAGTCCTACTTACGCGTCGCGTTTTCGCGCGCTTGAAATTTTTCACTTTTCATTTGATCGCGAAAAATAGATAACGTCATTTAAAAATCTAAAAACGTGAAATACGTACTCCAGGAGTAATAATCTTTCGATTTAGGCAATAAAAAAATAATAGGAAACCACCCTATTATACAGTCAGATCCAGATTTAGCATCTTTGCATTCAGTATTTTTCCTCATATAAGGTTTATTTTTTGAGGTCCCTATTTAAAAAATGTAAAAATAATCCTTGTTTAGCGTTTCCACATTCTGCGTTTTTCTGCATTTTGCGTCGTCAAATTTTTCGCAACAAAAGATTTTTTACCCAAGTAAACGTTTTTTCTTAACAGTTTATACAAATTATTATTCAAACATCACTGATAAATGTCACTGGCATTAGTTAAGAATAGGATGAGAGTCCATAAGGTGTCACATGAAGATACTTATTTTTGTTGTGTAATTATTGAGCATAGGTATTTAGCATATGACATTAAGATAGGGTTTGCTCTTGGTCAGTGGTGCAGTGAGGGGGAGTTGCGGGGGATAAAACTCCCTCCAGAGCTTAGGGAAATTTTAAGTTTAATCCATTTTACTTAATTGGTTTGATACATATTACTAATAGAATAGTGTAAGGATTAATAAAATATTCCTCAGAAAGCCGTAAAACTCACCATTTTGAACCATTTATCTTAAAATTCCGCAATTTATTAATTTTGCACCTACTGCTTATCCTGGTGGGTATTCCATACCCCCACTCACACCGGTATTAGTTGTACCAAAACCCCCTCTCCCCAGCTTTAATTCCTAGCTGCGCCCATGGTCTTGGTAATACATACATAATTATACAACTGCATTTTCTTAATTTCTTTATAAGACAATGATGATAAGGTAAGTAACGCGTGAAATCGTTGAAATTTTCCCGGAAGAATAGGGTTGTGGAAAAAAAATGAACGTAGAACTGGCTGCCACTTAAAAAATTTACGTGCACAACAGGAGTTAAATTTTCCGGAAATGCAAAATTGATTGCTATAGGTATTTTCATTATTTCTTGCGTCACTAATGTCCTACTATTCGAAAATAGTCACTATTTTTCTAAATGAAACATCTTTATTTCACTCCTCTTTTATAATGATGCAATGATGACGATTTTTCGAGTACATATCGCCGCTTACACCTCACTTATGTAGAAAAAAATTGTCAAATAATGTATCCAAACCTCTGAGAAATGCGTATAAATGGAATTATTGATGTTGATAACCATCCACACTAAAATTCCCAGTGGTATTTTGCCGTAACTCCATTTTTCTTCAGAAAATGTCCAACTTCTACTAGTGCCGTGGTGACAACAACAGTAAAAATTTTAGCCAAGAAAACTCTGACGTCAGCTTAACGCCATTAATATATCTCTTATACTGCAATATGACTAAAAATAATGATCTCATGGAGAAAACGTCGAAAGTTATAATGCACGCAAAGTACGAATTTGGTTGGTAGACGGCACTTAATAAGAATTCGAAAAATATTTTGGGATGTATGTAAAAATAACTTTTGGCCAATCATAACTTAAACTCCATATCGACATTTTTTTTTAATTCGAAAATGGAATTGATACTTGACTTCATGAGCTTCGACTATATTGAAACTTGGAAGGAGGAGGGGGAGAAAATCTCAAGTTACGGCTGCACAAAAAGTGGGAGAGTTGAATTACGATGAGTTTCGCCCAAAGGCTAAAATTATTGTACTTACGAGTTAGGATGGTTGGCAGGATACGCTTATTAAGTTGTGTGAGAGATAAAAAAAAATACAATGCATTGTATAACCACCTTTGAAGCCAGTGAGAAGTGCTTCAGAAAAGAGAGTTGGTGACTTTGTAAATCATATGCTTGTGATCAAGTCGGCAGTGTTGAGGCAACTGAAACCACAGAAAATACAAGGAAAAACTCTTTCACAACACAACAGATTGACCAGAATTAGTCTCATAGAAGCCATTGGCTTATTGAGAGCATAGTCTGCTGACTTTGATTTTGGAATGGCTTCGAAAAGGAAATCTCTAAGCTTCAAAGAGAAGAGAAAAATTTTTGATGAGGTGGATAAAAATCCTCACTTGAAGAGAGTTGACTTGGCGAAGAAGCTGCTTGTACCAGTTACAACCTTGAACAAAATCATGATTGAAAGGGAAACAATTTTAAGAAAAGCCACATCATTGGGTGTTTTATCTAAGCGTCGCAAGCACTCAAAAATGTCCCGGTTTGAGGAACTAGAGAGCCACCTACTCCCCTGGTTTCAGCAAGCTAGAGCTAGCAATTTACCCATAAATGGCATTATACTGAAGGAGAAAGCACATGGAATAGCTACGAGACTTGTTGCTGATGATTTTCCAGCGGATGGCTCAATAGATTCAAAGTTAGACATGGACTGGTGATCAAAAGTGTGTGTGGTGAAAGCAGCAGTGTAAATGAAGAAACTGTGGAATCCTGGAAAAGTGAGCTAGGGAAATTAATTGAAGGTTATGAGCCCAGAAACATTTTCAATGACAACGAAACTGGGCTTTTCTATCCCCTTCTACCAAACAAAACACTAGCTTTTAAAGGTGAAAAGTGCCATGGTGGCAAACTAAGCAAAGAGAGGTTGATAGTTCTTTTTTGTTGCAATAGTGATGGGAGTGAAAAGTTGCAAACAGTGGTGATTGGTAAATTTGGTAAACACAGATGCTTCAAGCATTGTCATTGACTATTACCACGCAGGTACTTTAATAGCAAAAAGGCTTGGATTACCATAGATTTATTCCAGGACTTTTCGAAATCCCTTGATGCCAAAAAGGGATCGGATGACGAAAAATAATCCTATTTATTGACCGATGTGGTGCACATTCTCCTGATACACATTTCTTGAGAAATGTATTAGTAAGAAAGGCAATTATCTCAATAAATTGTGGGCAACAACAAGCCAAAATTAATGTGATACAGGCCATCCATTTTATTGCAAGTGCATGGGAAAGTGTGAATAGTCACAATCTGTTTCACTAAAGCGGGGTTCTTGAATACCACTGAAATAGATTGTGATTTACAAATTTTAGTGGATGGTAATGAATGAACTTTGAATTCTGATGTATCGTTTGATGATTTTGTTGAATGTGATGACAGACCAGTGAAATTGCCCCAATAGGTGAAATTTGTGGTGAATCAAATGAAACAGACTCTAACTTCAGTGAGGATGAGAATGAGGCAGTTCTGACTACCATTTCAGAGGCAGTGGTTGGACTAGAGAAATTAAGATCACACTTTTCATCTGTTGAGAACAATCAATCCATTTTATTGAAAATGAACTGCTTCTCAGCTATGGCAAAAAAAGCAAAGTAAAATCTCAGATTTTAAAAAATATAACTATTTAAAAGTATAATTATTCTCTCTTAAAAGTGTTCAAATTAATACTGAATTTGTGAATAGGCATAAAGCTAATGCATTGTATTTTTTGTCTGGGATTACTTTAATTTTTGGTTTACATTTTTTTTTTTTCACTTTGAATTTCTAAAGAAAATTGAAAACGTTGCCCATTTGATCACCAAATTCATCATACGCCTCCTGTGCATTTTTTTACATTTGCTATTGGTCAGCTCCTAGGACTGTGATGTTTTTAAGATAATTGTTATGATAAAACTTTTTCTTTATTCTTAAAATATCCACAAATTACTTATAATATTTAATTTTACACCCCATTTTTTGCAGTTTTCTGAAAAGTTTCTTCCAACCTTCTTTGGGAAAAGCACATTGAATAGATGAAAAATGTTTATTGTTGCATATGACTCCTTTTAATTACTTAAAATTATATTTCATATTTATAGAAAGCTGTTCCAAACATAGCATGCACTCTAAAATCTCAAAAAATGGCAGGTCCTCATTTAGTGTTTTTCTGCATTTAGTGTTTTAAATTTTGTCCCCCCTGAAAAACCTTAAATCAGGATTCTACTGTATAAATACTCACATAGTATGAGATGCTCAGGTAAATAGGCTGCAGGCTGGCCCCAAGAAAGTAAACATTTATCACAAGATTTGCAAGGAGAGACGAATATGTTATCTTCCCCAGAAATATAAAGAACTTATGTCCTAAAAATTTGTGCAGAAAACCTGAAATTAAGGGTTCACACCCCACATTAGTACAGTTTATTTAAAAATATAAAGATAAAAACTTCACGCTATTTTAAATCTCTCCTTATCAAACAGAATATTCTAATGTATTCCTTATGTTAAAATACAATGCGTTTTTAAAATCCACAATTATCATAAGCATGTTTTACCATTTCAAAATTAATGAAGAAACTACAAGATAATAATTTTGCAAATATGTACAAAAGAGGGATCAAGCCCCTCAAATTGATATGCTCTGCAATGGAATTAATACAAGTAAAACAAGGATAGCAAATAATAGTCTGATACCACATATTTCATTTACAGAGCAATGTGAAACTAGCATTATTAGTCACAGTATAATGAATTTTGTTTCGACTTAATGTAGATATTGTATTTTTTATGAGCCCAAATATAAAATGTACTCACCTTCTGCTCTTGTTGCAATGACCAGTATGAAAAGGCCAACTCCAACACCCCATAAAAATCTATTGAAACCCACAAAGAGGGCTGATTCCAAAGGAGTGTAAGAGTACCCTTTATCATGAAATGAAGTTGAATAATACAATGGCACAAAGCAGCATACAAAGCTTATTGTCAGCAATATGAATGACCGTGATAAAGTCTGAAAAATAAGCACAATAAATGAGGAATCCATATTTTACAGCTATTTAAAACATAATATATGCCTATAATAACTTAACTACAATATTCTTAACTACCATCCATTATATCCAGTGAATTGTAAACAGAAAGTCTATTTTTCAAGTGACCAAGAAATAAACAAATTCACCATTAAAGTTATTCTAAAGCTTTACAGATTAAATGCCTTCAATAGGAAATTTTCCAGATATATGTGTCAGTTTACCTCAGACAGCTTAAATTTCTTCAACTGTATATGATGATAAAGGTAGCCTGCTATCAGTCCAACAATATAAGAACCTGCTCTGCAATATGTTGGCCAATACAAGTTTTCAACATGAGACCTAACCAGAGGATGAACTCTGCGGCTGAAGTAAAGAAGAAAATAATATAAATATTTTTACAAATTCATCAAATACCATCTCGTACAGAGGAATCACTAAATATAGAGGTGTCCTAGCAATTCCAGCCACATGCCTATTGAGGTGTCTTGAGGGGTAGCACGTAGATAAGGACGCATATGGATTAGCGAGTTGCATTGTCACAGTAAGCAAATAATTCATGCAGATTGCAGCAGTACACTACCACTTGGATTTTATTTTTAAGGGACAAGAAATTCTTTATTTTATTTTGCAAATTTAAAGGGAAAAGAAAGAGAGTTTTTTTTGCATTACACACACTCATTACTAACGTATCACAGCGATTAAATCCAATATAAATATCACTTGACACTGTATTTTAATCTTAATCTTATTGTACACCCACTTCAAGATGCTCTCCTCTTAACAATCCCTTATTTATCTCTAATCACATCAGCAAAATAAAAATCAAAAGAAAAACAAACGTGCTCACAGACAAATAAAACAAACAACAAATGAACTCAAAAACAGAAAATAAACTGCACATATACAAAAGTGATTTTGGTCATAAAGACACATGCGTCATTACTCATGAGTAATACAAAAATTACTGTCATCAGTTACGACGGCGCAAAAAGTGGAAAAAACCTTTATTATGGATAATTTTGTGTGGATGTCAATCCATAAGCATATAGATTTTGAAGAAAAAACTATACAGAACTTAATGGAACAGTACGACAAGAAATAGGAGACAAATTTGAGAGAGACACACCCAAATTAATTAGATTGATGATAATATAAAGGAAAAAGACAATCCTGCCCAGATCCAAAGTACCATTGCCAACCACCCTGGCGAAAATGTGCTGGTTCCCGGAGCATATAGCATCGAAAAAATCGTAAATCCACTCCAGAAACCGGGTCCTCGCCTAGGATACGCTTCCTTACTCCTTCCTGCCACGTAAACGAAATGGAGGGAAATGACAACTGCCGCTTCCTCTCCCCTCCGTTTCCAAAACCGTTTCTTGCCTCGTCCTTTAGCTCAAAGAACCGGAGGGAAGCGACAACCGCTGCTTCATCTTCTTTCCGTTTCCAAAACCATTCCTTGCTTCGTCCTTTACTGTAAACGAAGCAGAGGAAACGAAAGACAACTGCCACCTCCTCTCCCCTCCGTTTTCAAAACCATTCCTTGCCTTGTTCTTTAGCGTAAATGTGCCAGTTCCCAGAGCGTGTAGCAAACGAAACAAAGCGTAAATCCACTCCACAAACTGGATCCTCGCTTGGAAGACGCTTCTTTACTCCTCCCTGCCATGTAAACGAAGAGTAAGTCTCTTCTTCATCTCCCTGCATTTTGAAAATTGTTCCCTGCTTCTTCCTTAACAGTAAATGAACCGCTTTTGCTTTTAATTGCATTTTAATATACTTATTATTATCATTCAAAATTTGAAAAATGGGCAAAAAAATTATGCAATTTTCCCAGTATTCCATCTAGATGCTATTACAATCAAGGTGTCATACTAGCCTCTCAATAACTAATTCTATTTTGTATACACTTACCTATTTTCATTTCCTACTCATTACCTTATGCCATTATATCAAGGCAAAGTCATCAAAACCATCCCTGTAACATCAGATTCAGTGTACTTAGAAGCTTCTCTTAAGATCTGTAGTAAACTTAATTTTACTTTCGGTGAAAGTATTTTTGAACATTTACAGGACTAATATACATCCTTAGAAAGTCCATTTTTACCAAGATGGGGTTGTGGCCCGGAGGTCACCGCAAGCGACTGCTATCCGGAGGTCCAAGGATCGATTCTCAACAATGGCATTTTTTTCAAAAAATTTTCCTGCTTTTCATTATACAGGAGCCTGATATTGATGATTATTTCCATGATTTTGCCTGAAAATTTTATTTTTCTGTGAGGAAAATGTTTCCATTTTTTTCATTTTCTGTTTCCATACGGTTCAATTTCCGTTTCCACACGGTTCCTTTTTCCATTTCCATACGATTCCTTTTTCCGTTTCCATACGGTTCCTTTTTCCATTTCCATTACGTTCATTTTCTGTTTCCATACGGTTCATTTCTTCTACAGTTCACGGCTCCTGTCTTCCGCTTCGTTGTCTCAATTTACAGTTTTTTTCCATTTTTTTTACGCCTCTTTTACGCTCCACTATCGCTTGGTTTCCATTTCATTGACCGTTCCATCCGCTACGTTATACATTTTGTTTACACTTCCATTTTCACCAGGGCAGACATAAATCCAAGAAATAATTTGTGGTCCTACTTATGCTATGAATATGAAATGTTCACATTATACAATAGTTAATGACACCATTTTATTACTCACTCGATAATGGAGAGAAGAACTGGGGGAGCATCACTAACCAATGCAACTGCAAATGGTATTGCAATTGATACAAAAGCAAGTGCTCCAAATACATACTTGGCAACAGAGGAGTATTTGATCACCAATAGAATCACCGGGATAGAGAGCACGTATAGCTGCATGTCAGCACCTAAGTACCAAGCATTGACTAAGCACTAAACAGAAAAAGAGAAAATAAAGAGTATGCATTCATAAATAATACAACCAATAAAATTTTTAAGACATGCAATATGGCAGTGAAAAAATAAATGGTATATATCTGCTTATTTCAAACTTACATTTAAGCAAGCCAGAGTGTGGCATTGTTTCAAAATTTAAAATATTCCTGAAATTTACAGGTTTTCCAGAGGATTACTTTGCTTTCAAGTATGCTATACAGTCTAACGCAGAAGTATTTTTAGATTTAACATTGCCTATGGGATAGAATTATTTACCACAGGAGTACATACTTGTAATTTTTTCTTTTAGGGCCATGTGATAGAGAATAACAAAGACCTTTATGACTATCATTGTAACCTAGGTCTAGGACTTAGTTTTTTGATGCAATTCAATTGCATTAAATCAAGAGCAATTATATGTATTAAAGCACAGCCATCGATTTAGAATGCATGAAAAGTTTATTGCAACAACTTTCAGGGCCATTTAGGATCACGCATTTGCACATTCTATTGGTAGCTCTGATCCAAGGGCATACCCAGGATCAAAACTGGGGAGGGCAAGCCATGTTTGTTCAAGTTGTAGGTAAGATTTACGCATGGAAAAGGTGAATGAAATCAACATTTTAAGGAAACTGTAACAGCTCTTTATTAGTTTTTAAAATTATTTGCTTGAAAAAATATTATTTTCCTTAAAGAAATTTGCGATTTTTGCTTCTACAGGGGGCAGCTGCCCACTCCTGTCCCTCGCAGGGTATGCCCATGCTCTGATACCAGTTTAAAAATTTCTTAATACATATATCTAATAGATATATAAAATGCTCGTGTCACAGTTTTTTGTTTCCAAACTCCTCCGAAACGGCTGGACCGATTCCTATGAAATTTTGTGTGTGTATTCAGTAGGTTTGGGAATAGGACGTAAACTATTTTTCATTAATCCGCAGGGCCCATGAGGCCCTGGAATTGGTCCTGAATCATTTCCATAAGAATTACATGTGAAATTCATTATTAATGCCTGCAGACCCTTTTTCCTTTGCATATTTAAATTGGGGATAATGGCTTATTGCAATAAAAAATTTAGTTGAAGTATATACCAATGGAAAGAAAAAAAAAATGCACATTCTTATTCTTGAAATTGACTTTCATTCCCCACGTGATTAATGGTTAATTTTGAAAAAAACATTCATAAAAATGCTGAAATTTTAGCATTTCAACTTATGTACTTGTCCCTTGAACAGCATCAGCACTGTTTGTGTAGCTCAAAATATCTACTATCAATACAGTTTGCGATACCAACAAAGCTGTAAATTATCCAGCAGAGTTTTTGAACTATGTAATTGGATTTGCCAAGCATGCCATTGAACCGTTTCCAACTGAAGGATGGATCTCTAGTATTTTGCTTTGTAATTTGAAATTTTCGCATTTTGAAAGGAAAGTTCTAAGGAGCAGATGTATACTACCATGAATCCGAATTATTGCGACAGAGGCTCCAATTGGATTCAAACGGGTTCAATTTCCAATTACATTGGCATTGACATGACAGTCACTTAGTCACAAGGCCAAACAAAGTCTTTTTGTGGCTTAGATTTAGGTACAACGTGTTTTTCACATGGACAATTATTCGTGGCATGTTCTCGCGTGGGCAAACCATCCAGTTTGTTTGTGTTGGCTGAAAATGGACCCACTAAAAATATCGTACACTCCATTGCACTAAGAGACTGATAATGTTTCTTTTTTTAATTCTCATAATGTGTCATAATGTGAATTTTATTGATTTAGATAATAAGTACAATGAATTCAGAAAATGAGTATTAGTGTATTGTTATTTTTAGTCGTCAGCGTTCACAGTGCCCCATTCCTCTTTGAGTAATATACCACATCCCCACACACAATAAGTTAGTAATTTTTTATTTGATGATCAAAGTATTCACTCGAAATAATTTACAAGGCAAATCAAAGTTTGCCCGGTAAACTAGTAATATATATTGATGAATCTGACTCCGGGAGTTTCTATCATAAACATATGGTGCAATTTTCTGAGCTTACTAGCTAGAACTTCTTGCAAAATTGTAGGCCAAATTAACCATCAGAGTCTTTTAAAGGATAATTATTCATATTGTACGTAGTTTTGTCACACATTTACATTACATTTGTCCTTATTATTACAAAAATAATTGCTATGAACTACTCAAATACATTATATAGTAAATGATATTTGATAAAAGTATTTTAATATTTCTCTGGCATCGATTTTCTGCGCCCTGAAAATTTTGTTTATCCATTTTTCAATTTTTTGTCATAGTTGCAAGGTAATATTTGCTTTCCTATAATTGTCCATGCTTTAAAAAAATGGTCATCCATAAATACTATTTTTTATGAAATAATGGCCACCATTTAAACTACTATTTTACATGACAAATCATTAAGAAGTTCTTTAAAAGTTATTCAAGTTACAAATTTTTGAAAAGAAAGAACACTCCAGTATGATGTTAGGTACGTTATGGTGGAAGTTCTTACCATAGGTAAAATTGGACATTGCAATATTTCCACTGAGTTGTATTTTTACACTATGCGTTTCGTTGCTACAAACAACATAAACACTTGATAATGTTGTTTGTAGCAATGAAATGCATAGTGTCAAAATAAAACTCAGTGGAAATATTGCAATGTCCAATTTTACTTATAAAAAGAAAACTCATTCAAACTAAAGTAATTTATGAATCAATACAATAAATTTAAAACAAAGAACTTTATACAACAAAAGGAACAAACTTACCATTTCATCAGCAGCTTTAAAGTTGCTAATATAAAGCATATTAGCAATCCAATTGCGAGTGCATGGGCGCTGAATCAAGTGCTTTGCATGTTTCCATAAAGGATAACCCATCATATTATCTATCATTACGATTTCGGTAAAAATGGCAACTAAAGCAACAGGGGTCAGCCTGAAGAAAACACAATTTACATTAGTACAGGATATCACTAGTCATTGCACATCAATAAAATAATTTTTCCTAATAATAAGAACCTAATTCCACATATTTTGAAAAACAATTTTTGTAGCTACAAAGCTTCAAGGCATCTTCCATAATAGCAGACTGTTACTAATCCCCACTTACAGTGAGAAAATAAATATCTAACCATCATAATGCTAATAAACTTGACTTGTAAGCAAAAATTTGCATTATAGTCAACCTATATCAAGTGCACATACCCCAATGAGAAATTAAGTGAGTGGATCAAAGAAACAACAGTAATAAGTAGCCAAAACCTATGCCACACCCAAGAAGAATATACATATCAGGAATATCCATATCCATCAAGAAATTAACATCTTTCCAAGATGCTAATTTCTGTGATAAATGATAATTCCAAATAATCTCCAATTTTTCTATACCTCAAACAGAGAATTAAATTAGGTGATCGGTGAAAGAAAGCCACACTCTTTCTATCAGCATTAGAAAAGATAGTAAAATGAAAACAGCATGAATGGGCCTTTTTTTGTATCACCATCATCATTATGAATAATTTACAGCCATTCTGATATAGCAGCCAGCCACCCTAGGCATACAACACAGTTCTCTCTCTCCTCCTCCCAGTTGCATGCCATGTCCACTGCAAACCAATTTCAGCACTATGCCTTCATATACTTTGTGTAGCAATTTGGCATCATGCGGCATTATTTCTTACGTTACATACAGCTTAGATGATTTTAAGTGGAAGAGAGGAAAAAAAGAGAGGCTTATATTTAGAGAAATACAGTATAATTGCTCAAGGTGAAACTGAGAATCAGTCATTCACTACTCAGCAGTCAAAATAACAGATGAAACATGTACAACTTAATACATGCTACTTACTTATGAAAGCACTCACCTCATATAACGCCTGAATATAGTTTTCAGAAAAGAAAATTTTCCTTGCTGCCTGTACATGCTAAGTATGTGAAGAAAGGCACTAATTGTAAAGAATGTATCAACGGCCATTTCACCATTCCTAAAGAGCATGGCTGATGGTTTATTCCGAATCTGCAAGAAAATATCGAATAAATTAACATATTTAATTTTTTTAAAGTTTCAATGATAAACAATAAAACATGTGAAAGTCTGTATTACAAGATTTATAATATGAAATTATATTCTATGCTAAGGATTTTCCAGACTTCTGATAAATTACCTGCAGTGGGGTGAGGCATTCAGTATAATCATATAGAGATGTGGATTCAAAACTCACTATCTCATTTTTGCTATTTCATTTCAGTTTCACGATTCCTATTATCCTAATTGATTGTCACCATTCATTCCACTGCCACGATATGAATAAATTATGAAAAGCATTCAAAAACCATACACATATCCTTTATTTCTGTGAAAAAAATGCATCTTTGAGGGTTCTCCGTTAGTACGGCTAGTTAAATTTTAAAAAATTAACACTAACAAATTTCTTGCGAAGAAATGCTTTTTTCAACTTTATATTTATAACTCAATCTTTTTTTTCAATGGCAAAAATTTCCTCATCGACCTCATAGGAATTATCTTAACATGTGCAATTTCTATATTTATTTAATAATAATTTCAATTTCAATAATAAAAATATTCAGGCTAAATTTTTGTTTGAACTATCATATAGATAATACTGTAAAGTAACAATTCGTAAATTACTCTTGAAGAACAATCCACGAACCATCAAAATTCAAGACCTGTTTCACTGGCACTTCCATCATAAGAGATAGATGTAGAGGAGAGACCGCAAGTTCATTAAGAGAACGTAAGTTAAACTCATAATGGCTTGCACTCTCTCCGTTCCTTAATTTGTCATGATTAAAAAATGCCTTTCACCAAGTTTTATTTTCATTTCTCAATCTCACCGATATAATGAAGTCAGGATTAAGTACGGAAGCAAAGCCAGTTAACAACATTCGGTGGAATGCTATGATAAATAAAGCTGAGATGACACGTATCCCATAGAGAATTCTCAACCCATCAGATTTTGATGGCTCAGCAACAAGATCATTAAAGTTTCTTTTCAGTGAAAAACCAAGAAATACATTAACCAGAAGCCCTGAAATATAAAAATTCAAATCATTAGAAATGAAAAATATCCCAATATCAGAAAATTATCACCGATGAGCCCTCTAAGTTGTAGACAAAACTACTAAAAAAAAGGTGTTTTGGTGGGAGAAAATGTGTTTCACAGATTTACCTGGACTTTTGCCTTCATCATTTGTCCTTGGTTGAGCATAGCAATCATACACTGAGCTAGCCAAGCATATGATGCAAAGGCAAAAGAAGGTTAAGCTGTAAAATAACAGAGTCAAAATCAGCAAATTTCTTCACCTATTTCAATTGTGGTGAAGTTTTTCACAATTACAATTCACTCAAAAAATGAATGGTCTCAAAACTGACATACATATGTACTTGATTACTACTACCTACTGAGATTTAGGCCGAAAGTCTTACAAGAACTCTTAAGGCCGTTTTACACGGTACACGGAATTGCACAGGTTAGAGCCGCATTAATTTCTAAAATGGCGTGGAATTGCGCGAATGCATGAACGAAATTAGAACAGGGCCTATTTTGCCGTCTCCCATCCACGCATTCTCGCATGTGTTCTAGCAATGCGCCGCTTTACACGACGCAATTTTGATTGCGCCTTTGCACGTACGTCAGATTGCGCAATTCCGTGTACCGTGTAAAACGGCCATTAGAATAACTTACAAGAACAAAAGTCTTACTCATATTACTCTTATAAGAAAAACATAAAATTAATTTTAACTCACAAGAACATATATTCAAACAATGTTCTATCTCTCATTGGAGTGGTAGCACAGTCTATTGTCTTAACTGTGGCATGGATGACTAGATTCTTTCCATTCACAGCCTCAGCAAGAGCTGTGTTCACAGCTTTCTCAAGTTCAGCATTTGAGCAAGTAGAGGGAATGCATGTGGCCCAAAATAATTCTTTTAAATCAGTCCAGTTGAGGTTTCTCTGGTAAAAATAATAAAAAGAACATGTACATAGGTACGTATTGCTAGAATAAATAAAAATGTAAGTGGTAAATACTTGCAGAAAATAATTTAGCAGTGATTTTTCTTCCACAATTAACATGCATAGTTCTGATTTCAAAAATTCAAGGAATAAAATCGTACTAAAATGAATTAGGTATCTAATAAATTTTATGCATATCAAAAATGCAAAAATTACTAGTGACTATGCCAAATTACTGCTTGTAGCCGTTGTGTGCAATTTAATCAATTATTATCTCCCTTATCTTACCCAAACTAATAAATATTGATTAATTTCACAAAAACTGAATTTCCCTGATTAACTGCACTTGCATGAGTTGTAACACACCAGTAAACTTTGGACATGCATTATTCAACATCTCAAAATCATTCAAAAAAATTTTAATAGAGCATTTATATATGAGGTACGATAAAAATGTATCATATTCATTTTTAAAAATTCCTTCCCGCATATTGAGACTCCCAACGGTCTGGAATGACCACATGTATCCACACCATTTCTACAGAGATATAAATATATATAAATGATGTTTAGGATAAAAGTGTAAACATTAAAAATATATCAACTCCTCAAAAGAGGAACGAAATTGGAGTGAGAACAATTATGATGTCAAAAGGTTGGTATATATTTTCATATAAAAATTTTGTTACTTTTAAATTAATATAAAAATATCTAAAAACAATTAAACTTATTCGTTTGGAAATACTGTGATTTTGCTTCATTTCATTGGAACAATACCTGTGTTAAAAGTTGAGGTGATTGTGTAAGTTTTGGGGGCCGAATATAGTGATGAGTGAAGCCAAAAGAACTATAGCTGTATGTTGTTCCATTGGTGGATTCTCCCTCAAATACTTCTATTGGCACAACACAATACTGCCCTTGGAATTTAATACCTCCGTCATTTCTTCTCTCCACTTCGATGCAATCATAATGATTTCCACCATGATTAGTAATGCTGGTGATGATGCCTCTTGGAAATTTACCTCCAGCATCATACACTGGAAACCCAATTAACAAAGGATATTAAGAATAAATTCTGGTCATATCCATGTGCGGAGATTAGAGTTTTATGTTGGGGGCAGCAATCCCACCGGGAGCTTAGTGGCTATAGAATATAATATAATATAATTTATTATCCCCAGTAGACAATATACAGAGTAGGTTATAAAATAGCCTACAATTAGTAATGTATAGGGTACGTCAAAATTTTGGCATACAAAAACAATGTCACACAGTAATTATAACAAAGAGAAAAAAACATAGGATACCATTGAAGGAAAAGGCACAGGAATGCAAATTAAAGGAAAAAAACATATCTCAGTTTCAGGTTACGATAAACAAACAAAATTCATTTAGGCAACTTGTCTGTCAGAAATTCACTTAGTGTGTAAAAAGATTTCATTGACAAATATTTTTTCACCTTGTTTTTAAAACTAATAATACATCCGGTAGATTTGATGCTCTCTGGGAGTGAGTTGTATATTTTTGTCCCCATTGCAAATACACTGTTGCTGGATATCTTTGACATGTGGTGTTTTACATGGATTGCATTTTTGTTTCTAGTACCATATGCATGTATGCTGTTATTGAACTTAAGAAGATGAAGATTATTTTTTACAACTACAACAGTGCAGAAAATATACAGACTTGGGACAGTTAAGATGTTTAATTTTACAAATAGAGGTCTGCAGAATAACCCTAAATGAAACAGAGGTCCCCGAAGCCCTCCCCTGGAAAATTTGTTAAATTAGCCTCTGTAAACAGCATTTTGAGTACTATCTAACAAGTCTAAAATTTATTTAAACTTTTGATGTTTTTGTTTTCACAGATCTTGAATGTACAGGTTTTGCATATTTTTTGGACAAATTACCATATAAGTTGGGAGATCCAGGCTCCCCCTAGCTCCCCAAAACTCCCATTCTCATGGCCAAATCTGCAGGTATGTGATGAATTTAGAGTGGCATCATTCCTTCACAACAATTGGTATATTCAAGGCCAGATTTACCGTAAGGCAAAATAGGCACGTGCCTAGGGGCATTGCAGTCCAAGGGGCTGTTAGACAACTGGCAATGATCTGCACTGGAGGAGCCTCGAAGGGCACCGCCGTCAGCAGGCTTATTATGTGGGTTCCATTATGGTTATGTTTGTATTACAAGGTATCCCTGAGTTTCCCCCCTCCCCCCCCAGAACAAAATCCTGGATTCAGCCTTGCTTGTGCCTCCACCCAGAAAGAAATCCTGGATCCGCCCCTGCATTCATACAACTATCCATTTTTGATTTCCCCAATTTTTCCCAGATTTCTATTCAGAATTTTTAAATTTCCACGGCTGTACATATATCAATGGATAAGCAATCCTATTCAGGGTGGAGAAAAATTATGTCATGAAATTATCACTGGAAATTGCTGATGCCAACAGGAACCAAAATTACTAATGATGTTTGGGTCGAAAACGCACCATTCTTAAACTTCAGAAACTATGAGCCAAGTGCTCAAATTGGCTGAGAGCATGCCCTGTTGCTGGATTCTCTGGTTAATGGCAAAGGCAAATGCAGGCATTCAAAGTCATGAGTTGTTTTTTTTCCTAATTTCACGACACTTTTCTCCAACCTGCACAGGGACTCACTACAAAAAATGGCAAGTTACACTGTGAAATAAATTTTACTAACTAAATAATTTACAATATTCCAGTCAAAACTCAAAACACAAAATGTAAAATCTAAGAGGTCTTTAACAAATTTGTCTAAAAACATGAAATTATAAAAAATCACTCAACTCATCACAAAAAGCAAAACTTATTTTTGAATTTCCATTACTGTAACAATCTGGTTATTTTTTGTACTTATTTCCTCACATTTCTATTGCTACCTTAGCCACCTTGACCTACGTACATGTCAGCCAGAGTTTTACCCAATGACCTAGTCTTTGCTTTCTTCCCTGTTTTTCTGAAGGCAAATAATAAAACACACCTTATTCACCACTCGAATGCAGCAATGCTCTGAGCGTTCATTGAGCATTTTCACCATTATGCTATTATGCTGCATCTTTGAAGTTTTTCCTTACCAGAATTCCTATTCTTATCTAATTTGCCTGACCAGTTTGAACCCTGACAAAGATACCTTTGTCGGGGTACCTCCCTAGCTCATATTTGCATCTGGGACTGTAGTAATATGAACCTTAGTCTTTATAACCAATTTAAAAATTCAGACTCAGAGAAGGATTCGGAGGCACTATTACAGTGGCACCGACTCCATGGGACCTGAGGGGGCCCGAGCCCCCCAAAAATTCATTACAGATGTGAGGAAAAAATGTGTCAGGCTAGTCAATTTTCCCCGTGGTGCCCAAATATCAAGATTCGAGTTATCAGGGTACTAATAATGTTGATCATGTGACTCTTCTAAAATGCTTAAAAAACTTAAAATTCACTACTTATAAAATTTACTGGGGCAAGGTCCCCGGTTTGGGCCCCCCAATATTTTTTGTAAGTCGCCACCCCTGCAATATTACATAATGGGTTGAAAAAGAAAATTTATGGTGGCATTCCAGCTTAAAAAAGCATGAATAACAGGTTTCAAAATTCATTTTTCATCACTTACACAATTATATAGTTGTGGAAATGTTGATCACCCTGTCAGTAACATTTCTCAGGAAGTTTTTATGATTCGTAAAATTTATATCTCATAAAAGAGTTCCACAAAGCTGCCACTCATAGGTAGGGGGCGCGACAAGGGTGCATATCCGTTGATTTTTGGTTTTTCAGTCATTTCCCCTCCCCAAGAAACTGAGCCCCATAAAAAACATTGACAGCCATTCATGCGTAAATCACAAAATTCATTTCTACACAAACGCAATTAAAAGATATGTATTAAAAGACATGCATACACTGAGTTTTCTTACTTTTAACTGCCCACGGGGTGTGTCGATGGAGATTAATCAGGAGATCGCGAACATCTCTTCTACAATCGGAATTGCTCTGTCTCTCGAGCTGCAAGAGAACGGCTTCATAAGCGTCTGGACGAGTTCCATTGATGCTTTCGCCAGATGATATCCAAACGTTTGAGTTAAAATAAATTAGAAAGAAAACTACACTTTTCATCTCGTACTTCCAAAAAACAAGTTGAAACGCACGAGAGCCACAGCAAATGCCACTTACCCCTTAAGTAGCAACACATATATACTTCGATGAAGGCTATCAATCACACGGCTGAAGCAAAAACTTCATCAGTGGCCAGAACAAGAAGCGCGAAGACATCTGTTGGATAGTCAATATTTCAAAATCGTTGCAGACGACCACGTTGGCTGAGACTTCCTCCATTAACTCTCCATAAGAATGGGTGAAGAGTTCATGGGTACGATGAGAAGGCAGTACCGCTACGGCCCAGGAGCGTATTTTTTTGGATAGCCTCTTGAAATATTCACGATGCTTCACAATTCAAAAATGGCTGCAAAAAATACGACGAATGAGGCTGTGACGAAATGGAATCCCTTGGCCAATGACGCACACGATGCGAAAGAATGTAACTCAAAATTCAAGCGGCAGTTTTAATGGCATGTCAAAACGCGGAGTTGTCCCGTCAACATCTCTTGTAGTAACCCAGATCAATTCAAGCCACTCAGGCGCAGAAGAAAACAGTCGCCTAAATAATGGCTCATTAGCGATGTACCCGCATGACTTGCATAATGATAATTACGAAATCGGAAAACTCTTACCTCACCATATCCTTCTTCAGAAATCACCCGATGACGAAAATCAGTTGAAGTACAGGCTTTCGTACATAAACAACAATCAACATTCGTTACGGCCGCCCCCTGCCTCACTTCGCCGTTCGGCGTAATCTTTAGTGTCGGCGCATTAAAATTGATGAGATGCCGGGAATTTCCGCCGAGTAGTCGTCAGTTCCGCCTATGGACTATTATTAGAATGTAAATTTTGATTTGCGGAGGACGAGCCTCATCTTCGAGGAAAAGAAGCATGGTGTACCGAATGCGTTGTAGCAGTGCCTTCTTAAATTAGCTTAAGAAGGCATTGCTTGTAGGCTCTCTGACAATCTTCACTTACCATGATACGGCAGCAGTCAGAATCCCACAGGCTGATTCTTTTCGTTTCAAAAACCTCTTGAAATATTCAAGGTACTGAAAACCGACAAATGGAAGGAAAAGATTTGAGGGGTGACTCAATGGACTCAGCAACAAGGGGGTACAATTGGCTCTCCTTAACATGAATGTGGTGAAACGTCACTTCCCCATGGAACTTTGGGGTTTCGCTCATTTTTTAATGGACACTGCCTCTTATATATAACCCCCAAAACCCACTTTAATAGTTTATACATATTTTTCATGGTTGATTTTCTACTCAGAATATATATTGTAGGCTCCCTGGGTAAGGCAATGCCGAATTTGATGCACTGAGTAAAGAACTGATAGAAGAAAAAGCACATAAGCTCAATACTATTACTGCACAAGCAAAAATAAACTCTATGCCACTCCACAGATATATTCATAATAAATGGTTCAGAAGCATGATAAAATACCTATTAACATGACTCACTCATGAATAACTTTGGAGTAAGTCTACTAAGAACTGACTACAGTCAATTCGATGTGAATATAAAGTATACAAGGAAAGTAAATTGACAAGAGCCAGAGCCACAAAGATTCTGTGAGTTTTAGAGGAAATAACTGAAATAGATTTTTTGCATTTAAAACTTTTTAGTAGAACCTGCAAAATCTCTTTCATTTATGGATGGAATGATTCCACCACATCTAACCTGGAACAACCTGTTTTATTCAAGACCTAATTTTGTACTCCACACTACCTGACCAATTTATTTGCAATTTTTCTAGGATCCATAATCAATAAAAAAATTTATATTTGTGAATTTTAATAACTTCTATTAATGTCATGTTGCCAAACGGAGCTGCACGGGGCTAGTGCCGGTTACCAGGAAGCAAAGTTTCACACGCAAGACGTGGCAATGCAGCATTTGTTTGCTCCAGCATATTTTTTAATGCCCATATATAATCTACACTACATAAAAATCATTTATTTTCGCATCATAGAAAAATTGCAAATAAATTAAGAAGTATTTCTATCAATTTTATTTTTTCTTTCGGGGTAAACTGTAGGACTAGATAGTGTTTAAACATTTTCGTTATAAAATTCGAGGAATCAAGCGAGATGGAGTGGAATTGATTCATAATGAAACACTGACTTGCAATTTTCCACAAAAATAAAATTTTACTTCGACTCGAGTTTCAATGATACTACATCATTTTCAAGTAACAACTGAGAGATGAGAAATGTGGTGGAAGGTCCTCAAGGAGCTGGTTGGAATGGGTAGGGGTGCAAGGCGTGGGAGGGGGGGAGGGGAGAGTGGAAAAATCAGAGGAGGTAAAAAGGTTGGGAATTGAAGGGTTTTTTCCCGGGTTAACAAACTTGAACATAGAAATGAATGCATTTGAATACACGTGGCGGTCTTCTTATCTTCGGGTGTTTCCGAGGGCCATCCGTGAATGGTGTGGAAGGGGGGGAAAGACGTCTTCTGTGCCCGTGGGCTGCCGTGCGGATTAGTAGGGTCTTCGGGGATGCGTTCTTCTGAGGGTGTGTAGGTGGGGGGCGGGGGGTCGGCGGTTAGGATTCACTGTATGGTTCTTGTGGGATCTCTTTCACGTCGAGTGGGCGACAGGAGGGGGGGGGATTGTAACACTTCTAGGAAACGCACTATTGGAACTTAATGGAAAGCAAGGGCGATTTTGAAAGGTAGAGGTGGTCATTGAGAAGGGAAACCTGGGAATGTTTATGTTGGTGGATCTCTAATTGTTCCAAGGCGTCTAATTTCCTCCCTTTGATATGTTTATGGAGCACTTTGGTTGTGAAGTTTGGATTGTGGCCGCTCTCAATGATGTGTTTGGCCACCATCGAAGTTGGGTTACTGTGGGCGATGCACTTCCTATGTTCATTAAATCTCGTGTTGAAATCTCTTCCTGTCTGTCCAATATATTGCGCATGGCACTCGCAACACGTAATCTCATAAACACCACTCAGTTTTTCACTTTCGATTAGGTCTTTGTGTTTACACAAGAGTCGGGATAATGTTGTGGGGGTGTAAAAGGAAACTCTGAATTTTTCCTTAGGGATTTGGTTGGCAATCTTGTAGGAGAGATTTTCGTTATTTTACAACAAAATATGTGTTCTAAAAATACGCAAAAGCCACTTAATCAATCTACATTTGCAACTTATTGTCGAAGATGAATGCTGTAGACATAGTAGTTTTCCCTGGGTTGAGTTAAAAAGTTCATGAATTTGGCAAAACGGCTAATTTTATGGTGCGCGGAGTCATTTATTGCACTCGCGAGTCTTAATTTTTGAATTAAATAAAAATCACAATTGAGAATAAAATTTCCTTTAAAATGACGTATTAATCATTATTATAGTATGCACTGAAGCCTAGATATAAATTTGCAAAGTACATCGGCACATCATTTTGATGCCGACAGTAGGTGCTTTTACAATACTCCACCCCTCACCCTATGTCAGTGACGCCAATTCATAGTGGTCCCACCACAAACATCATATTCACAAAGAAAGGGCTTCCAGAAGAGTCAGAAAGCTATCCATTCTAAGGGTAAGTTCTTTAAAAAAATCTTATTACAAAGGACTATTAAAGAAAGCTTGGGTGACATTTTAGAAACACAAGCACTGCTTTAAGCATAAATGGTCTCTAACAACTTGCTACTGTTTTCACATTGCACAAGCTTTTAAGTTATAATCTACGAAAAAAGAACTTATATCAGTTATTTTGGATTGTGGTTCATATTAATTACACATAACAGCAAAAAGCAACTCTCGTTGATGTACTAACCCTTAGCTACACTCGTCCAGGATAGCGCCAGTGCACGCATGCGGCTCTTTTCCCACAATTTTATATTTTTGGTTTTCCTAAATATAAATAAAAATGTTATGGTATTCTAACGCATTAGGATATCTTCTAATAATTAAAATCACTTTAAAGATGTTTTTATTTCATTTATAAACAAAAAAAGAATATAAATATGCAAATTTCTTGATAAAAACTTAGAATAATTTTTCTCGAGGAATTGCTGACGATGATGTTCTTGATCGAGGAAAATGTACAGAAATAGAATACCAAAGTGTGCCACCAGAGATATATACACAGTAAACCCGCTGTTTTGAAATTTCGAAAAATGCTGCAAATTCCCTGATTAGCGTGTTACTAAGGTCTGTTCACTTTATCTTTGCGGGTGAGCTGGTGTGGCTTAACCGAGTTGTGGGTGAGAGGAGGGAAAGTTTATCTACCCGTGACTTTCCCTCTGTCAATCAGCAGACAGTAGGCGTGGCCTAGCACTTCGGAATCTCAGTCGCTCTCAGACCTCCGTCTTGTCAACTTCGTGAATCTGCTTGCTGTGTTGCCAAATCTCGCGCGTTCTCTTGGTGCTCTTCGATTCTTCCATTTAAATTCAACTTATAACTTACCTCATCCTCGCGAATTCCCTTGCACTCCCCGTTTATAAGAATGTTACGCCTATGTATGCCTTTCACCAGCGGTCTCGCATTTAGCGGACAATATCCTGGCTTCTGAGATGGGATTATCCTCAATCCCCTCTAAATGAGTAGGTATACATTGTATGCATTGTTTCGCCGCCGGGCCCAAAATATCTGTGGCCACGTATGAGTCACACCTTTTCGGTGAGACACAAGGGCAGCTATGTACATTTGGCAACGTTAAGGTCGCTCCTGCTCTCTCTCTCTCGGTACTACCCCTTCCCCTTCAGCGAGGCCCCTCCCCCTTCAGCGAGGCCCTCCGAGTGTCCGGGATCTCACGAAAGCTGACCCACAGAGATAAAATGAACAGATAATAAGGGTTAATGATGGGAACACTTTAGAAGAAAAAATCTTTCTAATGAGACAATCTCCCAATATTATGAGATACCCACAGATTTAATCACAAAGACTGAACAAAAAAATTAATCTGACTGAAACTAATTGGTTGCTAAATCACGAGATTAATTTTGAGGAACTAAAATATTTCTGGTAAGAATAATTTTCCACCTCCCATTTCTTCCAATTAGTTTTCCAGGTTGGTAGTGTTCGAGGGTGCGGCCACCCCAAAACCTTCACCAACCCGACCCTTAAAATCCCTCCACTCAACCTAGGCTCCGAGATAGGGATAGGTCCTGAGATATCAGAATACCTTCACTAACAATAAGCTCAACTGGTCACCCCCATATAACCCCTGCCCTCACACCTTTACTGGTAATAGGCTCCAAGGCAGAGATTGAACCTAAGAAATCTGACTGCTTCCCCAATAATTTCTACTTATTAGAATATGCAACATAGCAGCTTGTCAAAGCTTTTATCACTATCTTTGTCCAATGGCAATTATTGCTTTTTTGATTGACTTTCTATGATTAATTCTAGCAATTTCACATATTTTGAGAGCCATACGAAACCATGGAAAATGAAACACAAAAGGAAGACAAGAAGTAATACTATTTTGCCCACAACCTTAGAGCTAGACCATCCTCTGTCACTAACTATCCCAAAGAGGATCCTTTACTGCTTTAGCAGAATGCAGTGTAAGTGGAGAGGGTGCAGAGTTGTCACTTCCTCTGAGGCAAGGTTTTTGGGATACTTTCCACTTTTCTCAGTACAAAGCTGATTCATTTTTTGTCTGGGACTGTGCATAACACCCAACACCATGAAGTTCTTGCAATAAGAAAATCTTTTAAATGGAAAAATGATATACATATATGCACTTTTCAGAATAAGAATAGAACGATTGGATCTCAGAAATCGGTGTCGATAGCTGGAGTGCCACCATCTCCATGAAAAGAGCTTATTACCCCAAATTTTTCTTAAAAGCACTTGCACCATGCATTTTCAATGCAGGTAATATTGTACCGGAAAATATGCGATAGGCAAAAAGAGACTAATAGAAAGGTGACAGAGAGTGGAAAATTGTGATGGAAAAAGGAGAGAAGTACTAGGATGAGAAATTCATGGATGAAGGGATTCTGAAGACAATGATGGAGGGAATAATTGTCGGCAGACATGGAAGAATAAAGATAAAAATTAGGGATGGGTCGAATAGCAGATTTCTCGAATTCGAATATCGAATTCGAATATTAAATCATTGCTCGAATATTCGAATACCTCGAATTTCGAATACCTCGAATTTCGAATACCTCGAATACTAAACGATGAATGCTGGTATGTTTGACTCGGTTGCCTATGCAGCAGGAAACACAAGATTTTGGGGAGTAATTTTGATTTCCTTTAAAGGATTCGAACAGGAATTTAGCTGATTAATGGAATATTTTAATTTTATGGAAACAATTGGGCATATAATTAATTCAACTAACATCACTTTACCCCCACTACGGCTGCCAAGTGCTAGCTGACAATCTGAGGCATTTTTCAAAATACACGCGCTTCTCCACCGGATTTTCTTCGATTACTTTTCAGTCCATCTTTGGGAGTTCTCACGAGATTAGAAGATGAATTGGAATTGCTATCAGGGAGAAACCAAATATCCTGAGAAAATATCCCTTCGTCTGGGACTGTAACAATAAAGATTTATAGCACCACTCATAAATTGTAACTTGATATATGTTTTCGGAAAAAAATACCGCATCAACTTCCGAGAAGCTCTGCTGCTCATATCGAGTCTCGCCAGAATGCCAAGTCTCCGTCGTATTTTGACATTTATTTCTTTGCGTAAAATGCTTAAATAAACTCAGAAATACGTCGTGTTTGGTTTTATTCTTTTTTAAATTACGCGCACATTACTAATATTTCAATCCAATAAAGGTGTAACATCAATTGACGAAAGTCATTCTTAGACACCTTTTGTGCTAATAGATGACTCATGCAGCGGTTGACCTCCACAGAAATGGGGAACTTCGAAGCTGGTAGGAAAAAAAAGGTCAGTGGGGGAGAAAAGGGAGGGCCCGAAACACGTTTCTATTGTTCTCGTGTAACTTGGTATTTTTTTGAAGCTAGGTCTTCGTAATATGATCCCTGCGCGAGCTGTGGCCTTTTTTTTTATTTCGAAGAAGAGGAAAGCCTCAGAGGGGGGGGGCTAGTGCTGAATGGAGGGGGATACCAGATCTTGGGAAATGCACTTATGTAAGTATCCCACGGTGCTCACGCAGCAGTTGACCTCCAGAAATGGGGAACTTCGAAGCAGGTAGCCAGAAAAAGGTCAGTGGATGAGAAAGGGGGGAGGGCGTGAAACACGTTTATATTGTTCTCGTAACTCGATATTTTTTTCGAAGCTAAGGTCTTCGTAATGCGATCCCTGCGCGAGCTGGGACCTTTTGTTTGATTTGGAGAAGAGGAAAGCGTCAGAGTGGGTGAGGCGAGTGCTGAATGGAAGGGGATAGCGGATCGTGGGAAATGCCCTAAGGTTGCTATCCCACGGCAATGAAGTTCTCCTGGTGGGGGGAATCGGGGATTTTCGGATTTTATCACCCGGATCAATTTAGGTTCCCCACGTCGAACTCTTTTCACCGCTCTAACCCGCGCATTTGATGTAGTTCGTCAGCTTGCCTAAAACGGCGCTGCATGCACTAAACGACTAGAGTTCTCAACATTTTTCCGAGTCAACTACCAACGACGCGTGCGTGCGACAGTGTACGACGCGAAATTCAAAGTATTCGAGGTATTCGAGGCACTACTTTTCGCATAACTATTCGAGACCTCGAATATCGAATACTTTCTAATATTCGAGGTATTCGAGTATTCGCGGATACTATTCGCACATCTCTAATAAAAATAGATAAAATGAATAGGATGAAATAAGGTGTACACCGACACAACAGACAGAAGAATAGGTGAAGGAGATGGGGTGAGGCTGTAATAAAAGCACAAAATGTACCGTATTTATTTGAATATAGTTCCCCCTTTTTTTCCAAAAATTATTGTGATAAAGTAAAGGGGGGACTATATTCTTATACATTTAAAAAAATATTTTTCCCAAAACTAAAACCTCAGAATTAGGGGGGGGACTACATTCGGAGAGATACGGTATTTCTTGACTTTCATATAAACCTACCAATACTTAATTGATAAGACTACGGTTTCAGCTGGAGAAATAACACAGATTGTAAGAGGAATATTCAGTTACGAGAAATTTTTATTTTAAATGGATAACACTGCTTGTTACAGTCTGAAAATTAGCTGGCAGAGCATCAAAAGATAGACTTTAAAAACAAAAAGGTACAAGAATATAATAATAAGAACATTTATAGCAATTTCTGTCTCCATTTATATCACTACAAATTCCAAATCAACAGAGATGGTTGATTGAGCATTTTTGTAAAGCAGTCTCCATTATTCAACTTCACCTACCTAGACCCTGTTACCATTGCATCTCAGGATAAACAATGTCGCAAAGTCTCATACCATTTCCTCTGCTTACAAAATGGATGGAACACATTGTCTTGGCCCTTATGGACAATCACTGCTACAAAAGCAGCATGTTTCTAAATCTCCTCATTAATGCCCCAATTAAGAAGCAAGGATATGTTTATTTACTTATGTTATCTTCACTTAAAAAACATGAAATGTGTGTGAATAAAATTCTTTGCCTCTAAATACCTTTGAGTTCATTGAAATTGTACGTCTAAGCAACCAAAATTCCATTTCCTACAATAATTTTAACCTGTAATGGGCTGCTAAAGGATAGCAGAGTTGAAAAATGGAATCAAATGAATAGAGATCAAATAATGACAAATATGTACTCATCACAGACAATAATTTGCATATACAGCAAAGCTGCTAGTGTTTTCACAGAAAGACTAGACAGGAAAAAAGGACATAAAATATGATGAAAAAAGGTCAGTTTCACGGGCTAATACATTGAATTATCATAAATTGAGCAATTAAAATATGAATCAGGGCATACATGTGAAAAGTGAGTCACGTTATCACATTGGATAAAATATTCAAAGTTGTGTGTAATGCAGTAAATATAAATAACAACTGATTTCAAGTTTTAAGACTAACTGTAAACCACAAATGTTCCATTTTTAAGCAATGAGGCTATTCTATTGGGACTGAGCTTTTGCAACTCATGGCTACAGAACTACGGGGTAAATGGCCACAATAATCCTAACACTAGATTAGAGTACCAACATATCTCAGCCACCAAAAGGGTGTATGGGAGACATCAAGAGATATTTTGGTTGACATTTAAGGTCTTTTCTTAATTTCATTATTTTAAATAACATTATGAGGGCGATAAAATTAGTTACCATAATAATAAACTGAAGAAATGGTAGTCCATACTTGCACCCCCCAAATTAATGAAAGCATTAAAGGCATTGGGTATACCAATAGTTACAATACTTTTAAAGGGCTATCAATTGGCAGTAGACATAATGACATTAGCTTGTCGTAATTAGTCATTACAAGCCTTATTAGAATTACAGGTCTTTTGGGAAATGTACCTCTTAAAAAGGTGAACAGATAAAAATTGAAGAAGGTCCACTCAACATTCATGAATGATAGAACACACATTATGAAAAATACATGATTTGAGAGCAATATGGAGTCCTATCATCTAAAAATATAACCAAGAATGCATGAATTGATACATTATATGATGCTGAATTTAGACCACTCAGAATTTTTATGAAGTTCTTTCCAATGTCCAACAATTGTCAATAAACAATTCAAGAGAGCTTTCTTAAAGAGACATTCTGATAATAAATTGTTTCGGCAACTCAGTGAACCATACGATTGGAACAATATAAATTGAACAAAACACCACAACAGGCTGTCAAATCACCCCCTAAAAACGTAAAATTCGATACGTATAGTCACTGACCTGTTTTGACCCAGGTAAGACATGTTGCTATGATTACTAAATATACAATGTATTACTTTTCTAAGTTTTGCATATCTCACAGCCTTCATATGATAATCTTAAGCTAAACAGATAAATTTATAACAAAGGAAAAATATAATTAAAAGTAGCTCCAAAAGCTCTCTTCATAAAAATAGGCCTATGCACCAATTTCTTTTTTAACTCAACCTCAATAAGTTTTTTCACTACAAAGATGATAGAGCAAATCATTCATAATACAACTTTATGTATAAATATAAATTTAAGCAGCTTGGAAAATATATTCTGCTTCAAGTTCAAAGTTATTTCTTAAATTACAAGCTGCAATTTGCATTGCACTTACATATTAGAATTGCAAGAGAACATGATGAGAAAAAATACAAAATACAATTTGCCATAGGCAAATGGGTACCTCGTAAAACACATAATTTTATCCAAGGAATAATCTTTCTCATGACATTCAACTACAGCACCAACAATCATTTGCTTGCTGAAGCCAAATTCCCGAGTAGGAGTTAGCAAAAATTTCAAAAAATGAAATTTACTGCAATGGGAAATAGAGCCCTCTTTCTATCTATTAAAAGTGGCCTTTTGCTGTGATAGAAGCCTTGGATTCTAATTACCATAACTCAACCGTCAGCATTCATTCACTGTTCTTTGCTTGCAGTCTCCTTCAAATTAGGTCTCATTCCAAGTGGTCCAAGCAGATTGCTAGCTGGGCCAGGACCACCTCCTTGTATACGTATAGATTCGAGCACCCCGTGCAAGGTGGAAACATCAACATCTACAGGATGAAAGTCCTCCACATCCTCAAAGTCATCATCAGCTTCTTTGGAAGAAGCTCCATTGACCTCTTTCTGACTGGAATTGCCTTCTTTTGCAGCCTAAAAAGGTGTAATTAACAGAGATCACACTGAGACCTCACTAATATGAACAACATGGGCACAATATCTCATACAAATGTTAGCTAGTATAAGAATAGATTTGAAAACTGTATCAAACCAATATCGGATTTGTTGATCAATGATGGTTAGCCATGTAAGCTCATAGGTAATATGGTGAGTTATTTAGGAAATGTTGGTAAAAAATTTAGAAAAAAATTATCACCGAAATAGCAAACAAAAAAAATTAATCAAAGCGATTATAATAGCTAATACTTACTACCAAACTTCATTAAAACAGAAAACTAATAAAACCACATAATATAGAATTGGCAAAGTTTCAGTCCTTTTCTGTTTGGGAGAAGGATCACCCAGAATTTTGTTGAGATGCCATAGAAATAACCAAGTTTGTACCCATCAATCAGGAGGATAGATATATCTTCGATAGATCCGACAATGACACTTGATACTCAAAGAAATTTAAATCATTGAGTGCCACTGAAATTACCCGACCTCAATTTGATGCTATATAAAAATTCAATAATACTGCAAAACTTCATTAAATAATTCTCAATTTATCACTACATATTTCCCATATTTTCAGAGCCACCAGAAATTGAAAATGAGTTCCATATTCATGATTCAATAATTAACCCTAAAGCTGCCGGACTTCACGATTGTAGCTGCCAGCCAGAGCAGAAAAGGAGGCACCCCCTGTCACAAGGGTTAGTGTGATAGTGAGGTAGCTCCTTAGCGATCATTACAGTGACAAAAAGTATCCAAGTGCAAAATATCCAGGTAGCAATAAAAATTTTGGGTTAATGCTGCAGTCAGCATGCAAAACGTATAAAACGTTCCCACACTTAAGGGTTAAACTTGGTACACAATTATCACAGACTTTATTTGAAACTTATAAAACATGCTTCAAATAGATTCTGTAGAAATTACAAAGTTTAATCATTCAATCAAGTATTTTCAACATTGCCAAGAAGTTACATCTGAAGCAATTAATTTTAAAGCAATCCATTTTCTCTTCAGTTCGTTTAAGTGCATTAGATAAACAGGAAGAATTAATCTGAGGACACTTGCTGGTGCATGCAATTAAGATCACTAATCATGTATTGTCTGTCAATAAAAACACTTATGCCCGGCAGATGCTGAGGAACACCAATCAATCAAGGCAACAGTATTCATTAGGTATTTATCATTACAAATAACTTGACCCGAGGGTCACCACACCACTGATTCCAGCAAAATTGCTTACAAAATTTAAATTTGACCATAATTGACAGACACTTCCCACTGACAGAAAGTTTTATCCAGGATTTATTTAGATTCAATTTTTTCACTCTATTTGAAAGCAGAGAATTATGTCGCAGATAGCATTAGTTGCAATGGCCCCTATTTTGTCAAAGATGAAAAAATTTCACAAATATTTAACCATTATGGCCCTTCAACTGACATTCCTTGTCAGTTTTAGAACTCTTCTCTAATCTCATCTAGCTAAAGGCATTTCAATGAATCACTTCAGCACAGTACCTCATTATGAGTCCCAGTCAAGTAAAAAATATTGTCAGAATATTATTATAGCAAAAAATACAGATGCAAAATTTATTTTGAGTTATTTACATTTTGTAGGCATAAGGGTGCAGAGTGTTGTTAGTTATCAGCCCAATCGAAATCAGCTCAATATTGAGTAAATATGTATGCCAACGATAAAAGATTTTAAAAACAAATTAATGGGTAAAAGTTAACAGTTACATTAAAAAACTGCTTAAAAGTAATTACATATTAAAAGCTACTTTTTGTCATATGGATAAAATACATATATACAAATATACTTAAAGGCATTTTCTGTCCTTATCCCAGTACATATTTTCTATGATTAAATATAAATACAATCCCAGAAGTCTAAATGATTTATGTAATGGGAAAATTTTGGAAAGAAGTTATAAACGCTTTTCCAATTATTTTTTAGCCCAAGCATTTTTGTCATCCTGAAAAGTATGCAACTAATGAATATCAGCCTAACCTGAAACATACTAAATAGCGCCACACCTATCAGTTTTACCAAAAGTAGCCACTGAACAAAACTTAAATACAATAAAATTTTGTAATTAATGGCATAATAACTAAGATATTTATTATTATTTTTTTCCCCTTTTCTTGACCTTGTTTAATATGTAATATAGTATTTCTTGGAGTATATTAATAAAGTTATAATAATATTAATATAATATTATATTATAATATATAATAATAAATTAATATATTATCATAATTAATATATTATTTTACATATTAATTATTAATAATATATTAATATTATATTTATATATTTCTTTAAATTATATTGTATAAAAAAACCTGATTGTACCTTTTTTATGTATAAATATTGTGTATCGTTTTATTCTCTGTATTTTATATTGTTCACATTTTTTCTTACATAGCCCTGAAGATGATTTAAAAAAATAAATCGAAACGTTGGCTGAAACTTATTTTATAAATGACCTAAACTCCAAGAAATACTATATTATAAAATAACTAAGTTTTCATGACAAACTGTTTTCATTTAAGGAGGAACCTGCGCTTCGAAATACTGCTTTCATAAGTTAGATAAACTCGGTAACAACGAGTTAAAATCGCTAAATTAGTCATTCATAAAAATTAAAAGTAATGCTAAATCAATCAAAATAGCTGTACAATGCATGAATTTTACTTAAAATGGAATAATATAGTGATATGAAGAATGGCTGTTATATTGACTCTTAGGTATCGGAAGAATTTAAGTACTTTCTCTGGAAATACAGTAAAGCTTTATAACTACATCATTTGTGATGAATAAAATGAACTTAACTAATGAGACCTTTTGCTCTGTTAATTTCAACCTAATTTGGAAAAATGGTTTATTTATAATTGCTGACCACCAACTTGACAACGCTGCCAGCATATCGTAGTTTCACAGCGATTGAGCACCTTTGTTTGTTTACGTTACCTCGTAGAGTTACGTTGCATTGTGACAATATTACTCGTTTTATTATCCCTTTTACTTAGCCTTAAGTTATTAAATATACCTTTGAGCTGAAGTGATGGCGTCATTATGCCGATTTAAAGGCAAATTTGTGTCTGAAGGTAAAGGTAAGAGCTTGGATTATTTGAGGAAACGAAATGTGGCCGAAAGTGAATCCATCAATTCCATTGAAGCGATTTCAACGAGTGCATCTGTTGAAGGATACCGAATCGTTTACGTGCATTTTTAATTTCTTAAGAAATTTTTGCAATATTTCCCAACTTAAAGTGTCCATCATTGTTTAAATAATCAATGTTTGTGTCTTGATTTATGAAGATTAAAGTCCCTGTCGAATGACTTTTGTCGAATGATGAATTTTTCACTGACATAAAGCTCTTTAATGTTTATTTCTTTGTAGATTTTCCATTCAATAGCCTCATCCATACTATTAATAAGGAGTTGATTAGTGAAAATTAGAAACTAATGTGTCAGTTATAACCCAAATGTAATTCGAATCATTAGTATCAGGATAATTAAATAATACTTGTTCCTAGTGCCGAAGTTTCAGTAAATTTGGAAGGCTGGCATTGCAACTTCTACGGACTCACTTATGTCAGCTGCCATCGATTGTTCAGGAATGCATCCTAATTTTTATCCTCCTGCAATGACTTCATGAATAGGTAAATGTATTTACTGTTGTTTTTTCAAATTATGCTAATTGGACCTTTGGAAAACGTATCAAAGTAAATTGTTTGGTCAGTGAAAAAGGAAGTACTCTTGTCTATTTTATTTTATACTTTCGAAGAATTACATGGGTGAATATTCGATTAATTAGTACGTTCGCGAAGTTGTATTTCCAAATACTACATAGTCGGTACCCAACGGCAATATGCTTGTCTCGTGGTACATTCATTTACCTGTACACCTTATTCTAGACATTTAATATCAATTAAACTGATGATTAAATACATAATGCGCTAGATTTTCTACTTTACGCTTAGAACTTCTATTTAAATAAGTATTTTCTACAAGTTGAAAACGATACATATTTTTCGAAATAAACGTAAAACAATTTGAAGTAGTATTCAGAAGAACAGATAAACTATCGCAAGTCTCATTATATTCTATCATTTTCGCTTTTGAAGCGATACGACGACAATTTCAAGGGATGTATTGAATTCCGGTCATGAATATTCGCATGTTTAATAAAATGTAGTCGCATATAGGAATTACTTTAACAACCAGCACTGATAAATTTCATACTTCGGTGTATAGCACGTTTCGAGATGAACTGAATATTCGTTTAATGAATACGTAGAAAATTATGCAGCGGTCGACAGGTGCAATATCGCTCTTCATATTTAACCTCCGTATATTTGCCACGTTGCCACTACCTCCGCCGCATAATGGCTGCTCGCTCTGCAGAAAACCGGAAGTATGTTCTTTAAACTTAAATACTGGCGCTAACATATCGGTAACCCCTTCTAAAAAAATACATATATTAAGCATCGATGTCTATTCTATGCTGTGCTAATTTTTCAACGATATATTTCGGGCCAAATTTGAGATAAAAAATGTTTTACAAGGGAAGGTCATCATTCTCCCATAAAGACAATGTATTTCAAGGTGGAAATCCGTCATTTTCAAATCCATTAATCTTTCTTAAATGGCCGGTGACATAGTAATATTTTTTCACTATTCGATAGAAAAAATAATGAGCAACAACATATGTCAAAATAAGGGGAGGTTTTCGGGCATGTTTGAAATGATGGTTCCTCCTTAATTGAAGAAAATCTTTGAATTTTTCCTAAAAAATCATTCTACTTCCAAAGTTACCCCCAAATAGGCACAAGTTACCTAAATCATATTTAGTTGAAACTTAGCCAAAATCATATTTTACTTGTCAACTATTAGGGGGTCTGCAGATAAAAAGTGGAACAAAGATTTTTTGTAGCCACCCTTTCACTGAGACATTTTCACAATGAATGCTTAACCCATTCCAGCCAGTGCCTAGCTTAGGAAAATGTTTTCGTGCTACGAGTAGCATGAGAATATTTTAAACCTCTCTGTACGGAGATCTTTTTTAGGGGTGAGTTGCCTGGGTATTTTCGTCCCTCAGATTTGGGGCCCAGCTCAACACAGCCCGTCCCTTACCCTGGCCACAGGACTTCTTCACCCTCTAACCCTAACATAGCACGAATCCACGGTCAACTTATTGCGTTACCAGTGTTTTTTTCAACCAAACATTGTAGTTGATTTTAGATGACTTACTCTTCTAAAAGAATTAATAATGTTTTTTTTAAGCATTGTGGAATTTTAAACGGGTTTCAAGCGTTAATAACAACAAAGTTAGTAAATATAAGGTAATAAGACTATAAGTCTGGAGGTCCGTTATTTTAAACGCTAAAATTCCGTTTAAAAATTGCTTGGGCACAGAACAAAACGAAGAATTCATTTCAAAGTATAAAAAAATAGTAGTTTGCAATAAAACATATCACTGAAAAAACTATTGAAGACATAACTACTATACAATGGATTCCTGCAGTGAGGATGGTCATAAATGAGTGGGAGGGTCGGGCTTTATTGCCTAGGAGTGGCCCTAAGGACTCGCTAAGCTGGGTCTCTGGCCGGGCCTAAATGCATCCGACAACTGCTACCTCAGTGGTCACTTCCCTTCCCTCCCATAGGCCAGAGCCAATGTCCAGTCGTTTGCGTAGAAAAATTTGTGACAGCTATACCTGACGTCAGGTCTTCTACGTATGAAAATGCCTGTCGACTCCACCCGACGTCCAGTGCGACAGGGTTAATAGTGCCACATAATGACATTTCGGTTACTGCCACTAATGTCATAAAAGAAGTCCTCAACTGGAGTAAGGGTAGTTCACTATATAAAAGCATTCACCAGACTTGAGAAATTGTAATACAGTACACTCCTGATTATCCAGGCTAATGATGGGGAGAGATGGCACGAATAATCAGAAAACACGGATAACCCAAACTTTGACTTATATGTCTTGCAATGTTCATAATTTACCTAAAACAAACAATATATTATTATTTATGCAGTTATACTGTTATTTTAGAGTGCTTCATTTTGAGAGCTTTCTTCGCCATTTAGCGATCTTTTTAGCGGCGATAACATGGTTGTACTCATATTATCAATATTCCAAGAAAGGCCTGGTTTTGAAAACCACACATCCGTGGCACAGAAAAGTGGTTTGCACAAATTTTTCTAAACCACTGCTCGACGTCGGAAACTACACTGTCAGGCACGACGCCACGAAGTCGCATCTCGCACAAGTTGCCCGGGCTGCAACTGCTGCGGGATGCGTATCCATGATCATGGAGTGCGGTCGCGCACAGCGAGGCTTAGAAAACACAAACTCGGTGCTCCCGTGAATGCAGCTAGCACGCGATTGCTTCCATTTTATGAAGGGGATTCTAACGAAATAATAAGCCTGTTGTATCCTAGCATTAATGCAGTATTTCCGATGATTTTGCATCCGATTTTATTTTTGTTAGAAAGATTGCGGACAAAACTGAGCGAGAGTGAAAATCATGCATGGATAATCCACAACCCGGATAAACCGCAGCCGGATAATCAAGAGTCTGCTGTACTTTCTTTGTAAAATTCTGCAGACACAATATTATTTAGAACAATCTCGACAGAAGATCGTTGATGTCATTCAACTAATTATCTTATAAAATTGACACATACTTTTATGATCCTTTTGATGCATTTAAACAAAATATGGTAACATATTTACTGTAAATTTACTATCAAAATTATACCTACGTAACTAACGAGCTTTCTGACAGGTATATAAAAACAAAAATTATCAGTTTTTTAAACATTAATAAAAATCTCATTATTATAATAAAAAAATATTATCTTCTAATTTATATAAATACCAATGTAATTGTATTGTAAAGCAATCTTGTAACTTTTTGAAATTTTAATGTTCTTGTAATTTCTTTCAATTAAATGTTGTAAATTGGGTAAACTCCTGTATACATAAATATTGTTGTTATTATTACTATTATTGAGGATTGGATTACTGGATTAACATTGCATGAAAGCTATCTTTTGTAAACATAATTAATAAATTCTGAGCTTACCATTTTGGCTTGCTTTCGTTTCCTTGGAGGAGCTTTAATGAAGGATTCTGCCAAAGTAGAGTCCATTAATTCCTTGTCCATTTGCTCCATGTATTGCTGGATTTTACTCTTATGCCCTCCATTTCCTAAAAGATAAACATACTCGCCGATATAAAAATGAATGCTAAAATAGTCAAATATACAATAAAACACAGCTTTCTCGTTAGAGTTTACAGTTCTATTACAGTTCAACAATTACGAGGGTTGTACCAAAAGTAAGGTTCCCAATGAGCTACAATGTTGAGGGAAGGTGCTAGGCTAAATCCCATAACTGTGCCGTATGCAGTGATTCCCCTACTCTTGAGTCCGCCAGTCTGCGATTCACTGTGTCGCTTATTATTGGCTTGACAACCATCAACAATGAAAGGGTTGATCCCCGTTCCCGCCAAGTATGAGGATCGGGCTGTAACCTGATTTCTCCACTCAAGGAAGATACCAGCATCGGAGATTCATCGGCAACTGAATGAAGTTTATGGTGAAGAATACATGCCCGTTCAGCACATCGCAAATGGTGCAGGACTTGCGCTGAGGGCCGCACGGAAGTTCACAATGAAGAACAGAGTGGAAGACCGCCAGTTTCGGATGCAATTGTCCAGAAGATCAACGGTGAGCTGCTCAAAGATCAAAAGATTGGAGGGTCACTGTCCGTAAACTTGTTGAACACATTCCTGAAGCTTCCAATGGCAAAATTGAAAGAACTTTAACAGAAACGTTGGGTTATCGCAAGATGTGTGCTCGCTGGATCCCCTGGATGCTGACTTACGGACACTAGGAGCAACGCCTTGACCGTGTTCGCAAATTTCTTCAACAATGTCAGGGAGGAGGCAACAAGGAGAAATTGGTGGAGTCTATCGTCACTGGAGATGAAACATGGGTGTTCCATTACACCCCCGAAACAAAACACTTAGGTGGAAAATGCTTCAAGAGCGACGATGAAGTCTGAGCAGAGGTCACACGCTTCCTCAACGGGTGGGCAGGAAACTTCTTCAACTTAGGGATACAAAAGCTGGAGCACCATCTTCAAAAGTGTGTCCAAAAAAATGGAGACTACGTTGAAAAATAGGCAAAAGTGCGAGCTTTTCAACAATGTGAAAATTAATAGCAATAAACAAATTTTTCTATTCAGTTGAGAGCGAACCACAGGTGGTGATGCCACCGGAGCTTGAAATACGTGGGATCTTGCCCTAGACATTTCAATAATGGCACATGGATTGCATTGTTAATGAAAAGAAGAAAAAGGAACAATACCTTTTACGATATCTCTGGGCTGGATTGCTGCATAATAGCTTTGGAAGCAGGAGGTAAGGCGCTGGATGATAGCATCTGACTGACTGAACTATGTACTTCAGAGACTTTGAAGCGGACAGCATGGAATTTCCCAATTCCCTGAGGGGGAGTGAAGCCTATTTCAAGATCGGTAAGATGGACTATAAACTTGAGCTATTTGGCTAGGGTGTTGCCCGTTTCTTGGGCTAAACTGTGAGGAACGAGAAATTACGAAGGAGTTTGCAATATGAAGCACGAGGAATTTGAGTTTCTACCCACAGCTAGGCAGAGAGCCATTCGGCACTCTTACATGAGAAGACTCGCAAGGGTTATGCGAATGGCATTGCTTCCCTTCGCGAGTTATTCTTGTGCCTGTTTCTATTCTAATTTGAAGGTTCAGTCATTGCCTTCCTCCTCCAGCCTCCGCATCTCCTATTTTAAGGCCGTTTTACACGAGTCATGTACTTGCACAATCTGATATGTGAACGAAGGCGCAGTCAAAATTGCATCATGAATTGCTAGAACACATGTGAGAACCTGTGGACGTGAGGTGGCAAAATAGCCCCTGCTCTAATTTCGATCATGCATTCGCACAATTCCACACCATTTTAGAAATTAACCCATTAGTGCATAGCGTCCGATATATTGGATGGGTGTATTTTATTTTTTTATGGGCTCCAGTTGACATACGCTACATTTTAATACTGTATTAAGTTGAAATGTCTGTCTACCTTCACCCCCCCCCGCTAATATTTTAGTTGACTCATTGTATTTATCGACTAGAGAAGTATTTTTGTGAGACATGGCACACGTCCGATATATCGGACACTATGCACTAATGGGTTAATCAGTTCTAGCTTGCACAATTTTGTGCCCCATGTAAAATGGTCTTTATGATAAACTGGGCTGGCTGTTTGCAAACTTTCCTCTACCTCGCAAACAGCCCTGTCCTCCACAGCATATTTTGTTGATGGCCTCTGGATTTTGAGGCCACTACACAGTCATAGCTATATTCATACTTTTAAAAAAATCATCAGCAACTCACTTTTACCCCTTGATGACCCAACACCCTCGTCTTCATATGAACTCATTCCAGATTCTGAGTTAGAAGATTCTAAGTCCCAATTATCTTCAGGAATTACAAGATCTGAAAACAAAACACAAACATAAATCACAGCTCAATAGTCAATGAAAGCACAGAAACAAACTTAAGTTCCTGTCTGGGTGGATTAAGTAGCTCTATGTTATAACAAATGGGAAGTGTTAAAATACATCTTTAACTCTTAATTTTACAGCTTTTAACAGAGATAAAGGAGTAGGGATGACTCACACACATATTGGGTTCATAGTTGTCTGCTTTTGCAACATATATGACTCACAGTTAGTCTAGTATATTCATAATGCGATGCAGACTTGGAGCCTCCAACACTCCTCTATGGAAAGGAAATACTTTCTTGGCTACTAGTAAACATCCACATCATCCACATTAACTTCACAGCATAGAATTAGAACACTGATGCATTTCTGAGATTTCTGCCGCCCACATTTCATATCAATGGGATATGGCGATGCCATGCATAAGAAAAGATTTTAAAATCATCCCTGGAATTAGAAGCAGGCACCAACATATTTAGACCATAATAACAAATAAAGAGAAGAAGAGAAAATTAATGATTTTTGGCACTAAAAAAAACAGCACTAATAATAGTATTACTCATAGCCAAAGTAAGTAAAAATTAATAAACACAGGAAAATCAGGACTTTTTACAAATGACTGATTAGTTTAAGAAAGGACTGAAAAACCACTCCTAAGCAAACCATAAAAACGGGATATAATCATAGATTGACAGTAAAAAGAGAAAGCACAGGTTGGGTCCAAAATGCAGGTAGGAATTAAGATGATAGAAGTACTAAATTTAGCCCTAACATTTCACTTACTCAGTGATTCAACCCAGAGATTGGTATAGCTAGGTGAGGGTAGAGCTCACTGCAGACTAAGCCCCAGACACATGAATATCACAAATTCAAGGTAATGGGGCCAATTCCTTTCCCTGGTGCACCTTGCTCATTGGTTATTTGGGATGCTCGCATTCTGCCTGGGATTCGAACCCAGGGTCCTTCAATCAGTAGCCCAACGATCTACCCACTGGGCCACCACAATACCCTGCCTAACATTTAGGCTTTAGAATTCTTAAATATTTAAATCTGGCCACAGATTCATTCTCATGGTTTCTCTTTGTGATTCAACATTAGATTAGAGATTCACTCCACATGATATAATATGATTGTCGTAATTTTTCCCACTTATCTGCAATTCAACCATGTATAATCACATACTCTAAGGTACAAAGCTCAAAATACCCCTACATAGCCAACATAATAGCCTTGCCAGAAGTACATTTGTATGACCACACTTTGGATAGGTGAGGGTAAGGCTACACCTGAACTAAGTCACAGGTGTATGAAATTCATAGCCAAGATAGGTAGTCAAGTTCCTCTGTGCTGCCTCACTTTTTGTTGGATACAATTTGATTTGAATGATGAAACCAAATTTGCTATACTCCTAGGAGTAAAAGTCACAAGTGTCCCTTGCTGTAGAAGCACAGAATACAGGTGATTTCAATTGAGGAAACCTCAAGAGAATAAAATTTTGTACTTGTCCGCAAAGGATGCCAGATTAGAAGGGAGTAGTTTCTACAGTGAGAAGGATATGCCAAGGCATTATGGAGAAGCTTTTCGTTTAACCAGTAGGACAGAGAAGAAAGTGCTAACTTAGGCAGTGAAGAATAAACCAAGCTACCATATGTGAAAATTTTACTAACAATTGTCTGCAACCCTGAAATTCAAGGTAAAGGAGTGAATAATTTACATTACCCCTAATGTGACGCAACGTGAAAAGCAATTCCAAGGAACTAACTCCCAATCGATGAGGAAAATTATTGGTCCCATGAATTTCTGAAGTAGAGGTTTCACTTTATTTTCTTTAATGTCCTGGCTTTAAATTAAAGAAAAGAGGCCCTGTTGAGCTTCGTATTTTATGTGGTATCATACTTGGAATGAATTCCTACTTGTGAAACCTCTGTAATGCTGCACTGGTAAACATTAAGTTCCAAACATTTCATGGCTCTGAATACTCGTTCTAGGTCGCGGTCCGTTTCATGCTTCAAGCGATTTGAAGCGTCACCGCTCTAAAGGCCGGTCCGTTTCATTCCTTCGCTTTGAAGCGCTTCAAGCAAGACGGTGAAACGGACCGGCATTTCAGAACGGCGGGCATTTCGACTTGGGTTGCTAGGGAGTTGTTGAATGAAAGAGTTTGTTTATAAACATGTGATGTTATCAATCAGACATCTCGATCTTACCTTCAATCGCACGGAAATGAAATTTTTTTTCCATTTGCTAACAAGTATTTTTTGATGGCGAATCGGATACGAGTGATGACGCTAGTACAAGTGAGAGTGAGGAGGAATTGGGAAACGTCGATGAGGTGGATTTATTAGTAATTTATGCCATCAAATGATGGAGGCGAGGGGAAATCTGGCATTGAAGCCACGGATTCTATCTTACGTAGAAAATTTGGTGGGGAATTACAGTGCACTAACGTTCTCAAGTAATTTCAAATATTGTCATTGATAAGCCTGATCTTATTTAAAATAATAAATCAATTGTGTGGCGGGCAATGCAGCTACCGTCCATGACGTGCGGGTGTTAAAAAATTCACGGCTCTCATACATTTGAGCCATCAAGAGGAATTCTTTCCCAATGATACCCACATCATTGCAGACTCTGATTATAGAATCGATGAAATTTGATGGTACTATTCAGAGATTTTACGGGTCTTGATGCGAAACGAAAAGATGAACTACACTGCGGGATGACTTTGCGTCAGAAACTCTTCAATACTAAGTTTTCGAGGGCTCGAAAAGTAATAAATGATAAAATATTAAGAGACAAATTCAAATTAATTATATGTGGAAAAGATAACGGTATTCATCTTGGCTTTTTGTGCGCTCCATAATAATTGTGAAGAAAGAGGAGGCGAAGCGCCCGATATAGCTCCAACTGACGTGGAAAGAGTACCGATTAAATTTAATGAAAACATAATTAGGATGAGAGGGGTGAATAGGTAAAAGGCAGAGAATCATGGTTATGAATTACCTCAGGATTAATTACATTTATATATATCTAAGAAATTAAATAGGTACATTATAATTATAATACAATAACAAATTACAAGAACTTGTCATAAAAATGCATTGAAACTCTTCTTACTTATTTCATATCAATTACGTTAAAAATATTATGAACACCCAATTAAAAAATGTCACTGATTTTGAAAAATTAGTTTCTTCATCTAATCTATCACTGTTCTTTGCAATTCCATTTTCTCCTCGAGCCTTTGCCGCTTCTCTTCATCTAATTTTTTCCCTTTCCTCCGTCGCCTTTTTTCTTTCTTCCCTCTCTATTTCGCGCTCCCGCTTGTTATTTTCCTTTTCCTGGTTGATATCTTTAATGAACTCCTCAATTATTACATCGACTCGCCTCTTCTTTGGCATTGCTTGGGAAAAATGAATTGATAGAGATTACCACAGGAAATAATGTTACTTTAGGGACTTCTAAGCTAATTAATTCAATAACCTAAAGTATCGTCACAGTAACACACTATTAAATAGAAACATCATCAATCACTATAACGCTAAAGTCATTAATATCTCTTCAAATAGTTCATCGTTTCTATTCACACTTTCTGCAGATTTTGACGGCCCTTCACGGCATGGCGGCTTCCTTTAACCGATCGGGCATCCAAATTGAATTATATTTTTCTCTCCATTACTTTCAATTATTAACCAAAACCTTTCTCAGCTACGCGGGTAATGTCTTCTATTCCACAGCTTTATTTATTTATCTCACCAGTGCATAGTAACCGTGATAATATCGCAAACGATATATCGCATTCGCTCCAAACACTTCACGTAAATGCTGGGGCGTTTGGAGCTATCAAACTTGATAATTTATGCTCGCTCCCGGGCCCCACCTTCTGTGCTTCAGAGCCCTCCAAAGCGTGAAACGGACCGACCTGAGGCGCTTGAAGTGGCTTGAAGCGTGAAACGGACCGCGACCCTAAATACATATAAAATGCAAAGTTGGAATATTTTATACTAGATATTCTCAAAATTCTTCCATAAACTTATATTTTGTGTCAGACTGATTTTGTACATTTTAATTACAGCTATTTTTCATAGTTTTCAGAAGAATGTCTGTGTGCACAAGGGACTTGTATACTTCAGTGAATTAAAAAAATTTAATTATTCAAAGATGCTTTAACCACTGTACTGTAATTCTGTAGTTATAGGAAAAGTTATTGGCAAATGTTAACTTCCTTGCAAGTTGCAGCATGTATAATTACACAATAATAAAATAACACATGGATGTAAATAAGGTCAAAGCATGTAATTGTGGTTTCAATCTGAAGGTTTATCTGCATACTATAGTTTTTAATATCAAAATAAAGTACACGCATCGGAAAATTTTTGCCGGTTCCATTTTTCCAGTTGAAAATTGTTCACCTTTCAGATTCTTTGTGCAAACAGTAAGGGATAAATATTCCAATTTTTTTGTAATCCATAATTGTAAATAATTTATTATCATCATTCTAAGGTTGGTAGTTATGTGACTATTAACCGCCTGCAATATGGACAATACAAAAGTGGTTACTGCTGACCTTTTCAATAATAGTAAAATTTTTAAATTAATGGTAATGTTTCTCATTTTGTATAGTGGCAACAGTAGCAGCAACACCTGTGAATTATGGAGCATGTTAAAAGTGAATCTTAAATTTCACTGCACAAACTGAATTTACAAGTGCATAACTTCCCCGACCCCACACGATGATCTAAGAGAGCTTTAAAAGTGAATCGAATGTGTTGGGTGTAGGTTACTTTGAGCACAATTTTAATGGAATTATTTTAATGACAAGAATGGTACTTAGAGGTGCAAAAAATCACACACAAGATAGGTGCTAATGCTGCAAAGGTAAGCCACATGCAACTCTGAATCTAATATCTATGATATCAAATAAACTGCTGACTAAACAGTAGCAAAATTGTTTTTGTTTCAAAAGTACCTAAAAATACACTAAATAAGTATTCACCGACATACAAATTATTTTTTTCATATTTACATAACTACTTAAAAACCGAACACTGCTTTCCCAGATTTTTTTGTATAACAGTCAATGCACAAGTGACCTAATATTACAGGTATGTAATTGTTAACTAAGTAATCATTTATTACATTCAAGTAATTGGTTAATTTCAGGAGAAATTTACTGATAAAACTCATTCTGATTTCTAATGAGTTGTCCACATCCCAAACAGTCAATTCTTCTATTGCACAAAATGTAACCAAATTTAAAAAGCAGCACAATAAAATTCAGCATCATAACTCATTCCCCATGTAAAATAATATCGATAAACCCTCTTTTTGCCCTCATTTCTTAACCCTTTCCTATCAGTTGATGAAAATTTACAAACGCCTCTTGCATGTGGTCAGATTTTCTTTCAAAAAACACAAATTCTTCTTCGATCCGATGAGTGAAAACTCAAATTAATGGATCAAAGTTGAGGTTTGCAAACATACACCACAAATTAATATATTGAGTTACATATAGACTTTGCAATTCTAACCTTTACAGAAAATAAACCAGTGTCAAATGAAAACGCCTTGGAAAGTTCCATCGATTTGAAAGGCAAAATTTAAAACCCGGTAAGTATTGTCACTTGGATTTTTCCAAAACTTATCATTGTAGGTACAATATGATTGAGCACTTAGATATTTATGATATCAGGTGAATACTACTTAGTTAAAGTAAAAACTTTTAAGGTCCATTACCTACAATATCCTTCACTGCACAAGAGAAAAGATCAGCATCAAAATCAACTTTATTTGCAGTTGTTGAGTTCTCAGCCAATGATGTCCCAGGATCATTTGTTGCTTCTTCTGCAGCTCCCTCTTCATTCCACCTGCGTAATAATTTTGGATCATCATTTCATTAGTACACCAAGGATTTCACGCAGTTATCTGATTAGTAGTATCAGTAGAGGTTTCATAAGTTAAATAAGGGTCCTACATTATCGAGTTACAGATTTCATTTTACAGTGAAAAAAGAAATTTATTGCATTTAAATAAGTCCAAGAAAATATGAAAAGATAAATGTAGCATTCCCTATGCAACATTTATCTTTTAACAGAAGTAGGAGTATTTGTAGTTCCTTTAAATATATTTCTATATTTCGGGCACACTTCAATCTTTTAAACGTTCACATCTCTGAAAGTTTGTACATCCACTGTTCGTCAGAAAAGGTCTTACTGGACTGAAATTGAATGAAAGGTTTTACCTGGGAAACTCAGCACCCTCAAGTCCAGAAACATGGTTAAGAAATTTCTGCACACGTGCAGCCACTGACGATGGATCGGCATCACTCCCTACATCCATACTCTTGGGTACACCGTACCGCTCATCCAACATCGAGTCCAATTCTTCCGTTGTTACCTGAAGCCACGAGTCATCTGAAACAAATCAAACATTGAAATAGAATCAGCAAAATTGAAAGTTTATATTAATAATAATAAGCGTTTACTATCATGGACCCTAAGGGTCCTACAGACTATATAAATAAAAATTTAACTCGCTGTTACAAATTAGAAAACAGTATGAAATAATAATAATAATTTCCCGGGATCTTCAATAGATACATAAATTTCAACATAAAATAAATACAGTGAGTCCTCGTCTAACGTCACTTACCGTTCCTGAAAAATGTGACGATAAACGAAATGACGTTAATCGAAACATAATATCCCATAAGAAACAATGTAAAAAGTGAATATCGGCTCCTAGACCTCACAATTCCTACGCGAAAAAATTTTAGCGTATCATATCTGGGGCATTTTTTCACGATGGGAAAGCCAAACTATGGCATAAATACGAGTTCCTGTCTTCATCGACGACAATAGCAGCAGTGACGTAAATCCTTCTCCATTTTTGTATCTTCCCGCATTTGCTTTTCAGCTTCGCTATGGTGGTCGCCCAGGCGAGCGTCGCCTGGGCATCGTCATCGCTGAAACATCGTCGCAGTTACAGGAACAAAAATTATTGTGAACACGGCAAAAAAAGTGACGACAAAAACTCCGAGTTCTACACGGAAAAATTCCTTGAAATCACTTTTTAGGTTCCTGAAAACCATTACGTCAAGTAAAACCTTGCGCACCTACCTAAGAATTCATTTTGCAGACAATTTGCTAAAACCGTAATCGCAATTAACAATAAACACACCGTTTTACACTTCGTGTAGGCTGACTGTATTACCGCCCACAAAACGAACAACCTGCAACGCCCGCCTCTTCACGTTTTTTTCTCGCACGAAATTTAAAAGCCTTGACGTTATATCGAAGCGAAGGTGCGATAAACGAATGACGGTCTCAAAATTTTCGTGACGTTATCGCGAAATGACGTTAAACGGGGTGACGTAGAACGAGGATTCACTGTAGTATCTTGCATATTGCAACAATAACTTCCACTCAATAAATGAACCCAAACCTATATAATTCAATAATATACTTAACTAACTTCAATACTTAGACCTCAAACAAAACATAGTAGTTATCTGCCTATTTTGCAAATAGAATTAAAACATCATAGTTTTTTTCTTAAATTACACCAAAAGATAAGGCAAAAAATAGCTGAAATGAAATCTTTCAATAGCATTGCAAATCTGATAAGAGGCCAATAACAACAAAGTCAAGGACTGGAAAAGTTATAACAAAAAAAATAAGAGACAAAGAGAGACTAAAGCATTTCGTATACCATCCCATTAATAACTGTACACACTGATAGTATTGTGACAATGGGGAACTTGCATGAATTTTTTTAATTTCACTGGCGGACAGAAAATTATTTTCTGAATACAACAAAGAAAACCGCATGTAAATCTGAGTTTTCCTTCGCGAGATATTCAATGATAAATATAACGAATTTTAAAGTGCGGGAAAAACCCCCTCACCCCCCAAGCCACTGCCGACGAAGCCTCGATGACGTCAAAGGTGCCTAAACATCACGCGAAACTATTGTTGTGATTGTTTGTAATAGTTGCCAGCAGTTGTGAGAGCTTCGTTTGTTAGACGTGTTGATTATTTTCTATTTAAAGATTAATATCCGACGATAGAGGCTTGGAAGCCCTAATATTTTGCATTATTTATAATATTAATATCTGAGTAAGGGCATAAAATATAAAACTGGAGCAGTTAAACCAAAAATGTTACAATACCTAAATAACATCGTTGTAGGAGTCTGAGCCACGGCTGTTGGAAGGGGGATACGTTAATTGTAAGTTGATGTTATCAACGGCATATCATTCATTTAAGGATGTAATTAGAACGATTTTGATGTTTACTAATGTCCGCTATGCTTTTATATACAATAACTTCATCCCTTTATTTGTAGGTACCGGAGAATTCGTCGTTTAGGACTGTCTGTGCTTGTATTATGAGGTGAATTCCAGTCAATGCAACTTTTGCTCGCTGATTGGAGACATCTAGGAACATTTTTGTGCCAAAATAGTTTATTTTCAACGTGACATCTCCCGTTAAGCTACTGCTAATAATCACAGTGCCAGTGGTTGTAATGCACAAAGTTTGACAAGGTTGAAAAATATCGGCCAAGAGTTATCAGTGTTCCATCGTGATTGAATTGTGAAGAGTGCTATTACGCTATCGATAAATGTTTAACAGTAGTGTAAAAATTGTCAGTGGCGTGTTAACCTCCGTTGTTCACCGTAGATATGACATTTCATGATCAAGCTATTGAAATAAAAACTGTGTGTGAAGTTTGTTATTCCATTATTTCAACAAACAGTAGTGAGAAAAGTCACCTGTGTCACTTGTGTGGGCTAATTTAAGGGTTTAAATCAGTGAATAAATAGTTGTTTCCATCATAACGAGCTCTGTTATTGTAAGTCGTACGTGATGAATATAAGAATGTGACAGTGACTTCCAGTTTTTGATAAGAGTATTTGCCTATTTCCCACTATATTTTTATGGTATATGCTAGTATATTGTTTATGGATTTACCTATATTATTGAAATAGGTTGTGGCTTGTGTGTGTTGGCAGCGGAACCGATTCACGATCTCACATGTGGATTGTGTGCCGACTGTTTTGCTGTGAATTCGTACCGTAGGACGGATAGGACTACCTTCTCCGCTAATTCGGCATTGCCAAATTCAACAGCACAGCTTACTCTAATGTCAACAGCACAGCTTATGATCGTTATCCTCTAGTATTACAAGTTTCTTTTACATCTCGATTTGCCGCCAACGTATAGAAATAATTTGTCTTAACAAATTCTATGAGGGTCGTGGCATCAATTTTTGGTGTCCTAAAAAAAAAGCTGGTGTCCTAACACCCCATGCCACACGCCTTTTAGGCGGCTTGCGGGGTATTATGTAGATGTAGATGGATTTCAAGAGTACTATTCAAGCGAGTGGCAACGTTATCACCCATTTTTCTGATAACTAAAACATACGAAGTGAAACCCTTGTGCTTCATCATCCCGATCTCGCATTATTAATATCCCAAGTAATAATCGTGGCACAATAGCAATAGGAAAACTTGCCCAAGAATAACAGAACAAAATAAAGTGACGATGAGCGGCTAAATACTCCCTCAAAACAAATTTTACATCAATGCGCTCAGCGTATTTCCCAACTCCCTACGGTTGTTTAGGCACCTATGACGTCACGCCGGGCCTCGGCAACGCTCGGGTGTCTTCGCGCAGTGGTCGGCTCAGAGAAATTTTTCTCGATTTTAAATGCAATACGGTTGTTTAGGCACCTATGACGTCACGCCTGGCCTCGGCAACGCTCGGGTGTCTTCGCGCAGTGGTCGGCTCAGAGAAATTTTTCTCGATTTTAAATGCAATACGATTGTTTAGGCACCTATGACGTCACGCCTGGCCTCGGCAACGCTCGGGTGTCTTCGCGCAGTGGTCGGCTCAGAGAAATTTTTCTCGATTTTAAATGCAATTTTTTTATTTCTTTTGATGTTGAATGGAGAAACTGAAGGTATTTTTGCGAGCTAATGTATCCATTTGACTTATTCAAAATAGTTTTTAGAGCAATCTACGACCCATGCAAGTTCCTCATTAGGGTTGTCGTAATTAAATAAACAACAGTTGCTAATGCAGCAATAAGCCACAGAATATTACCATCAGGTGAAGGTAATGATGATTCTTCTTTCTTCAAAACATCCTCATCAATATCTAAGCTTTTCAAGAGAGACAAAATATCAGCACCTGATGGTGGCTGTCCTCTTTGACTAGAAATACTACTTTTGTGTATGCTACCTATAGCCACTGAAAAATACTGTTGTGCCTCTTTCAACTTAAGATTGTATTCCTTGGACCCAGGGAGTAAATTCTGTAAAAAACCACAAATATAGAATGAGAATCAGACAGTTTAATTCCCAGTGTTGACAGACACAATTATTAGAACTGAATGCAACAAAATATGTTATAATCAATTCATTTTTTTATTTTATAACACCACTATGGGGAAGCATGGTAGCCTAGTGGGTAGAGCACTTGGCTACAGATCGAGGGGTCCCAGGTTCAAATCCCAGGTGGATCCCTGGGACACCCCAAATCAAAACCCTTGGAAGTGTAGGGTGGCCCAGGGAAAGTAACTTCCCCCCTACCCAGAAAGAGTGAAGTTCAGACTCCCATGGCCCAGTCCGGAGTGAAATCTACCCTCACCTAACCAAACCAACTTTTGGGTTGAATCACTGAGTGGCTGCCACAAAGATCCTGAAGATGTAAACTTACAAAAAAATAATTTAACAGCAAGTTGTTTCGGGTTTCTAAAATTTCCTTTCACACTTAAAAATGGGAAGGCCAATGAATTTATCTCGAGTAATTACCTCATTTACTAAAAATACTAGGGTATGAAAAATCCAGTGACTACTTCACTTCAACACCACAAAAAAATAAAACAAAATTTTGCAAATATCCAAGATATGTATAAATTTAGTAGCATTGTAGACAGAAAATAGTATTAGTAAACAAGGAAATCACTTACTATTATGTAAATACCGCACATCATCATGTAAATATTGATAAAGATAGTCACTCAAAACTTAAAGCCTTTTAAAGTGAATGTAAATTTGATTAAATTCCATGAAGGACAAAATTTTATCCATTCATTTTTCCAAGTAGACTTCAGGACTGTCGTCACATCATACTTCACCCATGTAATTAGAAATATGAATTACTTCACAAATATACTTTTGTAAGTTTGTATTTGACATGTATTTTTTTTCACATGTCCCATCTTTTCTGAGATTTATATTCCGCATCACTATTTTCAAAGACACAGCAGAGGGTAGGGCAACTGCCCTCACTGAAAATGAAGCTCCTTGCATACATATTTAATAAAAAAACCTGATAGACAGAGCTAGATGCAAAGTTCTTCACTATTTCTGGATCAGACTAATAGTAATCGAAGTACAGTGGAACTTGTCTAGTACGTTTCTGAAGGGACCACAAAAAATGAACGTACTAACCAGGAAAACGTGCTAACGAGGAAAGTAAAAAATAGCAGTCGGGGTAATTGCAATCTGTGGAAAAGCCGTCATAATTACAATTACTATTGGTAGTTCTCGTCTGGATCGCCTTCCTGAACTCATTTCACCTTTAAAGTAAAGAAAATGGGCGCTACATTGAAAAACAATACCATGTGAATAAAAAATCACAATGTTTCATAGATTTCCTAAAGACAATTACATGAAAACGGCGTCTTTCTCCCGTGATTTATCCTATATGTACTTATGGAAAGAGGACAAGTAAATCTAAGTCATTTCTTTTTTGTCACAGCATTCTCGGAGAATATAACAACAACCCTGAGTATGTCAACGGGTTGTTTTTAAACATCATAAAAATTGGACAAAATTATATTAACCTTAAATTACGGCAACAGCCATACTCATTGGCTTCTGGAATAAAGCCATATCGATTGTTATAGCGATCAATATATCGAATAATAACACGCAAGATTATTAGATTACGACATAATTACAAGAAGATTTTATATTATACAGTTGAAATTTACTTTAAAAATTTGTTTAATGTCGTCTGCTTTCGTGCCGAGATCAAGTATTTTTAAGCTAAGCTTGGCGTGGAGATCCAGAGCATCGTCTGCTCCCGCAGCAGTAGTCAAATACGCACGTACTCCATAGCATTGACGTCGTGCAGTACTGTTTTAGATAAAGTGGGAATTGGATAAGACTCATTTCTTCATCATGATAACTCGTGCAATAGCAACAATTGCCCACTCGTGAAATTTGTGCGCAGTGGGCACTCCAGAGGCAACAGAAGGTGAGGAGCTCGGGATGGGGAAAATTGGGGCTTCTCATTGGCTGCAGTTTTGCATTGTCAGACATTCCTGATAAATTCATCACGTCATAAGAATTGAGAAATGCATTTGGATAAATCACGGTCGAAGAAAGATATGTAGAATGAATGCAAGAATGTTAATGGCTAGTAATAATAAATTAAATCATGAATTCGGAGCTTTACGACCCTTAAGAAGATACTAAAGAACGAATTGCGGGTTGCGTCACGGCTAGCAATTTTTTCAAACGTACTAACCAAATACTTTTGCCTGTATTTTGTTCCGATGGTACCGGGACCGAGAGAAATCGTCGTACTAAGGAGGAAAACGTACTAAGGAGGAATGTACTAACCAAGTTCCACTGTATATCCTTTCTCATTTTGCAATTTATACACTTTTCAAAGAAATTCCCAAATTTATCATGACTTTATTTTCTGAAAATATTAAAATGAGAATATCAACAAAACATTATGTAACAGTGTTGGGTAGATAATCAAGGCTGTGTTATATGCAGGCTATGCCCATGACTAAACAAACATAAAGGAAGTACTTAATCCTGATTTATATAGTTTCTCAAAAATATTATTAATAATAAATTGTATTAAAAATCATACCATTAAATAATTTACACCAAATAAATATAAGTTCTTACCTCAAAGTAACCATTTTTTTCCAAACTACTAAGATATTTTTTCCAAACGGGTTCTAACATTGCACTATCAGTTGGAGAGGTGGGCTCAGAAATGCATGGAGATGGGAGTGACTTTGCTTGTGCTACCAGTATTTCAAAGCCACATGCCTGGAAATAAAACCATTACTTATGGAGATTTTATGTCCTCACATGATTGATGCCAGCACAAGGAAATGAAAATAAGAGATTTAAAACAAATCAGAAGGTGGTTCTACACAATATACTTTAAGATCATACAATTTATACTCTATGCATTCTCCTACTCCAATTATTGTTAGGCCTACTCCAATTATAGTTAGTGTTATAATTGGAGTAGGAGAAAATTATTTCCAAATAAATTTCTCACCACAGTGGTAAGAAATGAGCTATGATTGCTCAATACTTTTTTTACTTTTACAGACAGGCAATGTGAGATGCTGGTACGTAAACCAGGATGTTGGTAAATTGTATTTAAAAAACAAAGAAATGCTGATCTAATAAATGATTACAACTTCTACCATGGAAAAATGACTTTGCTTACCAGCTTAATTCCTAATAAATGCTTTTTCCGATCAGGATGCATTGGGGGAGGGAGACTCCAGCCAGTCCTCCTATCTGGAGTAAACTGTTGATGCATTAGCATGGCATATTGGCAACGTGTTAGAGCTATCTGCCGCATCACGCAATTCTCAGGAGGGAAGTAGCGCATTGCACGGCATGCCTGAAAATAGAGCGCGATAGAAATAAAAGCACCGTAACCAACAGAATAATATTCCATATCAGACTATCAAATCAGTAATAAGAGGGATGGATGCCAAGAAGGTAGAGCACAATCCTTCTAATCAAGCCCTGGATTTAAATCCCAGATGAAGCCTTCAGACACCCCACAAACGAAATTCCTTGAGGTGCTAGATGAACTAGAAACTGCCTCTTTACCTTGAATGTGTGAGATTCACATGTCTGTGGCTTAATCTAGGATGAGCTCAACCCAGACATCTCCCAACCAACCGCCAAGTTGCATACAAAGTAAAAGAGTGAAGAATATTACTTGGTAGAAACAAAATAACCATCAAATAGAGCATACCCCAATACCTGACATTAGGGTAATTTGGAAAGTAAACATACAAGTGAACAAAGAATGCTACCCATACAAACAACAAGGATGCTAAAACGACCATAAAAGGAGGTAGAATAAAGGATTACAGTAAACTCTCGATTTTACGAAGTCAGTGGGACCGGGAAATTGGCACTTCGTAAAATAGAGTTTCGTAATTTCAAACCTTTTTCATAAGTCCCGAAAAAATGTTCACTTTTGTTTCTTCCGCCCTTTTTTGTCTTTAGTGGCCTTATTAAAAATGTTTCCAGTAGTTATTCACGGTAAAATTCTTAGAAAAGGCTTTTTGTTATCGATTTATGCCGATCGTTAAATAATTATACCACCATAATTTTCCCATTTCTTGTACATACTTCAATATCAACGATCGTTTAAGAAATTCCCGACCAGTTTAGAAAACATAATCAAATCATGAATTGCAAAGTTTATTATAAGAATTTAATATTATAAATTTGTGGTTAGGAGCGAACAGAAACTATTAAGTAAGCGTAAGATAGATATTTGTTTCCAATACCCACGGAAATATTAGCGGCAGCCGGCCTAACCATACTCTAAGGGCCTAACCACCATTAATGTCGCCCTCTATCGCTCAGTGACGAGAAAAAAAAAGAAAAGCGAGGGCCTTAACCCGTTTCCAAAATAACCTTCGTAAGTTAATATTTCGAGTTACTCCGAATTTTCAGCTGAATAAGCCATCTTTTCAATTAGTTATTTTCATTGAGATTCAGTTATGATCATAAATTACGTAGGATATGATTATATTCTGGCGAATATTTGAAGTAAATTCTGTTTGAGTTCTCCGTCCGGCTACTATGTGCTCCATCATCTTTGCAGACGTTGCAATGAAAGACTTAATTCTTCATCAGGACCATATTCTTCGTGCCGGGTGTGAAGTACTTCACACCCGGCACGAAGAATATGGTGCTATGTTCATATAGTATGTCTCTCTTCTTTTATGCCGACAGGAGCAAGGTTCAAACCGGAAAACGACAGGAGAAACATCTTCCATTAACGGAGGAGTAAAGAGAGAAACCTTATTATCCACATTGATTGTTTTCCTACAAGAGACGTTTCATCATTTCTTAACGTGTGTGAAGTATTGGTTCACTTGCATGAATTCCCAAAAATGACACGCAAAAACCTGTACCCTCACCTCATTTAGTTTTCGTGTTCCTTTCTCCACCGTATTGAAAGTTATGCAGAGGATCATTGACATAGAGAAAATATTTTCTTTAGTTTTAGCACTAAAAATATTCGCGCCATAATCGTAAATAAATATAGTGTGGAAACAGAAAATAAAATAATTTAAATTGAAAAGTCAGCAGAGAAGAAGAGACACAATTATAAGCAAGGCACCATTTCCCTGATAGTGAAAGATACTTCTTCAGCCTCTCCAGTTAAAAACTTATTCCCCTTGCAGGTAAAGATGAACCATGCCCTTCTCCACAGTCGGAGAACGTTCCCAGTGGGTGGGGTGAATAGGAGTGGGATGAGGAAAGAAGTGTGGTCAGCGTAACGAGGGGTGAAGGGGCAGGAGAAAGAAGGGTGGGGAAAGGGCCTTCAGCTCTGCCTCAGTCTATGTTTGGGGGGCGTATTTTTTCACGACGCACTCAAGCTCAGTCACCTTAGGGAGGGAGTGAATGGGAAATGCTGGGGAAGGAGGGGTTTGGGATGCGTAAGGTGGGTGTCAGCAAGATCAGCAGAAGGCCGCGGGAGTGAGTAAACAAAGACTTTGGAAAGAAAGATCTCTCGGCATGGGAGAACAGGGAGTCGCGCGAGAAGAAAGTTCATGGTTAGAGTTAGAAGTGCGTCTTCATTACGAGTAGCCTGAAAAATAAGTTGGTGGTAAATAGAGCCCAATACTTAAGATATTTAAGTTGTTTATTCAGGAAGGCTAATATATACACGAAAACATATTACCCAGAAAAATCCGTTATTTTTTTGCTTTTTGCCCTTCTCCATCGCCGCTTCCACCATGGTTTCTCACTTGCATAAATGGGAATTAAATTGGGGATCTAAATCGTTAGCCAGATCAAAATATCTTAATGTTTGGAGGGCAGCGTATACTTCTTTTTTATTTGGTGAAATTACTTCCTTGCTTTCATCTTCGTCGTCACTGCTATTATCAGCCGGCCGCTGCTTCATCCAACGTAGGTACCGGCGTCGCATTGTCGCAAACCTAGATATCATCGTCTAGGGCAATATAATAGTTTGATGTTGCGCACAGTGCTCTTCCTGCTTTGTCCAAGTATTTTTCAAAATCATTTTTTAAGCCTCTAATCTCCTCCGCGATTTCATCCGCTGCAGCTTCCTGAAGGTATAACATAACTAATCAACCATAGCCGTGATATTATAGCGGTAGAATTACTAGTAGGCTCGTTGTATCAATTACCAACCTCAAGAACATCCTCATGATGCGCTATCTAAGGGAATCCGGCCGATTTCCAGCAATTTGCGATTGTAGTCGAGGAAATCAAGTACGTTTTTGAACCGTGTTTCCGCGATGAAAAATAACAATTTTATTAACTTGGCCATTTTAGCAAAGTTAACAAAATTGTTATTTCTCATCGCATAAACACGGTTCAGAGACGTACTTGATTGCCTGATTGGCAGATTGGTAGGAGTGCGATGCAAACAATTATTTTTTGATGATGGCATTGATTGATAGATTTTCAAAATGCAGTCAGTGCGGTCACTTTTGGGGAGGGAGGCCCCCCGCTCGGAGGGTCGAAGAGAGGGGCCAGCGAGGGTCAGCTCGTCGAGGAAAGGGTCCTGGATTAGGGACCTTCGAAGTGCTCCGGCGAAAAGTAGTCAAGTAGTCTTGGAAGTACGTTCACTGCAGCCTGCCTTGCGAACGTACCAGGTACGTTCATAGCACTGCAAACGGTTAAGTAGGAGTGTGCGAAATACCTCGCGCGACCTTCCTGAAATGTTAAACTACGATGTATTGTCAATGCAATGTTTACGAATAGGCACGTAAATAGGGGCATTATGTCAGTCGCGATATTTTTACTGAACTCCTACTTCCCCTAAATTCCCACCGTGAGGTTTTAGGCGAACCCTTTCTCTCCAAAGTTGCACTATCATTTACGATTTCACACTTTTTATGGACCACAGTCAGAAGCGCTGATTTTTTTTAGCTAACTACGCCGGCGTAATTAGTTTTGTTGACAAATATTTTGCCGTAGTTCGTATAAACGAATGCCATTTGCTCCTGGGGACCGAGCCGAGGTTCGTAATTTTAAAACATTTCGTATAATCGAAACTTCGTATAATCGAATAGCACCATGTATTTAACATAGGCTTTTCACCAGGACCGCAATATCACTTCGTATAATCGAAAACTTCGTAAAATCCTGCTTCGTATAATCGAGAGTTTACTGTAGTCACTTTGTGAAAGAGGGGTTTTTAGATGTTATAATGAAGATGCTGTTACTTGTTAATAGGTCTGATGCGGCTAGAAGTATTAAAATTGTGACTAGAACCAGGTATGCCTACATAAGGGAATGTGATAGAGAAGGAAAGGCTGGTTGAAGTAAAGGTCACAGTTAAGGGTCAGTCAGGATAAATAAAGATGAAAGAATTAATAGAGTTGAGATCCTTCAACCAAAAAATGAAAATGTAATGAAATAATATTACTACTTAATGTCTATTTAAAGTGATAGCAATGTCACATAGGAAAAATGGCACTTACATTGAATTCCCAAGTATATTTAACATTACGCTCCCCATAAGGTTAATGCCAGCCAAGATAATTAGTAACAAATATTTCCTTACCTTCATGTCTATAGGATCCCTGTGGCAAAATGCTAGGACAGCAGGAGATATTAATGAAGCATTTTCATTTAACAGAGCTGCCACACCGATTGGAATATAGGCATGGGGACGATGTAAGCTTTGTGCAGCCTTTTCAGGATACCTGCAAAAATGTGAAGTAACAAAATCATACCTATGCATAATTTACATATCTTTACATATATCATATCTTAATCTTTATCATGATAGGCAAAAAATAAAGGAGGCAACAAGATGATCATACATAAGGATATACAGTCAAATTTGGGATTCATACTTGCATTAAATATTTGGGTAACTACATGACTTAACATAAATTTTGTAAATTATCCCTCTTGGTCACAAATTGATAAAAAGAATAATGTTGAATTTACAAATCTCACAAGATTTTATTCCGGCATTAACAGATAACAAACTCATTAATTGCAAATACACATATATACTACTTCAACTCCAATTTATGTCACATAAGAAGACTTAAAACCAAAATTACTCAATAATTTTTTTTATTCAAAGAACATTAACTCTCCTTACCCTTTAATCATTTTATTAACAGCTGTTTGAACAAGATCAGATGCCTTGGTGAATCTAGGGTGTTTGCGGACACATGTAATTCCTTCTGGTACTTGCATACTCCCTTCACCTCCTGCCACATCCTTACCCACAAGATGCAAAGCACCATTATAAAGATAAACCTAAAATTACAGGATAAATTAAAAATAAATTAACCACTTTCTAAAAAGCATGATTTATGAAATAAAGTATGACTTTTGAATACCAATCATAAATAACTGACTTCCTAATAATCTCTAATAATCATTGAATTTATTATTTAAAATATAATTTTTAGAGAAGTTCTTGTTATTGAAATCACACAGATATGGCTAAATTATTAAATAGAAAACACCACTTGGACAAACAGGACTTGGCACATTCACACCCATGATTAGAAATGTGTCCACCAAAGCTGTTAATGTAAAAATTAAATTTTAATGCATGAAATTAAGAAAAGAGAAAATGATATGGTGAGGTCACCTACTAAAAATAATTACCCCTTGACTACTGAACATTTATCCACCGAAGCAATGCATGGCCATTGTAATGCCATTTAAAGCCATTCTCATATACAGTGAATTCCGGTTATTACGCGCCTCACTTTACCGCGGTTTCGGATATACCGCGGGTCTCACCATGTCCCCCGAGATGATTACATTGACCTTTTTTTTGAGGTAGGTAACTTTGTGGCGAATTTTATCTCGGCGTGACTACCGACGCGTCGCAACTTCAAGCGACTGTATTAACGCGGTTGGCGACGTATTCCATACATTGTTTCGTAGCCATAAAAAAAACTCGGTAATGCCTGATCGGTCATTGTGTCTTGCGAACTCGAGCTGAAAAGTGTGTTGCACGGCTATAATAATTTTCGAGATTCTGGGAGATAGAGATAATTCTCATTCGTACGTTCGCACCGCGGCGCTCAAACCAAGGTAGGTACTCAATGCTCACAGGCTTCGAGCATTTAATAATGAATGGGCTGTTTTACCTTTGTTTTAATGTGAATATGAAAATTACTTTTTTACAAAAATTTTCATTGATTTTAGGGTTAAAACGATGTCTGCCAATAGGAAAACTTACACAATAAAAGAAAAGTTGGGCATAATCGACAGAGTGAAACGCGGTGATTCAAAATCAAGTTTATTCAGGGAGTTTGGTGTTCCTGAAGGAACTATTCGTGGTTGGATGAAAGAAGAAGTTAAATTACGATCATTCGTTGATCAAGTGGATGACGAAATAGGACTTGATAGAAAAAAGGCCAGATTGAGTGCTGCTGGTGATGTGGATGAATGTTTGTTCACGTGGTTTGTTCAGAAGCGCAGTGAAGGTGTTCCATTATCTGGTCCACTTTTACAAGCACAGGCAATTAAATTAAATAAACAAATAGGTGGTGCTCATGATTTTGTTGCTTCTGCTGGCTGGCTATCGAGGTGGAAAATTCGCCACGGGGTAGCGCAAGTTAACATGCAAGGAGAATCTCGTTCCAGTGACAGTGAAGCAGCTAGAGAATTCTGTGGGACTTTACGCAAGATGATTGATGAGGGTGAGTACACTGAAGAGCAATTGTATAACTGCGATGAAACCGCTCTCTACTACAGATTGCTTCCAACAAAATCACTTGATATTAAGAAGTCTGCAAATAAATCCGGAATAAAAATGAGCAAAGAAAGAGTGACTTTATTACTGTGCGCGAACAAATCAGGAAGTCACAAGTTAAAAACTCTGTGTATTGGTAAAAATCGAAGTCCTCGGTGCTTCAAGCACGTTAATATGACAGCACTACCCATAAATTACAAAAACAGTCAGAATGCCTGGATGACTCGAGACATTTTTTATCTTGGTTCAATGAAGATTTTGTTCCATCGGTTAAGAGCCACTTAAGATCAAAAAAGTTAGAAGAGAAGGCTCTACTTCTGTTAGATAACTGTCCGGCCCATCCGTCTTCTGAGCTCTTGTTATCGAGGGATGGCAAAATAGTGGCTTCATTTTTACCAAAAAATACGACAGCTCTTATTCAGCCCATGGATCAAGGGATAATTAGAGCATTTAAAGCCCATTATCGGCGGGAATTGCTCACTAGTGTCATAAATTCAGAACTGCAGGTACAAGAATATCTGAAAACAGTCACCCTGAAGAATATGGCTTATAATATTGGATTGGCATGGAAGAAAATAACTTCAGCTACAATCCTAAATTGCTGGTCAAAGTGCGAGTATACAGCGGGCGATAGCATGGAAGACGAAGACGAGTTTTTGGGTTTCACGGAAGAGGACGCACGTGAAACTTCAGATGTTCTTTCTAATAAACTATTTGTGAGTGATCTCGAGGCCTGGGTTCGCGAAGACGAGGAAACTCCTGTATCTGCTTATAAGAGTGACGAAGAAATTGTGGCTGCAGTCCAGAGCCGCGCAAAAACAGCTGCATCATCGGAAGATGAGAGCGAGAATGAAGAAGACGAATGTGAGGTCGAGATGCCAAAAATTGGCCATTTATTACATAATATTAGTGAATTGATGAATTGGTTGGAGGGACAAAGTGATTGCGATAGTATTCTTCTGTTGCACTTGCAAAGCATAAAAAATTACGTGACAAAGAAAAGCCATCAACTATCGCGGCAAAAGAAAATATCCGAGTATTTTAGTAACTCCCGTTAAAGTAGAGCGTCTAAATCATAAAATAAATATTTTAATAATGTATAACGCAAATAAATTGGCTATAAATTTTACCTTTAAGGGTTTTTTTATTGCTTCCCACGTATTTCCCGTTATAACGCGGTTGTCCGATAACGCGGGTGTAAACTATGTCCCCCTAGACCCGCGTTATAACCGAATTTTACTGTACCTGTGTAGCAAGGGTGCAACCAGGATCATAAAAAGGGGGGGGGGCAAGCCATGGTCTAAGGGGGGCAAACCAAGGTGTGACATTAGTTTATGAGATTATTTCCTTGAAAAAATAGTTTTATTTTAGTTACATATCTTATACTAATTAATATCATTTTTCATGGGTTTAAAGAAAATTTGTAGAATTTTTTCGCTTCAATTCAATACTGATTTTGCTTAAGACTATTGCAATTTTTGCTTCTAGGGGGAGCAGCCCCCTCTCCCCCCCTGCCCCTCACTGGGTACGCCCATGCTGTGTAGCACTTTGGACATGTTTATGAAACTAACAGTTCAGATACCAATTTAATAACCCACAACCAAAGTGATGCACCACCATCACATACATTGAAATAATTATAAAGGAATTTCACATATCAACAAGTAGGATTAACTTCCATGACTTTTATTATTTTTCCATTTTACTCAAATTAGATTACAATCTGAAAAAGTAAGAGCCTAATTGACCAATATGCTTCTCTCAAACTCAATTACTTTAGATAATTGATTATTCAATGCATTATTAACATTGGTAAAATATGACAGGTTTAGGTCCCATTTTACTTTTACTAAACAAAATAGACACACATTGCATAATAATTTGATTCATTCCAAACTTAAAAAATTTTAAAATACTAAAAAGAAGCAATTACCCGCCCACTACATGTGTTTGGTTCTGCCCAATGAGGTAGATGATTAGCAGCCTCAATCAATAAAAATTCACCATCTTCATCAATTGTCCTGTAAAAAGAAGAATTTACATATTAATGTAAAATCTCAGGTATTTACATGAGCAATACCCGTTGTATGATATGATTTATTGATTTTCTCTGTCTCAAAAATTCTTGGCATTTCCCCATTGATAATAAAACCATTAAATGTTTTTTTTTAAACACCCAATAATTGTCTACAAGCCACGTCATGGCAAAAAAGCAGTACACAATCATAAAAAGGTATCAAATTATCAATTTGAATCCCAGGAGGAATGATTAACTGCATCCATTACAGCAGAATACAAAATCAAACAAGATACACCATTAACTTCAAACAAAAGGCTGAAAAAACTTCTGATGTTCTTAAGGCCGTTTTACATGGTACACGGAATTGCGCAATCTGACGTACGTGCGAAGGCGCAATCAAAATTGCGTTGTGTAAAGCGGTGAATTGCTAGAACACATGCGAGAATGCGTGGACGCGAGACGGCAAAATAGCCCATGTTCTAATTTCGTTCATGCATTCGCGCAATTCCATGCCATTTTAGAAATTAATGTAGCTCTAACCTGCGCAATTCCGTGTACCGTGTAAAATGGCTTTTACACTACTTTTCCAAGTATTCCAATAGTACTGAAATGATTGGATTCAAGGAGGGACTTTTTGGAAGATATTGCACTCAATCAGGTTCATACCAACTTTATAATTTCAATTTCCTTGACTTTACCCTAATTCCCAGTCGTATATTTTTTTAACTTCCCGCATTCTTACATCAACAGCAAAGCAGTCACAAACACGGATTCATGGAAAGTTAACAAGTCAAAATAGTAGTAGCAGAAATAAAGTCAAATAGCCCTAAAGTCACACTATCCGATGCACCCCAGCCTGGAAAGCAAAAAATGCCCATCTCACCACTCCACAGCAGCAACACCACAGATGTTCAACCATGATTTTCATCTTTTTTTTCTCATCTTTTAGAGTTTTTCCCTTATCATAACCTAATTTCCCTCATATTTTCATGGCTTCCCTGACTTACATGAACCATAGGAACCTCATCTATGCCTTGACATACACACCATGCATCGAGCATTAATGTAAGTTACATGACATACTGGCAGAGGAGAAATTAATGATTCATATCCATATCAAAAGTGGAATACGGTAGCTTGAAGAAGGTTGAAGGTAGAAGGTTGGTAGAGCACTTGGATACTGATCACAGGGTTCCTGGTTCAAATCCTGGGTGAAGCCTTTGAAACGCCCCAAGTCAAAACCTCTACGTGGCCCGAGGAAAGAAACTAGCCCCTCTACCCAGAATTGATTAAATCCCCACTAATGTAGTTCTGTGCTGAACCTTAACCTCACACCAATCCAAATAATTATTTGAGTTCTTTCAAAAGAGATTCATAGCAAACATAATGGTGCACCGATTTTAGTCCACTCGCCGAGGTTCCCAAGGCAAAACTAAGTGATTGAAACAAGGGCGTATCAAAACTAGAGGGGGGAAAGCCGTGATTGTAGTGGTAGCACAGAGTTGTAACACAGAAAATTTATGAAACCAAAATTTTAAGAAAATTATAACCGCGCTTTATTGGTTTTTTAAATTATTTGCTCGGAAAAATATTATTATTTGAATTACATTTTTCACACTACTATCCCTTTCTCTGGGATTAAAAGATTTTTTCGGAAATTCCGTTTTGAACTAAATTTACTATTGCTTCTGGGGGCGGAGCAGCTGTCCCCTCATTCCCCCGCTGGGTTCGCCTATGGATTGAAAAGAAAAACTACAAAAAAGGGTAGTGTCCATTGGGCATAACAGCACATGGAAGGAACGGAAAAACAAGTAACATGAAGTTGAACGTGCCAAATATGTGAGGCATTTCTGAACATTTCATATGAAAAACTCAAATAATCATCGGATTTAGAAAATGATCCTCTGACGCCTCAATTTGAATTTACCGGCCAATTGGTAAACTGGTTATTTTACTAAATGGCTTTTTTCATGACCTGCTATTACTCGAAACTAATGCTCAAAGTAATTTCTCATTAATAATAAAAGATTTAAAACGGATCTTATCGCTATTACATGGCGTAAAAAAATAAAACCAAAAGTTAAAATCGATAGTATGGCAAATTTTTCAGGAGTGAGCACGCTGTTTTCATACTTCGAAACAAATGAAGAACAAATTCCAAATTGCGCTAATGTATTTTGATTTTACGACGTTCTTGAGTTGAAAATGTTGAATTCTTCCGGGATACGACAGTTGATTCTCCCAAGGAACTCAGGAATTTTGAACTACTTTCGGAATGCTGGGCGAACGCGGTATATCATTTCATCGACAAAGCTAAAGTTTTGCGTCCATTGTAGGTGTTATGCCTACTAAAGTATTTTTCATTTCCAGGCATTTACATGGAGGTAATTTGAGAAAAAACACATGGCCTGCGATCACTTCCTTCTCAAAATCCTTTAAAAATGTACAAGAAGAGAAAATTTCATGCCCGACAGCCCTTTTGAAACGGACTATGTTTATACAAACACAAGATACACCAAATCCGAACAGTTTGAAATTCATACCTGGAGTGAAAGTGAGTACACTCGGGCAGAAAGCACAAAAAAATATGAGCATAACTTTTAATTCAATTTTCCTTTTCAAAAGGTTTTAGATAAGGGCCAGACAATGGATTTCCCCAGTGTCAGAGACGCCTCAAATTCTCCTTTGGCTAAAGTTCTATTCCGCATCGAAGGCGTTAAATCCGTGTTTTTTGGTCCGGATTTTATCACCATTTCAAAAGTATGTATTGGTTACTACATCATTGTGTAATATTTACTCTGTTATGTTGACATTAATGGTTGCTCATACTGCATCAATTGTTTTCATGAAGGACGAAGAAAATGAATGGAAGCTTCTGAAGCCAGAAATATTTGCCACAATAATGGACTTCTTTGCCAGTGGGTTACCCGTCTTAAAAGAAACGACGCCATCTCCGGATACAGGTTAGTAATGCCGAGTACGAGCTGGTTGGAAAATATTTCTATCCTTAAGTCTCAAATTAAACATTCAGAGCATGAAATTGTCAGTGGGGGACCTATGCCGCATTTATAGAAACCCAATTAATTTCACTACAGAAGTTATCTACCAATTATTCAATTCTATGTTCTTTCCAGAAATATCAGAGGACGACAGTGAAATAGTGCAAATGATTAAAGAACTTCTTGACACACGAATTCGACCAACTGTCCAAGAAGATGGAGGTGACATATATTTTGTGGTGAGCTTCAATAGTGATTTTAGATTAAATTATTATCAGCTGGTTACAATTTTATGTTAAGATCAAGTTCCTTTCTCTTCCAGAGTTTTGAAGATGGAGTGGTAAAACTAAAAATGCAAGGGTCTTGCACAAGCTGTCCAAGCTCCACTGTCACATTAAAGAATGGTGTTCAAAACATGCTTCAATTTTATGTACCTGAGGTGAGCTAAATTTCAAATGATCTTTAAATGAAAGTTGTTTTATTCTTAGGGTACACACAGAAATTTTAATGAAGTGGTGACATTTAAAATTCAATTCAACTACATTTTTATCCACTTATGTGTATAAATGTTGGCATATTATGTGAAATAATTCCATAAATCTTCATTGCGGAAGCAAACATCATGGAACTGAACTGAGAAATTGTTACAAATAACGAAAATTTGGTACTTCAATTCATAGGGTAATATTCATACACAAGTGTGGAAGGTTACTTGGGATTTCCACCGGGTCAGGTTCTCCAACTCTATCTTGGGCGGCGTTTCGATGTATGAGTTGTCCATCGAAAGCACAGGCAAGTGATGACGATGGACAACTCGTACATCCACCCATTCATATACAAGGGTTCAATGAAGGTATGGGGGTGCTATGATAGAGTTGCTACAGTAATTTTGGTTTGGCAGCCACTAGTGAAAGACAATGCGGCCCTGTACTATCAGCTATAAACTTTCTCATTTTGGGAGAAGTTACTACACACCACATTTGCTAAATTATCATAGTGTGAGTATAACACCCTCCTGTCGGTACCTATCTAATGCTGTTTTTACACTTAATCTTATCTCTATCTTAATACATTTAGTTTAAGAAATACTGCATTAAAATCAAACATACATGTATATTGAAGGAACACAAAAATACATGGATTTTGAGGGAACATAAAAATACATACATTACTTAATACAAATATGGATACACTAAACACAAAGATGAAGCTGCCAAAGTATCATTAGATGAAGATAGATCACGATCTGATATAAATTTAAAATATATAAACATAAAATGCACTATTCTCATGAACATTACAATAGAATAAACTAAAACATGTCTACTCATTAAAACTCATAATTACATCAAAATCTAACTTTTTAGGTAGTGTTCCAGCAACAATATGGGAGACATACTTTCAGTATATTTGATCCTAAGATTTTTTTCCATACTTTCTCATCCAAGGTCTCATTACGTTAAAACCCAAAACAAATGACATTTTTCCACCCTTTTAACGGATTGCTCTAGCAGCTAACATTGTGAACCTTCGACATCAGTATTTAAGGGATAACTCTAGTGTTATGGATCCCTCTCACATGTTTAATGACTCAACACATCCAGTTATCTACTCTTGAAAATGCCATTTACCCATTCAGGGTGTTCAGAATACCACATAAATTTGGATTTTTATGATATGGGAGCTGTAAACATACATAAAGCAATGTGAAAATTGATGGTGAATATGATGGAGAAACAGACAATATCTTTGTAGTTGATTCAGGTTTGGACTAGCAATAATCACATCAATTTCTGACTGAATGGTCATTCACTTTTCATAGGTTATTGCAGTGGAGCAAGTAGAAGATGAAGTCGACGGAATTGCCAAAGAAGAATTTGAGAAATTAGAAGATAAAATTAAAGTGAAGCCTAAGTCATAGAATGATTTAATTTTAGTCATATATTTGTTTTTATTGTTGTCAACATTTATCAAATACTACAAATTCATGAACAATGATTGTTAAGAATGTACTATGAGCATGTTGGAAAGGATGTATGTAATTAATGCATGTACAATTCAATAAAACTGATTAATTTAAGATACAACTAGTCTATAAATTTGGATATCTTTAAGGATTACCGGGGTGGAATACATACATACATATTTAATATGAATTGACTGAAGATCCTAACACTCCATTTAACCCGCCGTGACTCGCGCGGGGTGTCCCAGGCACCCCAGCGTCTTGTTTTGGTTAGAGTTCGTTTCGGGTCTAGTTTTATGGTCTCATCTTTTCAGTAGCTGAGTTTAGGGATATTTCCTAGCTGTCCTGGAAAATTGGTTAGTTTCTTTCCGTTTTCGGCCGAGATCAGACGCTTTTGTGAAGACAGTGCGCATCCCGTCAGAGCGAAATTTTCGAGTGTTGGTTTCATGCTTGAATGTGTGCCGTAAACTTTTTTGCGTTTACTTGTTTTTGTGTTCATTGGATCCTCTACTGAATACTGCCGCGAAGTGTACTTCGTTCTTTTATTTGGTGAGTCTTTTCACTTACAATTATAAAATTTATCTTATTTTTACAATCATTATTTCGATACCTAATGCTTCATTACGTTTTATAAATTTTCAACGCTTATTTCACCATTATTTTTCGTTACTTCATTATTTCAAAGGAGACTATACGCAATATTTCTTTTATTTTTCCATTTTAGGGAAGAATTTCATCCCAAAATTCGTATAACTTTTTTCTCTTAGAAGTGATTGCTAGTGGGAAGCCTAAAAATTCTCTAGAGACCTCGAGGTAAGTTCATGTCATTTTCAATTTCTGATAAATGAAAAATTTAAATTTTAGGAATCACTGAAAATCATTCAGAAACTTATATAAACTATATTTTCCCTTAGATGACCTATTTACGATCAGAGAGGGACATAGAAACTGCTCTTCTGCTTTCCAGTGGACTATCCGAAGAGGAAGAATTTGATTCAGACACTGAATTCTCTTCAGCTTCAGCACAGGAATCGGAGCACGACACATGTAGCGATCAGGACATCAGTGATTCAGAGACTGAGTATACAACTGTGACTAACGATAATTTTTTAACGGGCAAATATCGAGTGACAAAATGGAGTACCTCTGAGCCACGACGTAATGTTCGAACACCAGTTCATAACATTGTATCTCAGGCAGCTGGCTTCAAGGGAAATAAGAATGATATAAATTCTCCGCTAGATTGTTTTGACATAATTTTTGATGAGAACATCTGTCACATAATTGTAAATAGTACAAATATCAAACTTGCAGAAAAGGCGCAAAATTATTCTCGAGAAAGAGATGCTAAGCCAACAGACGAATCTGAAATCAGATGTCTCATTGGTCTGCTTTTTTATTTAGGGGCAAACAAATCAGGTCGCCAGAACTTGAAAGATATGTGGGATCAAGATGGTTTGGGTGTGGAGATATTTAGGGCATCAATGAATTACCAGAGGTTTAAATTGCTGCTTCAATATCTAAGATTTGATGACATCAGAGACAGAGAAAATAGGAGAAAAACTGATAAATTGGCTCCGATAAGAAAGGTATTTGAAATGTTTATCCGTAAATTTGAACAATTGTACAACATCGGTGAGTTTGCTACAGTAGATGAGCAATTAGTTCCTTTTCGGGGTAGATGTTCTTTCCGCCAATATTTACCAAATAAACCCGCAAAGTACGGCATAAAAATATTTGCACTTGTAGATGCTACTGTGTATTACACGCAAAAAATGGAGGTTTACCTAGGTATTCAGCCAGATGGTCCTTTTAGAGTAGACAACAGCCCAAAGGAGGTTGTAAAAAGGATTGTCAGTCCAATTTTGGGAACGGGGAGGAACATTACAGTGGACAATTGGTTCATGAGTGTGCCACCTTTGGAAGATCTACTTCTAAGAAAACTTACTATTGTGGGGACCATTAGGAAGAATAAGGCAGAGCTTCCCCCTGAAATTGTTTTTGTCAAAAATAGAGATGAGTATGGTAGCATTTTTCTCTTCAGGAAAAATATGACTATTGTGTCATATATTCCTAAAAAGAAGAAAAACGTCCTCATGATTTCGAGTATGCACAGCGATATTAGCATTGATCCGACCACAGGTGAGAAAAAAAACCGGAAATGATATCCTTTTACAACTCTACGAAAGGTGGTGTAGATACGGTAGATGAAATGTGCGCTACCTATAGTGCTGCCAGAAACACAAGGAGATGGCCTATGGTGGTTTTTTATCATTTGATGAATACATTGGGCATCAATGCGTTCGTTATTTTCAGGAACTTACATCCTGAAATTAAGACAAATAGAAGAACATTCCTCCGAGAAATTGCTTAAGGCTTAACAAAACCTTTTATTGCCCAGAGAAGTACACAAAAAAATTTGCCAAAAGAATTTAGGAAAACGTTAGAGAAATACGGAGAGCCATCAATATCGGAGCCACAGGAAAAGCGGAGAAGAGGAAGTGGAAGGTGTGTAATTTGCCCCAGAGCCAAAGACATAAAAACTAAATTGTTTTGTGAAATTTGTGAAAGGAATGTGTGTGCATCGCACATGTTGAAAGTATGTAGTGAGTGCTTGGAAAATATTAAAAAATAGTTTCATGAAGGAATTCGTGTAAATGATTTTTTCGTGTCATTCATTAGCCCTTCCAAATGTCAACTGAGGCTATACCAACTTGCTACAATTCGTAAATATTTTCTGTCTCATTTTACACATAATAATATCTAAAGTTGATCAAAATGCAACTATCCCAAAGGAGCATATGAATATTGATCAATAATAGCGAGGATTTCGCAGGGAAATTTTTGTGGTAACTATCGTGATGTCTGCATGCACAAAGTAACGAAGACAAATCTTGTTTAGAGAAGTAAAAATTCATATTTGAATTGCCGAATGGAGAGCAAACTTCTCTTTTACTGGGATACAGAGACCGCCAGGACAAAAGGATTTATTGCAGGGTAAACCTCTCAGCAAAGAGAGTAGGGAAGACCTTCACCCAGATCCTTTCCGGCCTAAGCCCAAAACATTTCCGAAATCCGAATGACCCTGACTCAGCTGCGTACAAAGGAAAGAGAATCTTTCCCCCTCCGTCTACCGCCGCTTCATTTGTGAAACCTTTTTATTGCTTCCAGTCTTGGGTGCGTAGGGGGGTTTTCACACTTCTTGCTGCGGTATTTGCCATACCCTGTCCTTCTCCAAGCCTGGCGTGAGTCATGACGAAAATTCGAGATAGTCGGTCATAACATGACATACTAGGGCACAATGAATGGCGTGAGTAAGAACCCGTGTAGGGGGTTCTTGTGCGTGAGAAATAAACAAAGGAAGGAGTAGTCCAGATTTTCCGATCGTTGGTATAGTCTATCCAAACAGGGAAGGCGGGTAAGAGATTAGGCACCGCTCGAGGTCCAACCATAGCTTCCTACCTGCCATCCGCCAAACAATAGCCGGGGTCTGGTAGACCGCTTTAGCTATAATTAGTCATGAATTGCACTCCACTCTGAAATATTACTGCATATAAATAAGCGTAATTTGTATTTTTTTACAGTTTTGATTTCTACGTGTAATTTCATGAAAAAAGAGTGTAAACAGGACGGAGCTATGTCAAGTAGTTATGCAACACTTAGTGGTTTTTTTTGCAACCACTATGTAAGTGTTACATAACTAATGGACGTAGCTCCGTCGTATAGAGACTCTTTCTTCATGAAATTACACGTAGAAATCAAAGATGTAATAAAAAATTACATATCACGCTTACTTTATGAGATAATTTTTCCGAGTGGAGTGCGATTCGTGACTCATTATATCGAGCGTGATCGACTGGACCCCGGGTAATTTTTGGCTGACGGCAGGTACGCGGTTATCGTTGGACCCTCGATCCATGCCAAATCTCTTACCCATCCTTCCTTATTTGAACATACTACAGGTCCACCCTCGATTTCCGAAAAGATACAGCATTTCCCAGGCAAATTTGGAATTTATAAACTAGAAGATTATTCAGAATTTTCCCACTTGAAAGAGCCAGTGATTGAGATAAAATTCTTCAAAAATACTTTTCAGAATCATTATTAACAACTTAGAATACTATTTGATCGTTATAACAAATGTAAAAAACCCTAATCATCAAATCATTTCCATTAGCTCAAAAGCAGGCAAATCGCAAGACTCGCGGCCGGTTTTTCCATCAAATAATCAAAATTCAATTCATATAAAATATTGAAACGAAGTAACGTATAAAATTATTTAGCCAGGTAATGCAATTTGTTAATTTATGAGAACAAAATTATTATTGCTTTAATTAGAATACAGCCAATATGTAAGAATATTTACAAATTGTATCAACGTCCGCATCTTTTGTACTTCAAATTCTTTTGAAAATTAACAAAATTACAACAAAATATTCCTATGCGACAATTATTCATATCAAACAAACAAATATTATCAGGAGTTATGAAAGGATAGGTAAATAGCAAAAATTAAGGCAAAATACAATTAAACAATTGAAAAAAGCGAAAAAAACGAGTGGGGTGTCAGAAACACCCCACGCGAGCTCTCACGTCCGTATTTAGGGCGCGAGTCACGGCGGGTTAATAGCACTGGTAATTACATTCACTTTTTCAAAATTTTGACTAAACTATCGCCCAACTACTACCTTGAGTCATGCTACGAAAGAGTTAACAGTAAATTAATGTTCTAATGACAAGGGATTTGGAAGTAATTATATCTTCAAGTTAAATTGTGTAGTTGATTCTTGACTTCAGTGCTTTGAGTTCTATTGTGAATTTCAAGTAAAGTAGTTTTGGTTACAGAGCTGTCAAGTCCATTAGGTTCAAAAATCAGCAAGCAGGAAGCGCTATCATCAAACTCAAGATGATATAGACATCAAATACATTCTCCTTGGTGGCGGCAGCCAACCCTCTTCCAACCCAGCTGTGTATTTGGAGTAATCGGTGAGATTGCTAAATCCCTCATACTTTCTTATTAAATACTTATACCCATCCCTGTTAGATCACTCAAATGTCAAGAGAATGGGTAAAAATTACATATGGAATCAGGGGCATGACTCTGTAGCTAGTCTCAAGAACGAGACGAGGAAAACACAGACTTCCATAATATTCTGACCTTTTTGGAATTGAATACATCCGGATTAACATTGGTTAATAATTCTCTTTTGCTACGAATTACCACTTTATATGGCTTAAAATCAACTGAGAATTAAGAGAAATCAACTAACAAACTGAGAATTATGTATATATATACATTGCTTTTTTCCAGCAATTTTAATTCTTAACTTGGCAACAACATTGTAATGGAGATCAATCCCCACCTATGTCAATATCACACCCCAATAAAAGAGACCAGGTAAATATGTACTCCCAATCGTCTATTGCACTGCAGCAAAAAAAATTAAACACTCACCAAAGAAATAATTCAATCTTTCACAAGTATGTCTTGAAATTAGTTATTTCATTCTGGGACTGATACTTTGGATTCATTATCACAAGAGTGATCAAAGGAGCCTCAAAATTATTATACCTTTTTTAACCTTCGTGGAAGACCTTGCCAATTAGATTACTATTAGAACTTCTTACACAAGAAAACTTTTCTTTCAGACCAAGAAACAAGGAGTGTACAATAGACTGTCAACAGATAACCCAAAAGGGGAGGTAAGTACAAGCATAATATTTACACCTGCTTGCCTTACATTTACTCATTCAGGTTTTGTACCCCCTTCCTCTATATTATGAGTAACATCAGGAAAAATAATCTTACTTCAAATAAAGCCTTTTAATAGACCCACGAGAAACTGAAATTATGAAAATTATAATGGCTGGATAAAAATGTTGACAATAAGAGAAGAAGAGCAATCAATAAGGAAACAACAGATCTCATTGAGGATGTAAATAGAGCTACAATGAAAAGAAGAACTTGATGCCCAGCTAATAACTGACAGCTTGAGCAGTGTATCTAATGTCACCAATATTTGACAAGAGATATGGCTTGAGGACAATCCTTTATCAACTTGAAAAGATAAAATACCAATCAATGCACCAGAGAGTGAGATATTTCAAATTATCAGTCATTGTATGATTGATTGTTTGAGAATGATTTACTGCATCACAGCCCTTCTTCTATGACTTCAAGGATTTAAAAGAACTGTTTCAGTAATAGATTCAACCCAAAGGTTGGATAGGATAAGAGAGGATATAGCTGAACCCAGATCAAGGGTATACAAAATTTACACATTCAGGGTAAGGGCCAGTTCATTTCCCTGGACCACCTCGCACTTCCACGATTTTTGTGTAGTTAGTGTCCAAATACTTCACCCAAGATTTGAACTGGGGTCCCTTCAAGTAGTAGACTGACACTCCACCTGCTGAGCTATCATGCTCCTCTTAGATCTATTTTTTGTGATCCTTACATATGTATATGTAAACATCATAATATCAGTGAATATCATCATCATCATCATTAGTCAACAATCCTAAGATTGGTTTGACGCAGCTCTCCATTTCTCTCTCCTATCCGCTAATCTTTTCATAGCTACATATTTCTTCTCTTTTACATCCTTTATAACCTGTCCTATATAACTCATTCGGGGCCGTCCCTTGCCCTTTTTCCCTTCCACTAGTCCTTCAACGATTGTCTTCATCAGACCATCATCAGTGAATATATTCCCACTTTTTTATCACTCTATGGCAGCGGTTCCCAAAGTGGGGGTCGCAACCCCCAAGGGGGTCGTAGGCCGTTCGGAAAGGGGTCGCGAGATACTAATAATATGGTGAACACCGTACTTAAACTTGGATGACCATTTTTAGGGGGTCGCGGCTAAAAAGAATGAGCTAAAATGGGTCGCGGAAAGAAAAAGTTTGGGAACCGCTGCTCTATGGTTAACACAAAATTTTATAAACATGAACTCCCTGCCCAGTCTTCTGAGATTTGTGCTGGCAAGGGTTTACTGTAGACAAGAGGCAGATCCAGAGAGGGGCTGGGGAAAGGACGGGGTGGCTAAAGCCCCCTTCCCTGGGGTATCCAATTTCCACCAAATAAAATGGTTATTTTGCTCAGACATCGAATATATACTGGAGAGGAGAGTCCTTTAGCCCTCCCCTCCTCCTTATTTTGGATCTGCCTCTGACTATAGTGGTAGTCTTTAAAGGCCTGTTTGCACGATACATTATCATGTACGAGTTAATGTCTGTTTCCATTAATGATTTTTGTGGACTGGAATGGAACATGTGCCAATGCATGAACCAAATTAGAACTGTTTCTGTGCATGCATTCGCACAAGTTGGGTGGTTACATGGTGCATTTTGGAGTTCATACATTTAGAAATTAACCTGTACATGTTAATGTACTGTGTAAACGCCTTTATGGCAGAAGAAGGCCAAGGAGAGGGGGCTGAAAGGAATAACGTACCTCCCAGAACTTTTAAAAGATATATAAACTATGAACTTTAATAAAGAATGGCATGACAGATATGAATAAATTACTTGGTCTACTAGTGAAATCCCCGCCCACAACAGTGAATTTAATTTTAATTCTAAGGGATTCTGATACTTTGTCCAAAATATGAACCAATGACCTGTATGACATTAATTCAGAGCTCTACCAGTTACAACTACCTATTTTCCACTAGAATAAAATTGCCTACAAATTAATTACTGCACAGTAAAAAAATTGTAAATAATTGTAAAACACTTCGACTGCGTTTCCACAGGCCAGTTTGCATTCACCGCCACAATCTCGTGGCGGTGAATGCAAACCTTGAATTGAGGTGACAAGGATGTGAATACTTGGTAAAGGCACAGTTCCAACAGAGGGACCGGTTGTGGTAATGACGTATAATCTGCGGCTATTAACTAGAATCGTCCTGTCCCACTGACGAGTTCACGTCGCCGTCTCGTTCCGCAGCACCACAAATGGATAAACGGAGTATGATCGAAAAACGGAAATAGTTCGCAGCGCGTTAACTAAATGAAATGATTTTATCAAGCTCGTATTTTAAAAGTCCGAGTATTTACCAAGTTGTGATGAATATCACTCCCTAACGAAACGGATCAATCGACGGGCGGACGGACTAAGACAACAACCTAATCTACGAATAGTTGTAGCTCTGAAAACATTTACAACCATGAATTTCAGAGAGTAAACATGATAAACGAATCATAATCATTTTCCTGAATGTTGTTAAAATATGCATAAGTTATTGCCCAAACTAAAATAGCTGCACCCTGCTAGTGAGCGAACTAAAAGTTTTCAAACGAGACACTGCGCAAGGGACCGGACAACCCGGACACAAAGACGATTTGGGGAAAATTTCTTCTCGCCCGCCAAGACCTCGATGCCAGACTTAATTAAATTGTCTGGAGGTCACACATGGGTCATCATATTGCCTTAGTTTACCTTCATTAACCCCCAAATTCCTCTGCGACAAAGGGGTGGAGGAGCCAAATCCCACTTAAATGGTTAAATGTCTATTTCCTTGCACTAGGGGGAAAACGGGTCGAGGATGTTACCAACTTCTTCGACAAGCTTAAGAAAGGGTAAAAAAAAAACCGTAGTGACAAAGATGCGGGCTTATCACGCCCACGAAATATAAGGGTAATTGTGTTCAGACGGTTTTTCACACACATCCCGTTCAATTTCGGCGTAACTTCAACATTCGTACAATGCAAAAAGGGGCCATCCCGCGAGATAACTTTTCACAGGTACTTCCTCGTACTGTTCTCTCGCGTAGAACTTTTACGTCTAAATAAGTACACTTGTTTGAGAAGAACTGACCGAGCGAATCCTCTCCTTTGATTAATCGTCTTCGAAATATTACCGTTAAGTCATAAATTCATTTCGGCAGACTGCATAAATTAACTTTTTCACATCATTCAATTCACTAGAGACCGACCAAAAACCAGTGCTGACAAATCACCCTACTGATGGAGACTTTACAGATTACTATGTTTAATAACCGCAATACTTTTTCTCAGTGCCCATAATGACCATTTCCTTGAAAATCACTCAAATTGGCAGAACATATGGGAAACTATATATGATACAATGGAATGGTTCTACCTTCTCAATCACTCAGGCTGACAAGAAATCAACACACATTTGAATAAATATTTCGTATTCGAGAACCACTTACCTTACAACTAGCCCTTTCACTTCTTTCGTCAGCTGAATCAACAAAAAAACAATAAACCACTCATCTTCAATGTTATCACCGTAGTGAGACACTCCGTGCAAATGCGGTGGAAGATGCTCTGAGGGTAGATCAAGATGAGGCATGAACATTGAATGATCAACCAGTGGCATCACATAAATAAATGTATGTATATAAGAAGCAATAACGAATAAATTGAGATAATGTTCACAAAATACACGATTCATTCACAAATCAGTACTTCCGAAGGAAAATAACTAAATTTGCTTGGACATCATACGGCATCCTCCTATTACTAAAGGTACCACTTCCTCCCAAGTGACTATAACGGGATGAAATAAAAATAGACAATATTAACTTTATCACTATTTAAATACCTGAGATTCCAACGTCGTCGTATCCTCGGTATTTTGAAGTTTGTGCTAACGAGTACTTGGGAGTGACATTGAAAGAATCTTTGTGCCATATGTAACCATGGGCATATTTAGCGACAGTCGCGCTAACATTGACCAGCAACGACTCCAAATTCGTCTTTATTTCCTCTTCTGATTTTTCTTTGTAAAGATCATCATTGGGAAATAAGAAATATTCGATAAAATCCTCTTCCCTCGCGTCCTTTGTAGCACTCGCCATTGTTGCGAACATCTGAGGATCAAAATGACATGCGCTCACTGCCCTGAGTCTTTTCTTTTCTTATTGCTGTAATACCTCATGAAATGGTTAGTGGCTAGGGTGGTGAGCTATTTGCATAGTATAAATTCCAAAGACTCTTCTAAATATCTAATGGAATATCTTAGTTTTTCGTGAAAAGCGGTATCCGTATCAAATTTGACAATCGCAATGACATCGCCCTAAATATGGCTGCATCGAGGACACTTGACAGTAGGTGGATTCGTAGGTACCGTGTATTTTTTCTATTAGGTAGTATTATATTAGGTTTCCAAGTCTTCCTCGCGTTCAAATTTTTCCCCATCGATGCGGGTGAAGATGAACGAGCTCAAGAACATCGTGATGTGTCCGGGAAAGGCAAAATAAACATTGAGGTTTGTGGTTCCTGTTCGCTATCGTCTAAACATACATCTCTGTTTTGCTGTGTTACTTTCCTGCTGGGTTAATTATAGCTTCGTACCCGTAAAATTCACTCTATCTTTGTTATTATTTTTATTTTTAAGTGGAAAAATTGAATTTTCCTCCCTAGGTTCTCAATGAAATTGTGAATAACGCCGGCGGGGTTTCAGCGAGACGATTCAAAGAAAGTTATCTTGTCGATGATGAAGATGGGCCTGCCAATAGCAATCCAGATAATGGGGGACCACTCCGAAAAATTAAGGTACTGATAATTTTCTACCCGTTTGACTTATTGGGCTTGATTTGGTATTTTTTACCGTCAATTGTAGTAATGTAATGTACACCTTCCCATACATATGGAGAATTAAAAATAATATTAGCTTCTCCTTTAAATACTATACGATTTATTGCAATCAGTGATTATTATACTATTAACAACCCTAAGTATGTATGGTTTTATGACCTACGGTCACTTTTTAGTTCACTTTGACGTTTCATAATTTCGCGTTACTTTGCTTCCGGTCTAAAATTGAAAGCCTTAAATATGAATCATTGTAATTAGGCCATTGCGAGCAAATTATTTTATCATGTTTGCGGTAATTTTGGATACTTCCTTTTACCATGTCATTACAAATGATTAATGAATGAAAGATATCATGATGAAAATGCCAAAATTTGATTAGTTCTTAAATATTCATTGGACGAAAGTTTTATCTATAAATTGATAGACTACGCCCACAAAGTAAATTCGCCTACTACTTGAAGTGCCTTATCGTTAGACTTTTAAGCTTCGATAATAATCTTCCTAAGTAAGGGTTAGAGGACAGATGGGCTTGACATTAATAAAAATCAAACTCTCCAATTGCACTGTAGTCGAGTAACCTGTTTATGAATTCATCAAGTATTAAGAATGATCTATTAATCTAAAGTCATGATAAGTAAAGGAAGGAGAAAACCTGGCCAATCAATACGATTCCTCACCAATCTGGGCACACTTGAAGGTGGTATCTCCCTTTGAAGGGAGCATATAGGAAATTAATTAGCAAAATTTAAACTGCATTAGTCACATCAATGTTTTCATCACCTTGAACTGTAAATATGATGTAAAAGGAGCATATTCACCTGAATATGTCAGTATGTGTGATGCAACTCATATCAGGGTCATTCCATGTCAGTTCATCCAGGCATGACACCCACCGACTCGGATTTTGATGAAACTTGCCAATTTTCATCCTTCCATGCTGGAATGAAACAGTGTAAAATATTTCTTGGCTATCTCTAATAGTTTTTTTTTTCACGACCATTTGAAGTTTGGGTTAAACTGCAGTTTTTCAATGAATGCGGTCTCCAGAGGCACTTGCGCCTCCAGAGGGAAATAATTTGTCTTAGCCATAGTTTTCATCCGATTCTTATGAAAATTTGCAGGTTTACTATAGAAGTCATGAGGATTCCAAAATCTTATTGAAAAATATCCTAAGGAATATTGGAAATTCTCTAAACTCATATGTTTCATAAGATTTTAGAAAATTTTGCGTCAAAAACATGGTTCTATAAAACATCAAATTTTGACCTGAGGCAATATCTGAATCAAGCTAAATTATTTTTTCTAATATTCCTTAAGGTATGACCCACCACCTGTAAAAATAAAATTCATGGCTTTTTGCTTGCTTTGTTGTTAAAAAAAATTTTATGCAAAAAAAAATCCCTTTTCACGACTCTGGTCGTCAGTGTTGGGTCCTCCTCCAAGTGAGATGAAATGCTTGTGTTAACTGCTTTCTATATCTAAGAAAATATTTACAACATGTATCTAGTGCATAATACATTCAAAAATTAAAACATTTTTTTATGTGCAGGTTGTTTTTCTCCCGATACGAAAAAGATATTTTTGAAATAGAATATTTTAAGGAATTCATAGCACTTACCCATCATTGCTGGGGATAACTTGATTGTTGCTTTATAAAACACATCAAAATACAGGATGCATGTCAATACAAGTCAACTTTCTCCTTTTTGTATTGACAAAAAACTTCACAAATGTTTTTTACCACATTAATATTGTTCTACTTTGAACAAAAAGGTTTTCAAAGTACTGGATAAAGATTTCCTTCCAGAGCATGATTCAGAAGTACTTGATAAAGCGAGTGATATGGATGTGCTAGTTGGGTTACTAAAAGAAAAACTGGTGACAGCAGGCAGTCAGCGAGAGATAATTCAGCTACTAACACTAGCTCCGACTTCATGGAGTAGGAAAAAAGTAGCCACCACAATTAATGTTAGTGAATATACAATTCAGCATGCTAGGGAATTCTAAGAATGAAAGGCATCATAGCCATACCAGATCCAAGGAGGGGGAAAAACATAGAACAAACTGCAGTGGACTTAGTTCAGTCATTCTACCAAAATTACAAGTATTCACGCCTTATGCCAGGAATGAAAGATAAGGTGAGTGTGTCCAAAAATGTCCACAAGCAAAAGAGGTTACCTACTTCTAAGTAACCTAAACGAGCTGTATGCAGCTTTTTAATTTGAATTCCCACATGTAAAAATAGGGTTTTCAAAATTTTGTCTGTTGCGGCCTAAATGGTGCGTGTTGGCAGGCTCCTCTGCAACCCATTGTGTGTGTCTGTGCTATCCATCAGAATGCATCACTTCTTCTCCATGCATGCTCAATAGAGGAGACCTACAATGACCTATTTGATTATCTGGTATGCTCCAAAGATAACAGGGATTGCATGTTACGGCACTGTTCAGAATGTATGTATGACAAACGCCTGAAGGAACATCTGAAAAGTAAATATGAGGAATGGGACCCTGAAGATGAAGTGACATACAGTGCATGGGTGACAACGTATCGAACCCAACAAATAAGATTAACAGTGACTCTGGATGAATACATCAGTAGTCTGGTGAACAATCTGGAAAAACTTCTCCCACATTCCTTCATAAACAAATCCCAGGTGAGATACCTAAAAGAACTAAAAAATAACCTACAGCCAGATGAAGCCATTGTTTTGCTGGATTTCAGTGAAAACTACCATTATGTAATACAAGATGAGGTTCAGGGTCATCACTGGAATCAGGATGGTTGTTCCCTACATCCAGCGGTAATTTATACTCGTGGACAGCTGAAGAAAGATCTCTGTGTGTCAAGTTTGTGTGTATTTTGTGACGATCTAGAAAATGATGTAGCTTTCGTATTTGAAACGCCAAAAATAGTCACTCAGTTTTTAAAGGAAAAGTTCCTTGAAATAAAGGAAGTGCAATATTTCAGTGATGGTTGTGCTGGCCAATATAAGAACTGTAAAAACTTTATAAACCTGTGCCATCATCACCAGGACTTTGACTTGCATGCTTCTTGGTCTTTTTTTCAACTAGTCATGGGAAATCTCCATGTGATGGGATAGGTGGAACAGTTAAGTGCATTCTTACAAGAGAAAGCCTTCAGCGGGATCTGGGTAATACAATGACTTCCATTAAAAAGGTGTTTGAGTTCTGCAAGTACAAAGTGGACAAAATTTCATTTTACGTTTTAAAAAAAGAACAATTATCAATGATTCGGCAACAATTAGAAACTCGCTGGTACCTTGTAAAAACAATCCCAGGTACTCTTAGCTACCATTCTTCTATACATTATTGCGGCAAAAAAAATTAGCTTTGATACCACGTACAGTTCTGTCCACAATTTCTTGATAAAGCCAAGTTGGGAAGAAATTTTAACAAAAACTTGTACTAATTCTTTTGTGGCCTGCTTGTATGACAATCACTGGTTTTTTGGGCTACTTATGTCAAAGGATGTTGATCCATGTGATATAAAAGTGAAATTCTTTATCATTTTACTGACCAAAAGAGAAAGAAATATTTGCAATGTTCCTGTAAATAATGTCATTTGTTATGTGGAAACTCCTACCACAAGAGGATCAGGATGAATGTATTACTTCTCGGAGAAAGACATTAAACGTGTGAACCGACGGCTGTTGGATTTAAAAGGAAAACTTGGAATTACCACTACTGGGAAAAAATGTAACTCTAGTGTAACTGAAATATTAGCTTTCTCAGAGATAGGCCTCAGTGAAGACCTTGGATACTATCCTATTTAACTACAAACTGATGCACAGACAAAAGTGACTATATATTGTATGTAATTATTCATTTATAAGTTGTGCAACATTATTGAAGTAAAACACATTCGTGAAGTTTTTTGTCAATACAAAAAGGAGAAAGTTGACTTGTATTGACATGCATCCTGTATTTTGATGTGTTTTATAAAGCAACAATCAAGTTATCCCCAGCAATGATGGGTAAGTGCTATGAATTCCTTAAAATATTCTATTTCAAAAATATCTTTTTCGTATCGGGAGAAAAACAACCTGCACATAAAAAAATGTTTTAATTTTTGAATGTATTATGCACTAGATACATGTTGTAAATATTTTCTTAGATATAGAAAGCAGTTAACACAAGCATTTCATCTCACTTGGAGGAGGACCCAACACTGACGACCAGAGTCGTGAAAAGGGATTTTTTTTTGCATAAAATTTTTTTTAACAACAAAGCAAGCAAAAAGCCATGAATTTTATTTTTACAGGTGGTGGGTCATACCTTAAGGAATATTAGAAAAAATAATTTAGCTTGATTCAGATATTGCCTCAGGTCAAAATTTGATGTTTTATAGAACCATGTTTTTGACGCAAAATTTTCTAAAATCTTATGAAACATATGAGTTTAGAGAATTTCCAATATTCCTTAGGATATTTTTCAATAAGATTTTGGAATCCTCATGACTTCTATAGTAAACCTGCAAATTTTCATAAGAATCGGATGAAAACTATGGCTAAGACAAATTATTTCCCTCTGGAGGCGCAAGTGCCTCTGGAGACCGCATTCATTGAAAAACTGCAGTTTAACCCAAACTTCAAATGGTCGTGAAAAAAAAACTATTAGAGATAGCCAAGAAATATTTTACACTGTTTCATTCCAGCATGGAAGGATGAAAATTGGCAAGTTTCATCAAAATCCGAGTCGGTGGGTGTCATGCCTGGATGAACTGACATGGAATGACCCATCATGAATTAAATGAACTCCATTTTTCAGTAGACAATTTACCTAGTGTTTTTATAAACACCACTAGAGAAAATCCACCTGAAAAAAATCTGTTGAATCGAGTGGTATTTGAACCAATACCTGGTCAGGTATACAATCAGTTAAACCAGATTACTATCATTGGTTAACGCAAATTTCCAAAGGGTATATGAAATGGTTTTCAACCTATGATGGCTTGCTGATGTAACTGATAACATACCTGACTTGAAATCAGAAATTCTGGGTTTGAGTATTGGTCAAATCTAATAATTTTTCTATAAATTTCTTCCTTCAGCGCCATATTTTTGCTTATCCCATACTAAGTTGCCCATGTACTTGGTGCTTCAATAAATATTATATTTTTCATTTCTGTTCCTCAAAGTGAAGCCTGAAGTAACGTCTTATGGAAAAGAGAAGACAGGTCACCCTCCTTCATCCTTTTAAGAACTGGATCCATGCCTTTAAGATATTCGAGCCTGGCTAGGAAGGAAAGGGGTAGCCTAAGTTATTCATTTTTGTGGTTAATTTTCTGTTTAATCCTTCAGCTCGAGGTAGTGTACACCTATAGAAAACTGGGAAAAACATCCTTTTGCGTTCAACCCTCCCTCCCTAACAGCTCATTATCTCCCTTCTCATTTTCATGGTCCAAACTCATTCTTCTTGTGATGAATATTTCTCAGGTTTTCAGCAGGGTTGATTGATTTAAATCACTTGATTTTTATTTTAAAAAATCAGGTGATTTTAATCATAATGTGATCTATATGTTTGATTTTTAAAGAGTCAAGAAAAGGAAGCTGTAAGTGTGTAATTTTGATTTTTATTTCTTAATTAATACAATGAATCGACAGTTATCAGCACAATGGTGGCTCTTAAATAGAAATGATACTGTAGGAATGCATGTAACATGAAAATTAAAAAAAAATGGCTTTGGTTAGAATTACTAGTGTATCCGTTGAAAAAAAATTGTTTTCTGATTTAACTTCTAAGCGTAGGCACCATACAAAGTTGCAATTACAGAATTTTTCTAAACTTCATATGCTTTAGAGCCGCATAATATTGCACATTTGATACTTCCAATGGCAATTTTATATTATGCTGGTGTAATTTTGTAATTTGATACCATTGGCATTTCCATAGTTCTCTCCCCTGATTAACTAAATGTTGTATTAAGTTTAGAGTATGCTGCCTCTTATTGTTTCTGCAAACGATCATTCTCCAATATGCTGTCCAAATAGTTAGTTTTGCAAATAACTGAATTTTTGATGAATGGAGAATCATAAAAATCTCATTTAAATCAATAAAATCCGATATAAATCAATAAAACCCGATTTAAATCAATAAAATCCGATTTAAATAAAAAAAATCAACAAAAATGATTTTTTTTTTTAAATCATGATTTTCATCAACCCTGGTTTTCAGCCAGGTTAATGCTTTTATGTAAGCCGACATTTCAGGAGATGACTTGTCTCCCATCCTCAAGGCTGATGGGAGACAAGTCGTCTCCCGAAACATCAGCTTACATAAAAGCATTAACCTGGCTGGAAACCCGAGAAATATTCGTCACAAATATTCACTACGAAAAATTAAAATCGTGTGTCATTCTTCTTGATTGGGATAACTAACAATCCTTCCTGTTTATTCTATAGGTCCCTTCTTTAGTCTAAAGAGATTGCTTTCCAGTCTTTTGATCCACAAACCTTTCTTGTAATTAATATCAATGAGCTCTTTTCATAGGCCACTGAGTCAAGTATGGAATTTTTTTTTTGTGGTTGTGATTTTTTTTTTAGGTTCATGCTAATAATTTGCTCCATTGATATTTTAATAGTTTATACAGAGTCCATACCAATCAGAGAAATGAAATTTGGGACTTGAAGTCAGGGAAATTAGATAATGGTTTAGAAATAACTATAGAGGCATAGCAAAAAGAAAAAAAATTGTGGTTTAATGTGAGGACCATTGTTGTGTTAGAGCAGCAGGGTGGGTATTTTGTTGTGGTCGTGCCTTGGCTGCAAAGGTTAGTGCAGAATTGGTGCTACTTTACTACGTTTATGGAATACATTTTCTATCTGACTCAGAAAGACTCAATCGTTGCATGCAACATTGTACAAAGGAAAGCCAAGCCATTTGTCAAAAGCTGCTGGGATATTAGTCTGGGAGCCGCTAGACATTGGAGGCTACTTTCTAGGCTTAGGTTCCTTGAGCTATTAAGAACAGATATCATTCTGAATTACACAGCAAACATTTTAGAACCTCATTATGTTTCTAAGGGCGTAGTCCAGTACAAGCTACCAGTGCTCCGAAGCGCTGGGAGCGAGTCTTTGCGTGGTCCAGTAGAAGCTACAAAAGCTCCCGTAGCATTCTCGTACGTCACGCATGACGTCACTACATTCGCTTCTCTCTCGCTACAAACGCTCCTGCGAAATAGGTGGGTGAGCTGGAGCGAACCGGTTTTCAGCGCGAATTTGAACGGGAAGGAAGGCAAAAGAAAATGGTGTTCGTAACAATTGTGGACCTGGCCAGAAATAATATGACCTTTTGGAGTTGACAGAAGAAGTCGCTAAGAGAGCCAGGATGGTAAATGCTAAAAACAAATTGTTAAAGAACTATTCCGGGGATATTACGGTGAGGCAAATGGCAGTAACTCAATGGTTTTACAATTCAGAGTCAATGTTCGCCACGGGCCAGATCGAGGAAGAAATTGAGCGGCAAGTCCAAGATATTTTATAAACTTTGTTGTTGTGATAATGAATTATATATAATATTATTTAATTATTAGTGGTTTAAGCTTGAGATAGCGAGAAGTGGAGATAGAAAATGACTATTCGAAATTAATAAGGCATGTGGTGAGTGAACTTTCCGGTCGAAGCATTCCGTCTGTTACTTTTGTTAATATGTTACTTCTGTTAATTTTGTAAGTTAAATTGATTTATTTGTTATTTAGATCAATTATTAGTTATTTGAACTTTACATTGCGTGAAATTGAGATAGAATATGACTTCTTAGGTTAGGGTAGGTGAACTTCCTGGTCAAAGTATTCCGTTTGTTGCTTTGTGGCGTCCAACCTTTCTCCATGAAGATTGTATTCTCTGTTCAATGATGATATCTTCCTCTAATCATCAACTTAAGTTTAATCAATTATTGATGTTCGGTTGTATTTTACTTGTGTATTTTTCTTAAGGTCAGGTTGACACGTATTGCAAATTGATGCTTAAGGCTTGTTGTTGACGAGATGGGTCCAAGTCTAGGACTGCTTTTGAGACTATCATACAATGTCATGAGTGCATGATAAATCGTAAAAAGACACTCCACGTAAGGCCTTTTTACACCTACATAAACCCGTACGAGTCTAAATGTATGAACGCGAGAATGAACACGAAATACGTACCGTACGGTTGCGTTGTTGCACGTTATGTGGTTACACGTGTAACCATACTCAACTTGTGCAAATGCATGAACGGAAAATTGAACCTATTTTAGCTTCGTTCAAACATTCGTACATGTTCCGTTTCGGTCCACAAAAATCATTCACGCAACCAGGCATTAACTTGTACGTGTATCGTTTAAACGCAAGCTTTTAGGTGAGTTAAGTTAATGAGGCTTATTTTTGGTTTCATTGAAATTTCTCTAATTAGGTATTTAATCAGTGTTATCTTCTTTTATATGTATCATGATCTGCTCTTGTTTAAGTTTATCACCTTGGTGGTGCCTTGGTGTTAGAGGATTTGCAAACCAGTGGGTAAAATCTTCAGGACAAGCATCGGATCGGTGGTGTCCGATCATGGTATCCACTGAAGATCTAATATTAATTAGGTTTCTTGTGGTGTACCCCATGGTCATATTCTTTTTGTCATTTATATTACTGACCTCTCTAACAAGCTAAGTAAAGTACAAGGGTCTATAACAATCCATAGTTCAGGCGATCTAATATCCGAGCAGACGATACTAGTAAAACAAACGACTAACAAATGCTACAATCGCTCCAGCCGTGATCCAGTAGGGTAGCACTGGGAGCGATAGGAGCGAAAGTGGACCACGAATCTGTAGCGTCTGTAGCGGGAGCACTTGGGAGCATTGGGAGCGTGTACTGGACTACGCCCTAAGTCGAACCGAAACGATAATTAATATAAGAGAAACATTTTGCTTAATGGATAGGAATAAAAGTAATAGGAATTCATTTCTCCCCTAAACAATAAAAATTTTTAATAAATGCAAGGTGGAACTCAGTAGCATATTTACTCCATCTTGCTCGTTCTTTTTCTGTATTTCTTTTTCAAAGGGCTGGTGCTCTTACATACCCTTCACACTTTTATTAGGGTGGCTTGTAGGACTGTATGTAGATGTAAATAATGCTGTATTTTTCCTTAAAGCCTTATTTATGACTGCTTTGCTTTCAAGGTTCCTCCGGACAAGCTGGAAGATGACAGCATTCCACATGGGGGGGCAAGGCAGGGTGCTGCAGCTGTTCCAGCAAAAGGACAAGCGAATCTAGCCACCCAACGTTCCCAATCCTCACCGAACAAGTATGTAAACCATGTTTAGATTTGTCTCTGATGTGAATATATACATGTTAAAATAAATCCAAGACACTAAAGCAAATTAATTTTTATTCATACCTAAATATTATCTGTTTTGGAAAGTGAAGTCCTCTACTACTAAACATCTGTGGCTGAATCATATAATGATGGCTGTATATAGATCAGTAATCTCAAGCGTATCATTCAACAATGAAAGCCAGGCATTCAACTGCTCTTTGGAAGCTAAGCAGCATGCACAGCCATGATTCAATCAAATCTTGGGCCACTTATGTTAATAGAACATTTGCGAAAGTAGTTCTTAAAATGAGGCAATATTTTTCTATATTCATAAATTTAATTTATCATTAAATTAGGTGAATTAAAAAGCTGGTTTATCAGTTTTAACATCCAGCTATAACATATTAGATATCAGAAGTCTTTCTTTGCTTTATTTTTAAGGAGAGTGTAGATTTTTTGAATGGGGTTTCCCCTGGCTGTAAAGAAAAGTCTCACAAAGGGTGTCATGTTGTATGATGAAGAAAAATTGACTGTGATGGTGGAAAATTAGAATAGGTTACATTATATTTTAGAAGTGGAGTGGAGGACAATGGAAAAACTGTTGAATGGACAGGAACACAAATGATGTGTTCAGTATGATTGTTAAAGGGAAAAGTCTTTTTGAAAATACACTGAGGACATGAGAATATTGTAAAAGGATATATGGAATTGAAATTAGCAAGAGGTGCACCAAATATACACCAGAGGAATGGATGTTTGCAGGGGCGGCCGTCACCTCCATTACTTATTGTGCACTCCTCAAAGCAACAACTTTTCCCTACATGGTGTAATTTATGCATTTTAAATTCCCCCTAAGAAATTTTACATTCCTCTAGAAATGTTTTTATGGTGCAACTTGTACCATACATTTCCCCTTCGTGACACCCTGAATATTTGCTTAGTGGGGAAGGAAGAGAAACTGGCTTGTTGGCAGTTATGTAGATTAATAGGAATTCTCCTAAAGTGAAGGGTCATGAGAAAATTTGTTCAAGCTGTGGTAGAAATGGGGTGCTTTATCTGTCAAAAGTTACCTAATTTTACTTACTTGAAAATTTACCTGATATCTAACTATTTATTCATAGATAATGCTCTTATGGCTGTATTCAGACCATACTGAGATTTACTTGTGGTACCAAATCTAATAAAAAATTGACTTGTTGATATTAAATTTTTTCTACAATTTTTAGGCTATTCTTTAACTCATTCGATTAATATTGACGTAAATACTTGTGTTTGTCATGTTTATGAAATTGTGAAGTTCTCTGAAAACAATTTAAATGTTGTTGTTCCTGCTCTTTAACTCAACATTTTTGCTCCACTAACTTTTTGACACAATTCAGTTGAACCAGTCTGTGTTTTCACTGATGATGAAATTGTCAATCATTAGCGTGTTATTGATAAATGTTAAATATATATTCCAGGACTGGAACAGGATTAGTGATCCCGCTGAGGTTGGAAGAGTTAGATTTCACTCCTCAGTGTGAGATAGTGGGTAGGGAAGCAGTGTCAGCTATTCATCGTGCGCGGACTCAGAGCTGTAAAAAGCTCCTTGCTGATGTTGCTTGTCGAAGTCATTCAGGCACATTGTATCCTACAAGACTGCCACATCTATGTCCAGCTCCAGGTAATACTTTGCTCACTTTTCACCTTCATTATTATCATTTCATATCATATTTACCATATTTACCAAATATATCATATTTATATATCATATTTACCAAACTCGGCTAAAAAGTGGTTATTGAAAGTAAATCAAGTAATTGTGCTAAAGTTAAATCAGTTGATTTGGGTAATTTTTGAAGCATAACATTTATCATAGTCACTTTATTTCATTTGTATTCATTTAAAAGATTCAACATTTGCCATTAAGTCATCTGATTTTTTCATTCATAGGAAATGAGGAAGCTTTGTTGTCATACCAGAGTTTTGCATCTGTAGTTAATTTTTTGTGAATATTTAGATTTATTTGGTGTTTTACTCTTATTTATCATTTAAAATGTGATTTTGCTCTGGCTACTGATAATAATTGTTTTTCAGGCCTTGAGGGTGGCCGTTCGTTGGGATGCTTCCAAGATGAAAAGACATTTCGGTTATTGTCTGGCTATTATGCTAATCTCAAAGCTACTAATTCACCAGCCCATTGCATCAACCTGTGCCTTCAGTCTGGCTTCCCATATGCTGGAGTCCAATACTCGTAAGTGCTACAGAAACAATTATATTATTCATTTTATTTTCTTTTAAGATGTTTCATAATTAATTTCTCACATTCATCACATAAAGTCGCAATTTTCCTTCAGGAATGAAGCTTTATTATGCATGTTTTACTTTTTTTATTATTCTTTCATTTCTCAGTGATCTTTCATCATTAATACTTCCCTTAGTCATTGATCATACTTAAGTGTTCTTTTGTTTAAGTATTATTACTGAGGGGTTTCACCTAACTCCTGAAAGTTCATGTGTTAACTTTGCTTAAACTATATTATATCCATATTCTTACATTTTCTGAGCCTGTTTATTTGTTTGGTCGAGTTCTTATATAACCTATTTACAGATAAATTTTATTATGCAATGTAATGGAAGTGGAACCTTTCTTGATGATTATTATTAGTACTATGTATTATTATTGACAATTTCTCTGGACTAGGAATCTGTTTTATCGTTTCAATGCCAGTTCAGTCAAGGCTTCATTGATAAAGATATCTAAAATTATAAGTAAATGTGTATGTGGAAAACGTTATTCAAGAAATATGCATGTGGTTAAAATTAATATCAGATAATATAATTTTTATTTGAAAAATCTGTGCTAGTTTAAGTTCCAAGATTACAGATCATAGTGTATCTATTGAAAAGTGAACTGTGTTTTATCTATAGGTCTGCAGTATTAAGTTAGTGTTGACATATATCTAGATATAGTAGAGCCTCATTTATTTTTCTCACAATTGAACATTCACTAGATTATCTTCCTGTAACTACTCAAGTCAGTCCTTCACTCCACTGCTTTTCCATTCCAACCCTCCTTTATGTTATTCATTCATTATCCATTATGGTATATTATACTCATCCTCTAAAATGTCTCAATTATTTTTCCTTTCCTACCTTTCCCACCTCAGAAACTTTTTTTCAATGGAATGGGTACAAAATATTCAAAAATAGCATGACACACTACTTAAACTATGGTTGACACTATAATTTAACAATATCTGGCTGAGCAGCCCTTTCATTGAGTCCTATAATCAAATTTTTATAGTGGCTGTTGCTTCTTTCAATTTTAGAATGTTTATTGCTGTTGAGCTCTTGGAGGCTATATTCTGCTTAATTTCCAGGAGTGAGTGCTTTTGTGGCAGTGAAGAGCCTCCTTCACCAGCTCGTCTACCGGACTCTTCATGTAACATGAAGTGTCCTGCTGATCCAAAGCTAGCATGTGGTGGTTTCTTTACCATCAACATATATCAGACAGGCATTGCGAGTGAGTACCTAATGCATACTTTGTCCTGGAGTGTCTTTGATTTATACTTTTATGTTGTACTTTGATCATCCCACTATTTCAAAATTTTTTGTTAATTGAAACTACCATATTTACAGCCTGTAAGAGATTAAGTGGTTGTGTGGAATCAATTGAAGTCCTCATTTTCTTAGTATTGATATCGTTGTTGAATAATAGGGTCACCTGTTGTGTTTATTGAATTACCTATGTATCTTCCACACTCTTTTTAGTGGTAATTACTTCACTGGACACAGAATATTGTCAAATTCTTTCCATCCATTTTTTATCTATTGGAGAACTTCTTTTCTGACCAAGAAGTTGATGTGATAATGTCCAGTGTCATAAAGTTGTATCAGCTAATAATGAACAGGTCAAGCGGTATCCAGATTTTCTAGAAATGTGTTGATGTAGCTTGGTGCGTGATTTAAAATCAGTATCATAATGAGAAATTTTATATAGGAGTATAAATGATATCAGGTTCTTGGTATGCATAAGTAAAATATACATGTTTTAATTTTTTTAAATCAATTTTTAGAATTCGTGCCACAAGTTCCAAGGGAGGCACCTGTACCAACCCCACCACACCTGCCAGATGGCATCCTTGCACCACATAGCATAGATAAGTCTGGAGAAGAAGCTCCTGTGCGTATTGCATTCCTTCTGACATTAAATGGCAGGGCACTAAGACAAGTCCGTCGATTGCTCAAGGCTCTATTCCACACACGTCACTTCTTCTTCATTCATGTTGACGCAGTAAGTATTTTTTTATTAGAGCTCTTCGATTAAAATTTCTTTTGAATGTATGTATTTTTATTTATTTACTTTTATAATACTCAGCATGGCCATTACATTTCCTTTGGTTTCCCATGTCATGCCTAGTTAGTTATTCAAAGTCATTTATCCACCCCTTTTTCGACTCTAGAGGTATTTATTTATTTAAATTACTGTATTTCTCCGAATATAGTCCCCCCCCCATTTTTTGAGGCTTCACTTATGGGAAAAGTTAAAAAAATGCGTTCGAATATTGTCCCCCCCTTTACTTTTACCTCAGGCATTTTTGGAAAAAAAGTGGGGACTGTATTCAGACATATACGGTACATATGGTATCAGATTTATCTTCATTGTGTTTTAATGTACATTAGAAGGATTAGTTGCTTCATCTATGTGTTGTTTCTGATGTTTGCACAGATCTAAGACAAATCTGATTCCAAGATAATTGGTCTTTTGGAACTTAGGAAGGAGCCTATCATTTATTAACTGATGTTTAGTTACTTTAGTCAGATAGTGAATGCAGTATGTACATACTTGCATTAGCTTCATCGTGAAATGCATTGATCAATGCTCGGATCTAAAATGTAAAAATTCAGTCCTACCTATTCACAGTCGTGACATTTTGTGTAATATTTATCACTATTATGAGCATTGACTCCTAGCATATGTGCTCCATTTTTACTAAATGAATGACCGTAGGAAGTGAGTGGGTTGATATTCTTTATGGTTGTCACATGCATGCCTGGTTGTTTGGCAACCTGTAATACAGGAAGGCAACTTCCGTTTTACAAACCTTCTCATTTACAAAGTTAGGAAATTTGTATTCCTTCTGCTTGAATAATGAGAGGTTCTACCATGCCATTGATGTGTAATTCCTTGAACTTTTCAAAAAAATTTAAAATCCTAAACTTGTATTATCATTGATATTTTTGTTTCCACAGAAAATTGTACTATATTTATTTCACTTTCATTTGAAAATTTTTCAATAGCTTTAATGTAATTCCATTTTAAATGAAAATCCTTGAACTTCACTGTTCTACTAATTATGTTTATGTTGAAAAATGTATCTGGAAAAGAGCAGTGCATAATTTTATCTCTTTTTTTCTGTTTAGCGGCAGGATTACCTTTTCCGAGAATTGCTGGTGTTGGAAAGGATGAAATTGTTGGAGCATCCATGGGGAAACGTTACTAACTCCAGCGTGACACTTGGAAATCCAAATCCTTACAGTAATATTCGTCTCTCACGCAAGCGTTTCTCCACCATTTGGGGGGGTGCCTCGCTGCTGCGAACACTTCTAGAATCAATGAAGCAGCTACTCCTCTCCCCATGGCCTTGGGATTATGTTGTCAACCTCAGTGAATCGGACTTCCCTGTTAAGTGAGTTATTTTTGTCTGATGTTTGTTGGTTAGATTTATTGAAAGCAACTGGCAATCCTAATATTTTAACTTTGCCTATGAAATTAACATCACTGGCTCTAGTTTGTATGGTTTTCGATAGTTTACACTAGTTTTTTTCCTGTTATCCTGTTGCCTAGAATAATAGAAGTTATGCACTTTTTAGGACTGATGCTAAACTTGTAAGCTTCCTGACTGCTAACCGAGGAAAAAGTTTTGTCAAGTCCCATGGGAGAGATGCCCAACGATTTGTGCAAAAACAGGGATTAGATAAAACATTTGTTGAGTGTGATTTGCATATGTGGAGGCAAGTAATGTAGATTTTTCTAGTTGTTATTGCTATTAATTAGCTTATTATCTTATTTACATGGCTTAGAACTAGTGAATGTGCGTGGTAATTAAAATTTATATGAATCATATGAATGTTGAATTGTGATTTTAATGCAATTGTCTTTAAATTTGTCTTGTCCTTTATTTTAATTTCCTATTGTCTCATTTTCATTTACATCAGTAAAGGAGTAAGAATTATTTTATCTTTCCTCCTGTATAAAATAGGGCTGGTGAAAGGCAGCTTCCGGAAGGTATAGCAGTGGATGGTGGCTCAGATTGGGTTGCATTAGCTCGGCCATTTGTGGAGTATGTTGCTTTAGGAGGAGATGACGCTAATTCTCCCCACAGTGACACTTTGGTGCATGGCCTAAAGGCTCTATTCCGCCATACACTGCTTCCTGCAGAGGTTAGTAAAACCATTATGCAAGTGCTCTCAGTCAAAAAAGTATCTCCATAAACGGAGTGCTGCTTATGGTTTTATGGGGTTATCATTCCTGTACAAAGTTAAAGTTAGTTCATAGAAAAAAAAGCAGTAAATTTTAATACAGCATTTCTTAAAAAATTAGCTTCACAGCTTTGGTACATTAAAAAAAATGTTAATGTGTTCTCGACACCACCTGTTGTGCACCATGTATTTTAGTTGAGTTGTTTCTTACCTGCATCAATGCCTTATCCAGAGTTCACTCCTCAATTATTTTATATCCATTTGATTCTTCGTCCAATATATCTTCTTCCACAATTCACGTTTTGATATCTATCAAAACAGGTATGCAAAGCATATGAAAAAGTTACTATGGCGGTGGGTTCTGAAGTGTCACCCTAGTGGAGAACTTGCATTTTTTTTTTAAATAGAGAAGATAGGAGGACAACAAATCTTGCACAACGGGACCTACCTGAGGGCTAGGTAATGCTTTGTTTCCAAGATAAAAATTCTCGAATTTGACGAAATTACAGTTTCAAAATCAGCCTTTGAAAGGGGGATTGGTCAATTCCAGAGGGTCCAATGTCACTATTTCCTTTGACCAAACTCCACCCTAATTTTTGCTTGAATTTCACCAGTTTCTAAGCTAAATTTTTCTACAGTTGTTGATGAATGACTCCTGGAATCTTACTGTGCTCCCGACAGAAATACTTGTGTGCCTTGTTAGCCAATATGCTACCCTATGTTTGAGCAGGTATATTTGAAGTATAATTTGCATTTAATTAAATTGGGGTTAATTATATGTGCTGAAGTATTGGTCCTGATTTAATTGTGTAAAACATAATAGTTATTGTCAGTTTTTCAAATCAATCAAATTGCTTTTAATTCTTGGGTGAATTAACTTGTTCTATAAAAAAATGTGAAATTTTCTGGCATATATCCAGAGATATATTATAATAATTGTAATGAGTCATTTGATGCTTTCCAAATCATTTTGAGCCTTCCAAAATTCAAACGTGCTTGCATCATTGTTAATTAAAATATTTTGTTTGTTCCTAGTCGTTTTTCCACACTGCTCTGAGGAACTCAAAACATTGTGGTACATATGTGGACAACAATCTCCATGTTACGAATTGGAGGAGGCGACTTGGATGCCGTTGTCAATATCGTCATGTTGTTGACTGGTGTGGATGTTCACCTAATGATTTTAGAATGGATGATTGGCCTAGACTGCAGGTAGGTTTTTGGAACAAGTCAAAAATAATCTATGGCACACTTTGAAAGTAAACTTATCCCATCGTGCCAATGGCAGTTCTTAATGTTTTTTTTGCCATTTTAAAAATTAATTGTATGTCAAATGCATTCATATTTTTAATAAGTTTCATATTCCATTACTGTAGAAAATTTGTAACCCTAGTCTTTCAATTATACCTTTGGGCATTATTAAGGGAAGACTAAAATACCAAAAAAATTACTATCCGATTTATATTTAATTCCAGGCGTGTGATTCATGTACATTTGAGGATATGCCTGAGGGACTAAAATGTGGCTTGGCACTATTTATCCTGGCTCTATTATTTTCTAAATATGAAGGGAACATTTGGTAATTTATTTCCTGTTTCTTATTTTAGGGTACCGAGGATAGGCAGCTATACTTTGCCAGAAAATTTGAACCTATTATAAGTCAAGCTATCATTGATCGAGTGGAGACGTGGCTGTATGGACCATATCCTTCTGGTAAGTTTATTTTTTGAGTGAAATTGCGGTTGGAAGTTATTCAATGTGTAATTAATCCACCAATTGAATTTTGTAGTTTAACTTAATAGTGGACATTTACTATGGGTAATTCATCTGTTGTAATCCAATGAATTATACATAATTAATGTCTTCTGTCTATTAATGTCTGATCAAAAAGATCTGATGTAATCACTCCATACTTTCTCCTGAGCAGCACATTTATGTATCAAAAATTAGTTTGGAATACATTTAATCTTGTCTCAAAATACTGCATATCTCCTTCAGTGTTTCATTAAAGAATTAACAGAGCTATTGTGGCTGTATGAGCTTGATATTGTTAGAATTCTCTGGTTATTCATCTTGGATTTTTTTTCAAACATATCACATTATAAATCAAAATCATTTCTGAGTCTAAATATTTTGTGTTGCGAAGTCTGATGGTTGTGCGTAGTGCTCCTTGATTTTCATAGATGCGAATTTTTTACTGTTTAATGTATAATTTCAGTTTTTACGCAAAATTTGGGGTTTTGATGACCTTTTCCTCGATTTGGAAAGGATTCTCGATCACCTTGCTGCATTTTAAATTTGAAACCAGAAATAAATGTTGTTTTTACCAATTTTGCTGTATAAATTCAAACCAAGGATGAAATGCTTGATTCCCATGCCGCCACATTACATTATCCTTAAAACTCATCAAATGATGCAACTATCACTATGCCATCGATTCTAGGTTCTATTTTATATATGGAAACTACTCAAATCCGAAAAGAATACTCCAAGAAATGACTGAGTACTCACTCTAACTATTTTGGAGCAGACACATATTGGGCATAACTCCATGGCTACTGCTGTAGCGCTCTTTGATAGCTCTCACCCCGCATTCATTTAAATGCCTCTGAATAACTTGGCAAACAGTAAACTTAATGTCCATGTGCTGTGCTATCCTGAAATGAATGTTAAGTTTTTAAATTTGCTACTCTAGGGAGTCCATCGGTATTCAAACTTAACTTTTCATGATGGTCTCAGTGTGCTACACTTAACATGGCTTTTTTTGTCATCTGCAATTTTGGCATTTTGAGTCATCTGCAATTTTGTCAGTAGTATGTTTTACGGTTTGTTGATCTAGAGGTTGGGATGTGGGTTTCAGGTGAAAGTCATGTAGCTAAGTTTTTATTTACCACAATGTAGGAGCCTTATCCATGCGTGAAGATAGAATGTCTTCTTTCCCCTACTTCCTATATGTAGGTGATTAGTGAAATATCTATGAAAATAAGAAACATGGTACTCTGTGATCAAAATTTTGATACCTTAGTCTTTTTCTAAAACATCTCCCATTTATATTGGTTTAGCATTCTTCCATGTTACTAATTAATGCTGTAATGTTTATACTTCCTCGTAACTTCACTAAATGTTGTTAACACCAATTTCAAACACTTTCAGTTCTTTTGGTGAAAACTTCGGGAGCGACAACACACACACTTATGTAACTATTATTGTTGAGTAAAAATGTTAATGTAGAAATTAATGGGAGAAAAACAATGGATTGAGTGATAATGGACGGTAGTTGTTGTTGATGGCACGGAACAGAGAATGGGAGTATGTTCGTGAAAAGTGTGGGGTTCAGGTGTGCACGTCGGCGCTCATGATGTTTTCGCCAAAAGAACTGAAAAAGTGTTTGAAATTGGTATTTACGAGATTTAGTGAAGTTATGAGGAAGTACAAACATTAAAATGCTATGTAAAGTTGTAATAAGGAGCATCAAGAAAGGTTTCATGAAATTCAGATCTTAATGTTCTGGTATTTCATTTATTCAAAATCAGCAAAATGTTTTTGTTTTAATATTAAGAACTCCTCACACTCTTAGGAGATATTTTTGAATATTTTGTTTTTCTTAGGTTATGCTTTAAAGTTGTTATATTTTTTTCCCAGATGTTGTCAGTGTTGACAGCTACTGGCAGAGTATATATCACCATGCTGACCTATCCCCTGCTGCTGATGATACTATTGTCACTCTGGCACATTCAGCAGCTCGTCTAGGAGTAGCGGCCATTTTTTCTAATAGCTCAGGGGCTTTGAAGAAGGTGCATGTCAATGAATGTAAATTGACTCCCACCAAAGTCTTAGAAGTTACTTCATATCATCGTGATGACAGTTATCAGGTATGTGTGCAGTAGATCTTAATTTTTGGAAGTTTAGCATAATTTATGGATTTTAAAAATATTTTACAGTAAGTTTTTCTCACAGATTGTGATTTCACGTCAAAATGTATGCATTTCTCTAACCAAAGAGAAGAATTGTCCTCAAAGCATAGTGCTTCACTTAGATCAAATTCTACCTTGAATTTGAGGTGATTCAGAATTATGTGGCACATAAGTTGTATGAACTGGATAAGAAATGCTGTTTGAGGTCAAGTCTTTACCATTAGTAAAGCCTAAATCGCGCGATAATTTTATCCGTCATTTCCTAGTGATCACTATCGCGATCACTAGAGTGATCACTCGCTAATGATTGTCGCCGGCAATTGTTTTTCGGGATCACAATCACGATGAGGATTCCCATCACTATTTTTCATCACTTCTCTGGTTGCTTTTTCTGTCGCTAATACCGTCACTAAAACCCCATATCAGCCAATCCGGGTGCATGCCCATATGGAGCGATTGCAGTGCAACTTTTGACAATCGTGGGAACGACATAGATAAACAATCACTCTATATATTCTCGTTATTCAGGTCCCATGACAACGAGCTGTGATGTATAAAGTGATGCGAAAGGCAACGGCGGGAGGGACCGTGTGATTCAGAAAAATGATCACTAGAGAGATCACTTTTCCCATCGTGAAAAGCGATCGCTCTAGTAATCACTTTTCGCGACGAAAGAAAATGATCGTGTGATTCAGGATTACTTACCAAAACTGCAATCGCTTATTTCCATATCACATTACTTATAAGGATTGTAGACTTTTCAATTTCCATATTTTTTTGTGAAACCTGACAGTAGATAATATATCTTATCTTAATCCTGAATCACACTCATATTTACTCTCCTTTGGTGGATTAGCTCTTGCGACCTCTTTTCAATGGCTGAGAGAATGATGTTGGATGCATGGCATTATGGGCGTGTCATCACAGAAAATTTTTGTTCTTTATGATGCATATGGTTTGTTGTTTGTTCTTGTATTTTGCGCTGCCATCTAGAAAAAAAAGCATAGTAGTGCAGTTTTGTTCCCACCTGAGGAAGTGAGTCAGTTCTTATTCCATTCTGAAGCCAGTGAAGGGCTGTTTAGGAGGGTATTCAGCTAAAAAATAATGACAAATGATAGCCCAAAATAACATTTTCTTAATCACATAATTATTTTTGCTTCATTGCCTCAATATTTTCATTTCTCAATCGGTTAAATGGTGAATGTGGCATCACAATTGCTATTATCATTGTTTGGGCTCTTGTTAGCCAAAAGATATTTTCAGCGACAGGAAAAAGGACATATTGTAACATGGAAAAAGCTACAGGAATATCTATTGCAGGAGCCATCAATGAGATACCTCACCTTTAAGGGTAATTTTTCAGCAATTCTTCGTGTGATCCCAGTAGAAAGCTCACATTAAAAAATGATGTTGTGATTCAGGCTTTTGAGATTAGGAACATTTCAAAGGCAAAGCTAGTAGTGTATTCAAATCCGGCTATCATCTCTGGTCTCTTTTTCACTGAAGTTAAAATGTATATGCATGTTGAGAACTGCATTAGTGTATTAGTGACATATTTCTTCAAATATTCCAGGGCTCGCTTGTTTTGTATGAAGCGCTACTTCCCAGTGGTTCAAAAGCTGTAATTGAAACATGGATAGTTCCGCAGCATCATGTTTTCTTTTACCCCAAATCAAGTCCTGATGGAAAAAGCGATCCTAATCAATTGGTATCAAAACTAAAGGTTTGTATGATGTTGTTATTTATTCCTCACAGAAATATGTCTTGCAGCAGAATATTTGCTTCTCCAAGAATTAGTGCCAGTATTACAACCTCTGTTTAAAAGTTATTATAAGATTTATCAAAGATTAATGAAGAAACACAATATGAAATTCTGTGAGTTGAAATTACCATCAATAATGATAATACTTGTAGAACTACTGGTAAGATCAAGGGAAAGCAAAAAAATTTAGGCAATTGCAGGAACTTAAATGAGTGGAAGATGAATTTTTTTCTCTCAGCTCCAGCTAGTGAAGGGAGCTTTACTTCTCATATTGGAGTTGGTTTGAAGTTACTTGGATTACCATTACATTTCATGTGAAAAATATGGCCTGTATGGCTGTGCACAGTAAGGAATGTGTGCTGTGAGCGCTTAAAAATGCTAGTCATTGGTTGAATTAGTGATATTACATATTATTTACTCGTTGTAAAACCCTGTATGATGTTTTCTCCTTTTATAGATGCTCTGGGTAAGTTCTGAATTTGACCAGAAGGAACAGGTGTCAAGAAACCATATTGGTGCATTAGGACCGTTCTCAGAACCTGCTTTGGCCTACCAACTAATAGGGAAAACAACAAAATCCGGCCGGTCAGCTCTTCACCACAATGTGACATTTGCTTGGTTTGATTCTGCTGGTCAGTTGGCTGAGCTATCTCAAGTTTCCCTGGAAGAGGGCGGCCTCAGCAATACAGCAACATCCCACTCCCCCTCTTCTTCCCCTCCATCATCATCATACTCTTCACCAGCCGCATCCTCTGGTTCTCTTGCTGGAATGGTAAGATATCTTTCCATATAGCAGAGATGGTTCCCATGAGGGAAATAACAATTAGGGCTGGATGAAAAGTTCTCGGGCTTTCCACCGGGTAATAAAATCCTTCTCCGCCGACGTTTCGATGTCCATCAGGGGCATCATCCTCAGGGCAACTGAGTGTCGAGACATAAATTCGAACTTCATTTATAGGGACGGCCAGGTGGTCAGGTGCCGTGTGATTGGTCGGCGTCGCCGCATCGGGTCATCGTGCGCTCCGATTGGTTCTTGCCACCTCTGGTTAAGCGGATGGTCTTCAACACAGGTTTCCATGAGCTGCTATAAATGAAGTTCGAATTTATGTCTCGACACTCAGTTGCCCTGAGGATGATGCCCCTGATGGACATCGAAACGTCGGCGGAGAAGGATTTTATTACCCGGTGGAAAGCCCGAGAACTTTTCATCCAACACCTACGCCGGGAAAACACCCGATTATAAAACAATTAGGGCTGTAAGTCAGGGAAAATATTATATGGTCATTAAAGTCCATGCGGCGAGAGTTGTCCAATGAGAGTGCAAAAGGGGAGGGGTGGAGAACCCTGCGCCAGCATGTTTTGCAGTCAAATACTGTCCCCCAAATTCACCTCTCACCCTCACCTAGTCTTACAACGTGTCACATGTATGTATATGAATCACCAAAACAAGCCCAACAATTTTTCGCTGCGAGGACAGAGTAGCAGGAAAGAGATGCATAAAAAGGTAATGATGACTGCGATTCCCAGTTGGCCCTTCATTATCGGCGTCCCTTCCAGTTTCCTTCTTGACGGAAGTCTTTTGTTTACATGTGATGTGAGAGTTTCCCTTTCTGATCTAGCGACCTCGCCCCCCTCCCTCCCCCCAACCTTTTGCCTGTCATCGGACAACTAACAATGGCATGACTGTATGGAATAACTCCACTAAATGCAGCGAGAAGGTGAAGATTATGGTCGAACGCACAGAGCAGTGCTACTTTTGGGTGGCGATGGAGGTGTATTGTTTTGGTTTTGTTCAGAATTATAGAGATAAGTCGGTGAACAACAGATCTCTGGTGTAAAATGGCTTACATGAAGACCAAGAGGGCTAATTGAGGTACTGGGAAGGTTGATGAAACAAGAGCAATGGATGACCAGATTGCTGCAATAGTGGCAAGCGTAGGATAAGTTTTTGTGAATAATTGTCTTCTTTGTAATAATCGTTGATTTTAAGCGAAGAACGATTAGATTTTAGTTTTTTAATATTATGACTAGAATATGTTACTGGAATACACTAATTTTATTTCAAAATATACTCCTTTCTACAATTTTATAAAAATTGCCTTGTACAGCTGGTTTGCTGTTGATGTGAAGGGGGGATTTTAAAAATTCAAATTGAAAATCAGGGGAACTGATAATATTAAGTTGGTATAATTCCTACTTAAGTTTTTTCTTGGTGTCTCCAGCTTGTGTCGACTCAAAGGATAAGGATTTTCTTTTCCTATTTTCACTAATGGTAAATAATTTGAAGGCTTCTGTTTTAACTTAAAATATTGATGGCTAAATGTTATGTAGCATTCCTATCTTGCTGTAGTATTAGTATTCTGCAGAGAAAACATCAGCCGCCTCTACAGAAGTGTAGCTATATGAAACTGATACTCCAGTTTGTTACTGAACCAAAGAAGCTGAGTAGAGTTCTCTTTCCCTCGTCTCCCCCCCACCCCCCTCCAAACTATCATAGAGATCTGCCTAGATATTCAACTACAAATAACTGTAGAGTTGTGAGCTGGGTCTGAAGCTTGATTCAGTTTTCTCTGAATGTTGTGCCAACAATTTCTTCTGCCATTGTGCTAAATACTTCCTGTCTACTTAAGTAAGACATCGTTTTGCTTCATCTTATGGAGTCATTACTATTTAGCTGGAGTGTTTTGATGGTAGACCTGCTTTCCAGCATCTTACCAGTGAAAATATCATTCCAGGTATTGGATAGCTTACCCCTGTCCCACAATTTGGATTAAAAAAATATTTCTTTGTTTCTACTGTCTCTTCGATAAATTTCATCCAAGAAAATTCCCCGAAAATTTCTGGATACCTGTTTATGGTGGCTTGGAAAAACAATTGTAGCTCTAGAATTTAGTCCTGGCAATTGCATACTAAAGTGGATGGAGGGATGGGCTCAATCAAAATAGTCAGTCAATGAAACAGAAATGGTCCTTAGATGCAAAACTAAGGCTCTTGAATGATTAAAAAATGTCTAGTGGCAATCTCAAATACATATTATGTATTCGTCTTCTGCAGATGGGAGTGGTGAAGCCCTCACTACGGCAGCCAATACGCCCAGGTGTATGGAAGGTCCTTATGATTGAGGATGGTGCATCTGAACCAACGGCTATGGTGAAATTTCTAATCACACCGCTGCAGTTTGTGTCTGGCGTTGAAGTATCACAACAGCAAGCAGGGTGAGTGTCCAATGGAAATACAGCAGACTCCCGATTATACGGCTGCTGTTTATCCGGGTTGCGAATTATCTGTGCATGATTTTCACTCTCGCTCAATTTTTTCCGCGATCTTTATTTTTAAAAATCGGATGCAAAATCATCGCAATTACGGCATTAATGCTATGATACACCTGGATTTCTATTAGAGTCCCCTTCATAAAACGGAAGTGATCACGCGCTACCTGCATTCACGGAAGCACCGTGATTCTGTTTTCCAAGCCTCAAGGTGCACGACCGCGCTCCTTGATCACGGATTCATGTCGTGAGGCAGTTGCAACTTGAGCACGACACGACTATGGGGCGTGGTGCCTGACAGTGTAGTTTCTGACGTCGAGCAGTGGTTTTGAAGCATTCGTGCAAACCCCTTTTCTGTATCCATGATCACACAGCCAGGGATGTGTGGTTTTCGAAACCAGGTCTTACATGGAGCAATTAATGACACAAGTACAACCATATTATCGCCGCTAAAAGGATCGCGAAGTGGTGAAGTAAGCTCTGAATGAGTCCGGGAAGCACTCTTAAATAACACAATGACTGCATAAATAATAATATATTATTTGTTATAAGTAAATTATGAACATTACAAGGCATTTAAGTGAAAGTTTGTCTAATCTGTGTTTTCCGATTATTCGTGCCGTCTCTCCCCATCATTAGCCTGGATAATCGGGAGTGCACTGTATTTTGAAATTCTTTATATCCTCTTTTCCATGCGAGCACCAGTGGATTATCTTGAATGAATCACTATAATTTTGCAAGCGGAATTGTATTGTTCGAGTTCAGTATATGTCCCGCGTAGTATCTAATAAGTAATACCTAATGAAGTGACTTAGTTACAGTCAATGGAATTGACATATACTAATAGAAAGATATTCTGCCTTATCTGATAATGAAGTGCATTAAATTTTGCACCTGGGTAATTCCCTTTTCATATGCTTACAATAATACATAAATAGTTTTTGTAAAAATTTGTGGCATTTATCTTTGCTTGTCAAATGCCTAACCCTCTCAAAGGAATGTCATCATGTGGGTTTCTAAATCTCACTTCATCATCAGTCCATTGACATGAATGAGACTCAATTAAATTTCTACTAGGTAACTACGACTATATAACAAGTAACTATGAGGATTGTGAAAAGGAGCTTCAATTACCTCTTTATCTGAATTTTTCTCTTTTAGGTTTCTTCACAATGGTCCAGGACAGGGCTATGAAGCATTTTCTGCTGACTTTGAGCGCTTTTCGTACTGGAATGGTCCTGGCGAGTCTGAAAAAGAAGGTGGTGGAGCTAGACTGAGGCGTGCATTAGTCAATTCTCGTCGATTTGGACACGATCTTCATGGTTGGATTGACTCTCTGACTTCAAAGTAAGTTATTTAATTTTCATGTACTAATTTTCAAAATTTCAATTTTGTGTATCTAAATTACAGAAAACTTTTACATTTGAGTCCTCGTACAATTGTTTCACCTCTATGACTATAATGTGTAATCTGATTGACGGGTTTTTTAAATTTTAATATGGATTCTGTGTCCTCTTTGTTCTACAGATTCTATACCACTCGTGAATCTTGTCTGGCTGTTGATATAAAAGTTTCTGTGGCAACTGATGTTGATGCTCAATGCCGGGGTATTAAACTCCTGAAATCCTGTACTTCCACCAAATGGAGTTCTCTGTACCCTGACCCCAAGTCTGAAATACGCGGTGTGAACTTCACCTCAGGTCGACTGAACAGGTTAGAAGTCTTGAAATTTAAAGATGTTGTTTTCATGTTACCTTAAGGATATGTATTTAAAAATGGCACTGAAACATAAAAATGTCAGTGTTATCCTGTAGATTAGAAATTGGTACTTTGTTATCGCTCACAAGGGTCACTAAAAATGGGTGATTTGAAAGGGATCGGAGAGGGTCATGCTGAAAATATGTTGAGTTGATGTGAAATAATAGATATAATGGGCATGGATTAACAGATATTGACATTAAGATCACTGGAGATAAAATATTGAGCTGGGTTGTATAAATTAAGTTATCTTAAGCTTTCCGCATTTTTAGTACTTGAAATAAAAAAAAAATAGAGAAATGAAGAGAATAGTTTAACATAATGTTTCAACCAAATGTGACCAGAATTGTAGGGGAATAAATCTTGCCATAATTTGTGTGTCATTCGAATCAAATGCTTAATTTTATGTTGATTATTGCAAATATTTCACTTTTTAATAAACAAATAAATTATTTTAAGCAATTTTAATATTTGAAAATTCCACCTTCATGAAAAATTTATATTCTTCTATCTTTTAAAGGTGGTGACCCAAGTTTCAGAGAATGTGCGTACTGATGCTGCTGGTCTTGGCCAAAAATCAAGCTATCTGTGATGTGCCTGGTTCCTAGCACAGTCCTACCATCTTGACATTTTTCTCTGGACGTGTGACCCACTTGAAGGGTTTTGTTGTTTCCCATTTTGTAATTTTCCATGTTGAACTGGAGCAGATTGGCCAGCCTGCTCTGCCATTGCGTCACCGATGGCCACCCCATTGTGATATTCTCCAGAAGGTGCTCCTTACCAATATAACATTTGATATACCCGTTTGTCATTTGTTCTTGTTGCTGTATGTAAATAGTTGGTCAAAAGGCCAAAAAAATGTTTTATTGTGAATAATGTTTAAAAATAAGCAAAGTTTTTTGCACCATCTCATTTTTGCTATGTGACAATTACGAAAGGGAGTATGTTAAAATTTGTTGCCCATGCATCAAGGACCCATGTGATATAAACAAATATATATATTTTTAAGGGATGGAAGGCACATGCTCACCTGAAGACGAATGGGTAATAGTGAGAGCTTATTTTGATTTTGATGTGTTTTGAATGGATTCTGTTTGTACATTTTATTATAATTTTGTTAGAGGTTATGTACATGGTTCAGTTGATTATTTTTTCCGCTGTAAAACAGTGCCATAACAAATGATGGAACAAACAGGTGTACTCATTTTATATCTTATATATCATGTATTTTTGTTTTTTATCATTCAACTGTTTCTAAGAAACAGGAGTCTTGTCATTATGGACATGTTTTTATTCCAAGTCAAGTGACATAAACTTGTAAATCACATCTAGGGTAATTTTGAAGCTGTTATACATTTGCATCCTTTTTAGGAGAAAGACAAGATATGTGATGGTAAAAAATATGAACTGTTAAAGTTTATGCAAATTGCCTTTTGAACAAAAATAAACTTTTACACTGTTATTTTGCTAATTGGTCGTTTGATTTGACTAAAGCATTTCAAACTCATCCCTTCATCCACGGTTTCCTTCAGGATTAACTGCTACTTACACCTAATGGACAGCAAGGAATCAATCAAGCCAGCTACCAAATGTGCTGTCACCCATGTAGCATTGAAAAGGTTTCACAAAAGTTGCCATTCAAGTAGCAACTGATAGTGCAATCTATTTCAGGGGAAATAAGGGCTTTTAAATTTATATTGGTGACATTATCTATCTATCTATACATTTAACACAAGATGTCCGTTTGCCTATCTGCTATGCATATCCATATGGCTGCACTGATAATAACCTAAGTTAGTGAGAAGGTGTATCCCATACTCCAAAATCCAGTTGTGCTACTTCTGGTGGTGTTTGATGTGTCCTTTGAATTTTTTTCTCATTACCATTAGTTACGTCTTGTCATATAACTTCTGTGGTTGGACATCCTGCCGCATAGGCTCACCCCTTGACACACTTTTGCATAAATATTTTCAATACATATATAGCTTCACCCAGTGGACATAGGAGCTATATGGGGATTCCTTTCACACCCTCCCTGTTATAGCAACCCCATCTAGCAAGCCCCTATCAGTAGTTCCAACCCTGTCCTCGGAAAAAAGTCTAAATTAGCGACTATTAAATTGACTCATTTTGTCCTCATGAAAGCCCTCTGGAGTCTTAGCAATGTGCTACACTCAGATATTTTGGCTATAAAGAACTAAAATACCTAATTTCATGATGATTTTACCAACAATATACATTTCAGGCTGTTACTTACAACACACTTGATTATCATATCCTCTCTCCTGCATCCTATTCCTTCTGGTGGAAGAGGGGACTACTTAGTCTCAACTTCACCCGAGTAATGGCACATTATTATTATTATTATTAATATTTCTTATTGATCTGGATCCTTGTTGCACTAGAACGTCAATCATCAATCCATTTTTCATATTCATCCTATGTAGTAGCATTATTACTCCACACTTCTCTCTCGACATCCTGTAATCCAGATTTTACAACATTAGAACTCTGGTAATTTTGAGCAGTATCATCAGTTTGATATGACAAGATGGAGTAAAAACTTGTAATTCACACTTTAGCAAAACATACCCATTCCTTATTTTACGAACTAACTCTTGTTTGGTAAATTGAAGCAAGGACAGTCCATGTAATAGCTACATGATGCAACAAAGAAAAACTATAATATAATTTTTTTCCATTGCATGACAACTGGATTTATATAAACTCACACTTATATTTTGAATAGACTACTGTTGCCAGCTAAAAGAATTTACCTTTTTGATGGAGTACAAAATGTGTCACTCAAGACACTGACAGTTCTTAATAATGGATTAAGTATAGGGCCTCAAATCCTGTGAGCTTGGATTTGGGGTCCTGATAAAGAGAAATGTGAGCATAAAACATCAAAGAAAATAACCTTGTACCTCCGCATTACTAAATTTTCAGGCAGTGGTAATTCAAAAATCCTAACAATAGGTAACTTTTGTAAGGAAAATTTTATCTTAAATTCTCAAATTTTAAATGGCTAAATAAAAAATGCAAGTTCACAGTTGGTGAAGTTTTCTTGGGTAATCCCAGATCAGTTTTTCCATCTGCTTCAACATTTGTCCAGGAAACAAAAATAAGCATGCTATGTTACTTAGAAGGAGCAACTGACCAGGGAGGTTACTGAAGAAAACTTCACCATTAAAGTCTGAAAGTATTCGATTAAGTTTTTTCAATCACCAATCTAAGTACGTTCAATGGTGTCAGGCTCAACTTTCCCAACAAGCAGGCTTCCTCAACAGGCCCAATCTAAGGTCATATGCTTAAACATATAATACGGTAGTTTCCTTCATCAAAGAAAACGAAAGGCATTGATTGCGATTCATTACCCACCATTAGTGTATTCATAATATACAAATTATTTGGTTTTAGAAATACCGGTTTAGATGAATGGTAAGGGTCAATTTTATCATCATTTGAAAAAGGCCAGATTGGCGCCCATGCAATTCCACTCCACGTGACATCACAGGGACCTAGTTTCTATACGAGTAGATAGGAGTTTTACATCGTCTGAGATTACCAATGCATGCAGGAGGCACAGAGCTCACGGAAACATTTCTTAATAATCACCTATTAAAACTGGCTAAGGTCGGAAAGTTTTCTTCGTTTGATGAGGTATTAATAATCATTACTTAAGCCAAGCGCTACCAGCTGTACTCTGCTACCTGCTAGCATCCTGCATCGTATCAGCACTCAAAAGCCTCGCCCCAAGGTCACCTCACTTGCGGCAGCGGGAACCAGAATGACATCACACGGAGTTTTCCCAGCATTCATACTTAGCCGTCGCGTTTTCACGCGCTTGAAAATTTTCACTTTTCATTTAATCGCAAAAAATAGATATCGTCATTTAAAAATCTAAAAGCGTGAAATACATACACCAGGAGTAATAATCTTTCGATTTAGGCAATAAAAAATAATAGGAAACCACCCTATTGGAAAATATTTGTTAATTTTTCTGATGAACTCTGAGGGCTTCATGCACCTAAATATATGATTGACGAGAAGCCTCCCATCAGATTACTTGCATAGCATTGATCCAGAATCCATTCTACAAAGCACCTACTTTGTATACAGAAACAATATTCCCTTATAAATTCTACTCCTACATAGAATGGATCCTGAAAATTGAGGAACATAATAAAAAGAATAAAATTAAATTCAAAATTTACTTAAAATGACAGATACACAGTTTTGAAAAAATATAATTTATTTTTTGTAACAACTACAAAAAGAATGAAAACCTCATATGATGTAATAAAATAAAACCTGTTACTTTGGTTAATGGAATTTGAATCCAGTGGAGAGGCTATATAATTTTTTCATAATTTCACTGCATGTCAAAAAAAAGATTGTCATGAATACATCAATAGAAATACATGAATAAGATGCAATTTCATTAGCAGGATCAAACTCCAAAATTTTAGATTGACAAGCAGGTATTATTTCACCAGAATTCAATCACGTGTATTGTCATATCTAAATTTTGAAGTTGACATTCTCATCGACAAAAGTAAAACTAACTAAATACATACAAGGTTATTTCACATGATTGGTATTGAAAGCTAACATGAATTGAAGGCCCAAGTGCACAAACCAGATAATGACAAATTTTTGAAAAAGGAAATTTCCAAAAACACATGAAGCCCATCCTCCCCTTCTCCGGCAGACAGTCATTTTCAGCAATAAGTTCGATAACATTCTAGCATATTAGTTAAAAACCATTATTTTTCTCATTTTCCTCCCAACTTCACTCTGGTTATCTTATTCTAGCACTCATATCTTCAATTCAAGTTAATTCATAACAAAATAATGGTATTTATCAATATAAGATTTTTTCAGGCTGCCAATCATTTTTAATTATTTAATATTTAAGAATGATCAACAATAAATTGCATAAATAATAAGAGAATAAAATATATTTTGAAATAACTGATAAAAAATGTTTGCTATGATAAATTCAAAGCAAACATATCCTATGACCGCATAAAATATATGTATTTGGTAACAATGCAGATTCATCAATCTAGCAACTTTAATCATAGTTTGGGCAACAACTCATCAGTGCTACAAACATAGAGGCAACCAAGATACTTGAATCTAATTCCTGTAGCTATTCCCTTTTTTTAGCTCAGTAAGGTACAAAAGTATATGGAACTTCTAGTACACAAATGCCATTAGAGTTTTCTTCTGACAAACAACAATTTGCAATCTCAAAGCTTCAATAAGTATAAATGGATTAGACAATTTTCATTCTTGCAGCAGAAATTAAGTTCTACCCATTAGATATGGCAATAAGATATAGCTGAGGATAAATTGATGAATATCACCTACATGGACTGGCACCTGTGAGATTTAATAACAAAGGAATATGTTTTTGACAGAAAATAAACTTAAAATGCCAAAAAATAAATCTCAATACAGTTATTAATTAGTACTAGGTGCATACCAAATCAAAAAAATGCATGAGAAATTAATGGAATGAGGAGTACTGCTGAAGTGAATTTTCACAATTTAGCACTTGATCCTTCCAAATTAAACTATGAAGTGTGACAATTAAATGGTTTCATTTTTTACACTCAGTCACCATCTTTGTCAGGATACATGATTCCTTGAGAGGAAATATAATATCTGCACTCAAATGAAGACTTTGGTGTATTGATTACTGCTTTGCATTTCACAGCTGACAATCTATCACTATTGAGGAGTATCTTCTCCTCATCAGCTTCTAAATGAGAAAGTTGAATGGTGAATTTATGCTTCTCTCCAGAAGAACTAGGCCCAGGATTTTTCACATTCACTGGATTCTAAAATAAATAACAATATCTTAGAGTGTACTTTAAAATTTATGTACATTTTGTATTCCAACTTATGCACTCCTGCTTCAAAGGAAAGGGGCCGTAATGCATACATAATTCTAAGGTGTAAGTACTTTAAACCATAACATCAGGACTACCACATTACTCATTGCTTTCATGAAAAAAAATATCCTTAAGCAATATTTTTCAGATAAATTACTTCACCCTGACCTATAGCTACTTTAAAGATTGTGAACCTAATCAGGAGTAACAGTTTTAGGTCATACCATATCAACTGACTTATGGCATGCAACCCCCAGCTCAGATTTTAATGAAATTTGTATGTAGTTTAATTAGTTAATGACTCGTTTAAAATCTCTGGCCTCTTATGTTAAGCCATTGCAGAACTAGCCTCATCAACCTGATTATCAGCCAAAAATATCTTTTAAATTCATTCTTGCAAATTTAGTAAGTAATTCAAAATTTATTTATCCTAAAATTGAATTAGGAAAGATGCAAAATTTTCTATTCTACTTTACTGTAAAATTTTCTGCGGAGTTCAGACATTCTATCAGATTTATTGTTATCACATTTTAAAGGGTCATTTGAGCATTGAGAATATAGATATTACATTCTTTTGTATATCCACAAATTAAATTACAAATAACTGTCGACAGACCATGGTTACAGCATCACCATATTATGACTGGTATTATTGGAAAGAGAAGAAAATTTCTTTTGCAATAGGCCCAGAAGAATAACTAAACTTGTGAGTCCTACTGAGGAGTACTAACTGAATTCATTACAGGCGTCAATGCATTTTTAACATATCAGGTTGAGAGGCAGGGTTGATAAAAATCATGATTTTTTTCAAAAAAATCATTTTTGTTGATTTTTTTATTTAAATCAGATTTTATTGATTTAAATCGGATTTTATTGACTTAAATGAGATTTTAATGATTTTCCATTCATCAAAAATTCAGTTATTTGCAAAACTAACTATTTGGACAGCATATTGGAGAATGATCGTTTGCAGAAACAATAAGAGGCAACATACTCTAAACTTAATACAACATTTAGTCAATCAGGGGAGAGAACTATGGAAATGCCAATGGTATCAAATTAAAAATTACTCCAGCATAATAGAAAATTGCCATTGGAAGTATCAAATGTGCAATATTATGCGGTTTTAAAGCATATGAAGTTTAGAAAAATTCTGTAATTGCAACTTTGTATGGTGCCTACGCTTAGAAGTTAAATCAGAAAACAATTTTTTTTTCAACGGATACACTAGTATTCTAACCAAAGCCATTTTTTTTAATTTTCATGTTACATGCATTCCTACAGTATCACTTCTATTTAAAAGCCACCATTGTGCTGATAACTGTCGATTCATTGTATTAATTAAGAAATAAAAATCAAAATTATACACTTACAGCTTCCTTTTCTTGACTCTTTAAAAATCAAACATATAGATCACATTATGATTTAAATCACCTGATTTTTTAAATAAAAATCAAGTGATTTAAATCAAAGTGATTTACATCAATCAACCCTGTTGAGAGGTCTAGGCTGAGCAACCTGATTTTAGCCTTAAAATCAGGTTGCTCAGGCTACAGTTCTGGCATCGCTTAAGATAAAGGCCTGAGGTTTTAAACCAGTCATTATTGTGATGGTCCACGTCCATCACTTAGCTTTCTTATCAACTCCACCTTATTTATTTCTGCCAATCCTATTTTCCCATCCGCCACCCCACCCCACTCTTCCTGGCTCCTGGTTCCGGCACGTCATGACTAGCAGTGCACTATGTGCGAGTGGGTTTCAAGTGAATATTCACAGTGTGCAGTCAAGTGTGGCAGAGAGTGTGTAGCATGGGAGGGGCCATTTAACTTAGCTTTGTCATCATCATCGACAATGAATTCATCCTGCCCCAGTGCTGAGCTAAACCCATCCTTCCCACACCCCTCATGTGACCCCCACAGAGGATTTTAGTATACAAGAGGCAAATTCAGGTGCCACCAAAACTATTCATTGGCATTTTTTTCTAATCGTGAGCAGTGGGTCGCAGAGGAGACGGAAAGATGCTCGAGATTCCAAAGAGGTGATTTTGGCAGCTGAGATGAAGGAGCGACGCTCGGCATGGTGAAGAAAGAAATTTTAGAGTCCGGCATCTTCATTATTCGAGCAAACATGCCATACCATGGGAGCAAAAAGTCTCGAATTAAGTCTTCGGGATGCAGAGACTTGCAATGGTGCAAGGCGGATCGGTGAATGCTGGCTGATACTCTGGTACTCCAGGGCCGGAGACGGAAGGTGGCTCCTAGGTGCTGTGCTGAGTGCGATCAGCAGTTAAGTAAGATTGCTGCCACTCCATAATCCCTCCTCAGAGTCCACGCTGTTTTTCTCCCAGGGATCCCACCCCTGTCTCCAGAGTACAGAACATGAGCAATTCGATGCCTAGCCTCCCCATTTCTCGGTTTAATTGGTGGGATTCGCCCGAGGTGCCTGATCGAGATATAAATGGGAAGAACTTTACATGACTTCCCATTGGTTAGTTTCCAATTCAATGTGGTAATTTGTACAAGACCATCCATACTCCAGATGAGGCATTGATCGCTAAATTTTCAATTAATGTCCTACCAGTAAATTTTTCTGCTGGTGCCTGAAATCAGATGCATATTATTTCTTTTGCTTTCATTGATATCAATAATTTCTCTAAGTGTTCATCCATAACATGTATTTATAATCCCTCACTAATTTTCCTTTTTGTTTTTTTTTGTCATATATCATTTCATTTTTTTCTTCCTTTTGTAGTGTTAAGTTGTATGCCTCAAATATATTGCAATATAGTTAATATGATACCAAAAGTGTGTGTTAGAGGCTGGGTGCTGCTATTCGGGTGCTACATAGGCACCAAAGAGGTAATCAGTTACTGAATCACCACAGCCTTCCCTTCACCCTATCAAGCATTCCTTTTACCATACCCAATCAATCCTGTTTCATGAGATCTTTTATTTAATAAATTTTGGGCAACCATATAATCCAATTTACTTTGGGACAGTTGGTTTCCGGTCATAATGGTAGTGCCTACCATCCTGTATGAGACGGCTTGCCCACATTTGTGGGCGTTAGTCCTAGCTCTGAAACAATGGTTTACAGGTAAGTGCCGGTTTCGTCACTTTATATGTACATGTAAACCGACCATGTGTACCAAATTTCATGAAAATCCAAGTAGACGGGTTGCATCTTGCCATTTTGGTTCATTTTAGATGAAATGACCCTTTTACCAGCTGGCAGCAAGTAAAGTCAGTCCTAAATATTATTTTTGATAATATTGGGTTAGGGAAGATATTGAATTTTGCTATTATTTGAAAAACACGGGTGATTAAGGCAAACTTCTTTGTACTGACTGAGAAAATAAACTTTGAAGATAAACCCGAGAAGACCACCAAAATCATACCCCGCAAAAACACAAGATAATATTTGCATGCCCATCAAATATATGGGTGTTATTCACAGGGAATCCAATAAATCTGTTTTTTAGAAGGCAAAAAATCAATAAGGCAATAATAGATTAACATAATAACCAATATAATTCCATAGATGCTAGATCTAGCAGTGCTCAATGTTGATAAAAATATACAAAATGAACAGAAATTGGCATAAAAAGTAACTCTAGATCTTGGAAGGTAACATGAGGGCAAACTGCCGCTTTGAAACCAAGACATTGAGGGATAACCATTAATATGGGCAAAGAAAGGAAATTGATATATTTCGCTAGTTCACAAAAACCGAAATTAAATTGGAAAGGCTCACTCACCTTGGAGTAAAAATACTTTGGGCGAGTATAAACAATCAAGACACTGCTCCCCTTCACACACTTTTCAAATGTTGACAAAACAGATTTCAAATAACTATCCATTCTTTTATCAGATACATTACTGCTGCAGACATCTTGCCAATAAAAAGCAGTTGCACTGTCCAAAACCACCAAAGCTACAGAACGATTATCAGACAGATGTTTTTCTAACGAAAAAAATGTAGCCATAAGTTGAGCACTGTCATAACAATTAAGAATCATTAACTTTGTGAGTCCATTTTCCATGTGCTTCTCCATGATTTGCGACAGCTCAGCGTCGCTCTTATTTATTTTACAATTTCTCAAACGTTGTTCCATTATTTGAACAAGCTTTGGTATTTGAAAATGGTGGTCAGTATTAATAAACACAGCACCAGCATCTAGTCCACCTACATGAATGTCAACTCCGTCAACAATAATTCGACGAGGTAGAATACATTGCGCCATTAACTGGGTAACAAAAAGCGTTTTGCCAACTGACCCGTCACCACTTACTTCTAAGGTATCTCCATTATCAGGAGAGCAGGAGACATCCCGAAAAAATAATGATTGGTCTATTCCTTTCACCTTCGGACGAGTACCTGAACGCGCCAAAAGTTGGATGCCAGTTTCTGCTTTACACTCGTAGTTCATCCTATATACTGATATCTACTCTACTTCTAAATCAGACCACCGCTTTTATTTCAACTAAAAACTCACACGACAGCTGGTAAACTACGAAATACATTACTTAAGATACACCTATCGAATGAATTCGAGATAATTCACAAATTTAAAATGGGTACCAACAAAAGAATTACGATAAAACGACGAACCGAAAAGCTACAAGAGGGAATTGGGGTGCGTTCCGAATCACGCATCATGTGCATCGATTAGTTTTTGAAATAATTAGTCCATATAAAATTGAAAATGGGAAAATGTATATCCGTTGCGTTGAAGTGTGCGTGTATGTAACTTGTTTACAACCGTTATTAATTTAATTGGTGGTAAAAAATGCAAAATGCGATCTATAATTTCACACATTAATATGCAGGCGTGGTAGTTTTTACCGTAATTTTGCTTCTGTACACTAACTTGTGGAAATTTTCGACACTTTAATGTTATATTGTGAAAAGATAAGTTGAAAAGCTACATCAGGGAGTGTTTATAGCGCAGAGACTGTGGTTTATAGTATAATAGTATCTTCAAAATAACAATATAAGACTTTGTTCGTCGGAATATTAGAATTGCTTACGCTTTGCATAATCTCACAGGTCTATCATTTGAAGGCATATATGTTGCAAATTATTGCCATTTTGCCAAACGTTAATTAGCTATTTAATGTGCGAAACTATACATTCATTGCAAGTGAATTTGCTCGGTAGGTACTAAAATTATTTTCCCCTGCTAAAGAGATCAGTTCACGTTATGGTACCACAAGTAAAGGGACATTCAGGGTAGTGATGCCGTGATAAATAACATCATCAATTAATTTATTTATGCAAGGATCATGGATGTGTGCTTGATTTACATGTACACTGCAGTGATGCGTGCTTGAAGAATCCCATCGAGTTGATTGAGTATTCAGTGCAATTGTTTTGTTCATAGCGTGTGATTTGGTAAGCCCGGATAAATACGTATTGCCAGTACTGCAGTTAGTTTATAAATTGGCTCCAAATACTATTTAGTCGACGCATTGATGACGCGGCCAACTTATTTTCAGTGTCCTCCTAAATGCTATCCAACTAAAGGCACACTTCTATCAATGTTTTCAAAAGTAATGGGTTTCCAAAATGGTTCTCAGTTGAACTTGGGTATCTGTCTTAAGAAGCTGCATCATATGATATCAAACATTGAAAAGTAAACAAAAACATTGAAAATCGGAAATCGCCATAACTATAGTGATTACCGGTTTTCAATGTTTACGTTCAATTTTCAGTCATAATTACACCATATAAAATTTTGTAAAATCAGGAGGAAATGCTAAATTCTATTTGATGAATGCCACTCTAAGTAAATGGACAATGCCCAACTATCCAATCCCCAAAATGTACTTAATTTTATTGTGATTTAGGCTTTTTTATCACTCGGAACAGTAAAATATGTACCTATGTTGAAAAATGAGACATTGACCTACACTCCAAGAACTATTTTAACACGTTGTAGCTATTTATTTCTTAACTTTGCAACTAGGTTACAAGCACAAAAACCTCCCTTCAACTAGTTGCTTCCATCAGCTAAAAAGTTCTATTCATTAATGCAGTTCAAATGCTTACCATTGTTAAGCCCATTTGGAAGCACATTTGCTACCATATTTTGTAAACATGTAATCAGCAATTATTTTTTCCTATGGCAACAGAGTTTTTAACAAAATGATGTCTAACCTCTGTTCTTTGACCTTCCATGCACCACATCAGTGCCAAGTTTTTTTTGCTCCAGCTGCCTAACTTACATACTCGCCTTCTATTGTATACATAGCCACTGCACAGCACTGCTTTTTGTTTTCCCAAGCTACTGCTCCATTAACTAACTTGTCATGTATCCAGTACAGGACACTCAATCTATTTTGTCAATGGCAAAGTCAGCATTTTTGTATCCCTCCAGAAACTTTCCTGACTAAGAATAAGATAATTTATAGTTCCCATTAAAATATCTTAATATACTCTTTGCATATGCCCAGTATTGCATTGTAAAATCATCAATAAACCTTCTTAAGTTTGACACTGCAAAGACGCGATCTGGCCTTGTACAAATCATTGCATACATAAGAAAACCAATCAAAATTAGAAATGGAGCATCAGGAAAAGTTTTTGGGTCACTGCAGGAGCTACATTCAAACCTGCTTCTATGAGACAAAGGTTGATTGCAGGTCAAGTTAGTAGATGACAAGGAGATTATGTGATCTGGTAATTTTCGAGCCACTCCATTTTTTAAAGAAAACGTCTCTTCTGCTTCCTTGCTACCAAACACTGACTCATTTTCTTGATTACTCTCAAAACTACTGTCGACATTAGTTGGAACTTTGTCATTACCCTCACAACTTGATTCAGGAATAGAGTCTTCATTACTTGATATTCTGATATTCCCCTCACTACTTGGGTACCTTTGTGAGTTCAGCTCTGCCATTCTCTCCACTGTCAGGTTGAGGCTAGTAACTAATTATCCCTTATCCCCTAAGAGCCTAGGTAGAATGAAAGAGTTACCAAGAGATATTTGGACTGGCTTGAGCTCCCTAAACATATTTACAAAGAATACTACATCACATGCTTCGATGAATCTTCCCGCAATATCAGGGTCAGTCAAAAAATATCATTTTTGACTCCTCACAATTGCCAATACTTTTTGCATTTGGCATCCAGCATCTTTCATTGCTCTGTAGCCACATAAGCATAGAAAATACATCCAAATACTTTTAGATGTCTTCGATTAAATTTTCGTTCAGACCATCTCTCCTCAGGTAATGCATTCCCTCCTGCTTTGGATGGTACTGTTTCGAGATATATAGCTTCTCAACAAGCTTCAACCCAATAATATTTTAGTAAATTGATGCCAGAGAGTTTGTACCTAGCTTTCTATTTGCTCAGCGAATCATTTCTGCTTGAAGATTATAAGATTTTGTAGTTTAATCTTTTATCACACATGCCCTTAACCTCCCCTGTTATGCCTGACCCATATATTCACCCCCATAATCTGTATGCAGGCATTTCATATTGTTCCCTGTCTCATTCTCCATGCTTGCCTTAAAAATTGTATAGCATTGTAGGACTAAATGAGACTCCTTACTTTTAATAAAGAAAACAAAAACCTTTCTTGTGCAGTCATCAGTGAAGGTGAGCATACATTGTTCTCGTCCTTTTTCTATTCCATGTTCCTATCCCTTTCTTTCCTTACCCCTGAATTTATATGTATATTTTGCATAAATAATATAAATATATTTTCACCTATAATACCATCAGACCACACAATTCTGAGAGGATCAGACTTAATTTATTACATACAGCTTCCATTCTAGCACTTATCTCGAATCATTTCTTTGCTAACATGCCATCAACATATGCTATACAAGGCTGAAATGTATTGCATATTAGGGGGACAATCCACACCACTGACAACCACATTATAACCTGCATGTTACTCTGTCACAAGTCTGTTACTCTTGTGCCACAGACTTAGCAAACAGTCCTCTACTGCTTTGACAGTCAATCCTATGTAACAAGTTGCATTACTTTAACTTTATGAATTATATTGTTTCAAATCTTGACAACATATGCCATTTTCTTCAAAACTAGTGGCTAGATCACTCCTTTTACTTCCAAAGATCTGGCATCAAATAAGCTGTACCCAGATTCATTAAACAAGACAGCTGTGTCTTTTTAACTAGCTTGCTTACAGACAGTACATTGGTTGATAAATTTGTAACATTTTGATCTGGAGTATAGCACTTTACAGTGTGGGAACATGGGCACTTAGGGAGGAGAATGGGAGAGGCTGGAGGTGTTCGAGATGTGGGTAAGGAGAAAGTGAAGTGGACTGAGAGAAGAAAGAAGGTCAAAGTGCGAGACATGTTGAGTGAGGAGAGACAGCTTCTGGATAGCATTCAAAGGAGACAGGAAGTATGGATTAGGCAAGTACTGAGCTGGGAGTGGATGTTGAAAACACTATTAGGGGATAGAATGTTGGGTAAACAAAGGAGAGAATAGGATTTTTAGATAGCATGAAAAGGATGAAGTTGTGAATTCAGGAGGGAAATCAATGAGGGCAAGGGGGACTTTTGGAATGCTCCATGCAAACCTACCTTAATACCAAGCGGTAGAATACTTAAATAAAAATGTCTTGGAGTTAATTTTTAAGCATTGTATATGCAGTATGACAAAGTGTTTGTGAAAATTTTATCGACGTATTAAGTATTCCTTCCCGATTTTTATGAAAAAAATTTGTTTTCAAGTCATATATCTTGTCGGAAAGCCATAAATTGATGTCTAGCAGCTAAATCTACGTACTATTGATCGTAAAAATCGTCTCTTCAAAACAATTTGACCCGTAAAACTCACTGATGGCTGAGATATACTATACACTACGCTTCCTTATTGACGGTTTTTCGAGTAAGCTGCAAAAATTCCCGTCAATTCGCTCAGTCTATCAGTATTTTAAGTAAATATGAGTTGCAAGTTACGGCTTGGAACTTTCGAACGACCGTAATGAATATAATTAAGTTTTAACATACGCATCAATAAACGTTTTTCGTCATCATAAGTACTATGCACATTAAATTTCGGCATATCAATCATTGTGTTATCGCTTAACCCGAACTATCTTCCAGCACGGGTGCCTGCGGGTATTTTGAACGGGGGAATACTTCCCGCTCATATCGCATCAAGCCGTTCCGAATCACGCATCAGCATGGGTGCGTTCCGAATCACGCATCATGCGCATGACCTTGATGCAGCCGTTCCGAAATTGCATCAAGGCATTGATGCGCTTATGAAATGGTTCTAAGGTTTCTCAGCCCATGCCTGGATATCATATTTCCTCTATGCTATCAAAAATATAGTTGTTTACAATGTATTTGAATTGAGAAATCTGTATTGTTATCTACTTTGTATCACGTATCCCATCATCAATTATAATTGATTGTAAGGAGGTTTATGATCAAAATACACATTAGCAGTTACAAGTCTGATAAATTGAGTAGAGCACAAATTATCAATAATATGGGAGGGGAAGCTCAACAGATAGTCAAACATCATATATTATCTGTTTATCGTCATTTTCTTCTTGAGTTTCAAATATTAATGTTTTCAGTTCAATCATATCCTTGTTATTACCACATATACTAAGGAAGAAAAAGTATCCCAACAAAATTTGTGCCACCATTATTGCCGTAAAATTGGTTCCTTTCTAATGATGCATCACTCTTAGGAACTAGAAAAGAGATATTTCACTAGGGAAGAGGTGAATTCAATACACATACTTTAAAATTGGCATTATATTTAACTATGATTTTATCTTCCTTTTCTATGATACCATCTCCCTCTCACTTTCTTCTCTCTCCATGCTTTCTGCTTAAGATTTCACTCAAAAAACACAAATCCTGAAATGAGCTCCAACCTCATCACCACTCCTTCCCTCCATCATCTGAAAATTTGAGAACTGTAGTCTTTTGATTGGACGTTGCGATAGTGATTAATCCCTTTGATTACTAGAAAGGATGAAGAATAATGTTGAATACCTCAAAAAGCATCAACATATCATCAACATCAGTCCACATAGTAAAGAGGTAGCTTGTGAAAATATTTACTCAATACACTAGCAAATCATTGCCACATAGGACACTATTACTACCTTTTAAAACATAGTGTTTATTCTTTGGATTTTGGAATGAGTTTTTTAAACACTACTAGAAGAACACTTAAACAAATAATGCATTTAATAATAAGTCTCTCAGTTAAGAATTCATGATTGAAAACCTCTGGCTACAGAGTTACCATTGTAGTTTTGTTGCTCCGGTTTTAAACCTAAGTTCTTAAACCTAATTTTAATGTTCCGTTATGTACTGATTACAAGGCTACTATTAATCGTTATCTTGATGATGTCAATCTTGTCACGCCCAAAGTGGAATAAATATTTCAAGCAGTTAAAAGGTGGCAAGAAATTTTCAAAACTTGATATGTCAAATGCTTATATCAATTAGAGCTAGGGGAAGAAACAAAACCTTTGTTGGCATGGAGTACACATAGAGGTATTTATATTCCTAATACAGTAGATTCCGGTTAATTGGGACACATCGGGACAGGCACACTTTGCCCCAATTAAGCGGCTGTCCCAATTAAGCGAACTATCCCATACATGTACATAAACAAACTTTGAAATGATAGAAAGAAGACTAAAGAATGGTTATAATGCAAACAACGTTTATTAAACTATTAATTTGTTTAATAAATCAGCGAGATTAGTTAATTTATTAACATTTTTAAGAATGATAGTAATCTTAGTTGAAAATATTTTTCACTGTCTCAGGCGATGCTGGATGAATGTCATTTACTAACTCCTATTGAAGAAAAATTCACGGTTAATTAGTTTATAATATGTGATTCCTTAAATTCCTAAACATGCAAGTACTTTCATTTCAAATCGTATCTCCTCGCCCAAGGAATTTTTCTAATGTTCTCTGCAGCATTCTCGTCATCCTCGTCGTACGACCCAAGTCGGCACAGAAATCCAATGACGACCTTGGGCTATCTTCATTGCCTTTCACATGAAGAAGAGTCGCAAACCCTCAATGAACCTCCTTGCATCCAGAGTTATCACTTAGCTACGTTCAGGTGCGATTTCATCTCCATCACCATCCTCACCTTCAGCTTCAATGTTGCCTGTGTAATATGGTTTCAGCAATATCAAGTTCACAGTTTTCATTGGTCCAAATTGCAGTGAATATAATCGAGCTCTTCATGGCTTGTTATGTGGCACAGTTTGGAGTTGAATACATTTTCAGATTCTGCTGTAATGTTGTACACTGCACTGAAACTTTAGAAATCGCAATGAAAAAACAATGTTGAATTTTTTGACATTTGACATCCATTTTAGCCAGAAACAATATTGCTTGCTGAATGTTCACCTTTGAGCTTAGCGCATTGGCGGTGGATGATGATATCAGAAGGTTATCTTCTATAGATTCTAGAATATTATCTACTTATTTCCCACGGTAAAGTGTTCTCAAATTTTTTATGATCCCCATATCCATTGGTTGCTCCAAGGACGTTATGTTTCCAAGCAGAAATTCCAACTGATAATTTTTTAACACACATTTTGGCAATTGGCATGTGCCGTACAGTTTTCAAGTACAAGAAGAACCTTTCTTGATTTCCATGCTAATTCTTTATCCCCACTGGTCAATCATTGCGTAAAGAGACTCACTGTCATCGCTACCTTGCTATTGGCTTGGTACTCTGATGGTAAACTGCTTATTCTTAACCCTTTAAAGCATTGAGGCTTAGCACTTTCCAGAATTGCCAGAAGAGTTTTTTGTCAGTTCCCGAAACATTTAAACAATACTAAACAGTGACGCGATTCATCGATTTTTTGAAGCCCGTTGGTCCTACATGACTGCAATAATAAGAGCCATTTGGTGTTGCTCGGTATTACAGTCCCGTTTCATTGGCATTGTAAATGCCATCGGCGCAAAAATTCAGGAGTAACTTGGGCAGTTTGTTCAATTTCCACTCCTCTGCACTCACGACATCAGCACTTTTTTCTCCGTTAGCTCTCTTGAATTTTATTTCGTTTTTGGTCTTCATCGAGATGCCAACCATCTGTTGCCTTAAAATGGTCATGACCAAGTTTCAAAGCTAGTTCCTTCGACTTCTTATTTAATATTGGACCGCTTACACAAATCCCTCGATCGCTTACTATGGAATACCATTGATCAAAAGTGACCTCAACATCTGGATCCTTAAGTTGACGCTTGCATTTCATAGACGATGCTTGCTTTCCTTTTTGACTCCATTCCTCTCTTAGTTTATCCTGTTGCTTCAATAACTGAGCTATCGTCAATTTTGGCATCCCGGTAATCTCAGCCAAACGAAGATGACTGGATCGAGGATAATCTTTATTTTTGTCGAGTATAGCAAATTTCAGCGAGTAAAAGGTCTTAACGTGGCATATTATTCAAGAAATGGAGCGTCACTGAATCTCAGAACTAAAAAAATATCACTTATCCTAGGTTCACTTAGATCGTAGAGCACGAGATAAATCCCACCAAATATGCGCACCATTTAAACTGGTTTTAGACTTAGTTCACAGATGACTAGGTACAAGTGAAGAGAAAAGTGTCTTTTGTGCATGCATAGACTACTGGGAGAGTGATGGGAAAAAGAGAAAGGAACGAAGAAACTTAATTTTCCAATAGTGACTACTCAGTTGTATAGAGGAAAATGAATTAAAAGGATAGATTTCATGAGTAAGTTGAATTTTGTTCAAGATGCTGCAAACAAAAAGCTCTTTGTAAGCAAAATTGTTCGCCTCGTACCGTCTCCTCTGTTCAAAAACAGCCAGTAATTCCTAGAAATTGGCCCGTACTCGCTCTTACACCCTCACCACGGTTGTCATTAGTTCTTTCTAACTATCCCGGGCTCATTCTATCACCTATAGCCTGCCACAGGAGTCCTCTCCTCTTGAACACATCACTACGTTGAATGAGGTTTCATGGTCGGGAAACGGAATCCGATTCCTCACACGGATGATATAAGAACAAGAGTTTTAAGATTAACACGTTCCCTGCCACGCGCCGCCATAGGGCGTCTCACATAACTTCAAATTCGAGTTAGTGAGACGCCATATGGCGTCTCGCATAGCTGCTGGACGCTACTAGTGAGACGCCAATGGGCGTCAAAGTAGCGTTTTCCTTGAATCATCAAGCGATGTATAGAACTTGAAATTTAAGCTACATTTCCTTATGCACTGACGAGACAATGTTATCTTCTGTGAAGGGAGGGTATTGGTAACACATTTCAGCTCGAATTTCATTTTTTTTTCGTCTTCGGTTTCTCATGTTTTTTTCGAGAGTGCCATTTTTCAATGGCTATGCTTCAATTTCTATGCTTCAAGTGGAAGCTCGAGGTATTATATCTCCACACAATGTTTCAAATTACATTTGCAGAGCTTTTTTCGTTTTTTTTTCCTTCCCTCACTTGTCCCTCGTACCTAACCGAGTTTGGAGCGTATCAGTATACCAAATGTATTCTCTGTGTCTGTGCCTTCGATACGGAAGTGATAACCAGTTTAGTGAATATATCATGTGTACTCCGTCACGCATTATTGGGGGAAAAAGACGTTTTAACGAAGAAGAAATCGAGCATATGTTTCATTCTGACAATTCGGCTTCCACCAACGACCTTGAAGGATTTTCTGAAGGAGACACCGCTAATTCAGGGTGTCTGAGGAGTCGTATGAATCCTCAGAGTCAGGTAATCTTTCTTCTTCTAATACAGGTATGATTCCTTATTCCATTTTTTTTATTCACAATCTAATAACTCCTGCTCAGTGGCGCCGACTCCATGGGGCCTGAGGGGGACCGAGCCCCCCCAAAAATTCGTTACAGATGTGAGGAAAAAATGTTCATGCTTGTCAATTTTCCCCGGAGTGTCCAGATATAGCGATTCGAGTGATCAGGGTTCTAATGTCGATCATATGACTATTCTAAAATGCTTAAAAAACATAAAATTCACTACTTATAAAATTTACAGAGACAGGGTCCCCGGTTTGGGCCCCCCCAATATTTTTTGTAAGTCGGCACCCCTACTCCTGCTGTAATGTTTAGATACTTCTAGTGATTTGATTCATCCCACGCTTATGGAAAGAAATGTTGTGAGATAAGTCTCATTTTGTGGGTACCATTAGGAAAAATAGGAAAGGGCTGTTGAGAGAAATAACGACTGCTAACTTAAAGAAAGGCATTTCAGTGCTATGAAAAACTTGTGGAGCAACGGTAAAGAAATGAAAAGATCAGCGTGACGTATTCATGATCTCCACCACCATCAGATAGGAAATAATCCCAACGGGGAAAGAAATCGAAGAGGGCCATGGTTACTAAGCCAAAGATGGTGTTTGAGTACAATAAAATAAAGGGAGGAATTGACATTGCTGAGACCCTTTCGTTGTATCAGTGCACCCATCGAAAAAAAGTAAGGTGGTATCACAAGGTGGCCGATGATGCTCTTTTTGGGACTTGCATTGTTAATGCTTTTATACTGTGGAATGAAACACGGAATCCAGGTGCCCACATGATCTCTCTCCAGTAGTTAAGACGATAAATTATAGAAGAATGGCTGCATATTCTTCGGGATTCCGTTGATAGGGTCTAAAAAAATTGACGCACTTAGATATTAGCACTGTTTCTTCATTTTAGAAAAGCCCGTGTTGGCTGTCGTGGATGTTACAAATAATTCTTGCAGACGATGAGTCGCAAAGTTGCCCTCAGTAAAGCCAAACGTGTTTCTACAAAATTTATGATCTCTCCGGATCAGCCGTACCCAAGCCTCCCAAGTATAAATCATTGCACTAATCATCTCCGGATACGATAGCAAATATTATTAAAAGCATAATCAACAATTAAAATTTGTTTTAACAGTATTTTCAACCATAGCTTTTGAGTGTACACTAAAACGTTGGAACGAAGATCCAATGACCTGAGCCGCCAAATGGCGTCTCATCAAATTTTAGGTATTGTCAAAAGTGGGGAGACGCCCTATGGCGTCGCACGTGACTAAAGTTACAATCGATAGCGCATCACATAATGAGTCCAAATATACCGAGAAATATTAGTAACACCCGGAGATAGGCTCAATATCGTTATTGCCGTTTGGTAATAGGTTCGAAAATATTCGCCTGGCACACGCGGAATGACAGTAGAATTCGGGCCCGGCAGCGAACGTGTTAAGGCAAGAATAGGTACACTTGAGAAAAATAAGACTAAATTAAAGAAGGAAAATATAAAAAACAGTATTCTGATACAAAAAAATTTTAATTTCGTCGCGAGCATAGAGTCGCCTACTCATGGCCCAATAAAGCGGCATGCTGTCCCAATTAAGCGGAGAAAACTCTGGGATATTCTTCAATTGGATTCGGTTCCTCAAGATTTGCCCCAAGTAACCGGTGGACCCATTAACCGGAATCTACTGTAGTTTGCCATTTGGTGTGAAGCCTGCTTGTTCCGTTTTTCAAAAAGAGTTGGAAAAAGTGTTACAGGGTGTGGATGGTGTAAAAAATTTCTTGGATGATGTGATAGTCACTGGTAAAAGTGATGAAGGACATTTACATAACTTGAGGTTAGTTTTTTCCAGACTTAGGGAAGCCGCATTTCGATTGAATTTTGATAAATGTAAATTTTGTGAAACAGAAATTTCATATTTAGGTCATATTATTGATGCTGCGGGAATTAGGAAGGATCCTTGCAAAGCTATAGTTACAGCTGCCAGGCCTACAGATGCGACTGAGGTTAGATCTTTCGTTGGTACCTGCAATCACTATGGGAAATTTGTTCCTAATACATTCGTCAAAATTATTAGGTCCATTGTATAAATTGTTGCGAACAGGAGTAAAATATGAATGGAATGATGATTGTGAGAGAGCTTTCATTCAAGTTAAAAGAATTATGTCATCAGATGAGATATTAGTGCATTATAATCCTGATTTACCAGTAAAATTGATTTGCAATGCCAGCAGTAAGGGAATTGCTGGGGTGTTGGTGCATATTTTTGAGAATGGTGAGGAAAAACCTATATGCTTTGCGTCAAGAGTCCTACCACCTGCTGAAATGAATTATTTTGTAATTCACAAAGAAGCCTTAGCAATTTATTGGTCAATAAAAAAAAATTTTTCAATACTTATTGGGAAGAAAATTCATTTTGGAGACAGATCACAGGCCTTCGTTAGCATTATTTGGTGAACATAAAGGTATTCCACAAATGGGAGCTAATCGGTTACAGAGGTGGGCATTGTTTCTGTCTGAATATGGCTATACAATAAAATACATTTACCAGTTGATGAAAATGACATTAATGATGAAACTGAGAATTTTGTGGATGATTATATCAACTTAGTTAGTAATTGTGTACCTATTGATAATGATCAAATAAGAATTGCTACAAAAAAGACATGGACTTAGTAAGGTTTTGTATTACATTAAGTCAGGATGGTTACATACTTGCGATTAATTGGAATTGAAGCCTTATTTTGTAAGGAAAAATGAATTGTATATTGAAAATGGAGCAATCATGTGGGGTTATAGAATAGTCATTCGAGAGAAGTTTAAAATTCATTTATTAACTGAGCTGCATTCAAACTCATATGGGAATGTCAAAGATGAAAAATTTAGCCAGAGGTTATTTTTGGTGGCCAAATTTAAATGATGAAATTGAAAAATTTTGTAAAAGTTGTAATGTTTGTATGACAAATAGCATAAACACAAATAAATGTGAAGTGATCAATTGGCCCGAAACTAAAGAGGTATTTGATCGAATTCATGCAGATTTCCTAGATCCAATTAAAGGTAAGCAGTATCTCATTGTACCAGTCAGCTTTCCAAAATGGCCGGAGGTATATGAAATGGCAAAGCTAGATTCAGAAACGACTATTGAAAAGTTGAGAGACATATTCGCCAGGTTTGGAATTCCAAAATTGCTAGTGAGTGACAATGGAAGGCAGTTTGTTTCACAAGAATTTGTAAACTTTTGTGCTGTGAATAAAATTAAACATGTAACTTCTGCTCCATTTCATTCAGCAAGCAATGGTGCTGCTGAAAATGCTGTTAAGACTTTCAAATATTCTTTATATAAACTGTTAAGTGATGATAAACACAAAGGTTGCTCATTAAATAAACTCATAAATAAGGTTTTGTTTACCTTTAGAAATACTCCACACTGTATAACCAATGAAAGTCCATCTTATAGGATGTTCAATAGGAAAGTTAGAAGTATATTTGAATATGTCAAAGAAACTACATTAGATTGCAAACCTTCTCGGAAATTGTTAAACCTGAAAATGAAGATTTAATTTGGCGTACTGATGCTACATGCTGATCAGATGATTAAAACGTGCGACTTCAATTCAGGTTTGGAGCAAGGGCATGTTATAAATAGTGACTTCGGAGAGCTTGACACTAATATATAGTCACCAAATAATGTAATGGCCAATACAAACCGACATGAAGGCGTTCACCAAAAATGTTAACCCAAACGATGGATTTTTCTGTTTTCATATTATTAGATAATTTGAGATGATGAAAGCCGGACACAGTTAAATTCCGGTTCATTGCACCACTCACGATTGTAAGAGAAAAACGCATATTTTCATTCACGGCGGTTCATCCACACTATAATAACATATACAAGTTTCTGACGAGACTCGATGAATTTCTCATCATTGCATTCCATGCAACTTATTAAGTGAGTATCGTTGGTCTTGCGAAATGATACATAAGCTCAAATTAATTTGAAAGCAAGAATACCTTAAAATGTATGTGCTTTTCCCCGTAATGTACGGTACTACGACAAAAATACAATGACTCAGGAAGTTTCATCAAAAATACCCGATTATATAACTTAGGGCGTAAATAATTCACACAGCTTTTCAACTCTAAGTTACGAATGAATAGTTAAATAAGTATTTTTAACTGAGTACTGAGTTTCAAACGCATAACACACCAAAGGGCAAGCTAAGAAAGAATATTCGATACTATAAACTTGGCTGCAAAATTATAATTCCCAGTACCTCCTTCAAACACACGTTTACTGAACGAAATAATACAAGAAACAACTAAAATAAAAGAATTTTCCGTCGAATTGCCGCTACAATATTTTATATCACCACTTTTAGTATTGGAGACATTCATCAACATCCCCAAGCCACATCTAGCTAGAAATTTCATCCAAATAATTACAGCGTGAAAGGGTAAGTAAGGCGTAACCTTACTGTTTATCGTGGAGGTGAAACTGTCTCTTCTGATCGCCCGAATCCACTCTCCAACTCAAGATATTTTGGAAAGCTAAAAACTTTAACTTAATTGGGTCCACTCCTGGAGTTTTCTACGCACCCCGGCACTGAACACGTTAAAGGCGTTTTTCACAAAAAATACCTCACAAACACATGTTTCTTAAGCCCAGCGAATGAAATTCAAGAAAAAAAGGAAAATTCACTATCCTCAGAAACTTCAATTTTCAACAACTAACACCACATAAAACCCTAAAAATTCGTGAAACTTAACGTACTTCACTCGTACACAACGAGTTTCAGGAATATCACTACTTCGCTCAGAGATGATCTTATGAGTGGACTCATTAAAACCGATAATGCGCAAATAGGCAATTATCAGTTTTTAAAGTGAATATTAATCCACAAATATAATTTTCCTCGAGCGAGAATGTCAAAAGCATTTAAGTCTGTGGTAAGAATTTATTGAGAAATAATTAAAACTATTAATTATTGAAGCAATAACACAAACAATATTAAAATCAACCTCCAAATACATTTTGGCGCGTAGAATTTTTTCGAGAAACCAACACTTGAAGCCAACCAACACTCTGACATTCGTCCACCGTTCGATGCTTACATGAAATCTCGTTGTAAATCACTTTTAATAACGATATAAATTGCCAATTTACTAGGATATCCCTGAATAATAGCAGAGTTCAAAATGAAATAAAAGGATAGAAACCCACCTAGGAATTTCTGTCGGCTGGAACTCGTTTCTTGGAGTGGCCATGGAAGAATCTTACATGGAATGGCAAGTATCATTAAATATCTACCAGATGCATAGGAATATGTCTATTTAATAAAAGTATTTCCACTGCTTAATCTACAAAAAATACCGTCATTTTAAATACTGATGATAGTAATTTCTAAAAATATTTGAAGAAAAGCTACATACATCAACATTTAAAAAATTATTGATGAAAAAGAAGCCATCGAAAGTTTCCGCAGAATTTATAACCATTACACGCATTTAATAAATCAAAAATGATAGATGACTGTTAATTGTCTCAGTTCCACGATGGTTCTACGTGTCCTCGTCCTTTGGAATTTAGAATACACTTTATACTATTGTTATGTACTCGGGTGTCCCAAGTATATTTTTTACTTGAAGCGCAGAAGAAACGTTTCTCAAATTTCATTCGTGGTTTAAGTTTCAAAAGTCGCCGCCAGGGGTTAAGATGAGTTTCAGTACTCATTTGTTTTTAGTTCCCAATAACGCCGGGGGTGGCGTGAGGGGACATAATAGCGGGCATTTCAAACCTCATATGTTTTCAGTTTACAACACGGCGAGTAGACTTGGGGCGTAGTCCAGTACAAGCTCCCAGTGCTCCGAAGCACTGGAAGCGAGTCTTTTCGTGGTCCAGTAGAAGCTACAAAAGCTCCCGTGGCGCTCTCGTACGTCACGCATGACGTCACTATATTCGCTTCTCTCTCGCTACAAACGCTCCCAAGAAATAGGTAGGGCGGCTGGAGCGAACCGGTTTTCAGCGCGAATTTGAACGGGAAGGAAGGCAAAAGAAAATGGTGTTCATAACAATTGTGGACCTGGCCGGCAATAATATGACCATTTGGAGTTGATGGAAGAAGTCGCTAAGAGAGCCTGGATAGTAAATGCTAAAAACAAATGGTTAAAGAACTATTCGGGGAATATTACGGTGAGGCAAATGGCTGTAACTCAATGGTTTCACAATTCAGAGTCGCCACGGGCCAGATCGGGGAAGAAATTGAGCGGCAAGACCAAGATATCTTATAAAATTTGTTGTGATAATTAATTATATATAATATTATTTAATTATTAGTGGTTTAAGCTTGAGCTAGCGAGAAGGGGAGATAGAAAATGGCTATTCGAAATTAATAAGACATGTATAGTGAGTGAACTTTCCGGTCGAAGCATTCCGTCCGTTACATATAAGAATTATGTTAATTTTGTAAGTTATATTGATTTATTTGTTATTTAGATCAATTATTAGTTAATTGAACTTGATATTGCGTGAAATTGAGATAGAATATGACTTCTTAGGTTAGGGTACGTGAACTTCTAGTTAAAGCATTCCGTTTGTTGCTTTTTGGCGGCCAACCTAGGTTTTCTTCAAGCTTTCCCCATGAAGATTGTATTCTCTGTTAAATGATGATATCTTCCTCTAATCTTCAACTGAAGTTTAATCAATTATTGATGTTCGGTTGTATTTTACTTATGTAATTTTCTTAAGGTCAGGTTGACACGCATTGCATTTATGCTTAAGGCTCGTTGTTGACGAGATTGGTTCAAGTGTAGGACTGCTTTTGAGACTGTCATACAATGTCATGAGTGCAATTGATAAATCGTATAAAGGACACTCCACTTAAGGCCTTTTTACACCTACATAAATCCGTACAAGTCTAAATGTATGAACGCGAGGAAGAACACGAAATGTACCGTACGGTTGCGTTGTTGCACGTTAAGTGGTTTCACGTGTAACCACTCAACTTGTGCAAATGCATGATCGACAAATTTAACCTATTTTAGCTAGGTTCAAACATTCGTACATGTTCCGTTTCGGTCCACAAAAATAATTCACGCAAATAGGCATTAACTTGTACCTGTATCGTTTAAACGCAGGCTATTAGATGAGTTAAGTTAATTAGGCTTATTTTTCGTTTAATTGAAATTTCTCTAATAAGGTATTTAATCAGTCTTATCTTCTTTCATATGTATCATATGATCTGCTCTTTATAGTTTAAGTTTATCACCTTGTTGTTAGAGGATTTGGGTGGGTAAAATCTTCAGGACAAGCATCGGTCTGCTGTGGTGCCCGATCATGGTATCCAATGAAGATCTAATATTAAATAGATTTCTTGTGGTGTACCCCATGGTCATATTCTTTTTGTCATTTATATTACTGACCTCTCTAACAAGCTAAGTAAAGTACAAGGGGCTATAACAATCCCTAATTCAGACGATCTAATATCCGAGCAGACGATACTAGTAAAACAAACGACTAACAAATGCTACAATCGCTCCAGCCATGATCCAGTAGGGTAGCACTGGGAGCGATAGGAGCGAAAGTGGACCACGAATCTGTAGCGTCTGTAGCGGGAGCACTTGGGAGCATTGGGAGCGTGTACTGGACTACGCCCTTGTAGGTGAGGGGGGGAGAAATTCGCGGCGAAGCGGGGTTGCGCCGCTACCCCGGCCACCGTGGCGTGGCAATCGCGTGACGTCAGGATAACAGCCAATCGGCAACGACTAGCAGACAACAGCAAACCGTTTGTAATCGTTTGAATCTAAACTGATTGCCTTCGTCTCACCGTTGTCATGCCTTTGGATACGGCGCGCGGAAAACTCCTGATAACCCTATCAAATTGCATTCATTTCCTCGGAATGAACGTCTGTAAGTACAAAGTGAAAGAATCTTGTAGTATAAGTTGGCCATTAATGCACTGTACGATATGTCACATAAAAACAATCTGTTTTTATGTGACATATCGTACTTAGCGTATAATATTCTTATGTTCTTGGAGTATCTGTGGATTTTTTTCATTAGTGTCATGCTATATATGTGCTGTAAATGGTGTTATGACGGGGTAAATGCAAGTGCAAAGGGTGGGGACTTAAGTACTATTAGGGCATTATTTTCTTCCATGCGAGAGACAGTCATTCACTATAAGATAATTTTCCACGGGAGTACCCTTATATTAGGGAAGCTGGCGTGATGAGTAATCCCTTTGAAGATCGTCCTTTCTACTCCTCCAACACTTTGGCAAAGATATCCTATCTTTATTTCAGATTTGCGGGTGAAAAAATGTTCACCATCGATGACCCTCCACATCTCCTGAAGTGCCCACGAAACATGTTCATGGAATATGACAATAAAGAAGAGGTATAAACATTAGCAAATACTTCAAAATTGTCAGTATTATGTAAATAACCATAATTAATTATAAATTTTGTTGTAGATGACAGTTGGTGGTGTAGCTATTACAAGGGTTGGAAAATAGACCCACAATGAGGAGACTAAAGAATCTGAGTGGAAGACACTGGGAATATCGTTCACTTCCCCAAGATATCCACCTCTACTCTTAATCCTAGGTGAAGAGAGAAAATGAAAGGGAGCCTTGCCGCCCATGCATTCTGTCGATTACTGTCTTCTCCATTTGGACATTTTTGTTCGGTTAGGTGAGTATGATTTCATACAGATTTGAGAAACTGTAAATAGATAAATTTAGTAAGGGAGACATCCATGTTATTTTTACTGTCTATTGCAGGGTGGATTGATTAAGGTGTGAGTGTGACTGCAGAAATCGTTCAATTCATAAAGCAGTTTTGCAGCTTTAATGGAAGTGCCCAACAGAAGAACTCGAATGGAAATCTTGTGGCCTCTTGCATGATAAATGTCAGCATCTGGAATTTTAGGAAGAAGGTATTGAAAAAGTTTATATATTTGTGATTCGCCAATTCTGTGCAGTCTCTATAGTGGGTATTTCTATATTATGTTGTATATTTTATTTATCAAATTGCATTTCTCTAACAATTTGCATTTCTCTGACCAAGCATTAGCCTGTACCTCTCCTGATGTTTTCACAAAGTTGTATGGTATGGTTTTTTGGAAAGTATCTTTCCCTGTTACTCATTTAGTCTGTTTAATTACTCATGCACCAAGATTCAATAGAACACATCAGTCAGATTACACAACATAGCCAACATTCTTAGCACACCTTACAAAATTATTCGGTACATATAATGGCCTGACTTATTTCAACAATCAACGATGGGAATACCATTCAAGATATGTATAAACATACTGTTTCCTGTGTAAGATGAAGGAGATATTATTTCTTTGTATCTTATGAGATATTCTTTTCTCTGTCTTTTAGGGAAGTGTAATGAAACTTTGTCTTAAGGCCTCACCCTTAGTGAGCAAGATATGAGAAATATTAGTGAAAACAGTAGTTACAGTTTTTGCTACCAACTTTAATAAAATAACCATTACTTAAAGACAACGAGTACCAAAGCCTCTAATTTTTGCATGGCAGTGGTAATACAGCCAACTTTTTGAACAGAGGACAGTAAAGGGCATCATGTTTTTTTAAAATTCATAGCCTAAATGCCTCTTTTTTTTTGATCTATAAAAATGGCCATTGTCTGAGACGAGGAACTCCAATGTATTCAATGAGATAGGTAGAGAAAGTATGACTCACTTTTTGCATTTTTCTTTCAATTCTCCAAAATTATTGTTGCTGTGAGAACAATATTGGTGTCAACAGCATAGGGAATGGATTGGAACCATTTATTTGTAGAAAACTATTTATATGATCATTTATGTCTGAAAGTGATAGGATAGGCACAGGGAAGGAGCTTAATGGAACTCCTTGCTTCAGGCCTGTACCCAGGCAAATGAAAGTTACACCATTTCCTGAGGTAATGACAAATTGAATATGGTCCGACAAGTAGGTTTCAATCAAAATTAGCTATGACACAAAAACCATCAAGTCAAGTTTATTGAGTATCAATTGGTGGTCCACAGTGTTAAAAACTTTTGAGAAATCAAAAAATATTGTAGCAACTTCCATTTTATTATCTAGTGCATTGATAATCTGGTTTTCTAAGTGATGGATTTCAGAAGATGAGATTACTGTTTCCTGCCCTTGGTATTTATGGTTAGGAAGTAAATATCTATGTCCTTATTGATGTTGGGGGAATATGAATTATTTAATCAGTATAACTGCATTTATCAAGGGAGATATTATCGTGGGAAGAAACGGATTGCTAGACAAGTGAATCTCATCTATTTGTCAGCATAAATGTGAAAATTATAACTTCATATCTCAAATGAAACTTGCCTAAAGGAGGTAGTAAAGAAATGCTGCCTTCGATTTTTGGTAACCAAAACGGTTGTTCCATAAGAAATGCACAAGGATAAATGTTTTACCACCCTAAACACTTAAGGTCACTCAAAAAAATTTTTCAAACAAAGGAGTGGATACTGCTTTGGCAAATCTGGACAGCTTTTAATGGAAATTTTGAAGCATGTAGTAGGGCATTTGCAATTTTCTGACATTTTCCGACCTTGAGTTTTACATGATTTCAATGTGGATTGTACGCCCCTAAAATTGATTAATTTGGAAATTCCTAGTAAGTTTACATGGAGACTACTGTTCATTATTCCAGACTTAGGATTCTTTTGAATGCAAAAGTGTATTTTTTCCATCCTTTGAAATAAATAAATAAATATTTAAGGCTGGGTAAATTAATCAAATTTCAAAGTAAGACAGAGAGTTGGGTTTTTCTGTAATCAGAAAAATCTTTCCCGTTCCCACCTCATTGTTTTGTTTGCTTTTATTTAATAGTTCAGTCAGACTGTTGAAAAGTTACTGCAGTCAAAATTTTTAAATACACGAGTGTTCCTACTGCTAATTTGCTTTGAGTTGTATTCTCACGTGTAAAGATTTTTTAGATTAATTCATTTAGTCATTCATTTTACATAACAAATGAGGACCATAGAAGCCTATAGGGGGACTAGTGCAATTTTTTTACATAATAGCTGATAATTCTTGGTAATTAATTGCACTTATCTTTCTTGGTTTCTAAGATCCTCAATTATTCAGTAAAACCTCTTTACATCGCAATGGAGGGGACCAAAATTTGGGCAATTTGATGTTTGGAGGTAGTTAGGCTGTCTCGGGAGTATCTCCTTGGTATGATAAGTATTTTATGAGATAAAGAGGTTCACTACAAAGAGGTTTGATCTCTGCATTTCTCCAGGGTTTTCTTCCGCGTCAGATTGTTGGTTGACAACAGTTTCAACAATCTGACGCGGAAGAAAACCCTGGAGAAATGCAGAGATCAAACCATCGCCACGGAAACCTACGCTCTAACATTACAGAGAGGTTTGCCTATAAATTTACATGTAAAACTGACCGCAGGGGTGGTATGAAGTGTGGAGGTTTATGATGTAAAGAGGTTCACTGCATAGAGGTTTTACTGCATATGTACATAATCCTAACAGCAAAACACATTTGAATTTTTAAGGGAGTCTTAAATCATGTGACATTATTGACAATGGTAAGATATTTTCATAATAATATGTTTTGTACCTTGGCTTTACTTCAACTTCAAAAGTCACCTCAATTCATGTGATATGTAATAACATCCCTTTCACTACAGTAATTTCTCCTGTGTTTAGAAATTTTGATTTGATTACTAATTTTGTGCAATATGGATTAAAAACTGGAATGAGATACCATGGATTAGTAGTGGTTTTCTGTTCATCGTACTCTACACTGTACAGTGCAGTATAATCTCCTAAGTTTGATATATGATAAGTACATTTGAGAGATTCAGCCATAATAGTGTGTGTGGAAACCAAATTGGAAATAGGAAAGATTCACTTTGTTACTTTTCATTGATACGAATGCACTTTGAGATATGAATGGATAACTGCAGCTGAAAATTTTTCCAACCGGTTACAGTAGGCTATATGCTTTTTGAAACATCCTACTATGTTTGTTAGGTAGGCAACTAAAAATCGTCAGTAACAATCCCGATTTGGTTGACAACCGAACATCATCTGTAGCCGACCGGGTTCAGTAGGCTACCGAGAATCATCTGCCTGAGTGAATTCTTCCCATTTCCAATTTGATTTCCACCCTTACCAAAATGTCTGAAGCCTTCTCATTTAAACTCAACTGATTTGGGCGTTACTTAGTAGAATGATGAAATATTCATGGTGAAACAAAAACAAAGTACTGTTCCAAAAACTTTTTATTTGGTATCAACTATCTTGTATGATGTTGGGCACGATATGGTGGAAGTTTTAATATTAGTAAAATAAGACATTGCAATATTTCCACTGACTTTTATTATGACACTAACATTTCGTCATTACAAACAACATTATCAGGTGTTGCTTGGCCATACTTGATAACGTTGTTTGTAACGACGGAACACGTAGTGTCATAATAAAACTCAGTGGAAATATTGCAATGTCTTATTTTACTAATGCTATCAACTAGTTTCAACATCATTACCAAGACAATTTGTCTTGATAGCATATAAAAAGTTTGTGAAACAGTATTTGGTTTTCGTTTCAACTTCTAATTTAATTATATTGCATCAAACGTAGGACATTATACTGTAGTACACATTACGGTATATAGCCTGATATTTACAATAAAATTTTGTACATTAATTGTTATGATGGAAGCTTATTTGTTAATATAATGACTACATTTTCAATGTATAAATATTATTTTAATGTGTGTTGGTTGTAACCCATGTTTATTGATTTGAGCTTTCCTAACTTTTTACAATGTTAGTTTAGACTGGTAGAACGTACGAGTGGTACATAGGAGTTTCGTTCCAATTAATTCTTACAAACTAATCCTTATCCGCTTTACGTGTGAATTTTGTGGACTCCTGTCCTGCTTGTTAAAGAATAATTTCTGTTGTAATAACGATTTTTCATGTACAGACACCAGCTCAAAATAAAGGCTTTTGAAGCGTAATCGGATTTTTTACTTATTTGAAGCAGTAATACCCCTATCCTTATAAGATCCCTACAAAATCCTGTCCCTAAATTCGCGCTGGTTAAAGGGAATAAGAAAAAATAATAAGTAATACGTAAATACAGCAATATATGCAGACGACATTGGCAGTCAATTCCGATTGGCTGTTATCCTGACGTCACGCGATTGCCACGCCACGGTGGCCGGGGTAGCGGCGCAACCCCGCTTCGCCGCGAATTTCTCCCCCCCTCACCTACAAGTCTACTCGCCGTGTTTACAATGTTGCCAAAGGGGCGCTGTCCCCTAACGACGGATTGCTCGGTTTTCATGTGGTCGGTTCGGGTAAGGGATGGGATGGGTTGGGTTGGGTTAGATGGCAGCACTGGTACGGTTGGGTTGGGTTAGATGGCAGCACTGTTACGGTTGGGTTGGGTTAGATGGCAGCACTAGTACGGTTGGGTTGGGTTAGATGGCAGCACTGGTACGGTTGGGTTGGGTTAGATGGCAGCACTGGTACGGTTGGGTTGGGTTAGATGGCAGCACTGGTACGGTTGGGTTGGGTTCGATGGCAGCACTGGTACGATTGGGTTGGGTTAGATGGCAGCACTGGTACGGTTGGGTTGGGTTAGATGGCAGCACTGGTACGATTGGGTTGGGTTAGATGGCAGCACTGGTACGGTTGGGTTGGGTTAGATGGCAGCACTGGTACGGTTGGGTTGGGCTAGATGGCAGCACTGGTACGGTTGGGTTGGGTTAGATGGCAGCACTGGTACGGTTGGGTTGGGTTAGATGGCAGCACTGGTACGGTTGGGTTGGGTTAGATGGCAGCACTGGTACGATTGGGTTGGGTTAGATGGCAGCACTGGTACATTTGGGTTGGGTTAGATGGCACTACTGGTACGATTAAGTTCGGATTTTGCCCGTCGGATGGCAGTACATGCGTGCAATAACTCCGCAGCTCTCTATGTGTTCTGTGCATCTCTTGCGCACCCATTCGCTGTGGTCCGGCATATGAATGGCAACCATATGATAATGATGATCTATTTTATTTGATGTTTGTATTATATTCACACAGTGGGTAGGATTTTTCATACTTTTTTTTGAATGACTCTCCTTTTGAAGGAATTCATTGTCATGACAACTCCTCGGACTGAACCATTCAAATATTTTTTATCCAGTATTTCTCCTATAATTTCCTTCTGTGAACTTGTATTTTATAAATGCTGAGAGTTTCGGTGAACCTTAAATGGCAGAGTTAACAATCTAATACCACATAAGAGATATTATTCTGAATATATAGTGAATTCTTCTTGGAATGGTTTTCTGCCAGCCTCTCGAAAACCTCAACGAATAGCAACTCTTCGTAGGCTTACAGATGACCTAATTAGGGTTAAAACCAAACACGATTGGCATTTGTGTTTCATGGATAATATAATTACGTGAAAAGAAAGAGATTTTTTGATACACTTTTTCAATTTAAAGAAACAGTTTCTGTTAGTAGCATTTAATTTAAATGTTTGAAAAGCCCACCTGTTGGGTTGGGTTTTAATGAAGGGAATTAATGTTGAGTGCCTGTTTTATAATGTCGTCGAAGCCTTTCGAAAACAATTTTCAGTGCCATAGCATCCTGCGCAATATGTATGCCTATCCTTTACACTACAAAATTGTCGACCATGGTCACACCTATACTTTCCCGTTTACACCACAATGGTATGATCATAATTTCCCGTTTACACACCGCGAATACCGGCCGTACCACTGTTTCATAAAACGTCATGCAAAACTCGCAAATCGTCTTTCAGCTGATATTTTTCGTCTCTATCTATCTTATCTATCGCTCCACTGTACTTTGAGGAAGCGATAAATATAATTGATGAATTAATGTAACATAGAAAAAATCTGTTGCATCGATTTAAGGAAGTATTTAGCAGGTGATGGTAGGAGATATTGAAATTTTATCACAAATCTTTTGCTTGTCAGATGATTGCGGATTCGATGTTTGTAACATATCCACACAGTGACTAGGATTTTTTATAACTTTCTTTGAATGACCTTCCTTTTGAAGGAATTCATTGTCATGAAAATTCCTCGGACTAAATCATCCAAACACTATTTCAACCAGTTTTATTTCCTTCGTAGTTTAAATAGCAAATATTGCATGATCCGTAACCTTTTGCACATTCACTCGTCTTGTGGCCTAGTGTTTATGACCTGCAATATTAATTTATTGGCAGTTTCCTATAATTTCATTCTGTGAACATGTATCTTATAAATGGTAAGACTTTCAGTGAACCTTAAATGGCAGACTTAACAATCCAATACCACATAAGTGATATTTTTTAAAGATATAGTGAATGTATTCCTCTTCGAATAGTTTCCTACCAGCCTCTTGAAAATCTCAACGAATATCAACTTCTTTGTAGGCGTAAGTGAGACCTTATTAGGGTTAAAAACCAATCACGACCGGAAATATATAGTTATGTGAAAAGAAAGAGATTTAGTGATACACTATTTCAATTTTTAAAAAGCAGTTCCTGTGAGTAGTATTCAATTTTAATGTTTGAAAACCAAACCTGTAGACAGGTTCAAAATGGTTAAATTAGCTATGAACTTAAAATTCGATAAAGAATATCAGTTAATTGATCTAGGAGATCATTGCACGAAAGGTTTCAAGCATGCATTTAACGTTGATATAGCCACATTTTTTCAGTGGTAATTAGCAATAAGCAGGAGAAATTACTTGTGAACAATCCTTTTTACTCTCTTGATGAATTTTTTGATTGCACTGCATTGTTACATGTAATATTTTATCTCTGTTCTTTGTATTCTAATCAATATTGCACATAGTCAAGTAATGTACATGTATCTTTGTTTATTTTGTATTTGACGTTGTCTATTACTGAAAAGTTAAACGACAATAAAATCTTTTTATTATTTATTATTATTAATATTCAGTATCGCAAGATCAACTTGGCCACAAATAATCCTTTCAATTTATATTAAGACGTGGAGATTTCGATACTTGTACATACCTTGTTTATTAATCCAAGCTTATCCTAGTATATTTAGTACATGTACTCTTTCAGCGCGTGAATCCAGTTAAAAGTTTCAACATTCTCTTGATGATTCCTAGATTCGTTAAAGCTTTACTGACAGTTCCTTATAGTTTTAGTTTTACCTCATAATTCAGGAATGCAAAGTATAACTTTTATAGGCATAACTTTTTCAATGGTAATTAGCAATAAGCAGGAGAAGAGTTATACAACAATGAGGCGGTTCATTACAATTTACTAATTAAAGGGGATAGGAAAAATATATGTATAGGAATTAATAATGTAGATGATGAATAGGGTACGTATCCTTGCAAGATCGTCTGTCGTGTAGGTAAGGGTTTTAAATTGGGGAGGGATAGAAGGTATAAAGTGTTGTAATCAGACAGTGAGATTCCTAATTTATTAATTATTCGATTTGAGAAATTTATTTTTGACAGGTTCAAGCTGGATTCTCTGTATTATGATACGGTGACCAGTTAAGAACTGAGTATATTCCAATTTGCAACGTACCAAAGCATGAATATTGTTAAATTTTTCTCAGATTCTCATCATGAATTCTACATTCTTTTAGCTTCCTTGATTTAGTTATGCAGTCAACAGGATCCGTGGGCTAGTTCTTAGGCATAATTATTGTTGAATGAAATTTGTTATTGTGGTTCATAGTTTACCTTATTACTTCACAGTATGAATGTTGTGTACGCTCAAGAATTTTGTGTTTGTATGTATCTGTAGTTCTCGCCTCCACAAGAATGATAATCTTGCTGCAGAATTGACTCTGTTTCCTCAAAATTTGAGATATTGTCAGTGTGGAGCCCGGCTCTTTAAGGAAGTTTTTGTTGTAATTCAACCCTACCAAGCCGTACTTTGACTGAAATGAATACCATGGTATACAATAAAATTATGCTGATAATGTGTGTTAAAGATTCTCAATAGTCAATGATTTACATGACTTGGCATCGGTATACAACGATTACAAGTTCTCCTGAGGAAAGTTTGAAGAAGAAATTTCTATGGACATTTTATTATTTTGGAAATTTTCCCTATTGAACTGTAGGTGGCCCCATCAGATGGCTTCCTGAGGTTCATCTGTCTGGACAAGCAAATCAGGTTGTTCAAGGATCAGTGTCTCCAGGCACGCTCCTCCTTCCTGCAAGAGTTCCTTTTGGAGATTAAGCACGCCACGGAAAAACAGCTGCTTGACGCTGGATTTGAGCAAAATCCTCAACAAAGTGAGTTCTTCATTAAGGTAACTGCATGAGGAAAATGATATTCTTAACCCTTCTTTGGGCACATAAAATCTTGTTATGCGGTTGGGTGTGTGGGCCACACTGATGGCCCAAATTCAATTTATTTTAATTTCCTTAAGTGTTCAACATTTCGTAAAAAAGTTTTTTCGTAATAATGAATTTAGACTTTGTTTATTGACCTTCAGATCTAAAAAATCTACAATACTGTTGAATGAACTGCAAAACTGACTTGAGCACCCTTTAAAACCTATGTTTAGACACGTTGGTTGTCACGATGGTCCCACATTTACCTCTATGACCTTTGACCTCAGTATTAGCCTTGGAGGTCAAATAGTGGATAAGACGAGTATTTGGACACTACCAATGACTTGGGCACCCTTTAAAACCCATGAACCACCACCTTTGTTGACTGATCACCCGCTGATTGGGTCGACCTGGGTAGCAAAATTCTGCTCTATCACTGGAGCACCAAAAAAGACCTACACATCTGAGAAATTTGTACTTTTACTTTTTTGGGACGGTTAAGCACTACACATCCTAATGTATTCTAAATCCATTCCAAGGGCTCCCCATTAGTCCATGGACTAATGGGGAGCCCTTGTGTGCCTTGAGAGCAAGTTACAAAAACATTCACTGGGAAAATATGCATGTATGTGCCAAATTTCCCAATGATCGGTGCAGTGGATTTTGGGGTCTATCAATCTTGGACTAACAATTATAAGAACTTCCTCTTTTATATATTAATGTTTTAGTTTTTGTTGCATTTAAGGGTTACTATCAATTTTTGTTAATTTTAAGAAGGAAATGTTGTTATTCTAGGTAGTGCACAGGTAGATAGTGGAGGTTGTGATGGCCCAGCAACTTTCTGCTTTCAATCTAGCGCTTGGGAAAGATGTGGCCTTGAGAGCTATGAGCTGCAAGAAGTACATCAGCAAAGGGATCCTGAGTTTGTTTCAATACTTCAGAGCATAAGAATTGGTCGGTAAGTATTCTTAGAGAAAATAGTCCATTCTATATTTTATTTGGAAATAAATAACATTAGGTTGGTATCAGTGTAGGTGAAATACAATATCCCTTTAAAATTTGTTTTCAAACCTTGATAGTGAGGGAAACTTGGTATTTCAGTGACAGTCTTTGTAATTATTCCCTAGTTTTTCATCTTGATATTTGTATGCAGTCATGCTTTTTTTCTTGAGGCTCTAAAGTAATGAGTTACATATTTAGATACACATGTATGGTTTTGAGCATCATATAATTATGTAATTTGGTAGAATATACCCAAATAAGTCGTATGTATTTGCAATGAAAAGATTTTTCTCTTGGTTGATAGCTTTTCATATATCCATAGTACTTTTTTTACTCAATGGCTCTAAAGGTTTGATCTCTGTGATATTTATTACAAAGCTCTCAGAATTATAAAGGCTTCATAATTGTGGTCAGGACATAATTCATTATTATGAGAAGGCATGTATACTATAAAAGTTATCCTGATTTACGCATCCTGAAAGCCATCATTTTTTCAATGAAAATTCATCCACTGCATCAGCTAACTCAGTGTGAATATATTTGTTAAATATTTTGCATGGTTCATCAACTTACCAAGGCCTACATTTGAGCTGAGATTCTTTGAATTATTTTACCGAGGCTGATTCACCATTCTAACTCTCCTATCGCCTTAAAATTTTAATAGCTCTTATAGTACTCTTTTCCACAGTTAATTCCTAGGCGGCAAGTTTGATGGCAGGGTAGTGATTGTGGTTTCATCAACCCAAGGAAACATTGCTCTTGGAGAGAACTTAATTCTTGGCTTGTCTCATGCCTTGCCTTCATCATCCTTGGGAATTGCAGCGTGGGAGGGAAATAAAGGCTTGCTTCTTTCCTTTGGCAGTATTACCTCTGAATCTACATTTGTGCCATTTACCACTGCAATGGTTCTGGAGATCATGTAATGGGTTTCTCCGTTCTGTCGTTTAAGTATTAATTTCTAACTGCCACCATTGATTAAAATATGACTGAATTCATAGGATCGCATTAGACATGAGTTGATACCATATTTCTCCGAATATAGTCCCACCCCCTAATTTTGAGGCTTCAGTTACGGGAAAAATATTAAAAATGCATTTAAATATAGTCCCCCTTAACTTTTACTATGGGCATTTTTGGAAAAAAAGGGGGAACTATATTCAAATAAATATGGTACTTAGTTTCCAGGGAATGAAAAGAACAGGCTGAATCACCCAAGTAGTGTTATCATGGCATGATTACTCTTTCATTAATTTTGCCTAAGATCTTATGCTGAAGGATAAGAGCAGAGAAATCTGATAAAAATGAATGAATATAATGTAATGGTTAGTTTTTAAACTAGTTTTTCTTGTCGAATTAACATGGAAATGACAACCATTGTGCAAGTGAACAATTAAATTTTTAAATGCAATGGCCAACAATGGCAGTGTAAGCAGCTGAGCTTTTATTTGTTTCCCCAATTGAGCGGCCAAAGTTTCTTCATATTGCACTTAAATTGTCACGCTAACCAACAATGTAACATTTTACATTCATTGATATGATACATGGGTTATTCTACCCAAAGTTTAACCAGGTGCTTACCCCTTGCCTGAGTCACGAATTTCGACCCGAGGTTGGCATATAGTCTTCATTTCATTGAGAAACAAAAACCCCAAAACGTTTTGTAACACATACAGGTTTACAAGATATTGCAACTTTGTAAAACTCAAATTTTAACAAAAGGTCTAGGGTTTAGACATATCATTGGAGGATATAAGGAAGATTAAAAAGCATGCAATGGCTGCACTGGGTTGTGTCCACAATAAGCGAGGAAAATGAAAGGGAAAGCTACATCGTCAAAAATTGATTTGAAAAATTGAAATACAGCAGACTCCTGATTTCCCGGCTGCAGTTTATCTGTGTTGCGGATAATCCCGGCATGAGTTTAATACTTCATCAATGTTTTCTGTTATTTTAAAGAGCCTGGATTCAGGGGCGCAATTAGGAATTAAGGCTAGGGGGGGGGTTTCAGGCGCAGCTAATGCTGGGGTGCCTGGGAGTGTGGTATACCCACCAGGGTAAGGGGAGATGTGGGGTCCCTCCACCAGAAAAAAATTAAGATACATAAATGGTTCAAAATGTTGAGTTTTACGGCCTTCTGAGGGATTTTTATTAATCCTCATACTATTCTATAAGCAATATTAATCCAATTAAGTAAAATACATTTAACAAATTTCTCTGAGCTCTGAGGGGGTTTTATTCCCCAAAAATCCCCCACCGCTGCACCACTGCCTGGATTCATTGAGAGGTCTCTTTGCCATACCACGATCTTTTTAGCAGCAATAATGTGATTGTACTTGTATTCCTTCTGCTCCGGATAGACCTGGTTTTGAAAATCACGAAATCACGTATCCTTGGCTGTGTGATCATGGATACAGAAAAGTGGTTTGCATCAATGCTTCAAAACCACAGTGCGATGTCGGAAGCTACAGTGGAACCTCATTAAAGCGAGTACGGGCTATAGCGAAACCCCCGCTATTACGAGAGATAGCTGATGCACCGTCAATTGACCCTATAATAAGCATGTTAAAAAATTCTTTTTCACGAGGCCCTTTTGGTGTTGGCTCTCACCATAGCGAGGGTTTCACCGCCGGAAAAACTTACATCAAGACTCCTTAATCTCTGTAATTGCTAGCGATTTGTTAGAAATTAAGTTAATGGAGTGCTCAGTCTCAAATTTATGCGGTAAACTGTCGTTCAATAAATAAGTAGTTAATTTTGGTGAAAATATTGTGGCATTAGCATTCGCGAATGCTTGATCCTCTTTTGTTCCTGGGACGGCAGAAAGCTGTCATCAGCATACCCGCACGTCCATGAGTTGCATGAATAGAAAGCATTTGACGGCAGACACCATGGCCAAAAAAACACCAAACACGTCTAAGCGAGAAAATAAAAATAAAGGAGTAATATGAGAGTGTCGAAATTAATTTATCTTCCTATTCGCTCTTCACAATTAAAAAAAAACAAAAGCGCCCAAGCAATGCAGACTACGTAGAGTTATAAGGAGCTTTTTTCGGGTGGTTTTGCCCACTCCAGTCTGCAGGAACTTCTGAGAAAGGGGCTACGCCTAAGCCTAAAGCGGAGTATTTCAGGGATAGATTGCGAATCGAGAATTTCAAGAGTGCGGAGAATAGATTATACTGATGCAAAGCACCAAAGCGTTATCTCCCCTCATCAATGCTGATGATGCCTGCGGTGTAAACCTGAAGTCGTGGAAGAAAGGACTCCGATCATAAGTATCTTAAGAAGTATTCGCCGCATGATATAACATAGAAGAAACGGAACTTTTTTACATCCTACTCCCCGACAAAATCCTTGCAGTACTAGGTATTTCTTGCAATGATGCCTCTAAAGGTATGTAGTGCACCTTAGCAATGATGTAGGATGTATGATGCAATGATACTGAGCGTGAATTGTCCGGATGGATGTATTTATTCTCCGTTGGGGATTCACTAGGGTGAACTATTCGTGTCAGTGGTTGGAGTCGTACTGGTGCTCTGTTCCGTCATGTGGGTAGCCGAACATCCACTGGTGGCCGCTGGAAGAACTCACAGAATAACTGACTCTCCTTTGCAGTGCCGTGGTAAACTCGGTGTATTATTTCAAATACGTCGCGAGCGAAACACTCAAAAAGGAACTTTTTTTAACAACGGCAATTTTAATCGCATCATTTTTCAAGCTTAGCATACTTTTTACTGTAGATGATGAAGATATTACATTATCTGATAGAAAAAGTCTTCTAAGGCAGGAATGTTATACAACCTTCCACCGTTTTCGACTGCAGAAACAAATGCAATACATTATGTCACTTCACTGCCGCTTAATGTATAGGAACAATAAAAATACACCAATGGAAACATTTGAGGCATTAAATAACCGCGATACAGTTTTATTAGTTAATTTTTGAATTTTCAGTGGAAAATAAAAAAAGTAATAGAATGATTACGTAAATGCACTAATTAAGTGCATAGAAAAATGGCTTCGTCGGTCGGTCGTGGCATAATGATTTACAAAACAATGCTTTGCATGATATTTATTCAGTGCGGCGCTTATAAATTGTTTGAATAGTTAGTCGTTGTTTGAGTAAGGAAATTTAGTGATGCAAAAAAACATCACCTTTCGCCTGGATTTATGCTTACGTTTATCGGATAGAAATTAATCTGTCGCTGCACCACTCCTGTTCCTGTATAACTGTTCGCAACAGGTATATTGGCTATTATTTGCTCCACCTCCGGTAAAGCGACAATTTGCTATAGCGAGTGTTTATTGGTGCACCGTGGGGTGTCGTTTTATCGAGGTTGCACTGTAAACTGTCGGGCAAAATGCGACATAGTCGTGTCTCGCACAAGTTACCTCGGTAGCAACAGCGGGACGTGGATACATGAACCCGGAGTGCGGTCATGCACTGGGAGGCTTGGAAAACAGGAAGATGGAGCTCTCGAGAATGCAGCTAGTGTCATCATGCAGCAGCGGTTCTAGAGTATCCACACTGGCGATTGCCTGGTTATGACTCATCCAATCTCTCTCCTTTCACTTCCCCCGCTGCCTTTACTTACACGAATCCCTTCCTCTTCAGTTAGACCTTCATTAGTCACGGCATTAACATGCCTGAGTGCAACAAAATGTCTGGTACTCTTGGGCTGCATTAATCAACATGTGAGACCACAGCAATAATTGCGCATTTGCATTGCAGCATTCTTTTAAAGACCATGGATAACATTTTTGTTGACTTAGGATTGGTTAACTGTTGAAGAATCTTTTAAATTAATCAAGAGTTTTTTCCCTGCCGCTTATTGTCATTTTCATTCCTTGAGTAGACGTTCAAGTAAACTTGAAACATTCCTTGCTGGCAAGTAAATGAAATAATTACGTTTTACAAAGAAGACACTGATGGAAATAATAAGTCTGGTGTAGCTTAGCATTAAAATGCAGTAATTCAAGTGATTTTGCATCCAATTTTATTTTTTATATAGATCGCGGAAAACATTGAAAGAGAGTGAAAATCGTGCATGGATAATGTGCAGCACGGATAAGTCGCAGCCGCATAATCGGGATTCTGCTGTATCTACATTTTCACAAGTACATATTTTAATAGATGCATTATATTGAGATACATTGGACTTTTAAAGAACTCCATCAATTTTGCCTATAGAATAGTCTCTGAAATTCTATGAGCAAGGAGGAGAAAATAGCCTGGATAACCCACAAAACAGATGATTGCAAAAGCAGGCCATAAGGACTCTCTTCAACCTATCTTATAGAGAGTCCTGTAGACCTTATTTTAGTAAGGCCAGTATAATGCCCCTACCCTCCTTGTATATTTTTGAACTCATTCTGTTTGTTAAAAATAACATGAATTTATATGAGTTAAACTGCAACATTCACCAGCATCATACCAGGTCAAACCTAGATATCCACATCAAAACTAGATCTACCACACTAAATACTGAGGGTCCATACCACAAAGGAGCAAAACTCCACAATTCACTCCCACAAAATATTAAAAAAATCAACAATTTTTTTAAATTCAAAACTGAGCTAAAAAAATTTTTAATACAAAAACCTTTATATTCTACTGATGAATTTTATGCTGTATGTAAAGAAAAACTTAAATGAGTTATGTTGTATGTAAGGAAAAACTTAAATGTAAATTAATGTATTAACTATTGTCCTGATGTATCTTTAATTGTCATTTGCATACACACTGTGTTCTATTGCCATTGTTTGTTTGTGTTTTATCCTTTATGTAATGTAACTTGACGAAGCTATGCAATTGTATTGCCTTCAGCGAATAAATTATTATTATTATTATTATTAGGAAATTGATAATCGAGGGTTGCCTGTCCTCAAATAACTATACACAAAAGAACCAGACTTCTGAAATCCCGATTGGCAAGTTAACATGGTGTAAGTTTATTTCATAAAGATCGAATGGTATTACAACTTGACTGCGACTAGTTTCAATGAGTTATTCAAAGAAAGGAGAGCATTAAGTTTGAGTTCCATCGATTATTCCATGAAGACTTTACCTGGTAACTCCATTAAACGTGACTGGTTGATTTGATCTGCATCTTTGGTATGACTGCACAGACGAGTAGCCAGGATACCTCCTTCCTCAACCTGGTTAGATATCGTTGAAGTAAGTTTCTCTGAAATCTCTTCTTTGACCCTAAGAGAGGCAAAAGAAAAGGTATTGTCACACTGAGTTAGCTGATGCAGTGGATGAATTTTCATTGAAAAAATGATGGCTTTCAGGATGCGTAAATCAGGATAACTTTTATAGTATACATGCCTTCTCATAATAATGAATTATGTCCTGACCACAATTATGAAGCCTTTATAATTCTGAGAGCTTTGTAATAAATATCACAGAGATCAAACCTTCTACCAAATTACATAATTATATGATGCTCAAAACCATACATGTGTATCTAAATATGTAACTCATTACTTTAGAGCCTCAAGAAAAAAAGCATGACTGTATACAAATATCAAGATGAAAAACTATGGAATAATTACAAAGACTGTCACTGAAATACCAAGTTTCCCTCACTATCAAGGTTTGAAAACAAATTTTAAAGGGATATTGTATTTCACCTACACTGATACCAACCTAATGTTATTTATTTCCAAATAAAATATAGAATGGACTATTTTCTCTAAGAATACTTACCGACCAATTCTTATGCTCTGAAGTATTGAAACAAACTCAGGATCCCTTTGCTGATGTACTTCTTGCAGCTCATAGCTCTCAAGGCCACATCTTTCCCAAGCGCTAGATTGAAAGCAGAAAGTTGCTGGGCCATCATAACCTCCACTATCTACCTGTGCACTACCTAGAATAACAACATTTCCTTCTTAAAATTAACAAAAATTGATAGTAACCCTTAAATGCAACAAAAACTAAAACATTAATATATAAAAGAGGAAGTTCTTATAATTGTTAGTCCAAGATTGATAGACCCCAAAATCCACTGCACCGATCATTGGGAAATTTGGCACATACATGCATATTTTCCCAGAGAATGTTTTTGTAACTTGCTCTCAAGGCACACAAGGGCTCCCCATTAGTCCATGGACTAATGGGGAGCCCTTGGAATGGATTTAGAATACATTAGGATGTGTAGTGCTTAACCGTCCCAAAAAAGTAAAAGTACAAATTTCTCAGATGTGTAGGTCTTTTTTGGTGCTCCAGTGATAGAGAAGAATTTTGCTACCCAGGTCGACCCAATCAGCGGGTGATCAGTCAACAAAGGTGGTGGTTCATGGGTTTTAAAGGGTGCCCAAGTCATTGGTAGTGTCCAAATACTCGTCTTATCCACTATTTGACCTCCAATCTTCTTCTTCTTCTTCCTTCCAGGATTAGGCTACTAAGCCTGTTCCGGCTCCACATCACCATCTTTTCCTTGGTCTTCCTATACTTCTCTTGCCAAATGGTTGATATTCCATTGCTTGCTTTGGAATTCTTTCATTTGGCATTCGAAGTAAATGTTCTTTCCATCTATGTTTGTATTCTTTTAATTTGTCAGTGACCGCTTGGACACCCAGTTCATCTCTTATTTGAGTGTTTCTTATTTTATCCAATATTGTGCAACCTTTAACTGATCTTAAAAATTTCATTTCAGACGATTCTATCTGCCTTAATTCCTTCTTTTTTGTTACCCAACATTCTGATCCGTAGAGTACAGTAGGGACTGCCATCACTTTGTAAAATTTTATTTGTGTTTCTTTTCTTGTTTTGTTCTTCAGAGTTCTTCTGATAGTGCCACATATTCTCTGGAAAGTGTTAACCTTATTCATAATATCTTTTTCCTCGTCATATGTTATGTTGCATCCTAAGTACTGGAAGTGCGACACTTGCTCCAGGACTTGATCCTCAATAACAATTTTTGTTCTTATCGGGTTGCTTCCTAAAAATGCCATAGTCTTTGTTTTGTTTTTTGAAATTCTCAGGTTGTATAGCTTGCTCAACTCGTGTAGTCTGTGTACTGCCATCTGGAGTTTGTCCTCTTTATCTTGTATTATAACCTGATCGTCAGCAAACAGCATCGTATTTAAGTATTGAGATGGTCCTATTTCTATGCCTGGTGATACATTATTCTCTTTCCACATTCTTAGAACGTCATCTATGTATAGATTAAACAAGGTTTGGGATAGGCTGCAACCCTGTCTAACTCCTCGGTTAATGATAATTTCTTGGGTGATCTGTTTCCCTGTGTCAATTACAATTCTGGTGTCTCTGTATAGACTCTGGGAAGCTTTTATCAGATGTCTAGGAAACCCTCTTTTCTGCATAACTGACCATAACGTTTCTCTATTCACACGATCGAATGCTTTTTCAAAATCTATGAATGCCAGATGCGTTTCCAGATTGAACTCTCTTCGTTTTTGAATTATTTGTTTTAAAGTAAAAACATCGTCGATGCAAGATCTTCCTTTCCTAAATCCAGCCTGTTCTTCTAATAAAATGGTATCAGAGATAGCTTGTAGTCTAGTATTTATTATTCTACTGTAAATTTTGTATGCAGTATTTAGTAGGCTTATACCTCTGTAATTCTCTGGATTATTTCTTTTTCCTTTTTTAAACAATGAAACAACCTTCGCCACATTCCAATCCTTTGGGATTTCAAGCTTTTTCCAACACATGTTGTATAGATGGAGGATTCTTATTTGTAGGGATGTACCTCCATATTTTATCAGCTCTGATTCAATTCCATCTATGCCAGCAGCTTTCCTATTTTTTGTCTTCTTCAGAGCACATTCTAGTTCTTTCAAGTCAATAGGGTCTACTCCTATTGTTTCCTCTGGAGTGTTGATCGTATCATCTAATGTTGGATCATACCATAATCTCCTATAGTGTTCTATCCATTCTTCCTTCGGTATAACATTTAGTTGGGCAGTATCTTTCTCTGATTTGTTAAGTTGTTTCATCAGTTTATATGCTATTTCTTGCCTACCATGAATATCCTCCTCTACTCCACTTATAAATCTATCCCATGATATCATATGTGCATTCCTTATTATTGCTTTCGTACGGTTTCTGACCCTGTGATATTTTTCTTTCGTTTCCTCTGTTTTTCTCTGTAGGTATTCTCTGTATGCTTTGTTTTTATTTTCGATGGCCTGTGCTATCTCTTCGTTCCAGATTTTTAAACCTCTTTTCCGTTTCTTTTTATTTCTGGTGCCCAAAACTTCATTAGCTATTTGTAAAATAGCTTTCTTAAGATTTTCCCATTCCTTATTGATGTCATGTTCTGGTTTTATGTGTTCGAGCAGTTGTGTAATCCTGTGTTGGTACAGTTTTCGAATACTACTCTCTTTCAAAAGGTATGTTTTGAAGATTTTCTTTACTTGACATTGTTTCTTTTCCGTATTATGCTTTTTCCACCTTGCCCATAGTTGTATTTTTGCCTTAACAAGGCTAATACTGAGGTCAAAGGTCATAGAGGTAAATGTGGGACCATCGTGACAACCAACGTGTCTAAACATAGGTTTTAAAGGGTGCTCAAGTCAGTTTTGCAGTTCATTCAACAGTATTGTAGATTTTTTAGATCTGAAGGTCAATAAACAAAGTCTAAATTTATTATTACGAAAAAACTTTTTTACGAAATGTTGAACACTTAAGGAAATTAAAATAAATTGAATTTGGGCCATCAGTGTGGCCCACACACCCAACCGCATAACAAGATTTTATGTGCCCAAAGAAGGGTTAAGGATATCATTTTCCTCATGCAGTTACCTTAATGAAGAACTCACTTGTTGAGGATTTTGCTCAAATCCAGCGTCAAGCAGCTGTTTTTCCGTGGCCTGCTTAATCTCCAAAAGGAACTCTTGCAGGAAGGAGGAGCGTGCCTGGAGACACTGATCGATCCTTGAACATCCTGATTTGCTTGTCCAGACAGATGAACCTCAGGAAGCCATCTGATGGGGCCACCTACAGTTCAATAGGGAAAATTTCCAAAATAATAAAATGTCCATAGAAATTTCTTCTTCAAACTTTCCTCAGGAGAACTTGCAATCGTTGTATACCGATGCCAAGTCATGTAAATCATTGACTATTGAGAATCTTTAACACACATTATCAGCATAATTTTATTGTATACCATGGTATTCATTTCAGTCAAAGTACGGCTTGGTAGGGTTGAATTACAACAAAAACTTCCTTAAAGAGCCGGGCTCCACACTGACAATATCTCAAATTTTGAGGAAACAGAGTCAATTCTGCAGCAAGATTATCATACTTGTGGAGGCGAGAACTACAGATACATACAAACACAAAATTCTTGAGCGAACACAACATTCATACTGTGAAGTAATAAGGTAAACTATATGAACCACAATAACAAAAATTCATTCAACAATAATTATGCCTAAGAACTAGCCCACGGATCCTGTTGACTGCATAACTAAATCAAGGAAGCTAAAAGAATGTAGAATTCATGATGAGAATCTGAGAAAAATTTAACAATATTCATGCTTTGGTACGTTGCAAATTGGAATATACTCAGTTCTTAACTGGTCACCGTATCATAATACAGAGAATCCAGCTTGAACCTGTCAAAAATAAATTTCTCAAATCGAATAATTAATAAATTAGGAATCTCACTGTCTGATTACAACACTTTATACCTTCTATCCCTCCCCAATTTAAACCCTTACCTACACGACAGACGATCTTGCAAGGATACGTACCCTATTCATCACCTACATTATTAATTCCTATACATATATTTTTCCTATCCCCTTTAATTAGTAAATTGTAATGAACCGCCTCATTGTTGTATAACTCTTCTCCTGCTTATTGCTAATTACCACTGAAAAAGTTATGCCTATAAAAGTTACACTTTGCATTCCTGAATTATGAGGTAAAACTAAAAAACTATAAGGAACTGTCAGTAAAGCTTTAACGAATCTAGGAATCATCAAGAGAATGTTGAAACTTTTAACTGGATTCACGCGCTGAAAGAGTACATGCACTAAATATACTAGGATAAGCTTGGATTAATAAACAAGGTATGTACAAGTATCGAAATCTCCACGTCTTAATATAAATTGAAAGGATTATTTGTGGCCAAGTTGATCTTGCGATACTGAATATTAATAATAATAAATAATAAAAAGATTTTATTGTCGTTTAACTTTTCAGTAATAGACAACATCAAATACAAAATAAACAAAGATACATGTACATTACTTGACTATGTGCAATATTGATTAGAATACAAAGAACAGAGATAAAATATTACATGTAACAATGCAGTGCAATCAAAAAATTCATCAAGAGAGTAAAAAGGATTGTTCACAAGTAATTTCTCCTGCTTATTGCTAATTACCACTGAAAAAATGTGGCTATATCAACGTTAAATGCATGCTTGAAACCTTTCGTGCAATGATCTCCTAGATCAATTAACTGATATTCTTTATCGAATTTTAAGTTCATAGCTAATTTAACCATTTTGAACCTGTCTACAGGTTTGGTTTTCAAACATTAAAATTGAATACTACTCACAGGAACTGCTTTTTAAAAATTGAAATAGTGTATCACTAAATCTCTTTCTTTTCACATAACTATATATTTCCGGTCGTGATTGGTTTTTAACCCTAATAAGGTCTCACTTACGCCTACAAAGAAGTTGATATTCGTTGAGATTTTCAAGAGGCTGGTAGGAAACTATTCGAAGAGGAATACATTGACTATATCTTTAAAAAATATCACTTATGTGGTATTGGATTGTTAAGTCTGCCATTTAAGGTTCACTGAAAGTCTTACCATTTATAAGATACATGTTCACAGAATGAAATTATAGGAAACTGCCAATAAATTAATATTGCAGGTCATAAACACTAGGCCACAAGACGAGTGAATGTGCAAAAGGTTACGGATCATGCAATATTTGCTATTTAAACTACGAAGGAAATAAAACTGGTTGAAATAGTGTTTGGATGATTTAGTCCGAGGAATTTTCATGACAATGAATTCCTTCAAAAGGAAGGTCATTCAAAGAAAGTTATAAAAAATCCTAGTCACTGTGTGGATATGTTACAAACATCGAATCCGCAATCATCTGACAAGCAAAAGATTTGTAATAAAATTTCAATATCTCCTACCATCACCTGCTAAATATAACTTCCTTAAATCGATGCAACAGATTTTTTCTATGTTACATTAATTCATCAATTATATTTATCGCTTCTTCAAAGTACAGTAGAGCGATAGATAAGATAGATAGAGACGAAAAATATTAGCTGAAAGACGATTTGCGAGTTTTGCATGACGTTTTATGAAACAATGGTACGGGCGGTATTCGCGGTGTGTAAACGGGAAATTATGATCATACCATTGTGGTGTAAACGGGAAAGTATAGGTGTGACCATGGTCGACAATTTTGTAGTGTCAAGGATAGGCATATACATATTGCGCAGGATGCTATGGCACTGAAAATTGTTTTCGAAAGGCTTCGACGACATTATAAAACAGGCACTCAACATTAATTCCCTTCATTAAAACCCAACCCAACAGGTGGGCTTTTCTAACATTTAAATTAAATGCTACTAACAGAAACAGTTTCTTTAAATTGAAAAAGTGTATCAAAAAATCTCTTTCTTTTCACGTAATTATATTATCCATGAAACACAAATGCCAATCGTGTTTGGTTTTAACGGTTTTAACCCTAATTAGGTCACCTGTAAGCCTACGAAGAGTTGCTATTCGTTGAGGTTTTCGAGAGGCTGGCAGAAAACTATTCCAAGAAGAATTCACTATATATTCAGAATAATATCTCTTATGTGGTATTAGATTGTTAACTCTGCCATTTAAGGTTCACCGAAACTCTCAGCATTTATAAAATACAAGTTCACAGAAGGAAATTATAGGAGAAATACTGGATAAAAAATATTTGAATGGTTCAGTCCGAGGAGTTGTCATGACAATGAATTCCTTCAAAAGGAGAGTCATTCAAAAAAAAGTATGAAAAATCCTACCCACTGTGTGAATATAATACAAACATCAAATAAAATAGATCATCATTATCATATGGTTGCCATTCATATGCCGGACCACAGCGAGTGGGTGCGCAAGAGATGCACAGAACACATAGAGAGATGCGGAGTTATTGCACGCATGTACTGCCATCCGACGGGCCAAAACTGAACTTAATCGTACCAGTGGTGCCATCTAACCCAACCCAACAATACAAGTGCTGCCATCTAACCCAACCCAACAGTACCAGTGCTGCCATCTAACCCAACCCAACAGTGCCAGTGCTGCCATCTAACCCAACCCAACAGTACCAGTGCTACCATCCAACCCAACCCAACCCAACCCAACCCAACCCAACCCAACCCAACCCAACCCAACCCAACCCAACCCAACCCAACCCAACCCAACCCAACCCAACCCAACCCAACCCAACCCAACCCAACCCAACCCAACCCAACCCAACCCAACCCAACCCAACCCAACCCAACCCAACCCAACCCAACCCAACCCAACCCAACCCAACCCAACCCAACCCAACCCAACCCAACCCAACCCAACCCAACCCAACCCAACCCAACCCAACCCAACCCAACCCAACCCAACCCAACCCAACCCAACCCAACCCAACCCAACCCAACCCAACCCAACCCAACCCAACCCAACCCAACCCAACCCAACCCAACCCAACCCAACCCAACCCAACCCAACCCAACCCAACCCATCCCCTACCCGAACCGACCACATGAAAAGCGAGCAATCCGTCGTTAGGGGACAGCGCCCCTTTGGCAACATTGTAAACCTTAGACCATTTAAGTAAGTAGACGTGCCATTCGGGCGGAACGCTGTGGCCAACATCGCACGGTGGGGAAGTGAGTGGGATGAGGGAGCGTGACGTCACGGTTGGGACTGCAGACGATATTCCGTATGCGCGCTTGAGATATTTTAACGCTCATTCGCTGCAAAGTCGCCGAAAAGTGACGATATTGGGCACGCAAAATGATTATACACTTAATAAATATATTTTTACGATGAACTAAGGCATTTTATAGCCTTGACTGTGCGCAAAAAGCTAAATAAATCAAGATAAAGCTAGAAGCGATCGTATTAAATAAATTGATTAAGAATGTCATATGTAAACATGGGCGTAGCCAGCGAAGGCCAGGGGGAGCAGCTGTCCCCCTAGAAGCAAAAATCGCAAAATTCTTTAAGCAAAATCAGTACTGAATTGGAACGAAAGTATTCAACAAATTTTCTTCAAACCAACGAAAAATGATATGTATTAGTATAAGTTAAGTAACTGAAATAAAACTATTTTTTCAAGGAAATGATCTCATAAACTAATATGGCGCTTTTATAATGTTCTTCATTCATCTTTTCCATGCTAAAATGTCTCAACTTGGCTTGCCCCCCCCCCCTCCTAGAACATGGCTTCCCCCCCTAGACCATGGCTTTCCTCCCCCTAGACCATGGCTTTCCTCCCCATAGACCATACCTTTTCACCCCCTCTAGGTAAAAAGAAGGGGTCCTGGCAAGTATCTCGTAATTTTTTCCGCAAAAACCAGTTTATTGCGATCTCGGTAATCTTCAATAAAATAATTAAACAAATCGTTTTATTTATAAGCCCAGTACAATGAAGCCTAGATTAACGTATTTACACTGAAAATACGCATTTTGAAAAATCCTACGTGAGATTAGAAAGAAGGCAAAATCCCACGATATCTCACAAAGGATGAAGGGAGGGGTCCATAAAAAGGCAAAATTATTTTAGAAATATTCCTTATTACTAGTAGATTAACCTAACGGTGACATTCCTAGAAAATGAATATTAAGACTGTCCCAACGGTCGTGTGTCATTTTTGACCCGTAATTTTAGTAACTTTGCATCGAGCAATATTCAAAAAATTGGTACACTTATGGGGAAAGGTCCTAAGTTTTGTTGAGTTTAAGGAAAATTTTTACAATTTTGACCTTTTGACCTCGCAATGTGGGTCCAAACCAAAAATTTTAATTTGCCTTATGTGGTTTTAAAGTAAAAAATCGAGATTGAAAAATGTCTAAATTTCATTGACCAAAAATGTCAATTCTTGGGTTTTCAGACACAAGAAACCTGAAAAAATAACACTTTAATTTACGAAAATTCAACCGTTGACCCAGTAAGGTCACCGCCAAGGTCATAAGGGTGGCAAAAAGAATAGCATACCAACAAAGGTGTCGATCCATGGATTCTATAGGGCACCCAAGTCATTGATATTGTCCAAATACCCGTATTATTCACTAATTGACCTCCAAGGTTAATTTGGAGGTCAAAGGCCGTAGAGGTAAACGTCCGGCCATCGTAACACCCAGGTTTCGAACCATATGTTTTCAAGGGTGCCAAAGTCGATTTTTCAGTTAATAGATCCGTATTGTTGATTTGTTGACCACCGAGGTCTCGATGGGGGTCAAAGGTCATAGAGTTAAATGTCTGGCCATCATGACAACCAACGTGTCAAACCATAGGTTTTGGAGGGTCCCATTGTCGGTTACGCAGTTCATTCATCCGTACAACAATTTATTTTGACCTCCGAAAGTCATAATGGGGGTCAAAGGTCATAGAGATTTTAGTCGACCGCTTTGACTCTCTGACCGCTTTTGATTCAGATATGTTAAACTTCATTCGCTACTTCGATTACCAAAATTTTATCTCCCTCAATAACTTCAATAGCATTTTAAAAAAGGTGATTGTTTGTTTTTAAACTCTAGCTAAATTTGAGGATTCTTTTTCAAAACTCTTCTACAATTCTAGGCCATTAAGCCTGATATAGAAAGTAGGAATTCATGGTGTGGTATAATTTAAAAATTCTATCTACAGCTGACGAAAGAGGTAACTAGCGCGTTTTACTGTAACCAAGTATTTTCTTATACATGCGACTTCCGCATTTTCACAAAATTCGTTCAGCATTTGAAGACGCACAGTGTAATGTAGAAATAGAAATATATTTTAATGACAATATTTTCCACATCTGCGGGCAACAAAACAGCAGCTGTTTGAACGGCCTTATGTATCATGTGCGCTGCAAAACCGATTTGATAACTTGTGATGTACTGACCTTAGATCTGAAGGAATGACTATAAAAAATAGAATGGAAATACATCCTTCTGCTAATGCTAGTTTCTTTCTTCGTTTTCATAAATGGTTTTTACTTAAAATTTCTGTATTTTGGAGGAAGATAGAGCAGTATTTAAATATCTTTTATGGTCTTGCGTCTCCAAGTGCTTCGAAATATCATACTGCCGTGAAAAATAGAAATTTATCCGTTACATTTCACACATTTAACAGAGTAATCGCGTCTGGATTTTTTTAATAAAATGAGATTCACTTCTTAGATGATCTTTGAATCCACATTCTCTTTTCTTACGTATTGTGACAAGAATATAAAAAATTAAATTATGTCGTAAATTGTTAAAAAAAATTTAATTGAAAGCTCTGTAAGTACATACGTACAAAATTACATAAAAATATTTAATAAGTTATTCAATATATTAAATATAATTGATTGTTGTAAAGCAAATTTATTTTTAAAATTATTTTAATCCAATCCTCTCTTTCTTTCTAATTATAAATATGTTAATAGGTATTATTTATTCCCAGAATTTTCCGTAGCGTACGTAAATCGTAGGTGTCACTTGCAAAGCCGGCGCTAGACCTTTTTCCACCATCGCAAAATATATATAACACGAGAGCTGTCTGCTAAGTAAAAAATTATGCATTTATGAAATAACTAAATTACTTACCTAAATAATATGAATGCTGAATTGTTGACATCCCTTTTTAGTACCGCTAGCGCGCAGCTCAATTTGCATCGCATAATTGACCGTTTAAAAATTACTATATGCGAAAGCATTGCCGCGTTACTTCGTGGATGACCGGCAAATTCTTTACACCATGACCCTTTTCCTCTCTAAAATTCCCCCCGTTTACAACTTTTGTACAAGATTTCATGTTTTTATAACGATGCTCCGAATGATGCTAGATCGCTAACGAGATAAGAAAAAAATCTGCGGAAGTTTACAAAGGGCTTTGTCTTCATTTTACTGCCACAATATTTTTTCGTCGCTGCCAATGCCGAAAAATGCCAATGTTCATTAATTGTAAGTTCACCAATCCAACCATGGCTGAAAGAATACTTCTAGTACATAACGCAATAAATATTAGTACTTTTAATTGAAAAATCGCGAAGAAAATGGTCAAAATACCGCAGTGATACAGTGAATCCCCATTCGTAGCCATGCGCTACGACGATGAGCGTCCCAACCGTGACGTCACGCCGCTTTAAAAGTGGGTGGGGAAGGAAGGGAGCGGAGGGGAGATGTTGGCCACACGGCGAGACATGGGTAGGGGTGGGGAATGGCGGGTCTAGTTCTTATATGGTCTAAGTTGTAAACTGAAAACAAATGTGGTTTGAAATGCCCCCTTTTATGTCCCCTCACGCCACCCCCGGCGTTATTAGGAACTAAAAACAAATGAGTACTGAAACTCATCTTAACCCCTGGCGGCGACTTTTGAAACTTAAACGACCAATGAAATTTGAGAATCGTTTCTTCTGCGCTACAAGTAAAAAATATACTTGCGACACCCGAGTACATAACAAAGTGTTTTCTATATTCCAAAGGACGAGGACACGTAGAACCATCGTGGAACTGAGATAATTAACAGTCATCTATCATTTTTGATTTATTAAATGCGTGTAATGATTATAAATTCTGCGGAAACTTTCGATGGCTTCTTTTTCATCAATAATTTTTTAAATGTTGATGTATGTAGCATTTCTTCAAATATTTTTAGAAATTACTATCAGTATTTAAAATTACGGTATTTTTTGTAGATTAAGCAGTACATTACTTTCATTAAATAGACATATTCCTATGCATCTGGTAGATATTTAATGATACTTGCCATTCCATGTAAGATTCTTCCATGGCCACTCCAAGAAACGAGTTCCAGCCGACAGAAATTCCTAGGTGGGTTTCTATCCTTTTATTTCATTTTGAACTCTGCTATTATTCAGGGATATCCTAGTAAGTTGGCCATTTATATCGTTATTAAAAGTGAATTACAACGAGATTTCATGTAAGCATCGAACGGTGGACGAATGTCAGAGTGTTGGTTGGCTTCAAGTGTTGGTTTCTCGAAAAAATTCTACGCGCCAAAATGTATTTGGAGGTTGATTTTAATGTTGTTTGTGTTATTGCTTCAATAATTAATAGTTTTAATTATTTCTCAATAAATTCTTACCACAGACTTAAATGCTTTTGACATTCTCGCTCACATTCTCGCTCGAGGAAAATTATATTTGTGGATTAATATTCACTTTAAAAACTGATAATTGCCTATTTGCGCATTATCGGTTTTAATGAGTCCACTCATAAGATCATCTTTGAGCGAAGTAGTGATATTCTTGAAACTCGTTGTGTACGAGTGAAGTACGTTAAGTTTCACGAATTTTTAGGGTTTTATGTGGTGTTAGTTGTTGAAAATTGAAGTTTCTGAGGATAGTGAATTTTCCTTTTTTTCTTGAATTTCATTCGCTGGGCTTAAGAAACATGTGTTTGTGAGGTATTTTTTGTGAAAAACGCCTTTAACGTGTTCAGTGCCGGGGTGCGTAGAAAACTCCAGGAGTGGACCCAATTAAGTTAAAGTTTTTAGCTTTCCAAAATATCTTGAGTTGGAGAGTGGATTCGGGCGATCAGAAGAGACAGTTTCACCTCCACGAAAAACAGTAAGGTTACGCCTTACTTACCCTTTCACGCCTGTAATTATTTGGATGAAATTTCTAGCTAGATGTGGCTTGGGGATGTTGATGAATGTCTCCAATACCAAAAGTGGTGATTTAAAATATTGTAGCGGCAATTCGACGGAAAATTCTTTTATTTTAGTTGTTTCTTGTATTATTTCGTTCAGTAAACGTGTGGTTGAAGGAGGTACTGGGAATTATAATTTTGCAGCCAAGTTTATAGTATCGAATATTCTTTCTTAGCTTGCCCTTTGGTGTGTTATGCGTCTGAAACTCAGTACTCAGTTAAAAATACTTATTTAACTATTCATTCGTAACTTAGAGTTGAAAAGCTGTGTGAATTATTTACGCCCTAAGTTATATAATCGGGTATTTTCGATGAAACTTCCTGAGTCATTGTATTTTTGGCGTAGTACCGTACATTACGGGGAAAAGCACATACATTTTAAGGTATTCTTGCTTTCAAATTAATTTGAGCTTATGTATCATTTCGCAAGACCAACGATACTCACTTAATAAGTTGCATGGAAAGCAATGATGAGAAATTCAGTGAGATGAGTCTCGTCAGAAACTTGTATATGTTATTATAGTGTGGATGAACCGCCGTGAATGAAAATATGCGTTTTTCTCTTACAATCGTGAGTGGTGCAATGAACCGGAATTTAACTGTGTCCGGCTTTCATCATCTCAAATTATCTAATAATATGAAAACAGAAAAATCCATCGTTTGGGTTAACATTTTTGGTGAACGCCTTCATGTCGGTTTGTATTGGCCATTACATTATTTGGTATGATTATATATTTGTGTCAAGCTCTCCGAAGTCGCTATTCATAACATGCCCTTGCTCCAAACCTGAATTGAACTCGCACGTTTTAATCATCTGATCAGCATGTAGCATCAGTACGCCAAATTAAATCTTCATTTTCAGGTTTAACAATTTCCGAGAAGGTTTGCAATCTAATGTAGTTTCTTTGACATATTCAAATATACTTCTAACTTTCCTATTGAACATCCTATAAGAAGGACTTTCATTGGTTATACAGTGTGGAGTATTTCTAAAGGTAAACAAAACCTTATTTATGAGTGTATTTAATGAGCAACCTTTGTGTTTATCATCACTTAACAGTTTATATAAAGAATATTTGAAAGTCTCAACAGCATTTTCAGCAGCACCATTGGTTGCTGAATGAAATGGAGCAGAAGTTACATGTTTAATTTTATTCACAGCACAAAAATTTACAAATTCTTGTGAAACAAACTGCCTTCCATTGTCACTCACTAGCAATTTTGGAATTCCAAACCTGGCGAATATGTCTCTCAACTTTTCAATAGTCGTTTCTGAATCTAGCTTTGCCATTTCATATACCTCAGGCCATTTTGGAAAGCTGACTGGTACAATGAGATACTGCTTAACTTTAATTGGATCTAGGAAATCTGCATGAATTCGATCAAATACCTCTTTAGTTTCGGGCCAATTGATCACTTCCCAGCTAAAAATTTCAACCGGGTTCGGTTAATGTTTTCAACCGAACCCATCTGTATTCAACCGAACACAACATACCTCCAACCGAAATGAACTGTACCTTACTGTATACATACTTGTCCAACTGAACTCTACTGTACACTGTTCGGTTGCCCAAATACATTTAAAGGCACTTTTGTCTCTGATAAGGTATAGGCTGCAGCATAGCAACACATTATGAATGAACTAATTCTGTGTCACAGCAGTTTTTAATGTGTTACACGAGTCACCATTAAGGAGGGTTGAGAGGGTTTTTCACCCTTTGAATTGAAAATTCACTTCACACTTCGAAATGGTACGAGTTCCATCAAACATGTACTAAAGTAAAGCATGCAAGGAAGACTGAAAATGATATGATCAAGTCAGTGGCGGATACAAAAAAAACTCAAGGGGGGGGCGGCGCAAAAGATATCTTGAGCTACCTTTACGTTTATCGTAACAAAAAATTAATCAAGACACGTGCGAAGTTGAATATGGTTTTATTTAAACTAATTATACACGTATATAAGTCAAAATCTTACGATAAAAAAAGTTACAACTGTGATTCTACAATGTTCGGCAATGTGAGCGGCCACGCAAAAGGGGGGGCACGCACCCCCTGCGCCCCCCATCTGTATCCGCCTCTGGATCAAGTGAAGAATACATAATTGAAAATTGCTGCATTAACGTTAATGATAAATTTTATACATAGTATCATTAGAAAACCTCACCCTCTCCTTTATTATCTTTGGGAAAGTAATAGTCTTTTTTACTGAAAAATTAATTAATGTGACGCTACACTACATAAATGTATTAAGTTTACAACATTGTCATATTGATGAATTTAAAATGAATTTAGCACCAAAGTTTATATTAATCATTCTGATTATTATTCATTTTCATAATTATTTGGCAAACTGGAAATGTAAAAAGAGTTTTCATTTTTAATTAAAATGCATTTTCCCTCAATGTCTATCAGCGAAAATGCTACCACACCATCATCATGGACGTACTGTCTCATGTAAGGCACGCACATCACCGTGCTACCCTCCATCTCCTCTCCAATAATTTTGTAAGGGCTACCTATTGCCAAGCAAATGCCTTTAATTTCATCATGACATAAATGTAATATCCTCATGATTCTTCTGTCTATTAAGAGCACAACACCATTATTTCTTCTTTTGGGTCTGCTGTATTGGGCACTTTCAACTATCAGACTTCCGACCACAGCTCTTTTGAACTCAGTCAAATTAAATACATCCACCCCTAGTACCTCTAAAGCCCTTTTTTTACCCTCGTCTTGACATAGAAAAGGTTTGCCACGACCAAGAAAATGTGCACTACCAACCTGTACACTTGTTTTTACCAAGGAGTAACCAATTACTTCCTTGTGGAACTTGTCTACCGTGGGGGAAACACATGGCATGGTTTTCAACACTGCCACAGACTGTTGGAGCAGAAAGCGCTTTGCAATTTGTGAAGCTACTCCTTTAGGTCCCTTAACGTATTTAAGGAGTTGCCCATTAGCACTCTCAAATGCAAATCCGGAGTGTGCCCAGAGTGGACCCCAGTCCCTTACACTGGGTGCTAGGTGAAGCACTTGATGGACATTGAATGTCATCTTTGACTTTCCATATAAAATTTGCACATTATATACAAACTCTGTTAAATTAATATGAGCCCAATTGATATCTTCGGGCATCAACGACTGACATAATAGTTTAAACACACCTTGAGCCAGCAATACCCAGTGGTTTAGATAGTTGGCAGGCAAGATGTCTCGCAGGCACGGTACACTATAAAACAAGAGCCAATTTTTCCACTCATTAGCCTTCCAAAATTTTCTTTCTCCTATTGACCTCGGCAATCTTGCAATGCCATTAGGAGGTGTCACTGCCATCAACTTCTTATTTATTAAGTCTAGAAGACCTGGTCGACCTATGTAATAGGCTTTCCCTACATCTTCAAACCATAAATTGGTAAATTGGCGTACCACACCAAGGCATATTGAATGCATATAGTCCGGCACAAAGCCACGCACTATTTTAAAAAGCGGCAAATTGATGAGAGGTGATGGCCCCTTGACACCTTTCACTTTATTCTTGGAATGAAAAGCAATGCTCATATGCTTTTCCAGCTGCCTATCTGTCCTGGCTTTGACCTCTCCCTCAATCACGGGGTACTTCACTTGACCCTCCACAAGCTCCCCTTTGTGAAGGCACCAACTGCAGCCATAATAGCCATTGAACTGAGTAGTGCCCTGTAATAATGGCCTAGCAACAGAATCAACACAGCAACACAAGCATACAAATTTGCTACATATATTTTTTGAATCCCTTCTCCAAGTTATTCCTTCATTAAATAACTTTTTACCCTGCTTAACAAACTCCTGTAGGAATATATTCATTTTTGGATCACTAGTGCCCACCCATACACCACACAAAACAAGATTTTTGTACCTTTCTCCTGGTGGAAGTTCATTTACTTGCATGTAAATTGGCCACACTGAGCATTTTGAGCTCTTAAAAATAGGGCAACCATCGGTATTAAAGATGTAGGAGTAATTGTTAGTGTCGTGTAAGAACTGTCCCGGTTCCATTAGCTCCTTATAAAGATTACCATCAAATATGTCCTCAAACGCTTCCGGATGTTTCTTTACACGAGAATTGCGGAAGTTACTACCAGATACATCCTGTCTCTCAAGAATAACTCTTAGCTGCTCTTCAATGGGTAGCGTTAGAAAAAAGTCTGTTTGCTGTTTTTCAAGACTTCTTTTGCAAGTAGGGCATGTAATGGATCCACTTTCAAAATTTAGACTTTCACCAAAGTATGTGAAGCAGAACTTGCAATAGTAATTTTGCACCATTCCACCCATCAACTTATAACAAATCTTATCAAACAAAAACTTAGAGCCTGGTACTACTGCTTCTCCAAAAATGGTGTTCACTAACTTCAGCAGATCAATTATGGCCAGATATGGCAATGAATGTCTAACGGAAAACACAATTGCCATCAAAAAAATTTCACCAGCAGATACAACTGAGAGTAACTGTTTCCTTGACTTCCAAAATATGAAGTCATACAAGAAGTCACCACTTGAATCTTGGTCACCTGCTTCAGATTTGCTGCTGTCGTCATTTCCATCTTCGGAATCGCAGCTCGCTGATAACGGATGATCGTAATTGTGGTGTACCGCTCAATGACTCAAGACAACGTGGTTTTCAGTTCAGCGAGTCCGACTGGCTCGGCGGCAGGTAGGGTAGCAACTCCTCGAGCTCACAACTGCCGCTGATAAGCCGGGGTAGGCGGCGTGCCGGTCGAGCCAATCGAGCCTCATTTATTTCCAGCACAAATACAACAATTCCTCCCTTTCAAAAATGGTTACATCACAGAACAAAACTTAATAACAAAAAAAATAAATTTGTTTCAATAAACAAAAATTTAACAACTCCTTGGAAACACATATTTGGAAATATAAGGCAATAACAATAGCAGTGTAACAATGCATAAACTATAAAAACTAATATAAACACCAACTAAACTCTCAAATATAACCAAATAAACAAGATCATTGCGATTGAAATCTATCAACCGGCTTCCTAATGCGCTGAGGGTATCTTTTATCAACAGCTGATCCCTCGTTTGGAGATGGAACACTTGCATTTGACTGAGTGTCAGAGTGAGAAGGAACCGGGGATTGCAGCGATGGGGATGCGTGAGGCAAACGTGGCGTACTGGGAATGCTAGAGGTGGGTGAGGAGTGAGGGGAAAGGTTGTTTTTGTTTGGGAACCTCTCCGCTACTGCGTCATTATTGACATTGAAATCACCCGTTTTAACATCATCAGAATTGGCATACACTGAGCTGGAATTCATCCCAATGAGCTGATCAATATGTCTGTTACAAACAAAACCAGACTTGAACATTACAGAATACATTACACCACTTAATTGTTTTAATACGATCCCTTCAACCCATTTGTCTTTACAGCGATAATCCCTAATTAGAACAGGTTGATTTTCAAACAAAATCCTTGTTTTCTTAACACCAAAATACTCTTTTTGTTTTTCTTGCTTAAGTTCCACTCTCTTGACCACATTAGGCCTCAATAGATCTAGTCTGGATCTTAAAGGTCTACCAAACATTAGTTTAGCAGGGGTTTCATTCGTAATACTATGAATAGAGTTTCTGTAACTAAACAATATATTACTCAGGGCAATATTTACATCTGCATTTTCTACAAAAGCGCAACTTAACTTATGCTTAGCATACTTAACAGAACTCTCCGCCTGGCCATTAGATCGAGGGTGGTATGGCGGTGAAAATGAGTGCTTCACACCATTTGATACCATAAAATTTCTAAATTCTAATGAAGTGAAAGGTGGGCCATTATCGGAATGTAAGGAAACAGGTAGTCCAAATCTTGAAAATAGCTCTCTGAGCTTTTCTATGGTTACCTTAGCCGAGGTAGAGCTAACTTCAAATACCTCAAGCCACTCAGTATGAGCATCAATCACCACTAAATACATCTTTCCTTTAAAAGGGCCCAAGTAATCCACATGTAACCTCTCCCAAGGAGAAGCGGGATAATGCCACACATGAAGTTCACTCTTGGGAGGGCTAGAATGTTCTCTAAGGCAAGGCGAGCAATTGTTAGCTAGGTCTTCTATTCGTCTATCAATATTAGGGAACCAAACATAATTTCTAGCCACAGATTTCATCTTTACAATACCTAGATGACCCGAATGCAATTCGTTCAGAACATAGTCACACAATTTACTTGGAACAACAATTTTGTACCCCCACATAATAATACCATGCTCTACAGTCAGTTCATCTTTCCTTAAGAAATATGGCTGTAACTCACTATTTTCCTCTGAGATAAAGTTAGGCCACCCATTCATTACATAATTATACACCTTCTTTAAGATAGGATCACTCTGTGTTTCTTTTCTTACATGTTCAAAATTTAGTGGTACGGAACTCTCAGCTATACAATGCAAATAAGTTCCTACCAATTTTGTTTCTTCATTAACAGAGTGTAAGTCAGGTAATGGCATACGTGAAAGAGCGTCAGCATTACCATGTTTTTCAGATTTAACGTACTGAACATCAAAATTATACCCTGATAAAAACAAAGCATATCTCTGCAGTCTACTCGCGGCAAAAACAGGTAATCCCCTTTTTGGGCCGAAAATGCTTACTAAGGGTCTGTGATCGGTACATAAAGTAAACTTCCGTCCGTACAAATATTGGTTGAACTTCTTGACGCCAAAAACAACTGCTAATGCCTCCTTATCTATCTGTGAGTACCCACACTCGGCAGGAGATAAGGTTCGTGAATGAAATGCAACTGGCCTTTCGACACCCTCCTGAGTGACTATGCTTAAAACAGCACCAAGTCCGGTGGAGCTGGCGTCAACTGCCAATTTCACGGGCAGTGTTGGATCATAGTGTGCCAACACAGGTGCTTGCGTCAAGATTTTCTTCACTTCATTGAATGAATAAAGACAGTCTTTGCCAAATTTGAACGGAACATCTTTACGTAGAAGTTTATACATAGGATTTAAAATGGTTGACATGTTTTTAATAAACTTAGAATAATAATTCACAAGACCAATAAATGCTCGAACTTCATTGACTGATTTTGGTATGGGTGCATTCACAATCGCAGCTACTTTATCTTGGGATGTGTGCAATCCGTCTTTATCAATTTTAAACCCTAAATATTCAACCTTACTTGCAAAAAATTTACATTTTTCTTTTTTCACTGTTAGACCACATTCACTAAGACGTTTACACACAGCCTCCAATCGCTTATAATGAGTTTTAGTATCCGGTGCACTAACCAAAATGTCATCTAAAAACACAACAGTACCTTCTAACCCTGCTAAGGTTTGTTCAATGGCCTTTTGAAATACTCCTGGAGCACTCGAAATACCATAGGGCACTCTGCAATAAGAGAAGAGACCCTTGTGTGTGCTAATAGTACAAAGCTTTTGTGACTCAGAATCTAAGGTCAATTGCATAAATGCATTGCTTAAATCAATTTTGCTAAAGTGCCGACCTTTATGCATGCTTAAAAATAAATCCTCAATGCGAGGTATGGGGTTTTTATCAACCTCCAAATACTGGTTTAGTGTGACCTTAAAATCCCCACAGATTCTGATGTCACCATTAGCTTTTAACACGGGCACAATTGGCGTACCCCAATTGCAGCTACGTACAGGCATTAGCACTTTTTCGTCCACTAGACGTTGCAATTCACTCTCAACCTTTGACTTTAAGGAAAAGGGAATGGGTCTTGGCTTGAAATATTTCGGCTTAGCACTCTCTTTCAGAATTAATTCTACTGGTTCGCCTTTGTACTGGCCTAATTTATTGGTAAAAACTTCAGGGAACTTTTTTACTAAATTGTTAACCATTAAATCAAAGTTATCAAATATTTTACTTGAATCGCTAATTCCGTACAGATCGGATTTATTTTTGAAGGAAATGTCTATGCCCAATATTTTAAGCCAATCACGTCCTATTAACGGATGTGATCCCCCTTGGATTACATACATATCAAGAAGTTTATTTACATTCTGATAGCTGACCTTGACTTTAATTTTACCAATTGGAACAATCGGTTGATTGGTATAGGAACATAGCTTTAACTCGCTAGGGTAAAGCGTACAAGAACTTAGATTATTCTTGTAAAATGTATCACTAATAACAGTCACACTTGCTCCTGTGTCTACTTCGAACGTAGTCATTTCACCCTGAACGACAATATCTACCCTTATTGGGTCAACTTTGACTTTCTCGGTATGTTCCTCATACATGACAAACATGTGCTGAATATCTTCGATGTGCAAATCGTCAGCTTGATTTCCCACACAAAAAGCACTTGGCGTATCGGAACATTTTTCCGAACCCACGAAATTGTGTTTTGGCTTTAACATAGACTTATTAAAAGACTTACATTTTGGTGGTCTGGAATGGCCGTAACTATTATTACGCACAGTTGTCGCACTTGTCAACGCACTCGTCGATCGACAAACCTTGGCAATGTGGTTTTTCTTCCCACACTTATGGCAAGTAACACCATACAATTTACACTGATTCTTTACATGCCCAATTTGCCCACAACAGAAACACTTCACACCACCATCCCTGGACACTGAGTTTGACCTGGTCGATGTAGGGTTGTTGATCCTTTGCGTTGCTCTCCACGATGCGATGTGCTGTACTCGGCCGCCGTTGTCGACTCCTTGGACAGCCAAGGCTGCTGCGTTCTTCTCTGCTGCCTCCACTGAGCTGGCAATCTTGACTGCCTGCTCGAAACTCAAGCTGGCCTCTGCAAGTAATCGCTGTTTCGTCGACTCATTCCTGATGTCACTTACTAGGCGATCCCTTAAATAGTCATTTAAGGAAGACCCGAACTGGCAATATATTGACAGCTTTTTGAGGCTTGCGATGTAATCAGCTACCGTCTCCCCCTCATTTTGATTTCTCTTGCTGAATTTGTAGCGCTCAGCAATAAATGATGGTGCCGGGTAAAGATGGTCCTCTACCAGCTTTACTAACTCGCCATACGTCTTTGACGATGGTTTGTTCGGCGTGCACAAATCACGAATCAAATTAAATGTTTTAACTCCCACAACGGTTAAGAGAGTACTCACTTTCTTACTCGCATTTATCTCGTTACATTCCACGAACAATTCAAATCGTTCGACATACGACGGCCACGTGTCTATCGTACTATCAAACTCGCCAACCGAGCCTATTACTCCAGCCATTTCAGAATTACTGGATCACACGGAATTACTTCCTTTATCCTAGCCGTTATCGATCTGTTACATAACGCTAGTTTCCACATAGTTTATCCTCGTCGCCATTTGTGGTGTACCGCTCAATGACTCAAGACAACGTGGTTTTCAGTTCAGCGAGTCCGACTGGCTCGGCGGCAGGTAGGGTAGCAACTCCTCGAGCTCACAACTGCCGCTGATAAGCCGGGGTAGGCGGCGTGCCGGTCGAGCCAATCGAGCCTCATTTATTTCCAGCACAAATACAACAGTAATCAGAGTCATCACTGAAGGAAGAGTTTTCAACACACTCGGAGAATTCACTGGGAGCATTACTATCCTGAAAATAGAAAGTATTTATCACATTAAATCCAATTTGGAACCACATCAAACCCTTCATAATTCACTTTATAATTTGCCTTTGCACTCGTGACTCTTCCATACTTTTAATAAAAAGGCATCATAACTATTTAAAGCTTCAAAATTCAATGCTAAAATATACTATTGTTCAAATTTCATGAAGGACATAATTGAGTAATGCAAGTCCTATCTGTTTATTATTACTTCAAATTACTGTATTTCTCCGAATATATTCCCCCCCCAATTTTGAGGATTCAGTTTTGAGAAAAGTTAAAAAAAAAAAGCATTTGAATACGTCCCCCCCTTTACTTTTACCACAGGCATTTTTGAAAGAAATCGGGGACTATATTCAGAAATATACGATATTTTAAAGTTACATCAAAATATGCATGAATGCATTTTCTTCAACATGAAACAATAACCTCTGCTTTATGGGTCATGGTTCCTTAGTAATCAGCATTTATCTGATTCTTCAGTTTTTACTCAGTGACCTGACTCAGCAATGCTCTAAGGATAATAACTTTAAACGGCTCACTTTTGAGCTGAGATAAAGTGATAATTATTCGTAATAAGCATATTGCTTTCACATGTATAACTTTCAAAGAAATCGGTGATGATCATCTGACACCCCTCACCCTGATTTGAGATGAAATCCCCCTTCTTTACGAGGTAAGATTATTTACAGTTCACCGAGTACCTCTTAAATACTTACATAGAATTCAGCAGAGTTCACAGTGAAAGATGGAACATCATCCTTCTCCACTTCACAAACAACAGGGTTGACATTGACATCCACCTCTTCCAGATCGTCAACATATTGACCACGAACCTAAATACAATTCGACCAAATAATTATTAGAAATATTAATTTCAAATTTTCAATAGATGACCCATCAACATCATGCAACCATCTCCACTCTTGTGTCGACTGATATAGGAATAAGCCCTCATCTCATAAATATCTTCCATCTAGACTGAATGCACCTACAATAATACTCTATGGAAGTTCGATTATAATATACAGTTTACCAAGAATCTCTCAAATACTTACATGTACTTCAGCAAAATTCAAGGTGGAAGATGGAACTTCATCCTTCTCTACTTCACAACCAACAAGATTGACATTGACATCCACCTCTTCCAGATCGTCAACATCTTGACCACGAACCTAAATAAAATTCGACCAAATAATTATTAGAAATATTAACCTCGAATTTTCGATAGATTAACCATCAAAATCATGCAACCATTTTCCGTTTTCAACAGATGAAAATAGTGAAATTTTGGGTATGGATATAGATCTACCGATGGGGATAGATAAGGAGCCGATCTGTAAAAATTTTCTCAGACATTTATGCATTGAAGAACTTACGTTATGGTCCGCAGGATTAGCGGGGAAAACTTCTCCATCTTCAACTGTAGATTTGAGCGGCACACCAGCATGAATGCCTTTTGTTTTCCTCCAACGTGTGCATCGAGGAACTTGTGCGCTGTTGGAATCTTGCGAGTCAGGCTCAAGATAAGCCTTGTAATTTTCTCGCACTCTTACCCTCGGCATGCTGATTGAATTTTGCAAAGCAGTGGGCTATTCGAGTTACAATCGGCTTTTCCTCATGCGTTCACGTTTCGTATCACGATACTGAGCACAAGATCACACAAGAACGAATTCTGATATTCATATGTTTTGGGGTTTTGGTTCAACCCGTTCAACCACTCACGTGGGTAATTTCGGCGCCAATGGTTTTTCTAAGAGACTTACATTTTATGTGTAGCTGCGTGGAAAGTTTCGTAGGAATACTCACATTATGTTTGCATACGTGAAGTACTTTCAGGACGATGTGCGGGCAATCGTCCATACCTCGCAAATTTTAAATTTCGCTCCAAAGTCAACGGACGACTTTCTGAAACATAAAATTTACTTGGTCTTCTGGAGTCCGAGCGAGGAGGAAAGAATAAGGGAACGGCAGGTTGGAGACACGGATGGTGATTTTTATAAGTCCCAAATACTGATTTTAGCTGGTAAGTACTTAGGATTAGTATATCGGTATATTCTCAGAGAAATTTTATGGCTCATACATCTTTTTAACCATTCCACTATACACGTATAAACAAATTGAACCATTAATCCATCAGTTTTCTGCCGACGTTAATCCAAAATGCTTTTAGATATATATGCGAAAGTTGCATATCGATTGTTACCACTAATAGTGGATGTAATCACTGTGATCGCATTGCAAATTTTTGTGGAGCATGTGTAAGTCCATAGCCTTTGCTTCTTCACAGAGACTAAAGAGAAGCTACAGAAGCTGATATCCACATCAAGGGTTCCTGTCACCAAAATTAGGGGCATGGATGAAGAATCGGATGAGGGGAGTAAGACGTTGTTTAACGAAGAATTAACGAAGAAGCGAAAGGCGATACAAGCTGAGAAGGTTAATTAGTTATAATTTATGTTTGTTGCCAAAGGATCATGGCCGCTTTATCACACCTTTACATGAGTATTTGTGCTTCTCTCTCTTGTTCCATCTGTCTTACCTTGACTTCTTCATCCGTCTAGGTGGAGATGAAATTAAAGTGCCAGCAATCAACGGAGGAAAATTGTAGGGCAATTCTTGCCGAGAAGAAGAAGTCTTTGTTAAAGTCTCCCCTAGTCCCTCTAAGTCCAGGGATACAGCGCGAATCCGACTTAGATTACGGTTCGGACTCGAGCTCTGACGGCGGCGATGTAGTCCCCAAAAAATTATTATTGGAGATGGAGGCGAGATACATCCGTCTCAAGAAAAGTATGGTGGTGTTGAGAAAAATAGAAGGAGAGTTTTCAGTGGCCAGCGAGGAGATGCAGTTATTGAAGAAGAAGCTCTGTGAGGTCGAGGAGGAGAATAAAATTTTGAAGAAGCTAAATTATGAACTTCAAGACAAGGTTATCAACAGATTTTCGTCCGGTATGTATTTTATATGTATATGAATCATTTGTCAGGAACAAATATTAAAAAATAGTATGTGCTCATGTCCTTAATTTTTCTCTGTGTTTAATCAAAGCCTCCCCTGGAGCTCCAGAAGAGGCAGCTAGTGGACAGATGCTGAAAAATAATCAGCACGATGTCGAAGATGGAAATGTAAGTATGTCGTTATAGTAATGTATTGCTTATGTTAGTGGTGATTTACTTGGTAGAGTTTTGAGGGAACACTCCTATGCAACTAATTTACCCAGTGGTGCTGTGAGGGTGGGTTTTGGGGATAACCCCCCAGAGCTCATAGAATTACCATTTCACTTAATTGGATTGATATGACTAATAGAACAGTTTAAGGATGAACAATAAAATATCCCTTAGAAAGTCATAAAAATTTTGAACCATTTACCTAAAAATTCTGCAATTTATTAATCTTGCACCTACTGCTTATCCTGGTGGGTATACCATACCCCCACATGCCCCTGTATTAATTAGTTGCACCTAAACCCCTCCCAGCCTTAATTCCTAGCTGTACACCTGAATTTACCTACTTCACCTTGTTTCCTTTCCTTTGTAAAATTATTTTCTCTCAGAACTTCATGTACCTGTACTAATAGACGCATTCCAAGGATTTCGTTGTTCCACCTGTGGTTAATGGTGATTATTTCTCAAACCTTTGGTACATAGTTGGAAGGGAAGGGAATCTTTATTGCATGAGAAGTTAGATTAATCCTATTTTTCTTTAGGTCACCCTTGGAAAGGTTATTTCCCTTCCCAAAGAAAAGTGGGATATGGTAATGAGGAACACAAAAGATTCAATTTTCATAAAGGACCTCGCAGTGGCAGTGTGGGGAAGTGAAGCATTGAAAGGAAGGAGTGTAGATGGAATTCCTTGCCGGCGGTTAATTTCAAAAGGTGCTGTCAGCAAGCCACCTCTGACTCCAGCGAAACTGAATGATATTAGAGGTGAGCATGATGATTGATTTCCAGTTCGAAAATTAGTGGCTTTAAAATTGCATTTCAATTAATATAGACCAGTAATTGTAAGGCTTAAATGTTTCGTGTCTTATGTAGCATGTGTCCAACATTTTTGTTTAACTCTGTTCGTAGCAACTTTTGAAGCTTGGTTGGAGAAGCAAGGAGTGGAAGGAGCGGAGTTAATTGCACGATCAAAGAAATACAAGTCCTATATATCGGATAAGATCATGTATCTTAATCGGAAGGACCGGGCCGTGAATGAAAGAGAAGGCAATAATTTGGAAGCAGCGTGAGTATTTACGTAAAATGTTAAATGTTACATTGAAGATATTCATTGGCATAAACAATTGCTATTCCTAGTGCATACATCCTTTGCCAAAGTTTGCTCCTTTAAAAAAGGGAAGGCTAGTAAGCTGTTATGAATAATAATGTAATGTAGTATCACATGAGGTTATAACTACATGGTAATAATTCAGTTAGAGATTTTTTATTATTTCTAATAATAAGTGGATTAAAATGCTTACCATAGGTAATTAATTGAGCTAATTTATTATTTCCAGGGACTTAAAGGATTAAGCTTACTGTAGGATTAAAACTACAGTAAAACCCCTTATTTACACTTTTCTTGGGACCCAAGAAAAAAAGTGTAAATAGCGGGAAAATGCAAATAGTGGGAAATACAGAATTTTCACTTTTATTCATATGCTGGCTTAGGAAATGTTAATTTTTTAATTGTTCACTAGGCATTATTCCATTAGACATTGTTTCCCTCTGAAGCACAGTGTTTTTGCTGGCAGAAAAAAATAAAAAATATGTAATCCTGTTTTGTCTGCACTGAAAACATCTTTTGGGCTGTAACCTTCCAGAACTCTAATATATTCAGATTCTTTCCACTGAGTTGCTGTCTCTATGTTAACATCTTTGCTTTCACCACTCACCATCTTATATACAAGACTACCTATTTTTGAATCTATCCAACCAACCATTATAGATACCGTGCAATCTTCGATTCTCAATCTTGTGGGGAAATACCTTTTCTCAAGGGCCTTTGGGCCTGTTTACACGATACTTTAACACGTACGAGTTAATTTCTGCTTGCATGAATGATTTTTATGGACCGGAACAGGACATGTATGAATGTAGGCAGGGGCAGATACAGGATTTTTTCCTGGGAGGGGCACAGAGGGCCTGACAGGCAAAAGACCTTGTCTTAATTGAGATTAAAAACAAGATTTAACAATGACTGTACGAAATTCTCTTAATTTTTACATCAAAGTTATTCTTATTGAATTAAATGATCGTGCCTCCTTGAGTAATACACAAAACAAAGCGAACGTAATTATGACCATCAGGGGTGGATCCAGGATTTCTTGCTGGGGTGCACAAGCAATGCCGTGATTTTGTTCTAGAGGGGGGGGCACAATGATACCACGTTATACAAAACAAACGCAATGATAACGGGTCCATATTAAAAATCTTTCATACTTTTAAGAGTCTGGGGGGACACGTGCCCCCCCTCCCATTGATCCTCCTATGATAACCCTATTCAAATTTTCTCTATTTTTTTAAGCATCTGGGGGGGGCACGTCCCCTGCCCCTAAATCCGACTATGAATGCGCATTAACCAAATTTGAACAGGTTCTATTTTCTGTTCATGCGTACGGACACATGTTGGGTGAATATACGGTGCATTTTCATGTTCATAATTTAGACATTAACTTGTACAGGTTAATGTACTATGTAAACAGGCCTTTAGATGACACCATTTGCAGGGACATGTGATGATCTTGCACCTAAAAACTACTCTTTTAGAATTCGTTCTATTTATTCTTACCTGGAATTCTTCACATGTATTCTTTTTTTGATAAATGTCCGCACTGGTTTGCATATTTTACGATGGCATCGAGATTTTTCACCACGGTATTGAATGTTGAGACTGGAAATCCGATCGGATTGCCGGTCTCCACATTTGAGTTGCTTCACCAGTGTTTGAATCGATGCCGGTTCTGGTGAGGGAATCAACTATCTTTAAAATTTTCGTTTTCTTGTCAGTTAAAGTCCATTTTTCACCTCGAATTTCCATTTTCAACCCGGATCAATTCTACTTCCCGTACGAATTGAGGGTAACTCAGCAACACTCGAGTATCTGAACTACCCCTCCGCGATCAAATGCGTAGTACAAACTGTCATGGGACTTAATAATTTTTTAAAGTTACAATAGTTTGCGATACACTGCTATTTGAATGGGATAATTCAAGTTTCAATAAGTTTTTTAAGTATTTAATTAACCCATAATTGCTACGCAACTATTGAATGAAGTCAGCGCAAATGATCCCAGTTGTCGGCCAAGTTTTATATTTCCGGCATTTATCATGTTTCATCACGTGTCAACGGTCAACCAAAGAACAGTGAAGTGAGCAGTTAATTTTCACCTGAGGTACTGTAAAATTTTCTGATAAATATATTTTGATGTTTACTTTGGAAGCTTTTATTTGTTTAACCAGTGGCATTTTACCCATTCCATAAGTGTATTGCACGTAAGGGTGCAAATTTTTAAAGGTAGTTGCATGGGGAAATAATATGGGATTGATTTGATGCATATTCTATTTGAAGGGACATGATACCAATTGGAAACAGAGAGTGTTTGTTTCAGCTACTGAATCCGCTACGATACATTGTATGAATGTATCGTATTGCTATTAAACTGGTAGAGTTCAGTAGATGTTCAGTCCAGCTACAGTACCTGGTTATGTACAGTATTTTTTCGGTTCAGTTATGAAATACAGTGTATTTTCAGTTCAGCTACCTGACCCGGTTAAATCCAATATGTTTTCTGTACATCAACCGAACCCGGTTGAATCCAGTATGTTTTCGGTACAACAACCGAACCCGGTTAAATCCCGTATGTATTCGGCTCTGTTACTGGACCCGGTTAAATCCAGTATGTATTCGGTTCAGCTACCGAACCCGGTTAAGTGTTTCAAAAAGCAGCTTAGTAACCGAAACCGGTTGGTCAAATTTTCAGCTGGGTTCACATTTATTTGTGTTTATGCTATTTGTCATACAAACATTACAACTTTTACAAAATTTTTCAATTTCATCATTTAAATTTGGCCACCAAAAATAACCTCTGGCTAAATTTTTCATCTTTGACATTCCCATATGAGTTTGAATGCAGCTCAGTTAATAAATGAATTTTAAACTTCTCTCGAATGGCTATTCTATAACCCCACATGATTGCTCCATTTCCAATATACAATTCATTTTTCCTTACAAAATAAGGCTTCAATTCCAATTAATCGCAAGTATCTAACCATCCTGACTTAATGTAATACAAAACCTTACTAAGTCCTTGTCTTTTTTGTAGCAATTCTTATTTGATCATTATCAATAGGTACACAATTACTAACTAAGTTGATATAATCATCCACAAAATTCTCAGTTTCATCATTAATGTCATTTTCATCAACTGGTAAATGTATTTTATTGTATAGCCATATTCAGACAGAAACAATGCCCACCTCTGTAACCGATTAGCTCCCATTTGTGGAATACCTTTATGTACACCAAATAATGCTAACGAAGGCCTGTGATCTGTCTCCAAAATGAATTTTCTTCCCAATAAGTATTGAAAAATTTTTTTTTATTGACCAATAAATTGCTAAGGCTTCTTTGTGAATTACAAAATAATTCATTTCAGCAGGTGGTAGAACTCTTGACGCAAAGCATATAGGTTTTTCCTCACCATTCTCAAAAATATGCACCAACACCCCAGCAATTCCCTTACTGCTGGCATTGCAAATCAATTTTACTGGTAAATCAGGATTATAATGCACTAATATCTCATCTGATGACATAATTCTTTTAACTTGAATGAAAGCTCTCTCACAATCATCATTCCATTCATATTTTACTCCTGTTCGCAACAATTTATACAATGGACCTAATAATTTTGACGAATGTATTAGGAACAAATTTCCCATAGTGATTGCAGGTACCAACGAAAGATCTAACCTCAGTCGCATCTGTAGGCCTGGCAGCTGTAACTATAGCTTTGCAAGGATCCTTCCTAATTCCCGCAGCATCAATAATATGACCTAAATATGAAATTTCTGTTTCACAAAATTTACATTTATCAAAATTCAATCGAAATGCAGCTTCTCTAAGTCTGGAAAAAACTAACCTCAAGTTATGTAAATGTTCTTCATCACTTTTACCAGTGACTATCACATCATCCAAGAAATTTTTTACACCATCCACACCCTGTAACACTTTTTCCAACTCTTTTTGAAAAATGGAACAAGCAGGCTTCACACCAAATGGCAAACTACAGTAGATTCCGGTTAATGGGTCCACCGGTTACTTGGGGCAAATCTTGAGGAACCGAATCCAATTGAAGAATATCCCAGAGTTTTCTCCGCTTAATTGGGACAGCATGCCGCTTTATTGGGCCATGAGTAGGCGACTCTATGCTCGCGACGAAATTAAAATTTTTTTGTATCAGAATACTGTTTTTTATATTTTCCTTCTTTAATTTAGTCTTATTTTTCTCAAGTGTACCTATTCTTGCCTTAATCTTAAAACTCTTGTTCTTATATCATCCGTGTGAGGAATCGGATTCCGTTTCCCGACCATGAAACCTCATTCAACGTAGTGATGTGTTCAAGAGGAGAGGACTCCTGTGGCAGGCTATAGGTGATAGAATGAGCCCGGGATAGTTAGAAAGAACTAATGACAACCGTGGTGAGGGTGTAAGAGCGAGTACGGGCCAATTTCTAGGAATTACTGGCTGTTTTTGAACAGAGGAGACGGTACGAGGCGAACAATTTTGCTTACAAAGAGCTTTTTGTTTGCAGCATCTTGAACAAAATTCAACTTACTCATGAAATCTATCCTTTTAATTCCTTTTCCTCTATACAACTGAGTAGTCACTATTGGAAAATTAAGTTTCTTCGTTCCTTTCTCTTTTTCCCATCACTCTCCCAGTAGTCTATGCATGCACAAAAGACACTTTTCTCTTCACTTGTACCTAGTCATCTGTGAACTAAGTCTAAAACCAGTTTAAATGGTGCGCATATTTGGTGGGATTTATCTCGTGCTCTACGATCTAAGTGAACCTAAGATAAGTGATATTTTTTTAGTTCTGAGATTCAGTGACGCTCCATTTCTTGAATAATAGGCCACGTTAAGACCTTTTACTCGCTGAAATTTGCTATACTCGACAAAAATAAAGATTATCCTCGATCCAGTCATCTTCGTTTGGCTGAGATTACCGGGATGCCAAAATTGACGATAGCTCAGTTATTGAAGCAACAGGATAAACTAAGAGAGGAATGGAGTCAAAAAGGAAAGCAAGCATCGTCTATGAAATGCAAGCGTCAACTTAAGGATCCAGATGTTGAGGACGCTTTTGATCAATGGTATTCCATAGTAAGCGATCGAGGGATTTGTGTAAGCGGTCCAATATTAAATAAGAAGTCGAAGGAACTAGCTTTGAAACTTGGTCATGACCATTTTAAGGCAACAGATGGTTGGCATCTCGATGAAGACCAAAAACGAAATAAAATTCAAGAGAGCTAACGGAGAAAAAAGTGCTGATGTCGTGAGTGCAGAGGAGTGGAAATTGAACAAACTGCCCAAGTTACTCCTGAATTTTTGCGCCGATGGCATTTACAATGCCAATGAAACGGGACTGTAATACCGAGCAACACCAAATGGCTCTTCTTATTACAGTCATGTAGGACCAACGGGCTTCAAAAAATCGATGAATCGCGTCACTGTTTAGTATTGTTTAAATGTTTCGGGAACTGACAAAAAACTCTTCTGGCAATTCTGGAAAGTGCTAAGCCTCAATGCTTTAAAGGGTTAAGAATAAGCAGTTTACCATCAGAGTACCAAGCCAATAGCAAGGTAGCGATGACAGTGAGTCTCTTTACGCAATGATTGACCAGTGGGGATAAAGAATTAGCATGGAAATCAAGAAAGGTTCTTCTTGTACTTGAAAGCTGTACGGCACATGCCAATTGCCAAAATGTGTGTTAAAAAATTATCAGTTGGAATTTCTGCTTGGAAACATAACGTCCTTGGAGCAACCAATGGATATGGGGATCATAAAAAATTTGAGAACACTTTACCGTGGGAAATAAGTAGATAATATTCTAGAATCTATAGAAGATAACCTTCTGATATCATCATCCACCGCCAACGCGCTAAGCTCAAAGGTGAACATTCAGCAAGCAATATTGTTTCTGGCTAAAATGGATGTCAAATGTCAAAAAATTCAACATTGTTTTTTCATTGCGATTTCTAAAGTTTCAGTGCAGTGTACAACATTACAGCAGAATCTGAAAATGTATTCAACTCCAAACTGTGCCACATAACAAGCCATGAAGAGCTCGATTATATTCACTGCAATTTGGACCAATGAAAACTGTGAACTTGATATTGCTGAAACCATATTACACAGGCAACATTGAAGCTGAAGGTGAGGATGGTGATGGAGATGAAATCGCACCTGAACGTAGCTAAGTGATAACTCTGGATGCAAGGAGGTTCATTGAGGGTTTGCGACTCTTCTTCATGTGAAAGGCAATGAAGATAGCCCAAGGTCGTCATTGGATTTCTGTGCCGACTTGGGTCGTACGACGAGGATGACGAGAATGCTGCAGAGAACATTAGAAAAATTCCTTGGGCGACGAGATACGATTTGAAATGAAAGTACTTGCATGTTTAGGAATTTAAGGAATCACATATTATAAACTAATTAACCATGAATTTTTCTTCAATAGGAGTTAGTAAATGACATTCATCCAGCATCGCCTGAGACTGTGAAAAATATTTTCAACTAAGATTACTATCATTCTTAAAAATGTTAATAAATTAACTAATCTCGCTGATTTATTAAACAAATTAATAGTTTAATAAACGTTGTTTGCATTATAACCATTCTTTAGTCTTCTTTCTATCATTCAAAGTTTGTTTATGTAGGTACATGTATGGGATAGTTTGCTTAATTGGGACAGCTGCTTAATTGGGGCAAAGTGTGCCTGTCCCGATGTGTCCCAATTAACCGGAATCTACTGTATTAGGAATATAAATACCTCTATGTGTACTCCATGCCAACAAAGGTTTTGTTTCTTCCCCTAGCTCTAATTGATATAAGCATTTGACATATCAAGTTTTGAAAATTTCTTGCCACCTTTTAACTGCTTGAAATATTTATTCCACTTTGGGCGTGACAAGATTGACATCATCAAGATAACGATTAATAGTAGCCTTGTAATCAGTACATAACGGAACATTAAAATTAGGTTTAAGAACTTAGGTTTAAAACCGGAGCAACAAAACTACAATGGTAACTCTGTAGCCAGAGGTTTTCAATCATGAATTCTTAACTGAGAGACTTATTATTAAATGCATTATTTGTTTAAGTGTTCTTCTAGTAGTGTTTAAAAAACTCATTCCAAAATCCAAAGAATAAACACTATGTTTTAAAAGGTAGTAATAGTGTCCTATGTGGCAATGATTTGCTAGTGTATTGAGTAAATATTTTCACAAGCTACCTCTTTACTATGTGGACTGATGTTGATGATATGGTGATGCTTTTTGAGGTATTCAACATTATTCTTCATCCTTTCTAGTAATCAAAGGGATTAATCACTATCGCAACGTCCAATCAAAAGACTACAGTTCTCAAATTTTCAGATGATGGAAAGAAGGAGTGGTGATGAGGTTGGAGCTCATTTCAGGATTTGTGTTTTTTGAGTGAAATCTTAAGCAGAAAGCATGGAGAGAGAAGAAAGTGAGAGGGAGATGGTATCATAGAAAAGGAAGATAAAATCATAGTTAAATATAATGCCAATTTTAAAGTATGTGTATTGAATTCACCTCTTCCCTAGTGAAATATCTCTTTTCTAGTTCCTAAGAGTGATGCATCATTAGAAAGGAACCAATTTTACGGCAATAATGGTGGCACAAATTTTGTTGGGATACTTTTTCTTCCTTAGTATATGTGGTAATAACAAGGATATGATTGAACTGAAAACATTAATATTTGAAACTCAAGAAGAAAATGACGATAAACAGATAATATATGATGTTTGACTATCTGTTGAGCTTCCCCTCCCATATTATTGATAATTTGTGCTCTACTCAATTTATCAGACTTGTAACTGCTAATGTGTATTTTGATCATAAACCTCCTTACAATCAATTATAATTGATGATGGGATACGTGATACAAAGTAGATAACAATACAGATTTCTCAATTCAAATACATTGTAAACAACTATATTTTTGATAGCATAGAGGAAATATGATATCCAGGCATGGGCTGAGAAACCTTAGAACCATTTCATAAGCGCATCAATGCCTTGATGCAATTTCGGAACGGCTGCATCAAGGTCATGCGTTGATGCGCATGATGCGTGATTCGGAACGCACCCATGCTGATGCATGATTCGGAACGGCTTGATGCGATATGAGCGGGAAGTATTCCCCCGTTCAAAATACCCGCAGGCACCCGTGCTGGAAGATAGTTCGGGTTAAGCGATAACACAATGATTGATATGCCGAAATTTAATGTGCATAGTACTTATGATGACGAAAAACGTTTATTGATGCGTATGTTAAAACTTAATTTTATTCATTACGGTCGTTCGAAAGTTCCAAGCCGTAACTTGCAACTCATATTTACTTAAAATACTGATAGACTGAGCGAATTGACGGGAATTTTTGCAGCTTACTCGAAAAACCGTCAATAAGGAAGCGTAGTGTATAGTATATCTCAGCCATCAGTGAGTTTTACGGGTCAAATTGTTTTGAAGAGACGATTTTTACGATCAATAGTATGTAGATTTAGCTGCTAGACATCAATTTATGGCTTTCCGACAAGATATACGACTTGAAAACAATTTTTTTTCATAAAAATCGGGAAGGAATACTTAATACGTCGATAAAATTTTCACAAACACTTTGTCATACTGCATATACAATGCTTAAAAATTAACTCCAAGACATTTTTATTTAAGTATTCTACCGCTTGGTATTAAGGTAGGTTTGCATGGAGCATTCCAAAAGTCCCCCTTGCCCTCATTGATTTCCCTCCTGAATTCACAACTTCATCCTTTTCATGCTATCTAAAAATCCTATTCTCTCCTTTGTTTACCCAACATTCTATCCCCTAATAGTGTTTTCAACATCCACTCCCAGCTCAGTACTTGCCTAATCCATACTTCCTGTCTCCTTTGAATGCTATCCAGAAGCTGTCTCTCCTCACTCAACATGTCTCGCACTTTGACCTTCTTTCTTCTCTCAGTCCACTTCACTTTCTCCTTACCCACATCTCGAACACCTCCAGCCTCTCCCATTCTCCTCCCTAAGTGCCCATGTTCCCACACTGTAAAGTGCTATACTCCAGATCAAAATGTTACAAATTTATCAACCAATGTACTGTCTGTAAGCAAGCTAGTTAAAAAGACACAGCTGTCTTGTTTAATGAATCTGGGTACAGCTTATTTGATGCCAGATCTTTGGAAGTAAAAGGAGTGATCTAGCCACTAGTTTAGAAGAAAATGGCATATGTTGTCAAGATTTGAAACAATATAATTCATAAAGTAAAAGTAATGCAACTTGTTACGTAGGATTGACTGTCAAAGCAGTAGAGGACTGTTTGCTAAGTCTGTGGTACAAGAGTAACAGACTTGTGACAGAGTAACATGCAGGTTATAATGTGGTTGTCAGTGGTGTGGATTGTCCCCCTAATATGTAATACATTTCAGCCTTGTATAGCATATGTTGATGGCATGTTAGCAAAGAAATGATTCGAGATAAGTGCTAGAATGGAAGCTGTATGTAATAAATTAAGTCTGATCCTCTCAGAATTGTGTGGTCTGATGGTATTATAGGTGAAAATATATTTATATTATTTATGCAAAATATACATATAAATTCAGGGGTAAGGAAAGAAAGGGATAGGAACATGGAATAGAAAAAGGACGAGAACAATGTATGCTCACCTTCACTGATGACTGCACAAGAAAGGTTTTTGTTTTCTTTATTAAAAGTAAGGAGTCTCATTTAGTCCTACAATGCTATACAATTTTTAAGGCAAGCATGGAGAATGAGACAGGGAACAATATGAAATGCCTGCATACAGATTATGGGGGTGAATATATGGGTCAGGCATAACAGGGGAGGTTAAGGGCATGTGTGATAAAAGATTAAACTACAAAATCTTATAATCTTCAAGCAGAAATGATTCGCTGAGCAAATAGAAAGCTAGGTACAAACTCTCTGGCATCAATTTACCAAAATATTATTGGGTTGAAGCTTGTTGAGAAGCTGTATATCTCGAAACAGTACCATCCAAAGCAGGAGGGAATGCATTACCTGAGGAGAGATGGTCTGAACGAAAATTTAATCGAAGACATCTAAAAGTATTTGGATGTATTTTCTATGCTTATGTGGCTACAGAGCAATGAAAGATGCTGGATGCCAAATGCAAAAAGTATTGGCAATTGTGAGGAGTCAAAAATGATATTTTTTGACTGACCCTGATATTGCGGGAAGATTCATCGAAGCATGTGATGTAGTATTCTTTGTAAATATGTTTAGGGAGCTCAAGCTAGTCCAAATACCTCTTGGTAACTCTTTCATTCTACCTAGGCTCTTAGGGGATAAGGGATAATTAGTTACTAGCCTCAACCTGACAGTGGAGAGAATGGCAGAGCTGAACTCACAAAGGTACCCAAGTAGTGAGGGGAATATCAGAATATCAAGTAATGAAGACTCTATTCCTGAATCAAGTTGTGAGGGCAATGACAAAGTTCCAACTAATGTCGACAGTAGTTTTGAGAGTAATCAAGAAAATGAGTCAGTGTTTGGAAGCAAGGAAGCAGAAGAGACGTTTTCTTTAAAAAATGGAGTGGCTCGAAAATTACCAGATCACATAATCTCCTTGTCATCTACTAACTTGACCTGCAATCAACCTTTGTCTCATAGAAGCAGGTTTGAATGTAGCTCCTGCAGTGACCCAAAAACTTTTCCTGATGCTCCATTTCTAATTTTGATTGGTTTTCTTATGTATGCAATGATTTGTACAAGGCCAGATCGCGTCTTTGCAGTGTCAAACTTAACACATTATGGTCCGCACACGTGTTTTTACGTGTTTCCGCCGCCAGCGCTTATGTGCCGATCACGCGTTTTTACGTTTTCACGTTTTCATGCAGTGCAGTCTCCTGCTGACCTCTACGGATTTATTTGGAACTATTTCGACCTAGTTCTGGTTTGTGCGTCTTCAGGTAGCTTTACTGTTTGTTTTTGTGAAATTTTTTTCTTATTGACGTCTTTTTTATCGACGTTATAATAGTTTGAACATATATTGAGGCCTATGGCATAAAATATGACCGGCCCCAATGGCTAGTCTAGTTTAAAGGGTGCCGGACCAAGATGTGTTAAGAAGGTTTATTGATGATTTTACAATGCAATACTGGGCATATGCAAAGAGTATATTAAGATATTTTAATGGGAACTATAAATTATCTTATTCTTAGTCAGGAAAGTTTCTGGAGGGATACAAAAATGCTGACTTTGCCATTGACAAAATAGATTGAGTGTCCTGTACTGGATACATGACAAGTTAGTTAATGGAGCAGTAGCTTGGGAAAACAAAAAGCAGTGCTGTGCAGTGGCTATGTATACAATAGAAGGCGAGTATGTAAGTTAGGCAGCTGGAGCAAAAAAAACTTGGCACTGATGTGGTGCATGGAAGGTCAAAGAACAGAGGTTAGACATCATTTTGTTAAAAACTCTGTTGCCATAGGAAAAAATAATTGCTGATTACATGTTTACAAAATATGGTAGCAAATGTGCTTCCAAATGGGCTTAACAATGGTAAGCATTTGAACTGCATTAATGAATAGAATTTTTTAGCTGATGGAAGCAACTAGTTGAAGGGAGGTTTTTGTGCTTGTAACCTACTTGCAAAGTTAAGAAATAAATAGCTACAATGTGTTAAGGTAGTTTGAGCGAAAAATCAATCATCATAGAATTCTATGATTTTTATCTCATTGTAAAGAAAAAGTCTTGATCTTTCCAGTGATATCATAATATACACCCCTTACCGGGCTAAATTCAGAGATATTTGTGAGCAAAGAGAAGCTGATTTACATGGCATAGATAGGAGCCATGCGCTTTGGCGACAGTATTTATTTAAAAAGAATTATTTCCCGTACATAGAAATCGACGAAAAACTAACTGAGTGTAGTAAACTTCATTTATGAATTTTTGGTTGCATTAAAATTATAGGTCACCGGTAGTATAATTAAAATATAAAAGAAAAACTTTTCGTCGAAAAGGCATTTCCTGCAGACGACCGGATGCCGGAAGTTTCGGCTTGGCAACGCTGCTTTAGAATTAAACGTAAACAAACATGATCGCATACAAGGAATAATTGGAAAAGGAATAACTGGATATAATTGATTGCGTAAGAGTTTAGTGTACTGACTTTCCATATTGTCGCAGTAAATTCCAAGTACAAAAATTACTTCGTGGTGGACATTGGGAAGTGAAATATGAGACTCGCGATTCCTGATACTATTTGGGTTTCTGTAAACTTCGAATGAAGAGATTTCTTATGTGTACGTAAATATTATTTGGCATGCTTTGGGAGGAAAGATATTACCGATTTTACGCATACTAAAGGTGTCTGCGTATTTACTTTCACAAGTACGATTCTCCATCCGCATTAATGAACTTGCTATTTGTGATGAAATCGAGTGGCTCAAACCATCTTTTAGGTATGAGCCGTGCGTGAAACCTATTGAACAACGTTAACAGGTAGTTATTGACAAGTACTTTTCATATTTAAGTCAACGCAGTCCGAACCTTACATAAACGAAAGGACAGGATTCATGGCGAGATATTATGAGTGTAGTCATGCGTTTACACTTAAGTCAAACAACACATTTCGTTTATGGTAAAATTCTGTTGAATCATCTCCCTTTTGGAAATCAGAATTCATCCCACAATGCATAAAACCTACTAAATCTTGTTGCCTTAACCGAATTTGAGGAAACCTATCGAAAAAATGAATGTATAACCAGCCCTCCGAATATATTAACATTGGTCGACATCGATTTTAAATTACCTATGAATGCAGAGCTGACTACTAACCACGAAGCAATCAAACGAATCTAATCTTTAGATAGAACGTTACCGAAATATAAATTAATCTTCCAATAACAGTCATATTGAGTCTCAAAGGAAGTGCATCTTGCCATTTCCTTACAACAATCCCTTAGGAACAAGAAATTCACACCAAATGGACTTCTGCTTACATCATTACAGAGATACTATAAGCTAAAAAATCACAATATTGTGCTTCAACCACTAAAATATCCATAACACTATTCTAAATGAAGCTTGCCATTCATCTTGATGCCTACTGCAATACCCCTTACCTTTAGTTAAATTGGATACAATTTCAATATTCTGCTTTTCATCTCATGGCCCTATTCTGGAAATATATGCACATAGTTACCAACTTAGGGTTTGTAGGAAGAAATCAGACAAAAAATGATATATTACTACACTTCTGGTATACATATTTATTATTAATACATAACAAAAATTACAAAATATTTTCAGAAAAGCACTCTACAATGTTACATATATGTAGCAATACACATTTCAGTTTCACTGAGTGTTGGCTAAGAACATAAAAAGGAGAGCCAGGGCTCCCAAGAGACATTAAATTGGCTACTATATACTTTGTTTGTTTGTATATGAGGTGTTTCTCTGCTGTCTTATCACTCTAACTTGCTTGTGATAATGTTCCCTCATATTTCCAATGTAGTAGTGGGATTTTTTCCTTCAAATCAGTGTTAAAAAAATACACTTCAGGCATTCACAGTAAATTTTGAAGAAATGGGCAGAGGCTAGTCTTAAAAAGAAACATTTCTTTGTTAGCATTCAACACTGCATATGCCATGTGCCCCACTCTAGCAGAATAGAAGAAAAAATGAAGGCTACAGTAAGGAGGCAAGTTACAGTCCCTGTGAAGCAACTTAGGTTGTTCCCGAAGTCATTGTAAGAGCAAAAGATATAATACGAAAGGGAATATGTTACCAATGTTAGCTATGTAAGCTGATCTTGATTGTGCTTAACTTCAGGAGCCAATAGCATTGAACATGGAGACCACCAGATTTGCCTTAACCTTATTTCTACATAATATGGAGAAGCTGGTGGACATTTTCAGGTTAATTTTATATATAAAGATATTTATATACATAGAGTGGAACACAATGTCTTTCAGTAATTAGATGGCAATTAGTTAAACAGTACTTTAAAATAACTTTCACCGATGCAAATAATAATAAAATCCTTGCTACCCTTTTAACAACAATCCCTTGGGAGGGACAGCATAATTTTCTTGCCAATCAAGGTGTGCAAAGAAATTGATCAGCCCTATCGACAAAATCCCACTAACAATTCAGGAGGGAGTTTCTAAAGAGTCATTCTCACTCAAAGGCGTTGACGCATTAACCAGTATACAAGATAATCACCCAAAAGAAAACATGGAAAAATTGCCCAATATTATGTCACGCAAACCTTTAGACCCTTGCAGCAAACCTGAAGATACTAGTTAAAATACTCAGGAGACACCTGTTACCACAAGCCAGAGGACGTGGGGAGAATCTTAAAGAAGCTAAAAAATCTCTAATAGACTTTACAGTATGACCATTGCTACTATGTACATTTAAACCATGCTATACATAAGGCATAAGATAATTTATCAGTCTTACTCTTTTTAATTTTCTCTTTTTATTTATCATCTTATTTATTTATCATACTCTTTAAGTTTTCTCAACTCCTCAAAATATTTACTAATAGCCTCAATAGACTTGTGAAACTCTATTCTCCTTTGGATGGTAACATGGGGCTTACCATTGATACTCTCTCCCATGTGTACTTAATCTTATTCCCTCAGTTCCACATATACTGAGTATTTCCACCAGCTTCTCCATATTAATGCCAGCTGTAGCCATTTGGGAAATCATTAAGCTTGAAATAACACTCCACAGGGTTTGTAACATTCCCACCTTCTGTGTCTTCTACACATTGCACAGATAGTCCTGCATACATCATACGCAAGTAATTTTTTGGAGTGGTAATCAATGACAGACCCATGCCCTGTGAATGTAAAAAGAAAGACATTTTAACTGTTAACATAATAAAGAGGAACAATTTATGCATAATTTATTTCCCAGAAAATATGATGGAATTTACCAGATTTACTGTTGTATGATTACCCATTGCCTTTCTTCTGCCATCCATAATCATAAGAGGCAATGATATCTACCTCAGCTCCATCATTGCACTGCATAGGAGACTCTTCACTGGGAGTCATGCCACTGAAATAAATTATGTATACTGAATGAGGGGCCACATATTAATTAGCCAATGCACTGCACTTAGATTTCTGTGACTGGGTGGAATTAAAACTAAGGAATAGAAATAGTATGATAACATTGGAGGTAATCTACCCCTTAACTTATGATGTTCTTGATTCAACATTAGGGAGGACATTGTATATGTGTCAGACACTTATACCCTATCATTGGTTAATGTGACACAAATACATTTTGCCATTTTGGAACTCATTAGCCTAACTAGAACATTAATCAGTATGTATAATGAAGTATTACTAAAATTATAAATTGCAATATTTCCACTGAGTTTTATTATGACAAAACGCGTTTCATTGCTACAAACAACATTATCAATTGTTGTTGTCATAATAAGACTCAGTGGAAATATTGCAATGTCTTTTTAATTGTACTAATATTAAAGACCACCATATTGTGCCCAACATCATACCAGATATAGTGAAGTAGGTTGTAATTATGATAAATGTAGGAAAGCAACCACAATCAGGACAGAACCATCAAGAACAACAGGGAGATGATGTCGATGGATAGGAACATTTTCCTGCAATATTATTTCCACTAGTAAAATATGATTATATGCAATTCTTTTGGAAAGATAAGTTCAATGTGATCATTAGCATTCACTCAATGCAACATTAGGAATTTGAAATGAATAAGGGTATGCAATTAGTATGTACAGCCTTGACTTTAAAAAATTAACGACAGAGAAAATATTTCTTCACATTGCATAAAAAACAGGTTGTGAGAGAAGGATGAACATCATAAGTGGAAAGGGTATGGCCACGGAAACAAAGCTGATTGAATTATAACTAATACTCCTCTTCTGGCAAGCACATGCAAATAGCTGTTAGAGGAGACAGGTAATCCCTTTAAGAAATCAAGAAAAAGTTTTTGATCCACGAAAAATATTGAAAGTCTTAGATAAATAAGTAGCATGTAAAATTATGACATAGAGTAATAGTTGCAACACTGAGCACACCAGTATAAGGGCTGTGCTGAGTACTTTACCTCTTTAAGAAACAATGACTAAGGAATAATAATCAAGGAGAAATTAGATTGTCTTCAATTGCTGAATAAATACTTAAGATATGGATACTATAGTTGAAAATATATGTTAGATAGACTTCTAATCCTATGACCTGATAACAGATCACCATAATTAATCAACTTATAATCCACATTAACACAATCCAGCAATTATTGATTTTCTATGTTAAAAACAGCAAATCTGTGGTAATTCTCTGGTTCTAAATATCAAACACTTTATATAGCTCACATCACCAAATTCCAGTCAACAGTCACTTAATCGATAATGATTTCATCCAAAGGAACCAATAACAAATTACATTGAAGGACAATAAAAAATTAAATGAAACTAATTTAAAATTACACTTGAACAAAGTAATCATCAAAAAAATTAAAGCCTCTGCATTTCCTAAATTTTAGTTTATATATTGGACCTACTACTGATAATGTTCTTGGAATGCAATGTACATGGAAATAAAAAGCACACCGACTGAATATTTCCAAGAGATATGAAAGAACGTAATGCAACCACAAGGCACATTTAAAAAAAAAAGAATTAACTTTCACATTGGGTTTCGGGGGACCAATAACGCTACTACTTATAGTCTCATTTTTTAAACTGATGCGGTGAAACTTACGGTGTTAAGGCCAAAGTGAGAAGCTTCTCCACCTCCACAGCTTCCGTACTCGATTGCATCTTCAACCTTTGACCCCACAGATCGCTCCTACCTTTTCCAAGTGGAATTGGCGACAGACGGAATAATTAGGGTTGCCAAAACCCGATTCATTTGCTCATTCCCAACACATGACAGGACGCACACTATAAATGAAATAAAAAAATTATTTTCAGCTAATAACATATTTCCATTTTTAAATTCGCAATGAGTTATTTACTAGAGCACTTACCTATATTCACTGAACGTTCGAGAAGAACTCTTCTGTCCCTTCGTAAATTCCTTCTTCCGCACAAACCGCCCCGCTTTACTAGTGGATGACTTCATCGTTAAAGCAGAGAAGGCTGAAAAACTGGCATATTTCACTAAAAAGTTAGAGAAATACTCGACTTTCTAAAGTACATTTCAACACCGAAATCTCTGCACTCCTGTAACGCTTCAAGCCATTCACTTGTTTCTCTGAATTTCTAGTTGCTAGTTGAGAGTCGCACCAACCTAAGAAATTTGACGTTGTTGCCAAGTCGAACGTCTCTTTGACATATGTCATTTCTAGCGATACAATGCTTTAAAATAGCTTTCTAATATAAGTAACCCTTAAATTTTTATGTTTGAACATTTCAGATGTCAGGATATCGTACTCCAAGTCGGGATTAAGTCCATACTATATTAAGGAAACTTAGTATTATATTACTAAAAGTACCGTTGGTACCTTTGGTAATAAGTCAAGATAGAGTTTAAAATACGTATATTTTGTTCATTACCGAGAAAAATAAGCAACTGATGCAAATATTTACCCGACAAAAAATTATAAAATTGTATCGTTAACCTTAAAAACTCTTGATACTTGTAAAGTTTGAGAAGATACAGTCGCTGTTGTGACTACGGATCTATCTCGCTCAAACCACCTTAAAATAGTTCTTGGAGTGTAGGTCAATGTCTCATTTTTCAACATAGGTACATATTTTACTGTTCCGAGTGATAAAAAAGCCTAAATCACAATAAAATTAAGTACATTTTGGGGATTGGATAGTTGGGCATTGTCCATTTACTTAGAGTGGCATTCATCAAATAGAATTTAGCATTTCCTCCTGATTTTACAAAATTTTATATGGTGTAATTATGACTGAAAATTGAACGTAAACATTGAAAACCGGTAATCACTATAGTTATGGCGATTTCCGATTTTCAATGTTTTTGTTTACTTTTCAATGTTTGATATCATATGATGCAGCTTCTTAAGACAGATACCCAAGTTCAACTGAGAACCATTTTGGAAACCCATTACTTGTGAAAACATTGATAGAAGTGTGCCTTTAGTTGGATAGCATTTAGGAGGACACTGAAAATAAGTTGGCCGCGTCATCAATGCGTCGACTAAATAGTATTTGGAGCCAATTTATAAACTAACTGCAGTACTGGCAATACGTATTTATCCGGGCTTACCAAATCACACGCTATGAACAAAACAATTGCACTGAATACTCAATCAACTCGATGGGATTCTTCAAGCACGCATCACTGCAGTGTACATGTAAATCAAGCACACATCCATGATCCTTGCATAAATAAATTAATTGATGATGTTATTTATCACGGCATCACTACCCTGAATGTCCCTTTACTTGTGGTACCATAACGTGAACTGATCTCTTTCGCAGGGGAAAATAATTTTAGTACCTACCGAGCAAATTCACTTGCAATGAATGTATAGTTTCGCACATTAAATAGCTAATTAACGTTTGGCAAAATCACTACTATTACTACTATGTATTACCAGACACTCTAATTTTCACAAACTTAACCACAAAAATCCCTGAAATGTGGTAAGACGTTACGTAAACGACGCGATCTCCAACGGCTTGTGCTAGCTTGTGAAGACATGTGATCTTTCTAGGAGGATATGGCACGATGGCACCAGATGGCACCACCCGCGAAAGAAAATAGTCCCAGACCGAATACAGTTTTATCGATGCATATGAATTTGCCAGTCCTCTTGCATCTTTTTTCGTCATTATAGGAAATAAAGAAACAAAACCTTTTTAGTAACTTCCTAAGTGCGATTTTTGTATCTTGATGGTCCATCCTCGTATTCAGGTACGAAAACTTCCTGTGCCGTCTGGGAGTGATACGTATCACTATTACAAACTAAAGAAATGAGTTCCTGTGAGTAGTTTTTAAATTAATGTTTGAAAACGCAACCCGTTGGGTTGGGTTTCAATGAAGGGAATTCATATTTATTGCTTCTTTTATAATATCGCCGAAGCCTTCCTTTGATATCTTTTTCACTACTGACTTTCGCACTGCTGACTCCGCCACAATTTTCGAATGTAATAGTTTTCCCAGTACATCGCCATGCATCTTAAATCCTTTTTACGCTATGAATCGTATTTCCCGTTTTCATGTCATTTTTACCGACAAATTTCCATTCCATGGCGTACTAAACGTCGTGTATACACACAGACATTCATTTGTCTGTAGTATCCTATTTTTTATACTACGTAGGTGTCGACCATGGTGACTTCCACACTTACGCGTTTACACAGCGATGGTATGACCGTAATTTTCCGTTTACACAGCGCGTAAACGATCTGTACTATTGTGTCATAAAACGTCATCTAAATACGCGCTGATCGTTAATCTTTTATTTGTTGTTTTTTCGCTCGCCTATACTTTGACGAAACGAATTAATCTAGTAAAAAAAAATTATGGCAACGAATGAAGGAAGTATTTAGCAGGTAATGGTAGGAGAATTTATAATCTTATAATAGAGAATTTTTTCTCAATCTTCCGTTCGTCAATGATTGCGGATGTATCGCATAGCACCAGTTTCATTTATCTGTTTATTCACGGGTCAACCCATTAACGATACTTACCCCTACTTTATATACTTTATTGGTTATGGAAAGTAGAAAACTGACGTATAGAATAAATCACTAAAATATGTAATATATGCTGACGACACAACTTTCCCAAATAATAGTTCAGATCTATTGACACTAAAAACATTAACTGAAAACACACTTTCTCGGGCCTCCGTATGGTTCAGGGCAAATGGATTTTTACTCAATGAAAGTAAAACCCAAAGTCTTCTTTTTAGTTTAAGGAACATATCTGACCATCATGAACTAGAAACTGTTAAATTTTTAGGGATTCTTATTGATAATAGGTTGACCTGGGAACCACACAAAAAAATATATCAGCCAGACTTTCAAGAGTTATTTTCTTAATTCGAAATTTAAAAGGACATGTTCCTATTAATTATGTAAGATCAGCTTATTTTGTCTACTACTTGCAAGTAATGTACTTACATGTATCTTGATGTTTGTGCCAAAATTTTGTCTCAGAATAGTGAAAAACATTTTCCCCCATAATGTCCCCTCGCCACTCTTGTTCTACGAGCGACTCATGTTCGCAGAGAAACTCCAATTTAAAAATCCCGCCAGCGAATCGCTGTCATTTTCGCTTGCTATCGCTAAGAAATCGCGCGGAACGGTTCAAATGGGATAGTTTGTCACATATTACCATTTCGATTTCATAATAGCTGATTTTATGATTTGTAAGTGAAAAAATTAGGATATCGTAGGAAATTTGAGCTTAAGACTGTCTGCGCTGTAATTTAAAATGTTAACATAATTATTTTACCTTCCATATCGTTATGCAACTACTATTTAAGCCAATACCTGAATAAAGGATGCAATTTTTACCAAATCAAAGTTATGAAACAATCCAAAATAGGTATGGCTAGAGAAATTTTCTTAAGATATTATGTACAAAAAATGTTTTTTTTTATAATATATGAATTCGCGAGCTGCATATTCAATATTTAAGGTAATGTGATAAAAACAGAACAAGATATGAGTTTCATTCCAGATAGCACAAAGTAAGAGAGTTATCAGTTTCTTATGGTTTTCCTGTGGAAAAAATTGATAAGCAGCTCATCATAAGCTAAGGGGCAAGAGTAAGATTTTAGGGAAGAATAGGTAAGGAATGCCGTTAAATATCCTCATACAACGAAAGTCTCTTCTATTAAAGTGCCAAAGGTGGCTGAACAGCATACTACACATTCGACGCTGCTCATCCCGACATGAATTTAAAGCTTAATGGTGAAATTCAGTGAGTCTTTATAAGAGCTTAACAACTAATTACAGATTTTCCAGTAGATAGAAAAAAAAATAAACAACAGCAAGTGACTGGCTGGCGAAGATATTAAAAGTACTTTATCCTTGTGGTGGAAAGAAAAAAAATTAAACCAGGGAGAAAAGAATGCATGACCTACCCATCCGCAGCTCTATACGCTAACTATTACACCATGGTAACTGATGACTGAAAAAGGTGTAGTTCATCATCATTAGTCAAGAATCCTGAGATTGGTTGGATGCAGCTCTCCATTTCTCTCTCCTATCCGCTAATCTTTTCATAGCTACATATTTCTTCTCTTTTACATCCTTTATAACCTGTCCTATATAACTCATTCGGGGCCGTCCCGTGCCCTTTTTCCCTTCCACTTGTCCTTCAACGATTGTCTTCATCAGACCATCGTGCCTCAAAATGTGGCCAACTAAGTTGTCCCTTCTTCTGCTTAATGTTTTTAGGAGGCTTCTCTTTTCTCCTACTCTCCTTAGCACTTCCTGGTTACTCACACGGTCAATCCATTTTATCTTCATCATTCTTCGGTAGTTACCATAAGGTGTAGTTACCATTTCTAAATTCAATTATATGTACATATAGGAAAACTTAGCTGGTGCTTGAATGAAAAAACTGAATAAGTGCTGAAAGTTTGGCATCCATTTTGTCATTACTCTGGATTTTTGTTGGCCTGGCCGTAAGAAACCCATAACAACCTTACTTGATAAGCGCCTTCCTTATTTCTTCCTTTCACCTTATCTCAATGACTTATAATGTGCTAACTGGGATATGGATATTTCACAACAAGGCTGTAGCATGCCCTATAGTCAAGGGGTTCAAAATACCCTCAAAAGATTGAGACAATTGTAGTCCCTCCAAATGGATACCTTCCTCCCTCATTGCAACCTTTCCCTGATGGACTATTGATTGGCTTTGGCCTTGGTCTGTAAAAGCATTGAAAATTTATCAGTCACTCAGTCCAAAGGTTGGTTAGATTTTTCTAGGACCCCTCTATTTTCAAAAATTAGCATATCAATTTCTCAAATTTTTTCTTCTCAATTTCTTGGAAGTACTTGAAATACAGTTAGGATAAGCAATGAGTCGCTAGCTTTGAAATTTTCATACCCAGGTTAGTACCCCAATCTAGTGGACTCTTCTTCATCCTCTTCGTCATGATGCCAGAAAGGATATAAAAGGAATAGAAAAGGATCTGTCTGCACAAATGGAAAAAGATTTACTCAGCCAACTGTAAATGGATTGGCGAAAGCAGTCATATGGGGAAATCATATCAAGGAAAATCATTGTTGTGATATCATTGGCCATTGGCAGTAATTGCTGTGAGGCACCATCAAAAGCCATGCCACCAACTTCATACACATCAGAGAGAAAATACAATAGTCCCAGCAATATTCTCCTTTGATATGTAATTTGGTATAAAAATCCCCACTGCCATACTTTCTAATTGGCAGAAAAGGACATTTGAACCTTAGGAATCATACCTAGAATGGAGCACTCGTCCACCGAACTGCCTTGCCCCTATAAAGTAGGCAAATTCTAAGAATTGTATTCCTCTATTAAATCTTCATCTGATGCACTCCCTCATTGAAAGAAGACATATTTCATGTCCTATCACATATGTACATATATCACTAGAGCTGAAATGCTGTAGAATAATGTAGAAGTGGAAATTCTACACAATTACAGACATGCCCCTGTAAAGTACGCAAATAATATTGCTAATTTTAAATATTTGAAGCCGATGGGTGACTCCTTAACATTGTTTCATTGAGTAAAAATTTTTTCCCTTAGTTTCGAACTTGGATGGAAATAAAATAAAAAAATGCCTGATAACATATTGAAACTTAGCAACTTTGTGCTCACACTATCACCTCACACTATGAGGATTTTTAACGGTGATGATTAACCTGGATCCGCCCAATGTAACAAAAATGTCACACCCTGTATCGCTCCACTGTAATGGCTCTTGTATCGCTCGGGCACGGTATATTGTTAAGTTTTATACCTTATTAGAAAGAGGAAGCTAAGTGCTTTAATTCAAGGTAAGAATTGTCAAGTGAGAGTGAAGACCTATCCTTTAAGTACCCCTGGTACTTATGCGCCTTCCCTAGACACTAAAAATGGACGTTCGCTTTGTGTAAATAATTAATTTTTTCATTAACTATATGCGCTACAGCGACAATTTTTGGTATGTATCAACATAATGATACAAAATTATTAATAATTCATTAATATGTTTGGTATTGCTTTCCATTTCTGCAATATACTCTGATAAATGTTACTGTGACATAAATGTCACATTGGGCGGATCCCTATGCAAATCTTCAAAGTTTCGAATTTTATGCTCTAGTTAGAATTTGTTGCATTTCAACGTTTTTTCCTTTGCATTCTCGCCAAAAGATTTATTATTTATGAATTAATCAATAATTTGCGTTTATTTACTTTTATTAAGGTAATTACTTTTGAATTAAAATTTTTAATATCGATAGCTCAGAGATATTAAACTGTGAAGCTTCCGGAAAACAGAGACTTTGACGAAGTATAATCAATATACCTTGAGCCACCAGAAGCGATAATTGTCACTGATGAGGACATTGCAGATGACCAGGCTGGAGGACTTGTGGAAAATTGAATGGGAAGACAACTTCGGGCAAGAGTGGAGCTTGTTTTGCAGCTTGATAATGATAATACTAATAAATTTAAAGAGAAGTCTGGAAGAATTTCGGTACCAGTTACACATAAGGAAAAGGATTCGAAGTCAACGAATCTTACATTACTTCTTCAACAGAAAAAAGTAAAAATAGAAGCAGCTAATTGGCGACGGGAAGTTCTTTTTGTAAGGTATAGGTTAATCCGATACAGATCTTCCTGAATTGAGGGAAAAATCATGTGTACACATTTTTGAAATCGTTTTTTTCGGATGACATTTTTTTCTCATGGCAGAATAAGATAATAATACTACGTTTATTGTTTTTTCATCTCCTAGTATCAGTATAGAGGAGATGAAAATTTTCATTGGAATTTTACTGTTATGGGTTGTAACAAGGTTCCATCCAAGCGATGCCCCTGGGAAGATTCTGGGGATGTTTACAACTCAATTCCTGCCATAGCCAAGCAAAGGAATAGATTCCTTGTGATAAGTAAATACCTTCACTGTGCAGACAATACGATGCCTAGCATGAAAGACAAATTGTGGGAGCTACGCCCGCACATCACTAAATTGCAAAAACGTTTCAGGGAGATTTTTCCCATTGGGAAAACTCTCTTTTGGCAGGAGTATGATTACGTATTTTGGTATCCATCCTTGCATGCAATTCATTCGGCGGAAGACAATCAGTTTTGGTGGTGGTGGTGGAATATCTCTCCTTGGCTTTTGGATGTAGCTGCTTACAATCTGAAGCTGTTCACAAACGAAATCTGGTCCTTACATGTCACAATTAGAGATCAGGCGTGTAATAGTGCAAACATAACTGACCATACATCGATGCAAAGCCAAGTGTAGCCGCCGTACTATTTCGTTTTCAACAGAGGCAGACAGTGAAATATGTTATGATGCTAATAATAAATTAGTCCCTGTTTTACTAAATAAAAGATGGCGTCGCCGTGCTGGAGAATATTGCGCTTCCGTCAACTGCACTGCATGCGACGCATGTAATATGGACAAATGTTGCTTTACTACTTACCACTCAAAATGGTACGTATACGCCGGCATTGAACTCTAAATCAATCTATTGTTTATTTGAAACAAATTGTTTCAAATTTCATTCAATTTTATACTGTATTACACTCTTATGTGTTATGAGAATAATTTTCAAATATGTATATTTATTCTATGTGTTTTCTAAAATTGGGAAATGCATTTTCAACTGTTTTACTTATTAGCCATGTAAAAATATTATTTAAATGTACCTTCAACAAATCCATTGATTGTGTCAATTCAAGGTTCTGTAATTTCGTAACACTCCTGACGAAAACTTTACATAACTTTAGAATAATTTTTCTTGACGTGTATTTGACAAATTTATAATATAAACATTATAAATTTAAATATTCCACATTTGTGAGATGACATTGAAAAATCCAGAAAATTTGTAAATCGTAAATATCACACTTTACGTTGAAAAATTTATAAATCGCAGGCAATGGAACTCTAAAAATTATTGCTAATTTTTAAACAATATACTTTAAATTTAAACAAAAGCTTGACAATAGTGTATGTAAGTAATAATATGTTTTTTCTAGCGTTTTTTATCATTTAAATGAACTGTGCAGCTCAAATACGAAAAATATTTGCTTTTTCTAGGGAAATATTACCTTGCACGAAAAGACAACAGATCCGCCCAATGTGACATTTATGTCACAGTCTGTATCTTGGAAACTACACAACCGATTAATGTAATATTTTCAGAATGTAGTAAATATGAGACCCTTAGCATTCTCCTAGAATATCAATTATTAATTTAAAAAAAAATATTTTGGGCGGATCCAGGTTAAAGGCCCAGGCTTAGAACCCACAACCCTAGGATCAGTAGTCCAAGAATCTACCCACGGGACCACCATGTTGTCTAGAGATTTCATAGTCCCATCCCTCCTCCTCCTCTAGAGTGACCTATGAATACTCTTATTTAGAGATGGGACATAGATTATTGGTACCAAAATTTTGTCAAGCTATGTGTGCAATAACATGGCTTTCCCCCGTAGAAAATGAAGATTTTGTATTCATAAAATGAGAGCTATTACCATTTCCCTCAAACCACTCCTCCAATGCCCAATTACATAATGACACTCACCTTCCAATAATGATCATAAACACCTGATTTTGGAATCAACATCTTGTATACATAGAAGCAAGAGGCACAGCCAATCCTCGCATTGATGATGATGATGATCCCACTAGCATTGTACTCATTTGGGTGTACACAACCACAAATAACTATGTATGAGGAAAATGGGGTGTGAAAAGGGAGATGTAGGGGGCACTATGAATCATGGCACAGAAACAAAGGTCAGAACTCCTTGTGTAGGCTTTTGTAGAGTGGCGAAGATTCAGCAGAGAGGTTTATGGGATTTACACCAAGTGTGTCCATCTGTGCAGACGACAGTTGCAGAAAAAGAAACTATAACTACACAAGACCCTGGAAGACAACTAATAACACAAAACTGGCTTGGGTCAGTAATTGAATTTGAGGATAGACAATGGTGTTTATTTGTTGAAAAGAAAGAGTTGACATTATAAATACATGAAGAGGCCGTGGGAGCAATGGCTGGGGCGATGATGAGTATATTACCCAGAAATTCACATGTACATACGTCCTCAAAATCCCATTGTAAGGCACAATTCGGAGATCCATTTAAAATCCATAAATTAATATGAAAATTTAAAAACTTACGAAGTCACTTCATTAAATGAACGTGGATGAGTTGTAACAGTGATTTCTTAAATTATAAGAGAGAAAAAAAAATTGGTCCACTCCAGGAATAAAACCCGAGACATTCAGTATTTCTGCTAATAGTCGAGTCGAGGAGCGTTTACTCAAAAAAAGTCATGGTGTGCAAAATCTTTACATGCGAATATCTCTCAAACCCGGGCCTATGCGGAAGAAAGCAGTGACACTTTTTCCACATTACCCATACAGTTTCTGAAAATAACATCAGTATTCAAATCCCGAATGTCACTCTTGCAATATCTCCTCATTAGATATACCGAAGATCCAGATCCCGAACATCACTCTCGTGACGTCTCCTTGTCAGTGATTTAAGACATCGTTGATAGCTTAACATGAGGTTACATCAAACAGTGATTAACAAACTCAAGGACCATTTGCAGTCAAAAATGACCAGCCATTCAATCATTGAAGCATACCTTTTTATAGATTAAACACAAGTGTCAAATGAAAACTCTTATTGTAAAAAAAAAACCATATGTTTAATTCATATCAAATGGATATAAAATCATAAAATTGAAAAAAAAGAAGTACATTTGCATTTCATTTACATCATAATGAGTTTATTATAAATAAATATTTCAGATAATTTAACAACTTAAGCTAATAAATAGCTTTATAGCACTAAATATATTAACAAGCAATCACACATAAACAATGTGGAATTCAATTTACCATAGTGGCCCAACTACCTAAAAAACACATGAAAAACATTTTATTGTTTCTTATTAATGATAAATTCATAGTTTGGCAATATTACATTAACAGTCAGCAGCAAGTAAATACTTTACAACTTCATCAGGGGAGAGTATTTGCGTTCCGCCAACTACGACAGTCTTTGGAGCTGCAGCCAAAGCTGCTTTGTCTTTGACTGACCACAGTGTCTCTCTGATTAACCTCACCTCCTCTCCAGTAATACCACCGATAACAAAAACTATCACCAGCTTAGCTTCCCCAGGGGGTGTAGGCCTAGCAGTGCTCATTAAGTGCCTGAAAAAAGTTTTCAATGAGTTTAATGTGAAGAATATTAATTAGTTACATAAATCATGAGACAAGTAAGAATTTTCTCCAGCTTACTTAGCCCTTATATGCTCAAGGTGTTGCTACACTGGCTTTCAGTTTTCTCCGGTATCAAGGTGCCGATATATTAGCTACAGGTTTAATACCATGTAACGTTTTTGTTGTAAATATATAAAGTACATTACTATTTTAAAATTAAAATTTGCTCTCATTTGAACAGCAATATGTTCTTCATACAAAGTCAAAGGCCCGTATTCTTAGTCGACCCAGTAGGGCCAACCGACCCTAGATACGTCATCAGCCCCTACATAAACCGATCTCACCCTACATACGCCACATCAAGCCCTACATATGGCCGTTTTTGGAACTAAACGGGCCCTACTTGATGTAGGGTACCCGAACCAACCCTACACCCTACAAAAACATGGCGGCCAAATATCGTCTGCTGATCACCTCGATTAAATTATTTACGTTGTAATGCATATTAAGGGAGACGAGCTCGCACAAACCATTTTGAAATGTACAGTAACACAGCGGAAAGGTAATAATACTACCACTTTATAGCCACCAAGTTAAATAAATTATAAAATTGACTGAAATTGTGGCGGCCGCACGTCCTGCCTCGCCGCCACACCGCTTTCCCGGAGGCAAGATAAACCGCGCTCCATCATCGCTTATCCTCAACAAGCCAGCTAGCCCAGCGGTAAAGCGGTCGCCTCCTAAGCGGGCAGCTCGACTTCGATTCCCCGTGCCGGGAAGTGTAATTAATTTTTTTTCTTGCCTTCTAGAATTCCTTTCTAGAAATTTCTTTCATGTTCAAGAACAGTAACATAGAACATTCTGGAAGTGCACCAATAGAATAAATACTGCGGCCTTTCGGCCGGCAAGTCAGTCTGAAATATGGAACGGATCAATAAACGTCGTCCAAACCATTACAGTGCCTTATCATTGCTAGCAGACAATTCCTACGCCTGCTACAAACTAATAAGAAGAATATAGCGGTATACAAGCATCTGGTTTCTACGAATATATAATATTTTTCACGTTTGGCACTTGGTATACTTTTGGGAAACCAATACTTCGTTTTCGTACAACCATAGAAAACGCATTTTCATGCCACTATTTGCCACATAATAAACTTAATTACGGAAGGTAAAAGCGAACGACGAACCTTGATGATGCAACGTAAGTTACCACGTCAATGATCATATGTGCTCCGTACTTATTACTATCTTGTACAGACCGCTTTTTAAGTAATTTGAAGAAAACAAGGTTCTAATTTTGGCTCGATATGAGTGTATTTGTAGCGATAATTAAGGTACCGACACGACCTGGCGGACGACACCGATTGTTTATTTACCTTGAGCTGTTGTCCTAACAATGCACCCGAAAATTATTGGACGTCTTTTCTTACTTTCATAGTTAGTTCCCATTACGCCACCAGTATGGAAAATTGGCGCTGCACCATCATCTACGTCATCTCAGAGAAGTTGACGACGGAATCACCCCCCACCACTTATGTAGGGTCGACTGAGAAACGCATGTAGGGGCCTTTTGTTATGTAGGGACGGATATGTAGGGTCGACTAAGAATACGGCCCAAAATTTCTGAATCTTTGGCCAAGAATAGCCTTTGCATGTGCATGGAAAAGTATTGTCTCCCACATTGATATTGAATTACAAGTTTTCAAGTGTGTTACAATTCTTGTTGACAACATGAAGAAACAATGAGAGTAATGTGATAATGGACAAAAATTCTTGTTGACGACACAAAACAAAAAAAATGGGGAGTATTGTAATGAAAAGAGTGGCGTTCGGTTGTACCAATCATCGCTCCTGATGTTTTGCCAAAACTACTAGTAATTGTGCGGGAAATTTGTGAGTAAATTGGATTCACGAAGTGATAGAACGTATCGTCGCTTCCTTTTTTCTTTGTACCTTTCCGGGACAATTGTGTTTGCAATTTGTGCCAACTAATTTTGTGAAGTAAAGGAACAAGTCATTGCTCCCAATTTTCTTCAAATGGACTTACAGGCAGTCCTCGACTTTCGTACACTCGACTTTCGTACAATTCGCACTTTCGTACGTTCAAAATTGACACCTTTTACTTGACTTTCGTACGCTAAATTCGGACTTTCGGACGTTGGTCTGTAATTTTTTTAAAGTTCCCGCGATGTTTATCGTGCATCCCAACATTCAATTGTTTCAAATGGCAGTATGCGAACAATACGAACGTATATAATGAAGGGAATTGTTGGTAGTTGACTCTAATCTAGGTGATTTATTTGGGTGAGAGACTGCCTGCTATAGGCTCCTTTATCAAGAGAAGAAGAAAGCCTTCATTGACGATATTTTTCAAAAGAAGTTGACTAGACATCATCAAATAGCTTTCAATAAAACTAGTAAGAACTTCTTTCTAATTGTGTTTTTTTGTTTGAGTGCTGTTTAATTCATGTACACCTTCAGCAACGATGTTGCACGGAATATCACCCGAATTCCGTTTGTCTTTTGTCTTTTTTGAATAACATGCGAAATATACGCGATCACGAATGTTACCTGCCAAATGTCAAATTTTGGTGTAAAAATTAAAAGGTATCCAGAGTGCGGGTTCAACAACTACATTTTGTTATGCTTCTTGATATGTCTTTTTATTTATAGTGGACGTAATAAGTGGAATGTCAACTTAAATGCCAAGAGGAAATTTCACTCGATAGCCAACGGAGTTCTTGTTTTTTAAACTTTTATTTGCATTTTCTGCGTATTTTCGAAAGAAATTAGATGATTTGAGGAATTTTATTAACATATTTTTAAAACTAAGTCAATTGAAATGAATTCCGTGAAAAAAAAGGTTTTAGTGCGTATATTCCGCTCTTTTGGAACGTAACCCCTAATTAGTATGGAAGTCAATGTTTCGACTTTCGTACATTCGACTTTCGTACAAGTTTTCGGGAACGCATTGTGTACGAAAGTCGGGGACCGCCTGTATTCAGGGCTATTGAGTTAATTATATATGTGTTACTTTCATTTGTTGAATAAAAAGTGAACGTTAATAGTGTTGTCCTGAAAAAAAAAACTAGCCAAAACTGGAGAAAATAACAAAAATTTTCCCACAATATGCTTAAAATGAGTATCAATAGAATTTCTCTCACCCCAGGCTTGATCGTAGAAGACCAGTGATCCCTGCAGAATGCCCAGCCACTGAAGACATGCAAACAAGATCTGGGACTGGAGTGATGGTTGGATTCAGCACATCTATCATTAATTGCGCGAGCAGGGGTCGAAGTGTAACAGTCCGCTGAGAGTACTCCTGGCTGTATAAAGTCCTACAAAAATACCAAGTCAATGCAAAAGCAATCTCTGAGTCATTAAAGAGGCACTCATATAGAGTAGGCCCTCCATTTCATGCCAAGATTGTTTGAAACCAGGAATTTTCAAGGGTACTGACTTTGCATTTGTGAAAATCCACAGTGAAAATAAAATCATCACATTGAATAAGATTTTGGATCATTTGACTCCAAAATATTTCACACCTCTAACCTGAAATGCACTACTGAATGCTATCACCTCCATGAGATGAAACGAATTTCTTCATGAGAATTACACTTGTTCATTTCATGAAAAAAAATCTCTGCAAACCAGTGGAGTGGAAAGGATTATCGAAATAAATAATAAGCTATCATTATCCTTGAGCACTATGGAACCACTGAAGCTTACGTGTACTGATATATTGCATATGACCTAGGATATAAGGGTTTAGGCAATATGAAGAGTTTCTTCACAATAACCTAAATGAAAATATGAGGAATAATAATCACTATTATATGGTAAGTAAATAAAATAATTATCATTAAAAGTGGTCCACGATCCACAATGCTCTGCTGGAAGGAAAAAATATTTGAATCCCTTCCACTATTTTCCTTTACTTGCCAACCATATCAAGTACTTCATTGTTTTCCTCTCATCCCCATCATCTCCTCCCAATTCCCACAAAACCACATCTAGAATTACATTGCCTCTTTCTCATTATCTGTTGAAATAGCTAAGCAAAACAGTGTATGCTACATGCTAAACTCAACACAATTCTTTTCTGTGAACTCTGTCCCAAGGATTTCATGTTAAACTTTTCCAATGTAAAAAATTGTTGTAAATACAATTTTCTTTCTACATGCTCTTTCTATTGGGTTACTCTTTTCCAACTTACATACTTGTTAGGTTGCCCAGTCCATTCACTCAAATTAAGCCAACTGGCTTTTCAATCTTGCTCTCTCAGTCCTTGATAAACTCATGAAAAATAATGTTTTCCTTGGAGACTAATTTAAAGTACATTAATATTTTTGAAATTTTTAATTAATAAGAGGCTTAGAGCAAAATTGATTAATTATGAATTAATTGTTTTTGCAGGAGCTACTTAAATTATTTCAAAGTTTTTATAATATGGAAAACACTTTAAATTTAAGTACACACATATATGAATGGCTTCAAAGGGAAAGTAATTCTTCATTTTCGGTTACTACCGCATCAGTTGCTGTGGTAAGACAGAAGTTTTCATATTTAATGCATGAAAGTTGATGACCACAACAATATTTCATGGGTGACTTTTTTATGGAAAATTAAGTATTCTTAGAAATTGATATGGTCATTACGAAGATGCATTGGGCAAAAAAACATACACCTGAATTAAGCAAAATATGCCAGGGTTAGTCAAAGTGGAGAAAAAGTGATACAATCTAAGGATTGAATTACAGAGAGCCAAGTGTACCAGTGATATATACCAGTTTTTATTATCATTAATACAAGTAATTTTCAATCAATCTAAAAACTACTAGAGGATAGTAACTAACTTCATATCCTTAAGGATAAAATCATTCAAGTCATGATAAATTTAGTTATAAAATCTTTTATTTACCTGTATTTCTTCAGGTTATCCCTTGCTTTTGATACACTTTCAAGAACTTTGAATATATGAGACACATCAACAGAGGCATCTGAAAATTTAAAAAAAAAATTCTCTTAATTAGTAAATTAATTGCTTCATTTTGCAACTTACAGCTTAATTTTTTACTTTACATTGAGACAAAAATGTGGAGAAATGTTCACAATATCTTATTTTCTACTAATTTTTCCAGCGGGATGCACATGTTCTGTAAATGACATATGACTCAAAGGGTTCAAAAAATTATTACCAAGCTTTATTCATATTGCTCTTACTACATAAATTACTTAAGAGAAAAATTAGAATCTTGAAAATTATTGACGAATCTTTTAAGAATAAGTTCAATTCCCTTCACAGTTAACATTTTAATTTACGCTAACGCTTTGGTTAGATTTTCTCAATTTTTTTGTATCAAATAACTCTTAGATTTTATATGCTAAGACTAAAATGATCCACACTTGTAAAACTCGAGATGACAACAAGTTCTTCCCATTTGCTAATTCCCCTACATCAAGTATACATACAGTAGAACTTGTTTAGTACGTTTCTGAAGGGACCACAAAAAAATGAATGTGCTAACCAGGAAAACGTGCCAACGAGGAAAATAAATATTAGCAGTTGGGGTAATTGCAATCTGTGGAAAAGTCATCATAATTACAATTACTATCGGTAGTTGTTGTAGGATCGCCTTCCTGAACTCTTTTCACATTTAAAATCAAGAAAATTAGCACTACACTACACGTGACTTCAAGCGATATTCGAGCATTTTTAATTAGCATTTATTGACGTTTGTGGAGTACTAGGAGAGTTTTGCTTATATATTTGGACTCATGAGAAAATTTTCTATTCAACGAGACTAGCTTGATGAACAAATTTCATGCATGTTCCCTACTAGTACCATTTCATTAATGACACAGAATTGGGTCATGCAGCATTTCAATCTGTGGACATTTTGATTATAACAAAAATTCTAATAATACAAAGTTGAATATTTTGGACAAGAACACAAATTCCTTTCCATAATAGAAAATATTAGTAATAATTCATTAATTTTGGGATTTCAGAACTAAACTTCTTTAGAATCCAATATCCGTAAAACCTATAGTAAAATATCAACTCTGATAAGTTGATGTGAATCTATTTTCTGCTAAACAGTGCCACAAGTTATAGACAGAAAACATAGCCAATGTTATACAATGCTTCTTTCCTTTTCCTAAAAGATTTCAAATTCTAACCACAGTTTATCAAAATTGTAAAACAGCAATGATGACTAAATACCTTTAGCAGAAAAATCTTTCCGGTTTTCGTCATTGTAATCATCCTCAAAGGCCTCTTGGATGACTGTCTTCAACGAACTGTAATCTATCGTTGCCAATGGGAGAGCAAACAGATGCACAAGAAGAGCCAGTAGTTCATTCATTGTAAAACCACGGTCATGACGACTGCGAATCATCATCTCCACCTGAATCAAAGCTCAATGCAGTTGAATGGAGTACCTGTGGTGATGCTTAAAAATCTAATTTAACTATCACTAATCTGGAATAATTCAATTAAAACAGTCAAAAATTAGGCCACATATAAAAATTTATTAAATATAATTATTACCAAACCAGGTACATATATAAATCTGCCTTTTTACTAGTCAATTCTTGTCACGACTCAGTGGAGTATACATATGTATCTTCATTTCAGGGGAGTATATGAGAAAGATATTACCCTCGGCTTCAAATGCATGGCACCTTGATTTTCTGCTAGGACTCTAACCTTACTCAATTTTATAACCCATTTAGTGCCAAAATCACTCTGAAAGGCTTTCTAAAAAAAGTTTCTAAGTTTTAAATGTAAATGAAAATTAAATTAATTATAACTTAACGATTTCTTCCATTTTTTTAAATCTTAGTTCAAAAAAAGACAATATTTTTTCTACAACCAGTAATCTTTTTAGCTAATTTTTTTTATGTAATAAGTGAAAATAATATAAGTACAGTTAGTCCTCGTTCTACGTCACCCTGTTTAACGTCCATTCGCGATAACGTCACGAAAATTTTACGACCGTGATTCGTTTATCGTCCCTTCGATTCGCGATTACGTCACGTATTTTAAATTTCGCGTGAGAAAAAAGGCGAAGTGGCAGGCGTTACAGGTAATTTGTTTCGTGGGCGGTAATACGGTTAGTCTATTCAAAGTGTAAAGCGGTGTGTATATTGTTAATTGCGATTACGGTTTTGGCAAATTTTAGCATCAGAGACATTTCCACGAAAATTTCCAAGAGAACAATGTTCACAATAATTTTGGTTCCTGTTACTGCCACGATGTTTCAGCGATGATGATGCCCAGGCGACGCCCGCCCGCCTCAATTCGCAATTAAAACCATCTCTTCGATTTCATAATCCCAGTTTACCCGCCCTCGCTCATTTCCGCCATTTTGATTTCGCTCCTGACCGGTCCGAAAAGAAATTCTCGTAGCGAGGGTGGGGCCTATGGACCGGAGCACCGGATCCCCGGTCTGTAGCGTCTGGTAGCATTCATTGGACTGGCGAAGCCGAAAAGCAAATGCGGGAAGATACAAAAATGGAGAAGGATTTACGTCACTGCCGCTATTGTCGTCGATGAAGACAGAAACTCGTATTTGTACCATAGTTTGGCATTCCCATCGTAAAAAATGCCCCACATATGATACGCTAAAATTTTTTCGCATAGGAATTGTGAGGTCTAGGAACCGATATTCAATTTTTACATTGTTTCTTATGGGATATTATGCTTCGATTAACGTCATTTCGTTTATCGTCACATTTTTCAGGAACGGTAGGTGACGTTAAACGAGGACTCACTGTATATTTATTGACATTTTTCGTGAGGTAGAAATTTACCTGTAAAACAGCCGGGGAAACCTTTAAATGAAATTAGGCTATTTTCATGACCTTGCTTGCCCTTCAGGGCACCAAGTCTTGTTAATGAACCCTTTTAGCACCTTTCTGCGCAGCACTCAAAGAGAGAGTTGGAACTCATCTTAGAAATTAATAAGGACTGAGATTTGATTTAACGATTGCATTTCATTCAGAATTAGAATACTGACTCTCTCTTGCCTCATCCCTTACCCACATCTCCCTCTCCTCCATCTTTGAATCAGAACAGCCACAATAACTAGAAGGCCCATTTAAGAAGCAGCATTCTACATATCAGGTGACTATTTTCAGTGACTCATATACTTGTTTGACTTCATAATATATACCAACCTGAGATAGTATTTCCTTCGTTTTTTCAGTAGTACATGGTGATTTTCCATCTTCTAAAGATAGACTTTGCAGAAGCACCTTTTCAGCACCAGACATGTAATCAAACATCTGAGACACAGGATGAGCCAATGCTTGGGATACACAAAGGCTATGCTAAAAGAAAATGTGATACAATAAAAGCTAGTATTATAATTTGGAAAATAAAAATCAAACAAATAGAACAATAGAGAACACAAATATAAGTAATATTTTCAACAAGTCAGGAAATTTTGAGTAGAATATAATGTTGATTATATCAAATGCATGTTAAGTACTAAGAAGAGAGGAAGAATTATAAATCAATTTAAATTCAAACAAAAAATCTGAGAGGACTCCGCAGTTAAAATAATTTTAAATAGTTCTTTACCTGCAAAAGTGTTCCATATGATTGCACTGCAGTGGGATGGCCAGCAAATTCTTCCACTAACCCCTCAATAACTTTCGGAGTGATCCTCTCAGCTTTAGGTGCCGCAGTTCGAACTTTGGAACTGATGGCAGCGGAAACTATTTGCCTGTGAAGGCCTAATATAATTTCTTTCTGCCGTCTTCCTCCAGCTAATAGGTCCAGGAGTTCCCCCTGACCAGTAGTCTTTTCACCAGGAACAGAGGCAGTGGCTAGGCTTCCCACAGGATAACCAACAACATTCACTCCAGCCCTGTAAATGTAGATAATCATGTACCACTTTTTTCCCTTTTCCCACCCAATAAGGTGATCCACATGGAGATACACATTCCAAATTAATTTCATTTTGACTTTGAATGATATTATGTAGTACTTTGTGCGAAAAATCCACAGAGAAAAAAATCATTCGCCTTGACCGGGATTCGAACCTGGATCCCTCGATTTCCGGCCGAGTGCTTTAGCCAGTTAAGCTACCGAGGCGTCATTCTTCCCTGTGGAAATTTGTGGACTATACCGGACATGGTGGTATGGCGGCTGTGGCGCCATGCGCACGATTTGGACTGCTCGTAGCATAATATGCTCGGCAGTCCATACCACCATGTCCGGTATAGTCCACAAATTTCCACAGGGAAGAATGACGCCTCGGTAGCTTAACTGGCTAAAGCACTCGGCCGGAAATCGAGGGATCCGGGTTCGAATCCCGGTCAAGGCGAATGATTTTTTCTCTGTGGATTTTTCGCACAATTGTGCATTGCGGGTGACTCCCGTAAAGTTATCACCGTGGCTAGTTCCGGTATACTTAAATTATGTAGTACTTTCTTGGGTATAGTATACTCTTACCACCTGGTAGCTTGTGAGTGACCATTTTTTTAAACATCATGTAAGTATTTTGGTTTTTAAGTTTTCCGCAGCGAGACACACTACTACATTCCATTTTTCAGGTGTACGTCTGCATGCTTAATATTTAACTCGACGCTTCGTTCCTCCTGCTGGGAACGTTGTCAGGAGACAGGAAAAGAGTAACAGGAACAGAGTGAAAAATTTGTTCGTTGTTGTCTCCTGACAACGTTCCCAGCAGGAGCAGCGAAACTTTGAGTTAAATATTAAACATGCAGATGTTCACCTGAAAATTGGAATTTAATTGTCATGTAAGTGTATATAACGGTTTTTAATTAAATTAAAATAATTAGGAAACTCTTACAATAGGTACATATTTATTTCTCATGCATAAGTTTTTCATTAAATTTTGTTTTTCATTACTCTTTCACTTGAGTAACAATGAGATACATAATTTATGATGTTGAAATACACAAAATCACAGGATGAGATGCACTACTGACGGTCCAGGGAAACCGTAACTTTTACTGCATTAAATTTAAAATGTTTAATGTAAATTACACATTGTTCATTGTAATAAAAATGAAATTTAATGGTTATGTGTTACATCTTTATAACAAGCCAGAAAATGCTCATGTGCGTATTAACTACAGTACACTCCCATTTATCCGGGATAATGATGGGGAGAGACAGCACGAATAATTGGAAAACACGGATAATCCAAACTTTCACTTAAATGTCTTAGAATGTTCATAATTTACGTAAAAAAAACAATATGTTATTATTTATGCAGTTATTCTGTTATTTAAGAGTGCTTCCCAGACTCATTGAGAGCTTTCTTTGCCAGTTTGCGATCTTTTTAGCAGCGATAACATGGCTGTATTTGTATTATTAATGCTCCATGTAAGGCCTTGTTTTGAAAAACACACGTCCGTGGCTGTGTGATCACGGATATGGAGAAGTGGATTGCAAGAATGCTTCAAAACCACTGCTCGACATCATAAACTACACTCAGGCACAACGCCACATAGTCCCATCCCGCACAAGTTGCCTGGGTTGCAACTGCTGCGCGACCTGTATCCGTGATCAAGGAGCAAGGTCACGCACTGCGAGGCTTGGAAAACAGGAACACAGTGCTTCCGTGAATACAGCTAGCGCATGATCTCTTCCATTTTATGAAGGTGACTGCAACGGAAATAATAAGCCCGGTGTATCCTAGCATTAATTTCGTAATTCCGATAATTTTCCTTCCAATTTTTTTTTAATAAAGATCACGGAAAAACTTTGAGCGAGAGTGAAAATCATACACATATAATCCGCAACCCAGATAAACCGCAGCCGAATAATTGGGAGTCTGCTGTAATGTGGAAAAAATATAAAATATAAAACGAGAATGCTGTTGAAAAATCTTCCTGGCCTTCTGGATCAGTGCCCTAGTCCTTTCAGGGATAGTCTTTCTATTGTATATCTCAAAACAACTAAAAAATGAGGTATTTTTAATTTGATAGGGATAATAATTGCCTAGTTTTTGTATTCTCCAATGAATATTTTTAGAAGAATCGATAAATTGAAATGGAAAGAAATCACTCTTTTGACAAAGCTGGCCCTTTTTCCATGAGGCGAAGAACTTGAAGTATAATCATTGGCTTCCTTGGATGGAGACAGTGAATCAGACTGATGAAATTGTATCAACATTTTGACTGAGTAACAGGTTAGTATGTTGCATGTTCTATTGGTATCTTTTTGACAGTCAGACAGTCTTTTGACCATTTTGGGATGACACTTCAGAGGCCATGTCTACAAGTTTTGGACTTCTTTACTCATTCAATAAAGGATTGAGCCCCAAGGTCCTCATATCGCCCTAGTGCAACCAAAAGTTCAGCCATGCCTTTTGTCTCTCTCGTCTTAGGATACCTATCAATATAAACGATCAAGGGCTGATCCAGGATTTTTTTCTTGGGGTGGAGGCACACAGGCATGACAGGTAAATGGTCTTCTCATATTTCAGGATAAAAACAACATATGTATCACAATTACTGTATGAAGTATTCTCTTTCTTTTAATATGAAATTAAATGACTGAGGCTCCGTAATGCACATAACAAATTGATAACCATATTAAAAATCTTATCTATTTCTTGAGCATCCCATGCACCCCGCTCCCCTCACCTAAGTCAGCCTATTTATACCATCGATTCCTTCAGTTTTATGCAATGAGAGAAGAATTTTATTAATGATAATTAATTTTGAAAGGTCATCTTCCAGTTACAAAAAACCTGCATAACACCAATCTCATAAATAAATAGCTTACTTTTTTGGGTGTCGCAGTGGAGTCGTGTCAATAGCAACATCAGTCGTATGCCCAGGCAAACGAGGAAGGGAAGCCATTATGCGATCCAAGAGAGCCGATGAACCATGGGAACAGGGAGTTGCAACATCCAAAGTACGATCAACCAAAATTAATGATGCATCCAAGGCAACATCACCACCATGCACACTTAAATGGGACCAGGATTCTGCCTACAAATGATTTAATAGCAATTATATCATACAGAAATTTACAATATCAACAATGTAAAACTGGTAATGACTTAATACTATACATAAGATGACTTTTTTCATTGACAACACATCAATAGCATATGTTTTGTCTTAATTAAGCAATAGCATCATTTGGATGACACCAGGGTGACCATACATTCAGACTCACAAGAAATGTTATCCACATAAGGGACACCATGAAAAACTATTTTACAATAGAATTATACCATTTTGGAAAACAATTAACAACCATATGTGGGTACAATTAATAACTTTAAAGTTATGACCAATGGGTAAGGTTACTAATGACAAAAATTACGAAAATCCTGATTTGCAAGGAAAAATAGGCCTTCACAACCCAATTTGCAATTTCATAAATGATGATTTAATATTCCATAAGTCCATTTTGCAAATCATATATAAAGGTCATGCCATTAATAAAACCCAGTAAATGCAAAATTTGTATGAAGTCTTCTCAAGATTTAAACCGGCTATAACAGTTGTATGTATGAGTACATCACTACCATTTCAATGAAGGACTCATCCATCATTAAAAGGTGAATGAATAACTTTAACTAAACAACGGTGATATACAATGATTTTAGCCACAGCAAATCTTGATAACACTTCATGCAAAAAATTTGCTGGGCAATAAGCACAATTTAATTTACCAATAAAATATGTTCTTGATTATCATAAAAATATTAAAAACTTGGTTTTTTATGATTCTTGACAATATATAAATGAAAAACTTTAGAGATATTTTGGAAGTAGCACCTTATCTGCAAAGAGAGATGCTAAAATTTAATTATAAATTAAATGTTTTCTTGAAGGGAAAGTACACCCCTCTTAATATTTTGGAAGCTGGGGATAAAAAAAGCCATAAGAACAATAACCTAAGGGTTTTTCATGTTCTTCTCCAACAGGTTGGATCCCATTTACACTGTAATCATCACAGTTTAATATCCAGATAGCTCCTTTATTAGCTACTTGCAGCAGCATTATTCACTTTAAGAATTTATTGGGTCATTGAAGGAAATTATCCGAGTCGGACTTTAACATGGACTTCAAAATTTTTTAACATCACATAGCAACCAAATATATATCTCATCCTTATATATAATAAGATGTATGGTCATTACCTTTCTCCTTGATATTTCTCCTGCAATCAAGTTACTGTAATGACCAAGAGAATACACTTCTGTTCTCCCACTAATTTTGTTAAGCAAATAATGGAGTGAATCAGCAAGGTGAACCATAGCCAATCTAGTATCTTTTGGTAAAGATGAATCATCCAAAATAGCATTGGGCTGATTCGCATGTGGACCCTAAAATAATAATACAATAAGATTACAACAGTTTACAACATTAGGGGAAAGTCAATATTAATTGTAGCTTCGACAAGTATTTTTCACCATCTATCAATTTCAAATTATACATTAGATATGCATAGATTTCAAGTAAAATTTTCAACCGATTCTAGGCTTGAGTACTTGAGGAAAGTTAGTTAGTATTATTTATTAAATTTAAAGATTAATAAGAAGAAGATTAATCTATAAAGTTGATATTTATTGCCTTAGTAAAGAGCAAGATTTAAAAGATGGAAAAATAAAGGTCCAACGACAATTATGTGGAGGCGAATGAGGTATTTTATGATTTACAGCACATTTTTAGCAAAAATGTGATGAAATTAAAATGCATAAAATGCTTTGGGTCTTTGAGGATTTAGTTTGGGCTGAATATACAGAAACATATTTATCAAAATCGGAGCCGCTAATGGCCAAATATATGTTGAATTCTAATTCCTATTCTAATTTTTTCTCAAAAAAATAAAGTTGATCTAAGACAAATGGAGAATTACTACCAAATTGATGAACAGATGAATACTGCACCTTTTTCATGAAATATGGGCACTATCAAAATGGGTTAAATTTTAATCCATACATCACATAAACATAGACTCATACTCACCATATCAAGCCCAATGGTGTTTTTATGCATTAGAAAAAATAAAAAAAACTTCAATCAAATGCACAAATATTTACATATTTATTTAAGGATGTTAATCATGCTACTATGTTGTGCTCTTTGCTAAGGCTCTAGATTTCATGAAAATTGCAAGATGCAACATCACGAATGATACTCATGCTTGAATGAGCTCATTCCCGATACGTCCGTCCCTGATGAATTTCTTTCCTGATTATGCATCATGAAGTGGCCTTGAAAGTTGTACCCTTAAAATAGTGCACCACCTTGCAGAGAGAGGCAGGGGAGAGCCTCTTTAAACAACAAAAAAACTTAAGATCCTTATTTCTGGGTTTACCTGTGTCACAAATTAAAATTCCAACAGTTTCGTCCCCGCTACTGGAGACTTCATCAGGGCGATGATGACGCGACTTTCTTGATATGAAAAATAATGGGATCAAAATTCATACATATACATCAGACTCCTGATTATCCGCCTGCGGTATATGTATCTGTTTTGCGGATTATCCGTGCGTAATTCTCACTCTCGCTCAATATTTCCTTGATCTTTATAAAAAATAAAACCAAACCCAAAATCACCAGAATTACTCCATTATGACTTATTATTTCAATTAGAATCCCCTTTGTAAAACGGAGGAGATCGTGCGCTAGTTGCATTCACGGAAGCAGCATGTTCCTGTTTTCCAAGCCTCGCAGTGTGCAACTGCACTCCATGATCACGGATACACTTCCCGACCCAGACAAACCACAAATTGCAACCCAGACAAATTGTGTGAGATTCGACTGCGTGGCGTGGTGCCTGAAAGTGTAGTTTCCAACGTCAAGCAGTGTTTTGAAGCATTCGTGCGAACCACTATTCAGAATCCGTGATCACATGGTTTTCGAAACGAGGTCATACATGAAGCAGTAATAATGCAATTGTACCATGTTATCGCCGCTAAAAAGATCATGAACTGGCAAAGAAAGCTCTCAATAAATCTGGCAAGCGCTTTAAAATAACAGAATAACTGCACGAATAATAATATATTGTTTGCTTTACATAAATTATGAACATAACAAGACATTAAAGAAAAAGTTTGGTTTATCCGTGTTTTCTGGTTATTCGTGCTGTCTCTACCCATCATTAGCCCGGATAATCGCAAGTGTACGGTACATATAACTTTTAAATACCCACAAGGAATTTCTAAGAACTTGTACTTATGACAGGTAATAAAAACATATTTTTTTGAAATGTTAACACTTGCAACTGAAATTAAAAAAGGGAGATACAATAATATGCATAGGCAAATTATTAATGGTCAAATGCTGATTCTGATCCGAAAATAAATCACCCATACCTTCTTCTTTTCAATCCAAAAACTAACCACTACCTATACAAGAATTGCCATGAGAAAAAATTCCCCCGGACTGGGAATTGAACCGTGGGCCTTTGGTTTTCCGGGCCACTGCACAGACCGCTATGCTACCCCAGTTCTTTAATTCCCATGGCAATCAGATTCTATAAAGAAGCTTGCAGCACTATTAATAATAATCAGCACTTTTACACCATAATGATTAAATTTTAGTTGACTTACAAATATTGTACATAAGTTACCAATTGCTTCAGAATTATAACCAAACTGACAATGATAGCATTCTACAATTTCCTTTATTTACCAGAAAACTACAACAAGAATACTCACTTTCTTCCCAGGATGAGTTTTAGCGGATTTAGATGATTTAGAAGCATCAGTTTGAAAATAAGGAAATAGATTTAAAAATGGAGGAGTTAAAAGAATATGATTTTTCTCTCCCCCAAAGTTTATGGCAAATAGTGGTAAATATAAAACCTCCACATCCAATGCCTGAAACAAAAAAGAATTCTGATAATGAATTTTCTTAAAAAATCTATTGCATTGGCACAAATTACACTATTTATGCACACACGTGTACATTAGGAATTGTAGAAAACCAATAAGAATGTATACATGCACTTCTTTTCCTATTTCCTTCAATTGAACACAAATACTAATTAATCGAATCATCAATGATGTTGTGTCCCACTGTCACATTTTATTGCTAGAAAAAAATTTTTATCATGAGTTATTTCTGAGCTCGCGGGGGGGTCCGAGTTTTCAAGCTCCCCTTGAAAATGTTTGATATACATGTACTTGTACAATCATAATTGTACTCTCTCCAAATACCCTCACCCCCAAAAAAATTAACCCTTGAAGTTTATTTCTCTGACAATTGCCCTGTTATTTACTATTTCAAAGGAAGTTCAGTAAACCACAGTTTACTATAAAAAATCCAAGCCAAAATTACCAAAAGACAAATATTGGTAAAAAATTACATTTTGTAGATCTAAAAGAGAGAATCTTCAAAGCTTTTCTACGGTTCATGCACATAAGAGTGAATAAAAAAATTAAAATACTTATAGTGCTTTTTCATAGCCAAAGACTCCATCAGTACAATAGCATGCATGAAATGATGGCACAACTGAATAATAATTGCTACAGTGAAGTGGAAACTTTCTTACCTTCTCTGAGTCACGAACCTGCAACCTCATTACATCCTTAATTTCAGCTTCAATCATAGCAAAAGGATCCTGAACTTGGGAAACTCCATCATCAAAAAGTGTAAAGGCCATTGAGTGAACTTTTTTCCCGGCCCCTGTCACAGCAACACATGATGAGAAACTGCTTGCTTGAAGTATGGCATTCATGGTGTAACGTATTTTCCCCAGAAGAGGTGAGCAAGTAATGAACATACATCTTGTCTGTTTTGGTGAACCTGACTGAAAAATTAACAGACCATCTTATAGCACTTAGAGAAATTACAGGAAATATAAATGCAGAGGATACATTTTGAGGGGTTACCCTGAGTATGAAGATTATAAAATTAACAATTTTCCTCACAAAGTTGAATACATACTTTTTTATATTAAACTTCCTGCTGAGAATTGCCAGTTTTATATTAATATTCTAGACTTTCACAATAAGATGCCTTCAAACGCTCTCTATACTTATTAAGATGTTTCCCAGTTTAAAGAGGTAAATGTTTTAATTTTCCACCTCACACTAATGTCTGATTGTTTTTTTATCTAATCCCAGCAAAAATTAATTTCAGGTGAAAGTTTCCAGCCCTTACTTACACCATTGAAAAATAGTTTGTAAAATGATCCAACATATGAAGAAATAAAAAATGAATAATAAGGCAAATACTCCACCAATGAATGCCTCATATGAGATTTATCGATAAAGTGATGAGGAATGAATGAGAAAAGAAACACAAAAAGAATATGCCTCAGACGGACAAAGTAGGAGCATCAATTTATCTTTGAATTTTTTATTGTAAATTATGAAAGATTTACTTATAATTTGAAGGCAGATAAATTAAGAGGAATGAAATTAGCAAGTATTTTCTTAAGGAAAAACCATTTCAGCATCCGAAATAGCATCCTTGAAGTCCTCATTCTCCTCATAACATCACTCTCAAAGGACCACTGAGGCACAACATAAATATCTATGGAGGTATGGAAAGTTTCCTACCTTATCTGTGTCATGAACTTTCGGCATCATTTCATTCATAACCATTAATATGTATGTATAACAAGCCTCCATCAAATTGCCTCAAGATATAGTTGTCATGTATGTATCAGAAAGGAACAGAAAGATAAGTGATCAAAAAATAAAGGATTCACTTTCCAATTTCTATGTGTTTGCATCAAAGTAACCAGAGGGCAGGCCTTTGCCCAACTAACAAATTAATATTCAATCACCTTCCAACCTCTCCAATTTAAACACCAATCTCCCACTTTAACCCAAAAAATCTAACCATCCCATGCTTCCCTTACCATCTCTGCATGGCGTGAAAGCAGGCTTGATAGAGGAGAGCCTTACCTAACCCCTTAATACAGCAAATGCGGGCCCGATTTTCAACAACGTCGTCAGAGTCGGCCGATAAAATAAGAAAGAAGTTTTTGTGTCATAACTTCCGTTCAAATACTATTTACAAATGGTGCACACAGGTTGAAAGAGGGAAGCTTGCTGAAGGCCATGCACATGATTGGAAGACTCGGAAGTGGATATTAGTCACGTACGGAGGCGGAGAAAGGCCCCCGGTCCGACCAGCAGAGCACGTCAATCGACATGCTCCGTATCTCGGTTTGGACGGGACCACGTCAATTGAGGTGCTGCGCACTGAATGTGTTAACCAAATAAACTTTCCAACCCTGACTCTCTGTGAGGTACCTTCACTTGTGAATTGTGAGTTTTATAGAGATTATGAATAAATCTCCTACCCCCCCAAACCTAAACCTATTTTATTAAGGTGAAAAGTGATGGCCCCATAAGTATATGGTTTAACACCTCTAGAAAGGTGGGTTTAACTAGTAGCATGAAACCTTTGTTAACAGATGCAGGTCACAGACCTATTTTAAACTTAGTAGTACCGTAATCGACTTCACTGCTGCTTCTACCACTACTGTTTCAACACTATACCACTCTATCCTTACATTCTCCATGCCCCTTCTCCCTACTAAATTCTCAAGAGACAGTTTCAGATATTCTTTTCCCTCAGTCCCCTGCAGAGCTTCTATATTCCATTGGTTGAAAAAAGAAACAAGGTAACACTTTTTCCACAAGCTTTAATATCGTGTACCTGATATACATAAATACATGAACCGATGATGACCAAACTTCAAATGCCTAGCGTAAGTTGTTGAAATGGCTAGTACATAGTAAAGCTTGTGGAAAAAGTGCTATCTTGTTTTGGAACATGTAAAAAAGTGTTTGCACATGGAAAAAAGTAGCTTAAGAAAATGCATATTAGGGCTTTATATAAAATTTGAAGTAAAAACCTACAAATTCACCAAAAAAGCCATGGCATTCTTCAGTGTACCAGGCAAAATATTCTGGTACTAAAAGGGTTAATATGATATCAGTCTAATACATATCCATAATCCCTTGACTCTTCTTAAGTATGCTTTGTCCATAATGATGATAGAAATATGAATTTATCATAAATCACATATTCCTCCAGCAAAATTCTTTTTTTCTCCTCATAGTCATTTATTTTAATCCAGTTTTTCCTGTCCTCATTCCTCACAATATCCATCTCAGTATTCCAGTCCCCATGACTACTGGATTTTTCTCTTCAAAGATTTCCCTTATTACTACTTCTAGTTGTTCATACAGCCCTTCACATTCCTCTACTCCATGATCTCTAGTCTGATGTACTCCTAAACTACCAAGAAGTTGGTGGGACATGCCTAAATTTTCACCGACTGAACCCTATCATTTACTAGCTCAATACCACTATTTTCTCCAGTCAACCATTTAAAACCAAAGCTAATCCAAACTAACTTCTATCCCTGCTACTATACATATACAAGAATATCACCCTGCACCCATTACCTCCAGTAGCCCCACTCCCTTGACATCTCACTCATGCAATTCAAGGCATATCTATCCTCCCTTTCCCTTATGTAGATATTTAGCAGCTTAGCTGCCCAAAAGAGTATACATCAATTCTATAGCCTTGCATTCATTGCAGCCTTTCCTTTTCCAATGCCTTGGAATCCTCTTCTTCTTCCTTGCATGATGCTGAAAAGTACTTTCATGGATTTCTCGTGCCAGGGATCATGAGGACCTAGCCAACCCTACTGCCTTCAAAAACACCCACCTTAAACGGCTATGCCCCATTGAATGAGTTTCCAAAACTAATTTGATTCAGCTTTCTATTATCATAGAAGAGATAGTTGGTCGGGTTTCTCAGATCTTTTCTGGCTGCTTTCTACGAGACACCATTACGTGGACGACCTTTGGTCTGGCTCCTACCCTTTGACTTATCTGGCATGAGCCACAGTACTTGAAATGTAGGTAGTTTTTAATTTATTTTTGTTCATTAGACCGGAGAGTTTTCGTTTATTTTCCGCAGTGGACGGATAACGAAAAAAGAAACCTCAGAATACAATTTAACACACAATAATTACATGCAGAATAGGGAAAGAACTCAACCAAACGACTAAGCTACTGATGAAATGAAACCATGATGACCAAAACAAATAAAACCAATCAGAATTCTCATACAACAGGCTCCTCATACTCTGATCCAAAAAGGCAACTTAGTTATAAGTGCATTCAACTTCAATGACGTCAAACTGTGCCATTACAATGCTGCATACTGGCAAAAAGACTCAATGGAGGATATAAGGCAAATATCATACTTGTCCTCACTTTGGTAGAATACATAGGGTAATAGCATTTCCACTCGCATAAAAGTCGACATGTGTTTTCATATACAGCATCGACATCAAATGGTAATTAATAGCTTAAATACTGCTAACGTATTGGAGATGTATCCTTCTCTTTCAAACTTCCAACAAGTTAAAATGACATATGTGATATAAAGTCGTGTTGGGAGAGCAATGACTTGTATCCGACGACATGGTTTATCAAAGATTAACGAAGTAATCCTTAATGCATAGATATTTTACCACACTTATTGGCTGAAATACGCCAGTATCAACGTAAGACCTAAGAGAAAAAAACACAAGTCTTTGGAAAGATACCTCCACTGGGGAAAATTCTTTTACAGCATCAGCTCCTGCATTGAAGAGTTTCATAACACCTCCATTCCAATGCAAGCACTCTGCAGCATTGTCGTCAATGAACACTACTGAATTTTTTACTTTTCCAAAAATGATATCCCACACATCTTCATTTAACTTCTGCACATCTGTAGCCATCGTGAGAAGACCGACGTTAACGGATCTTGTCGCACCGGTTAAAATTATTCATTCGACATAACTTCCAAAATTCCGAAGATACGATTTTTTAAAAGTATTAACATTCAAGTTCTTCTCATTTACAACTTTGATTTATGATCCATACTTTCCACAGTCAACTGACACTATCGAACAAACTCTTTTGCCTGCTTCTCTCACTCCTTTCCCTTCGCGTTTACGTTAAACCGGATGTTTACGTTTTCACGTCTGCAACAAAAGCATGCGATATGCGATCGACCCGCAGTTAGAGGGTTAGAGCGCGAAAATTGTTTAATCTTTCTCAGTGATTTTATTGTTAACATAATATACCTTTAATATTGCGAGAATATTACGTTTCGAACTTAAGCATTCCAAATCCCACCAATTGCATGAATTCGCAATATAGGCACATTTTCCTGATGAAGAGTATTCACAGTAAATAAAAACAACCAAAGATGGTCGCTGAACAATATAGGAAGGTCAGAAGGAAATCATAAACTCCCAATCAAGAGGAGAGTTACTGATACGAGGATTAGGACCGCTAATGCTCCTTGTATGAGGTGAATATAAGATAAAATTTTAATCATGGAATTAAATGAATTCCTTAAAATCAGCAATTAGGGGATGATCCTAGAAAAAATACTTGATATTATTAAGCCGTCTTCTCATCAGGAGGACGAAATAGGTGTTCAATGATTATTCTTTCGAATCATATATTTACATAGTTAAATTTTTACTTCATCCAATTATGGCTAACCAATTAATGATTGTGAATTATTCCACATAATCAACTAAAACATCCAAAAATATCTTTAGAAATTTCGATAACACTTCAAAATTTTGAAGTGTTATCGATCAAATTTTTTTTTTCTGTTCTAGTCATGTTTTGGGTGATCCTCTGGTACTTTTTGAGCTCAACTGTATCTATTATGTTGATGTTATCAGTTAATCTTTCACAAAATGAAAAAAAATTACAATTAGCTCAGATTCAAATCTCCCCCATAACAATTTGGAGCAACAAATGCACGTGAAGTAATCCTACTCAGATATGGAGCCACTTACACATTCCCTGTTCATGGTGAGTCCAAATATGAATCTGAAGAGAGGAAATCCTCGCCATGGAGCCCGCAAGAAAACACTGATGGCCTAACCTGTGCGTGGACATGAGTTGCCTCAGTGCATTGTATCTACTAGAGCGTTTGAGCCTTTAGTTGACTCCTGTCTCGCTAGCCCGGTCGCCACTGCGTCCATCCTCATCAGCTATTGCTGGCGTACTGGTTAGAGATGCAGGCTAGCTCATGTGCCTACCTTCCAAGTTTTTACCGACCCTACCACATCAGTTGAGTGGGGCTCGTGAGTGTCTACGTAGTTTTGGAAACGATAGTACATTTGTAACACTAAGATTAATTTAAATGTCTTACCTTGGCCATCAGTAATTCCTTCTTCATGAGTTTTTTGGTACAATATTAGAGAAACTACCAAATTTGCAGAGGTGTGCTGCAGTTACTATATTCTCACTGTTATATAGCTTAAATTCTGTCTTACTCGACTGTTTTACAATGATCTCAAAAGAGTGCATTGAGTAATTCTAATATGGGCCACCATTTTCTCAATTAAAATATTTATGGCAATGTTGGAGTGGACTTATATACTTCTGTATTTCATTTCTTAATGAGAGATCCACCCTCTAGGCTACTTTGAAATCCAATAAAAAGTTGACCACTTTTCAGTTTTATGATCCCTTGTCGAATTTTAACCTTCATTCTGATACCTCTCACGACCAATAATTTTACTTGCCAATCCTTTTTGCTATTGAACAGCCAAGTTATTACCCTACTTTAAGAAAACTACCCGAGTATCTTAAAAAGTCAAGTTTGTTCATTTCAGTAATGTTTTTATTCTCCATGATCATCTTTTGCGAGACACATGATTGAGGATGCGAGGGAGATGTTTTTCCTTTGGACTATGCCTCATCTCCTTACTGCAGTGGCATAACTAGGAATATGCTTTGGGGGGATGAAGATTTGGGGGGGATGTGGGGTCTTTGGGGGTGGGGGGTTAGTGGGGGCTACCCCCCCAGGAAATGGGGATTTCATGAAAAGTTTTTCCTGAAAATGCATTTTACATCATTTTGGCACTTAAAATTTAACTTTTAGCAGATGCTGTTATTATATATCAAATCCAGACAAGATTTACATATAATTTTTTTATTTCTCAGAGGCTTTGAGGGGGGGGGATACATCCCCTAATCCCCCCCACAGTGGCGTAGCCAGGAATTTCATTCGGGGGGGTCCAAAACAATGGCCCAGCTGACCGGCAACCCACACAACAATGGAGAATTGTCCGCTTGCCGCTCAACGATAGGGTTGAGTTCTGCTAAGTCAGAGACACCCTCCTCCCCCACTAATTCACTCACTACTCTGGTGGAGTGAGGAGGGTTGGTGAGTATATTAAAATACAACCTTCTTCTGATTTTCATTCATCGCCTGATGATGCGCCCTGTAATGGACACGAAAGCTCGCATGACAAAGCGCTGCATGCAGCTGCTCCCGAGAGCCAACGACAACAATACACCTCGCTGCCAAAACCTGCGGTCCAAAACCAAGTCCGGAGGAAAATTTTTGAAAAATAGGGTACTAAGTAGAGGGTTTTCAACTAATTTTTACACCTTTCATAATAGGAAAAACTGCATTTTTCAAAGAAATCTTTTGTAAATCCATGATTTTTTGATATTTTGTTTTCCTTTAAGATGACGCAAAGTACAAGTAATTATGTTTTATCCAAATAAACAGAAATGTAGTGTTGTAGTTATCCGCAGCTACAAACTCTTTCAAATATATAAGAAAGGCTAGAAAACCAACAGCGAAGAGCATTTGTTAAAATATATTATAAATGGTAAATTTTAACCACATTTGAAAACGGCTGGATTGGCACCCAAGCGATGCCACTCCACGTGACATCACAGGGACCTAGTTTCTATACAAGTAGATAGCAGTTTTACATTGTTTGAGATTACCAATGCATGCATGAGGCACAGAGCTTAGGGAAACATCTCTCAATAATCACCTTTTAAAACTGCCTACGGTCGGAAAGTTTCCTTCGTTTGATAAGGTATTAATAATCCTTATTTAAGCAAAACACTACATGCTAGCAGGGTACTCTGCTACTTGCTAGCAGCCTGCATTGCAGCGGTGCACATATCCTTAAAACATAAACCTTTAACAACGATATGATAATTTATTATCTGAAGACTTTCCGTCGATCCATGCTTCATTAATTTTTTTATGCATCTAAAATATTTTGGGGGGGGGAGGTCTGGACCCCCAAGTGGCTATGCCACAGCCCCCCCCCCCCCTCCCCCCCATAGTTATGCACTGCCTTACTGCATGGGAGATCACGAAAGTTTGACAGATATCATGAAGGTGAATAATATGCAGTATTATTATCTCCACTATGGAAGAGAGCCCTTATTAGAGAGGTAGATAAGAAGTCCTCATCTTCAATTATTATCCCATTGACAACATAATCCATTGAGACTCTTAGGTACGATAAATCAATTCCTATAGGAAAATTTCATATAGGATCATAAGTCCTTGAAATTTATTTCTTGCAAAAAAATATTATTGCTCACATAATATTAAGATAGGCATAACTTTGACATGAAAAAATTGATTGTTTGAGGCGTAACTTGGTGAAAGCGATTCATAATTAACATTAAAAAAGAAGAACTTTGTGCTTTCACATTAATATTTATTCACAAATTAGACGTTAGACGTCATCATCAGGTGAACTCTACAGAGGTCCATCGCATCCTTTTATGCCAGGCTAGGAGGGGGAGGGAGGAAGGTAACTAGGGTCGCGGTCTGTTTCACGCTTCAAGCGATTTGAAGCGTCACCGCTCTAAAGGCCGGTCCGTTTCATTCCTTCGCTTTGAAGCGCTTCAAGCGAGGCCGTGAAACGGACCGGCATTTCAGAACGGCGGGCATTTCGACTTTGGTTGCTAGGGAGTTGTTGAATGAAAGAGTTTGTTTATAAACATTTGTTATCAATCAGACATCTCGATCTTATCTTCAATCGCACGGAAATGGAATGTTTCTTTCCAATTGCTAACAAATATTTTTGATGGCGAATCGGATACGAGTGATGACGCAAGTACAAGTGAGAGTGAGGAGGAATCAAGAGACGTCAATGAGGTATATTTATTAGTAATTTATGCCATTAAAATGATGGAGGCGAGGGGAAATCTGGCATTGAAGCCACGGATTCTCTCTTACGTGGAAAATGTGGTAGGGAATTACAGTGTACTATCGTTCTTAAGTCCTTTCAAATATTGTCATTTATAAGCCTGATCTTATTTAGAATGATAATAAATCAATTGTGTGGCGGGCAATGAAGCTACCGTCCATGACGTGCGGGTGTTAAATAATTCACGGCTCTCTCTTTTTGAGCCATCAATAGGAATTCTTTCCCAATGAGACCCACATCATTGCAGACTCCGCTTATGGAATCAATGAACATTTGATGGTACCATTCAGAGATAACGGGTCTTGATGCGAAACGAAAATATGAACTACACTACGGGATGACTTTGCGTCATAAACTCTTCAATACTAAGTTTTCAAAGGCTCGAAAAGTAATTAATAATAAAAAATAAGAGACAAATTGAAATTGTTTGATATGGAGAAGATAACAGAATTCATCTTGGCTTGTTGTGCGCTCCATAATACGTGAAGAAAGAGGAGGCGAAGCACCCGATGTAGCTCCAATTGACGTGGAAAGAGTACCGATTAACTTTAATGAAAACATAATTAGGGGGTGAATAAAAGTCAGAGAATCATGATTATGAATTACCTCAGGATTGATTACATTTATTTAAATGTAAGAAATTAAATACCTATATTATAATTATTATACAATAACAAATTGCAAGAACGTATCATATTAAATAATGCATTGAAACTCTTCTTACTTATTTCACATCAATCATATTAAAAATATTATGAACATCCAATTAAAAAATGTCACTGATTTTTCGCTATTAGTTTCTTCATCAATTATCTATCGATGTTCTTAGCAATTCCATTTTCTCCTCGAGCCTTTGCCGCTTCTCTTCATCTAATTCTTTTCCCTCTCCTCCTTCGCCTTTTTTCTTTATTCCCTCTCTATTTCGCAATCCCGCTTGTTATTTTCCTTTTGCTGGTTGATATTTTTAATGAACTCTTCGATTATTACATCGACTCGCCTCTTCTTTGGCACTGCTTGGGAAAAATGAATGGATAGGGAATACCACAGGAAATAATGTTACTTTAAGGACGTCTAAGCTAATTAATTCAATAAAATAAAGTATCGTCACAGTAAACACACTATTAAAAGGAAACATCATCAATCACTATAACGCTAAAGTCATTAACATCTTTTGAAATAATTCATCGTTTCTATTTACTTACTTTCTGCAGATTTTGACGGCCCTTCCACGGCTGTGGCCCTTCACGGCATGGCGGCATCCTTTAACCGATCGGGCATCCACATTTAATAATATTTTTCTCTCCATTACTTTCAATTATTAACCAAAACCTCTCTCAACTACGAGGGTAATGTCTTCTATTCCACAGCTTTATTTATTTATCTCACCAGTGCATAGTAACCGTGATAATATCATAGGAAATTGGCGCAATTTCTCGAATGATTGCAAACGATATATCGCATTCGCTCCAAACACTTCACGTAAATGCTGGGGCGTTTGGAGCTATCAAAATTGATAATTTATGCTCGCTCCCGGGCCCCACCTTCTGTGCTTCAGAGCCCTCCAAAGCGTGAAACGGACCGGCCTGAGGCGCTTGAAGTGGCTTGAAGCGTGAAACGGACCGCGACCTAGGTTGAACGGATTGGTCAACAGAGAAGAGGGGGGGGGGGAAAGAACTTGGTCATATGCTTTGAAAGAAGTTAGGGGGAGGAGGCTCCCTTACGGAGGGCATGGCAGGTGGAGATGGTTCAGGTGAGAGAGAGGCCTAAGAGTTGGTCATGTCATTAGCCCAGGAATTCAGGAGTGGGAGGCTTAAAAGAGGGGAGTGGGAGTCATACAAAAATTTGTTTACAATGTTGTCATTGGAACGTACATGCTGCAAAATTTCCATCTGTTCCAAAGCGTCTAATCTAGGTCCTTTAGGTTCAAAATGAAGCACTTCAAAAACAAAATCACTTTGATGATTGCTATCTAACAAATGTATAGCAAATTGTGAAGTACTCTTTTTATTTCTCAGGCAGGCTTGGTGTTCTTTCACCCGTTCTTGAAATTGTCGCCCCGTTTGCCAAACATACACCGCGTTACAATCACATTTTAACCTATACACCCCACTCCTTTCTTCTCTTGGGATGGGATCTTTTGTGAGGGAAAGGATGTTTCTGAGGTTGGATTTATTGTAAAACACAACTTTTATTTTATCCTTAGGCACTTTTTTGTAAATCTTCGGCCCGATGTCCTTTAAAAAAAGGATTCTACGCCACTTGGCCGTGGATTCTTGTCGCGTTCGGGATCCATAAATTTCTCCCACTGCTTGTTTTTTTAATTGTTTCCAATACATATAAGCTATCAATTAGCTGTTTGTTATATCCGTTATTTTCAGCAGTTAGTTTAATTGTGTTTAATTCCTCATTGAAATTGGTAGGGAACATCGGAATATGCAGCAACTTATGTAACATGCTGTGAAAGGCTGATAACTTCTGAGAGAAACAATGTCTTGAACTGGGGTGGATCACTTGGTCCATATAGGAGTTTTTCCGAAAGACTGAGAACTCAAGGTGATTGTTGACCTTAGTGACTTTAAGATCTAGGAAGTTGAGAGAGTTATTATCTTCTATTTCGTAAGTGAAATTCAAATTGAAGTCCAAAGAATTCAAAAAAGATAGGAACATTTGTAGTTTTCTATTTGAGCCAGTCCAAATACAAAACACATTGTCTACATATCGATGCCAGGATAGTACATTTTTGGTTTGTGGATTATTGGGGGAAAACAGGTTCCTTTCGAAAAAGTCCATATACATGTCCGCCAGGAGAGGGGAAAAAGGAGAGCCCATGGTCAATCTATTGGGCTGTTCATAAAATACACCGTTAAATTTGAAATAATTTTGAGACACACAAATCTTCAATAGATCACACAAGTCACTTATAATGGGAGCTGCCACACATTTCTGGATGAGAATAGATTCTGCTATGTCTACGGCTTCCTTAGGTGGGACACAGGTGAAGAGATTGCACACATCGAAAGATACTAACAAGTACTTATTGGGGATATCAATTTTAGATACGTGTTGGATGAAGTCAATGGCATTAGTAACTCCATACTTAGGGGTAAACTTTGAGTGATGTCTTAGCGCACAGTTGAGTTTTTTTGCCAAGAGGTACCTTGGAGCCATGTCATTGGAAACAACGGGTCTAATTGGGCAATCACTCTTGTGAATTTTAGGAAGCCCAAATTAAAACATTTACAATGCAACATTTCCTAGATCACAATTTGAAAAAATGATTTCAAATCACTCACGTATTTCATAGTCACAATGTTTAACAGGTGATATAACTGAGAAACCATTTCTGCCAATAAGTTATTCATATCTTTCATGGGAGATGGAAACTGTATTCCGTCCCCTGTGCTTAGAGATGACGGCAATTTAAAAATTTCTGTTATAACAAAATATTCTCTCCAAAAGTACATGATCATGTTAACAATTCATAATTAATTTCCTTGATTAATCTTAGTTGTTTGTCTTAAAGCAAATTTTCATTTTTGTCTCGTATTACTTTCATAAATTTGCCTTTGGCAAAAGCTTTTACATGAGCATTTCCACCGTTTTTCTTTCACAATACATGGAACATGCAGGAGAAAGAATTACGATATGGGTCGTATGAGATTCTTTAGAGCAATACCCAGAAAATTAATCATGAATGAATCTTTCAAGCGGTGTGAAAAGGTGAGCAGTGGGCTACCTGCGAAAAGTGCCATGTGCTTCCTTTGACCCGACAAACGTGCAATGAGCATCATACGGGAAATGTTTGTGGAAGGAGGGAGTCGTAGGTGCCAGAAGTCTGACTTTGCCTTGTACAATTCCAGCACACAGTGTGTGTGAAGAGAGTCGTGTTCACATGGAGTCCAACTTCTGCAGCTCATGACTCCAACACGCACAGTGTGCACGGAGAGAGTCGTTTGCAGAGGGGAGGGAGTTGTGTGCGGACTTTGGAGGGGAGGGAGTCGCAACTCACCAAATAAGACTCTCTCATCACACAGCTCTATCTGCTGAGTTGCACATTTGAACTGACTCACACAGTGCCCATCACTAGTAAGGAGTAATAATCTATAGCACCCAATGCAGTATTTAACCCAACCATTAATGAAAAACCTTTCAATTTCTTAAGTAAATACTGTAAAGCAGAGGTTACCAACCCTCAGGCTGTGTGTGGCCGACATGCGTGTGACAGAATCTTGATGGGTTATCACATATTTTAATATCTAATTATTTTAACATTGGATGTAGTTGATGCTTTTATGAAGAGAAAGAAGTAGGTACTTGTGTGAGGATAACTCGGCTGGTACTTATTTGAGATGATTTCTACACCAAAAACTCGTGTTTCTGAAGTTTTGTCCAAGCCTTCTATGATACAAACCACACAAAGAAAAGTTGTGAATTTCTATCCCTCCATCAAATCCTTTCCACGTGAATAAATCCAGTTTGGGGTGAGACCACTATGAATGAACCCTCCAAAGACCAGTGTTGTAAAATCAGGGCCATTAGCAGAACTTTCGGGAATGGTGTTTCAAGTCCAATCCCCACAGATTCATATTTTTTCCCAGACTGTACATAGTTCGAATGTGAATACGACCCTCAGGAAGGATAATGATTGTATGAATCCAGGGTTCCCACTCTAACTAAATTATAAAATTCACGGTCTTTTCCCGGTTTTCACGGTCTAAATTGGGCCAAATTCACGGTTTGTTTGATAAGCCATTCTAGGAAGAAATATTGATCCCATAAAAATCACTGGCCGCACGTTAACTAAAAATATAGCTAAAGCGATAAATGCCGGGAATGCAAAACGCAGCGATGAAAGTGCATTTATGACGTCCCCTATTGTTAGCAAAATTTAGGGCCGGCTAGAGGTTGTGAGTGAGAAAATGGAGGGTGACAGGGAAGTGAAGAGGTGTCTCATTTCTCGCCAGGGTTAATGATCACTTTTGTTAAATGTCCAATCACAGCCTTAAGGTCTGTGTGTCGTCACGGCACACGGACCAATATTTGCGCTTCGAATATACGTGTGCAGATAAATGCGTGGACAGTATCTGCGAGTGACTGACCTATTTTTCTTTTGATCCGTCAATCGTAGATCTAAAATCAAGTTTGAGAGTTTTTTTAAGGTTTCATGACGAATTTCACGGCTATTTCCAGGTATTTTCACGGTAGACAAAATTCACGGCTTATTCACGGTTTTAAGGTTTTCACGGTTGAGTGGGAACCCTGGAATCTATCGCGAACACTATCAACAAAGATGACCATTTGTGAGGGTTTTTCACATTACTATGATCATACATCTGTAAAAGAAGCTAACTTCATACAAAAAGCTAACAAAATGATAATAATGGACAATAATAACCACATACTTCTGAAAACAAATCAACCTTAACTTTAATATTATTCATAAAGAATGTCCTCAAAAATATTTGATGAACATAATGAGCAACAAATTATTTATGAAGGATTACATTGAGGTCAATTTTACAATTTCAAGATATACATGTGTGTTACATATTGGAACTGTAAATGTATACTTTCATTCAATCTATTCGACAGATAATGCACATATTTACTACACTTTATCTTATTATATCTTTTCAAAACTATTCTCGTGGACCATACTGATAGTTGGTTTTCAAAATTTGACATATTAACTCAGTAATGAAGGGCTCATCAATTTTACCACTATCTTACTCTCGGCACTAATGTAACATGATTATATATTAGTTAAATGATTGTTTAGAATATTGTGTGCATACACAGCAAATTATTCCAAGTATATTTATTAACTATAGACAAAATTGAACGAGAAAATTAAAATAATGTAAGAGAAGAGGCCATGCACATTAAGGCTGTATGAAGGTAATAATTAAAAGTAGATATGTAACAGTAAAAATACCATAGATTTTTTTTACATTACAAATAACCGGAGTTAAAATGTGCTGTATCCAACAAAATGGTAAAAAAAATGATTTAAACCTGCTCAAGTCATTTTTCATAGCCTATGCACATTTTGTACTGTAAGATATTACATTTGATATAAATGTGGTGTATGCAAAGATAGCTTCAACAAGCATCAAATTAAAACTTTTTCACAGCATTTGATTCATAGGAAAAATACTCAAACTTGTATTCGTTTACATGGTAAACAAATAATTCACCAAGTTGCATTTTCAAGACACCAATTATTACACTGGACCACATCTTGCTTTCATAACATTGACTAATATACACAGATCTACATTATGAATCACAAGAAATGTAAACGTACACCTTCACTAGTGCTGGCAGTGAAAGAGATATTTTAGTATGAAGTCAAGACTTTTGAGTAAATATATAATAACTTAGCTTCCAACATCATACAACTATTTACAGTATGCAATACTCTTGAGGCATTGAAGGAATTAAATATAACGGGCGAAATAATAACATAAACACGTCTCCCTTTTGATTATATTCTCTTATTTTGCATCAAGTTCTGACATATCTTTCATTTATTCAGGTCACTTCATTATTCAAAGTATGAAGGTTATTATCACCACTTCATGAAGTCAGTTCTTTACCCAATTACCAAAATATGACTGATTTATAATGAATTTGCGAGCTATGACAATCATCAAGCATGTAAGAAGCATTTCGGGTCGGCAAGAAACACCAACTTTGAAAGATTCAAAATTCATGGCAAAAGAATTACTTGAGTGTATAATGTATTCTACATTAATTTTCTAGGTCTATTTGATATACCTAATAGCCTTGGTGAAAAGTAATTCATAATTCCTGAAAATTCAATTTTACATTGATTCTAATATTAAGTCTGCCGTGCAATCCATTTATCAGTAGACATATATCTCATTTGTTAACTGAATCCAAAAAGACAACCATAACTTAATGATTTATTAAAGTAGAATTTTTCAACTCATGGGAAAGATCCACAATTCTATCCATACAATTAGGTCATAATAACAAACAAAATTAAATAAAGAATATGGATGTATGTACATAAACTCTCAAATTACAAACTTCTGGCCCCCACTCAAATGGTTTCATCACCTACCAGTGGCATCCACAAGTTCTGACCCTATGGATGTGGCAATTTTTACAATTTACAATATGGCCAATTGGATAGAAATTTTATTTAGCGCTGACAAATAAATATTTTCTTATGCTTGGGAGTTTGAAGCATCAAAATCAATACAAGATGTATTTCACCATGGAAATAAATAATAGGGGAATATCCTCGTATTGTCACATATCTTCCAAAAACCTTTTAAATTCATTTTCTAAGGTCATGTCCAGAAATTCACTAGTTGCAAGCTATATTACTTAGTATTTACAAGCTGAAACAATGAAAGTAAGAATATTGAATAAGTTTTAACTTTATAGCATACAAACATTTGATCTTGCATGGGCTCATAAATCTATACATGAGCCCTACAAATTATTATATCTCATGGCACAAGTACTTTATTCTGATTACTTTAACTTCTTCCAACTAACAATCATTTCTAAAACAGAATAATCTATGGTATCTTGACATTTTCAAATACACTACACGTTGTAACATCGCTGTTATGATTTTAAATAGAGCTAGTTATGTTTTTTTTATATGCCAATATTCAGTAAACATTTGTAATTAATTCAAAGGGTAAATTTCTTGATGATTGTCAGGCTTTTGATTTCATGAGTTCCTCACTATTTAATATTTTATGAACACCGATTAGTGTTTAGAATATCATTTCCATGATTGCTTTATGAAAACCAGAAAGGTTGTTACCCCTTTCACACAATAACATGATTCCAACTACACAATTGTAGCTCTCAATGGGCACTGAATCTACAAATAGCCATTAACTCCTCATAACAACAGAAAACCATGGCCAAATGCAGTTGTTTACTTTCCCAAGAACCTACAAAAAGGATCCTGAGCCACTCACAACCAGAAACATGCATCCTGACATTTTTCACAACAACTTGGTGTCTCATAATTGAGCTCTAGTCAACAGACTAACTTTCAACAGTTCATGACCACTATGCTAACGCAATACTGACGGAAACAATATGCAGTGCACGGCTTTAGGAAGGATGCATGACACATTAGGGAGAAAATGACCCATAATTAACTCTTTTCTACATCATCTAAATGGGACAGTCAACTTCATATATCCAATTCTTCAAGGTTAATCAATGATTAATCATTTACCAGCACTTTGATTTAAAATCTTTAACGACATGTTTTATTTCAATAACAAACTGGAGAGACAGAGATGTTTTCAGTAAAAAAATTCAACTAAAGGAAATACATTGAATCAGTGAAAATACAAGGTTAAATGGGTATTCACTAGCTAAACTACAGCCTCAAGAGTATGCATACTACAACACCACTGAGCGGTAGAAAACCATTTCTGCCAGTAACCATCCTGGAATCATAAGCTGAAGTGCTAATTCCAACAAGATTATGGAAAAAATTCTATAATATCGAAAAGGTTTACCACTCTTATCTTCACGTCAAATCAGGTGCCTGTGAATAGGGTAGTTTCCTTCATCAAAGAATACAAAAGGCAATGATTGCGATTCGTTACCCACCATTAGTGTATTCATAATATACACATTATTTCGTTTTAGAAATGCCGGTTTAGACGAATGGCAATGGTCCATTTTTATCCTCATTTGAAAAGGGCCAGATTGGCGCCCATGCGATGCCACTCCACGTGACGTAACAGGGACCTAGTTTCTATACGAGAAGATAGGAGTTATACATCGTCTGAGGTTACCAATGCATGCATGAGGTGCAAGGCTCAGGGAAACATGTCTTAATAATCACTTATTAAAACTGGCTAAGGTCGGAAAGTTTTCCTCGTTTGATAAGGTATTAATAATCCTTATTTAAGCCAAGCGCTACCAGCTAGCAGGGTACTCAGCTACCCGCTAGCAGCCTGCGACGTATCAGCGCTAAGCCTCGCCTCAAGGTCACCTCACCGGGTGGGAGGGGGGACCAGAAATACGACGTACGGAGAGATTTCCCAGCATTCATACTTCCCCGTCGCGTTTTCGCGTGCTTGGAAATTTTCACTTTTCATTTAATCGCGAAAATTAGATATTGTCATATAAAAATCTAAAAGCGTGAAATAAGTATTCCAGGAGTAATAATCTTTCGATTTAGGCAATAAAAAAATAATAGGAAACCACCCTATTTTTGCTGAAAGCAATACCAGCATGAATTTTTAAAAATTTAGTTCGTGATGTAGGAAATTAGGGCCTCCTGGATATTAAACATAGATTTGTTCCAATTACTTTTGCTGCACTTTTTAAGCATGCAATAATTTTTCCTCTTCATTTAATTCTATTTCTGTACAACAAAATTTATCAAAGGTTTAAATGCCAACCCTTGCAAACGATCAGGAAAAAGATGATAATGGCAATGAAATGAAATTGAACCATTCAACATTAAATCTAGCCTAGCCTTTGCTATGTCCCTATTCAAAGTAAAAATTTAATACCATTGGGCCAGGAAGCAGAGCAATAACAGGCAATCATTAGGCCTACAACAGGCTAAATTCTCATCCTGCATGTATGAGCTTTGAAGAACATCTTTACTTACAAATTGACTCCAAAGAAAAATTGGGTGCTGATAGCATTGGAAACAAGTTTGAACCAAACTGAATAATTTGACCTAATGTCATAGAGGATGGACAATGAATAAAAAAAGAAATTATTTTGTTTAAAATAGAACTTTTCAAACTTCTGAAAATGAGTGAGAGCAGAATCTATTTTATGAAAATTCAGTTGTACAGTTAAAAAATAACAAATACTGCTGTGAATGAAAATAATGTGCATGCTTTGCATTCATTATGTAAAGGAGCATTTTCAAGAAGGATGGGAAAAGATGATTTTCTGGTAGGTCCTACTTTACAAGAAAGGAGGGAAGATATCCAGAGACTCAAAATATAAATTAATTTGTAATGGCTAGATTCTTGTGTGCAAAATGGAATCTTCTTTCTTAACCAATTTTAAGAATTTTTCTTTTCAACTAAATGATTTTCATAATTTTATGAGCACGTGCAAACAATATAGAAATATGTACATGAAAATTCTTTTTGAAAAATTTGGCCAAAGCTAATTTATATTAAAAGTAATTAGCTCAGAAACAACTGGACTAAGGAAACAGGGCTGCCGAAATTCTATTGCCTCAGTATAGGTAAAAGAGCCTGATCAAAAGAACTTACAATTGGTAAAGCGAAACCTCATTAAGAATTCTACTTCTGAAAAGTTCTTGAAAGAAGTCTATCCATCCCAAAAGCATTAATTTCCCAGTTTCTGGTCTCTTCTGGCATATTCCGAGCAAAACCTCTTGGATCTTTAACATTTGGTTATTAACTAACCACATGACAGTAGCTTACATCATTGCAATATATATTTCCTGGGAACAGAAATATATGATGATACAGCTTTACATCGCCAGGCTAAATTATCATAATGGTCAACATATTCCAGTTGTCTGCTTTGAACTATGTCCAAGCTGAATTCCTTAAACACAGAGGCAATCAATGCATTCCACCATATTCAGTAAGGCAATCATCCCTTTCCGACTAAAGTGTGCTATTGACTACCCTTAATGCTGGAGGGACAGAATCTGTTTGCTTGTAGGAAGCATTGGCCCGACAACCATAAAGGGATGTCTAAGTAACAGTTTTTGGATCGGTTGTCCCTGCATATCATGTCATATCGGTATAGTAATCCTTGCAGGGACATCTGAGAAAACGGCCCACAGACTCGCAAGCAGCTCCAACAACTATGCAATTTTGTCCAAAATAGCTTCAGAATTTTGGGTGTTCAGTGTTTTCAGCCATCATTCTATTGAGGATCAAAATCACTCTTAAAAATTAATTAATTGGTGCATGTTCCAAGATTTTTCAGAAAAATGGTCTTCCACCGCAAGTATAAACTTATAAAAAATGTTAAACGAAGGTTGTGCAAGTAAAAAATTATACACAATATAACCAATCAGTTCAAAACTGAGCAAACAATGTACTTCAGCTACAAATAATTTTATATTAAAGTTTTAAATCATACTAATTTTTGATATTATTTCTTTGTAGAAATTTGAAAGAAAAAATAACAAAGACCAACAAATACATATATTGATTGCTATTTGGGCATAAGCATTCAAATTTAAAATTAATAAATTAAAAATAATACTTGATAATCACTCTATCACACTTCATCACCAATCAAGTTGACTAGCTTTATTAGAATAAAAAACAAAGTGGACAATACCTATATATTTATATATATAGTATATGTATATATGTTTTCTGTGTACACTTGAGGAATATAAATATCACCTATACAAATAATTGAGCATTTCGAGACTAGTTCACTGGCGCGTATTTTAAAAATTGGTTATTCTTTGTGTACTATCACTACATTTGTCAACAATCCTATACATTTATTTATTTGTAAAATTAAGCAGTGTCATTTGATAACATAGGGAAAAAATTTATTATGTATCCATTTCATCATCAACGAAGACAAGAATAACTGAACTTTCCAGGTAAAGGAAACAACTTAGGCATTTATGCATAATTAATTAGAATCACAATTATGTTACCTGAGAAAACGAAATTTTATCAATTTAAACGTGCATTCAAATACAAGTTGAAAAGTAGTTGTTATAGCTTTGGAATCCACCAAGGAATTAATTGGAGCCCTGGGTGAAAAAATTATGATTGTTCATTATTTCAGCAATTTTTCACAATAATACCTTTAGTTATTCATTAAACATTTCCCCACTCACAAGCAACCAGGGCAATAAAATATGAATAATAGGAATTCATGGGCAATAGTCCATGCATAAGTGTAAGTCTTTAGATAGATACATAATGTACTTTAACATTCTTCACATATGTATTGAAATTATATAAATCTGCATTGAAAATAATTCAATTCACCAGTAGGATCCAATTTATTACAGCAGAAAATAAGATTAAAAAAAAAAGTAAATAGTATTAGGTGGAGTGCAGATCAAGGGTTGCTACAATGCCCGATGGGTAAATATTCACCGTAAAGTCTCTTTCCCAGACTTGTGTTTATTTATGATGACTATTGTATGTATCAGCAAAATTATACTTATGCCTTGTATGGAATACTTTAGTAGAGTATCAACATTGTGATAGCAGCAAAAAGTTGGATATTGTAACTGCTAATGGAGGCCAGTAAATGGACACTAAGTACATGACATTTTTGTGTGAAGAGGACCATTATCATCTAATCATATTACTCATGCTCCTAAGGAGTGCTGCGTTGAATGAATGGTAAGCACAAGTTTTTCCCATGCACTAGCATGACTCTCATGCCGTACTTCCTTCTGCTTCCTTGGTAACAAAATAAATCAGTTTTAGAATCTTATTTGGTATTTTTACATTCACAACCATTGAAGTCATAGTCAATTTAATGAATTAATCAGGGCATCCACATTTGCAAATGAAAATTAATACTGAAAGCCATACCACACCAAAAGCCCAGAATATTTTATACCTCCAGGCTGTAGCAACCCTGTAGATACCTTGATCAGGCATCTTAAAATTCATACATAATCAAGGCCACTATCAGAGATTTGATTATTTGTTTGCAATTAACTCAGATTATTCCTCATAGCTGATCAACATTAATGTCATAAGCCATCAGCAGTAGTATGAGGCACAAAAATATGCTCATTCGATCACGTTTCATATCGGGTGAGATCTAAGAAATTGTGCAGGTGATCATTTTCATAATTAATTTAATAAATCCCATTTGAGGATAAAAATAGTCTTCACTGCTTATCCTTCCATTCACAACTAAAACACAAAGAGTTAATGAACTGAAGTTAACTAAATTTAATATTTTTATGACATCCATTTAAACTATGTTAGCAAGAGCAAGTAATGAAACAAGGCAGCCACTCATAAACAGTGGTAGAGTCAGGATTAAATGCAGAGAGTGAGTTCACAATATATTTCAAAGTGAAGAAATGGGTACTATGAAAACTCTTTATTCATTAAGGTAGTGGCAGCATGGCTCCAAGAAAAGTTTCAAATCTCAAGTTTAATCAAATTTCGAATACACAATAGACTCCCTCAAACTCGACAGAAACTGAAATACCCCTCTAATAGAGCTGGAGATATGGCTATTATAAGGCTGAAGTGTTTGAAACAAAATAGTCAATTAAGCTTGTTTGCCATTTAAAATTAAAATCAACCAGTTTCACCACCATCAGTGAAATCAAAGAGAAACATGATACATGTGTTGTAAACTTAAATTTATTTGCCAAACTCACCAACAATTTCAAAATTGGTGAAGTTATTAAGTAATTACCAATATCATTTTCTTAATTTGAAAATAAAATTTACATCGAAAGCAATTTTTGGAAATGAGAGAGGGAGATACACAGAATTTAGACCATTCAACATCACACTTTGTGTATTAGGGAGACTTTAACAACTAGCACCACCAACAATCAGTGACTTCAGTCGTTATGCATTTCTAAGAATTGCATACATAGTGTGGAATGTGGCAAAAAAATTAAAACTGTGCAAAAAAGTGCTTTAGACTGGTGGGCATTAATACGGACAACCCAGTTCATTCACCATTTCCATCTTCATTTATCAATTGATTTCTCTTAACCCTCTGTAACCTGTGTGCACGGCAAAATGGCCGGAAATTTATTCTTATCTAAAAAAAAGATTCAGATCGAATCTTGGTGGAAAGTTACCAGACCAGACTCTGTTTGGTGCATAGTGGCCCGAACGTCAGCCTTAGCTGTCACGCTGTCATAGGAATGCGATAGGTAACAGTGACCAGACCAGCAGCCAGTTTGCCACAGCAGGGATATCAACCTAACAAAAACTAATGTGTGCAGGCAGTCTTGTTAAGTACCATTTAGTTCTTTTTTCTTGGAGTTATAGCTTGATTTTGCATTTATTACCATAGGGTACCTCAGATGATGGTGTGGGGAAGGGGACAGGCAGTGAATTGAAAATACTCTGAGAAGACAAAAACCTGACTAACTGGCTCTGATTCATGACTTCCACACTGAATTCCTGAAGAAATGCACAAAATAGCAACAGCCTGGGTGAACATATGAGACTTGTTGCCTTAATGGAAGGTGCCGTTTCACTTAATCTATGCCACAGAAACCAGCAAAATATGGCATCAAAATGAATACAATTGTGGAAAGTAAGATGTTTTACACAGATAAATTGAAATATATTGTGGAAAGCAGCCCAAAGGCCCTTATTTTGGTAATTTGAAGAAGCCTTTGGAAATTGTGAAACAACTGGTTAAACCAATAAAAAAGTCTAACTGTAACCTGACCACAAACAATTACAACTCGAGCATTCCCATAGCAGTATATTTTCTCAAAAAAGGAATGACATTTCTATGAAAACTTACGAGAAATAAAAAGGAGCAATCTCTTGAATTTGTGGATGATCCTTCTGCTAAGGTAGGATCATTACTATGTGGTTTCCAGCCTAACAAGTCGTTTTTAATGAATAGGAAAATAACCGTCATTATCTTGTCGACTTAACATGATACTGCTGAAATCAACCTGGTAACAGGCAGGCCTGTAATGGTACTTGATAAAAATGTGACTAAAAGAGTGGATTCGGTCGACCAGATGAGTTCCAGATTGACCACAGCTAAGAAAACAAGTAATTTTTAATTTTGCATTTTTTTTATACATTTCTATTTAATTTCCTGATTCAGACGTTGAGGCTAATTTTATTATCTTATTTACAGTATTTAATAAAGTATAATGTATATTGCATTTTTTTCTTAGTTCAGATTGCTAGCCATTTTATTACTTCTAGTGAGTAGTATTAAGTTTTTTTACATAAGCGTATTTTTCAAATTTCGTTATTTATATTACATAATATTTTTATATTACAGATTATTATTAGTTTCAAAATATTACTTAATGAGCAAAAAAAGCAATATTTTTTTAATGCGGCCTATTTGCTGCCACGCAGGATCTACTGTAACTTCAACAATATACGAGAGATCCAGAGGGTTAAAGAATATATCACCAATAGTGGAATGTCAGTTAACGACCAATAAAATAGACAGTAATTAGAGTAATTAGAATGCTTTGATCATACGAGTAGAGTGATTTAATTATTGCAGCAATGCTCTAAGATTGGCAATCAGCGGTAGAAAGAAGCCTTTGAAAACCAACCCTAAAGATATTGTTTACTCTCCTGCTGTTTCTGATTGTTGGTGTGAATATAATCCTCAATCCATTCTAAACAAGCATAGGCACTCCATTTCCATAGGCAGTGATTTTTTCAGGAATTTAATATTGCAAACATAAAGTACCTACATAAAAATCAGAAAGCTTAGTATAAACACTTATAAATTATTATTGCTTCACAAAGCTGGTGTTGTGATGTTAAATCATCCACTCACTCTGGGGTAATAAAAATCAGTGGTATGGCAAGAAATATTCTCTCTTCCTCTCCCACTATTGTTCGGTACAATACAAGTACTCCTCCATGTGTCGCTCACAAGCAAAAGGAAAGATTTATTCAATTTATCGAAAGATTTATGTTTAATCTCACCTTGAAAATTTTATGCTCCTTCATTTAATTTTTTTGTATTTGAAATAATTTTATCTTCCTGAATTGAGTGGTCTCCCTGAATCAAGGCCAATGTGAGAGGGGTCAGGGGGTTTGAATCCTGCAAAAGTTTGGGATGCATAGTCTTCAATAAACCTCATCCAAATGAACTGCCCCAAAATGAACCGTTACTCAATATAACCCCTGCACCATTTCCTAAATAAAAACCTCCCTCAAAAACTACTGTGGCTACAGCCTTGATCTGAAATAAAAAAATATGCAAGGAAAGCGAATGAATCAGCTGATTACTAGCATAACAAGAGAAATAGTGAAGACCTTTGATCACCCATCTCACCTCACCCTATAAGTCCAAATTCACTTGACCTTCGTTTAAAAATAAGTGCTCCAATTACCTTTTCTATGACAATCTTCAAAGTCAATCAAAATAAACGTCATTATACCAAGGATGTTTGATGCTGCCTACGGGCTAATATAGGAGTGCATTTAGAATAATTTTTTTTACTGGTATCTGAGTACAACATTACTCAATTGCTAAACTAGATTTAAAACTCTAAACTTCATGCACAACTGTAATCATGATGAAGACACATGAAAAAATTGCTCAATGACGAACAATATGCTAAGATTAAATTAATATAAGACAGTATACGTGCACATCTGCATGTACATAATACATACAATAGTACGCAAATATATTCAGGAAGCACTTGTAAAAAGTAAGTACCAAAAAATAGAGCAATGAATTAACAAAGAGAGGAAGATATAATATTATTGAGAGAAATCACTCTTTCCCTTAAAAAAAAAAATTTGTCATCTTAATATGAGTGCATTTGAAATTCAGTGTACCTTTAGAAGTTTGGTTTTTAGAACATAATTTCAGTTCAAGTACTATAAAAAATGTGAAGACATAAACTTTTCATCTATATCAATGAAATAACAAGGCCTAATATGGTACAAGTTGCTTATCACAGGAATTCAATGGCTGAAGAAGAGTTTTCACTAACTCATATATCATTAAAGTATAAGTATTTATAGTACAAAAGCCACTAGTGACTTTAGTCATTATATAATTTTAGATAAATGCATTACTGTGGAATGTGGTAAAAACGATAAAAATTAACAAAATTCTACCACAAAGGAAGTGTTTTCTAAGAAGTAGAGTTTTCCAAGAAGAATCATTCAATCTTTTTTTCATCAATCAACAAAATTTGATTGTACTTTTAACCTAATCCTCACTAAGTCCTTCGTAATATGATCACAGATGTTTGTGTATTTACAGAGATAGGATACATGCAAACGTGAATAGAAATAAAGGTAAATAATACACATTCCCAGAGTTTTGGTATAATTTCCTCAAATGCGATCCCTCTGCATGTTGAGTTGAGGATAACAGCCAACAGGAATAGTGGAATATTCGCCGGCAGAAATTGTCTTTGACAGAACATCACTTCCTTCCTTTGAATATCAATTAAGGAAACCACTCTTCCCCAGATTCACTCAATTCCCCAGCATCAAAAATTGGTGGAGATGGTGGCTCCGGGTTGATCACCTAAAGGATTCAAGAAAAGTTGGCATTTCAAGATTTAGAGCACAATCTTACAACAAAGACACGTAGACGTAGTATTCTTTGCCACCACAGATTTTTAAGGCCTTATGCCAAGTTTCTCTATTCAAACTAATATATTGTAGGTGATAGTAAAACTCAACGAAGGAAATACAAAAAAAGCATCATAATTAAGAGAAAAAACGGAACATTCACAGTCAAGATTTTGACAAATACCCAACTTCCTATTCTTTAAGACTAAAGTACCATAATAAGACAAAGGAATAAATATTAGTACCTTATACTAGTATTAGTTAGTCTAGCACCAAAAATGATGCTTACTTAAACGTGCGCTCAAGGGTTTTCACACTAAATAATTTCAAAGGTGATCGGACTGTAACAAGATTTACACAAGCATAAGTAAAATGTAAAAAGACCTAAATGTAAATATATGGAATAGGTCTAAAATATATCTGACAGCAGCAATAATTTACAGGTTGATATTTAATGATATAATATCTTCTGCCTTCCTATCTGTTGTGAAGACATATCCTCTTAATAAATGACTATTATTTTCTGCATATACTACACACCCTACATAAGACCCAATCGAGTTTTTATGAGCTTAGTACGAGAATTTTCACATGAATTTCACATTTTCATACAAATTACAACCCGGTGTTAATAGGACAGCATTTATCATCTGGTCATTTACTGTTCAGCACCAGAAAAAAAAAGAATGCCGACTTTTTGAAGGGGATATATTCTAATGTAGACAAGCGAGGTTCTAAAATTTCTATGGATTTTACCAAAGACAATTTAATTTGGAATTAGGGGCTCTGCGGAGGGAAGAGGGTTCTGGGTTGAGAATGCCATTCCTGTGTTTTTCTCATTGCCTTGGTGAAGCATGGTGGGCAGCTGTGGTGAAGAATGCAGCAAGGGCTATAGTAGAAACTCTTTTCATCTAGTAATTGTTGACCTAGTGGCATTCCCTTATTATCCTCCAGTGGGGATGGTTGGAATCTCATCCCCGAACCCCTTCTCTCTCTCCGCTATCCTAAAACTGGCTCTTTCTCCCAAGGCCTTATGTTCCACACTCTCGGATACAAAACCTCCCTCAATGATTAGAAGGAGGTTCTTGGAGTCAAAATTACATGATTCATAATGGCGTTATAGAGGATAAAGTGTTGATCAAAGTCAATTTCTTATAAATATTAGTGGTAAAAATACTGCAACGTCTCATTTCAATGGTGTTCATAAATACCAATATATTGTGACTGAATAAACTCTTTCAACATGCGTTGATTGGAAGTTGCAAGCAGTACCTGGTAAACAGAATAGGAAGTAACATTTTAGATACTATGGACAGTCTGAAATTTATTGAACATGTTTACCTAAAGCAGATTTTGCCTGCTGATTTCTGCTTGCAACATTTGATTATAAAATCATTATTATCACTATGGAAGAGTACACTTTAAACCTCAATAAATCACCCCCATTTATCAGCCACTTGTGTTTCAAATTAACATAGTTCAACTCTACTAAAAAAAGGTCAAAACAGTTACATGAGCAAGAACAATGTTAACCAATATTAGTGTCTAAACTATAGCAATAAATAATGATACTACTTGGTTTCAATATCAATTAGAACGAAAATATCATCATCTATATTATACAAAATACTTATGGTGATAGATAATTAAGATAACCTTTTAACAATAGACATTTAAGAATAACTGGCAAATGTAACACATATTAAGTACATAGTGACACATGGCTTGTATCACCTTTAATGCATACTACATAACAAGTGCAATACATTCCATCATGTTTTATGTGTTTTGAAATATTTACAATGAAAAAAAATAATGGTTATGTACAATTTGTTAATGTGCAGGAAGCCAGACAATGTTGACAAAATGTGATAATAATATGCATAAGTGTGTGTTTCCTTCATTGAAAATAATGAAGTAATTATAATTTGCTGCAAATTAGTTTGAAAGCTGTGTCAGGCTAGGACAAGAGTAATTGCTTCCAGCATAAAAAAAATGCCGTTCCCATGAACAGAGCACTCATGATTATTGGCAGTGACTCCATGAAAAAGATCAGGTACCTATTTAGAAGCCCATGAAACTTTTCATGAAAAAGTCATTATTTCAAATTTAAACTATCACATAAAATGAGTGAGTTGTTTCATGTAAAAATTAAACACATATTTGAGAAAAAAGAAATGCATGGATAAACTAAACTATTGAGCTACCGTATTGAAAAACTAAAGAAATATCAATAACAACTACTACACAATAAATTGGTAAAAATTAGCTACGCAGACTTTCTTATAAATATCAGAATAGTGAGGCATTTATACAGCAGAAAATTTGTTATTTCAGACATGCAGATATTTAAAAATTTTGATTTTCATCCTAATTTAAAATTTTTTTGCCGTGGAAAAATTGATGCTAATGTTTGCACTGTAACAATCACTGCTCTAACCTTTTAGCAAAAATGAACCTCTACAAGCATAATAGATGTGAATGATTAAGACATATATCACATCACTTTCGTCAAAGTTATGCACTAACAAATACACATTTTGATGTTTCCACATACATCATGGGGAGAGAGAATCTATGACTTCATTAGGGCGATTTTACACTAGAGACAACCTTAATAAATCAGCTATAAGCACAAAATGTACAGTGCTGTATGATGGCTCATGAGGTTCTATCAAAACTTTTTGAGTATGCTTTTCAGTAAGGAAGGATGCAGAGACAAATTCACCTCAGATACAATTGCAATTTTGTAATGAATACATCACTTTCCCATAATGCACTAGAATTAGCTCCATTGGATAATATTAGCAATTGGATTTGGTGGGTCAAGAATAAGACTTAAGACTGAAGTAATCCAGAATGAAATTTCAGAAAGTACTTAGAACACCCTCATCTAAAATCTACGCCAAGAGATATCCTAATTCTTAGAAATTAATGGTAAATTTCAGGTAAGTGTAGATCTAGGATTTTCTTGACGTTTCAAAGAAGGGCCACAGGGTGAGTAGTTAGGAGTTCCCAAGAGTACGAGTATGACTTGGGGCAACATGGTAAGAGAGGCATGAGTTTCCTGTAGATCTGAGCTGGACCTGGAGGGAAGTCTATCTTATTCACATTAATGAAAACCACGTGCTGAGAGCCTAACGTGGCAGCATGAAATGTAAACATAAGATCACCATAAAGTTGCTACATGGTTGCTTGGATGGTAAGCAGGTTGCCCATACTGATATTTTGTTGTCAGTTTACAAACATTGGGAAAATATATATTTATATAAGTCTAATATACATTTTGCTTGCATAATACTGATAGTCAAATTTATTATTAATGGCAGAAATCACAAATGCCACTAGATTGGAAATTGAAATATTGGAGAATAGATGCCCATGTGTTAGTGATCTCAGCAGATGATCGCGGATAGTAGCCACAACAGAAAAAATTAAGGAGGGGGCTGCAGCCCTAAATCCCCCTCCTATCAGATTTTTTTTACTTTGGCAACTCTTTGTTTATTCAGGACAATGGAAAATTTTTCTTAAAATCTGAAAATCTAGAGAACTCATGAATTCTAAATCTAACTTTCCACTTGCAGTGACTTCCCTTCAATTAATGCATTATTTCGCTGCAATTTTTCAAACCACATGCATCAAAATACACCAGAAGACTTATTGTAAAACCAAAATATACCATACGATTAACCCTCATCAGGCACATGTGTCATTCATGCAGAGCCCATCAAAAGAAAATACAGCGTGGTAAAAGCCTTAGCATGTGTGAGCAATGACACTCAAACCAGGCATCACGTATGTACATGCCTGCATGTCAGAAGAATTTAAAATGCAAAACCATAGCTTCAAAATTGATCGAACAAAAAACAAAATATGCTCGATAAACAATTATTTACGTAAAACAAACAAGTATAGGCTGCACTAACCCATGGAAATATTGCCTATTAGCATGAATGATGGCATTTAATTCAAACATCTGTTTCTCGCCAGCCTCTGTTTGGACCAGAAAAAATTCTCTCACAACTGGGGAACAAGAGATGGGTTGTACTGCCCCTACCCCTTTCCTATAATAGCAGATATTAAGATGCAATATTAAGATGTGCAATAATGCCAAACTGAATCACAACACGACATTACTCCTTAATCTTAGAATAAATCGTGGTGGCTAATAAGTATAATAAATACATGTACATATATGTTTTAAGTACTGTTTTCCTTTGCTCACAATTATCTTCTAAAGTTACATACATTACAACACCATAAAATCCATACTTCAAATTTTTTCAGGGGAATCACAAGAAAAAGTTCTAACCAGGAAAGTGCAACTGTGGAGAAGGGGGTAAGGATTCAATTATACTCATTTCATAACACAAGAAAGACAGAAAATAATACATGCCTGGAACAGACACGAAGCAAAAAGATCTTTTAAAAAATTCAGCACATTTTCTTTTTCCAATACAAAATATGTATCTTGCTAATGATATTTTTGTCTTCATTTATATGTATACCGGCAATTGAAATACAGCCGACTCCCGATTATCCAGCTGTAGTTTATCCGGGTTGCGGATTATCCGTGCATGATTTTCACTCTCCCTCAATTTTTTCCGCAATCTTTACAGAAAAGAATCTGATGCAAAATCATCTGAATTGCAGCATAAATGCACAGATACACGGGACTTATTATTTCCGTTGGAATCCCCTTCGTAAAACGGAAGTTATCACACGCTAGCAGCATTCACGGGAGCACCGTGTTCCTGTTTTCCAAGTCTCGCAAGGCGCAACCGCGCTCCTTGATCACGGATACACTTTGAGCAGCATTTGCAACCCGGGCAACTTATGCGAGACGCGATTATGTGGTGTGGTGCCTGACAGTGTAGTTTCCGATGGCGAGCAGTAATTTTGAAGCATTCGTGCAAACCACTTTTCTGTATTCGCGATCACACAGCCACGGATGTGTGGTTTTCGAAACCAGGCCTTACTTGGAGCATTAATAATACGAGAGCAACCGTGTTATTGCTGCTAAAAAGATCGCGAACTGGTGAAGAAAGCTCTCAATGAGTCTGGGAAGCACTCTTAAATGACAGAATAACTGCATAAATAATAATAAATAGTTTGTTTTACGTAAATTATGAACATTACAAGACATTTAAGTGAAAGTTTGGATAATCCGTGTTTCCTTATTATTCGTGCCATCTCTCCCCATCGTGAGCCCGGATAATCGGGAGTGTACTGTAGTAACTTTTTTCCTTTCATAAATTTATTTTTCGTAGTACCTGATGAAAAAAACTGATGTGTTGAAACATATCGAACCAAAAAAATCAATCAGTTGAAGGAAACTAAGTCACTGGTCTCTAACCCTCTTAGTGCTATCCTTCTTCCTGGGGTAATGGTAAAGGGTATTTTCATAAAATGTAGCAACTAGGAAAAAAAAACTACACACAGTTATTTTATTACATATCCATAAGTGTTTTTTTATTAATTCCGGAAAGCTTGGGACCAAAGGGTTTTTGGATTTCTGATATTCATGGTATATTTTGTAAATTAATCAATTTATAAATGCATTCAGGCTCTTGTGCTCAATATTTGAGATCCCTACGGGTCTCTCCCTATGTTTTTAGTGTATGTTCATAGCGTGAGCCTAACTTTCTACACGTCCCAGAACAATGCTCAGAGAGTGGTGCCACGAGGTGGCAAGTCGAAACACTACGCAGAGGAATTTTCAAATGTTCCGGATTTCTGATTTTCCAGGTTTCTGGATTCCGGATTTGAGGTCCTCAACTGTATTACGTATGAGCCAATATATCGGCCCGCCACACTTTCTGCCCGAGTAGCAAAAGCCGATATGTCGGCCTGCCGCACTAAAAGGCCTAAGTCTAAGTTACTTATACTTGAGAAATTCAACTTCTACAAAGTCTAACCTGAAACTATTCAACACAGGTTTCATCATCATTTCGTGGCTTTAAAAACTGGTATTTAGAGCAAAGCTTCATAGCAAGAAATGTGAGGAGCTTCTCAAGAACAACACAGGTTCTTAAATAACTTCTAATGTAATTATTTGCTTCTGAGGAGAATACAGTGAGTCCTCGTTTAACGTCACTTACCGTTCCTGAAAAATGTGACGATAAACGAAATGATGTTAATCGAAGCAAAATATCCCATAAGAAATCATGTAAAAAGTGAATATCGGCTCCTAGACCCCACAATTCCTACGTGAAAAAATTTTAGCGTATCATATCTGGGGAATTTTTTACGATGGGAATGCCAAGCTATGGCATAAATACGAGTTCCTGTCTTCATCGACGACAATATCAGCAGTGACGTAAATCCTTCTCCATTTTTGTATCTTCCCGCATTTGCTTTTCGGCTTCGCTATGGTGGTCGCCCGGGCGAGCGTCGCCTGGGCATCATCATCGCTGAAACATCGTCGCAGTTACAGGAACCAAAATTATAGTGAACACGCCGAAAAAAGTGACGACAAAAACTCAGAGTTCTACACGGAAAAATTCCTTGAAATAATTTTTTGGTTCCGAAAACCATTATGTCAAGTATAACCTTGCGCACCTACCTAAGAATTCATTTTGCAGAAAATTTGTTAAAACCGTAATCGCAATTAACAATAAACACATCGTTTTACACTTCGTTTAGACTGACTGTATTACCGCCCACAAAACGAACAACCTACAACGCCTGCCGCTTCGCATTTTTTTCTCGCGCGAAATTTAAAAGCCCTGACGTTATCGCGAAGCGAAGGTGCGATAAACGAATGACGGTCTCAAAATTTTCGTGACGTTATCGCGACATGACGTTAAACGGGGTGATGTAGAACGAGGACTCACTGTAACTTTTTCTTAAATTTCCCTTCTATTTCTGTGAACACTAACAGGGCCTGATGAACTAGGCCAAACCACAGTGGGCAATGAGGAGGTAATTTTTTCAAATACTGTAAATATGCTCCTCTTTAATCAATTAGTCACCTCATGACATTTTCCAAGGCAGCAGAATAAATTATTAGAAATAGGACAGAATAATAATAAAATATAATAAAACTGAAAATGGAATGGTCTAAATTGTAGTGGTTATTATAAATGGGAATGAATTAAAAATTGATACAACTTAAAAAATTGATTCAAGAGAAAAGGAAAATGTAAAATTTGGGAATGTAGAAATAATGTTCCAGTTCCGTCTAATCATTATTTTACATGATTAAAAACACTCAAAACATTGGGAAGTTGTGATACAGAACACAATCGTGTAATGAATAAACATGGAATATAGTAATTATCTTTAAATAAGTTACAATTATGATATGATTTAATGGTAAATCTATGAAACTAAGATAAAACACATTCTGACACTTCAGAAATGAAATATTCCTGAACGCCAATAATTTATTATTTAAAAACTGTGCGACTGTCATGCTCAAGGTTTTTAGATGACTCCTTAGTGAAAAATATTGTCTTCATTGGTAGACAATTCAACACAGACTGACACATTATTACGATTACACATGATTACATCGAATGCAATGCAAATGAGATATGAGCAAACATATGCATCTCGTAGATACGATGGTACAGCTACAGTTGAATGTTAACAAAAAGCAGCAGATATCCATTGATGTTACAGCAATAAGTATGTATATGAATTAAGGTGTGCTGTGTATTATTTTTGGAGAAGAAGAGAATAGGACTCATGGATAGGACGAAAAGGATTGTAATTCATGGCAAATTAAAGAGGAAAATTTAACATGAAAAGGGAAATAGGCCATGGTGACAGATGAAATTTTATATTTAAACCTACCTTAACCAGTAGAATACAATAACAGTTTTCCAGAGATTTGAGTCATTAAGATCCAACTGTTAGCCTAAATGCTAACATTCATTGACATTTTATTAACTTTTAAATACTATATATAAGATAAAAGTAGAATCTTAAAAGAAATTTAAATGTGCGCTAGGGACTCTCATTATGCACAATTACATGCATTACAGAATATATTGCAGCTAAAACCTTGCATGACAAACAATTCTACCATGAAAAATAATATAAACAATACAAAGGAAATTAGAAGCTAGTAGGAAGGCAAACCTATAATTTAGTATTTATCTGAAGAAGGGGTTCTTCAGAAAATATGTAATTTTCTCTTGTATAAACGGATTCAATCACATGCTAAACAAAAAATAAATTTTATGATATAATTTATTTAAAAATATCAACAAAGATAATAATGATGACAACCTTAACTGCATTTTAATTCTTTCAAAAAATATCACAGCCAAACAATAGACCTAAAATTACTAAAAAATGCCTTGAGTGATTTTTTAAAAAAATCCTTCATTTTTTTAAGCTATTTTGAAAAACGATACAATACATGTGAGCTCATGCATCCCATCAATTTCATATAGGCAGATATATATCACTTACAGATCAGTTCAAATACATAAGAAGCACTGTTTTCAGAATTCATAGATTCATTGATAACTGATCTGTCCATGCTTTTACAAAATAAATTGAAGGGTGATCATTCAAGAATATTGTTCATTCCAAGTTCCACAGGCAGAATAATCATTTATAACAACTCGCATATTCCACCAACATAGTAATCAGATATCATCAACTAACCCGTTCCAGGGATCCCTCCCGAGAGGATGATCTAGATCGAGATTCGTCTTTCATTCTTGTATGACTGGAATCTCGTCCTGATGACTTAGTTTCCAGATGGGGTCCTTCATCATCAGTATGTTTTGAGGATTCTTTGTAACCCGAAGCACCATTCTTATCAGTTTCCTGGGCACCAGATGAGCCTGCATCAACATCTATCTTGGGAGAACTTCCCTTCCTCAAAAGTACTTTCCGTCCATCTGGCTTCGCTTTGATTTCAGGCTTGTGAGCCTTCCTTCGTAATGTATGAACCTCTTTAGGTGTACCTCCCTTGGGTTGATCTGGCTCCTCTTTTTCCTCTGTATTTGAGCTCAGGAAGTTTAAGGTTACCTCCTGCAAATGAATAATATACCACTAAAACTTGTAAGGAGTATTAACATGCTCACATTAACACTGGTCATAGTGACAGGCAATGAAAGTTCCCATCATGCAAAGACAACCATTGAGACTGAACATGAGCGACTAAATCTCAGTAAAAAATAAGCTACACTACTTGAATCCTAGATCGATAGTTAACGAATAGATCGTGACCATAGTCGTCTTAATAATCACAGCACTTCCAAACAGTAATTTCTTCTAAATTCATTTGAAATTAAATTTCTACATGTCTTGAACCAATGATAGTATGTATTAATGTATATACTAATTTTTTCATAGTCCGCCTCCATATGTAAAAAAAATAGAAAAACAACAATGATCTCCCTCATGGAAGAGTTTTTGCAAACTTGACCACATGCGTTGACATATACCTACCTACAATTACATGGTTATAAGTTTGCTCACCCTAATTGTAGCAGCTAAAGTCTTCCTCACAACCAATCCTTCATATGCCACACCATTGGAAAACTCAGGCTGAAGGTGACTGTACACAGAGTTCATAGCACTCTTTACAGCTTCAGATATTTCACTACTTCTATTACTCTGTAAAGAAAATTATTTCAGACTTATGAGATAATGCTCAAAATTATACACATATAAGTAGGTAGGTAAATGATTTCCTCCAATCATGTGAGGCCAATGACAATGACACAGAATTTCAACCGAGTATGATAAATGATTTTCAGCATTGCAACTACCAATAAGTTTTAAATATTTTCACTATAAAACATAATTTTCATCAAAAAAGAGATTACCTGCATAGTGGTTAATTTTGTTGACATTTCCTCCAACTCTTTCTTCAAGGAAGTGTTTTCCTTCTCCAAAGTTTTACACCTTTCCTCCACAGCAACAACCCTCGAAGTTAATTTGGATTTAGCCTCTGCCATTTCTTTCTCAAATTTTTCCTCTTTATCTTTCCATTCAGTTCGATCTTTTTCAAATGCAGCTCTCAAGTCACCTGAATACTGTTCTTGAGGTTGCTGTTGCTGTGGACTTCTATCAAGCTGAAAATTGTGAAGATCACATACATGATGAATGACATCTATGGTAGTCCATTAACTAAATCACTTAACTACGTATGACGGAATGTAATGGTGTTGACAAAATAACAAGACTCAGTACTCATCCAGCATTGAATTGGTTTATTTTAAAATTGAATTCATACTAGGAACAACCAAGTTATGAAGGGATTGAGGTATTTTGGTGCAGGTTAATGGTACACAATGAGGAAAATTACCACAAATTTCATACCTTCCCCATTATGGCATCAACTTTATCAGTGAGACGACCCATCGCCATTCGAAGTTCAGCATTTTGAGTTCTTGTTTCTGACAAGAAGACTGAGAGATGTGGATCTTGGAAGGTGGGCTGATTTGTCATGCCAGCAGGTCCAGTTAGGGCCAGAGTGTGAGAAGGGTATGGGTATTGCTAATCAGAAAAGGTAAAATCAGAGTTATAATCAAAGGAATCATTAGAAAAATACATTCAGAGGTTAGAAACTAGGATATTTTTATTATTATTTCAAGCAATGTAGGTATTAAGCCTCAAAATCAAATAAACGAAATGTGTAGTTAACCTCGATGTATCTGTTACCATGGAAGAACTTGTGACAAATATAGGATCAAACTCAGTGATTCCAGCAAAAAAAAAGTTTAAATTCACACATAAATGTGTTTATTTCTGGACCTGCATAGTTTTTACTTGTTTTAACAATAAATAAGTTTTTAAACAAGTACACACCACAAAATAATGTGACAAAAGGAAGAATTGGGATTATGCATTCACCAGTGGAAATAATTTTCATTAAGATTACAAACATAAAATACACTCTGCAATAAACATTTAAGATACTAACCACCACAATAATAGAAGCTAATGCTTCATATACTTTTTTATATAAGTCACCAGTCAAAAGCCACTATCACATGCTTACCTGGAAAGAAGGCAACCACATTTCCATTAGATTCAACATCAGTTAAAAAATACTACCTTTCACTTTAAAGCTTGCAACTAATTCCTTTCACCATCAACTGACTCACTTAGAAGAAAAAAATGATAAACAAAATTTTCTGATAAGATAATGAAAGTTTTCCATGTTGATTATAAGAATAAAAAATGTATTTAATTACTCAAAAAAGCATTTTTTTCAAGACTGTAAGGATAAACTTTGCAAGTTGAAAAGGGGTCTGGTATGTGTAATTAGATTAACTAGAATTTACATATTTACAGTGAACTGTCAAGTATTCACAATAATGATGAAGAGAGATATGGCATGAGTGATTGGAAAACTAGGATAATCCAAATTTTTAAATTTATTCCTCTACAGTTCCCAATTTAGGTAAAACAAACTACTAATTATTTTCACCAATAGCCTGATTAATTAATCTTACATACACCATAGATAATATCCACACAGATAACACAATTGCATATGCTATAGCTTTGTACACCACAGCTAAATTTTAGCATAGGCGAGTGCCTGAGGTTTTTCTATCAGTTTTGGAGTTTTAGTCAACAAGATCTTAAAGAAATCTAAAATTGATTATAAGTTTTCCAATGCTAATTGCAGCCTGAATTACTAGTGCCAATGGAAATGTCAATTCTTCATGTCTTTAGCTCCTTTTCAGAAGTGTTAATAATCAAGAAGTTAACTTGATGAAAGAAGACCACAATCTTGTACAATATCTCCATCAGAGGAGACATCCATGAATTATCACCGTATTGTTTACTTCGGTGATGCAGGTATGTACTTGGAAATTAGATGCTTTTCTTTTACTCGGCAATGACCAATAGATGTCTCATTTTTTGAAGGCAGTTCATGATCTGCCCTATAAGATTGCCGTCTTTCATCAACAAGAGAAACTGAAATCTAGCTAGCAATACTAAAATAAATATGTTAGTCATAACCCACTGAGAAGAATAAAATATACTTTTAGAGCTGTGCCACACGCAATTTTACTATTTATAAAACTATTGACGTAAATTAGCTTGACCCAAGAATTGAATCAATCAGATATCACCACCTTCGACTGACTTGTTTTATTGGTGATGATAGAGGAGTATTCCATACCCCATTAATTTGAAAATGAACTGAGAACACTTCATATCACTGACTTGATGACCTTCTCTAGCATGAATACACAGGGTTCATACCAACTATCTATTTTTGATTTCCAGTTTGTAATTCTTTATTTCCCTGACTATATATCAATGGCAAAGCACTTTTATACATAGACTTAGAAGAAAAATGCAGCATGGTACATTGCAAAATAAAATATATTTATCCTGATATCTCATCATAATATACCCTGATAAATTTTGTGCCAATGGCTAATGATTCTTCTCAATTATCTTTGCAACTGGTCCAATCGTACAAGGTCGGAATGTTTCAAGCAGCAACATACAGTATGTGGAACTTACTCACAAAGCGTACAACACGGAGGTCTGAAGTGACTGAATTTCCCATAGACTAGGCTCCGCCTATCGCATTTTGATTGGTTTTCAGGAAGTCATGTGCCATATTCCCTCACCTCCCAGAAAAACTTGGGCCAGCCCCTCAGTCACAAAGATATTTTAAATGAACTTCTTCTCTCCCTTCTTCTGAATGCATACGAAACAAATTGCCCACTTTTCAACACAAATGCAGCAATGCTCCATGCATTTAACTACAGTGGAACCTCGATAAAACGACACCCCACGGTGCACCAATAAACACTCGCTATAGCGAATTGTCGCTTTACCGGAGGTGGTGCAAATAATAGCCAATATACCTCATATTACTCCTTTATTTTTATTTTCTCGCTTAGACGTGCTTGGTGTTTTTTTTGGCCATGGTGTGTTCCATCAAATGCTTTCTATTCATGCAAATCATGGACGTGCGGGTATGCTGACGACTGCTTTCTGCCGCCCGAGGAAGAAAAGATCAAGCATTCGCGAATGCTAATGCCACAATATTTTCACCAAAATTAACTACTTCTTTATCGAACGACAGTTTACCACATAAATTTGAGACCGAGCACTCAATTAACTTCATTTCTAACAGATAGCTAGCAATTACAGAGATTAAGGAGTCTTGGTGTAAGTTTTTCCGGCGGTGAAACCCTCGCTATGGCGAGAGCCAACACCAAAAGGGCCTCGTAAAAACGAAATTTTTAACATGCTTATTATAGGATCAATTGACGGTGCATCGGCTATCTCTCGTAATGGCGGGGGTCTCGCTATAGCCCGTACTCGCTTTAACGAGGTTCCTCTGTATACTATTTTTACCTTTATTCTGTCTCTCTGAAGTCTTTCCCTGACAATAGGGTAGTTTCCTTCATCAAAGAAACCGAAAGGCATTGATTGCGATTTGTTACCCACAATTACTGTATTCATAATATACAATTCATTTGATTTTAAAAATACCGGTTTAGACGAATGGCAATGGTCCATTTTTATCCTCATTTGAAAAGGGCCAGATTGGCACCCATGCGATGCCACTCCACGTGACGTCACAGGGACCTAGTTTCTATAGAAGATAGGAGTTATACATCGTCTGAGATTACCAATGCATGCATGAGGCGCAGAGCTCAGGGAAACATCTCTTAATAATCACCTATTAAAACTGGCTAAGGTCGGAAAGTTTTCTTCATTTGATAAGGTATTAATAAACCTTTTTTAAGCCAAGCGCTACCAGACAGCAAGGTACTCAGCTACCCTCTAGCATCCTGCGTCCTATCAGCGCTCAGAGCCTCGATCAAGGTCACCTCACAAGGCGGGAGGGGGAACCAGAAATACGTCACACGGAGAGATTTCCTTACCCGTCGCGTTTTCGCGCGCTTGAAAATTTTCACTTTTCATTTAATCGCGAAAAATAGATATCGTCATTTAAAAATCTAAAAGCGTGAAATACGTACTCCAGGAGTAATAATCTTCCGATATAGGCAATAAAAAAATAATAGGAAACCACCCTATTGTCTAACAATAATTTATCTGAATTCCAATCCCAATGATTTTTATTTCCCTGACCGATATGAACCCTGGCATCCAATGCACTGAGTTTCACAACAACTACGGGTAACTGGAAAGGTAGAAATTGGAACAAATGCGTGCTGTGTGAAACATATACATATTTACTAGTTACAGCAGCATATGGACACGACATGATTGGGAGGTGCACATAATTATACATTCGGAGAGTCCAGGGTATAACGAGGAAGGAGGATTTGGTGTAGAATTAGCCAAAGAGATTCCACTACAAAATTAATTATATATATTTTTCTTTACAATTTACCTTACTGAATCAAAAATTATTCTCCAACTGAACATGACACCAAAAAATGCTTTTCCATCCTGATACTTTTTACCAAAGTGTGCAAGAAATTAATACAACATACGATGAACAAAATTGAATTCATTTTTGAAAGGGTTAATAAATTTAAATGCAAACTGTAGAACCTCTTTTAAGGCCCTGGATCCTATAGAGAGAAGGATGATAAGCTAATATTATTAACACACTGCCTCCCAATTCTTCCATAGACAGTCACATTTAAAGTGAAATTATGCCCATAAAGGACTTAATCTCCATAATTACACTTTCAACATTTAACCATAATTTAAATAATCATTAAACTTAAATATAAAAAATTCAAAATGGGAAAAATAAGGAAAATTTTTATTAAAATTACTGTTAGTATACTCAATAAAACTTAAAATAAGTTAGTGTTGTTTAATTTTATCTCAAGCCAGTTGAAATGCACAATTATTATTCCTGAGTACATGCTTCTGCATTTAGGATTTACCCCTTATAATAATAAAAGTTCCATACTTGTCAGATTTCTCTGAGCATGCATATTCATGACACAGTAAAACACCTACATGAGGAGCTGATACGAATCATTATTCAGTTAATTACACGAGTTTCAGTCCCAAGGAATATATCCATATGAAACAACCGTAACAAATGAAATAGAATTTTGATATCTATACTGACTCAACACATTCAAAGATAGGTGTTACATTGCTTACTGATTTATTATTACAAGAAATGAAAAAATAGACCTCTGGCAATTAAGAAAATTTTTTACAACTACATATCATATCGATAAAACCTTTACAGGGCCTATTAGCCTCCATTCTATTGATATAATTTCATATTGTTCGTAAAATTGTGCTTAATTATATGTTGTTCATTTGATGGTATAAAACTCCATATGATTATTTCACATTAAAATTATCAAATTCCCTACCATTTTGCTAAAAATATCATAAAATAACAAAATTTCCATTAGCCAGATATTAACTCCAAAAATGCAGAGGCAAAAATCTCCAAGAAACATATACATACCCAAAAAACAAACTGGATAGGTATTTAACATCAATATTTTTGCTTTGCCTAGGTATTAACAAGAAAATTACCTCCAATTTGGTATTCCTCAACAGAATTCCATTCAGTAAATTAACACCATTCAAGACAATATTTTATGATATGTAATATAAAAACAGCATATTTGCTTTTTGATGAATCTCAGAGGGACTGATGACATTTGATCAGAAGCTCTCCAGCTAGAGGTTTTACTGTGCACGCATATACCAGTTGTTAAACCAGCTAAGCATTTTAACAGTATGCAACTGAAGATATTAGCAAAATTTATAATTTCTTAGAGGCAACTTACAGCGAAAATGTACAGACTACAAACACTTGGAAACAACCATGCATATTAGTGAATTAATCATAAAACATTTCACCCTAATATCTAGCAAATAGAGAAAATATGAATTTAGCTATTTACAGCAGTAAAAAGGGTCTTAAATAGATAGAAAATAAATTTACAGACTTCCATCATTAAAGTATCCACTTTATACTGTTCAGCAGCTTCTTCAACAGGGAATATTAATAAAAAATTAATAAATACATCTTCTTCACGCTGGCATACAAAATCCACTTAAATTAACTTAGAACTATAAAAAAATGATGTTAACACTGAGCCAAGGGCTAATGCTAGTGGATGCGTATGTGAAATCACCAACAATATTTTATTTAGAGTTATCAATATTATAATTCACCAAAGACTACCTTTTGTCTTAATAGTTAACAATTAAAAAAGATATGTGTATCTAACCTATGTAACTTATGGCTTTTATGGCACAACAATCGTTATTTCATTCATACGATTTTCTCACATTTCAAGATACATAATACCAATTTGTTTATCGTTTGAAATACCTGATTGCAGAGACAGGAAAGGAGAGGCATTAAATATATTTAACGATTTCAATAATTATTACCAACAAGTACGATGAAGACAAATTAAGGAAAGCTAGGACAATGGGGACATAGTTAAGATTTTTTAAGGAATTTAATTTCCTCAATTTTGGCAGTAAAAAATGGTATTGGGACAAGTATTTAAAATTTAAATGGCATTTTAAAATGCACTGTAAGGCATAAAAGGAATGCAAAACATTAACTTGCATCACTTTCACCGCAGCTTAAAAATGATACACCCATGTCTCATATAGCGCAATTTCGATTAGTGCAATTTCGATATAGCGCAAATTCGTTCCTCGGGGAAACATTGCAACGCAGTGTAGCCTAATCAAAAATCTTAAACGCTCTCGTGATAAAACATGAACTTGCGCTAAGTACACACGAAATTTCTATCATTTTACGCTTATTAATATTATTGCTTACCTTGTATCTTCTTTTCTGTTTATATATTAATCGAAATCCATTAATGTGCAATGGCCAAAAGTATTACTCGTCATTGGGTCCAGATAGCCGGCCTACCGAAGTAATTTATCTCGTCTCCTTAACAGAATGGTAATAAATAATTTAGATCGTTAATTAAGCGTGGGGCTGGTGGAAATGATTTTTTTTTCAGCAATACGGTTTAAGACGTATTTTTGCCGTCATAGGTTATCGGGCGATTGACTTCTAGGTAGAGGGTCTACGCTAAAGCCTTCAAGGTCGTCGGTATTCACAGAAATGGAGCGGTGGCCGAGTTGCGCATGAATAGCATCAACACATAAAAGGGTCCGCTATAGAGTCTCAAACACAATGGCTTCGTTCCCTCCCCGCAGTCGTAGGCCTTCTGCATCTCAGGAAAACAGTTCAGCAGTGGAAGGTGATTTAGATAGAGCCTTACAGAGTAAAAACCAAGAGAATATGCCAAAAAATAGAAATGCGTATAGAAAAATCAAGAATTTATCAAGAAAAACTATAAACCTAGAAGAGGAATTGAAAGAGGTCAATTGCTTTGAAAATGGAGAACGTCAAAGCGATATTGCACGGAAGTTTAAACGCACGATGCCATATTCTGACTAAAGACGAAGTTAAAACATCAGTGACCTCAGCCGCACCATCTTCAACCAAGCGGTCTACACATACGGAAAGTTCATAGTGAATCAGTACAAAAAGACGAGAGTGGTAATCGCTCCGAGACATTAAGTGAAAGCTCCGGTTGGTTCCAGAATTTAAACGGCAAGCAGGTATTTTCAGTGCGGCGATATCAGGTGAATCTGCAAGTGTTGATAGCGCAGCCACCACAACATTTTCTGATGAACTCCAAGCTGTGATTGAAAGTGGCTCCTTTCCCCCTCAACCAGTTTTTAGTGTTGACGAGACGATATTGTTTTGGAAAAGAATGCAATCTCGTTCATTCATGTTCAGGGAAGGAAAACCTGGGGAAGGTTTCAAGGCATTGAAAGGCTGTTTCACGTAGCTGCTAATGACTCGGAGGACTTCAAATTAAAATGATTAATCATTCATAAACTCCGCTAGCTATGAAATGGCATTCAAAGTAGCATTTTCCTGTCATTTCGATGAGCGACAAAAGGGCCTGAGTGACACAATAGTTGTTTTTAGACTAGTTTGAAAAATCGTCAACTGCCAGCAACGCATTACGATCCCCTGAGATAGCAGATGTTAGCCTACCCGCACGACAGGAGGGAATTTCAAAAGCACGTAAGAATTTTTTTTAACGTGAATTAAAGTCTTTGAATGCGTGCATACTATCTTTAAAGATGTTTTAAACTATAAACATTCATATAAATAATGTTTTCTGAGGCTTTTTATCGGAATATAGATGTTTTAGAGGAAATTCAATACCCAAGACCTATGCTACCAGGAACGCATCCCTATCTTCCCAATGTTAAAACGCTCTCGAATAACGCAAATTCGTATAGCGCAAAGAACCCAAGGAACGCATCCCTTGCGCTATACGAGACATGGGTGTATATGTAAACATCCAACTTAAACTTATTCTTGCTGAAAAAAGAGTGTGAAGAATTCGGACATTGTGCATATACATATTCTAAGTATTTTAAACATTGCGTTTCATTAGAGAGTAATCATAATGACATCCAAAATTTTTTTGCCTTATTAAAATGTTTCACTTTTGTTCAGCTACATCATTATTCAGGGAACTTCTACTAATATTAATTCACATATAAGCTGACCAATTCTGCATGGCTTTATGAGATTAACATAAGTACTTGATCACACACAAATGTGTTTCCTGAAAATTTTCTCAAGTACCACTAATCGCAAAAAAATACCTGGATACCAGGAAATTGAATCAAAAAAGAGCATTTTCCAGTTGTTTCCATACGTCCAAATGTGTCTACAATATGCATTGGAAAAGAGATTAGAGCATCAGACCTTACTACCAGATACAGTTAACTCTCAATTATACAAATTCAGCGGGACCAGAAAATTGGCACTCTGTAATATTGAATTATGTAATTTCAAACCTCTAGAAGCCTTTTTTTAACGTTTTCGTAGGTTATGTACAACAGAATTCTTAGAAAATGCTTTTCGTTATTGATTTTATGCTGTGAATTAATAATTTATCAAGTTTTATTGTAATACAACCCTAAACTTCCCATTCTTTAAAGTTAAATATCTACGATCTTAGCACTATAAAATTTTCCGTCCACTTAAGAAAATGTAATCAAATAACCCATTGAAAATTTGTGTATTAGAATTCAATCTTAGAACTTTGAGGTCAGTACCAAATAGCAACTGTTATCTACACATAAGGTAGATTTGTTTCAAATGCCCATGGAATTTTAACGTCAGCTGGCCTAACCGCCATTTATGTCGCCTTCTATCACTTAGTCACAAGAAAAAAGGAAAAACAAGGGTCTTAGCCCGTTTCCAAAATAACTTTCGTCTGTTGGTATTTGTACTTCTTTCCGTATTGTCCGGTGAATGTACCATTAATTATTGAATTAGTTATTTTCATTATGATTCAGTTACGCTCGTTACTTTATAAATTATGTAGGATATGATTTCTACCAGCAAATCATTGAAGTAAATTCTTTTCAGGTTCTCTGTCCAGATGCCATGCTCCATTAACTTCTTGGCAGATGTAAAAAGGGAAGATTTTCAATTTGTCATAAAAGCTATTGATGCCACATGTGAGGTGCCATGTTTATATAGCATACCAACAGGAGCAAGGTTCTTGCCGGAGAAAGGCTGGAGATGTATCTTCTGTTATCGGGGAAATAAAGAAAGAAACGTAATTATCCACATTCATTTTTTCCTACTACACACATTTTATCATTTATCAACATATTAAGGTGAAGTGCTTGTTCACTTGCATGAATTTCCAAAAATGATACCCCAAAACGTGTGCCTTAACCTCATTTAGCTTTCGTGTTTCTTTCTCCATCATATTGAAAATTATGCTGAGTATCATTGATATAAAGAAAAGATTGTCTTAGTTTTATCACCAAAAATTAGAAGCGTAATCGTAAATAAATAGTACCTTGGAAAGGGCAAAGCAAATAACTAATTTCAATTGAAAATTCTGCAGAGAAGAAGTGAGACAATTTTATAGAAATGGCACCTCACACCCAGTTTCTGTCAATGGCCATGATCAGGGGCACAGCTAGGAATTAAGGCTGGGGGGATTTAGGAGCACTAATACCAGGGTGTGTGAGGGTATGGAGTACCCACCAGGATAAGCAGTAGGTGCGAGATTAATAAATTGCGGAATTTTAAGATAAATGGTTCAAAATTGTGAGTTTTACGGCTTCCTGAGGGATATTTAATAATCATTATTGTACTATTCTATTAGTTATATCAATCCAATAAAATAAAACGGATTAAACTTAAAAATTTCTCTAAGCTCTGTGGGGGTGTTTTATCCCCCAAAACCCTCCCCTCGCTTTGCCACTGGCCATGATGACAATGGAAAAGCCTTTGACTGAAACTTTGGCAGAGAGGTAGATACCCAGATTGAAGCCCGAGAAGAATTAAATTCAATATTAATTAGTTTTTTTTTCCCCTTTCGACACTAATATTTATTTCTGCTATTTGTAGCACTAAAATTAAAAAAAAAACTTTTACCGTGAAGAATAAAACCCAAAAACTAAAGAAGGCCTACATATTGAGGTAAAATTTTCAAGAATTAATAAAAGTAAACCAACATTTGAAAAATTACTAATGTACATACCTAGAAAATAACGAGCCCTAACACGACGTATTTCTGGCATCAAATATATTGTTTTTGGTATGTTTATTGTTTCCTAAAATTTTCAATTTAATTTTGAAAATTTCATACTTATGTAAAAAGTAGAGATGGGTCGAATAGCAGATTTCTCGAATTCGAATATTAAATCATTGCTCGAATATTCGAATACCTCGAATTTCGAATACCTCGAATACTAAATGATGAATGCTGGTATGTTTGACTCGGTTGCCTATGAAGCAGGAAACAAGATTTTGGGGAGTAATTTTGATTTCCTTTAAATGATTCGAACAGGAATTTAGCTTATTAATGAATATTTTAATTTTATGGAAACAATTGGGCATATAATTAATTCAACTAACATCGCTTTACCCTCACTCCTGCTGCCAAGTGCTAGCTGACAATCTGAGGCATTTTGCAAAATACAAGCTCTTTTCCACCGGATTTTCTTCAATTATTTTGTAAGTTTTTTTTGTTAGTTATTATTATTAGTCCATCTTTGGGAGTTCTCACGAGATAAGAAGATGAATTGGAATTGCTATCAGGGAGAAACCAAATATTCTGAGAAAATATCCCTTTGTCTGGGACTGTAACAATAAAGATTTATAGCACCACTCATAAATTGTAACTTGATATATGTTTTCGGAAAAAAATACGGCATCAACTCCCGAGAAGCTCTGCGGCTCATATCGAGTTTCGCCAGAATGCTAAGTCTCTGTCGTATTTTGACATTTATTTCTTTGCGTAAAATGCTTAAATAAACTCAGAAATACTTCGTGTTTGGTCTTATTCTTTTTGAAATTACGCGCACATTACTAATGTTTCAATTCAATAAAGGTGTAACATCAATTGACGAAAGTCATTCTTAGACACCTTTTGTGCTAATAGATGACTCATGCAGCGGTTGACCTCCACAGAAATGGGGAACTTCCAAGCTGGTAGGAAAAAAGGTCAGTGGGGGAGAAAAGGGAGGGCCCGAAAGACGTTTCTATTGTTCTCGTGTAACTTGGTATTTTTTCGAAGCTAAGGTCTTCGTAATATGATCCCTGCGCGAGCTGTGACCTTTTTTTATTTCGAAGATGAGGAAAGCCTCAGAGGGGGCTAGTGCTGAATGGAGAGGGATACCGGATCTTGGGAAATGCGCTAATGTAAGTATCCCACGTTACTCACACAGCTGTTGACCTCCAGAAATGGGGAACTTCGAAGCAGGTAGCCAGAAAAAGGTCAGTGGGTGAGAAAAGGGGGGAGGGCGTGAAACACGTTTTTATTGTTCTCGTAACTTGATATTTTTTTCGAAGCAGGGGTCTTCGTAATGCGATCCCTGCGCGATCTGGGGCCTTTTGTTTGATTTCTGAGAAGAGGAAAGCGTCAGAGTGGGTGAGGCAAGTGCAGAATGGAGGGGGATAGCGGATCGTGGGAAATGCCCTTAGGTTGCTATCCCATGGCACTGAGGTTCTCCTGGTGGGGGGAATCGGGGATTTTCGGATTTTTTCACCCGACCATTTTGGTTCCCCTCGTCGAACTCTTTTCTCCGCTAAAATCCACGAATTTGATGTTATTCGTCAACTTGCGTAAAACGGCGCAGCGAGCACTAAACGACTAGAGTTCTCTTCATTTTTCCGAGTCAACTACCAACGACGTGCGTGCGACAGTGTATGACGCGAAATTCAAAGTATTCGAGGTATTCGAGGCGGTACTTTTCGCATAACTATTCGAAACCTCGAATATCGAATACTTTCTAATATTCGAGGTATTCGAGTATTCGCGGATACTATTCGCACATCTCTAGTAAAAAGCTAGTTTTCGATCAAAAAATTTGGAAAAAAAATCAGGATGGTAGACCATAATAATATGTACATTTTAAAATTAAGAAAAAGATTTTACAAAAATAAAGACTGGAGATATGGTTAAAAAACGAAAAATCATGTTTCAATTTTTTTGGGTTATTTTCCATTGTTAGGGCCTGAAACTTTGGAGAAACACACAATTTTTAATGCACTCCAGGTGTATATTTTTTATTTTTCAAAATATCTGGGGGCACTTTTCACTATCTTAACCGGCTAGACCCTTTTTTGCCTTCGTTCGTATACACAAATCCAATTTGCTTTAGGGGACTGAGCTCAATGTTCATAATTTCAAAACAATATTTATTTTCAAGTAGTGCCATGTATTTACCATAGGTTTTGCCCCGGGACCACAATTTCACTATGTATTATCAAAAATTTCATAATATTCTATTTCGTATGATTGAGAGTTTACTGTATTAAAAATGGTAGCTTAAATGAGACCATCACTATGTATGAATTAAAAAACGCATTTTTGTAAATGACAAAATGGCATCACTTTGTTTGATAGAGCAGTTCATCTTGCTATGACTAAAGCTACAATCAAAAGTTGCTAGATTACCTAAAGATGCATTTCCTTTCAGTCTATGCCTTTTAATACAGGACTCACTTTTAACTTCAGCTTATATCCTTCCATCAGTTACTATTCTTCCATTTTTCTATCTACATGCCCAAAGAGTATTAATGCCATGCTAGGGTTTTAACCTCACACAACCCAGAGCATTGCCTTAAAATCTAAATCCCTCATTGCTAGCTTTTCACCCTAGGGTTAATAATGAGTTCATTTTATTAATTTCCATCAAAAATAATTTAACTCTTCAAATCTTCTTGATTCAGGCCATGGGTGGGACTTTTTAAGGCTATAGTTTCAATTAGGAAGTTGCCCATAGCAAAGTTGATATCAAAAAGGTTTTCCAGGGAAAAACCTGAGAAGAATTTACTAATATAATTACCCTAGAGAGATTAAATGCTTCCCTTTCAAGAAATTTTATAAAACTTTTGCTTGGTGCTCTATAATAACCCAAACACATGACTAAGCCCTAACTATCGAGGATTAAATTAGTCTAGACAAGTCTTATGGAGTATAATTATCCTAACTTTATACATAATTCTCATTAACTCATAATTTTAACATTAGGAGAACATTAGATATTTAAAGAAAGTAGGAAACCATTACAATTTACTGACCTGACTTTGTAAGAAAAGTGATTTCTCTGGTACGTATTAAAAAAAAAATATTTTCTTTTTCTCATTCCAAGCCTCAGAAGATTTAACACTTCCTCCAAACACTTAAAGGTACTCCACATTGAATTACAATAATTTTTACACACCAAAACTTAAAAGATTAATCAGGAACATTTTTCATGAATTATAAGATTAAAGACGAGGAAATATTTTCAAATACATATTTGTACAGCAAGAGTAATTTATATATACATAAGAAATAACTTAGATAGAACACTTTGTTTTGGAAAATCTGAGTCATTTAGTGTATTGATTTTGAAATGGTGCAGCCATGTTTACCAGCTAAAACCTGTGCAGCTCTTAAGAAACAGGTTATTTCCTGAAAAGTTCCACAATGAGGAGAAAATTGCTTGGAAATCCTAATAGCGTTCTGGTAGACGGTATATCTGAGGTGAAATTAACAAGTATGCTGCTACCTGATGCTGTTGCGGATGTCCAAGCAAAGTGGACTCTGGCCTTGAGGGAAGGGAATATGATGATGCCGAGGGTACGTTGGAGTACTGAGGGGGTGAATGCCAGTAGACTGATGACTGGTAGGGTTGTTGAACCTGAGGAACTCCAATGGGACGAGGCTGAAGCCTAGGGGGCGGAGGCCGACTTCCAGAACTAATGGGCATAGGTTCCACCTGTTACAAATATGCATTCAAAAACGTTTTCACCTATGAGGGAAAAGGACAACATAAGTGGACTTATCTAAAAATAAAGAAATCAAATGACAAAAATTAACATGATGAGAGGTACTAAAAAACTAAAATTACTTATATTTCTGCGTTGATAAATGATATACCCTATATTCTAACAAATGAATCACTTTTTCACCAAACTGGGTTAGATACTAAATTATACTTATCTACGCAGGGGTATAAAGTATACTCCATTTTATGCAAGGAAAATACACTATGCTAAAATATCCTAAAATCTATCAAATCACGATGATCAAAACCAATCACCATTGGTTCATTTTTTAGTAAAAAAAATCGAGAACAAATGATTGATCAAAATATGGATGAAGTTCCATCATTACCAAGCCTGTTCATAGCTACATAGTTACAGTGAAGAGATACTATATAGGTATGCATACTTTTCAGATATTTTCTTTTAACAAGTACAAGAAATCAGATTATAAAAACAATATTCTACACAACAAAAGGAAATGAAATTGACAGCTACAAAAAATACATCACAAAATTTGAATCTAACTAAAGAAAAAAAAGGTAGTTGTTGAAGTGAAAATGTCGATTTGCTCGCTGATGGTAAAAATTCAAAACATATACAAAACATTACTCTAAAAATTTTAAAATAAATTTTTTACCCTCAATGTCATGACCCTCTGTAAATAGTACAGAGATAGGCTTGAATAACACTTGGGTACCAAAACTTTGATGATGATGATTGCCAATATAAAGTACTTTCTAAGTTCAATAATATATATTGTATACAATTATATTATATATATATATAGGTATGTACATCGGTAATCCTAAGAGATGAAAGGCCACCTCCCTAATTATAAGATTTCATATTGAGTGAATCCAGGTGTTAAACTACGGAATCTAGTGAAAGCAGGAGCTCCAGCAGTGATATTCAGCTAACAAACCATAATGATTATGCTTCATCAGATCCCATCCCAAGAGGAGAAAGGAGTGGGGTGTATAGGTTAAAATGTGAATGCAAAGCGGTGTATGTTGGGCAAACAGGGCGACAATTTCAGGAACGGGTGGAAGAACACCAAGCCTGCCTGAGAAATAAAAAGACAACTTCACAATTTGCTATACATTTGTTAGATAGCAATCATCAAAGTGATTTTGTTTTTGAAGACCTTCATTTTGAACCTAAAGGACCTAGATTATATGCTTTGGAACAGATGGAAATTTTGCAGCATGTACTTTCCAATGACAACATTGTAAACGAATTTTTGTATGACTCCCACTCCCCTCTTTTAAGCCTCCCACTCCTAAATTCCTGGGCTAATGACATGACGAACTCTTCCGCCTCTCTCTCACCTGAACCATCCCCCCCTCCACCTGCCATGCCCTCCCTAAGGGAGCCTCCTCCCCCTAACTTCTTTCAAACCATATGACCAAGTTCTTTCCCCCTCCCTCTTCTCTGTTGACCAATCCGTTCAACCTAGTTACCTTCCTCCCTACCCCTCCTAGCCTGGTATAAAAGGATGTGATGGACCTCTGTAGAGTTCACCTGATGATGACGTCTAATGTTGAAACCATGGTCGTAAATTTGTAAATAAATATTAATGTGAAAGTACAAAGTTCCTCTTTTTAATGTTAATTATGAATCGCTTTCACCAAGTTACGCCTCAAACAATCAATTTGATTATGCTTCAGTTGATGAAATAGATATAGAATTTCAATACGTAAATCCTTCTCTGTATCACCAAGACCCTTATTTCTGACATGATAGCATCAAGTAATTATACATCTCAGCACACTTCAAAGCTTGTATCACATCAATAGGATTGAAGATATGATTTCCTGTAGGGTTTCGGAAGTCATGAAGTTCACTTCCCCATATAATATTAACTTCCTCTCATAAAACCAGGATCTTTATACTCTGTTCATTTTATCTCTGCCAATGAGCTGGTATGGCCAAAGCAAATGGAAATGGGGGTAGGGAAAGTTTCTCGACATGTGACTTTGTCTTTGCCAATCAGCAAACAGTAGGCGTGGCCTCAGTGAGTCGCTCTCAGACCTCCGCCGAGTGAACATCGTGAATCTCCTCGTGAAGCAGTGTTGCCAAACCTCACGCGTTCTCCTTGCATGTGACTAAGTATGCCTTCCACCAACGGTGCCTCATTCAGTAGGGTAGCTGACAATGTCATGGCCTTCTGTGAAAGGATTATCCCTAATGACTGCCAAATGAGTAGGTTTTTTGTATCAATGACGAAGCCAAAATACCTGTGGCCACCTATGACTCACACGTTTTCAGTGACAAAGTAGGGCGGCTATGTACATTCGGCAACGTTATGTTCGCTCCTCCTCTCTCTCTCGGTACAACCCCTCCCCTATCAGCGAAGCCATCCGAGAATGTACGGGCTCTCACGAAAGCTCACCCGCAGACATAAAGTGAATAGACTATAGTTAATAACCCTACCCTCCAAAATCCATTTAGTTTTGTGAACAATAGTAGTGAAGGCATCAGCTCAATGATGATGAAAAGTAGTTTATAAAAGAATTCTGAAACAAATGCAATAGGCACTAAAGTGAACCAGTCTCATCAGCACTTTCAGGGGAGAAAGCATCTCGGGGTCAAAGTCCTTTAATTATGTTATTCAGTTATCTGTCACAATAACAGCTAAGTTTCATGGTGGCTGGTTGAGCACTAGGTTTAATAACTAAAAAAAAACTTTCCTTCTCGAAGGAAAGTTTCCATTCCAAAATATATTAGATAGGTGACTAATAACACACACTTCTCACACGGTAGGTCTTCAAAAACACTCACATAGGCTCAGGTGATGAAACTTGCAATGTGAAATAGTTGCCTGTCAAACAGTACACACGTAGAAGTCCTGTCATTCTGACCTTTACCCAATGGCCTTAAATTTGACCTATGATTCCCAAGCAATAAGGATTTCTTAATTTAAACAGGGTTCCCACTCAATCTAAATTTTAAAATTCATAGTTTTTTCCAGGTTTTCACAGTCTAAATGTCTTCAAATTCATGGTTTGTAGATAAACCATTGTAAACAAGCTGCCATGTTGTTTATTTAAATGAATTAAAATTAACAATAGTAGTGAGGAAGCAATAATGGGAGTGAGGGACGCGAAAAGAAAAAGGGGAGTCGGGTATGGAGAGAAGGAAGAGATAGACGTGTTGTAAAAGATTGGGAGAAAAATTAAAGTTGTGGTGTATTGAGAGACCGGAGGAAGAAATACGACAGAACTCAAGATCGGCAGAAATAAGAAAAGGATGCAGAGAAAAAGGAGGCGCCTACGAGAGAGAAAGAGACCGGAGGAAAGGGGACACGGCAGAACTCAAGATCCCCACTGGTGCAGTTCATGGCAGTGGTTCAGTGAGTGATAGTACGGATAGTACAAATGGGATTGTGATAGTCATGGCGGCTTGTTGATGTTGTTTATGCTCATGAGTTTTAAATTGTAAAATTTCTTTATAAAGTGTTATAAAAATCATTTGTTAAGTAAGAGAAGTGAAAAATTAAACACAAAGTTACACCATTTTAGGCAGAAATATCGATCACGTAACAATCATTGGCCGCACGTTAACTACAAATTTCACAAACGCGACAGACGCTGTGAATCCAAACGTAGCAATAAAAGTGCTATCTCTCTTAACGTCACATGTCGTTGGCAAAATTCAGCTCCGGATAATGGTTGTGTGGGAAAATGGAGGGACCAGAGTGCCAGGGAAGGTAAGAAGTGTCTGAATTTTAGCAAGTTTTAATGAACACTTTGGTTACCAGTCTTCCAGCTTTGGCACAGGCTTAAGGTCAATGTGTTATCAGGGCACACGGACCAATGATTGCGCTTCAAAGGACGTGTCCAAATAAATCCATGGCCATGTCTGCGCATGACTGACCTTGAAATATGATCGAAATATCCATTTTTCTTTTAATCTGCCTATCGCAGTTCTATGATCGTAAAATCAAGATTGAGAGATTTTTAAGGCTTTAGGACGAAATTCACGGCTTTTTCCAGGTTTTTTTCACGGTATATGAAATTCACGGCTTATTCACGGTTTTAAGGTTGAGTGAGAACCCTGTTTAAACCACCAAGGCATAATTATTATTTGAATGGTGGCAAACACTATTATTATTTTATAAGTCACAATAAATAGATTCTGCTTTATTTGATGAAGGAAACTACCCCATTATAACTGCCTACATTGAATGACATCATAATTATTTCACAGCGTGTTTGTCTCCAAAATAAATGACATCAGGTATGAGAAAATGAAAGTATCTGATGGAAATGTTTAAGACAAAGAAGAGATAGGTTAAAGGTTAGGGTATGTGAAGACTATATTTATGACTTAGGATATATGATAACTTAATACACCCATGCCTCACTTAGAGCAATTTCGATATTGCCAAAATTCATTCCTCAGGGAAACTTCCCAATGCTGTTAAGTATTATTAAATAGCCTTAACAATTCCTTGGTAAAATGTGAACTTGCACTCAGTAGATACGAAATTACTCTCATTTTATGCATTTTAATAGTATTGCATGCCTCAAATGTTAAACTTTGTTTATATATTCGCCGAAATCCAATGCTGCACAGTGGCCAAAAACATTACTCATCATGCGTCAGGATAGTTGTCCTACCAAAGTCATTTATCTCGTCTCCTTTACTGAATGATATTAGTTAATTTAGACCATTAATTAAGTTTGGAAGTAGTGGAAATGAGTTTTTGAAAGCACTACGGTTTGAGATTATTTTATTGAGGTATTTTTTGCTGTCCTGTCCCTATTTGATGTATTTTTTGCTGTCCTAGGTTATTGGGTGAATTGGCTTCCACATAAAGGGTCCAGCTGAAAGACTTCAAGGTCAAAGGTATTCACGGTGGAGAAATGGAGTGGGGGCCGAGTTGCGTATGATTAGCATCAACACGTAAAAGGGTATGAGAGAGAGTCTCAAACGAATTGGCTTCCAGTCATACGCCCTTATCGTCTCAGGAAATATAGTGATGCAGTTGTTCAGCTGTAGAAGGTGATTTTGACAGAGCCATACGGAGTGAAAACCAAGTGAACAATGGCAAAAAATAGAAATGTGGATAGAAAAATAAAGAAGTTATCAAGGAAAAGCATAAACCAAGAGTAGAAATTAAAAGTTATATATTGCTTTGTAAACAGAGAGCGTCAAAGCAATATTGCGTGTAAATTTAAGCTCATGATCTCGACAGTCCGCACTATTTTTCCAAATAGATATGCAGTTAAAAGGTGAGTGAGATTAGCCACACCGACTGCAGCCAAGCGGTCAACTTGTACGTGAAGTTCATTGCTGGAAACAAAACGGAAAGACTTCTAATTACCTGGATTTATGATAAACGGTCAAATGATGTTCCTCTATCACAGGCAGTTAATTTTTCAAAATCTGTGGCTTTATTTGAATCTATAGAAGAAGATGAGGGTGGTGATTGCTACGAGACATCTAGTGGAAGCTTGAAGACAAAAGGGCCAGGGCGACACAAGAATTGTTTTAAGACTAATTTGAAAATTCGTCACCTGCTGGCAATGCATTGCAAACCCCTAAGCTTGCATGTTTCCTTCCTATATTTTAGCCCACCCGCATACAAGGAGGGAATTTTAAGCATGTACAAATATTTTTATCAGGAAAAACATCTTTGAATGCATACATATTATCTTTAAAGATATTTAAAAATATAAATGCTTATATAAATAAGGTATGCTAAGGCTATTAATAGGAACATATATGATACCCAACACCGGTGCTACCAGGAACGCATCCCTATCTTCCCCATGTTAAAATGGTCTCGAAAATAATGCAAATTTAATTAGCGCAAAGACCCCAAGAAAAACATCCTTTGCACTAAGCGAGGCATGGAGGTATACTAAAGGTTATTTATAATTATGCAGTAAATTCACTATATGATTGAAGTAAATTAGTGAAATGATTATTTCCTGCAACTCAAACTCACAATTTAATTCATGAAATCCTTGACATAAAAACAAAAGGTTAGAATGACATGGCATACATTTATTAAAAATTTTAATTTGGAATTTTGTTATAAGAATTTTTATGGTGAAGTCATTATTAGGAAAAGAGATGAACAAAAACTGCAGAACGTTTAATTGGAGACCAAATAGCATTTGTTTTCTATGAATATTAAATGAAAAAAGGCACACAGTACAGAGAAAGACTTACTTGCAACAATTCCATTTCAGTGATGCTAAATAGAGCTTCACAACATGTATAAGGCCTATATCATTAGCTCTGCTTTGATAACTTCCACCATTCTATTCTGTCTTGGCATATCTCAAACGGATATTTTGGGATTTACCTAACATTTTCACCACTGCCTACACACTGTCCTTTTCATGCATTGTTAGTTCCAGCATAACCATCCTTATATTACCTGTTCCAACACCCTCCTCCAATACTATCCACTAAACTAACACAGCTCAGCTTTTTAACTCTTATCTTATCCCCTGGAATGACTAAAACAATGCAATTTATCAGACAGCAACCATATTTCTATTTGAGACCTCTTTCTAATGCATCCAATTGTTCATCATGCATAAAGCCTTGTCAGCTCATTTTTCACCACTGAAATGTTAGCCATTCCGTATCCTATTAATTGTGCGTATAATGTAGCTTTCATAAGTTAAAAGTAGAGTTAATGCTCTCCACTTTCTCAGACCAACTACCTAAATTCACTCTTAGAAGTACCGCAAATACTTTCCAGCAGCTTTTCATCCAATGTTCACATGCACCTTCACCTACCAATCTAATCCCCCTCCTTTCACTAACATCCTACCAAATCATCTGCAATCATTCAAAAGTTCACCTGTTAACTCACTAGTACAAGCATCTTTCCTTCACTTTGTTCTGCACATAACCAAATTACGTAATCCAATTTGAAAGCAAGCTTACATAATCTTCCTTTCTAGCTCCACACTATGGACACTGAAATGCAAGATTAACTATTTACAGTGCAACCTCGATATAACGACACCCCACGGTGTACTAATAAACACTCGCTATAGCGAATTGTCGCTTTACCGGAGGTGGAGCAAATAATAGCCAGTATACCTGTTGCGAACAGATATACAGGAACGGAAGTGGTGCGGCGACAGATAAACATCTATCCGATAAACGTAAGCATAAATCCAGACGAAAGGCGATGTTTTTTTGCATCACTAAATTTCCTTACTTAAACAATGACTAACTATTCAAACAATTTATAAGCACCGCACTGAATAAAAATCATGGAAAGCATCGTTTCGTCAATCATTATGCCAATGCACAACCGACGAAGCCATTTTTCTATGCACTTAATTAGTTCATTTACGTGATCATTCTATTATTTCGGTATTTTCCACTGAAAATTCAAAAATTAATTGATAAAACAGTATCGCGGTTATTTAATGCCTCAAATGTTTCCATTAGTGTATGTTTATTGTTTCTGTACGTTATGCGGCAGTGAAGTGAAATAACGCATTGCATTTGTTTCTACAGGCGAAAACGGTGGAAGGTTGTATAACGTTCCCGCCTTGGAAGACTTTTTCTATCAAATAATGTAATACCTACATAATCTACGGTAAAAAGTTTGCTAACCTTGAAAAATGATGTGATTAAAATTGCCGTTGTTGAAAAAAAGTTTCTTTTTGAGTGTTACGCTCGCGACGTATTTGAAGTAATACACCGAGTTTACCACGGCACTGCAAACGAGAGATAGTTGTTCTGCGAGTTCTTCCAGCGGCCACCAGGGGATGCTCGGCTACCCACGTGACAAAAGAGAGCGTCAGTACGACTCCGACCACTGACGCGAATAGTTCACCCTTGTAAATCCGCAACGGAGAATAAATACGTCCATCCGGGCAATTCACGCTGAGTATCATTGCTTCGTACATCCTACATCATCGCTAAGGCGCACTACCTACCTTTAGGGGCATCATTGCAAGAAATACCTCATACTGCAAGGGTTTTGTCGAGGAGTTGTATGTAAAAAAGTTCCGTTTCGTCTATGTTATATGACGCGGGGAATACTTCTAAAGATACTTGCGATCGGAGTCCTTTCTTCCACGACTTCGGGTTTACACCGCAGGCATCACCAGCAATTATGAGGGGAGATAACGCTTTGGTGCTTCGCATTAGTATAATCAACCTTCCGCACTCTTGAAATTCTCGATTCGCAATCTATCCCTGAAATAATCCGCTTTAGGCTTAGGCGTAGCCCCTTTCTCAGAAGTTCCCGCAGATTTGAGTGGGCAAAACTATCCGAACAAAGCTCCTTATAACTCTTCATCGTCTGCATTCCTTGGGCGCTTTTGTTTTTTTAATTTTGCAGAGCAAATAGGAAGAAAAATTAATTTCGACACTCTCATATTACTCCTTTATTTTTATTTTCTCACTTAGACGTGTTTGGTGTTTTTTTGGCCATGGTGACTGCCATCAAATGCTTTCTATTCACGCAACTCACGGACGTGCGGGTATGCTGCCGACTGCTTTCTGCCGTCCGAGGAACAAAAGAAGATGAAGCATTCGCGAATGCTAATGCCACAATATTTTCACCAAAATTAACTACTTATTTATCGAACGACAGTTTACCACATAAATTTGAGTCTGAGCACTCCATTAACTTCATATCTAACAGATCGCTAGAAAATACAGAGATTAAGGAGTCTTGATGAAAGTCTTCCGGCGGTGAAACCCTCGCTATGGCGAGAGGCAGCACCAAAAGGGTGTCGTAAAAACGAATTTTTTAACACGCTTATTATAGGGTCAATTGACGGTGCATCGGCTATCTCTCGTTATAGCGAGGGTGTCGCTATAGCCCGTACTCGCTTTAACGAGGTTCCACTGTATATAAATTAAATGCCATGGAAAATATTCAAATTTTCATCAGAATGAAAGTCTACTTTAGTCTTTCCAGAAATCAGGGCTACTAGTAAAATAGTTAATATCTCAACTAATTCAGACAAAAAACAACTTTTTTGTCCTTCAAAAGATAACAACTTAAATAGTTTTTAACACTATTCAAGTAACTTATTTTAACAACCAAAGTTCCTGAGCAAAACTAATTAATAATATACTTCTAAAACACTTCATTAAATTTATAAATACTTAGGCCTACATAAATTCCAGCCAAACTTCATTAGATTGTATACCTTTTGCTATGCTTAACAATACAGGGCTTTGTGAAATATGATTTGATACTTTCCCGCGCAAATAATGTGGATAAACTCTTCCTGGGATTCCCACCAGATTAATTTATCCATAACGGCCAATGTTTCAAGCTCCGACTTGGGGCTCATCCTCACGGATGAATGTTGTTTTACTTTTGAAATGCTGGCCGTTATGGGTAAATTAACCTGGAGGGAATCCCGAGAAGAGTTTACCCACCATACAGGGCTTCTTAATCTTAAATATTAAATTTAAAAATTAATACCATAAGTAAAATTTACCCTTAGGTAATTACTTAATATGTACTACAAAAATAATTAACCACAATTTCCACTAGACCAAGTAAGTACCAATTTAAGAATGTACAAGGGAAATAACTAGCCCAAAACAATCTTTTGATACGCCAAAGTTAAAAATTAAAGGCCCTAACCACAAAATGAAATTCTTTGCCACACATTATTGGCCACAGAAATTAAGAGTTCAATTTAAAATTCATGGTAAGTGCAGTAGGGAACTAGTACCTACAAAAGTATTATACCAGATAATTATGACTTCCTAGTTTCTTCTATATATTTAACTTACTAACTGTCCCACTTTTTATTCATGAAATATTTTACACAAATACTTCAGAGATCAAATTACTATCCTTATATGTAACAGATGGATACATATACCTATTTGTAATAATTCCACTTTTTTCCTGATTTTTTTTAATTCACGGATAAAATACATGAAAAAGGATATTTTCCACAAATGTAATTTTTTATTATATGTAACTGAAAAATTTCTCTACATAATACTTATTAGTGGAAATTCATTTCACTTATCGCATGAGTGGGGTAATGAAAACAGACAAGACACAATAGGGGCTGTCCCTACCTGTTATTGGCTTTTTAAACCAACATATGACACCTAAAAAATAGCAGGTAACTATGGAACTGTATATCATGATAATAATAGCCATTTTCTTATGTGTATCATGAGCTTTAACTGTAATGAAATGCATCTCCTGAGTTGTGAAGGCAAATGAAGATGTAACCCAAACAACCTGGTCAATAATGGTCTATCAATAAAATTCACATCTGTTGAACAAAGTAAGTCAGTTAATGAGTAATTCATAACTTTTCACAAAAGTAACAAATATACAGAATAAATACCCTGATGAAAATGAGGAAATTTCAAGAGATCTCAAAATTTTTCTATTTAGGGATAAAAAAGGTTAATCGAGGTGAAGACCTCTATCGAGAACAATAGGCTTGTCCACCAGTATTGAAAATGGCTGAAAAAGATTGTTCAGCGAAAAAGTGAAAAATTTTAAAGTTCTTGAAAACGGGAGACCATGCTGATACTTTGCTGTGATGCCAACTGGTGGTATATATGCTTTTAAGTTTTAGTTAGATTTTAGCTAGTTTTATCTAGAACACCTGGCCTTCGATAAATATAGGGCATGAATTAAGTGAATTTTATAAACAGGGATAGTTACGAATTACAAAAAAATCTAAGAATCACCTTAATATCAAACATATATATCGTACATCACCATTATGCAATTTCTCTCTAAAGAATGCCACTTTAATTGTAGAAATTAAGGTTATGTAGGTAGATTATGCTGAAGTTGCGGACAATTAGGGATAAAATAAAGCCCATAGTAAGCTCCCGTCTCCTCTGCTAAATTTGTTGTAGCTTTTATAATCACAGTAATGTTGTCAGATCAGAGATTTTTGTGTCTCTCAGCGTACAGGAAGGCGACTACAACATCAATACCATTTTGTGATGCCGTACTTCAATCAATTGCAATAGGCTACATCAGTGCAGCATAAAACTTTCAGAAAAATTTTTCATATAGTTACACAGTAAAGAAAAGAAAATCAAAACAACTATAATTTCTTTTTTGGCTTCATTAATTTCTTTTAACAGCAATAAAAATGATGCACTACCCTAATGCAGCATGAGGAGATTTCCAAGAGAATTTTTAGAGAATTTGAAGAGGTTTTCGGAGCAAGAAAGAAACCTTCTAGGAACCCTGGATTGCACTGGGATCTTCTGGAATTCACTGGGTGCAATGCAATCACTATTTTCTAATGCTACAAAGAGGTTTTCAACAAGATTTGAAGAGGTTTGACAGCGGTTATTTGGTAGAGGATTTTAAGGAAGATCTTAAATATGTACCTTTACAATGATTACTTAAAATTTGCAAGAGGTTTTCTATTGTGGCTTGTCGAGAGGTTGGTTAGGATTTGTAAATCTTAAGAAGAGGCTTTCAACAGGAATTGTGGAGATCTCGCGACAGTTGATTCAGGGAGGATTCATAACTAGCATCTAACAAAACTTTTAAAAAATCTTTATGAAATTCCAGAGGTTTTTAATGCAAGTATTCCAACAGGGTTTTTAAATTGTTGAATTTAAAAACTTAGCATTTTTCATAGATAATGTTATACAACCAGTTTCATCAAAGTGTGACATTGTCTGGTATCAAATGCAAGAAAACTGAAGTGCATATGGTGAACAAGAGTACATATGTAGAGGGATTTTGTACAAAATCTTCAAAGGCATATTTATTTAGTTTTCAGACAATTTTGACAAATTATTTTCTTGCAATCCTCCTGAAATTCTGACCTAAGCCTCTAATTGCCTTAAGATTTTCATCAGATTATGTTCCTTAATCACCGCGTATTATTTTACAATTTATTATGAAACTAAAAGTAAAAGTGATAATGACTGAGAATGAAAAGTGATTGAGGTTATATGCATATATGTATGATTGACACAGTCCCAAATTTGTTCTGCCAGGTTTTATGCTTACAGTATACTTTTCCCACTCAATGCAAAGCTTCATTGCATGAGCAATGAGAATCATTCTCCACAGTTACATGTATTACTCTAATAATTAAGCTCACAGAGACTTATGTTGTACCATTAAGAAGTGATTCAAAACTAAAAAATAAGATTACTTCAGCAGCAATACGGTCAACTTAACAAAGATAAGAACATGAAAAACTACCTTGAATGAAAATATTTCATTGGATGAAAAAAATATTGGAGGAAAAGAAAGTCACATGTGAGAATCAATACTTTGCTAAAAATAACACCAAATCAGCTCTACATATTAATTTTTCTCTACTTTTATATGACAAGCAATCTATCATGTGTCCGCGGCTACAGTACACTTGTTTGAGAGAAGCAGTCACATGCATATTAGATGAAATTAAAGGCAAAAAAGAATGAAAAGATCTTTCCTCAGCAAACAAGTTGAAATTGGAAAAAAGATAAAGGCGGAATATGTCTGACTTATGCAGCAGAATATTTGGAATCTAGAGTAGTACTTCTAGCAACATCAACGACTCACAGAAAGCTTGGTACTTTTAACAATTGTAAATATTAAACTGAAACTCAATTTTGCTATGGTCTCATTTGTCCAAATGCAATTTCGTCCAGTTTAGTTGATTGTGAATCATGCAAAATATATTATAATTTGTAAAGAATCAATGAAAGACACCAATTAATCTAGAGAATATAACATACACCTTATAGCTATACCAATAAAAAAGGAAAAGAACTTTTTATTGGTACAATTTAAAAATATCAAGAGGTCAACGACGATTTACAGCTGAACATCAATTAGATTTAGTCGAAAACATGATCATAAAGTAATAAAATAGGGAAATTTCATTCAATTCCCATCGCAGGTGTTCAAGTCATCATAGTGACAAAATATCTCTACATCATTAAGATATGAGCACATACGTAGGCTTGCAGTTTCTAAATATTCTAACCACTGAAAAAGCTTTATTATACTGTCAAAACCACAGAAACCCATAGTCCACACATCAAAAGCAGTGATATGAAATCTACACTGCAACATGCCAGCACTCAAAGAAAAATATTTGTTGTGTCATATACATATGCTGGCCATTCGTGAAGATCATATGAAAGTGCCATGGGTGATAATACAAAAAAATTAGAGGAAAATACGCCTATAAAATGATCAATTATATGACGGCCTTAAAATCAATCAATCAATCAGTCTTTACTTGAAGCAGAAATGATCATTTCAAAAGCCAAATCATATGCTGTGCATTAAAAATAGAATTTGCCACGCAAAATTGTTTTTCTTTACTGCAATTATTACCTGGCTGAAAAATAAGAGCTTAACACTTAAGTGCAGATTAATCAGATGCAAGAAAAGTCACCGTTAGAAAAAGCATGAATTTGGACCAGAAAACTTGAGAAATCAAATTAAATTGAGCGAATTGTAGTAACCTATAATAACGTACCATGATTACTTCAGTCCAAACATGGGAAAAATGTTTGACACAACTATGGAACTTATTGCTCAAATATTGCCCTGTTATTAAACAATGATTTCTGATACAGAGATAGATACCATTGAGCATAGTAGACATTAGAGCTAACACGAACAATACATACACTCCTGGCATGCTTTGTAATTTCTTTTGAGTCAACTTTATAAAAAATGACACGATTTTTGGCATCAGTCGATACTAAATCCTTTCCATAATAAAAAAATTTGAAAGACCCATGATGATTTCCACACATGAAGCTCATGGATACCAGATAAGTTAAAAAACATGTTACCTCCATAGGGAGAATATAGCCCCCATCTTCTAAATCCACTTCTTCATCAGCATGAGCTTCCTCCTCATTCACGGCATTTCTCTCCTCACCTCGGGCTGGAGTCTTCCCTGCACCATCATCTCCTTCACTAGCTGCCCTTCGCCGAGCTTGAAGATCTGGGAGCATAAGAGTTGGCTGCCCCATTCTAGCCATTCTAGAAAGGATGCTTGCCTTGTCAGCTGGAGTTCGGGTATCTTTCATGTTGGAGCCAGTGGGTGGTGATCCCGAAGGAGTAGATGTGACAGCTGATGACATGGAACAACCAGCAACGTGACCTTTTCTGGGAGTACCTTCTTGGTCAGGAGCTGGACCACCTAAAATGAAATGATGCATTTTTAACACATAAAATCTAACCTAACCTAATCATCTTTAAACTAAAATCATTGCTATCGAACTAGAAGAGGATGTCCGTTTGTCTGTCCGATATGCCAGCATATGGCTGCACGGATTTTGCCTGCTTTTCCATATGGCTGTTTTCGCTTTGTTTCCATATGACTACACGGATTGCGACCAAAGTTAGAACATACTTGCATTTCATGCTCCCAAACCCCAGAATGCTAATTTTCATTGCATCTGACATATACTTTGCATCATTTTCTCATTACCGCATGTTACAACACGTCATACAACTTCTGCAATTGGACATCTTGCCGGGCATGCACACCTCTTCACTTGCCCAAAGAGAAAACATAAAACTCCTGCTGTGCAACCATGAATATCAAGTTCCAAGTTTCCCAGCACTATCCTTCCTGAACAATTCGGGGGGTCCTGCTAGTTTTATATAAAGGTTTAGCTTGTTCCAAATTATGCAATGTCTGGATCTCATGCAATATTGGTTACATTGATAAACTTGAAAAGTTACAAAAAAAGATTATCAGAATGATACACACTGGGTAACTCATACTTGGAGATACCTTAAGAAGAAATAATATCGCTCAATTTTTTCCGCGATCTTTTAAAAAAAATTAATCTGACGCAAAATCATCGGAATTACTACATTAATGCGAGGATACACTGGTCTTACTATTTCCGTTAGAATCCCCTTCGTAAAATGGAAGCGATCGCATACTAGCTGCATTCACGGGAGCGCCGTGTTCCTGTTTTCCAAGCCTCGCAGTGTGCGACCGCGTTCCGTGATCACGGATACACGTCCCGCAGCAGTTGCAACCCAGGCAACTTGTGAGAGACGCGACTACGTGGTGTGGTGCCTAACAGTATAATTTCCGACGGCGAGCAGTAATTTTGAAGCATTGGTGCAAACCACTTTTCTGTATCCGTGATCACACAGCCACGGATGTGTGGTTTTCGAAACCAGGCCTTACATGGAGCATTAATAATATGAGTGCAACCATGTTATTGCCACTAAAAAGATCGCGAACTGGCAAAGAAAGCTCTCATTGAGATAGAGAAGCACTCTAAAATAACAGAATACCAGCATAAATAATAATACATTGTTTGTTTTAGGTTAATTAAGAACATAGCAAGACATTTGAGTGAAAGTTTGTCTTATCCGTGTTTTCCGATTACACCCATGTCTCGTATAGCGCAAGGGATGCGTTCCTTGGGGTCTTTGCGCTATACGAATTTGCGTTATACGAGAGCGTTTTAACATAGGGAAGATAGGGATGCGTTCCTGGTAGCATAGATCTTTGGTGTTGAATTTCCTCTAAAACATCTATATTCCCATAAAAAGCCTTAGAAAACATTATTTCTATAAATATTTATAGTTTAAAACATCTTTAAAGATAGTATTCACGCATTCAAAGACTTTTATTCACGTTAAAAAAAATTCTTAGGTGCTTTCGAAATTCCATCCTGTCGTGCGGGTGGGCTAACATCTGCTATCTCAGGGGATCGTAATGCGTTGCCGGCAGTGGACGATTTTTAAAACTAGTCTAAAAACAACTGTTGTGTCACCCAGGCCCTTTTGTAGCTCATCGAAATGACAGGAAAATGCTTCTTTAAATGCCATTTCATAGCTAGAGGAGTTTATGAATGATAAATCATTTCATTTTGAAGTCCTCCGAGTCATTAGCAGCTACGTGAAACAGTCTTTAAATGCCTTGAAACCTGACCCAGGTTTTCCTTCCCTGAAAATGAATGAACGAGAATGCATTCTTTTCCAAAAGAATATCGTCTCGTCAACACTAGATCTAGTTGAGGGGGAAAGGAGCCACTTTCAATAACAGCTTGGAGTTCATCAGAAAATGTTGTGGTGGCTGCGCTATCAACACTTGCAGATTCACCTGATATCGCCGCACTGAAAATACCTGCTTGCCGTTTAAATTCTGGAACCAACCGCTTTCACTAAATGTCTCGGAGCGATTACCACTCTCGTCTTTTTGTACTGATTCACCATGAACTTTCCATATGTGTAGACCGCTTGGTTGAAGTTGGTGCGGCTGAGGTCACTGATATTTTAGCTTCGTCTTTATTCAAAATAAGGCATCGTGAGTTTAAACTTCCACGCAATATCGCTTTGACGCTCTCCATTTTCAAAGCAATTGACCTCTTTCAATTCCTCTTCTAGGTTTATGGTTTTCTTGATAAATACTTGATTTTTCTACACGCATTCCTATTTTTTGCCATATTATCTTGGTTTTTACTCTGTATGGCTCTATCTAAATCGCCTTCTACCGCTGAACTGTATTTCTGAGACGCAGAAGGCCTACGACTGCGGGGAGGGAACGAAGCCATTGTGTTTGAGACTCTATAGCGGACCCTTTTATGTGTCGATGCTATTCATGCGCAACTCGGCCACCGCTCCATTTCTCCCCCGTGAATACTGATGACCTTGAAGGCTTTAGCTTAGACCCTCTACCTGGAAGTCAATCGCCCGATAACCTATGACGGCAAAAATACGTCTCAAACCGTATTGCTGAAAAAAAACTCATTTCCACTAGCCCCACGCTTAATTAACGATCTAAATTATTTATTATCATTCTGTTAAGGAGACGAGATAAATCTTCGGTAGGCCGGCTATCTGGACCCAATGACGAGTAATACTTTTGGCAATTGCACAGCAATGAATTTCGATTAATATAGAAACAAAAAAGAAGATTTGAGGCAAGAAATAATATTAATATGCGTAAATTGATAGAAATTACGTGTGTACTTAGCGCAAGTTCACGTTTTATCACGAGAGCGTTTAAAATTTTTGATTAGGCTACACTGCGTTGCAATGTTTCCCCGAGGAACGAATTTGCGCTATATCGAAATTGCGCTAATCGAAATTGCGCTAATCGAAATTGCGCTATACGAGACATGGGTGTATTCATGCTGTCTCTCCCCATCATTAGCCTGGATAATCGGGAGTAAACTGTATTTGTTTAATTTAATTTTCTTCGAGAACTTCCCATCATTTTGCCATCTTTAATCCCAAGCAGATTTTGAGAACAGCAAAAAACACACTTGCTTTGGTAGCTGACTGTTGTGACACAATTTCATGCATTACTTCAACTGAAACAGAGTATCCAGTTGAATCAACTATGTATGGAATGAAGCAACAAACAATGGAATTCTTTTTTCAAACAGGTGAATTTATATTCCTACATTGACAAAATAAAATGTAAGAAATATTTTTTAAAACAAAACCCTATTGCATGAAATAGTAAAATTGAGGAAATATTTGGTAGACTTCAATGTCACTTTCTTCTTTTTGACTTAAATGGATAATTAAGGAAAGGATTCTCAAGCTCTCCAAAATAAATCCTCATAATATTTTATTTTCAGTCAACTCTTTCCCTTTCAATAATAATACATTGCTTTAGTGACTGAGCACATCAATTGACATACCACAGCAATAGTACACTATCATACCACCCCTTGCATAGTTAAATAGGGATGAGTCAAAAAAAACATTACCTATTCCTACCTCAAGGAATAAAAAAATTTACTTCTTGTGTTTCTCATTATACTTCTGGCTTATATGCTTCTTTGGTTGTTTGAACAAGTACCATCGGCAGTTTTAAGGCTACATACAGCCAAAAACCACTTGAGAGAAAGAAATTTTTCCTTCTCCCTTATATTCTGATCAATCATAGAAATTTGAGAGCACATTTTTTCACTTAATTAGTTAAAACAATAGAGAAGGTCAAATTCTGTTGTGGAGCAGAAAAGCCGCCATTACATTTTTGGAGATACTTTTTTGGCCGATACAACCTAAAAGTAGCGAGATGTCATTCTTGAGCAACTGCTATAGCAGTCTACTTTGACGTTAAACCTGGCTTTCCACAAAGTTACTCCTGAAGTCATCAATTTTATAAAGAGTTGCTTGTCTGAAGAACTCCTCCTTACACTGTAGCACAGGGCTGAGCCACAAAATTCTAAGCCTTCACTGTTTCCACTTCAGAAAATATATTTAATAACAAAAAAAACTTACCTCTTGTATTTGCCATTATACTCCTCCCTGGTTTACATGCTTCACCAGCTGTTTGACCAGGTTTTACTTCCTCATTCCCTATCCCTCTTCGAATTTGAATGATCTCTACTTCATAGACTAGGCATGCTTCAGGAGAAAGTTTTATTTTCAAACCCTGGAACATAATTAGAATACATTGACATTTTAAAGAATGTTTTTAGAAAAAAAAATGTACAAGTTTTATTTAAAACTTAAAAAAAAATGTGTTACAAGTTTTGACTACATATGATATCAGTTGTGTATGCATCAGTGCTTTTTCATCACCTGTAAGTCTTTAAATAACGAAAAAACCAGTTTTCTAATACAACAATTTTTGGCACTAATAACACAATTGCACAGTTCTTCCCCGGGATATGCATTTATAAAAGACCATTTCTGCATTGTATAGACCAGCCCTCCTTTTTGGCTGTCATTGGACAACTCTCGCTGGCTGGACTCTAGTCAGGGGGTTTTCTGGAGAGTGATTGCGATGATATAAATATTTTACTTAATGTACAACAACTTCAGTTCCTCCGAAAAAAAATACCCTGGGCGGTTTATATGCCTACAATAATAGCACCACATGGGAATGGATTAGCAAGGATGCATGTGCTGATTCGCAAAATTCGAAGTGGAATGTTATTTTTTACATGTAGTCTGAATATAAGAGCTTTTAATTATTTCCAAGAGATTCAAAGGGTCTGGTGTAGGAAATAGCATTTTTTTAATTGTGCTCACATATCACATAGACCTTGAGGGTAACCCGCATCTAAGTTAAGCCATTCATTTAAACAAATTTAATGGATTGTGCGGAAGTGCATCACAGTTTTGCTGATATGATGTGAAACTTTGATTCGTACAGAATTTTGGAGAGTATGAAGAAGAGATAATGAAGATTCAATGTGATTGGCCGCTAAGCAGAGGGTTTCTGCTATGAGCACAGTAATTGTGCTTTCACAAATTTTTTTTACTGTTGTTTACTCGGCGGTGCTGAGTCCTCGCTCGCTAACCTACAGTTGATTGTTACTTTAGCATCTTGGTAATAACTGTGATTTTCCCACATGGCAAAAGCTGAAGATGTCTTGATCGAACTACATTCCAATGCAAACATGAAATATCGAAATAAGCATCGGCAGATAGCATGCAACAGCAGGTAACATTGCTCCAGCTTTCTATAAGTCGAAAGTCAATGTAAGGGCGCCGATCTAACTACCACAATGTTGCACTTTCCACTTCCATACCTAACATGGGAAAAGACGGAGGGGGTTTCACTAGAATGTATGTTCCCACACTTAGGACGTAGCCTATTAGTGACGAAGTCAGCCAAAGAGGATGGGGGGGGGGGGGGAACTAACTCCTTCTCCTACTGTCATCTTCCTCTAATTCCTATCCCACTGATAACTGGGCCTAACAAAAGAAGAATGTAAAATGGGAGTGGGCGGAGAGTACTCAAGGCCGTAAATCACATAAATGCTTCGACAAGACTGGCTTTCAGTGTTGTAGATCTGACACATATCTTGTATTTTTAATTAAATACACCGATAATACAAAACAAAAGTTAATGCTTGCTCAGCGGTTCATTGCCCTCGAGAAATATCTGTCGTAATACCGAGCATACACAGTGGAAGAAACTTCGCTAAATTTGATTTATTTTACATGTAAAACATAGCCCGTTTGGCGGTAAAAAGACTGTTACTCACTAAAACATGATTCTTGTAAAATGCTGTATGTACTCGTTAAACTGGGCTTCCACTGTATTCATTTACATGCCTGGCTTCACAGCGGTAGCTTGTTTTGCAACCAAGAAACAAGACTTTGTAAGGAAAAAAACTGCTCTTATCGAAAGAAAGTTTTAATTCCTCCATATTATCAATAAATGCATATGAATTGCACGTTAATAGTGCAATTCATTCAAGTTACGTCCTTTATGCTTCTGAAAAATGGTCCCCGACCCCTACGCAAGAATAAATAATCTGAATATGGAAAAGAAAGATCCTTTGAAGAATAAATGGTACAGACTAAATGCAAAAATATAGAGAATAATGACAAATACTGAAGTTTACTAACTATACGGACAACCTAACATTATACTGGTTATGAAACAAGTAAAACTTCCGTTGGCCTGGTCATGTACAGTGCATGAAGGAAAGCAAAGCAATCAAAAAAGTTATAGTTGGCACTCCAGGAGGGAGGAGAAGCAGAGAAAGACTACAAAAGCAGTAGCTTGATGATGCTGAGGCCAATTCAAGACGAATGCGGGAGAGGAGGTGGAGGAGTGCTGTGGAAGATAGGTATGAATTGGAAGGGAGGAAGGTTATTTTAGAGGTCACAGCTTCAACATGGACGACATAAATGATATGATGATAGTGGGGAAGAGCTCCAATTAATGGATTCTGATTTCTTTGTTTAAGCAAGCTAAAATATTCAGGAGGCATTTATTAGTAAATGCCTGAATCATACGATCATATTTTTTGTCCCTCTTAGTGTTCACTTATGAAATCGATTTTTAAGACTGGAAAAGTGAATTCTCGCAGCATCAGTTTTTTTAATCACATGGTCATTATTTCCGTCTCTCTTTCTATCATTTTTCCATGTTCTCACAGCTAGTCGCCCATGTTTACCTATGTCTTTCCCACGATTACCAAAAATTGTGCTGCAATTGCTCTATAAGGCCATGTGTTCTGATTAGCTGATATGCGGTTTCAGCAATGGAAGAAGCAAAAAAGTGAGTGATGAAAAATGTGATAAGAATCCTCATGAAAAACAATAGGGTAGTTTCCTTCATCAAAGAAAAAAGAGGCATTGATTGCGATTCGTTACCCACCATTAGTGTATTCATAATATACAAATTATTTGTTTATAGAAACCCCAGTTTAGACGAATGGAAATGGTCAATTTTATTCTCATTTGAAAAAGGCCAGATTGGCTCCCATGCGATGCCACTCCACGTGACGTCACAGGGACCTAGTTTCTATACGAGTAGATAGGAGTTTTACATCGTCTGAGATTACCAATGCATGCATGAGGCACAGAGCTCAGGGAAACATGCCTTAATAATCACCTATTAAAACTGGCTAAGGTCAGAATGTTTCCTTCGTTTGATAGGAGAATAATAATCCTTATTTAAGCCAAGCGCTACCAGCTAGCAGGGTACTCGGCTACCTGCTAGCATCCAGCATCGTATCAGCACTCAAAGCCTCGCCCCAAGGTCACCTCACTTGCGGCAGCGGGAACCAGAACGACGTCACATGGAGATTTCCTGGCATTCATACTTAGCTTTTGTGCGCTTGAAAATTTTCACTTTTCATTTAATCGCGAAAATGGGATATCGTCATTTAAAAATCTAAAAGCGTGAAATAAATACTCCAGGAGTAATAATCTTTCAATTTAGGCAATAAAAAAATAATAGGAAACCACCCTATTGCACCAGACCATCATTTCTGAGTGATCGCTGGAGTGAGCACTCGAAAGTGAAAAAAAAAATGATTGTGCCATTCAGGCTTAAGGCTATACACATTATCAGTTACCTTCATCCTGGATACAACTTCAGGTGGAAGCACTATCATTTTGCGAGTTCCAACGGTAGCCCCCCACAGGGCTCCCTCCCACCACCTTTTATCCCCTCCCTCCCCCATATCTACATTTGTTTCCTCCTCCTTCCACGTTTTCCACCATTCTGTGACCTTCAAACAAAGTGGATGGTCATCTTTTTCATTGCTGTCAACAACCTGATTAGAATAAAAGTAGAGCAAGAGAGTTTGAGAAGTGCAAAAAACCTATATTTTAAATAGTGACTCTGATAAAAACAAATTTTGAGCAATAAAGTAAGCAGATAGATATAATCTTGACAAATACATACAAAGTTAGCAAAATGGGACCAATATGCTATTGTTGCTATATCTTTTTAAATTAACAATTGTCTGGAATTCATTAGTCTAAATTTTTTTAACCAAACAAATTTTGAGCAACAAAGTAAGCAGATAGATATAACCTTGCCAAATATAAAGTTAGCGAAATGGGACCAAAATGAAAGCATGCAGTTAAAATAAAACTGCAAAACATATGTACCTCGCCATGGAGCACAGCATCATCTAACACTCTTGCAAAATATCGCACATCCACCAAGTCTCCAACTGTGTCTATTCTGCGCAATCCTCCTCCTTTGTTCTTAAGATCTTGAACCATTGCAGAATTCCTGTTAGGGATGGCCTCATCATCATCCTTGTCCTTGCTAGTTCGCTTGGAGGTCTGACCACGGATGGAGACATTGGCACGTGCAAGGCCCACCTGTTGATGATCAGAAATAGGTTCAGCAGATAGTACAAGTAACTCAGCTTAATTATGATGAATTTTTAAAATTTTTAATCAAATATGAGCACAGAGGGGAGTAACTGCGTAACCAACAAAAAATACAGATTAGAATAGATGAATATTTCTGGATCTTTTTCAATTTATAATTGTCTGGAATTTATTAGTCTATGAATTCATTTCTTTTAACTAAAGAATTCTCTTGTCAAAGTTTCCCATTGCATTTTGGAAATTGTCAGGGCTTGAGAATTACATAGCCTGATTCATGGATAACTAAGTTCTACTACACCACCAAACTTGAACCTCTTATCATTAAGAACTGTTCTTCAATTGGATCAACATGATGGAACATCAACTCTAGCCATAACACCAACCTAATCCCTATTATAAGTATGTTTTTCAATCAATGCCAAATAAGTCAAAATATAGTGGAAGTCCCGTTTTACATGTACTCAAAATCCTCAGAAAAACTGTCGCTATATCAGGTGCACATTATATCCAAAGGTGAAGATGAAGCCCTCCAATTACCCAAATTCATCTTCACTTGCAAGTTTTCCTCTGTATTGGTGCAATTTCACAGAGGAATAAGATCTGCATTTGTTTTAAATTGCATATTTGTACATAATTTTTCTGATAAAATACCACAAAAAATTATTGGCTTGATTTCCATAAAATCTGGCATCCATGGCTACGTGTTGTTTGATGTGTAGCAATGTGATCATGGATCTGGGAATGCCCAGGATTGGTGAGAGCGTCAAATCTCTGTGATGGCTGAAACCATGTTCCAGATGCCTCATCAAACTATCGTATCAGACAAAGTTACCTGAAGGCTGCCATAGCCGGACACGGTCCCATGAGTAAATGGCATAATCGCACCATCCGCGACATTAGGAATCAATTAACGTACAGCTTCGGCACACGGCCTTGGAGAGGTCTGAACACTGACCCCAATTGACAACAGGCAGCCTGGCTTGTACACTGAGTCTTCTCCCTGCATGAACCTACATTCACTTATTGTTATGCATCTTTTAAAGACTTCATGCCAGCAAGCTGGGAATTCATTCAGTGGAGTTGTGCATAGCAATTTAATCAGCATGGCTACGTTTATTGCATCCATGATGCTTAGACGTTTATTGGCTGACAAAATAAACCTCGCGCACCTCTTTTCGGAGTTATTCTTAAAGCCATCACAGATAAAATGAATGACCTTGATGACTTTCTGCGTAAACGTTCATGGACTGCTCTCTAAGAGATATGCATCGTAATACCTAATGCATAGCCTGGTAGAGACTTTTCGGCCTGGCTCTATTCATATTATTTCAGTTAGTCATAGGCTTTTTGATGGTGCTAATCACTCAAGAGATATCTTTCATAATACTGAAAGTATACCGTGGAAAGAACTTTTTGGTCTCGCAATATCCAATTTATTTTACAAGTAAAATGTTGGCTGTTTGGTGGTACAAAGCCTACAACTCACTAAAACGCGATTCTCGTCACATGCCATACTCCCTGTACTGGGCTTGCCACCACTAGTGGTAGCAGTCTGGTACGAAGTCGCCTAATAATAAACACTTAAAACCAGATGCAACTGGCAACTTGAAGATGCCAGCTCTGGTCAAGAGAGTGGAGTGAGAACAGTCTTTCTTGCACTCTCGAAACAAACGGTCAAACTTACTGACGATCCCAGATAATGGTCAAGATGCCATATAAATTTTGCCTATTATTTTCCACTAAGAGGCAAATATATAATGTAGTTTAAATTGAGGAAGACAGTTTTAGCAGTTTTTAAAGGAAGCAGCTTGCCACCAAGTTTTCACCAACCCAGCCCCATCACTAAAATGGGTTATGTGGATGTCTAAATATTATTGAAAATGGTAGTGCCTTCCCCTTCATAAGATAAAAGAAGAATACAAAGTAAAGATAAAAATAAAGTGATATAATGCAATAGAGAGCTAATAGGATTGAGCTAAGGCCTACTGAGAGCCAGACACATTCTAGTTGCATTTGTTTAACGCCGACGAGGTGCCAAATAAGGGACAAGTCGTCTCACTACGCATCATTTTTTACCGTCTACCATCTTCTGATTTATAGGTATTATCAAAGATAAACACCCTCCTAGCAGCACATGCAGGATGAATTTTGCTGTATTCGAGGCTTGGGAGGGGGAGAAGCGAGCAGGGAGGGGACGGGAGTGGCCTGTCGCTCTTGTATCCACGACGCTGTGTGGGCGTTGGAATATTTTCTTTGCGGACGCGGACTCAAATTAGGCATTTTGTGGCTAAACAGTGGTGGATACGTCGAAATGCACGAAATTTTTGCCCTAGAAGAGCAGTAACTAGGCAAAATCTATAAGGAATGACCATAAAATATTATATTTTTCGAATTTTGACCCTCCCCCCCTAAATCACATTTGAGCGAGGGTCAGGGGTTCACCTAAAGATCTCAAAATTTTCAGGCCTTGTTTTTGATCGGTCCCACAACTTTTTTCATTGGGCCAGACGGATTTGAAAAAAATCGATTTTTCCGATCCGCCCTCATGTACAAATCAAAATTTTGGCTTTCATGTAAAAACATCTTCGATGCAACTTTCAAATAAATATGCTATCAATTTGATTGCCCATACCTCTCGTGCAAAATCCACAGCTGCTTCCGAAGAAAAAAACATAAGCGACCAATTCTGAAGGTCTTCATCATAAAATGTAGCATAATTATTAGCTTGAACCTGCAATGAAAAAAAAACCAATACCTTGAATCAGTGGAAAATAAATATCAACTAATAATTATTTCACTTCCATAGGCTGTTACAATTTCACTTCAACTAAGTACATGGGCTTGAGCATGGATATAACATAAGCATAAAGGTATAGCCTGGCATATCAAAGGATTGTATACAACAAAATAGATTTTTTTACAGTTAAGTAACAGAAAACTTGGAAATTGATGAAATCCAGAGAAGAAAGGTATAATGAGATAATCAACAATGCATAAAATTTTTTAGCAATTATCCACCATAAGATCATTACAAAGCATTAGTAGAAAGAGGGCATACAGATTTTATTGTGGTGTTCCAGCACGCGCCTATAACCCATCTTTGCTTGTCTGAAATATTTAATGCAATGACCAGGGGAGATATCCAAAAAGGACAATTAAAGTATGTGTAATGATATGAAAAATAAATGCACTGATTATTAAGAAAAATCTCAAAAGAAATGATGGAAGCATGGCTTGAATGACAAAAAAATAACACAATTTAGCATAAATTATCAATGTGTTCACTTTTCATTGTAATTTTCATCATGAAATCAGTGTTTAAATAAATAGCTTCGTCAAGTTAAAATTGTCACATGACATTCATTTTTGAAATTAATTCACTTTATCCCATATCACATCACCTTGGATGAGGAAGAAGCATCTGATTTTGAACTGAGAATATACAGGCAATTTCAAAGTTCAGTCTCATTAGATGCATAATGGTTTAACTAAATTCAAAGAAGACTCACGGTAAATTGGAATGATGACACTATCTTCACATCAGTCACCCGTAACTTCTCTCTATCATATAGAATTAAGTGGTAAATGCCAAGTCGATGACTGCCTTGAATTGCAACCCCAAGCATTCCTTTTGAAGTATAGCCTTCTTTCTCCCTGCAAGAGAGTAAAAGGGTGTAAAGTGGGAATCAAAAGATAATGTTGACATTATAAGCTCTACACAGTCCACAAAATAGATTTGGAAACATATGACTTCATAGTGGCTATAAATTATGTTTATCACTATCACAAGCAGATTTAGCATCAAATTGGGGGGAGTTCATGACCTAGGCTCGGGGAGTATGGAATAGCCCCAGGAAAGATGGGAATTTTTACATTAGTGAATACTTATCTTGGAAATAATATAATATCTTGGAAATTTTTATTAAATACATTTCAAAATTGTTGAAACAGGCATGAAGTTGCCGCGCGTGAGCTCTACAATTGTCGACTGCTGTGCTGAGTTCAGTATGAAGGATGAACCTCCTGACTTAGGCGCGGCGGGGTTGGCGGAGGGAGGGGGGCTTGCGGCGGAATAACATGGTCTCGGAGCTGCAAAGACAGTGCAGCGACAACCGACTTCTCCCGAGAGTAACCGAACGTGTCCGAATGGCGGGTCCCCGAGAATAGCCGATCGTTCCCGAGGTTCACAAGTCTGCCAATTCCCGTAAACTGCACAACAAGAGGTTTCTCATGTCCGCCGCTAAAGTTGTTTTCGCTCCGCGCGCATTAAAATCAGCTTCAAAAATCGCCACTCGAGGCGCTGACAAGCAACGGTATTCAGAGTCCTCTGAATGGCTGTTCTCGACGCTACTCTTTCTCTATATTACTCTTCGTCAGAGTCCTCTATATTGGATTCTCAGCACCACTCCCTCACTTCATAAATAAAGGACTTTGGATACCGTTACTCGTTAGGGTCGCAAGTGGCGATATTTGAAGCTGATTTTAATGCGCGCGGAAAGGTGCACAGCGCTGTCAACAGCTGGTGCACGATATCGCTGCAACTCATTTGTTTACTACAATTTTAAAGTTACGTCTCTGTCAGTCAGTATTGGTCAGTATCACGAATAGTGTTTCACCCTACTGAATGTGTCATCGTGGATTGTAAATTATTTCAGTTGATTGTGAGCGACTGTACAGTGTGGGCTTAGTGCTTCGAAACGTGTCAAGGATGAACAGTGTTGCATCATTACTTAGTAGTAACTTTTGTGCCCTAACTCTTGAACAAAAATGTGCAATCAAAGCACTAGGCAGACCGACGCCGCACCTCCCGGTTGAACCCCCGAAATAAAAGTTCACCAGCCGCCACTGTATGTACCTCATTACCAAAGTTATGATGCTCAAATTGTTGAATACTTGACCACCACAAATACAATAAGGAGTGCTACCATATACTCCAGCAAAAAGGGTAAAAGGTTACAGAGATAGGACACAATGTTCTAAAATAATAAGCATTACATATTGTAGCAGTACGCTCTGTAAGGCAGTTACTTTTGTTTCTTTTTCTATTGGCAGCCCCTTGTCCTGGACATTGTCCATTTGTACTGACCCAGTGCAGCTCATGATTTACCACTTTATCATACATACAAATTTCAAGTGCCTTTAGCACAACTGTTTAACTAATTTGAAGGAATAAAAAGGGCAGTGCGTCGGGATTGTTTGCAAGTGCAAGACCTAAGTGTAAGTACAACGAAGAGGTGCAATGCTTTAGTAAAGTCCTTGGCACAAGGACGACAGCGTGGAAAGGATGTGAGAGAGAGGAGGCCAATGGTGATTTGGAAAAGAAACACTGTGAATAGTAAATTCTTCACAAGCAATCATAGCTATGATCAATTGCCGGCCTAGGTGGCGGCGGGGTAAAGTCCTCGCCTGCCAAACCGAAGGTCGCGGGTTCGAGTCCCGCCTGGGTAAGTTACCCTTATCCGGGGCATGGATGTTTGTGATTGTTAAATGTTATCAACCCCGATGTAAAGGCCGAACAGTGCTGTTTTCGGTGGTGTGTGAAATAAATAAATAAATAAATTGGGACTCGGTAGAATTTGAGTTTTTCTGGCTTAGAGTCTGAAGGAATAATTCTCCCACTGGGTATTGTTTTGGGTAACTGGTCGCAATGCTTAGAAGGCTGAGTCGGGCATTGTCTTCAGGGATAGAATGTGAGGCCAAGTTCTTGTAGGCATTTATACCCTCAAATGCCATTCAAGAGATCCCCGATTAGTTCTTCCTCTAATGGTGTTGCTTTCCTATGTAGTGGTAGATTAGGCTTTTCCACAATTTGCTCAACAGGACACCTTTGTTTCTATTGATATTCTTTTCTTCTAGGTTAAGTTGTACAGCTCTTTAAGATGCTATCCCAATAATTATCTGTGTGAATCCTTCCAATTTTTGAAATTCATTATAGGGCAGAGGTCCACACAATGCTCTGCTACCGCTGATTTCAGGGGGTAGAACAAACACATGTATCTTTCATGCTCTGTCAGCCATTATTTAATTGTGTGGCCAGTTTCACCAATCTAGACGTAACCGCATTCACATGGGGTGCTGTGTACTCCCAAGGTTTTGAGGCCTAGGTCATTTTACAGCATTCCAATGAAGACTTTGACCCTGGTGACAGGTTTGATTGGTTGTGCCTTTGGAGTATCTGTGCTATTTCCAGCACCAGCAGCAAGATGGCACAGATCTGTGTCTCTTCACAACCATTGTGGCAAACCAAGTACTGATTCTTCTATCCTTAACTAAACAGTAAGGTTTTTGGAGAATGAGATGACTAGCTATACATGCAGAAATTGCTGCCACCAAGTCAAATTTGCTCTTAGCAATATTATACCAATCTCTTGTCATATTCCCATATATCCTCTTGAGACATAAAATTTTTCCATGGTTAAAAATGAAAAATACCAAAAGAAGTCCAGGAAATGTTCCCTTATGCAAGATCAGGCACAACATGAATAAGTATCATTCACGATTAAAAGACTTGATACAATTACATGAGACTTTTCATCTCAAATCAGGCAGATAATGCAAAATTGTGACACGTGACCATTGTCGATTTCTCTGAAAGTTATATTTGTGATAGCAGTGTCCTTATGATGAATAATGAATGCTTTTTCTCAGCTCAGAACTGAACCATTATAAAGTTATTATCCTTTGAATATTGCTGAGTCAGGCCTCGGGAGTAAAAAAAGAAAAATCACATATTTGCTGATTATTAAGGAACCATGACCCATAAAGCAGTGGTTATTATTTCATTTTGAAGAAAATGCATTTAATAGCATGCAAGAAAATGCACATTCTGACATTACTTTCAAGTAATTTAAATAAATGAAAAACAAATAAGGCTTGCCTAATTAATAAAAATTAGTAATTATTTAACAACTTATTATACATAAGGGCACCTTTTACTTTCTTTAAAATTTATCAGTGGGTAGTTTAAATGTTCTTCTATCAATAAGAAAAATAAAAAAGGTAGTATTTCTATACTTTTTGTTTCAAGGCACGTCAAAGTTTGGCATGTTTTCGACCCAATACACTTCCCTTGTGCACCAAGATTGCCTATCTAAGAGGGTAAATGAAGATTCATTCTACTTAGCATGTATAATACATAAAAGTCCATACATGAATGATTGGTTTAATCCAGTGACTGAATGCAAGTTCAATCTTGTGCACTTCCATGGCATCAAATGTGTGCAAACACCTGATACTAACTGGAAACGATGGACGGATCGCAATTGGCCCAGAGCATTTTTCAATAGTACTTCACATAAGTCTTCAAATTTGATCGTCCCAAGGGACGATCGGTTTGAACAATCATTACATCATAATCAGGATCAAAAATTCCAAATTATGTAAGCCATAGGGAGTGGTGGAAGAATTTAATGTTCCTCACAACAATTACATAACACTGCTGCAGAGAAAGATCTGTGGGGGTGGGGGCTAAGGAGGCATGCATTGGGTTGAAGCTTGATTAAAGTTAAAAAATTAAAATTAAATTGAAATTTTAGGAGCAGCACATAGTTCAAGAACATATATGTACTTTGTTATAATTTTTGGTAAATTAGCCTACTTTGATGAATTATACTTCAAAGTATTTTTTCCTGTTCAAGTATTCGTAGCCCTTTACTCCATAAGGCAGATCTTTGATGATATTTCTAGGTGGTTTTCTCTAAATATATTAATGAACTTTACATGTACGTAAGGTTAAACAAACAAAACCTAAATGAATTTATTAAAATATTTCTTGTAAACTAGATTGATTAGTAGATTTTTGCATGCAAAATTTATCTTAATATACATGGCCATGGACCATAGGAAGGTTTTATCTATACTATACTTTATCACGCATAGAAACAATAGCATTCTGCTCAAATGAGAACTAAGAGAAAAGATGAATTTATGCCATAAGGGCATCAATAAATATACAACATATTGGAAGAAAATCGAGTTACGTTGCAGGAGATATGGCGAGAAATGAGCTCAAAGTCTAGACTAATAATCACAATGAACTTTGGATAAGAATATTACCACTTAAGTATAATATTGGTTGAGAATTTCTGCACACACCTTCAGCATTATTGCTAACAAGTAGGGGAATTGCCCCTTTAATTACTCTAAGACAAAAAATTAATGAAAACTCTTTGCTAAACCAAGGCACATAGCTAGACTTATCCTACAGTCCCTGACGTTCGTGTGTAACACCCAATGCCACCATCAACACAATTAAGATCAACGATGAGGTTATATACTTACAACTTATATGTAGTAACAGGTTTAGCTGATATAAGATCAAGTTTTGGCGAGTTCTGATGAGATTGCTGGTAGCCTTTCTTTTCACTTGCTCCAGAACCACCCTTTCCACCAGATTCATCTCCTGATTCATGCCCTTTCTTTCTTCTTAAAGTACCAGGCTGTTTTGGGGCAGTATAAGTCAATGAAGCATTACCTCCAGACTCGGCGGGCCTCTCCAAACCAAAAAGGGACGCAAGTTTCGAACTAAAACAGAGCACATTACATTCGTAGGAATTTAATACGAAAAATGAAACATTCATGCTAATAAAACACCAAACGTGATTGTCAATCACATGAGGCTCGGGTAAAGAGCCTAATCAACAAGTCACTATGGAATATATGGACGAAGTAACCAAGAGCTACAATTGATCAATACATTATCAGGATACAATTTTAGTACGATTAGTTTAAAATTCATCCCTCAGATGGATTCAATTGAAAAATTAATCGAATATGTACCTTTTTCGAGCCATTCTACACGGGCCCAGCTAAGAAAATGACTAAAACCACTATCCGAGGTATACTACAAATGAAGTTATTCATCACTGAAATGAGGAGTGGTACCTTGATGATGGAACAAAGTCCATATCGTCGTCTTCTTCTCCTCCACCCGGAAATGGAAACATTTTACAACTGTGAATACATAAGCCACGCCTTAAAAATTACTTCAGTTATGTGGAATAGTAAGAAGACAGGTGATTTACGCCCATTTTTACAACATTTGATGTCGATCTATCGTAGCTATCCGATGCTGATCTTCTTTCGATTGTATAACGAGATAAAAAAGAATCGATTCTATTGATATCGAATCGTCTATCGAGAGGTAGATGCTATCGATATCTCGAGCTGCTGGAGAATCATCGGAAATTGCGGTCACTTTCAGTCGATGGAGAGAGGAAGACTGGAGTAGACGGTGATTGAAGTTGTGCAATGTTCTATGGATTTATGCCCAGTTACAAACTGGATGGCCTAGTTTGTGATAGGTTTTATTAATATTAAATAATTAGGACTCAGTTTTCGCGTTTAGAACCGTATAATAGTGTGTTTGTGCGTTCGTAGAAATTCAACCAGACTTGCCTGTGTTGTCATCTGTGCTGGAAACCTCCGAACACTGCCTTAATCTGCTGTTGTGTTTGGCTCACTTTGTTATTTGGAGGTATGTATGTGGGTAATACCTTGGTACCATGGAAAGCGTTCTAAAGACTATGTGTTGTAGTATTTTGTGCATTCTCTTCGCTAATATTTTGAGTGCATATGCTGTTGTGAATAGCATATTCCTTTTTTGCTTGAAGTGTACTAAAATACTCTGCCGGGATGGATAGATAATGCCTAAGCTGTCCAATTATTGATGTATTTAATAACATTACTATTCCTTTGTCTTCATGGCATGACGTATCTTCTACTGTTGGGAAGATAGGTCTAGTGAAAGGTTAATTCATTAGATGAGGAAATTTGTTGTTGTTTTTCGGTAAATTTTGTGGTAGAATCTTCGTGTGTGTTCAATGTACCAAGTGCGGGTGAGGAAGAACGTGGATTTGTTAAATGAATCCCTTGAATAATCGGTACAGTGCCTTGAAATGTGATTGCTGTATATACCCACTACTGATGCAAGTCTATGTACGCAGTGATCGGCTTAAAATCGCCGTGTTCCTGGCTCTTTCGTTCTTTAAAACAAGCTCTTTTGTTTAAATTGAGTTGACCTATTACTTGCGACGGTCTGCCGTAGTCTAAATTCTTGGGCCATTTCGAAATGTATGGCGAATTTAATTACAGTGTATCCATAAGTTTCAGACTTTAAATCACACATTTATTTATATTTGATAATATTTTGATCGTTTCAACTCAATCGTTGACTTAATATTTATCGAAAATTTTCCTGTTTATACATTTTAAAATATTCATAATGTGTGCTCTTAATAAATTAACAATTATTAAATTACTAGTCTGCATGTAAGATAATTAAGCTGTCTTTGAGATATGGGAACTTGCAATTATTGTCACCTTTCACGTTGGTAGCCTGCCATTTGTAGCTTGGATGTATATTAGGGAGATACAGTTAACTCATGTCCTAAACTGTCCCACGTAAATTAAATTAGAAAAGATAGAGAATGTTTTGGCCTTCTGTAAAGAAATTCCGTGTTCAAATATCGGCTGCGGTACTGATTGTTCTCTGGGATTTGAGGGTAAAATTTTCTAAAATATTCTGCTGGAACCTCTAAGAGAAGTGAGTGAAATTTTTCACTTGCTTATATTCACTGAAAGTTATTTTGTACTAAATTTTCCATTCAGTCCTGCTGCAATCAATCATTCCTTTTCCTTTTTCTTTCCCAACTTCACTTACAAGCAAACCATTTTTCTCATCCCCTATATATTTTCTTTAAGTGTATTATAAACATTTGTACATGACATTGAGAGGCTGCACAGTCATTAATTTTTTAATGTTGATACAATATAAAATATGGAAGTAGTCATTTTCTGTTGTTCTCTGATTTTGACTTAATCACGCCAGGAATGAACAAGTATTGGCATTTGCTATTGTGAAATTATTTACCTCATTCATATCAGCTGAGTTTCATAAAAGTAAGGTCTCATCCACTTTGTTGAGGTTAGTCATTTTATTTAGGCTCAAATATGTTTGTATCCATTTCCTTTTTCGAAACAATGTAATGCAAATTTGGTAGACAATTCTGAAATCAAGCTGTGTGAAACTTTTCGATATTGAAATCGCATTAAAAAAGAGATAGAGTGGAAAACAAACCCTATTTATTAGTTGGTATACAGTTTTAAAATTTCCCGTTATAGTGTCTATATAGTAAGAGTTTAAACAATGATATAGTTAATTCTTCCAAAGCCTCTTAAAGGTGAGCTAATAATTTATTTATTTATTTTATTTATTTATTTATTTATCACATCCCCCGTAAACAGCACATGACGGCCTTTTACAACGAGGGTTTCCAACATTAACAAAGTACAACACAAACATCCATGCCCTGGATAGGGATCACCTACCCAGGCGGGATTCGAACCCACGACCTACGGTTTGGCAGGCGAGGACTTAACCCCACCGCCACCGAGGCCGGCAATTGCTAATGCTACTGCTATAATGTAATGCTACTGAATTTCATATTATTTGCCTTGTGTTCCGGAAATATCCTGTTAAATAGCATTAAAACTAATCAAGCTACGTTAACTTATGTATCTAAAATTTGTTTACAGACAATTCCAAGAATATTGAACAATCTCTGTCTGACTAATTCTGGTATGATGTCCAAATTAGTGGCAAGGTAAAAATGAATAGTCCCTATGAAAAAGGGAACTTAAAAATCCAAAACTCAATTACATATTTCAAGTCCTTATCATCTGATCGCAACATCGATTCATGATCTCATGAATGGACATGGAGAAAATCCTCATAAAAAACTACAAATTCTGTAAGCAACGCCATAGGAGTATTTTTGCCACTGCTTGGTTAAATTAATCAAGTTAGAAACTGCCAGGAACAATTTTTTCTGTAACCGTTGCATGTGGTGTCCTTTTTAAATATCTTTGCCACTGGTAGATTTATTTACTTATTCAAGTATTCTACCGATTAAGGTAGGCTTCCATGGAGTGCTTGAGGAGAATTCTGTGAGTCTCCCCTTCCATCATGCACTTCCCTCTTCAATTCACAATGAGACCTACTCCCTTTCATTCTATTCAAAAATACTATTCTTTTCCTTCCTCTCCCTAATTTACATATCATTCCTCCCTCTAACACTTTTTTCAACATCACGTCCCCACTAAGCTCCATCCATACCTTCTGTCTCCTCCGTATCTCATCTGAAAGCTGCCTCTCCTCACCCATCATATCCAGCTCTTCGTCGTTCCTTTTTCGCCATACCCCCATCTCGAATGTCTTCTCTCGCCCTCCTTCCTAAGTGTCCACGTTTCTGCACCATTTGCACAATGTTGCAATCGATGGTGCCCCTCATTAACCCTTCCTCAATAATGTTAGGCCAACTTCTTATTCGTCATGATTATAGAGTTTGTGGTGTGGAGGGAGGCTATAGTACCTCTGAAAACCTCTTTAGCTGCAGCCCCGAGTCGCAAATTTCATTCTAAGGATGACTAAAGATTACTGACAAAGAGTAGAACTGAGCATTATAACGTTATGCAACCAGGGGCACAACATACGTATATCGGGTTGCATGCACTCAAGGGAGCCAAGTAGGCGAATCTTTACCCTTGACCGACCTATATCACGGATTTTACCCAACTCCTACTTTCGTAGTTATTGTATCAGATATATTTGATTGATATTTAATTGCTGTATTTTAACTTTGCAATTAGGCGTATGTTTTACCGACTGAGTCGGGCTCGGGTATTTTTAATTATTTTTCTGGCAATAAATCTGAAGTTTCTGATGTAATTAATGACGAAAGCGCTCGTTCTATGCATTTTTAACTCAACAAATACTATTTTTCATCCTGGAATATTTCCTTGCTCATTTGATTTGGTTCGACCACAAACTTTTCTTGCCGAAATCTTCTTTTTTTGTTTGTCAAATCGTTCGACAGTGATGAAACAATAGGGTGGTTTCCTATTATTTTTTTATTGCCTAAATCGAAAGATTATTACTCCTGGAGTACATATTTCACGCTTTTAGATTTTTAAATGACGATATCTATTTTTCGCGATTAAATGAAAAGTGAAAATTTTCAAGCGCGCGAAAACCTGACGGCTAAGTATGAATGCCGGGAAAACTCCGTGTGACGTCGTTCTGGTTCCCGCTGCCGCAAGTGAGGTGACCTTTGGTCGAGGCTTGGAGCGCTGATTCGACGCAGGATGCTAGCAGGTAGCAGAGTACCCTGCTAGCTGGTAGCTCTTGGCTTAAATAAGGATTATTAATACCTTATCAAACGAAGAAAACTTTCCGTCCTTAGCCAGTTTTAATAGGTGATCATTAAGACATGTTTCCCTGAGCTCTGTGCCTCATGCATGCATTAGTAATCTCAGACGATGTCAAACTCCTATCTACTCGTATAGAAACTAGGTCCCTGTGACGTCACGTGGAGTGGCATCGCATGGGCGTCAATCTAACCTTTTTCAAATGAGGATAAAAATTGACCATTGTCTAAACCGGTATTTCTAAACCGTCTAAACCGGTATTTCTAAACCGTCTAAACCGGTATTTCTAAAACCAAATAATGTTTATACTATGAATACACTAATGGTGGGTATCGAATCGCAATCAATGCCTTTCGTTTTCTTTGCTGAAGGAAACTACCCTATTGCGATATCCAGCGTAGGTCTAACTATCTGATTTTTCGCGAGCGTATATTGTGTAGCTATCTGCGACAACTAAGCCAAAAGCTGTTTTGAAATATCTCAGCTGTGTAATCAGGAAGTTAATCTGCTAGCATGCTAAGACAGGTCCTCTGGTTGATAATCTGACTTGAGCATTTGCGATTCCCGTATAATTATCTTGCCCCTCCGTCTGTTTCCAATCTAAGCTTTCTAGAAAAGACTCTCCGGTTATATGCATTTCCGGGATTCCTATTTCTAAGGGGAAAAGGTTATTTTTTCAGTTATTCAGTTATCGATCAAAAATTCAGATATTTAATCGTACCTATTGAGCCTATTTCACTTTCAGTTATTTGAATTCTGAAGATCTTTTTGTAGGATCGTACTAAATTATCGCCACCGATTTTTTGTTGTGATTATTTATCATATTATATACGTAGCCAAAAAGTCCTATCGAAATTTTTGCTCAAAATCATTGATGAATATATTTTTAAACTATCTACATTACTGAAAGTGTGTTAAGGACGTATCGTATCTTTCCGATCCCTCGTTGTATCGCTGATTGCTGATGACGAATTCCTTCAGGGTTTGCAACCGGGTAAGGAGTCTAAGTTTCTTTTGTATGATCTGCCATTATCCTCGGCGAAAATCCACTACGGAAGAGATGGGAGTGTCTTGGAAATGTCGATGCCAATCAGCCGGCTGGAAACCCTTGAAGGCTGTCTCGTGGCACATAACAATTTTTTTCTGTTTAGCGAAGGCGATCGTTACCTCAGCGCCAATTGGGTGGTTTCCTATTATTTTTTTATTGCCTAAATCGAAAGATTACTACTCCTGGAGTACGTATTTCACGCTTTTAGATTTTTAAATGACGATATCTATTTTTCGCGATTAAATGAAAAGAGAAAATTTTCAAGCGCGCGAAAACGCGACGGGTAAGGAAATCTCTCCGTGTGACGTATTTCTGGTTCCCCCTCCCGCCTTGCTGTAAGGTGACCTTGATCGAGGCTCTGAGCGCTGATAGGACGCAGGATGCTAGAGGGTAGCTGAGTACATTGCTGTCTGGTAGCGCTTGGCTTAAAAAAGGTTTATTAATACCTTATCAAACGAAGAAAACTTTCCGACCTTAGCCAGTTTTAATAGGTGATTATTAAGACATGTTTCCCTGAGCTCTGCGCCTCATGCATGCATTGGTAATCTCAGACGATGTATAACTCCTATCTTCTCCTATAGAAACTAGGTCCCTGTGACGTCACGTGGAGTGGCATCGCATGGGCGCCAATCTGGCCCTTTTCAAATGAGGATAAAAACGGACCATTGCCATTCGTCTAAACCGGTATTTCTAAAACGAAATAATTTGTATAATATGAATACACTAATGGTGGGTAACGAATCGCAATCAATGCCTTTCGTTTTCTTTGATGAAGGAAACTACCCTATTGTCAATGACGATCGAAGCCAAAGACTGGTTCGACACAAGCCTTATTGAATTTTCCTTGTAAATCGAGTGAGGAAATGAATTTTTCTGGAACGGTGTTGCCGTGACTTTTATTGACCTCGGCATCACCTCTCTTATTATCTTCGAAGGGGTTTCCGTTTTTTTCTTCCCTTTTTACCTCTTGATTTATCGCACCTGTCAAAATTTCACGAAGATCATATTGTTTACGAAAAACTGGGTTTTTACGTTGGCCGTGGGCCAAGCAGTTGATGTTTTTGAGGACTGATGCATTCGAACGTACGTATAACGGAATATGTTCGGTCATATTGTATCAACATTGGGCGTCTTTCGAGAAAATGATCGTTGTGGAAAATTTATGAAATTTATATTGTTTCGTCTACCTTTGCTGTGCTTTTCCCGTCGAACAAAGACTGAAGCTTACGTCAGTCTTTCCCCAGTGTTAAACTTCATTGTTTTATGCAGGTGTTGTCTAAGTTGTTAAGTGATCTTTCAACCGGGACGAATTCTCCTGCGCTGATAAGAGCCGGGTGTAAGACCAAGATAATTTGTCAAATTGGCTTATGAACTTCGTTACAAAGTGCTCCAAGCATATTTTATGTACATATTTATTTGTAAATTTAGCTATGGATTTATCTACAAACTTTCTTTTTTCTTGGGAGGGTTAGGCTCGAGCCTGCAATGGTAGTTTTGTTTAGGTAATTCATTAATTTTTTTTGGGCTCGGGAAGGACATTCAAATCCTATTAACGACACGTTGATGAGGACGGATCTTTTAAAAAATGCGCTCAAACATACGTGAAACTCATACAAATTATTTGTTGAATTGGTACGTCGTTAAGCGTCGAGCAACAGCAAAAATCATAACCATTTCTGCCAGGAAAGTGGAAAAAGTCATTGACAACCACGATTGGAAGGCCTTTTTAAGGCCTATTGGAAGGATGTTACGTACCTTTCTTCCGTTCTCCCTTTAATCCGCTCCTGGTGGGGACTCAGGGCGTTCTGTTAGGGGTAAACGACTTACTTCAGCTAATGAAAAATATATAAGTGCATTCTAATACGAATGGGTCCAAAAATTTGCTTTCCCCCCGCCAGCATTTGAACCACGAGGGTCGTGGTTCAAATGCTGGCGGTGACGGAGATTTACATTAGGCCAGTGGTCAGTCGTAGCATTAAGGGCACTTCTAGTTCGACTCGTCGACTATCGTGTGCCGCCACCAGCGGAAATCCCCTTACTGTTACGCTCAGAGCAAATAGCGCCGATAATGGGTTTCTCTATACTTGAATTGCCATGATAAAAAAACTCCCCTGAACCGGGAATGGAACCACAGACCTTTGTATTTCCGGGCCACAGCGCAGACCACCACGCTATCCTGATTCCTAAATTACCACGGCATTAGTACCGAGGCTCAAGTTACTAGATATTAGGTCCTCGCGGTCCATCAAGGATGGCAACAAGAAGTAGAAATGCCTTCAATGTAGCCATGACCGGTTGAGAGCCTCGATTGTTTGCTTTCCATTCCGATGGTCGTAGTTCAAATCCTGGCGGTGGCGGAGATTATAATATGGAGACCGTCTATGCAAGCATTAAGGACACCTCTAGTTCAACTCGTCGACTGTCGTGTACCGGCATCCACTTGGTTTATATCTACCCTTCCTTTCTTCATGTCACAGTTTTTGGTCGACTGATCCAGATACCAATGCCAGGGGAGGTCCGAAACTATGAAAAACTGTCCCTTTAGAGTTCCCGCGTGATGTTAAATAGTAGAGATTTCCATTTTATGATATGGAATCTATTTTTTCCGTCCTGCTGAAGCAGTTTGTCCATACCATCTCATTCTGGTGGTCACGATACCTCAAACCACGAGTATCTCAAACAAGACTCCTGCAAGCTTGCGTGGTTGCCAGTGCTGTTTCCGCGATTTTCCTCTATCAAGGTCGCTTCTCTCTCAATCTGTATACTCCACCTCCCACCACTTATTTGAATAACCTCCTACAACATACATAATTGACAAGTCCATGGTGGTTCAAACGGGAAGCTCGACCTTTTTTTTTAATAATCTCTTGAGGGGTCCCATCCACAGCTGCCACCACTTACAGTCAATTCAGGCGAACAAGGAATTCAAACTTTTGTGCTTGTATTGAACTGATATAAACATAGAAATTAAACGTATAAATTATTTTCTATGTTTCATTTTATAATTCTCACTTATGTTAGCTCTCCTATCGTAGTAATTAAATTTGTTTTCGCTTAACGAGTATTTTTTAATCGATCGGTAGCTTTAAGGCGTGTTCTTTATTATTTATTGCAGTGATCATAATTTGTAAAATCAGGATTAATAAACTGAGAACGCTAATACTCCTTCGTATCATAAGCCGTATTTATTACAAGTACGTTATTATTCAGACGTATTATACCGCAGAAGCCCTGGAAGAGAACAGTTTACTTAGTTTATTGAACCGTTTTTTATCCTGTACACCTATTTTGCATCTGCTGGTATTTTTTATGAACTCAAGGGTGTTATTCCTAGCACCAGTATTTGCTTAAAGTCCTACGTAAACTCTTTGAAATCGTAAAGGTAACCATTTCGAACGCTTGCACGATTACGTGAATGGCTTCTGAAAATATAACAAGGTTATTTGCTCGCATGTAAGCATTAGTAGGAATTTACCATAGCTTTGCTATATTTTATTTATTTTTTCAGATTTACTGCTGTATTCTGTAAATCAGTTGTTTAAGTGGTAAATTTAGTAATAGTTTACAGCTCATGGGGCGCTTGCGTTAGAGAGCTGAAGTTGCAATTCTTACAGCGATACCTATAATTTGTATGCGATGGGCCGGTGTACTTTCTCGTATTCATTTTTGGGTTCCTAAAGCCGTCGATAATGGCCTCAGTTAGGTGGCACTCCATTCCTTTCAGCGGGGAGGGGAGGGAGAGGTTAAGCCGCCGCCCTTGGCTAGGTACTTGCTCGATGTAAGAATATGAGGATTTGAAAGAGGATTACTTCAGTTCTTGTCTTTTACGGTTTTATGGTAGTTAGGTCTGGGATTCGTCGGGCCAGTATTATCGTGCGGACGTGATCTCGTCCCTCGCAGTTGCGAGCGTCCTTCCCTCCACGCTTCCTTGTGTTGGCGGCTGATCGCACGGTTGGGCGTTTAACCTTTCGATTGGAGTGCAATAGATGGGCTGAATCGGAGAATCCTCCGTGATTGGTAGGCGGACTTCGTGACTCGGTGGTCTCCGTGATTTATTGCTGCGAGGCCATGGATTCGCGGGGTCGTTCACTCTAACCTGATGTTTCATTCCATTAAAAGAATTCGGTGAATGCATAGTAAAGATGAGTTCCAAAGAAAAATTGTCTTCATTAAGCTTGAATTAAACGATCCATCCCTCGTTGAGATAGCTGCAGCGATAGCTTTTCAGGACCCAAAGAATTATCGCTTGACACATTATTTTCTGAATTACACTTTCATTCCCACCCATGGCCCTATATAAGGGCCTTGTTCCCACCGTCCCTTTTTCCATTGCATATTTCGTCACTCTCCGTGTCATTCAATAAATTGGCAAGGGTGGCGTTAAAATCGCTGTTAGCGGCCTTACGTTCTGATTGGCTGAAGGACGGTGCAAGCGACGGAAAAAGGGACGTGCCGAGTGATGGAAAAAGGGATGGAACTTCCATTCCTGGAGCCATCGAGGAAAATGATGGAAAGAAACGCTAATTTTTCCGTCATCGCTGGAGCAGACCCACCGAAGAGATGAAAAAAATGATCGCGCGATTCAGGCTTTAGAGATAAATTTGAAATAATGAATTGCCAAAGTTTCCGCCTACTTTACGCGAGTTAGTGGCATAAAGGAGTTCTAGTTCATCTACTCCAGGAGAACCGATAGTAGAGATAATGATTATGACACTGTAAATTAAACATCAACGAAACCTACCAGAGGCTGAGACCAGAAGCGGTGACCCGCTTAGTAGGTGCGCGTGACGTCATCTACTTATCTTCGTAAGGGTTAATGTCGTCATTTTCATCGCGAACAGCTCGAGAAGTGGATGAAAGATCTAAAAACATAAGAATACGGGTCTTCTTATGTATGAAGCGGTATTAAAATCTACAGAGTAACGTAGGGCCGGTGTGTTAAAAAAAATACCTTCTCAGTTATTATAGAAAATATGAGCGTGGACTGGACCCCATCTGTCATTCTTCTGCAGAAACGTATCACCAAAGTGCTGAAAATAAGATATTGCAATGGAGTTGAGTTTTTTAAAATCCGCATCGAGGTATTTAAATGCCCACGCTATTTTTCTTTCCGAGGTGTCTTCCTCCGCGATTCACGGATAGATCTAACAAAACACGGTTTCAGAGCGCATTAATAATTAATACGACACTGCGCCTTCTAAAGGTTTCTCGCTAATGTTCGAGCTAATTTTTTTATGAACGCCAAACGAACGAATGGGTGCTTGAAACTCACGCCAAGTGTTCCGAACGAAGAATTTAACGCAATTTTTTTTAATCCGGCCTTTATTAGTAAACGTGCCCGTAATAGCATTTAAGAAATGAAGGGTCTTGCAAGCAAGTTGTTTGGAGCAGTGTCGGATGCGGGGTGAGGGGCAAATATTTTATACGTATAGACGTTTTTATTTATCTTTATCGGGAATCTAAAACGTGTGCATCCCACTATATCTGCTTATCAGCAATCGGATAAGAAGGCACCTGGACCATCAAGCAGGTCTCCCCTATCTGTGTCCAGTATCATTCCGGATGACCATTCATTTTTTCGTTCCAAATATTTTCCTTCGACATTGACTCCTATTTGGGCTCCCAGATTATTTTTGTGCTCCCGTTATTCAAATCATGGCTACATGGCTAATCTTGTTTTCATGGGTTATTCATGCCTAAATTACTGTTTGATGTATTTGATGACGGCATTGAGGAGTGTAATTTGGGTTATGCAATGTGAAAAATTGCTACAAATTGTACCCTAACATACCAGTACACATATAATTTCCTATATTTGAAGGTATATTTGAGTCCAAGCACTCTACTGAAGGCCATTTAAAGTATTTTCTACTTAAACGGCTAGAAAACAGTTATTAAAAATTTTCATTTTCTATTTTGGATTTAGAAAGTGACTTTTAATTTCAGCCAGAGCGCTCACGAAGGTTTATCCAATAATATATCTGTATGTGATTGGTTTCAAAAAGGAATTCTCCAATAACTGCCTTCGTATTTGTGAAACTATCGGTAGTGTTACGTCCTTTGTTTTCACAATTTGATTTATAATGATATTCTATTAATAAATGGATGGATAAGATCTTAATATTTGTGGTAATTGTTATGTTTAAAGTGAATGAGGTCATTTACGTTTTCATTTGGGATACCAATGCTTGTCATCCGGGACCCGTTTTGCGTTTTCCTCGCCGAAAGTGCCGAAATGAGAAACTGTCTTCGCAAAAAGTGAGCGACTGATAAACTTGTGCAGCATTTCAGGTTTGGTGGAGAAAGCGTTTCATTCCTTCCGGAAAGGTATGTGAAAGGTTGATGAACGTGTCTGTGACGTAATTTAGATTTCCTTTGTCTTCATTGCGTAGTAGGTTTATCTTGACGATGTTTATGTAGTGCTCTTTTTATTGTCTAGCATTACTTTCGCCAACGAATCTTCCACCACAATCTCTCAGCTATGCAAATGTAGGTTAGAATAGCGTTAGTTATTTAGAGGCGTAATAGTGCCTTATTAAGACCTCAAATACATTTCTCCCCTCAAGGTAATTTACCCCCAAATGAATGCCCTATGGTTGCTATTTTTGGAATGCTATTTGTTCCAAAACAATAAAAGCATATCCCACTTGTTCGACCCAAAGACTGTACTGCTTCGATTAACATTTAGTGCTTCTGTATGGAATTTTTCTTGACCGACAATCTTGGCGTGCGACATTATACGAGGCGTGTCTTTAAAGAAAGTACTGTTTTGACATAAAAAAAACAACAAGTAATTTTTTTCCAAAAATGATACATTCACTTGAAAGGCCATACTTTACTCTACTTTTCTACATAATTCCCATTACTATTGAGGCATTTATCGGATCTTGGGGCCAGCGTTTGTATGCCATCGTCAAAGAAGCTTGCCGCCTGATTAGACAACCAGTGCTTCACATTCATCACCAAATCAGTGAAGTGTAAGTATGGTGAAAAAATTATGAGTAATGGAATGGTGCCAAAGAACCAAAGAATTCCGATATATGCACTGAGGGACGTCGAAATATTACGAATAAGACTTTTTTTTAGGATTAAAATGCATTTTTGCTCTTTTATTTATTAGTTTAAATTTTAATTATGAAGAAAAAAACGCTTATATTTTACACAGGTGGATTAAAAATTATGCATATTTCTCTTTGTCTCCACGCATGTGAACTTGTGTTTATTACTGAAGAGCCAAGATAAGAAAGGCTATGAACGAGGAGGCATTAGTTGTAGTTCACAGGGGAGAGAGAAGGTACAGAATCGGTATCTAAGTTCATATGTTCACGTAATTGTTGTTCTAATGCCTGCCTCGTTTAAATGAGCTTTTTCCTCAATTAATCTGAGAAAATTCTATCTAATTCCTTAACTCTGAACTATTTGGCATCTCCTGTAGTGCAATTTTTGCTGGAATTTAGCACACGGAGATTGTGCACCATTAGTTCGCTATGAGTTTGCGACTTGCCTAGGTGTCTCCCTTCTCTCTAGGAGATTACATTGCGATCAGGGCCATTCCATTCTAAAATCCTATCGATCGAAAGCCGTACTTGGCAGAGCACTGCTTGATACCTTTCGTTTTGATTTTGGAAAGGGGTTCGATTTATGTTGGTTCTATGACATTTATTACTTTGAATGGGTTACTGGCCGCAGGGGAAGTGACTGAACATCTCCTCCGATAAGCGCACTACATAATAGTTTTTCCCCTTCGTTCTGAAGGCTTGGGAATTTTTGTTTCCGGATGTTGACTTCAGTACGTCTGCTGGTATCGAATTAAATGTCATGACGTGATCATTTTTTAAAGACTTACTACCAATACGAATGCATTTTATAGGTCTTCATTTGGAGGTCTTTAGTTACGGTATTAAAGGAGTTAATTATTAGATGTTAAGGCCGTTTTACACGGGAAACGGAATTGCGCAGGTTACCACTGCACTAATTTCTAAAATGGCGTGGAATAGCGCGAATGCATGAACGAAGTTAGAACAGGGGCTATTTTGCCATCTCACGTCCACGCATTCTCGCATGTGTTCTAACAATTCACCTCTTTACACGACACAATTTTGACTGCGCCCTCGTACATACGTCAGATTGTGCAAGTACGTGCTTCGTGTATAACGTCCTTTGTTACTTTTTATGCTCAGAATATCTGCATCAAAGGTGCTGTAAATCCAATATTACAGCTACGCCCACACCAATGGATTGGTTGGCACGAGAAGATTTAAGTTTCCTCTAGTTTTCATAAGAGAAGTCAAAGTGTCGTTGTGACTTGGGTTTAGGCCGCTTTCAAATCCGAAGAACGGCCCTATTTTTCATCTTTCGGTGCTACCATCATTTTACGCTGTATGGCTCTGAAATTTTCCTGTAATGTCGCAAAAGTTTGCCTCCAATACTCCTCGGCTCTCCAATTTTGCGCTTGATGGTTCAGGCGTATCACAATAAAGTCTCCCGGGAAAGTTGTCGGAATTTTTTCGTTTCAACGGGGTTGTGGCACAGTTTGGGAAGTCCGTTGCTCATTAGGTGCGACTTTTCCCAGTGTGTGTTTCTGTGAAAGAGCGCTTTGTCAGGACAGCCAAGGTGTAGGAGAGTAAAATAGACAGATATTGAATTTTGTGTGATATCTATTAGCCGTAACGGTTAAACTTTTGAGTTTAGTGTTGAGGAAGATGGTAACATGAGCTATTGAAATTGAATATTTTGAAATTGGTGTTCATTTAACATTCAGTATCGACATTTATTATTTTAAAAGGTGGGGAAATTTTTACCTTTGTGTTGCGATACATGTTCTATTTCATTTTTTTGGTAGTAGTATCGTTTCAAACGTATCAAAGATTGTCGTTATTGGTGGAGCTGAAAATGGCGTACTTACCCTTATTCTAGATGTTTGCCCAAATCATTGCAAATTCGCTATAATAGAAGGCCTTCGTAGGAATTCTGTTAATGTATCCGTTTACGGGTGGTAATACAAGTGAAACTGATCAATATGGCTATAGCGTTTCGTTCTTCGAGTCGAGAATCGGCCGAAGATCGGAATGGAGAGGGCACCCTTATGTATCTTGGCGTCTATCAGGCTACATGGCGACAATATGCATCAAGTTGCACAAATGACGAAAAGTTCGTGGAAATGGTTCAACGGAAATGGAGTTGTATGAAAGCATTTACCAATTTATAAAAGGTTAATTTTCTGTTATCCCATTCATGTAAGATGGTATCGTTACATTGTGTATTTTAGTGCTCAGAAGTATTGTTATTTTATTCACCCATAAACTTAAAGTATCCTTTAACTGAGTCATATTACTCATAGACACCCGAAAAACCACGATTTACATACTTTTTTAATACTGTTCTCAGTTCTCGCAGGGTCAATTCTTTCTTGTTACATTTGCGCGGGGGTACATTTTTTGCAGAGTTCGTCCAATTTTAGCAATGTTTATGATGTGAATGGTATTAAAATAAAGACAACAGACGAAGTGAAGTACCTGGGAGTTACGATAACTTCAAACCTCTCGTGGGGAACACATTCAAGGAATATTTGCGATAGCCCTGAAGAAATTACGATACGTCAGGCATATTGTGGGAAGATTTTTGGATGAGAAAGTAAAGGTGTTATTTCGCACTAGTTCGGCCACACGTTGAATATGCAGTAATATGGTATCCGGTGCAGAAAGACTCACTTCGTGAACTGAATAAAATACAAAGGAAGGCTGCGCGGTTCGTCAAAAACTGCTATGGGCGTACAGTCAGCGTTTCCCAGATGTTAAGCGAATTAGGCTGGGAGCCACTGGAGACTCGGAGGCTGCGCGCTAGGATTAGATGGTTTGAACAATCGAGAATAGATATATTTAAGACCGACACGGAGAAGGTAATATTAGAGCCCCACTATATTTCCAGGTCCGACAGAAGCGATAAATTTAGAGAGATATTTAGCCGAACGGATATATCTGGGAATTCGTTTTTCCCCCGAACCAGGACTTTAATAAATGCTAAACGTTATTTCGCATTTTTGAATGTGTAAACGGCTGGTGACCTAACACCCTCTGCCACACGCCTTTTAGGCGGCTTGTGTGGTAGTATGTAGATTTATTTCCCTTCACATCTTACCTCCAGCTTCGTTGTTGTAACCTCGACTATGGACCCAATTGCCAGTCCGTTGAAAGAAATTAAAATCAATTTCTTGCTTCAAAAGTGAATTTTGTGATTTTTTCTAACTTCGCGTTACCATTATTGTTGTAGTGTGCTCTCTGAGTTGAGAAAATTGTTTGATATTTATTATATATCAATTATTACTGCTCCAATTTAATACTTGAAAATTTTTGTGTAATTGTAAGTTGTTCATTTATTTATTTTTGACTTGGGAAACAAAATATTACGATTAATTCATAAAATGAAAGGAGTAGGGCTTTTGTGTATTAATGGGCGAGGTTAAATCTTGGAATGGAGACAGACTGAGCTATAAACGCTTTACATAAAACTACCTTAACAGTATAATATTGAAATGATAATAATAATAATAATTATTATTATTGATTGCTATGTTTCTATTTCGTGTACTTTTGCTGTTAAGGGCCTGTAGATAGTGCGACCTTACCTCACCTAGGTTGAATTACTACTTCTCCTTCGCCAAAAAAACCACATATTCATAGATGCATGTCCTGCGCATTGGATAAATGCCCGGTCCACTTCAGCGCCCACGCGACTAATGCGTTTACTTGTTCCGTTTTCTTCTCACTCCGTGTCCGATACCTCTGATCTGCGCCGTTGCCATGGTTTCCTCAAGTTCCGACACAAGCATGCACCAACTGCCCAACTTTCTTTTTCTCCGATGGAGGTTACTATCGTTTTTCCGCTTCGGAGACCGGGCTCCGGTCGCGCCAACAACGTTCGTGCACAACTGTCTTCCCTTCTCTCCTTGGTTTTTAGTGACGGGAGGTGAAAGTCTTGCACACGTGTTATTTAGAGCAGTGAAGGGGCTTTTCCAGACATTACAAGAAGTCATTCAGGGGAGGCGGAAGAAATTAAGGAACTCAAAAGTGGATTTCAAAATCGAATCTCGGAATTCCTTCGGGCGTTGGTTATCTATCGCTGCAGACCAGCTCAATGTCTATCCGCCTGCGTGGTCCCAGAGTCTCTTTCCATGCAGATAACGACCTTGCTTTCTGTTTATGAACCGCATGCCTTTCGCCGTATGTTCACCATTTACTGGAATTGGTGGGGTGATAATTCAGACACTTTCCGTTACAGTTAATGCTATATTTTAAGCTGAAGGAGTGGGGGTAGGCCCTTGGCTATTCCACTTATGAGGCCCTATCACCTTCTATTTTTCAAACTTAGGAGTGCAAGGCATGTTTGCCGTTGCAATCAGTGAACCTATGAACTTACTTTGATGTATGGGCGTACCCAGCGAGGGGCAGCTGCCCCCCCCCCCCCCTGAAGCAAAAATCGCAAAAGTCTTTGTCTGATGTAATCTATTACACATAAACGAACAGACCCAATGAGCGAAACCAAAGCGTTGATCTTATGCAAAGTATTTTTTTGTTCGTTTATTAATCATATGCATAAAATTTGGCCTGTGTTTGGTGTTTTAGTGTTCACTGTTTTTAAAATAGAGAAATTTCAATTCTCCTAATAATTTGAATGTAGGCCTCTCTTGATCTTGAGGCCCTAGACTGAGGCCTAGCTAACCTATTGGAAAATCGAGCCCTGCAGGAGGAATATTCAAAGACGCTGGGATATTTACTCCCCCTCCATCAGGTATTGGCACGTATACGGCAGGGTGCTGAGGGCACTACAGCATCCCCCCAATTTTTTTAGGTTTGCTAAACAAGGTGTTCGGCCAACTGATCAACGCTTCAGTTAGTTAGCGAAATATGATGTGTATACAAGTGCAATATTTTGTTAATAAGCTCACATTTTTTTATTTAAGCATACAGGGATTAGCCACTGTGATAACTTTACGGAGTCACCCATTTTTCGCACAGGCTCGTATTTGCTTAAATGTCGCGTAAGTCTCGCTATAAAGTGGACTCCCCGCAATTCGAGTAATTTTCACACCCGGCATTGGAACGGGGCAGTTGGCTTGCATTAGACTGGCTACATATTGCCGTCCCCAAAAGCCCGATATTATTGAGCATTTAATTGTATTCTTATATTCATTTAAATTTACTTTATTTTTAGACTAATGAATACCCTATGCATCTCTACTCACGTTCGATCAAATATATTTATTGTTTTTTTATTTTGTAATAACTTCTTCATATCCCCCAATATCACGTTGCGATTGAAATCCTTCATCCGTGCCAAATTTCAGTAGGAAGCACCCGTAGCCGGGGATATATTGAAATAGATTTTTTTTATAACTTCGAATAAATATTTCTATACGATGTCACTGCAATTCGTGCTTAGTATTTTTTGTGGTAATAATCTTCGTAATGGATTCTTGGTTTTGTCCCCTTTCTCGTGAAACAATTAGGATTAACAGCGGTGAATCTAGCAGATGCCCTGGGTTAGACTTAAACCAGAATATTCTGAATTCGCTTTGAATGCTTCATATGAAATCGGCGAATATTGACTCAATTCCAGGGCGAAGCAAATGATTTTTTTCTCGATGTATATTTTTGATTTTTCGGGTACATGGTTAAACTTTGATTCCTCCATAATGATAGCAAAAATAAAAACAAATTAAGATAATTCGTTGTGGAATTCAACTTGGTACCTTCATGGCTGGATGTTGCAACTTCCTGCCCTTCTGGTAAAATTCTGGCCATCTTGTGAGTGCCTTATTCTAATTCGAATTGCCGAATTTGTCAGCCTTCAGCGGCGTTAATGGGGAGGTATACCTTGCTTTGACCTCTGGACTATTATTTACCTTGAAAAAAGGAACGGGAGACGGGCCCTGAACGCGGAAACTTTTACAAACGCGGAGACTTTCTCTGCCCCGTCAGGGCCAAATCGAAGTCGTATGAAGTATCAATAAAAGAACGTTAGTTGGTTGGAGTTTTTTTATCCTCAAATGTTTCAATCTCTTTTCATTTAGTAATTTCAGATAATCATTAGAATACCACTATCAAAACACGGTTTTCAAAATTGTTCAATTGTGTCTCACGTGATTTTAAACCCTCAATTTAGGATCTCACAGTTCCCTTAAACGATAGTTTGGTGTGCAAAATCTCCACGATTCAAATCTCAATTTCTTGTATGTATGCTTCGAGTTCATTGAGTTTGGGGGGATTTTTGGTTTTATCAAAATGACGCTGGCTCAGAAGTGTGTATCTCTGACGATAATATCTTCTCAACAGCCTCGAGCATCGCTCGCAGTCACTTGACTTGCTTATAACGTTACATATTACGGCCCAGAGAGATAACTGAAATATTCCTCCAATACCAGCCCAGTCTGCTGTGAATTTATGGTGAAATAAATTTTGGAGGACTTATGATGCATATCTCTGGGCAAAATCCGCTGCACCGTAATTTCGAGTAAATTGTGACATTTTCTTAACTAATGACGACGCCTACAAGTTACACCGTTTTAATGAGTTGTGTTGTAGTTGAGAAAATTTCTCAAGTTTGCTTACGCAATAGTTTTGCCAAGTTAAGTCAAGTTGAGTTTTTGTGAAAAAGGTTTGTGTCAAGTACTATAGTCAGATCTTCGGTTAGCAGTGTTGTTTTTCCATTTTAGATTTCTCGCAGTGCAATTTTCATATTTCCGAGTTTCACGTGTTACGAATAGTCTTTTCTTTTCCAGTACGAACGCCAATCGGGCTGCATTTATTCTATTGTTTAGTATTTTGTAATATTTCTGTCAATAATAGATTGTATCCCTATAGATTTCCTTCCACCCTCTTTGTCATGAGGTTGTTTATACATTTTAGTACAGGGAGTTGACATTCTCTGCGATCGCAATCTTTTCTAATCTTATCTTTATATGTAGGTTATGATAGAATTTTTATTGCTCAATATTTAAGGATATCAGTCTTAATGTAAATGCGTACGATAAGAAATATACTAGATGGATTTTGAGTGAAAGACGGACCTAAATAACGGAAGTAGAGATTAAAATCTCCGCGATCAATGCAGTTACACTAGTATATTAGTTGTAATGTAATTTGAATTTTATATGGATTGGCAGATTGAGTAAAAACTATGGCATGTAGTGTGATTATATACAAGGATTTTAATTTGAATAAATGTGCATGTGATGCGTGTCAGATGAAGCTCAGTTTATTGCTGTATGATGACGGTAGTCTGTTGCAAAATTTTTTTGAAAGAGGCATATTTTTCTCTGTGTGCTTAGGTGGCATGCATAGTTTTTGGAGATTATGAATTGTCTTTTTTTTAGCAGAATAGAATGGTGTGGAGTGGAGCTCAAACGTGTTGACTTGCATTTCATCTCCCTCAGGTGCGAAGAGGGAATTTTCTTCCTTAAACGTTGATTAAATTTTTTTTAAATAATGACAGCCTTTTTGGAGATATTTATAGTTCTTATGTAACCTCTGTGATGTCAGTTGCGTCCTAATTATTCAATTCTCGGGATTTGCTTGTTTTTTTTTATGATTTCATTCCGTGTGTGCCTTTCCCATTTGATTATCGCAAAAGTTTTCTTCCGCATTAATTTTATTTTTGCTCAAACCTCATTAATTATGTATGTTTTGTATGTAATGTTTTCTTATCATATCGCCCCTTTTGTTTCCTTACTATGTTTCCGACTAGTTGATGTAAGTGGCTGGACCTCTGGGCTCCTAATTACGATTCTGATGGTGGCAATGGACGATGAAGAAAAATCGCCTTGAATTGTTTTCCTCTATCATGACACTGTTATTGAAAAAATCATTCGTTGGCTGTCGTGAAAAATTAAATAGAATTCACAGAGATTCTTCATTACATCGGATTATGGCTGGCGTGACGAAGAACTAACCGTATTAAGGAAAGGTTACATAATCCGCACTGTAGTCAAAGTTATATCGCGTTAACTTCCTGTCATTTAGTCTGTAATTCTCTAGAAAATGTTTTTACGAACATTTTGCGGAGATTGCGTGACAAGTATTCTAAAGATAGCTCTGGGATGGTGATACGTGTTTTCTGCTGGTATCCCAATTTGCCGACGGAAATTTCTGGCCTAGTTAATATTTTAGATGGAATCACTATTATTTGATGGTTTTCGCACCGCCGGAATGCGTTTCATTGCAATAAAAACGACAGTTTTTGATTTATGCCATCTCATACTTTAAGGTAACTTATCACCTTTGGTCGCATAATTTCCAAACCAAGTTTGCCATAGATTAGCCGATTTCAGCAATACTTAGATTGTGTGTTTAAATCCGGTTGCGGTTGTCCAGTTTCCAAAAATTCAATAGAGATAGCTGGAGTATCAGAGTGGAGTGATATCGGAGTTAAACAATACGCCATCACCGACCACAACTTCAAGATATAAATTGGGTTGATGACTTCCCGCATCCTACGATAGATAGGAACTAAAATGTTTGCGGTTTCACCTAGTCTTCTATCCTTGAAGTTTTTTTAATCAGTGAGTTAGCAACCTTTGACGTGAAATGCTATAGATTGTTCTTGGGTTTCTCATATTGCACGGGTGCCGCTTATTCTTCCTTCATATGCTCATTGTTTATGTAAGTATAGTTTTTCAACAAGTCCGGGGTGATTAACATGATGTTCAGTGACCAGGGAAACAGGTAGAATCGGGAATTATGCGTGAATTTTAATGCGTGCCCCTAATTATACTTTAAGTCCCCGTGAAACTCAGATAAATTTGTCCGTTAGCGAAGCGAGTGGATACTTTTGTAAACGCGTTTAAATGCGCGGTGAGTGGCAACACATTTTGAGGTACACTTGAGGATCTTCTTTTGTAATATTCGTGGTCAAACCAATCCTAGCTTCGATGACTGTTGATGATGATCGTGATCCGTGTGTATCTTTATGGGTGGCGTGCGTCATATTTTGGTTCGTCTTGGCGATTATCGTGTTGTCACAGCGGTAGACCGGGGAATTCCTGGATATATTCGAGACATGTTGAAAGGATGACCACATCCGTGATAGCCACAGGCATGTGGTCGTCTGCGAAACTGTTTTTAGGCTAACTGGCCTTGACTTAAATCTATACCAAACGTTTGGTTCTTGTGTTTCTCACCACTTCTTTAACTCTGATTTTGAATTGGGCAGAATAACCAACAAACTTTTCGATTAATTTCAGTCCTTAAGTGTGATTGGGCCGGCCAAATACCTTGAGAAATGGTATTTATTGGTGGGTATTTGTGCGTATGAATTATTTGTATTTATATGACACCAACCCGTCGTATATTGTGGATACCTTGGTTTTTCATCTCATTATTGATTTATACACGCTATTCTTAACTTCCTTAGTATTTTATCTTTCCCAAAATGTGCAATAACATGTCATTTGCTCCCAAAAACTCGATTGACTTGGTAACTGCTCCTTTTTTTGTAGAATTTTTTAGGTGTCTTACAAATGTTTTATTGTATTGGAGATTATTTTTTGTGCATTCCATGCACAAGGCTCGATTAATTTGCTTGTAAAATATACCTGACATAAATTCTTCATTCGGACGATATATTCCGTCTGTATCCTTCAGTTAATCAACAAGCCTACCAAGGCCGCGATAATGATCAATTGATTGTTATAGTTTGACCTCAAGTCCGTTTTGTCTCTCAGTTGCTTATATTTCTCCTTGCTACTGAGGCCATGGAAATACTACAGGAGCAGGGTATGTTTTTTATTTCTTTTCCTCTCATTGTCAGTCACATATTTTTGTAGAAAATTTTTGCACTCAATTATCGCTAGCTTATTGTATCTCAGTCTTTTCGCAGTGTTTACTTCATGCGTCGAGCAAATTTACGTGAACCGGATATGCGTATGGAGCAAGGAATAAGCGTTTTTTAATTCCGGCGCTGCCATCCGATGCGAGCTATTTTAGCGGCTGCATATTTGTTGCTTACTCCCCTATGAAATATATTTATGATGGAAATGAGTGAATAAATATTGTGGTGTAGGCCTTTCTATTCCTTACACGATATTTATGAGAATGAGCTAAGGCCAATAAAACTAAGGCCATAGCCATAAAAATATCTTTTGGAGGCGGGGCGCATTTTGTACAATGTCGTTGCACTATTTAATAATTTCGTAGGGGGGTTTGAATCTCTTGTTCCTTGCCCTTTTGTGGTTGCGGCGTTGGTGTGGGCTGACCAAGCTGCATTCTAATAACAACAACTATGGCTGCATTAACGCTCTTTTAATAATTATTTTGAGATATAATTCCCCTAATTATTCATTAGGTACAGGTTTTCGTATTAAATTCCTCATAAATTTGCTTTGCCGATGGGTTATCTGAACTACTTTCAGGGGTGGGGCTCCGAAATCCCCGACAGCGAATAAATACAGAGTTACTTCTTAAGAGTCTGAATTTCCCGTAGCCATCCCGGTTTCAGCCATCTCTTTCAAGATTACCTGGCCCCCCGTTTTACCAGTGTTCCTCCCTACCTCGATGGAAGCATACAGTTCTTGTATGGCACATGTATTAATCTTTACGTCTGCAGCATCTTAATTTTAATTGTAATTTTGCACCCATGGTACACATAGCGTTCTTCTATAATACCCTTTCATATCCCACTAATACCATTTTTAAAGCCCGCGTCAAACTATTCAACTGTCTGAATTTTTGTTTTTTTTACCGTACTCAATTCGGTTTAGCCATAAAGCTTACAAAAGTCAAATAATTACAATGGTTCCGACTGAAGACTATTTTAGTTAACACTGAAACCTCCCCCGTACGTTAAATCTATTCTAACGATCTCCTGTTGTATGTGTTTATTTGGCGCCTCATGGAGTCGAGGTGTTTTTTGTGATTGAAGTCAGAATTGTACAGAATACAAGCAGATAAACTGTTTATCTATGCAAATGAAGCAATGCGTCATACCTATATTTTGTATAAACTGTTTTTAAAAAACACTAAATTTTGAATCGCATGGTGGATTCATATTTTTTACCGACTTCACGGCTGCTATTAGGCAATTATCTTGTAGCATCATTAGAATGGTTGTTTGCCCTTTTTTGCTAATTGAGGATGCTCTTCAGTGGGTCCAAGTTCGTCTATACTCGTTTTTATTCCCCAAGCTATTTTCCCTTTTTTATTTGCAGTCCTCTTTATTTTATATGCATGGGGTTATTTTGTCAATGTGGCGATGCGGATTTTCCACTCTGTTAATATCTTCATGAATTGGCTGCTGATTCGTCTGGAGGGGCTGAGTGAATCCGTGAAGACAATGGCGGACCCGGTAATCGGAATCCTTCGCAATGTAGAAAACATCGTGGAAACCTCTTGCATTCTTTGCCTTAAATATAGGAAGGGGCGTCAGAACCTTGGTGCGCATGATCATTTGCAATCTTGCTGTTTGCTTGTGAAACTTAATCCAGCGATACATTGTTCTTTGGATGGCAGTTTTGCATTCGTTGCAGACTTCTGTGAAATGACGTGACTTCCCCCGAAGTACTTGCCTCTTTAAATACTTTAACATATCGAAATGAAATTATAACATTTGCCCCACCATTTGGCAAAGATACAGAGTCACAGGAAAGTTTATTGTGTATGTATTGTGATACTTTGAAATGTTGTGTCTTTAGTTGTATTTTTCATAATGAAATTACAACTTTTCGTAACGAAAACCTGCTGCGTCGAAACCTAGGTCGTACATCAATAAATGTGTGTGAAAATACAAAGTGTTACTGTTCATTATGTTAAGTGGATTCCATGAAGTCACGCCGGAGACAACGAATTCTATTTTTCATTTTGCAGAATGTTCTTCAGTTCTAATTTAAGGTGGATTTACATGGATTTTAATAAATGCAATCTCAGTTGATTATGAACAAAAAAATATTCCGCACGAATGCTCCGTGAAGGGAAACAGGCAATCTCCGGTCCCCAACGCGAATTGGTCACGGATCTGTCATGGCATGAAGAATGGAAACCTAAATAATTGCTCAGAATCACGGGGGAATCACGTCGCGATGCGTCGTCACTTTTCCATGTGTTTTCCGTGAAAGTTCTCCATTGTGTCCGCCCAAATGACTGACTTAAATATAATGTATGTACCTAAGGTTTGAAACAGTGAACGATTAGTACTGAGATCTAGATTTCCGTCAGTCGAATATACTGGAACAGAAATTTCATTTGACTAAATCGATGAGAAAAATTTGTTTCTGAGACTAATAACGTAAAAGTTTATACCGGATGGCCCATTTTATGATGCGCAGCATTTAACCCCAGTCATAGGAAACAAATACAAAATCCATTAAACTCTATGAAATTTATCAATTAGTTAACGATAGGATATATTTAGTCTTAAATTTTACACGGCATTGGCTTGGTCAATTTCTACCATCAAATTTTAAAATCAACCTTGGGGTTGTGCCATCAGAGTAAAGAAAATCAGTGCTGTCCTATGGGTGTGAAGAAGAATGGAGAAAGTAAAACGGACGGAAAGGAGGCGGAACGAGGAAGTGCTGGACATGGAGGGTGAAGAAACGTATCTTCACGATAAAATACCGAGGAGACAGAGGGTATGCAATGAAGGAGTACATAGCGGGAAGGAGATGTTGAGAACAGTATTAGAGGGTAGAATGTTGGGTAAACGAGGGAGAGGAAGGAAAAGAATAGGATTTTTAGGTAGAATCAAAGGGAGTCGGCCGTATTTTGAATTGGAGACATGACGAGTGTAGCTCCATAATTTTTTGCACCAATAAGGGGAACAATATAAATATTTTGAAAGTTTAAAAATGTTAAAACATCCATAATGTACACAAAGAACATATATTTCAAGGAATATGATGCATTGGAAGGTATAAATGATTTCATAGGAGTAGCGATAGCTGCATTCTCGATGTTTAACAACCAATTTCTATTTCACTGTTCCTTTTTGATTACATGCTATAATATATCATGTCATTACCTACCATTCCATTTAAAAAGAACGACAGAAAAAATAAATAGAGGATAAGAGAACTAACTCAGGAAACAAATTGAAACGGAAGGTTATAAATGCTTCATGAAAACCTATCTCAATCGGTAGAATACTTTAATAACAATAACCATTCTAGCTCAATAGCTTATTTTACCGAAAAATTCGGATCGCTCCGCTCGTCAGCGACACGAGTGGGAACTTCAGTGAACATGCGCAATGTGTGAGAACAACACAATTGGTGGCCGACGGGGAGAGTGCCCCGTCGTAAAAGTGGTTGTACACTGAGTGACATTGCCTATGCTTCAAGGCTCGAATTTTGTCTGAATCCGCCCCTCTTTGTCAACCTAAAAATGTTTCAGCGGCAACAACCAACGCAATGCTGTCCCGACTCCATTATCTCATCTTCCTTTCCGTCGAGGTCATTTGGGCAGGTCGTGGTAGGGAGGATGTCGGCTTCCATTCCCTCACGCCTCGGGAAAAACAGCCCATCGCATCCAACTTCACGCACAGCAGGGAAGTCACGACTGTTCACGAGTTTCCTCGTGTGTCATCCGCCACTCGAAGTGTGATCAATCGGCACGGTGTATGTGAAACTTCTTTACGACATGACAGTTAGAGACTTCAGAAAGCATTTAATTGCTTTTCTTTACGATACCAGTGGCGTAACTATGGGGCGGATGAGGAAGATAGACCCAACCCCCTCCCCAAAGTCTCAGAGAAATAAACAAATTATTTAAAACCCTTGTCTAGTTTTGGCGTATGATAACTTCATGTGCTTAAGTTAAATGTAAGTGCCAAAATGATGTAAAATATATTTCCATGCATGTCATTTTTTTATTTTCCCAGACCCCCTAATTGTCAGGCAGGAATCGTCCCCAAAGCATTGGCGGATCTATGGGGGGGACTGAAGCTATAGCCTATAGGGGCTATTGGGTCGAAACACGCACTGGATAAAATCAAAATTTTTGAGGTTGCCACTTTGTACAAAAGCATTTAATTGTTTTTTCTGATATATTTATCTACTTAAAGGAATTGAAATACAAAATTAGCGCTAAATTTGGGCCTATTTTACACTCTTTTGGGATGTTACAATCCAGTGGCAGATCCAGTGAAGGACTATAGACCCCCTTGGGTAAGTAATTTACCCTGTATAGAATGGAAATTTTGTTTGGACCCCCACTACTGTTGGGAGGTTACCCGCCACTTTTCCCTATCCTGTATCCGCCACTGCTGCCCGAAGCATATTCCTAGTTACGCCGCTGGCGAGTACATACGAGACTCGTGCATTCAAAAATGTCTCCGTAGACAGTCACGCAACATAATTTAGAGATAACTGAGAACTTCAGGCTTAACTTTGTGAAACCTCTCCATATTGGAGGTAAATGAGTAAAACTTTGTCAGGTTCACTACTATGATATTATGGGCACGACCTTTGATTCGGGTTTCGGAACGTAGTTACATCTTCATGAAGTAGTAGTGAACCTAACAAAGTTTTACGCCTTTATTTCCAATAATTTAAAGACACCAATGGATAAAATTCGCCATGAAAAAATATTTAAGTCAAATTTTTTTTCATCGCGAACTTCATCCAACTTTGGACCCGTGCGCGTGACTTCGTACAAAGTCACATTTTTGTACAGACCTTTAACGTAATTTTGTTAAGTCTGAATCACGCGATCATTTGTTTCGTCCGTCATAGTGATCACTCGAGCGATCGCTTTTCGGGACCGGAAAAGTGATCGCTCGAGTGATCATTTTTCTAAATCCCTCCACGTGATCGCGGGAGTGATCACTCGAAAATTACGAAAAAATGATCGTGTGATTCAGGCTTAAGATTTTTAGAGAGAGAACATATTCACACCGTATCTCTTTTTTGGCTCCTCTACAGCGTACTCGTGGACTACAAAAATATATTTTACTTTCTTAAGAATAAAGTATATATGCCCATATTTTTAACTGAATTAATGAGCGTAATTGTTTCCATTGCATGGGAAAATTACCTGAGAGAGATGCATCATTGCATTCTCGTACAGATAGGTGAAGGAATCAGTCTTTGTGGTAAACATAGAGGACCGTAATAAAACGCTAGCTACAATGAAAGTACTGCCAAACTTATAAGTTATTATATATAATAATAGCTATATTTTAATTGCCTACGATCTTTATTGATTTAGTTATAATTATCATATTCACGGCTGGTGACTTAGAATCACTCTACACTAAACATTGGAGGCGGCTAGTTTATAATATGTGAATTTTATTGAAAATATGTTCACTATTTTGACCTCTTGTCTACGTTGACGAAGGTCGACTTGTGCAATCTGCCGCTAAATATGATACAATTTTCAACTTCCTATACATGTATTTATATTGCCAGTTTCGATTGCAGTGCATATTTAAAATCTATTTAAAACGTTCGTCTTTATAAATATATGAAGTGTGGAAAATTGTATATCATTAGCCAGGGGCTTCTGGAATATTTTTTCCAAATCGGTCTAATTAACTTAACATGTAAGGACGTAGGAAAACTTTATCCAAGGATAGGTTTTTTTTTTACTCGTCGAGGATGTCTGGGATTTATTATCTGTAATGTTCAAGAGTGCTGCGTTTTTCTTTTGGAATGCATGACGCGATGTTATCGCGCACGAGTATTGAAGTAGAAAATTCTTCTGTCGGTCACTAAATGCGTTGCCACGTGCCATTTAAAAGGGATTACAATAGTCACCTCCCGCGTCGCTGACAGGCAGAGTGCACCGAATTTCACGGCCAAAGAGGCTTTAGGGCGTTAACCGAAATTTATATTCATGAAAGTGTCACCCATGAAATTCATAACTTTTCAACATTCACTTTGCATGATTGCTAGTACATACTACAGTACAATCTCTGTTATCCGGCCTTACGGTAATCCTACACGTCCAGCAATTCGCTGTGCAGGGCTGGCGACCTCCCTTTGGCCAATATAACTTCGTCAGTTTTATAAAGATAAAGATTTTTAAGATAAGATTATAAAGATAAAGATTAAGATAAAGATTTTTCAATACTTATTATTTGTTTGAAAATTCAATGTATATTATAATATATAACTATGAAACTATAACCAAACTATATCATGCATATATGGTATTTCCACCAAGTCAAGCCTGAAACGTTAAGCTTTTTTTTAAATTATTTATGTAGATGTTCGTCAGTTCATGATTTGCTTGAAGTTATTACGTGACCCATTGAATCGGGGTGAAAACGTTCCTTGCAGAGTCACAGTGGTGTCCAGGATTTATTCTGCCTTTACCAACCGTAATCCTTATTATTAATTTGGTTATCTACCTTGACTGACACCATAAGTAGTAGGGAGAGATGGCGTCAATATATGTATTTAATCGTAAATATATACCTTCTAAAGTTTTTTGTTATTTGTTTTTTTCCCTGTACGTTTCCAGTAATTCGGCCATGCCACGACTGCATTTGTGTCGGATTACCAATATCGCGCTGTATATTGAGGAGTCCCAATTTTTCCGTCAGCTATGTGAGTGGCAACCTCTGTAAACCCATTTAAATACGCGGTGGGTGGCAACACATTGAGAGGCCGACTTGAGGATCCTTCATCGTAATATTCATGGCACCCATAGTGGCAGCAAAAATCAAACTTCTGCGGGACGGACTGGAGCCCTCTCAATGCAGTCCCTTGTTATCGCGGTTCAGTCGTATTGCGTTTTCCGTTAGGTGCATCCTATCAGTATCACTCTCTCAGCCGAGATGAGCGCTTCCGGTAGAACCCCGCGGCCTGTTGCCATCACTTCCTTTGGTTCTCGTCTCTATTCCCTTGTTCGCGGCAGCCGAACAGAATAACTGAGTTTGTTTTGGTCCCACTGAGAAATTTTCTTGCGATCTTTTAGTGTTGTGAAGAGGAATCGTGTTTCTAATTTTACTATAATCCCTTGAAGTTTTCAAGTTTCAAGTTTCCACTTGTGGTTTTATTCTTGACGCACTTCATCACGATCCAGGACATGCTGTGTTGCATTTTCTTTTAAGTGAAGATATTTACGCCCACAAAAAAATTGGCTTTCGCAGGAACTAGTCGGTATGTAAATGCCGGTCATTGATGGTTAACTTTCCCAAGTCACAGACCATAATACTTACTTAGCACAAATATTCAGATTGTGGGAACATCGCCTTTTTAATATTTTCATCTGATGTTCGCTGTGGAGATCGCTTCGATTACATTTGAATGGTCCTCTTAACCGTTCTAAATTTTTCTGATCTTTTTTCTTTCCTTGGACTGATACGGATAAGGTAATTGGAAACTGGCATCAATTAATAGGCCATAAATCTTAATAAGCATCCGTACCATATATTTTGTATTCACTTCCTTATGTCCTTAATGATTAAATTAATTATTAAGTCCTGGCTTCAAGTATGTGTGATGTGGACAATGAATCTTATAATTTGTGAGACCACTAGGGTATGCAATGAGAAAACCTTATTTTATGTTAAGTTACGCGTTTATTAATGCGGATAAAATAATGAGAGTTCATATCAAATTTGCGCGGCACACTCTGTGTTCAATGGGTAAAGAGTTTGATTCTGGGAACAGGCTTTCCGTGCTACAGAACTGGATCCGTATTTCTAACTATTATTTTGATAGTGCGTTGGTTATGCATGTTTCATTTTTATTCATTTTCGAATTGTATCAACGGAAGAAAAGGGTGCATAAAGCCTGATGGTACTTGCTACAGGAACGAAATACGTTCGGAGTAGAAGCTTCTTTTTTTAATAGCTGCTGGTGTGTGATTGGGTATTGGAAGTGATGGAAAGTATTGAATTATGTATATCTCTCTTCTTTGGCTGATGTAATTCCACGCAAAGGCAAAAGTTTGACCGGAAGTGCCGCGACGAACAAATTTTTTGTGTGAACTGAACTATTTTAGTCATTACTGCAACGCCGTATTACTCGGGTAAACAGACTGTCGGGAGAAGTGATATGCTCTGCCTCAGTCGTTAGGAAATTTTCGATATGGCTATGATGGGGGAAAATAAATGGTTTAACCTGCACTTTATTTTCTTCTACTCATAGCACCAGAAAAGATTTTTATTAGCCTTACCACTTGCAATAAAGGTTGCTAGCCTCTTGAAATTAACAATGGAGTATGATAGATTTTCATTAGTAACGTATCATTATTTAGAGGATCGCTGGAAAGTATACTTACGACCCTCTTAATGCTATACTAAAGTATACTTGGAAGATTATATTTTTTTGTGCAAGCTTTACAGTGAACCCTTTTATCTGATCATCTGATATGCACGCAAAAACCTTGTATTTTACCTAATTATCGCATTATTTATCAGGCTTTTCATACGAAACCTATCAAAGTCATATGTTACTATAGTTACTAACTTAGCCTGTTAACCTAATTAATGTGAAGGCAAATTTTTTTATAACGCCAATGGCTATGTTTGGTTCATCCATTTAATGAATTCTCCAAATTATGAAAGGCCCAAAAGAAGGGAAAGAATGGAACCAAATGGTGTTTAATGTCTTAAGGTTTGACCAGTTGTCCCGTAGTCCATCGTAAATAAATAATTATGGACTTAAAAATCACACATTATTTATATTTGAAATTGCTATGTGGATGGCACGACTAAATTTTAATGTGTGTGTGGGAAATGTAATGTGACACTTCGTGTACATTTGTTTATAGTATTCACAGCAAGACTATAATAAAATCTGTGTCCCTCGACCGTAGCCGGTATTTTGGACAGTCATTCAATGACTATTTTCATTTATTTTGCTCCGAAATTAGTGGATGGCATGTGCTAGGAACCCTGAATACGTTCTGTTTGAGAGTGAAGCTTTCCAGAATGACTACTTTCCATTATTGATTTGTGGACTGTACACCACGCTTACTTCAATGGGGTTACAAGATTTTGTTCGTTCTTTTGAGTTACCTATATCCCGGCGCTTGTATTTCTCTCGGTAACTCTGGCCATGTACTTCTTTTTTTCATAAATTTCAGGTCGTCCAACACCTTTAGCTGTTAAAACGATGATGAATAGCTGATCAAATCAAAACATTCCGGGATTTATAAGTAGGCTTCAGTTAACTTAAGGAATGGGAGAAAGGGGTATACAAACACAGCGTTCACCCTGAATCACAGATAAGAAGCTCAATTGTGGTACATATTTGGCGGTTTTATCGCTTTTCAAGGGCCTTATTGCGTAATAATCATCCACTGTTGAATATTCATTGTGATTGCAACGTCTTTTTTCTTCCTCATTGAATCTTATCAGTCATCTATAACCGGGAAAAGTGCTTTTTATCGGTCATTGCGTTCTGACTGACAATCAAAAAAGCTCTTGAATTTCTAGGTTATTGTTCATTCTTAGTAGGAATATAATGTCTTAGTTTGTAGTAGTCGGCGTCAGCAAAGGTAGGAACGATGTTCAGTATCGAAGGTAACTGATCCTGAGGAAAAGTGAATAATTCACCTGAATGCCATGTGTAATTTGTTTCTGTGAGGTATTGGGGTGTTTTTCATAGCTGGAGCTTTAATTACTAGTATGCGTAAATTTCCTGTGCTGAAGAATTAATTTTTCTGTTAGGTTTGGAAGAATGTAGCCATTTTTTCTTAAAACAAAAACAGGTGAACGTGAACCCTGAAGGTAAATTTAAAAAATCAACGGGAATTTAGAATTCGTAATTTTTTCAATTAATCAATATTTTCCTATTTGTGGGCTAAGAATGCGTATTTTTCAGAATTAAAAAGCGTTTGGCATGAAACTGAAATGAATGAAGTTTCTCCCACAGCCGTTAATAATCAATGCCGGTAAATCTGTGGTAAACATGGAAGGGTGAGGTAAGTTAAAGGGTCTATGGTTTGATTGAAAGGGAAAAGGCGTTCATGTGAAATGAAGATGGAAGTACCGTGTGGGAGAGGGAACAGAATGTGGCGATTCGCAATATTCTCCATGCGAAACCTGCCTTGAACGATGGGATGCTTTAAATTAATGAAAGGGAGTCGGATTGGTGTATTGGCCCGAGTTTTGGCTTCCCACCCCGTGGGCCTGGGTTCAAATACCGGTGGTGGTGGAAAATTTTCTGAGTTTGTCCGATCTCTGCTTGAGTGCTTTATGGAAGGCATTTCAAGTACGACACTCCGTCCGTCGGATGGGACGTTAAGCCGTGGTCCCCATGGCGTCTTTCTATAAGAGTAGGCTGATGCTAACGCCAGGTTTCTCTTCATCCTTCCTTCTCTTACCCTTTCCTTATGACCTCACAAATGACCTCACAAATGACCTCAGCTATGGATTGCCTCCTCCAACTACCATGTCATGCCAATTTCTAAAAGTTTGGAGTAATTGACTCAAATCATTTTTCTACCGTAAGAACTCAATTCTTTTTCCATCTATAAAACTGAAATTTAACGGGATGAAAATTCTGGAATTCTCTCCCTGAGGATCTTAGACAGAGGGGCTCCATCCATGCTTTTAAAATTAAATTATACATGGATAATAATTAAATTATAAATGATACTCGGTGGAGAGCTAAAATAAACTCCCACGAAAAATACAGCCTATTATGTATTATTATTATGTATTATGTACTATTGCCCAATATTCCGTCTGCCTATGATGTCAAATTTCAATCCTTGTTACGTGTTATTTCTTTTTTATATGTGTGTATCAAACAACTTTACTTGACATTTTTCATGAACTTTTTGCTTTGATGAGCCATTTTACTGTAAATTGTGTTTTTTGCTCCAAGAGTTTTTTCCCAGAGCATAATAAATATCTATTCTATTGTATTCTAAATTTAGGTGTAATATAATTTCAAAATTTTCTTCTAAAAATAAGAAAATATTCAAGTGCGGAAAGATTGTTTTAAAGTTGATACAAAGTTGCTGGTGAGAGTAATCCGTTTTTTTTTGAAAATTTTCTTCAATTGGCCAAATCGAGTCCACTTCTATCATGGAATCGTTACGAGGGCCGCTTCATTCTTAGTCACGTCAATTTTCTTCGTTCGCCCACGCCAAAAGTATTGAGAGCGTTCTTGAAGTACCCATTTTTCCTTCCCGTTTGACGTCGAATTCTAGGGATACGAAAGGATGTAAATCTTTATAACCTGTAATTCTCGCGACGGCTGTTTATGGAACCGCTGCGCATTTATTCTAGCAATATGTCTTCGAATTTTATGGCACTTTAACCGCAGCTGTGCAGACTGAAATACGGAGCAAATGATGGCCATTCAGTGTTATATTTATTTATTTTATAATTTACTGATGCAGTTAGAGGGATCACCTGCGTAATTTGCTTTTGAATGTGATGTGTTGCTCATTCCGGAGTGGGTGGGTCTAAATTTACTTTTCATTATATTTATGGGCTTTGTTACTATGAGCGGCCATGTTTGGAAGTGGTGAGTTCAACATTGAAGCGTTTTGTCTTCTAGCACTGGATTGGTATGTCGAGTAATTTACAATGCAATGAGAATTACACTGTCGCTTTATCCTTTCACCATGCCACTGCATTTTTTCAGCAAAAATAGATTTTTAAAATTCTCTGTTTAAATGGAAAAATGTTCTATTGCTATCTATAGATACAATTCATTATAGCTTTTTTAAGTATGAATTTTAGAATCGATCATATTTTCCACCCCTTCGAGTGATAATTTCAGCGATAGGTTTATAGGGACCAAAAGAATGATCGTTCGACTCATCATTTTCTGAATGATACGGTCATTCCCACCGTCCATTTTTCCATCGCTTTTCCGTCATATTCCGTATTTAAAACTGTCGTTCAATTAAAAGCAAAGCGTGGTGTTATAGATTTTTTAAGTGGCCGTACGTTCTGGTTGACTGAAGGACGGTGCCAGCGACGGAGAAAGGGACGTTCCGAGTTATGGAAAAAGGGATGGGATTTCCATTCCTCGAGCCGTCGCGGAAAATGATCGCAGAAGCGAATTTTTCTGGCATCACAGGAACGATCGCTGGTGCTGTCCCTCGGAAGGGATGGAAAAAAATGATCGTGTGATTCAGGCTTTACACTCGTAAAGGCCGTTTTACACGGGGCACGGAATTGCGCAGGTTAGAGCTGCATTAATTTCTAAAATGGCGTGGAATTGCGCGAATGCATGAAAGAAATTAGAACAGGGGCCATTTTGCCGTCTCGCATGTGTTCTAGCAATTCACCGCTTTACACGACGCAATTTTGATTGCATTCGCACGTACGTCAGTTTGCGCAATTCCGTGTACCGTGTAAAACAGCCTTAAGGGTTTTTTTTACTGTCAATTTCAGAAAAATTTTGCAAAATAAAATTCGAGAGCTATTGTTAAGTGTTTTTAACAAAATCCATAAGTTCCTTACAATCAGGATTGTGTTGTCTGTGAAAGACCGCGAAATCACAGTCTGATGCGAAATTAATTAACTAAACTCGTCCTGATGCTCCGTGACCTGCTTTCGGATGTGAGGATAAGTATGCCAAAGCGGCCGACTACGGAGTCTGTCTTTAGCCGGGGGGTTCTTGTGAAGAGAAGGTCCCAAGCGGTATTCTCATCATTATGTTCTCCACGTTGGCTTCGGCATTGCTCAGCATTTTTCGCCATTTTATTGGTCCGACGCGCTCTCGACTTAGGAATCCGAGGAATCTCATGATGAATGGGGTTGCCATGGAAACGCCCCGCGTCATCTACGGATCCATTCTCTGATCACTGCTCTAATCACACGTCGTTTTCAAGGCATTCTCTCTCAGTCTGAGGTCTTTTCAATCGAAATTACATTTGACGAGCGCCGATATTCTTGTTTCTTTGAGCGTGCAATCCTGAAATTGGATTACATGATTTACATCTGACTGATGAGTGGCGTAACTATGGGGAGGATGAGGGGATAGACCCCCCCACAAAGCCTCTGAAAAATGAAAAAAATATTTAAAACTATTGCCTAGTTTTGACGTATAATAACTGCATCTGCTCAAAGCTAAATATTAGTGACAAAATGATGTGAAATGTATTTCTAGGCATGTTATTTTTCAAAAATTTTCCCGGATCCCCCGTTGCCCGGGGGAGAGGGTCGCCACACCAGGCCGCCCCATCCCCCCCAAACCATATTCCTAGTTACGCCACTGTGACTGATAATGGTGGGATGATTGGCACAAAACCGTAAAAGCACCAAGTTATATATTCCTGCGCACGCTTGGTACATTGTATGAAATTCGAACGAAGAGGAATTTTATCTCGTACGTTATAATTCATTTTCCTGCCAAAAGTGCCCTGAAAGAGAGCAGCGAAACAGGACGCCGGTACACGCGTATTCGATTTAAATACCGTGATGCTCAAACGATAGCGGTCGTGTACTCGGTGGTATGTTTTGATGTCTTTTTAAAAATTGAAATTTTCATAAGTGTGAGTTCGTTTCGGGAAATAAATTACAGTAGTAAACTTTTTCTCGAATTGAAAATATTAATTGCAAAAGGACATTCCAAATATATGCCTCTCCGTGAATACATGTATTATTATCGTGGATACACCATTCATGAACTTGATTATTTCCAGCATTCCGTTGTCATCGCTATGCATGGCATGAGGTTTCATTATTGGTCGCTGTTGGCCATCTGTTTTTTTTTTAAGATCCGTCAACTATGACTGAATGGTAGATAGCGAAAAAATATATTGATAAAAGTTTCTCATTTTGCAAGCTTTGATACCATTTTCGTATATACATCCTTATTTTGGGGGCATGGTGGCGGGCCCCTCATTCTTTCCCTGTGCCCCCGAGAGGGCTGACAGTAGTAACTGTAAACATTGGTTTGGCCCCATGGAGAGCATAACCTCGGTGTCGAGAGGGACCGCGCCTGTCAGAGCCAGCGGGGTCGCTAGGGGTGGGCTAGGGTGGTCCCGGGCATACCCAAATAAGACGGACAAATTTCAGAATCGAAGTTCAAAGTTCAACTTTATTTTATATTATCAAAATAAATTGTACACAGTTATGGGCATAAGAAAAACCACTCTGATAATTTGCTAAAAATTTTGTATTGCCAATATTAACTCCGTAAAATGAATAAAATATAATCGAAGTGGATTTTATGACGAAGGCCCACCCATTTTATAATCTGGGTCACCCTTGGCCCACCCATGTGACACATTCTAGAGCTAAAGCTGGTCAGAGTACTTCGGGAATATTCGTCATATTCACTCAGGTGATTTCGACCCTTCGGATTAACCTCCATCTCTCTCTCTCACGTACCCTCATTAGCAATCATTTAGTATCATGGATCGATAATGGTTGTGGTGTAGGCAATGTAAGATTAGTTGAACTTATTTTAAACAAGGACACTCTATGATATTAATATCATGGGCGTACCCAGCGAGGGGCAGGGGGAGGGTGTAGCTGCCCCCCCCCCCCCAGAAGCAAAAATCGCAAAAGTCTTTAAGCAAAATCAGTACTGAATTGAAATGAAAGCATTCAACAAATTTTCTTTAAAACCACGAAAGATTATATGTATTAGTATAAGGTATGTGACTAAAATATAACTATTTTTTCAAGGAAATAATCTCATATACTTATGTCTCAACTTGGTTTGTCCTCCCCTAGACCATGACTTGCCCTCCCCCTGAACCATGGCTTTCCCCCACCCCTAGTTATGATCCTAGGTACGCCCTTGATTAATATTAGAATAAATACAAATAATAATAATACTTATGAGGGACTATCTTTGCATGACGCAGCCATGCCCTTACGCATGTTTCTTTTAACTAATCCAGATTATGGTTCTTACTTTTTCGTAATTTTACTCTAGTTTCGTGGGGTAATGGTAGAGGAAGCTCGTCCCTAATTATCCTCATGAATTCATTCATGAGGTTGATTATTCCCAGCAATCCGTAATTATCGTTATGCATAGCTTGTGCTTTCATTATTTCTCTATGTTGGCCATCTGCTTTTTATGATCACTCAACTGTGGGAGAAAGGTTGTGAGCGAAATAAAATCTACTGATAAAATTTCCGTACGCTTACAAGGCTCGAAAGGAAAATCACAGCTTAGATGAGGATGTAATATAGAACTAAGGTCCAACCATGCATGACGTCTCACATTCAGTTCACCTCGGCTATTTCGACCTTTCTCTTACCTGCATCACGATTACTGCTGGGGGCGGAAACGGAACACGTAAGAATCCGTTAGGTCTACCATTATACTGAGTCGTTGACAGGCCATTTTGTAATCAAAATCGCTCCACTTTGCGGGCATTCTATCCTGTATGTAATGGTATTTATTATTTAAAGCTTAAGCTCGGGCTGTATGGGGATGGTGTAAGTACTCGGTGAAGAAGTTATTCCTGTAATATAAGGGCCCGACATAACTTGACCTCTCATCCTCTGGGGAAGTCAAGGGTCTGCGTCACCCCTCAGGGTAAAGAGTGTTGTGGAGTCAGTGTGGTCTTGACCCGATTTTTTAAAAATTCATGTTAAAATATGCTAATTTGAAAAAAATTGTTAAAATCTATTAAAATTCATATTACTTTAAAAATCCTAATTATATCAGCGCTTAGACTATTTCCAGAGAATTTATTCGCCACAAAAAATGTCTAACTTCATCTGTCAACCGTAGAAATCCACTATTAATAACTTGATCGCCAAATTTAGAGATAGTGAAGTACGGGGTGGAGAATTTTGGGGCGGCAATCTTGGAGACATTTGAAAGCTGTTTGGAGGCATAAAGATGTTGTTCATCCGTCCGAGGCATGGTGTATTGTGGTTTATTTGAGCGCGACAGCCAGGCAGGTATCCGGGGGCTTCAACCCCTCCACCCCCTAGCCCGGAATGTTTTCCCTTGATGGGAATATCCGCGATACATCGACTGAGGAGACCGCTAGCCCTGAGGCATCAAACATCTGACACTCCGTTTTCGATATTCATTGCATTATTTCTGCTAATAGCTATTAATGATTTTAACTTTCAGCTCCATGCGAACGAAATATATACAATGTTAATCTGGAGCCGTTGAGGTACTAAAACAACGTAGAATACGTGTGGGCTTGTGATATCAAACTAGTGGCTAGCCTTGTAAAATCCTTTCTTTTCATTACTTTAATGTACTTGATTCGTTAAGCTTTCGCGTGCAGCTCTGGAGGGGTAGAGTAAGGATGCTCGACGCTGATCAGAATAACTGGGAGCTCTTCTCATGACGAGCGATTGATTGGGAATGGTTTTCCACTCGATTGGAATTAGGGTGTTTTAAAGTTTTCATTTCGACTGCTCTTTACGAGGGGTCATCTCGTCATCGAAATGGAAAATTTCAAACGCAACAAATTCCTATCGTATTGACAACCGCACGATACCGTCCGCTCGTGGTTAAAACCGATTGGGATAATGGGATAATTCACTCTGACCCTTATTTGCAATTGATTGGAATAATTTGGTGCATAGGAGGGAGATACAAGTCACGACGAAAATTTCAAACGCAACAAATTCCTATCGTATTGACAACCGCACGATACCGTCCGCTCGTGGTTAAAACCGATTGGGATAATGGGATAATTCACTCTGACCCTTATTTGCAATTGATTGGGATAATTTGGTGCATAGGAGGGAGATACAAGTCACGACAAAAATATTCCATTTAGTAATTTTTCAATGAGAAAACGCGTTGAAAAAGAAAAAAAAAGTTGCCGCCCACTTTTCGTAGGTTGGTGTTAGGTGTTATCATCATAATTTCAGGTCGTAAATATTCAGAGAGAATCTCTCCTTGAGGAAAGGAAATCGCCCTAGAGTGAAAACAACAGCGAATCGCGCGAGGTGGAGGAGTGTCTGAGACGCGGTCATGGACGCGGTAATCCGCTCGGCAGGAGTCATTGACGTCAGTTCTGATCGGCAAAATGGTCAAAACCGTCGATTTTTCTCCGAGATTATTTCGAGTACGTTGTAAGGGGCCTTCGAGATGTGGTGCTATAGGTAAATGATGAGGATCAAATGGATCGACTGAGGTAGGAATGAGATAGTCCTAAGAAGAGAAGAGAAGCCTCATAAAAACCTTGATAAGAAGACGGAATAACCTTACAGGTCATATCGTGAGATATGATGGCCTGATGAAGACAATAGATGGCAAGAATGGAAAAGGAAGACCTCGAACAAATCATATGGACTGGGTCAAAAATTGTGTGAAAGAGAAGAAATACGTAGGTTGGGAAAATAAGAGATAGGCCAAAAGGAGAATTGAGTGGAGAGCCGCGTCAAACTAGTCTTAAGGTTGTTGGCCAGTGATAATGAGTAGGCGACGGTGTTATTTTCAAATCTATGATAATCAACAATAAAATAAAATTGGCAAACGAGCCCAATCTCAAGCACTCTCCCCCCCCCCCCCCCCCCCCCCCCTAGTTTAATAATTTTATAAAATATTTTGTTAATTCATGAATTTTCAATATTTTATTTTCTTGTATGAAAAAAATGAGTGTTTTTATTTTATTTTGGGGGGGGGGGGGTTCCGGACTCCCCCCCCTTGGCTATGCCACTGCCCATGGGTCATGAGCAACTAATATTTTGCTAACATCGGAAAACCATACATTTCAATGAATCTGCCATGCATTTAAATGAAATGATGCTGAAAGTGAAATTAATTGTTGGTAATTGGCAGACAGTATGAAATGTAAATACATATATTTAAAAAATGGAGTGGTGCCATGATAGGTACCCTAGGGCTAGTGGTATTATGAGGCCCCCTCCCCACCCAGCTACATGCCCAAGGTGTAGGATGCTTCAAAACTTTTGTCCATCATATGGACAGATGAAACATAAAACTAGTTATTTGGGGTATCATATGATCCAAACGGCACCATACTTAATCTCTTCCATTCTACCCTACCTCCTTATCACCCTTCATTCTAGTCCTTAGCATAATTTGTGTGTATCAAGCATGAATGAAATCAGTTTCCTTATCAATCCATCGAAAGCATCGATATATAATTTGTATGCAGACCACGTACAAATTTAGTCAATTAAGTTAAGACTGATGATGATGAGGTTTATATGTATTCATCTGATCACTGTTTTCAACTTTTGAATGTTTCAGGTAGAAAATGGCTGACAGTCATGCACATGATCATCACGGTCATGGCCACGAAGGGCATGATCATATGATGGCATATCCAGGAAATGTTGTCACCCCACAGCCGCACGATGACTCCATGGATCACTCAGCACATGACCACTCTGCAATGGGTTCCATGCCTCCTATGCATTCAATGATGATGGTAGGCTTGTATTACTTTTATGCATGTAAGAAATATTAAACTTAGGGCTTCAGCTCGAGGTTGGCGTAGATATGGTGTAAGGTGATGGTAGAGCTCATCCCAGATTTAGCTCCAGGAGTTTGAATTTCACATATTCAGTTAAGGGTGTCAATTCCTTTCTAAGGGACACTTTGCTCTGCAAGAAGCATGAGGTATTCAATTCAGTTCTTATTCTTTTTGCCCCTGTTTTTGATTACACAAGTTCCTCTGCTGAAATATGTACTCTTATGACTTGTTTATTGGTATTCTGTTAGTGATGATCTAGCTTTCCTGAGTCATTTGCTGAAAGAAAAGTTAAGTACCCCAAAGTTAACAGGGAAATAGAACCGAGGGTGGTCTAAGCTTGGGGTGCAGCTAGGAAAGGGAAGGTTTAAGTGCCCATGGTATGGTATACCCACCAGGATAAGCGGTAGGTGCGAGATTAATAAATTGCGGAATTTTAAGATAAATGGCTCAAAATGGTGAGTTTTACGGCTTTCTGAGGGATATTTTATTAATCCTTACACTATTCTATTAGTAATATCAATCCAATTAAATAAAATGGATTAAACTTAAAAATTTCTCTGAGCTCTGGGGGTGTTTATCATTTTATCACTGTTCTAAGCAACCCTCTTACTATCTATTGTACTTGAAGCCTTCAGAGATTGTGGACTGGTCGTCTTAGCTAGGTCACTCCTGTGTCTGAGATGTTTACATTTCTATGCATGCATTAGGGAATCATAAAATTGTGTGAAACCTGTAGTTATATTCATTTTGCCCATTAAATTGATTATTTATGTCAGAATGCTGATACCCATTTTCTCATCTTTCATCTAAATTATAATGCGTGAGTCATCCTTTTATAGTTATTCTGTAGTATTGCAGAGTTTTATCACCATTATTTCTTCTTGTTCTGCTATTTTATTTGATTGTATGTGTAGCATAAAAACATTTATTCTTGGGTCATATTATGTTGATTAATTTTAAGACCCATTTTATAAATTGAGTTTTCTTAGCATACTCATATGTGTGAAGGAAATGATAATTCACTTGAGTGCTTTTAGCTTTATGATTAGGTTTAATGAGGGTCACCGCTGCTATGTTTTATGACTAGATAGATTTTTTTCCCTATAATTTGAAAAATACTTGAAGTATGATGTGTATCAAGAAAGTAAGTGTCATTTTGAAAAAAAAATACTGTGAACAATTTCTTAAGATCCAAATTCTTTTGGCTTAAGAAAGAAAATATCTTAAAGTATTATCTACATTGTTTTCAAGTTTTTTGAGACACTTGTCATTCTGGTTAACCAAGTTATCTAGACCTTCCTCATGAAGCAATGCAAACCACCAGTTTTGACAGCCATAGCTCCTAAAAGTGTTTCACATTGTCATCATTTTGAAAATGTGCACCTGCTTGGCTCATACTTGAACTCCAGTTAAAATTGGTAGTGGTTGTTGAAATTACGTGGCAATTTTCAAAAAAACTTTCTCATTGTGAAATCTCACACCTAATGATTTTTTTCAAAGACTCTCCTTATGAGATCATGTTTGGAAATAGGTCTGTCTGAGCTTCATCATGGACATTCTTTCATCTTTAATTTCCCTCATTGAAATTTTAAATAATTTTCTCATCACTTCATCACTTATATAGCTATGTCGCGCTAAACTTCATGAATTTGAGGATGGATTTTAGCCAGCTTGATGCTCATTGTGTTCAAAATTCAAATCACAGAACTAATCTCACAACTAGCGAGTTCAGTTATTGTCTTAAGCATTGTAAATGCATGCAGATGAAAGAATGCATCAGAAAGAGCAACCAAAATAGCATGAATCGTAGCCTAAAAACCAAGGAGGCTTGTGCTCGTGCTTGAAGCAATGACGGCAGCACTGTGGTGGCACTAAAACGAAATGGTACTTACTTTCTGGATAAGCCTAAACATTGCCATTATTCTAAATCTCTGGTATTTTATTTTTCCAGATGTTCTTCCATTTTGGTTACAATGAAACTGTTCTTTTTGAGAGCTGGAAAATTACAAATATTGGAGGCCTTGTAGGGTCCATGATTGGAATATTTATAATGGCAGCCTTATATGAAGGACTGAAATATTACAGGTAAAATTTTATATATTTTTATGAAATCTACCCGTATTTACTTTTAAATTACCTAATTTGATTTGTGATTTATGAATATTGGTTATTACTTACACTCACTTGCAGTTTCAACCCAAAGGTTAGATTGATGAGTAAGCTGGGGTAGAGGTGTACCCATAATAACCTATTAGCATGTGAATTATATTTTAACTTCTAGAGTAAAAGTGCCATTTTGCTTTCTAGGCTCATTTCTGTATCCCACCAAGTAGAGAATATCTTTAAGAAAACTTTATAGGAGAGAAATCTCACTGTGCGGAGACTTCCTATTTTTTGTCATGCATTCCGTCTTAAATTGCTTTTATTGACTTAGTTCTAACATAACCTCCGTATGGTTCCTTCCGACACATTTTGTATCACACTATAAAACATTTTCCTAAACTATTAAGTCATTTGCAGTCCGTTGTTACTGTGAACAATTGTCACTCATCTGTAAAGGCCTGTCTTAAGTAAGACATAAGCCATCAGACATAAGTCAAAATGCTTTTCTACAATTGAAATAACCCATGACATAAGCCTAAGAAAGATGGTTGATTTTCATCCCTATGACTTACGTCTGGACAATTTCAGTGACACTTGAGCACAAGTGCTGGCAGTAGAGTCTTTTACCAAGCAAGAAGTGGGTGGTGGGTAATTCAGTTGACCACGGTCTAATGTCCAAGAAATAAAAACTATGGGAAAGATATGTGACACAAAGGGAAATATTACATATTGCATAAATGAATTTATTAGCTTGATGTTTATTGGAACCTGAGAGTAAGGAAAAAAATATCAACATCTTGAGCATCTAGCACCAGCAAAACTTGTAAAAATTTGCTCAATGTGGTTGAAAGTGCTGAAAAATATGGTACATACTTATATTGAGCGTAAAATAAGTAGATTAAGAGTTAGAAAGAATACATGTAGTCACTGGCCTCAATGCTGTGAAGGAAACATCCCCCCAATATTTGATACTTAGGACATGTCCCCCGGAGAATTTAATGAGGTTATTATGAAGGTATATCTGCTGGGCCTCCTGGAAGCCTGTCCCCCGCTAAGTTTTTCTGCAAATGATGCCAATTCATGTAGTTCAGAAAACTTGAGTATCATGTGAAAAAATGAGATGAAAACACTTGTCTCAAGTACTAGGCATGATGGTGGAACTCAACTGTTTCTATCAGCACCTTGATTTTGAATATTTTTCTTATGGTTTATGTCTGTCATGAGAGGCTAGCAATTTCTTACAGTTACGGCTTACGTCTTATAGCATATGTCTGCTTATGTCCCATTGTAGACTAGCCTTAACGCTTTCTATATTGCTGTAGAGAGTTTGTAATTTGAATTCTCTGATAATTGAAACTGACATAATGCAGTTCAAAGTGGGAATCAGTTTTTTGCAATAGCATTTAGTGGTACAAAACCGGACAGTGATGTGATATGTGCTGAAATAAAATGATTTAATGTTATTTTAATGGTTATGAAATTCAAAATTGATTTAGTGAATTGTAGCATGCAAAATGATCTCCCTTCAAAATTTGAATCCAATAAATTATGTTATCTCAAAAAAACTGAATCTATTCCCAAAAGCATTGCTCTTATTTCTTTATTTCTTTAAATAATATCTATCTAATCTTTAAGCCTGTAATTAATTGTTTTCCTCTGAATTTTGTTCAAATTTTTTGCTGATTATTTTATGTTAGTACATATGTACTATTAAAAGTGGGCTTTCAAAAAGATTCCTAACTATATGGACTGAAGGAGAACTAATCATTACGACTACATTGATCCCATTTTTAATGTATTTGGTGAGGTGCTTGTAAAATTATCTAATTTAAAATCATATTTCAGTTGCGGCCTTTGAAGCTGGCGATAAATGTATGATATTTCTTGGGTGTTTGAGATATACTCTGCTCTAAGTTGCCATGATCTTATTTTATAGTAATGTGGTCTTTCAGAACAATTTCAATTGATGTTCTCATTGGAATGAAATATTTTTTGCAGGGAATATTTGTTTTGGCGCTCATACAACTCCATTCAGTATAGATCGGTAACGACACCTGATGAGAAAGGGAGCATTGGAACAAGTGATCATAGGATTGTTCAGTAAGTAATTTAATTTAATGGGGCATATTAAAGTATCTGTTGATTTCAGAGAATGAGGTCATATTGCACTGGCCAAAAGATGTCTATGTCTCTAGACTATCCTACATTCATGTTGAACATGCAATTTGTGTATGCTTAAAAGTTAGGAACGGAAGAGTCAATTGGAATACATATTATGTTGTCTATTAATAATGTATCCTCCTCGATGAAAAAGTGTTCATTTCCTGCTGGGAAAAAATAACTATCAATTTTTTTTGTTGTGCTTGTGAGAATTTACAGTGCACAGTACATTAATTTGTTGCAAGACTTCCATTCTGAGACAGACATTTTCATTAATTTTGTAAATAAATTGATTTTGGCTTGATATGCTTTTTCTTGATTTTTAATCAGTCGCAAGTTACTTAAACTTTGTTGATTGCTCTAAAGCAGCATCATCCGTTATATAAACATGTGCATAGTTTTACTGGAAAATTTTCCTCATCTTCTGAATCAAAGATTTAATTTTAACTTTGTCTTGTGAATTTTTTAGCATAAATGAGAATATGAAATAATTTTAGTGGTATTACTTGGCCTTTCTGATTGTGATGAATATATTAATGTGTATTGTGAATTCAATTGTTCTGTCGTCACCATTCTTAAACTTCTCCATTCTCCCCTATCCATGCACCGTTTAGTGTTGTAGGTGAAGTGATACGTAAGAAAAGGTGAGTCATGGGAAGCAGATTTTCTTAGTATGCACCATTACTAGCTGAATATTGGTAGTTAGCTGTTCTTTGCTGTAGTAGATGTTTTTGATCATTAGTTGCACTCTCCTAACTAGAATTGGACTCTTTTGCATGACAAAATTATAACCAAGAGTTGATAAAACAATTATGTTAGAAATTAGGTACATATTTTGTATTTCTGTGGCATTTTCAAAATTTACATCCATTTTCTCTGAAATTTACTGGACAAATAAATGTGTTGTCCTTGCATGAAAATTTAGTGTAAGAGGATGAAGAGCTAGGTAACAAGGAAAAAAAAATATTGCAAAACGTAGTGTAATGTTGTTTTAATTTAAATAATTGCTAGAAGACATTTGCATTAAATGGTTAATCACTACATTAATGTGATTGTAGTGGATGCAACAAAAATTGTAACCTAAATGAAATATTCTGACTGCTATATGCTGTGCTAATCAGGGAATACATGAATCCTAACTCTATTAATTAGGTAGCTGTGTTGATGTATCCATAGCTTAAAGGCTAAAAAATCCGTTATTCATGATTGATGAGGTTAATTGTACACATGTGATGAATATGAATTAAAAGAGTGGCTTTGTGTTATTAAAATTTCTTTTGAGATGTGTTTGATGAGTGTTTATGTTAATAACCAAATTACTCTCGAGTACGATTTATTCTGAATAACTATCATTGTTTTTTTCTTCTTTTTTTTCTCAAACTGGCCGGACAGACCAACAATGTTGAGCTGGCCTCATGCTCTGCAAACTGTTCTTCACATCATTCAAGTTGTCATTTCGTACTTCTTGATGCTGATTTTTATGACGTACAACGTGTGGTTGTGTATAGCTGTCTTGGCTGGAGCTGGCACTGGATATTTCTTATTTGGCTGGAAGAAGTCAGTGGTTGTGGATGTAACCGAACACTGTCACTGACAGGAGGATCGTCCCCTGGACCACCTCTGCCAGTGTGATAACAGTGCACCAATTGCAACTGTACTGGGTGACCAAGGTCAACAGGGGACAACTGATGACGTGAAGCTATTCAGTGTAGCTGACGAAATCAGGAGTAATCCTTCATGAACCATGTTCTACTGCAGATGTATTTAGAGTGACTGATGATATACCTATTTTCCTAGTAAAACAGTAATATTCTTAGTATTCCAGGCCATTTACTCTGCACTGTTACCTTCTTTTGGCTAAGAAATATGGCCTAAATTTGTTGATTTATGCCTGTAAATTATATTGGAAGTTGGGTGGGGAATATGGCTATGTATATTTTTTGAACGTTTGGCCAATTTCATTGGAAAGGAGATTCAATTATGAGAGCATTGACCTGATTGCTTCATGAGGTGTGAACTACTGACTTGTTTTAATTCATCACGTTTTTGTATTGGACAACGTACTGTACATCTGTGTGGGTTCTTCAACTTGTTATCATTACTCTTGGAGAGTATTATAGGTGTAAATAATTGGTGATTTCTGAAGTTTTGGTTTCAATGAATGAAAGTGAATAAGACTGCTTTCTTTTCCTGCTTGAGAGTCAAAAGGGCAATGAGAAATTGAAGCACCAGAATATCTCTGGCAGGCCAATACTTAGGTAAACAGTTGGAGGATTGCCATACCAGACCAAGTGTAAATATGTACTGCTTAAGAAATTTCTCTCTCTCTCTGACTCATGTGCCCAATGTCTGTAGAGAATGGAGAATCATGTGTCAAATCGTTCTTATCTGTTGAATAAATAAGACGTACTGTATCCCTCTTGTTTGTTTCCCTTTCTTTTTGATGAATACCCGTTAAAGTTGATGTACTGTGAAAAATATAGAAAACAATGTGCCCAGTAGGCCTTCATTTAGCATAGCCATTTTGCTCTGTATGTGGCATTCATGAATGAATACAAATGAATGATGGGTGTGACAAAGTGGAAAATTTGAGCTGAGAAACTATCTATACCTATTGGGAAATGTATTATTTTCCTCTTGGTAAAATATTAATGATTTTAGCACTCCAGGGTTTTAAACATTATAGTGGTTGAAAGCAACGATGCACCATGGTGTCATCACTGTTGCCTGCAATGTTTCAACCTCATCTTTTATGTACAAACATGAAAAACTTAAATCAATTACATATTTATATTGAATGAGGAAATGGAATACAGAAAACATGAGTTTATAAGTGTTGGAGCTGTGAGGTAATCTTCAGCAAACATAGATGTCAAAATATATACATGTATTTTTTCTATGCTTTCTTAATAATTAAAGATATTTTTGGGAGGTCAAGCTTGGCCCTTTCTTAAGGCCTGGTTACACAGTACATTAACTACAAGTTGGGTTGATACATGGTGCATTTTCGTAATCATTCACATGTTCATACATTTAGGCATTAACTTGTATGGGTTAGTGCATCATGTAAACAGGTATTAACACATTCAACGCGGGCACAATTTTCATTAAATTTGTCAAAATCGGCCGTTAAAATAAGAAAAAAAATAGAGGGAGGTTTCCGCACCATAACTTCCGTTCAAATACTGCTTTTTGCAAACAGTGCACATGGTTCGAAAGACAGAAGCTTGCTGAAGGCCATACACACAATCGGAAGACTCTAAAGAGGATATTAATCACGTACAGAGGCAGAGAAAGGGCTCCCCGCCCGACCTGCAGAACACGTCAATTGGCATGCTCCGCACTGAATGTATTAAGCCTTTATGTAAATGACATCTGGGCATTTCTAAAAAAATCAATTTGAAATCCCAAGCCATTGAATGTCTTCTTCAACCCTAGTAATGCCACTGAATCTGGCGGTTGGTATCTTCCAGCCAGTTCCTTTTCGTGGACCACCTCGCACTTCAAGCATTTTGATGGGGGTGTCTTAAGGCTTTCGCGGAAATTTGAACTTGGGACCATTTTATCAGTAGCAAAATGCTCCTCTCACCCTCCATGCTCCCCCTTGTGTCAGATTATTGAGTTATCTACTTGCACATACTACCCCCCAAGCCACCTAAATAGGTATGTAGTTATGGGGTGTTAGGACACTAGCCATTTACTCATAGAAGGAAATGCCCAAATGATATTACGCCTAGCATTTATTGAAGTCCTTGCCGGGATAAAGTCAGTGCAGGGGAAACTAATTCCCATATCTATCCATTTGGCAAAATGCCTCTTTTAATTTATCATTTCTGTCAGACCTGGAAATTTAGTGTGGTTATGATATGATGTTTTCCGTGTCACCCTTAAAGATATACTCAATTACTCAAGCAGTCTCAGCCTAGCGTGCATCGTGATATCTAGGTGGAACTCTGAAAGGCAGAGTTTCACCAGAGGTGGGAACAGCCCACAAATCTTGTGTGTGCAAAAAGCATGTTTGTCTGAAATTTTATGACCTAATATTCTACACACGTTTGGAATTCAAAACAAATATTTTTCAATCTATCACCCTCTTCAAAAATTTTTCTAAAAACTCATTAAGATTTTAACTTTAACCGTCTCATAATCTCCATAGAAAACATTGTGATAATCTGAATTTCTCATACTTCAAAATGTCTCAATACAATTCGTATAAATATTACAAATTTGAGTGCAAGTACCTACTGTTAAAAGTACAAATACTTTTCTATTTGGACGTTAATTAACTGAATGAGGGTGCATATTTAATAGCATTAAATTTTAATTATGAATCTACCAAATGAACTTCATATGCTACTTTCGTAACTTATTTACGAATGGAGTAGAGACCCACATTATCAATCTGAGGACAATTAACTAATCAAAATGGTGACGCTATGCATGAACGAATATTTGGCTGTGAACAAATTTTCACTCATGAAATGATCTTTTGACATTTTGCAACTTGTAATAAAGTTTTAGGAGGGTAAAAATAATCAAGCCTCAGTTTCATTGTTGAAACAATGTAAAAAAATTGAAAATGGTTCTGACCGGACCCAATGGTGGGATGAGGAGTAGCAAGAATTGCAGTAGTTCTGGTTTTAAATTTCTATCATGAATGTGTATCTGCTATGGGGAATTCTCAGAAGTATGCTCATATTTTACCATGAATCATTGCGCGATAGTGCATCCACTTATAGAACCAGTTGGTAAAGCTTTGAGAGCAAATAATTTGAGTTAATGGTCAAAAGTACAAGTATAGCAAAGTGACTATATTTTTTTTTGCTCATAAAATCAAAACTGATCCATCATTAAGAATATCAGGAATGTAATAGCAATGATAGAAGCAGTATTTATGAATACAAAATATTTGGTGATCTGATTAATTGTATGTAAATGCAAATAAGAAGCTGGCTGGTCCTTCAAGAGGAAAGGAGAAGGATGACATAAAGCTGAAGGCATGCCTTATGTGAAAGAGGAGGATGATGGAGACTTTTTAGTACTTATAGATGTATAGAAAAATAAATTAAGTGGTATATAAGTTGGATGAGTTGAGAAAACTGCTGGGAGCCATAATGAAAAGAGTGGGTTCCATGGAGCATGTATCAAGGCAGCTGATGATGAAATTCATGTTCTAAGGAACAGAGGTTGATTAAGGTTGGGTGGGGGTAGCTCTCGAAAGTAAGTTTTACTTCACCAGCTTAGCAAACAATGTCGAAGTGAAAAAAATTCGTAAAATTTCCAATGTATGTTTAATGCAAAATGTCATGTCTTTGATATCACAGAGAAAAGTATTGAATTTACCTATCAATTTTAGAAAATATATTTTCCCAAATTTATTATAATAGTTGTATACATTAAAGCCACATCTCTATCCTCAGACGCACTATCACCAAGGGTATTGCATACCACAAAGGCATCATGAAAAGCAATCACCCACCTCTCCAAAACAACAACCTTAATTCGATAAGTCTGCCTGTGACTGCAGTTAGGGTGGCTCCTACGTTTTCCAACTGATGCTGGTCGTTTTTTCAAAGGAATAAGATCAGCATCAGACAGGAAATTTTGTGGTCATCCAAATCAGTAATGCAGAGATTTAAATATAATGACAAACACTAGCAAGTAGGCATGTAGCCAGAAATTGCTTTATGAGCGGCTTGGGTAGTGTGCAGCTGGCATACCGTATATAGTCCCCCCTTTTTTTCCAAAAATGCCTGTGATAAAAGTAAAGGGGGGGACTATATTCAAACGCATTTTTTTAATTTTTCCCGAAACTGAAGCCTCAAAATTAGGGGGGGGGACTATATGTGGAGAAATACGGTACATAGCAAACTCCCAAATATCTGGGCTTCCTTCTTCTTCTGCCTTCCTCCCCACTTTGAACTTAACTAGTCGCAGTATAAACATGCCTGAGTGCAACGAAATCTCCAGTTCCCTTGTGCTGTATTCAATGACATGCGGGACCCCGGCAGTAATTGTGCATTTGCAATATGAAAAATAAATTTAGAGATCGTAGATAACATTTTTCTTGATTTACAAATGGTTAACCATTATAGAGTATTCTAAAATATATCGAGAGTTTTTTCCCGCCACTCATTGTATACCACAATGCTAGAGCAGACTTCCAAGTAAACTTGAAACATTCTTTGTCAGCAATTACGTAAAATAATTAAGAATCGAATAGAAGAATAAGCCAGGTTTAGAGTTGCATTAAAAAGTGCTTTTTCCATCCAATTACATATTTTATAACGATCGCAAAAAACATCGAAACTGATGCATGGGTAATTTACAACACAAATGATCCGCAGCCGAATAATCAGGAATCTGCAGTACTCGTGTTGTCATTCACATGCACTGGAAAATCATGCATTTATTAAGTAAAGATTTTATTCCAATGAAGAATATAATCTCCTATAGTTGCATTAAAATGCAATTCTTGCACATCTATATACAGGCATGTAGCCAGAAATTTACTTAGGGGGAGCTTGTGTGTTATGCAGGTCGCCTATACTAATATATTTCTTTCAATTCGTACATTGAAAAACAATAAATTTCATTAAATCGGCTATACATTTTGCATACATAATACTGAGAATTAAATTCAGGGTTGGTTTGTGGCTGACTTTATGAAATGTATCGAAATATTGAAAATAATGGAGTGTCAGAGGATAGTTGCTCTTTGATTCAGAAGATGTATTGTGGGTTGTTATTGCAAGAGAAAAAATTGTGGGAGGCTGGAGGCCCCATTGCCAGTATCTAGTGCCTGCCTTCAAAACTTTGGACGAAGAGGCTTCGCCTCCATTACAAATGACATAAAAGGTAGAAGCACTTTCTGTGACAAAGATGCCTCCTGTGACAGAGAAAAAACGTTTGTCAACCATGGGAACCAAAACATCTTACGGCTTAGAAAAATCAACAATGATGCTCAGCAAATGCAGGGGAAGGCCTTCACTCCAAAACTAAATACATAGCCTAAAAAAGTTTTAAATGAATTACACATTATGGAGGAGGCAAAATGGCTTTCATCGAAGTAAAGGATGTTCAACTAACAAAGACTTAAATATAGGAGGAAATATCAGTATGTCTTCGATTCTTGCTTGCACATGACTTTTCAAGAATTATTTATCATTTTCCAAGACATTCCATAACTTTCCAGGCACAATTAAATTCAATGAATTTCCAGGTTTTTTCTGAATACAAGTCACCATGTCTACAATATATCTACTAAAGGAGATTCTAATCATTCAATGCAAGCGTAGGGATAATTTTACGTTTGTATCAGTGCTCTTTCAACTAGCATTCAAACTTCCTGGAAAGAATCATGAAGTCTCCGAAAAATAGGCAAAGTAGCAACAAATTTCTGATTTCAAGTAAACTTCCCCGATTTTTCTAAGGTGGCTTTCAAAAACTTTGGACACTTCAATTTAAAAAAAGCAAATAATAAAGTATAATTCGCTCTAGAAATTTGAGAGGGAATAATACTTTCTTGAGAAAGATATCCAGTTACTGAAGTATTAACCATGGGATAGAAAAATATCCCAACAAAGTTAGAGCCTTTTGGTCAGCTAGAGAACCCATTTCCATTCTAATGGCACATTATTCTAATGTCAATATCATGATGAAATAAATTCAAATGCATCATATAGCGTTCCTTAATCATTACACAACTCAAGAGTCACCAGGGATGCCAACTTACAAAAAATATTGGGGGGCCCAAACCGGGGATCTTGCCCCGGGAAATTTTATAAGTAGTGAGTTTTAAGTTTTCTAAGTATTTTAGTAGATTCATATGATCAACATTAGAACCCAGATAACTCAAATCTCGATAACTGGACACTCCGGAGAAAATCGACAATCCTGACACATTTTTTTCTTACACCCATAACGAATTTTTGAGGGGGCTCAGGCCCCATGGAGCAGGCATCACTGAGATTCACAATACCCATACCTTCCCTGCTCCAAGAATAATCAGCACTGGAAACAAGAATGGGAGTCTATTAAGTAATATTTATATGATGCCTTTGAAACATTATACATATTATGTATTTTAAGCCGTAGCAGAAATGTCCAGCAGTTATCTCCTTTATTATATTTTTCCTTTACTCTCTAGCAGGGTCCATATTTTCACTGACAACCTTGGAAGAGTCATCCTTGTAATTAGAAACCTAGGAACATTAAATTCAAAACATGAAAGGTGCTAGCGTTAATTGACGTTTCAGCATTCTGCTGATATTGCAGCTTTGACTTATACACTGAAATAAGATAGGATTATGCATTTTGTTACACTTTCCCTCATAGAGAATTCAGTCTCAGTATAAAATTCAACGAAACTTATTTTCTTGTAGGTAGATAATGTAGGCAAAAACTTATTCAGAATACATAACCTCATCCCCCCCCCCCCAATAGAACATCCATAAGGTCAAACAGACACAATAAAAGTGTGACAGTTGGATAAATGAATTAATGTGCTCACAAAAACAGAAAAAAAGTCATAGGTATTTAGTTTATGCATTTATGTATATGAAAATAAATTCCTGATAACAAGTGAGTGCACTAGCTTTCATGTCATCAACAAAATGTGCATTCTATACAATCTTCAACTCTATAGTATTTAATAAATAGTTTTCAAGTTGGTCAAAAGAATACTATCATTTATCACTAGTTTCATTTAGATAAAAATATTTCTATGAATGTTAAAAACTAGACACATAATTTATTTCGAAGTTGACGCTTCCATTCCATTTCTTGCAAATAAGTTTCGGCAGAAGGTATCGAGAGTTAGTTATGATATGTATTTCAAGAAGCTGGATTTCTCTTCTTAAATCTTGAATTTTCCAATCCATTATTTTCCTTAGAAGGGGAGTTCATAGGGTCTCTCTCCATTCCAAATCCAAAATGGATGTTAACACTTTGAAAAAGCTGTAGTGCATACCAAAAAAAATGTCAGCTTTATCATCAAGACTGTGCTTAAGCCTGAGCATCAATATCAGTAATTGTTTGTAACATGGGTCATGGAGTATTGTGAAAATCATTTTTTCAACCAGAGATTGACTTATCTCACTATGACACAGATTACAGAGCACTAGAGTCATCACTGTCATGCAAACTTGGTGAAAATTTATCTTCAGTAGGATCTTTGCATTCCTACCGATGTTAAAATCATTGATGAGATGATATTGTACTATTAAAAAAATCTTGTATACATTGAAACTGGACAATAGTTAAATTACCATTCTAGATAACATTGTTCAGGTCCAAATTTCTTTTTACAGAACCAAATCATATGTATACAATTCAATGTTTATTTGCAATGTTTTTAAAATTCATGGTTTTGTGTCCACCCTGCACAAAACACAACAGATATTTATCCTGGCATTTTCTTAAATAACTTAAGAGATATTCACGTCGCATGTCATGTAGAGGACCTTATCTACATCAAAAACATGTTGGAATCCAAGTGATTTGTGACAAAACAAATATCCATTATGAATGATCTTCTGATATCAACCTAGAACACTCATGCCCAAAATATGTTTTGAGTTCAACACATGTAACTTTCAAAATTCAATTTCTAACGTGAAATGGAAATAGGAATGTTTTCTGATAATTCTCTAGGACGTCGTGATGAATAAAGGTCTTTTTGAATGATTATTGATGAAAAGCTCACGGATAATTTTGGCTAGTACATCTTCCATCAACGGGTGATAATACAATAAGTGAATTTGCAAGTGTAGAAATTTATTATTCTTATACATTGCACCTTTTATTGAAAAGTCCCATGCAAGAATTATTTCCTTCCTGGGAAAATAAGAGAGTCGATAGAATTGGTACACCATCTATGTGAGGTGATTTGTATGAACAAATTATAGCACATACACACATTCACAAAATGCCTGAGACTTTTTTTGGGACTGAATAACTGTTTACTGTGACTATAATGAAAAATATTCAAGGAAATGAATTACCTAGTCAATTTTTTCACAGTTTAAAACAATAGTCAATGGTTACAATATATTTATGGTTAAGATTAACATTTTGGATGGAGGTAAATAGGCACAGATTAATATTTTAAGGTAACATTGGGGACACACTATACAATATCATGATCATATGTATGAAATGGAAAGTTATGGAAAAAGAGGAAATTTGCATGTCAGATAACATTTTCAGTTTTCATTTCTTGTGCACCAGAAACGGAAATGAAAAGTCAATTTACTCTGTATTTTAGCTCAGAATAATATCTATTTACAGTTAGTACACCACAGAGGATGCTAGTTAAGTGAAAACCAGCAATTTTAGTCCCTAACTCCACATGGCATACTAAAATATGTACTGGTGATTGACCTATCCTTTGTGTTTTACATATCTACTGTCACACACACATTTTTATCTTTAATTTACAACAATAATTTTTTAATGTTTTTTACATACGTCCAAATCCACATTCTTCAAAGCATGTGAATAACACTGACCATTTGAACTGTTATAACAGCGGCCACATCATCTGCCAAAACAGTGGTTCAAACTTGACAGAGATCAAATTCAGGGCCTATCTTCATTTTGAACCATAAAGACTTCCCATTCCACGGCTAATGCACACACACATGAGAGTGTTGTCTGACATAATCTACTTTCAGAAATAAATCTACAAACGGACAGGAAAAGAAAAGCTTGCCATGAACGTGAGATAAACTTAAAAAAAGTCGTAATGAGCAAGCACCACCCCATCTCAACAGGATTATGAGCACCATTAGTATAAAAGGAATGACATCACCCTGCAGATGCAGTATTTTACAACCATCTCGCAAGGTTTCAACAACACCTTAGAAAATCTGGAGAATATACATTAATGAACGGCAGTGTTTTTCTAATTTCAGTAGTTTTATAAACCATTTATTCTCTGTGAAACTTAGGAAAATGCCCTCTAACGATGAGCAAGTAATTTTGGCATCTTTGTAGCTGTATAGAACATAGCCAAGGTGTACAAAGGGGTGCACAAGGTAATATGGCAATCAAATAAATTGCCAATTATAATTTAGAAACACCTACAGATGCCCAAAGATGCATCTATTTTTTCTTTTGATCAACATAACGACAGAACATACAACAACAATATTAATGGTTTTTACTTGATCTGAAATAATTAACCATTTAATATTAGAATCATTATTGCATAGAGAATGTGACAATTATCAAAATAATAAATAACTAATGCATTTAAGCACACTTTGAGCAACCAAGTAGCCACTCATTAACAGTCACATTTTAGCAATCACTAATTTTCAAAGTACATATACGGAGACTCAACATAATTACAGTTGCATTACTGAGAAAAAACAAATCAGCAGAATGCTTTTGTCTTGAATACAAATTTTGTTTGAGAGAGAATTGGAGGACAAAAGGTAGTAAAAAACATGAAACAGTAACAAAAATAATAAAAAGTACAAGCCAACATGATTCAATCTAAAAAAAATAACCAAAATAGCCAAGTTTTATGGAAACAAGCTATATATAAAAATTTCACATGCACACCACTCATTAATTAAATTATTCCACTTTTTCCTCATTAAATATTTTAGCTTTGCATTTTCAATATATCCTAAGTCCTCATGCACCTATGGAAAAAATATTTGCATCCTATGAGTACTTCTGTACAGGTTCTTTTAATTGGATCCATAATACCAAGAACATGATAACAAAAAGTATCAATCAAACACTAATTTACAGTTTCAAAACATAACACCTTACTTAAAGGTGGCAAGAGGATAGGCCCACTTGCATGCCAGCCACTCTAAATTGCAGAAGAGCCAATACACATAGCATGGTAAGAAATGCAGTACAGGTCCAAGTTTACTAAATTATCCTCTTCATAAGAGAATTTTTTTCAATGGTATCCACCACATTCCTCATAGGCCGAAAGAAGTACCATGGAAAATAACTCAGCAACCAATGAATATATACATCGACCCATATGTGGGCCGAATAGGAAAGATTGTTACTTTGCTAAAATTGGGAGAAAATGACAAACTCAATTAGATACAAAAATATATATACGTAGATCCTTTTTAAAAGATAGATACAGTTGAGTATCCAACGGAAGTAGGTGGGATGAAATGAGAGTAACAATGGCAAATCTTTGAAATCATATTTCCTTAATAGAATTTCATATTGACCTAAAATATTTGGGATTTCTGTAAAATAAAAAAAAAACTTTGTGAAGGGAAGGTACAATAATGTATCTTGTCATAATAAATTACAGCCCTAACTATTATATACAAAAACAATTAACCATTCAAAGAGCACACCTATCACTTAATACACACTGGTAATGCTCAATTTCTCTTTCCCATAATTTTGTTGTCTCTAGTCAATTAAATTAAAAGGATAACCTGAGTCCTCCTTCAAGAGTCCACTTAATGAATTATACACAATCGAACTGTAATTCACCAACTTGACATCACCACTGCAGAATCACAACCAATGTACTTCAGAGTTCACTCCCATGAATGTCTTGTGAAATAACACGTAAAAGGACACCGTGACATCTACTAACAGCATCAGCAACATAGCTGATCACAAGTCCAGAGTCATTAATTTGAATTGCCAAAACACAATTTCAACTGGGTTACACCTTGGGAAATGGAGGAATCCATCTTCCCAATTTTCCCCAAACATTCAGGCCCCTCTCTCCTTTCACTTTCCACGTATTTTCTTAACATACTGACTCAATTTCCTTGTACGCTACTAGGCTTAAGCTAATGCAACAAATAGGCACCAGTATTCCAAATTGATACAGACACGGTTTTTAGGAATCAAATTGATGCAACTTGTACCATTAAAGAAACAAATAAACAGCAAAAACAATGTATGGAGAAGAGCCCAAAACCAAAAAATTAAATGAAAACTTAAAAATTACAGAAAACAAATGTGACTGCAAGGCCTCCACACCAAAATTGTATCTTACATTAATAGTGATGGACGTTCCTCGTTTGACAGGAGGGCTGGCACATAGTTTTGACTTGACCCCCCTTTTCTTCCTTCTCTCCAAATGCATTTCACCACACACTAGCCAAAATTTACACAAGCACTCATTCACGCACATTCACACGTCTTTTCTCTACAAAGCTTAGTCCCATGACTGGGCAAAAAGACGCCTACTTTCCCACTACCCTTGGCAGATAGCAGACCCACAGTTCATACACTTACAAAGGTCTCTGCTGGGGAAAAGTAAGGCTCATGACCATATTCACTTGTGATGGGAGGAACACTCGGGCAGGTACCAGGCTTGGGGTAAGGAGAGTGGTCAGTCTTTGAACCATTTACACTTTAATTATTTCCACGTGACCATTTAAGTCATTTTTACCGAAACAAAGGGCGCGATAACTATCTGACTTGAATGAAGGAGAAAAGAAGAATCCACTTTGTGCCACCAATATGGATGGCCTTTCTGCATCAAGAGAATCTAGTCCATCCATGACAGTAGAAAAATAAGTCTTAAGAGTCAACTGCACATGGTGATGAAGCTACAGGGATTCTTCAAAAGCAGCCATCAAGTCACTCTGCAAATTCATATCGATTTGGCTGGCCATCTGAAAAAAAGAGATAATTACTGGTAAGTTACGGGCATCATATTAATTATAGATGAACACCCTGGGTGGGTCTTCTGTATTTCTGAATAAAATTGACCACATTTGGCCATCAGTGGCCATCGTTGAATGTCTCATTTATTGCTCAAGGTTACAACCATGACATGATGGAAATCAACTGTTCCCGAAGAAGTGAGTCCTTTAAGTGAGCCACCACAAGCCGCCAACTTATTTGTACAATGTCAACATTGGGCTAAATTTGTGATGCCATCCAAATTTGAGCTCAAATTCGAAAATACAGATTAACCCCCTTGCTACCTTTAGGTAAAATTTCCTCACATTATTACTTGCTTAACCACTATGATCCAATACAAAAATTGTATCACCTGAATTAGAAGACATATACAGTAGAAGTCCGGTATAATGAGTGCTCATAATCCCTAGGATATAACTCTCTAAATAGAGCGTTTGTTATATCCCATGTTGAATTAACCCATCCAATATAAAAAACAATAGCTAATATTTACTCAGCAGTGCATCGCCCTCATGAGACATCTATCGTAATACTCAGTGTATGCCAAGGAAGGAACTTTTTGGCCTCACTGTATCTGATTTAATTTACATGTAAAACATAGGCCATTTGGTGGCACAAAGGCTAACACTTGCCATAACTTGATTCTTGCAATATGCTGTACTCCCTATACCAGACTTCCACTGTATCTCCAAGATTGATAGTTCAATTTTAGTAGTATAGCCAATAGTATAACCAAGTACATCAAATTAAAGCTCATTTATCTTTATGTTTCCTGATTGCATTAAAATTTGTTCAATGTTAATATTAGTTCCCTCAGAACCAGAATTTCAGTGTATTATTCTGGCTACCCATATGCATCAAATTGCATGAGTGGCAAAGACAATGAACAAGAAACAGTAAGAGGCTGACTCAAGTTTGTTTTTGATGCTAAAAATGTGCAATTTTTACATAAATCGGTACATAAATTATTATTCTGGGATGAAATCATTTACAAAAAAGTAATGACGCAATTCCATTTTATTTGCCAATTTCTCAGTTTAATCACATAACTGAAGTAGTCTTTAATATGGATTAAATAACAGCTTCAAGTAAAAATTATCTTATTGGGTCCCCTATTCATGTACAGGTATGATTACCATACCTGTACATGAATAGGGGTCTTTCACAAAACAACTTCTCAAATTAAAGTGCAATATAATACATAACAGGTATGGTTACCACAATTACAAAACCAAAAACAATTAACTCTTCCATATGCCATAGCACTGTATAGTCGCCGGTTTAATGAGTGAGTGCACTTTCACCAAGTGATCATAACATCATGATCAACAGATCATTTAAACTTGAATTGCACAATCCTTTTTGCCACCTCTTTCTAGCAGTAACGAGAAAAAAATATTATTTTTTTAGATGGGTGAAAGTATCTTCCTTCATCATTTCTGGCTGATCAGACCATAGTGTTACATTATAATAAGAACTTGTGAATATATATACGCAGCTGCTCCGGTCAGCAATGCCAACCATATGATAATTTTTTTATCAAGGCCAACACACAGATTTGATTGGGAGGCTGGATGAAATTATGTGTTGGGCTGGATGTGGCCTGCGAGTAGTTCTGTACGAGAGTCTCGTCTTGATATCTTGATCGTCAAGACGAGACTTGAATCTCTCAGCATTGCTGGGATAAGACTCTTGGCACGCCTAGAGTTTCGCCTAAGTCAGGAGCCTGGACAAGATTCAAGAAGTCTTACCCCTTCGACACTTCTTGACACCCCGACGAGACTCAATAGTCATATGAGCATATAATTTTGATATACAGATATTAAGGGGCTACATCAATGTTTCTTACTATAGTAATACAGTAGAACTTGTTTAGTACGTTTCTGAAGGGACCACAAAAAATGAACGTACTATCCAGGAAAATGTGCTAACCAGGCAAGTAGATAATAACAATTGGGGTAATTGGACTCCGTGGAAAAGTCGTCATAATTACTATTACTTCCCGAAGTTCTCGTAGGATCGCCTTCCTGAACTCTTTCCACATTAAAAATTAAGAAAATGAGCATCGCATTGCAAAAACAGTACCATGTGAATGAAAATAACAATATTTCATAGATTTCCCTGAGACACTTACATAAAAACAGCATCATTCTCCCGTGATTTGTCATTTCTATGTTTTAAGAGGACAAGTTAAGCTATGTAATTTCTTCTTTCTCACAGCTTACTCGAAAAATATGATGATAACTCAAGAGTATATCACATGGTTATTTTAAAACATCATAAAAATTGGCAAAACTTTATTTACCATAACTCCGGCCAACCACCTCTATAAGTACCTTGTGACAAAGGATTTAAGGTCTTGTGTGTTTCTAATAGATTGGCACAAAAACCTTCTTTACAGCACTTGAAAGTCATACTTACAGCTTCTCGTCTTCTCCTTTCCTGCTCCCTTAATCGCTGCCTTTCTCTCTCTGCCGCAGATTTGTCTGCCCCACCAGATGGTGTGTTTGGCATTGGAGGACCCACGGACCCAGGAACTGGAACTCCTGTAGCCCCAGGGATTCCAGTACCGGCCACAGACACAGGACTTGGAGCCTCCTGATTTGATGGTGTCAGAGATGGAACGGAACTGACAGAAGGAACAGTGGACAATGAAGATGGTCCTTTAGCACCTGACGACAGATCATCAGACCGGGATGCCTGCTGTTCGGCCACAGCTTTCCTGCGAATAGAATTTAAACTGTTGGGGGCCCAACAACATGTGCCCAAGCTTCTTTTAACAACAAAATTCATCACCCGTCCATTTTTTTCTTCCATGCAAATCTCAAAAAAATTACACGAATCCACCAGAAGTAACTCTGCTGAAACAACTTAAAATTACGAGGAGGAAATAAGAAATGCTAAAATTACACTGGTCAACAAAAACATATATTTTGGTAACATAAGTAAAAGACACTTTCCTGAATGTAATTTTTGCCACTGAATCCAAGTGTAACCATATAAACTGCAATTACTCATGCAGTTAAACTTACTAGAATAAACTTACAATACTCATGCAGACCCTTAATCAAGGAGCTAGGCCTTCTGCCACTGCCTTGCATTTATATAATGATTACTGTGTTGTACATCAAATCTAATATCATCAGCTTTCCCCTTAATAGTGACCATCACTCCCATCACACAAGATGCAAGCAGGACATACATTACACTACTACAAGGACAAACTTAAACAAACTGGGCCCGAGGGAAATGGGGGCACGACTTTATAATAAACTCCCTGCTGATGTAAAAAATATTAAAAAATTTAATGCTTTTAAAATACAATTAAAAAGGTTCCTTCTTTCAGGTTCAGATTACTCTTTGGAGGAATACTTACATGAGTTAAGGGCTTGATGGAATGTTATACAATGTGATTTTTTTTCCTTTCTTTGTAATGAGTGATTATTATATGTGATGTATATGTACACTGATTTTATGCTTTGTGAAGTAACTTATGTTTTTGATGGACGTGCCTTATACCTGTGCAAATGTACCTTGTCTTTTGGGCAAATAAAACATATTATTATTAAAGAATTAAGAAAGTTTTCCTCATTTGATTCCTTATTACTAACACAAAGTCAGAATTTCTTTTTTAATTCCAGAATGGCCGTGAGAATTTTCTTTCATTTATTGTTATCTTTTGCGGGTTGCTGACTTCTTTTTTTAAATATCAGCGGAAAATCTTGATCATACAAGGATCCTAGCAACCAAGAGGTATCAAAAATTAATACATTTTTATCTTTGTGAAACTTCTCCCTCTGCTCATTACTGCCCCAACTGCAAAGATTTTGGGCTTCCACATGCAGAATAATTTAACTGATCAGCTGTGGTAGATATACCACAAGCCTTCCACGCTGCGTGGGAAAGTTTGCCAAGGAGGCCTTAGCTTCTTTTCTCCTAGGGGGGTCAGAGTGGTTAAAAGACCCTTGCAATCCCCTCCCAACCATTTTACCATGGACCCACAGGGAGGACCCAACCCACTAAGGGAAGGATTAGAGGAATTTCAGATAATTTAGTGACATTATTTCATGGGCCATAATTTATACAACTAATATGAGGTGAGTTCAATAAGTAATGCAACACATTTTTTTACAACCACTGTTGGTTGAAAAAAATTTGGCATTTCTTGTGGAACATTTTCAAGCATTGCCGCTTCTTCTCGTATAGTTGCATTGACTTCCAATTGGTGACTGCACTATACGAAGCTGTTAAAATGCCGTCTGTAACCAAAATGCGTTCCAAACAATGTGCAGTGATTGAGTTTCTTCTGGCGGAAACCAGGGTAACTCACATATTCATAGGTGCTTGCAGTATGTCTAGAGTGATCTGGCAGTGAACGAAATCATGGTGAGTCATTGGGCAATGAACGATTCATCATCGCAGCTACAGGGATGATGAAGAAGTTATTGATGCAGAACAACGTTGGCTCTGGCATCGAACAGTCGAATCGATACCTCCACTACATAAATGCTCAACAATCGCCCACCGAATCAAATCCGCTCTTCTAGGAGCCCAACAATGAAAATCCGTACAGTTGGCAGTAGCCGGAGCAACAACACTCATCTCTGAAGCTTGAAGAATTGGAGGTGAGTGTTTGTGCTCTGGCTACTGCCAGCTGAGCAGATTCGTATTGTTGGGCTACTAGATGAGCGGATTTGATTCGGTGGGCGATTGTTGAGTGTTTCTGCAGTGGAGGTATCAAAAGGTACAGGCATGCAGGCCCAGCCTTCAAGGTGTCCTCAAGCCATAGCATTGAATGGAGATTATGTTGAAAAATAGCATCATGTAGCTAAATCACTGGGAAATAACATGGTGTATTTGAATGCTGAATAACACAATCCCCGTTTCAGAAAAAAATGTGCTGCATTACTTATTGAACTCCCCTTGTAATATTTGAAGTTTAATTGTAATCTTCTATTTACTTTGTAGCCAAGGAAAATCAAGAACATTAAATACCAAGGAAATCGTTAACATTTATTCATATTGCTCAAAAGATTTCTATGCACCTGGAAGGACAGGCTTGTACCGCCAATGGTATAGAATGCGGCCTTGTGAAGTGAAGTGAAGAAGTGAAGATCTAATTTGGGTAAGTGGGGAGGGTTGACAATAGCTCTTCTCATGAAAGAAGGTGAAAGATGTATGATGAGTTTAAGCAATACAGATAATAGGGGCCTGGGAGAAGAAAAGATGGCCAAAGATTCTTATGTGTTTTCCTATAGTCACCGGTACACTCCTAAATGTATGTTTCCCACAGCTGATGGGTTAAAAGAAGTACAGTGGAACCTCGATAAAAGGACACCCCACGGTGCACCAATAAACACTCGCTATAGCGAATTGTTGCTTTACCGGAGGTGGTGCAAATAATAGCCAATATACCTCATATTACTCCTTTATTTTTACTTTCTCGCTTGGACGTGTTTGGTGTTTTTTTGGACATGGTGTGTTCCATCAAATGCTTTCTATTCATGCAACTCATGGACGTGCGGGTATGCTGACAACTGCTTTCTGCCGCCCGAGGAACAAAAGAAGATCAAGCATTCGCGAATACTAATGCCACAATATTTTCACCAAAATTAACTACTTATTTATCGAACGACAGTTTACCACATAAATTTGAGACTGAGCACTCCATTAACTCCATTTCTAACAGATCGCTAGCGATTACAGAGATTAAGGAGTCTTGGTGTAAGTTTTTCCGGCGGTGAAACCCTCGCTATGGCGAGAGCCAACACCAAAAGGGCCTCGTAAAAACGAAATTTTTAACATGCTCATTATAGGATCAATTGACGGTGCATCGGCTATCTCTCGTAATAGCGGGGGTCTCGCTATAGCCCGTACTCGCTTTAACGAGGTTCCACTGTAATCGAATTTTGAAAAATAGATTTTTTATGATTGATGCTAGCTTTTAATTTAATAGTGAAAAAGATCTTAGAGAAAAATGGTATGTGGTGGCAACTTCATTTTTAAGTTGTTGACTACTTTAAAAAATAAATAATCCATTTATGCTACGAAAAATGTGTGAACTATTACATTTATGTATCAAAGGCACCTAGAGCACATTAAATAAACCTGACAACAGGAACAAGGTTATTAGTAGTGATGGGTCGGTTCGATTCCTCGATTCTCGGCCAAGAACCGGAATCGAAAACGAGTACTTGCCAAGGCGAAAAATCGATTCCGATTCCAGTAGTACTTCAAACAACAAAATAAACGACCGCGTTTCCAACAGTCATTTGAATTTTCGCGCCACGTAATCGTAATAACAAAACACATATCTTCTTGGGATGTGCGAGTACTCAAAAATTCAAGTCGATCGAGTAGTTAGTACTCGACTCGAGCGTTTCGAGTCGCATTACGAATGTCGAGTCGAGTAGTTAAGGTTACAGTGCTTTCGAGGCTAGTAAATCCAGCAATCTGCCGACAGGAAGCGCTATCATGAAACTCATGTAATAATGCAGTTTTTAAAGCCGATAAGTCATTCTAATGCCTTGGCCTGGTAGTTTCAGCTTGCCGAATACACTATAGTTGTCGACGTGGGCGCCGAATACCTTTACGCCAGCCGCGGCGGCCGATCGTCTTCCTACCCGGAGCACACTGGTCTGAAATCGGAAAAAGCTGGAATAAAGTCCAAAATGACCTTTTTGGGGATAGAGACTTGAAACTCAGCATAAATACTCATACATCATTACCAAATATTGCTTTATATGCCATTTCACATAAATACGAACCTTTAGTGAGATACAGAGGCCCAAGCATGACCAATTTTTCAATGCCACGCGAGATATCGTTTTTCCTCAAAAAATCTTTGAATTTATCCAAGTGGTTTTGCGTTGGTGTGAGTTTTATGGAATATAAAACGCAATATTCCTTTGATCTGGTGCTTTGCCTATACTTTCAATGACTTTCGAAGATTTTGGCTCTCATCTGTCGGGTTTTACAACGCAAAATGGCCGACCCGTTTTTCACGTGAAATTTGACATAAAGTAGACATTATCTTTCGTTTACGAAAAATATAACTCGGAAAATTTGAACCACAATATAAAGTAGAGATTTATAAAGAGTACTAATAAGAAATCTTGAAAAAAAAGTTTGCGACGAAGGAAATAAGAGCGATTTTTCAATCGCGCGTCAAGGCTGAGCTACACGTTGCGGAACTTTAAGGCTCGGTAACTGAGGCCGATTTTTCAAGTTTTTTAAAACATTAGTCTTGAAAATCGTCATTTAAAGCATAGATAATCGTCTTTATAGACTTAAAACACTAAACTGAGGATGTTAAAAAGGATTATATATAGATCGACTTGACCATTTAGCGCATTACTCGAGTGAAAATACTAAGGATTGGGTATTTTTTGGAACCATCCCACGCATAAGAAATATGCCTCGGGTATTGAAGTAAAGTGAAGAGATTAAGTCAGCATGCTTAAGAGAGAGAAAAAAGAACTATTTCCGTGAAAGGCAACAACCGATACCCTTTTTCCCTTTCCACCTTCGCCGAGGTGAGTCGCGCGGTAGGGGGAGTTTTCACACCACAAGGCTCTTTTAGCCTTTTTTATTACTGCGACCGTCCGATGTGATATTCATTTGTAGCGTTTAGTTTCTTTATTGAACTTAAAAAAAGCAAGAGATTTTAAGGTTGATTAAATGACGTGAGAAGTATAGCATTTTTTTTGGCTCTACAAAACTAAAGTTTAGTTCTATAGTTGTTCGCTTCGACCACTTGAATTCCATGAAGATTCAAGATCCAAAAAATCGTTGATATAATTTTTAATAAAAATTCCAAAGTCTCCGAAATCTTGCAATTTTGGTGGGAAAGTACTTGCCCAATAACACACATGTGTAGCAAAAGGCAATTTTCAGGCAGGCAGTAATACTGTAACATGGAGACGTCAAAACCTGCTGGCTGAGCATGTAGAATAATTGGTTTTTCTGCTTGAGAATTTGAAAGGGCCAAATATTACATGATTCATATACGTAGTATGTAATCTTTATTACAGCTATGAAAATTTCTGTACTCAGGTATGTTCTGTTTTGAAATTAAGCTATTAAATTTTAATTACATAGTGATTATTTGAAAGATGCTTTTGTCAACTGACTCTTTCACAGAGTAATATTTTTAGAAGTGGTTTTCTTGTTGCCTGGAATTAAGTGATATTTTTCTTGGAGCCTATGGCATCAGAATCGATGGAATCGGTATCGGTAGAACCGGAATCGAAATGTCAGAATCGGAATCGGGATCGGAATCGATAAAATTTTGGAATCGACCCATCACTAGTTATTAGGTTTTAAAAGCTTCAATTATCTCCTGATTTGTCTGGGATATCATGTCAAAATTATCCCAGGAAAGAGTTGTTCACTTCATCTCAGTAATATATTGTCCAACAGAAGGTTGAAAAAAAAAATTGCTCAACAGAAATAGAGAATTGAATATGTAAGTTTCTCATCAATTCATAAGGTTAATTTCATCTTTTCCAAGGACGACAGAATTATTGACATCACCCACCTTGCTTTCTCCAGGGCATCTTCCTCTTCTTTTTCACGTCTCCTTTCATTTTCCATCCTCAGTCTCTCTTTCTCCGCTTGTTCTTTCTGATGCCTTCGCAATTCCTGTTGCTCAATGAGGGCTCGTTGCTATAAAAATCAAAAAAGATCAAAATGGAATGCTGTCACACCTTAAAATTTTACTTAAATAAGGCACACAAATATTATTGGTAACTTCATTACAATAATCTCGAATGAATACAGGGAGGACTGAAAGAAGAAGAGAAATACATGATGAATGCATTTATAAAAGGGTTGAGGTTTTTTTGACAATTACAAATAAAAGTAACAAAACTACGGATTTCTCTAAGTTTGATACACGATTACTATTTGCAGTATAAATGCAGCGGGATGCCCACTCATAGCAGTTAATTTAGCGTGCCCTTTGGAGCGAAAAACCCCATGAAATCTTTTCCATGTTCACCTCTGAGGTACCAACGCCATGGCACGATGCTTAAGAGTAAGAAATGCAAACAGAGGCATTGTTAAAATACGTCACTAAGGAAGAAACTCCCCTGCCTTCCACTTAATTTGTGACCTGGGGTTTCAGATGACTGACTCACACTGAAAACCAATGCCATTCAGTTCCCCTTGGACTTACAACCGGGATAGAGGGGGGAGGAAGGGGGGCTGATGCTAACGCGTGTTGAAAAAAGAAAAATCCTGTGTTGCCTACATCCAGGTAACTGATCTATTCACTGGAAATATTGTTCATCCGGAATGCGTCTGGTCCAAAGCTTTCCAGATTATTGATCTTCTACATCAGAATGACTGCACATCTTATCATCAAAAGGAATGCAAGTGCTGGTCCAAATTGAAGAGGCCTTCAACTTCATAATACACTGTCAGCTGAGCTTCAGGCTCAAAGAAAAGCAGCTGCATTTCAGACTAATCTACCAAGGTATATCATATTAACATTATTTTATTCCACTGATGAATTTTTAAACATGTTTTTGCACTGTATCCACAATACGTATTTGGTTTCTTTCGCCTGACGTGTGGTATATCAGTGTAACTTTGTAGCTAATCTCTGAACAAATCTAGATCTCTGGACAAATAATCATCATTATTGTTATTACAAACAATGCATACACACCCTGTGAGCTTTCTCCTTGGCTTGCTTCTTGAACTGTTGAAAGCTTTCCATGGCAGATTTTAAGGTAGACGTAGGAGTGGGATTTGATGGGGAGTTAGGCCCCATTGGCGTAGAAGGGAGGGAGGGAGCAGACGATGCATTAGTGGATGATGATGTCACTGAGGAAGCTACTGCTGCTGCCAAGGCAGGAGCAGCCGCAGAGGAAGAGGATGCAGAAGTCGGCGCACCAGTGACAGAAGATGAAAGTGATGAGGCAGACCCTGTGCTGTTCGTTGATGCTTGGGCAAGCGATGACCAAGAACTGGCATTTCGTAGGTTCTGCAAGGAAAACAAACCATGGAAGGACATTTTGTGAGATTCGGAAAAAACAGGATCCACCAATAAAGTGTGAAATTAAAAATGTTAATAAACTAACCACCTTGTACAAATAAAGATTATGATTGGAAATGATGTTACAACTAAAGCATTGAATTTGCATTGAGTATTGTAAACTTTTACCAACAATATAAGGGTATTTACAACACTGACAAGGCAATCATTTTGCGAACATTTCATCTAGTTTGTACATGGTACTTCAATTTGTACACATAATTTCATAAACATAAAAATTATTCACAATAAGCCATCTAGTAATCTTTAGAGCAAGTAACATCAGCTAACCAGCAATTCATCCGCAGATGACAAAATTAGCCAAGGCTAAGGATTCCATTTTTATTAAAACATGACTAAGAGTTAAATGGACAAATAAAACTGGACCTAATGAAGCATTTAAAAAAAAAATAATTTTGTCAAGAAAAACTGTATTCACTTGGACCATCATTCTCCTTCCAGTCTCATTCTTAGCAATACTCGTATTTATAAGGATTGTAAAAAAAAAACTTGACTAAAACAGCTTGATAAGTACATAAAAACCACAGGAAGATCAACAGGAATCCTGCATAGCTCTCCATTATTCCCTATTATTAAAAATGATGATTTAATCATTTCAGTAAAGAGTAACTCGATTTTCTCCAACAAAATTCTAGAAGTTATAACATAAAAAAATCTGCTTACATAGCAATTAACAAGTGAACAAACTGGCAACATTAAAAAAGGAAAATTTAAACCTTTTGTTATAATTTTCTTCTGCTTACAGAATTAATTTCATTGAATACTTAAGAAAAAGTATACCTTATTTTTGAATGCTGATGCAAAATTAGCAGCTGGATTTGGCTTAGGAATCTCAGGTGTAGATGTGGGCTTTTTTTCAACCGCCACAGAGTTGTTCATTAGGCCTGAAAAATGTAAGAATAACATCCTTATTAGTCAAATTATGACAAGGTAATTATAACAATCATGCAACTTGGAGATAAGGAATCTAAATTTCACTTCCTCAGAAGGATTACTTCACATAAGGTCCAAGTAGGATATTTCCACAGCAGTCTAAAACATGTTATATCAGTCTAACAGTTTTTACAATTTCCAACATTTTTTTATTTCTGATGCATGTATCTATTTATTTTCAGAAAATAATGAAATTTCATACATATCAATCTTGAACACAGTGCAGATTTACTTGATAGATGACGAAGATAGTACCAAAAAGAAAATACACCCACTTACAGATAGCATTCACAAAATGCCAACAAATAAATAGATGACGAAATGACATGCCAATCCATAAATGTCGATGCAAAGTGAATGCAATGCTTAAGTATGAAAATTTGCCACTAAGAACCTGGAAATTTACTCAAATATAAACCTATACATCCTTAGCTTTTTTAAAGCTACTTTTGGATAGTTAAAAGCATGTGAATATATATTACTTTATCTTCGCAGATGAGAAAAATACTTTTATTCTCAATTATATATGCATACAAAAGCAAAGTAAACAAAATAATGATATCATATCAAATGGGTTGGTAAATTTGAATCCCCTAAGAGACCATTTAGAATGAGATGCTCAAATACCAAAAATACAAAAATGCATACGAAGGGTGAGGAAAAACCTCCATTTGACTCATGCAGTAAGGACAGCTTTCCCAGATTTATTTGACAGTTTCCCTTTTACAATCCTCAACAGTGGCCACCCAATGCAATGATTTCATGGAACTCTAAAGGAAATGCATCAAAAGAAAAACTAACCTTCAGTCTTCGGTGCCGAGGGAATGGGAGGTGGAGTGGGTAACGCAGGCCTATCTTCCTTTTTCACCAATGGAGCAGTGCTGTTGGTTCCTAAGGAGAGTCCAGTGGTTGGTGCTGATATTGCTGGAGAAGGGGCTTTAGGCAGTAGAGGTGCTGGTGATGATTTTGGGGGCAGAGACACAGGGGAGGACGTGGCAGGAGGGTCTGGCGGCTCCACTTTGATGGGATTCGTTGGTGCTACATGGTGTATGGAGTTGGCGGGGGGAGGTATGCTGCCCTGCGGAAGGGATGGAAGGGGTGCTGCTGCACCCACAGGAGGTGATGGCACCTGGTCACCAGCACCTGCCTTGCCAATTGGTGTGGGGGGAACTGTTGGAACGGACGCCACTGAGCCGACTGTTGCTGCTGCAACATGAGGCACAACTGGATCAACAGGTTCCTTCTTCATTGGAAGATCTTAAAGAAAAAAATTTTCATGGATTATATATTAAACAAGGTCAAGAAAAGGAAAAAAAAATAATAATAATTTTCATGGATTGCAATTAAGGCATATTGCTGTATTAAGAGGACACATGCCTCCAGCTTGATCAGTCTTTTTTGGTGACAAAATACTCGCTTAAAACTTACTCAATTACCATGAAAATTTCAGGGCATGTAAAGTATAAGTATAGGTATACATTTGCTGGTATCTCAAATTCGGTAATTTTAGTTTTTTATTATTTCATCAGGCAAAGATTAATATTTGAGATGCAGGAAAATATTGAAAGGGTCAACTCTGCTCACCCAGAAAATGTCAAGCTGATAGCTTAACTTTTACAAATGACAGAATCTGTAAACTAATAAACTGAGCCACCTGCATGTTAAACGATCCACGGTCCAGGGAATTTAACCCGCAATTATGGGTTTGGCAGGCAATCATCTCATAGCTTTACCAAACAGACACAGAGATAGAGATTCAACTCAGCTAAAGCACCTCCAGATATCCATTTCACATAACTTGACTTTATTTGGAAATGGGAAGAGCAATATTACACAGTGCATCAATATTTATAGCTAATACAAATCCAGCTGATTGTGCTCTAAAATACCAAAAAGAAACTTGAAAATGTATTGTTGCAGCATAAGTTTAATGCCTTCACATATGAGTTTCACTCTCCAAAGGATGGATATTGAGTAATCTCTGATATAGCATTATAATGTGATCCAATAGCTCCATATCTGCAGATAGATAGCCATCAATGCCATTAACTTTGAACAGATGGACAAAGCGTGAAAATAGTAAAACACAGTTTACTGCCTCACTTCACAGTCTTTTTCAGCAAAATCTGACACTAAAAAGGCTTTCGTAAAGCAACCTCAATACATAGCTTAAGGGCCGTATTCTTAGTCGACCCTGGATACGTCATCAGCCCCTACATAAACCGATCTCGCCCTACATACGCCACATCAAGCCTTACATATGGCCGTTTTTGGAACTAAACGGGCCCTACTTGATGTAGGGTAGATGAACCAGTCCTACACCCTACAAAAACAATATGCTCCGTCATAAATTTTCGGTCGTCTTTTCTTATTTCGTAGTTAGTTCCATTACACCACCAGAGTGTAAAATTAGCACTGCGCCATCATCTACGTCATCTCAGAGAATTTGACGACGGAATTACCCCCCACCACTTATGTAGGGTCGACTGAGAAACGCATGTAGGGGCCTTTTGTTATGTAGGGTCCACTAAGAATACGGCCCTAAGTCTTTTCTAGTTCAACTGCTAACTATAAGTGATTATAGTTTCACTAGAAACATCATTAAGATTTTATCAGAAACTAGGGATGGACGGATCCAGTATTTTTTTCGGATCCGGATTCGGATCGGATCCTTGATTTTGGAAGCGGGATCTTTCCGATCAGATATTTTCGGATCCAAATGCATTTTCAAATTCCTGCTATTAAAAGAAGTAATTATTCAAGTTTATTCTGGTTATATGAAATCAAATGAATGCTTTTAAGATTTTCATGCACATTTTAATATTTTTATAAATTAAAAATTATTTTTATAGGCTTTAAAGTTGTTTTTTTAGAAACATCTTTACATGCTCAGGACCTAAACTGTTACGCTTGGATTTGGAAATGAAAATAGGAAAAATCTGCTGATAAACCACTGACCAGTGGCGTAGCGAGAGGGGAAGTCTGGGGGCTCCGGAACCCCCAAAATATAAAAATGCAATTACTTTCCTTCGTAAAAGGAAACAAAATATTGAAAAATCATGAATTTAAAATAGAATTCTTTGAAAAATGAAGTTTTTTATTATTATTAAGGGTGTTAAAATTAGTTTGAAACCCTCTACTTTGTACCCTGTTGTTTAAAAATTTTCCCCCTGGTTTTGGACCCCCCTAATGAAATTCCTGGCTACCACACTGCCATCGACTGAATTCAAAATTTCCTCACGCATATTTCCCCGGAATTTTGTGTTTTTCTCATCGCAAACCGACTTGCGTTTCACCCGAAAATGCTTCAGTTGCGGTGAAGTGGATTTAGCACTTCCTTGCGATAATTTCATGCCACTGTGCACGCACATGGCATACATTGGTTCTCCTTATCTCAATAGAAATGTTTCTACACAATGAAAGACATTTTTACCAGTATATCATTAAATAAAATTGCAACTGCGCAAGCAGCAACACAATTAACAGTATTTAAAACAGCATAAACGTCATGTGCGATGAGGTGCTCAACCGCTCAGCATGAGGAAGGGGTGAGCAGCAGAAGCACGTAAAGGAAAGGTGGAGGGGAAGGAGCGTGTTCCCTCCGTATTTCAAGCAATGAGGCTACAAATGAGGGAGTCAAGGACGAATAAGTCAGATCTTGCTTCAGTGACGTCGTTGCCTTCAAAGCTAAGCCAGGCGAGCTACATGATATATGCAGTTGGCGTTTCCAATCCGTCTCTACTTGTTTGAGGGGCTAATGCTGCGCTTGTTTCTTTGAAAACTGCTGTTTGGACAATGTTGCATATAGTCTAGTCTAATTGTAAATAGAAAACTTAGTGGTAATAAATTAGAACTGAAAAATAAACAGAAATATTGCCAGGAATGTGTCGCGTGTGGTCCAATTCTTTTTTAAATCTTGTGAATGTCATCTAATTGTTGAAGATTTCGACACATCTTCGGGCCCAGAAAGTCACTCAACTTGCATTTGATGTCTAGAAACAGAATTGAAGCAGGTAGGCCAAAAAAAGGTCAGTAGTTGAGACAGGGTAGGAATGAAACAAGCTTTATTTGTTCTCGTGTAATTTGATATTTTCCTTAGAAGACAATGATTTATGGTCTGTGTGATTTCGGAAAAAAAAGGCACGGGCTGATGGACGGCCGAGGGTGGTTTTCTGAAATCTGCGACATAGTTACTTTTGACGTGGTTATTATCCTATTACGCTGAGATTCCCCCAATGATAGTTCAATCTCTTGGGAAGAGTCAAACTATGTGCCAGTCGTATTTTGCCTTTTGCTATTATTTAAAATTTCGGATCCAGATCCGATGCCTTCCGCAACTTTGAATCTGATGTATCCAATGAAGGGCAATATCCGTGGATATTTGGATCCGAGGTATCCGATCCGACCATCCCTATCAGTAACCAAAATAAAATACCACTAACTCTATCAAAACCACTCATACCCTAACATAATCACAGATAAAAGTTTGTATGGCCCACAGATTTTTTGTAAATTCAACAGTATACAGGGATAGTATGGCCATTCTCTCGTACATAGGTCATTATCTCCCAGTATCCTGTATTTGAACCTGACGATGTCTCTCAGTGATGAAACCATTTGTTACTAAAATCATAAGTGAAATTTACTTAAATTTTTATTTAACATGAAACAAGCCACGCTGCAAACCATCAATTTTATCCTGTCCTCGATAAACTGCTTACCTGTCGAATCTCCACTAACATTTCCAGGAGCCACACTGTTTTTATGGACTTGAGACGCAGGTAGGGTAGGATTAACATTTGGTTGCACAGGAGTTCTTTTAATTGGAGCAGCTGTCGCTAGATTCGACGGCCGAGCGGGTTGGGGAGGTAGTGCATGTCCACCAGGAATGGTCCCACCATTGGCTGAGGGCTCTTGAGCACTTGATTTCCGCCTAGTGACGGGAGCAGTGGGCAAAGAGGCAGCAGGTGCAGCGGCGATTGTTGTAACGGCTGGATTTTTGTTGATAATCTGTCCAGACGATGACACCGTTAGACTGGGAACTTGGTTATTTTGAGGCAGGACACCAGGAGGCAGTGATGACTGCTGAGGCAGGGAGGATTGGTGCTGGGCTGCTCCTCCAGGCAGACTCTGGATAAGTAACACCACCATAGGTTTACTTCAGAGCACAAATGTTTATGCAAGCTAAGAGTTTATCAAGAGGTAAAACAATCATGTTAGAAGAAGATTAGAAAGTAACCATGTTTGTTGAAGCCATGTACATGAGTACTAGGTGACTACTCAAATATGAGGCTAAAATTCCAAGACTTTTCTACCTAAACTTTTCCAAAAACTATATACATTGACCAAGACTATTTACATTAGGATGCCTTTGAAATGATGTTTGGCGATGCACAATATAACTTTCCTTTAAAGCTACCCAAAATCCACACTGGAAAGAAAGTCCACCATACCCTAAGTGCCTAAAACTCTACATTATTACACAATCATACTCTTAAGTTAATGCATCAAGAAATCCGGTTTAAGACAAATAAGAATTATTATAAAAAAAGGATCTGAAAATATTTTAAAGACAGGACTTGAAGTTACTCTGCTACTTTTCAATTTCAATGAGGACCAAAGAGTGAGAAATTACCAATCAATTAAATATTGTACTTCTCGGAATATAGTCTACCCCTTTCCCCAAATTCTCTGGGAAGAAGTAATTGAGGGACTATATTTGCCTGAAAGACGGTATTTTTTGCAAAATTATAATCACAAATATTAGGAGGGACTATACCGAGATAAATATAACCTTTTGGGAGGTAAAAGTCCTTAGTATTGCCAAAAGTAATATATTGTTCATCAGTTACTATAATTAAGAGAAAATTACCCTGACTTGAAGCCTGAGGATTTGGTAAGATGAGTTATGCCAGCCAAAGTCATCGTAAGCCCAGCAAACTTGATTAATCTTTAAGTTCCATGCACCATGTTAAGCAAATGTATGCTATAAAAATGGAAAACTAAATACCAAAAATCAGGGAAAAATTTGGACAATATAGTTTTTGGAAGAAAAAAACCAACAGGTCTACACATACTTGAATCAGGTAGTATTATCATCAATACACCATTCTCCTACAGACAATGCTAGCATTTGACAGCTCTTAAATTATTTCCTTTTTGGAAAATGAAGTTGCTTGTTTAGCGTTGTTAAAATACAAAATGTTCATAACAAACCAGATAAGGGCAGGAAAGCTACAGATTGCTCACATATTGTCACATTAAAGTGCAATTTTGAAAGCGCTATTTCATTTGTCAGTAATCAGTTCCATATAAATAGGAGTGAAATTTCCTAAAGTACTTAGTTACGCACAACTTAATATCCTCTACCATCCTATGAACTGTTATTTATGGCCACTCTTGTCGTTCTCATACGATTTTTTAAGCATTAATTTTAACATCACCTGAACTAAATTTATGTACAAATTATAATGGTTCCATAACTAAAGCAATTCAATGAAAGACCCTTAATTGTTAGTATGTCATCCAATCCATCAATTCTTTTACCCAGATTCAATGCAAAATAAGAGCTTTTTTTTATTGGATCATGTTAGAAAAATATAGTACAAGAATACTAGTTATTAGAATGCAGGAATACAACTACTTTGTTAAGGTAAACAAAATAGATTTCACAGATTAAGATTATTGATAGCTGAATTACATCATCAATGATAGTGCGATACTTTGTAAGACTAAAATGAGATTTTAAAAAAACTTTCATTTATGCAAGAAACAGTTTCTAGACAAAGTCAATGAACATGATACAAAATTTTGTGCTCCATGATAATTCAAAGTTAACAGTGTGAATGCCACACAAAATTTTTTTAAGATCAACTCAAAAATTTGCCTAATAAAAATACGTAAAAGGTTAACTTGTTTGGCCCTTTCAGCACCAGCAAAACCTATGTATGGGTAAGGGAAGGGTGATAGATCTTTTCAATGCCTTTCAGCATTTAGTGTCAAGGTAAGAAATTATCAGTAAGAAAAAACTTCCAACTAATCATAGATTTGTCATTAAAAATTCATGATAAAATGTAATAAACAAAAAAGTTAACAGGCAACTCCGTAAATGACTGAGTTCCAACAGAAATGTATAACATACATGAACAATTCAGTACAAAGACAGTCAATATCATTATTAATAACCAGATTATGACTTTAACTGCCTATATGTATCTATAATTGAGTCATTTAAGGCTAATCTAAAAATGGATTTACATATCTAAATTTCTGATGTGATCTGGTGTATTAATAGATGCCAGTACAAGTAGTCTTAACTAAATAGCTCATATTACTGATAAACCAACACTTATGATATAATTCCTGATTAAACTGAGTAATTAACTACTTCCTCCAGCACTAAAGCTAGCAAATCAAGATTGATTCACTATCAACCCAAGCATTTAAATGCGTTGATTAATATTGAGTCTTGGCCTTCCAAAGAGAACATGCCATTTTGGCATCTATGATGCTGAATATAAAGTATTTTATTGCTAGTAGCCACTTCGAGATGGATAAAAATATGGTCATGAAAGAAATTAGTCATGAGAACATTCTTCATTTCTACGAAGTAAGACTGTGTGGTAAATCTGTGACATGACAGGCTAGTATAACTAAAAATATTCCTTCTCCATGAAAGAGAGAATTCTTCAAACAACTAAACCAGTTTATATTTTTCATTTTATAGTTTATATTTTTCAGTTTATAGTTTACATTATTTCATCATCGCACTGTCAATAATATGTAATTCAACCAAATTTTATACTAACTTTAGCATGATATGATCGGCATCAAAGTTCTACAGGAGGTACAACGGGACTGAGCCAGCTAACTTAGGGGTTAATGATGCCTGTTCGGGCATCTGTGCCAATGAATGGACAGCTATCCACCACTGCTAATACAAAATTGGCATCACTAACTACTAACAAGCTCTGGATTCCAAAGTTAGAGAATAACCCCTATGGACAGATATTAAGCTAACAATGAAGGGGAGACAATTCCACAGATCAAGTTTAACTTTTTTTACTCCTTCTTTTCAAAAATATCACCACTCATTAATGATTTCTTCCAATAGTCCACAGATATCCAACCAATCTCATATACTACAAACCTGAGAATAATGAGATACAAGATCCTAGAGATATAATCCTCAGAAGCACTATTTCCAAATACAATGCAACACCAATTTTAACCCCCCTGACCACTTGGTATTCACTGCAAACATTACGATTGCCATTTTAGGATTCGATGTTACTTTAAAAGAATAAATTTTCAAGTAATTATATGTATTTGTTATATTTAATTGCATGCAACAGTATATTTACCTTTAGATTTGCTTGATATACTTTTTAAAACCTTGCTTTGTCATGCTACCCATTCACATCTAGATAATCTAACACAATTGGTTATATATTTGGCTAGAATATCATATTCTCAGGACTCCAGTAGACCATCAAGGACAGTCTTACATTGGATTCAATTTCATACTCCCAAAGAGTAAATTAAAATACATACACATACCCTGTTTTTCATACTTCCTAGTTAGGTTTCGATAATATAAGAACTGAACTGTTTCAAAGAAAAACTTCCCTTAAAAAAAGAGACCGTAAAAATAAATACATTAAATCATTGACCTTAAATGCTTTCTTCTCAAACCTTGTTAATTTGTACAGCACTACCATAAATTTACAAATGAATAACTACTCAGATGAAAATTCCTACATTGGTTCAACCAGGTTGACAAGTAACAGCAAAGGAACACACTTCACCAGACAAGACTGCCACCACAATAGCTCCCTACTTTTTATTGATAACCCACCTTTAAGGACCACTTAGATAGAATGAGAGAACCATAAGCCAACCTATAATACGGATATTATGGGTATATTTCTGTCTGACCAGCTTATAAGGCCAGACCTTATGTGCCCTAATGCCCCCTTACAAGATTCTAACATGATATTGACCCTGGTGACACCCATTAGCTAAAAATATGAGGTGGGAATGGGTTTTAAAACACCACTACAAGTGATTCGAGGAGACTAAAAAATAGAAAAAAATATGGAATAAAATTATACGGAGTTCATTTGAACTATCAAGATTTGCTTCAAGAGGAATTAAAAATAAAGAAAAAAAATTTATAACAGCTTCCAGCAATAAGACCATAGATTGACAGTCATAAGACAGCAAATTGCAAATTAGGGGTCTACATTTTTATTATTAGGAATTTTTACCTAATGATTACCTCATCACAATTCTTAGTCAAAACAAAATTAAAATAAAGACATTCTGTAATTTACAAAGGTCATTCAATAAGTCCTTACTATGTCAAGGAAATGGCTTTCTTAGAATAAAAAATTAATTTTTCTCAGTAGGCAGCAATTGTGAATAGTTAGCTCTTTTGAGTTTCAGCAGTGTCCATCTCGCAATTTCATAGTTGGAGTCAAATAAAATAAACAGCTTTCATTAGTTCATAAAATGGATGTGAGTTTCAAGACGTGATCAAACACTTGAAAGGGTTAACGCTGAAAGGAATCAAAGCTAAACTGAGTGAAGGCTATGGAATATTTGCTCCGCTGTTATCAACTATTTGCAATTGGGTAAAGGAGTTTAATCGTGACTGTACATCCAAAAAAGATAAACATTGTTCCAGATACCCTGAGGAAGTGTATTCCTTGAAATGATGGACAAAATCCAAGACAAGGTTTAAAGTGACAGACGAATTTATGTGTTCAAAATAGTTGAGACCACTGGCATATTGTGAGCCACAATCACTTGAATTTTGCATGAAACATTAGGACTGAAAAACTCTGCATGATGGGTGTCATGTTTGCTAAAAGAAGGAAAATAAATGCAACTGAGTATTCAACTCAGATGCGGTTTTGGCAAGGTGATCAGGCTCCAAAGCAGAAGAGGATGGTGAAATATGCCGTCTTTTACCAACATCAATTACATGGATAAGAGAAAAATGATAACAAGAGGTTATTAAGCATTGTTTTTGAACAGCTTGAGAAAAATTATCAAGGAAATCATCCTCATCCGAAATGGAAAAAAGAATCATTTTTAGGGAGGCCTAAGCATGGGTGCCCACCAGTGAAGTTGCAATGACCTAAATTATTGTTCTCATTCTTCAAACATTCATCGTATTGGGCCCCCAGTGACTATTTCTTATTTAACAACTTGAAGCAGTCCCGTGGTGGGCAAGGTTTTATTTCTGATAAGGTAATTGCCCAAACATTTGGAGCCTTGAGGAGCTTCAAAAATTATACTTTTTAGACTGCTTAAAATGCTTAGAAAAATGTTTACCATTGAATGAGAGATTACTATGAAAAATAAATCATCAAAAATAATTTTTTTCTAGACTTATTTAACAACCCTTGTAAATATCTTCTTCAGCTAAAAAGCATCAACAGTGGATATACTTGGGCAAGAAGAAAAAATTGATACTTGAGATATTTTCTTTCTCCAAGCAAGAGAGAGAAAGACCGATGGACTAATTTTTAATTTTATCCATGCTAGGAAAAAAGTGAGTAACTAGAACATCATGCGGTACTTTTTACTAAGGAGAGACTGACACAAGATACCATCACCTGAGAGACAGCCAAAAATTTTCTGAAATTACCTGAGCACCAGGAGTACGGTGATCCTTTTTCCCTTTCTTCCTCTGCGTTCTGCCACTACGACCTACAAATGAAACATCGAGCACATTTTGATATATCCCAGATTAAAATCTGGATACTCAATTCCAGCAGATTATTTAAAAATGCTATAACAATTCTACTTGCATGACTAGGGCAATTTGTTTCACCATTCATAATGGAAACTACTAGGAAAAAGAACTTAGAAGTTATTGCCTCAAAAGCTATTTAAATCAAAGGGTTTCCTATCTTGAAAGAGCAAAACAATAATTCAAACAATCAAGTTCATATTAGTGCAATAAAAAGCCTGCTGGAATGTGCTCATGGTGCTTCTCTTACCTTTCAATTCTTTCTCTTTATAATTGTCCTCCGTTATCAAAGCCCTTGTGAACAGTCAGTTAGGATTTTTTTCCTAGAGTGAATTCTAACCACATCTTTTATTCCATGAAGAAAAGTGACTTACTAACTAGAAAAGTTATCTACTGTGAAACAAGTCTAACACCACAGGATGAGAATGCTCCTGAATTCTTCTTTAAAAATGCAAAACAAAATACCAACAACAAGAGCCAAAACAACAAACAACATGAGAAAAACAATCGTCAAAAGGGCTATGACAACTACGGAACAACTTCAGTTGTTTAATATCCTTTTCAACTTTATTTTTATTAGTGCAGAATGTGTTTTGATGGGGTTTGGGGTACACAAAACCAGAATCAAAGAAATTTTAATGCAAAAACAAGGCATTTTTTACAATCGATTCTATTGATATATTTTATTCATAGAATTTCACTGTGTACAACAAAGTTTGTATTCATCAGTTTTGTATTTTTTCTTTAGATATTTCTATTTTATCAATAAAAAAAGTACAGAGGTGCGAGTTGTATGTGTGTGCGGGCACAAGACTTTTCAAGTTTGAGAAGGTAAGGATTTTATAGGTCAGGCCTGATGAGGTCAGAATAGATCACATCAATGCCACGAAAAAGGGACAATTAGGAATGCGCACACATAAACCCCACAGATGCACATTTAAATGCAGCAGCAGCAAAGAAATCTTTCTCCCCATTGTTTCAGTTCAGGAGTTGGGATGGGCAGAGGGAAAAGAGGAGGACTGGTAAAAGGAATTTACATGGCAATAAACATGGCTCCAAGATAAGGGGGGAATGAAAATAAAGAAATATCAAAACAAACAGAGTCTCAAATCATAGGGTATACTTGGAAGCCAACGAAGCAAAGTAAAAATATAAATTTTACGCAGCACACAAACACACAGTTACTCTTCTTTTGTTTATAAAAATTTCAATTTATATAATTTTCAATCAACAGTGTCCACTCACTCTCAAGGCATTGTTACCGTAATTTGAAAGACCTTAACCTGGCAATATAATGTCCACCAATTTCAGACCAGTGCCTAAGTCAATGTGCATATGAAGAGATAATAATGAAATAACATCAATGAATCCAATGGCTAATTTTTTTGAAATACAATTAAAGAGGGTGGTGTGACCGTGATGACTTCCATCAACATTACAGAGCAGAGATCAACACTTAAAAATGACATTCACCATCAAAATGCGCCTCTTTTTTTATTTCTGTTATATAGGCACTGTATGATTAGTATAAAAAATTATTCTAATTACATCATACAACCACAAATAGCTTTTCAATATGGGTTGCAATTTATGTTATTCTTTAATAAATTAACAAGCCTGCAGAAATGAGAATGCTTGAGAAAAATAAAAAGTTCTACAAATGCACAAAGACGTTATCTATATATTGAAACTTCATTTTGGACATTAAACTACAAATTAAACATCAAACTGTCGAAAGTCTATTCAATAATCAGTCACGAAACAATAATATATTGGACAAAACATTTAAATAATTCAATGGTTGCATCCTACACATGAGTTATTTTAAACTCTTAGGCAATTGGACTAGACTAAATGGAGCAAACCTGTCTTTGTGTATGTGGGTGTGTGTGTGTGCATAGCAGCTGCAGCAAAGAAAGCAAGACTATGAGGTAGCATATAGTATGGGATATAAGGTGGGATTTAGATTCAGGAAGATAAATATTTCCGAAGGTAAAAAATAAGCAAACCAGATCACATTTTCTTGAATAATCGCTTCAACATGTCTATCATCATTTTATTTTATACACAAAACCATTGGAATTGACTTTCTATTAAAAGAGATTTATATAAATAAATAAAATTTCATTGCAAAAGCCATGGAGTGCAAACAATGTGCTTGGAGGCCAGCGAGCCGAAAGTACGAACAAAAAAAGGAAAGAAAACAATACTGCTTTATTTCGCTTGGTAGAGAATTTTTAAGTACTTCTCAAGAACAATTCATCAGCCTTCGGTTCAACTTTGCTTCACAGCACATCGACCATCTTGCACTCTGGCAGGGATTATAAAATGTGGTCCATAATTAGTTAACTGCTTATTCATTTGCCTGAGAAGTATATTCTAGGAGTTCTAATTAGATGATTCACAATTCTCAATTTAGCCTATCTTACTGTGAAGTTTAAATAAATGCAAAATCAAATTTAAAAACAGACTTGAATTAGATTCAAGCTCTTACTTTCTTAAATAACATTAAGAAGCATCATTTCAATATATTAAAAAGATTATAACTTTCTTAACAATGCACATAGACTTGACTGCACAAAAAAGGTCAGAAAACCCCAGATCTATTCCCTTCCAATATATTTACAAGCCTGCCACCATTCACATTGTCTGCAATCAAACTTCATTACCTATTTTATCAATTCTCAATTAAATTATTAGAGAGAAAGTACTTTCAATACATTTCGTTCTTGAACAGATCATACTTGTATTTGCCAGCATATGGAACACTTTCAATTCAGTAAGATACATATATAAAATAGCTGACAAAATGAGTGTAATAGACCTGCTGACAAGAGATGATCAAGAATTAAGAGAAGGATGGCAAGGGTAGGGTAGCTCAGGAAAAACTGGGGAGAGGAGAAACTTCTGCCTATCAACTTTCATAAATATATATACACAAATAATGTATATAGATGTTTATATAATTTATATAATACATTAATAGGAATGGGACATGATTTGAACACACCAATGGCTGGCTGACCCCAAAAAAACACATTCTGCACTCTTGGCTAAGTGAAAAAGACAAAAATGTTCATATTTTTGCACACCCCAATCCATGAACATCAAGATTGTATGGGGCTTACCTCTTAACTTTTTACCATTCACACATTACATTCCAGGCTTATTTATAAATATATACACACTTCCATAACCCTTTCCTAAATTCAAACCATCACTGAAATACAAAATACCAGGGTGACACCATAACTCATGCTTCAAAGAACTGATGCAGTCTGTGGGTAGCACACATGGGAGAGGGAGCTGATAAGAAGATGAGGAATAGATCCTGTTACGACTGAAAACAATTTCTCGCATTGCCTACTTTCTCAACTTGAAGCTGTGCACACTTTACCACAAATGCCAGATGGAAAAGACGGCAAGATAATGCCTTTCTCTTTGATTAAGGGACAAAGAGGATAATGTTCCCCTTCCGTAGCACCTCCCAATTTAAATGACTGGTTTCAAGTGCCACATTTATAAGTCCTTGCTACACATTTTCAAAGTCAAAGAAGCAATCTGCTATAAAGTTCCTGACAGTTTCCCCATCATCTCTTTAATGCCTAACAACTAACATCACATTGCATGAATGACCCACAGCGATTTCCTTTAAGGGAATGACACACCTGGGCATTCTAATACTTCCCTCAACCTAAGACCATGTGAACCGCCTGAGATTGTTTATTTTTGTTACTGTAAAAAAGTGAAACAATTATTCACAGGCTAAAGAAGATATAAAGTAAATTTAAAAGAGGGATGCACAAACACTTCACAGAAACACACCACAACACTACACTTCAGCAACTGAGTTTATAGTTCCCTTCAGTGACAATGTAGTGGGCTCCTAATCTGACTCAATGCCACTGAATACTAAAAATTAAAAAGCTCACAACCGACGTGTTCTATCCTCTCAGCATACTACACAGTAGAGTTGAGGGTCTGAATTTCTCATCATCCCTCAAACACAAGCACCACATTTACACGCATAGTCCCACAGAGCTCCTCTCCTCAAGCTCATTGTTCAGCACAAGGAGGTCCCCCTCGATGGGGTAGCATGGGTCCAGGAGAGAAACGGGACCTCGTCACACGAGGAATGCATTAATATATATGTCCCCCATCCCCTCCTAATAAACAATTGCACACAACTTTTTCACTGTGTTTCGAGGAGCAATTTACAACGAAAGAGACCTGTACATTCTAAGCCCACATTCCTTCCTAACACACACACATCACAGTGCCTCTCTTCTGTTTAGAGTTCATGATTGCACCACACATCGGTGGGAATACTCATTTGTATAAAATTCAAATAAAAAAAGGGATAATTTTAATAAAAAATGGCAGACATTCATGGGGAAAGGTGAGGTCTGGTGGTTGAGCAGTAATTATACAAGGGATATAAGTTTCACAAATAATGTTCTTTTCATCCCTTATGGCTAATTATCAAAATAATGATGAAGGTTAAATTAACCAGCTTCTCAGGGGGAGAGTTTCAATGGATACATATTCAGGTAATCACCGAAGTAGGCTTAAGGGAGGTAAAAACAGCTGATGAAGCAATTGTCAAAACAAACCTAAATCTTACTGAAAATGTGATGGTTTCCAAAATACTGACTTAAATATCTTAAATATAAGAGATGAATTTAGGAAACATTATGATGATTGGGATCCCTGAAAATTTATTGAAGAAACCTTCAATAGTCAAGAAAGAGAGACAGTATAACGAGATGACAGTTTAACGTTTATAATAAAACCTAGGACTTGATCATGAAAAAAATTAAATACCAGCCAACAAAAATGTTTTGCATTACTGCCAATAATCAGGTAGTAAACGCTATCTCCTCACTCATAATTGAGTCCAAGAATAATAAATTTAAAATTCGACTAGCTACACTGGGATCTAATGTGACATGAGCTTTTGAAATGTTTTCACCAAAAAATTCTCCCCCTGATCTCTGCAAGAAATTCAGTGGCACATCATTTCCCATCAAATTTGGCATCCAAAAGATGGGTGAAAAAGTCACAAGAAGCATATATTTGGGGAAATGCAAAGCATCATGCCCCTACAAGTAGCATGGCAACTAGGCTGCCAAAAATCCCCTCAAGTTATTAAAATTTGCCTGCATTACACCCATAGCTCTCATGACTACTTCCATCCCATCCATCTTGAAATATCTCAAAAGATAAATGAAGCTTGACACGATCCCTTCAGAAAACACAGTAGATTCCTGCCCCTAACCTGCTTCCGAGTCACTGGAGTCAGTCGAACTAGAGGAGATGCTGGAACTGCTAGAATCAGAATCGGAGCTGCTTGAACTGGATGCAGAGAGCCTGGATGGACCACCCACAACATCAACACACTTGTTCTCTTCTGGAAAAGAAATAAATAAATGACTGTCGAGTGCGAATATCATTTCAAGAGAATTACAATAAATACATAAAAGAGAGTAACACAATATAATTCAACTCCCCTAAAATCCTCATGTCCATTCAAAATTAAGAAATTGTAAAAATAAATTAGATTAGGCTTTAATTTGTAAGGGATGGCTAAAAGAAATTTATGTGGAAAAACATCTTTTGCCGGGTCAGCTAGAAAGTATATACACCCATGCCTCGCTTAGTGCAAGGGATGCGTTCCTTCAGGTCTTTGCACTAATCAAATTTGCATTATTCAAGACCATTTTCACACAGGGAAGATAGGCATGCATTACTGGTAGCATACATGTTGGGTACCGAATTTCCTATAAACCATACATATTCCTAATAATTAGCCTTAGAAAACCTTATTCACAGAAACATTTATAGTTTAAATATCTTTAAAGATTGTAAGTAAGCATTCCCAAACGTTTTTTTCTGGTTAAAAAAAATTCGTACGTGCTTTTGAAATTTCCTTCTTGTAAGCGGGTGTGCTAACATCTAGGAAAATAACATGCTAGCTCAGGGGTTTGCAATGAATTACCGGCAGGTGACGAATTTTCGAACCAGTCTTAAAACAACCCTTGTGTAGGCTATTCTGTCTTGAAGCTTCCACGCATGTCTCGGAGCAATCACCACCCTTAACTTCTTTTATAAATTCAAATAAAGCCACAGATTTTGCACAAATAATTGCCTGCGATATGGGAACATCATTTGACCATTTATAATAAATCCAGGTAATTAGAAGTCTTTCTGTTTCATTCCAGTAAAGAACTTCGTGTACGTGCTGACCGCTTGGCTGCAGTTGGTGTGGCTAATCTCACTCACCTTTTAACTGAGTCTCTATTTGGAAAAATAGTGCGGACTGTCGTGATCATGAGCTTAAACTTACACGCAATATTGCTTTGACGCTCTCAGTTTAGAAAGCAATATATAACTTTTAATTTCTCCTCTTGGTTTATGCTTTTCCCTGATAACTTCTTTATTTTTCTACCCACATTTCTATTTTTTTGCCATTGTTCAATTGGTTTTCACTCCGTATGGCTCTATCAAAATCACCTTCTACAGCTGAACAACTGTAGCACTGTATTCCTGAGACGCAGAGGGCTTACGACCGCTGGAAGGGAAAGAAGCCAATGTGTTTGAGAATCTCCCTCGGACCCTTTTACGTGTTGACGCTATTCATATGCAACTCGGCCCCCGCTCCATATCTCTGCCGCAAATACCCATAATCTTGAAGACTTTCAGCTAGACCCTTTACGTGGAAGTCAATTCGCCCGTTAACGCAGGACAGTAAAAAATACATCTCAAACCGTATTGTTAAAAAAATCTCATTTCCACTAACTCTTTAACTTAAAAAAATTAATGATCTAAATTAACTAATGTAATTCAGTAAAGGAGACGAGATAAATTACTTCCGTTGGTCAGCTACTCGGACCACATGACGAATAATGTTTTCGGCCATTGCGCGGCAATGGATTTTTGACAAATATATAAACAAAGAATAAGATTTGAGGCAAGAAATGCTAACATGCGTAAAATGAGAGTAATATGATAGTAATGAGAGTGTACATAGTGCAGGTTCACGTTTTAATAAGAGAATGTTAAGGTTATTTGATTCGGCAGAGCAGCATTCGGAAGTTTCCCAGAGGAATGAATTTGCGCTGTATCAAAATTTTGCTAGTCGAAATTGCGCTAAGGGAGGCATTGGTGTAATTACATATCATAAATTTAGGACAGTTTTCCATTCATTGTTATGATTATCCAGGACCATTGAAGAGTAATGCTTTTATGATCTTAAATGCTGTTCATGCGGACTCAATCAGCCTAACACAAGTCAGATGTTGTCATAGAAGACCTAGGCCATTTAAAAGGAGGCAATTTTTCAGCAAAAGAAAGTTACCTTTATCACAAATGACTACCTCAATTTTACCGAAGGACATGAGAGAGCTAGTACAGACTATCATTATTGGGATCCTTCCAAATAAATGGAGGATATGATTCTGAAAATTAGCATGATACTTTTTAAAATCTTCCATTTCATGGCCTTGAATATGAGAATTTAAATCAAGAGAGGGATACACTTTCAGCATTGCATGTTGCAAAAACTCAATATTTTTCTGCCTTCCACAAACTTTCCCATGGGCTACTTTCTTGGAAATATTTACATGACTGCAGTCCAGGAATTCACCTTAAGAGACTTCCCTGCTACCCTCCCATGCAGTGGGCACGAGAGTCGCTGGACAATGTCCACTGCTTGATGAGTGATACTAAAAAAAGGTTAAACTCCTGAAGGAGACTAATTTCCGCAGAAGGATTGAGTTTTCTCTGGGATACATTTGGTCTTGCCAGATAAGTGAGCTTTTTTCATTACAATGAGAAAAGTCATCCAAATAAATTGAACTTAAAAAGCAACGGTAACTTTTCATCAAAATTTATTTACTTAACAGAGGAAGGTTTAATCCCCTAGTGCCATTATCAAAATACAAATATAAAATTTCAATTTTTATGACCAATATGAATAATATTTTAAAAGTAAATATGATTAACTGCTCCATGCTATAGGATCAACCAGGGCTCATACGGTTATGTAATCTGACGAGTGAGAAAAGAACTAACCTTTTTTTGGCGCTTTCTTGGCTGACCCTAACTGCCCGGTAACATCCTGTAACCTCTTCTCCAGCTCTTGCTTTTTCTCTGCCATCTGCTCATCCTTTGATTTACCAGATAGTTTTTTATCTTCAAGTCGGAAGGTCATCATCAAGGCCATAGTAAAAAAAAATGATAAATTGAAAATCAAAGTTAAATTATGACATTAATTGAGATCTAGACACTAAAAATTATCATAATACATATATCCAATCAACTAGCTCAGTGTCACTTAACTAACATATCAACACCGGATGAAATGAATCATTGATTCAACAAAAAGAATGGCCAGGTATTAGAATAACTAATTGCCAACACCATATTTTTTTCATCCAATTACAATTAATCATCCTGAATCACCTCAATCAAATTTTTAGGCCTTCACATAACTTCACGGGCAGATTTTCCATTAATTGTAATAATTGAATTCCAGGAGGAATAGAGTATCAGCTACTCCTAAGAAAAATAGTGAGCCTTTGATAAAAAAAATACAGATTTCTAAAGAAGATATAATCATTCCAAAAAGATACACTCACCATAGTGTAGTGATAAGATTATTAAATTCTTTATTTTTTGACATTATCACAATTCTCTCCTAACACAGGTAATGCTTTCGGAATAAATTTTATTCCAAAGGCATGTTAAAAAATGAAAACAATATTAACTGGAGTTTGAAGCTGAAAATATCTGAAGTAGTGACTTCTTTATACACAGTGCAGAAAGCAGAAATTAGCGAAACACCATTTTTCATTAACTTTGTATTCCGACTTTGCAAAAAAAGTGAACAGATCTGGCTGTTTAGCAAGAAATAAGAGGGAACATAAAACAGAGAAAATTGAACACATGGAAGGCGATATTACAGGGGAATTTGATAAGGGAATAATATTGAGTTCATTACTCTTTATGTGGCCCACCATCGAATCACAGTAATTCATGGTGGAAGTAATTCAAGTTAACAGATGATAATTTTAGAATATAAATAACTATGACAAGATAAGATTTAGGAAAGTATATATGGATGCAAAAAATGAAAGATAAACGAGGCATTTGCAACCAGCAACCATTTATTACCGTGGATCTAGCGAGGAAAGAGGAATGATTTGAAACATATTGCCTAAGGATTTCAAGTCAAGTTTAAATCAATATCGAATGGTGATGAATTAATTTAATTCAAAGGTGGAACAATTTGTCCTGACTATCAGCCACACAATGATTGATTCCATTAATTAAGCGACATTTAAATCCTCATTATGGATCGGTTGAAAAATTTTCCCACTTTCAACTAATTTAAGAGACAACTAATACAGCTAACTTGAGTATTTTTCCAGATATCAACAGAAAAATAGGTCAAGGAACACAGTCATCACTAGATTATTGCATTTTCCTGAGAGATCTGAAGACAGGCTCAAGATGAGGCAATTATGAACCCCTTCACCTACCTACACAAGGAAGGCAAATTTGCTAATGGTTCATACCGTATATTGATCAATTTTAATTCCAATATTCATAGCTCAGAGGCTCAACAAATTATTCGGCACATTTCAAAGGGTTGTCTTCTTCAAAAACACAAGTACTGATAAAACAAATGAAGTTGATATCCCTCGCACCTAGTAATGTGTCCATTACCACTTAATATGGAAATTATCATCTACATAAAATGGGTTCTAAAAGAGTTGACTTGAATAAACTTTAGTAGACATGAAAATAATTCTTACTTAAGTTAATCAAGAATAACTACTATGAAATTATCTGAAAGCATATAGCTTCTTAAAGGACAGGGAATGACAAGAGCAGCAACGACCATGGATAATCTAAAAGTAACTATGCACCAAAACTGTGTATTTGATTTTAGTCTTTCCCAAAGAAACAATAACTTAGCATTTGCTGTGAACACTTTCAGAGAGCCACCTGCTTCAAGTTAAAATTAAATTAAACGAGAGGTTAGTTAAATGGCTGACATAAAATGACATAAGGTAGCATTAAGCAAACTAAGCACCTCATCACAAAATACCGTGATTGGTGAAATTACATTATTAGAAACATACAAAAAAGTTATTAATGAGAACTAAACATTAAATTGATTAAGGTAAATCACAGAATTTAAATGTTACACTACGGAATAAGACTCAATACAACTAATACACAGCACCTACAAGAGGCTAGGCAATTGTGACACAATGACAGCGGTAAATAATACCCACGTTTAAAGTAGAAGCTACTTCACACTCAAGGTCAGCAAGCTGATACTTGGAAACCAACACAAAACACTAATGAAATCCAAATTAATAGACACCTGGAGACTTACAGTAGGGCTTACGTGGCTTTTTCCGAAGACAGGAGGCCACATATGACTCCAGTTCCCTAAGTGTGGAAGGCTTGAGCGTCTCAAAATCGATTTCGATCTCATCTGGATTAGAGTCCCTTAAAGAAGGCTCCCTTGACTGGATAATGTGAACAACCCTACCCAGTTTGTCACCTAAAAATGAATAAAAAACATTAACATTAGATTCAAATTAAATAGAAAGACACATTTTACACACTTTTATTTCCTTTGCAAATGGGTACACAGCTTTTGACCACATGAATATCATGAGCATAGAAAAAATTCATTTGAGGCATAAGAAAAATACCTTGTGATGAACCAAAAATATTCTCCCAATAAGTCAAAATAAAATAATACAGTAAAACCTCACCTTAACGAACTCCCGCTAAATGAAGAACTCCGTTCAACGAACAAATGCTATTGGTCCGGCCAATTGCCTATGTAAACACATTAGTGAAAAATCCCGATGAACGAACTCCTTTTTTACGAAAACTCCCGATCAACGAAATGAAATTTCGGCACGATCGAGTGAAATTCACCTCCCAATAACCAATTTTTCCGGTTAAATTTTTATTTTCATATGAATAATTTAATATTCGTAGCGTTGGAGGGCAAATCAGACACTTCCACTGAATAAGCCAATCAGAATCGTCATTATTAACCGTAACCATAGCCTTCCGTCGTGTGTTTCCGCCGACCCCAACTCGCGGCGAATTGCGAAAAATGTTAATGCTGACTTTCGTAAATAACTCAATGTTCCAATATTTACACGCTCAAAGATATGATATCTAGAGCTATGTACTTCGATCGCATTCTTTTGACGGTTGTTTAAGATACTTTACAGAATTACAACGCGTAAATTCCGAGAAGCATTTTTTTTCACTCGCCGCCATCTTGGATAACTTCTTTAAAATTTAACTAAATTACGGAAGATACAATGTGCGCGCTATAAGATGAAAGCCAAAATTTGCATCTCTTAATTATCTTGAATATATGACTCAGTAGTTACTCTTGTTTCATTCACATTGTTTATTTCAACATCATCTAAAAAATAGGAGAAACTTTTGCATTTGCCGCAATCTTGGATAAAAAATATTCTCACTTAAGACACGAAAGCCAACATTTCCCATTGATCTAGACGTTACTTGAATTGAGTGCTTTATACTAAAGGTCAGTTTCTGTCTGTCGGCGATTGTAGCGATGTCCTAACGTGATGTGAAGCGGTGTTGATTTTCTCCTGAGAAAAAGGTTTGCGACGGCCGTCAATTGTTGCATGAAGAAGACGACACTGTCTAAACATGCCATGTTTAGACTGGGCCAATGGTGATGCCTCACCCCTGTGGTAGCAGCAAAAATCCATGAATGACAGCGGGATTAATTCAGCGGTGGTTGGCGGGAGTTGATGCACTCACGGGGAAAGTAGATTTCTTCCTCGATCGCTGCACAGGCCCAAACATAGGACTAACAATAAAAAATGTGCGTGTTACTTTCTTCCCCCCAACTGCAATAGCTAAGTTGCGACCTCTCGACCGAGGGGTCATTTCTGCGGCAAAGCGGCATTACCGTCGGATTTTAGTGGAGTTTTTGGTTTGTCGAATGGATGTATAAGGGATCGGCGAAATTGAAGAGGACCATTTTGCAGGTAATGCAAGGGCTTTGCAAAGCTTGGAAGCGTGTCGCACCTGTCACCATATTTAGTTATTTTGCAATAACCGGGTTTGCAGTCAACAGCATCATTATCGTGACTTATTTTACTTCAAGAACTCCTGCATGAGGCCTTCCAAGCTGTTTTCTTATCGGGAGTTGTCAATCCGGTTTGCAGTCAATCTGCGACCACGCGATGGAGAGTGATGACGAAAGCCGTGAATCCTGGCAGGGTCCGTCAAAAGTCATGAATATTGAAGGGTCGTTTGATGAGTTCACTAGAATAGACTCAAATTTCGTAATCCGCGAAGCCAGCGAACTGAGGGTTGCAGAATATAATTTCTCGAAAACTCATTTTTCAAAATCGTGACGTATTTTACTTCGAGAACTCCTGCATAGGGCCTTTCAAGATGTTTTCTTATTGGCAGTTGTCTATCCGGAATGCGATGGAAATGATGCTAGTACAATGAATTATTTACGAAGCCTGCGACCGCAAATATTGCTATTGAGTATTCTAGATTCGACTACTATAAAGAAATGCTGCCACCCACTGCACTTTAATGGGTCGACGAAAGTCGCACTCGCACCGTTATGGTAGAGCGATCTTAATTTCATGATGAAGCTATAATTGGCGCTGTTACTTTAACTTTATATTAGTAATGGTCAAATCTATCGAATTCTTAATTTTTCAGTGTAAACTTCGCGAATACATGTACTCTATTTCAAATATTGAGAATAAAGGGATGGCCTCGCACTCACCGCTACGTTGCATACTTTTTTGAAAACCGATGAAAAAGCACGCGAAGTGATTGAATAATACGAACTGAGGCTTCCTAAATGTGGTCTATTGCCCGCGATTTGCATTGCAGCTGAAGAAATACGCACTGTTTTGAAGTATGCGAAGGTAGAATGAAGATAACGCATGCAGACTTGCTTCAATTTCAGAGCCCCTAGAATGATGCAACGTGCGCATCACCTCTGGGGAACGAACTCCCGATCAACAAAACGGCAAAATTTCGGTCCCTTGAGTTTCGTTTAAGAGAGGTTTTACTGTAACTATAAAATAATTAAATCAACGAGAACTACTATGCAGCCACACTAGCTGAAGAACTAACATAGAATTCACGTTGTGCCCAATCTAAATTACCAGTAAAATAGGATATGTCAAATTGGCCAGCACGAAGGAGAAAATTTGTATGATAACAATACCTGGGAGTTTATTGATGTCCAAGCTCAACTGCCGCTTTTCATCGTACGACATAGGCTTTGCACTATCTTCATCCTCGGAATCAATGCCACTATAAACCGACGGCAATGTTCCTGCGGCAGCCGCTGCCGCACTACCAGCACCAACACCACTGGCGTTTCCAACGCCTCCCACCACACCACTAGCAGCAGCAGCAGCTGCTGCATTCGCAGCTGCACCAGCTTTCCGCCTTCCACCGGCAGACGACCGAGAATTAACTTTGGCTCTCTTAGCAGGGGCTGCTCCAGCATTTCCAGCACTATTTGATCTCGTTGCTTTCCCACCTTTACTCCTACCACCCGCCCCTTTCCCAGTTCCTGACGCTCCTCCTGAAAATAAAAATAAGACAACATGAAGTACCTGGCACAGAAAAGCTTAAGCTTGGAAATATAGGAAAGGCAAAAAAAATATCGTGAAATGCAATACCATGTCAGGTCACTCAATAATATTTATCTCCACTATTGCGCAGCAGGCTTTAAGAAATTTTTGGTCCTTCTCTGGCTACGGAAATAAACAGTTAATTGAGCTCATTATTGCATCTTCACAAAAATTTGGTGCCACCAACTGGGATTGTTACAAGAAGTAAATTCCGGCACAGGAGTACAATGAATAGGTACCCATAATGATGTTAAACAGACAATGAAGTAACAGATCCAATATACTCAAAAATTTTAATTTATAAATGTCATTACTGTTTCATGATTACCTCCTTTGCATCATTTTACTTCATTGGTAAGACTACCACAATACAACAGAAATTCAAAATTTCAACCCCAGAGGATAAGTACGTAATGTGACTAATGGAATGACACACAAATACTACACCTGAATATAAAATATGAGCTCAAATCTATCCTGAATACTTTTCATTTCAAAAGTAACAGTCCTAAGGACATAATAATATAAGAAACTTACATTGAGTAAGATATGGCTACATATGAATATATATTCACCAATACAATAAAGGTTTTACAATTATTAAATGCTTGTCAGGGCCAAGGTGAAAGGGAGGGGCAAGAAACCACCATCAATAAAAATTTATTATAATTTTTAACATCACTATCAACTACATTGAATACATAGAACTAAAACGTTTCAAACAGTTTGCCAGAGCATCCAATTTTTATTCCAGTTTTAAGTTTATCACTAGCCATTCATAAATTTTAACAGGGTCTTACCAGCAGAAACAGCAGCTGCAACAAGTGGTTTCGAGTCCACAAGACCCATAGGTGGTTTCACATCCATCGCCGCAGCTGCATTAACTCCTGGCATCATAACATGAAGCATCCCCATTGCACCCATCCCGTCCGAAAGGCCAGCCATACCAACACCACTTTTGCCAGGATCCTTATCCTTATCACCTTTCTTCTTTTTGTCTTTCTTCTTCTTTTTCTTCTTAGTTTCATCAACTAATTTCTTCATTTCTTCTTGCATAGCTTTGAGCTTGAATGATATAAACAATATACTTCTTAGAGCTACTATTTTAAATTTAAATTGATGTGAAGCATGGGTCATGTTTGTAAAAAGATGACACTTGAACTCCCAAAAGGTTTGGTGAACTAAATTTGAAAGAAAATCTCATCCTTCAATAAACCATCACGGAGGGCATAATTACTTTTTTGTTGGAATTTTGTTAGTCTAATAAACTTGGGAAAGGTATAATCAAGGAAAGACTACTTCAAATGAACATGAGGTACCAAAATGAAAAAAAACTAATAGCAAGTATCAAGGGTATTCAAACAATGATTGACTTCGTAACTATTTAACTAACTTATTCTGACCTTAAAACATTCCACAACATAGGAAGTTGAATATTTAGCAAGATTATTCCTCCAATATTCCATACTATAAAAAATTAGGAGAGCAATTCAAATAAAACCAAGGTTACGCACACCTTACGTTTCTCAGATTGCATTTCTTTTAAGGTATTTTCTACCATTTGGATGGATTGTGGTAGCAGCTTTTGAAAATACTGCCAATATATTCCTAATACACACAAATGTAATTTCCAAATTCCCAAGCCAACAAATAAGGTTAGCCAGATTAACAAGTGAAATTTAAACTTACACTAAATGAAAATTCAGGGCAACTTCAAATAACAAGAGATATACAAGGGGGTGACCAAGGAAAATCAAGAAAGAATACTTCTACAGAAGTACTTTAGACAATTTTACAGTATTTTTTCCAGAAGCGCTTTCAAGTCCCTTTGCTTACCAAATGGCAAAGTTTTGTGAGAGAGGTAACTGCCTTGTATGTACCTTGAAATTAATTACATTTAATACTCCAAACACATCTCTACATTTAACAGAATATAAGACATGGTATGAATATACACAAAGGCTTGAGAAGTTCAGACAGTAAGGGCATGTGAGGACAGAATATTGGGTAATGTTTTCAACCATAAATCCTATCTGTTAGTTGCAAAATATATTGCCAATTGTTAATTGACTTCAAGATTTTTTCCCGATTGCCATCCCCGAAAATTTAAATCAACCCTTCACTTGAGCTTCACTCAATATTGGAGACTCCAAAATTCCAAGGAAACTAAGTTTACCTGCTCCTGAAGGAAAATAAGCTTTCGTTCTCGTTCTTCCTCAGAATCCTCAGACTCTGATGAAGAGCTTGGGCTTGAACCAGACTCTGAATCACTGGATGACGTTTTGGTGGTTCCCTCAACCAATGCTCCAGCACTAGCTCCGGCACCACCAACAATGGCTCCATCTCCAACCATTGGAATGGGCTCATCAGGAATTTTAGCATACCTTATAAGCATAAATAAGTCATCATTAAAACAACAAAATCCAATCACATAAAAATAAAGTAAAATACATGCCAATAATAACGCAAAAAAGATTGAGACACTACTCTCAAAAGTACTATAGAAAATACTTACTCCATGTGCCATTTCAAATTTATCTATCATGGACTAATATCTGGCAATTTGAACAACAAGAACCAAGTCATCAACGATCTTGTACTATAAACATAACCACCATCCAGCATAAAGAGTACTGATGACCAAATAAAAGCATTGCGCAAAGTACCAAATTTTACACAGCCTTCTAGTCAAAGAGAAAAATCAGGAATTCATTTCCATACATGAGGGGCCGATGAGTTACATTAGGAATGAAAATGAAAGTTGATGGATGTGGCATTAGTGGAATTTATTTGAAGATGCTGCAATAACCTACCAAAAATTGCTAATTTGACTCATGTTGCTAAACAGAGAGCAAGAGTGGCACTGCCATGCATGACAGTATGAAGTATTTGAGAATCGATATGCCCATTCCTTTCACCAGCGAACAAAATTTGTATTCGCTCTACCCCCAGGTCAATGTGGAATAGAAGGTTTGCAGAATAATGCCATAGGATGAGATAGGTTCTGGGATCTCCTTACCCTCTGTGGTGGCAAAGCATTATAAAAAATGCAGTGATTACTAAAATCTACTATTCAGGTCAATACTTGTCAAAACCCAAACTTCTAGGAACATACAGAACACAGACAGCTAAAATTGCCTCAACAGTGTAATAGTACAAAACGATCTAGCTGCCATTGAAATTTCACCAATTACTTCTCCTATACACAACAGAGGATGCAAATGAAACTCATGTTCGACAGTTTTGAATTGGAATGCATCAGCTGTTTTCCTTTGTATATCATTTGGATACAAAAAAATATGAATGATGGAGAAAAAAGGGAAGATTCTTGAATCTAGAATCCTTCTTTAAGAAGAGAGGAATTAAGAGATTTGAATTCCCTACCTATAATAAAAATTAAATAACAGATTTTAACCTCTAATAGTAAATGACATGAGAGGTATTTGACAAACAGATCAAATCATATAATCAACCATTCCAAGAAGCCTTAGTGATTAGCATTCCAATATATGAGATATTAAGTATTTGTCAACTCCAAAACCTCGAAAATCACCCTCAGGGAATGAATGGTAATATAGAACGAAAGCATAACAGTGAGCATGGACACTTTGCTTTAATTACAATTTTATAGAAATAAACCCACAAGAATATTAATCAATATTTACTACAGTGGAACCTCGTTAAAGCGAGTAGGGGCTATAGCGACACCCCCGCTATTACGAGAGATAGCCGATACACCGTCAATTGACCCTATAATAAACGTGTTAAAAATTCGTTTTTACGAGACCCTTTCGGTGTTGGCTCTCGCCATAGCGAGGGTTTCACCGCCGGAAGACTTTCATGAAGACTCCTTAACCTCTGTAATTGCTAGCGATCTGTTAGAAATGAAGTTAATGGAGTGCTCAGTCTCAAATTTATGTGGTAAACTGTCGTTCGATAAATATAATGATGACGAAACAATGCTTTGTTTTTTGAACAATGCATGATTTTTATTCAGTGCGGCGCTTATAAATTGTTTGAATAGTTAGTCATTATTTGAGTAAGGAAATTTAGTGATGCAAAAAACGCTTTATGCTTACGTTTATCAGATAGATGTTTATCTGTCGCCGCACCACTCCTGTTCCTGTATATCTGTTTGCAACAGGTATATTGGCTATTATTTGCTCCACCTCCGGTAAAGCAACAATTCGCTATAGCGAGTGTTTATTAGTGCACCGTGGGGTGTCGTTATATCGAGGTTTCACTGTATAACATAAGCCCTTATTACATCCACCCCATAATTACTCAAGGAAATAAATGCAGACTAGCTAACGGTAAACCATTATTGGAGCCAGTCGCAAGAACCTACTTCAACCTAGTGCATACACCAACACATCATCAATACCACAAATAACAGGGTAATCCAGAAAGTACTACTATTTTGAAATAAATTTTAAACCAGTGAAGATAGAAACATTTCGATTCAAGCACTTGTTGTATCTTTTAACAGTCTTCATCAACCCCTAATCATAAAAATCTGCCACCTGTGAATAGAGCCAACCTGTCACGGTGTTTCAAAGCTCTTCATCATTGCTGAACTGCTGAGATGCATTGTGAATTGACGATTCTCACAAACCATTTAATTCACTTTTTTCCATGGGTGTTCACTGACAAGAGAAGGCCTACCACATCTTTCTTTGTCGTGAATGTTTGTTCTTCCATTAAAAAAAAATGTACCCACTAACGGAACACACCCTCACTCATAATGTATGGTTCATAAACCACACACAATTCACGGTGAATTTTGGCTGCTGAGTGATTTTTTACCCAAAGAAATCGTGTTACACAATGCACTTCACACTTGGCGGTATTTTATAAAATGGTTCTCTTTTTTTTAGGCTATAACTGGACATGTGAACGTATGATGCTCTGCCAAGCACAGCTAGAAACGTACTGATCTACTGTGAACGTCAATGTCAATATGGCAGCTCTACCCCTGCTATTTCTCACGCAACACACAAACAGTGGTAACTTTCTGGATTACCCTCGTATATTAACCTCAAAACCAGTAGATAGCATGCAAAAACTAGAAACAAGCATACGGAAGTAATAATTAAAATGACTTTCCCCAGTTAGTATTTAAGTTTGGGCAAAGACAAAATTCTAAGGCAAGAAAGCCAAGAGATAATCATGCAAAAATTTAGATGGACTTGAGACTCCAGCCACCACAATCACAATCCTAAAGGCCGTTTTACACGTTACACGGAATTGCACAATCTGACGTGCGAAGGCACAATCAAAATTGCATTGTGTAAAGCAGTGAATTGCTAGAACACATACGAGAATGAGTGGATGTGAGACGGCAAAATAGCCCCTGTTCTGATTTGGTTCATGCATTCGCGCAATTCCACACCATTTTAGAAATTAATGCAGCTCTAACCTGCGCAATTCCGTGCCCCGTGTAAAACGGCCTTAAAAATGACCTGGAGTAACCAAACGTACATGACCTTACAACAGATCAGGGATAAATTATAAATTGGATGTGTGTCTGCCATACACAAAGATATGAATGATTACAAGCCACTGCATTCATTCTACATCACATGATACCCAATGTACCAACACAAGTGATAGTTCAAGCACAACTTCACAACAGTTTAACACTCCAACCAAATTTCTCAAGTCACATCTCATCAATTTCTCTTCAAGAGTAAGTTTAATTAAGAAGTCAGGATTAAACTTTACTTTGCCCTAGGTAAATGCAATAAATAATTATTAGCATGTGAGTAATATGAAGTATTTCACAAGAAACTAAAGAGAAGTAATGAAACAATTTTTCCTCACCATGTCACCCACCTCATCTCAAACACATCTTGTAACTTTCTTGCCATTGCCACAACATCATGGTCTGGAGGATTATACTTGTAGCAATTGGTAAAAATGAGTCTCACATCAGCGGCAAATTCAGAACCTGTCCTGTACTCGCGGTTGTCCATTTTTTGCTAAAATATGTAAGCAAAATTAGTTTTGCGTTATAGGAACCTAGGGAAATGCATAAAAATAATATACCAACATCAAGGTAACAGATGCCACCACCTATTACCATGCCTTAATGAGTCTTCAAGTTATTTTTGTTACTTCAGGTACCAAAACAAATCAGGTTTTCAACTAGCTCAAAGCTTACTTCTTTTTCAGCGGAGTTAGCATGACTACTGGATCATTTATTTACAATCCCAGGTTGTGCTGTAGTTAAATGTTGACATCACAATAGATTATTGGACAATACAACATATAGATACGATTTTCAATTTTCAGTAGCAGCTAGGCTTATTGCAGAAAATGCTCAAAACACCAATATATTTTTATCAAGAGATTTATGATAACAGTAAATATTTAATTTTTATCAAAAATAGTCATAAATTTGACATAATTTTAAAATACTTCTCTAAAAATTAATCTCTGGGACACAACCTGAACCTGACAATGGGTGCATGGCTACGAGACATGGCAAATGCATGTCAACTAATCATAGTACGGGACTCGGCATTTCTCATGGTGGCATCAATCCTTTGATGTTAGAATAAAATAACACAAGCAATTGACTTAAATCTAGCTTACCTTTACAGTACCCAAGTCCATGGGCTTTTTGATTATGTCATGGTAATCATGCAAACCCAGAAGTTCTGCATCCACTGGTTTATAAAATGGCCATGCATATCCCTAGAAATATAAAAAAATAATAAGCATTATAACATTGCTGGGCAGCATTATAATCTTTTTCAATTGACAAGCAAAATTTATAATCCACACACACACACCTATCTTCAGAGACTTCAAACCCTCCCACAAGAAATCCTTGTAAACTAAGAGTATACTTCTCATTACCCACATATGACCAAAATAGGATAGCATTAGGTTTCAATGTGTTTACCTCACAGCAGTGTGGTGGAATAGCTCTTACATATTCCTCATGACAATGTTGTCTACATCTTCTATGATGGTTATGTATAGCATTTCACATCTTTATGCAACATTCCAAAAACAATGCTGACTTTCACATCTGTCAACTTACCGAATGCTTTTTAGAGAAGAGTTCCTTGAGAATTTCATTACATGCTTTCAATGACTCTGAGAGCTTTTCTTTGGGCTTGCCACTGTGCTGAGGCTAAAGGGAGTGAAATAAAGGAAGTCCATTAAAAAACCCTTCATACAAATCTCATTCAAGTAAATTTAATTATTAAGAAATACTTCATTTTTCTAATCCATTATTAATCTTTATTACCATCAATTACACCTTATAAGTTCTAACACTGCTGATATTCAATACATTCACTGGTACTTATAACAAAAAATGAAATGAATGCTAAGATATGCAGCATACCTGAGATGCCATTCCACCGGCTACGAGAGGAAGTTGTGCTTGGCCAAAAGCATGGTGAGCATCCTCTGGTACACGCTGCAACTGAAATGAAGTGGGTGGAGGTTACACCCAGAAAACCTCCTGAAAACACTATCCAGCATCAATTCACATTTTTAAATCATCTCTAATCTAGAAAACTCAACTTTAACGAATCCACAGCAAAAATTCGCTGTGAAAAAAATTAAAAGGAAAGCTCCTTCTGGTCCCCAGTAATACCTAATTTGGAAAATATTCCTCTATTTAACTTCTTTCCCAGGTTCACCATAGGAGTAACTTAGAAGTTTCATTATATTTGCATAATATATCAGATGAGATAAGATCTGCATTTCTTCTGAATATTAAACTACACACAGAAAGTGATGATAAAAGGTGTTTTACCTGTGAGTCAGGGAGATCCTTCACGACCTTCTTTATTTGACGCCCCGACTCCCTCCTAGTTGAGATCTTGGCAACCTTTGAAGATGGGGCTCCGCCACTGGGGTCTTGAGATAAGAGAGGTGAGGGTGAGGCTGTGTGGTATCCTCCTGGGACTGAACCTGACGACGATGAGGGGTGATGCGGAGGGTGATGGTGGTGGTGAGGGGGTGGCATTGGCGGAGGAGGGGGGTCAAATGCAGTCGCAGTTGGGGTTGTAGTATCAGCCTTTCTCTTGACTCCTTTTTTGACCTGCACAAATGAGCAAAAAATTAAGATTAAGAACACTACTTGAAGTGTTACACATTCACCATAATTATACAGCTTAGCCAGTTTCTGTCACTAAACTTATCAACACCTCAAAACTACACCATGCCTGAGTTTCGCCAGGTGCACATGAGCACTGCATTTCAGCATTGATATAGTATCAACCTACAGCACTATAACAATTTTTTATGCACTTCTATACACAATATGCAGTTGCTGTTAACTTGGCAGGTAAATTTTGACCAAAAGCCACCACTATACCATGACATGTCCTGGAAATGTTTTTTTAATAAACAATAAAGATCCATTTTCAGTAATGAACTTCAATCCTTCCAGTTGGCATCAATGTCCTTCGGATGCAGCCATAATGAATCAGTTCGTACCTATCAGGATTTTCATTTGACAATTTCCTGACCGCTAGGAACCCTCTGAAAACCACAAGAATATCTACCACTTATGGCAGAAACCTTTGCAAGAAGAACTCATAGCAATTTTACATTTTCAATTTCTCTGACTTTTCTTAGATTTCCAGTACAAATTCTTTACATCCTGTTGACATCATATCAACAGTAAAGCTGTGGTACATTTAATATTTCAGACAGATTTCATCAAACGGAGTGATATATATATATTTTTAAATGGATTTCATCTAAAAGTATATAGTGAAACCAAGTGAAGTAGCACCAAGTCAGTTCGACTCCCTTTGGTCAGGACAGCAATAAAACACAGACTCACTCCTCAAACAAAGCAACACAACAACCAAAGCAATGCTAAACCAAGATTTTCATCTTTTTTGCTATGTCTCTGGAATCAGACCATATTCTCATTTCTCTGACTATTCCATGAGTTTCCTGACCGCTAGGAACCCTCTGAATCAATGCAGTTTGAACACATTGCCCTGAATCACCCCGTACACTTGGCCTCACTTTAAATGAAGGTGTTTACCTTGGCAGGTTGTGCAGGAGGCATGACTGGAGGTGGGGTTTGCTGGAGGCTTTGACCAAGCAGTCCTGCTGAAGGAAGGCCACCAGGTGGCTGGGCTTGGGGAAGAGATGAGGCTGGATGGCCAGGTGGCTGAGACACCCCTTGAGGACCCAACCCAGGGCCTCCGAGGGCAGAAGAGGCTGTAGTTGAGGCAGCTGGATGGCCATCCAGGCCAGCACCCAACGCAGGTTGAGCATGGTAGCCACCACTTGAAGGAGGAACCACCTGAAAAGAATAATTAAGGATGTCAAACTCCTACATTTTTCACTCCTCAACAAATGACAAAACAAAGCACTCAAATCAATACATAGGAGTGCAATAAAGACATTACCATCACCTCAATATGGTGACATATTCAACTTAACGTAACCATCACTTGCCGTTAAAGAAATTACCCAAATATACATGGCAACTGAGCATATGTTACAGTCTTGAGATTCTGCTCAGTTGAATTTCAAGGAAAAAAAAACGGATTGACAGCACGTTCTTGCTGATAGATAAGCAGACATAAATTAATGGTAACCACATCACTGAGTGCACACACTAAAAGAATATGGTAGTGAAAAGACAACAAATTCAAACGAAGAGAGTAATAAAAAAATTACAGGAATGGCTAATAACAATGGAGCAGTAAATCATATATTTTGATGCGACAATATATCATTAAGTCATTGGATGCAGCAGTTATGGCTGATTTAGCAAAAACTGACAATTCTTGTCTTTTCCTAAGTTCACTTCTCCATTCCATATTATATCCACATTAGTTATCATTCCAAAATGTCTCCTACTATGATACACTTTGAATTGATGAGAAACGGGTAAAATATAAACAGAATTTTTAAATATCTTAGACACTAGGCATTCCTAAAGTTTCATGCTAATTTTCCCATTAATTCAAGATCAACCAAATGGCTAATTTTGGCACCGATTTCACCAGGTTCAGGGAAAATTTTTTTCTATAGACATATGAGCACTGGAATCTCGCACCAAAAGCCACATACAGATAATTCATTGCAAATCTTGTTCTAAAAATTGGCCGCAAGAAAATTTTATGAAATAATTCCTTCAGCAATGGGAGGATTTTTTTCTTAAGTGGGGCTAATAAAACAAGGAAAACATTGAGCTGGCCAGAGAAATGCCAATGCAAAACATAAATTCATAATTTGCAGCACCACAGTTTGTTGTGTACTCAATGTTTTCAAGCAATATGATAATGTAATTATTTGTCCTCTTCACTCATACGAATACGTTCAATCACAGCTAACCTCACACTCATTATTAAAAGAGAAACAACTGTTGCTCTCAGGGCAATTTTTGAGACCAACAATGCTAACTTTCTTACTTCCTTGAGTTCACCTGACATAGTAGATATGGGAAATAAAATATTACACCAAGTATCTTTTGGTGCAAACAATTTTGAGGACTGGAAATGGAGAAAATACTTCAACATTACTTCAAGCTGTAGCATCTAATGTGTATTCAGCTCACACTATTAACAGCCAATAGTCTTTGAAAGGGAAGGAAGGAGAGATCATGTCTTGCCCTTCTGTTTCTCCCACCTCCACCAAACAAAACAACCAACGCTTTAGATAGAGGAATTCTGCAATAATGAATTACAATTTGCTTTTCCCTATGATTGGGTTGACTGCTTTCTGTCCAAAACAAATCAGAATTGAACTCTTTCCCTTCCAAATACATAGTATAGTTCCCAATCTTGTACAATGAACCCTTCTAAATCTGCCACAGCAGCCTTGCTGTAAACATAGTTAGGTTGGCAAAGGCAAACCTTGAATTAGTGGGTTTCACTTCTGCACACTCAGCGGGTTTGATTTTGCACTAATCTAAAGCTCATACATATCTTGCATTCGCCATTGCATTTTAAGTAATTGGAAAATTAATAATGATGATGTAGGTGAAGCTATAGTTAGAGATATGTTTGTCCACACATTATTAATACACTTTGATCATTTCTCACATCACTTCTGTATTGGCTCACGTTAATTAAGAAATTTTTGCTTGTTTGACTGATCCTGGATTGCATATTCAGGACTAAGGCGACACCACCTAGATTGCCATTCTCTAGCCAGAAGAAACGAACTGAAATTACTGTTATCATATTAAGAATAGGTAATAAAAAAATAACAAAGTTTGGTTTGGCTATTTACAGTTATATTTCTGATTTATGACGAGCACTAATACTTCACTAGTTTTAGAGAAGTATTTTTGAAGAGTAAACACTACATCTAATAGGCTATGAAAGCATTATTTGAGTTTGCACAAAGAAATATTTTAAGGATATCAGTATTCCAATAACTGACATTGCATCATGTTTCATTATTTCCCCTTGCTGAGGGCCGAGCCTTCTGTGCTTCAGTGAAAGCAATGGATGCATATTACATGTTCTTCCTAGCAAGCATATGGGTAATAGAAAATTAATTCAGAGGATATCTATGCCCTTCCGACCTAGCGAAATCTGACCTATTCGTCATAGCATTTCATGATTATGATGAGTTGATTCATAGTACAATGCATCACAAGAAATTGAATCCCTACATTAACTTATAACCAGAAATGCTTATAATGATGATAAGTTTTGCATCTGGATGGACAATAAAATCACCAGTCCATAAACTTTTCCCTGAATTTCTTACTACACAACAATGCGCTCAATTTTTAACATTATATCCCTCATCTCCAGGGGCGTATAGCGTACATAGTGCTTTTCAGATGTTGAATATTCATGATAATTAACTCACATGAAACCCAATAACATATGACATGACCATGGAAATTTTTCTTTCTGCTTTTAAGCCTTCTTTAGGCTTTTTTTTAAATAAATTTAAAGTGTATGTGACTAACTGCGCATGTTCATATAAATAACTTCTAATTACTACGTCAAGATACATTGTATAAAACTAGCATAGGAAAGCAAAAAAAATCACAATGGAACCATCCTAGAAAGAATGTAAGTTCCATAGAGCAAATGATTATTCTGGAACTGTCGCTACATTGATCTCCCAAAAGAAAAAATTAAATGCACAAACTGAATTCCATCCAGAATTTATTCTTTTTTATTTAAATATTAAGTTCTTATTGAATTTACAAGTCCTTTGTTGCTCAGGGAAAAAATGAATACCTGCAACCATCCATACAGCAAAATCTCTAAAAGTCAATATTCTTAATTGCTCAAGCCATTTAAGCCTCACACACAGCAACTGAGTCTCTAGCAGCTCCCAACCTTCAACTGCTGTCAACAATTAACTGTAATTCAAATTTAAAAACTTGACCTTTGATAAAATACCAAGGTAGCTCATGAGACTTTACGATTAGTTTTTATGTAGAGATAGAGAGAGAGATATTTTTCAATAAAAAAATAAAAGCTGGAGTGAATAACAACAAAAGATTCTTTCCAACAGATGAAGATATTATTATTGCAGTATAAACTATCTGTAAATTACCCATCCCTGAATTTGTTAACAGAGGAGAGCAAAAGTTTGTTGACTGAACCGCAACCAATGTGGTCAAAACTTGGTGGCCCCTGAATGCGCAGAAATCCAGCGAGAGGATAGGAAAGTGGCTGAGGATAGGTAATTTCGAAGAGGTGACAAAGCACTTTGGACCGAGTCATGCATAGCCATCAAATGGAGACTATTGTAAAACATAAATGGAAATTTTAACCTGCATCCCAGTGTGATGGTACTTCATCAAAATTAAACTTGCCCATTCCCAAGGCAGTCATTCACTTAGGGGCCACCAAATGGTCTATACACCTAGTCACATTCAGTGAAATGTAAACTTGGATACTCATATCTTTCTGCAATGCATGCCTCCATATGTAAAATTCCTTCAATATGAAGTTCCACCGTATAAACTCATTAACAATACACATATTATGTGGGGTTACAAATGAAGCTGAGAATAAATTATCGATGAAAACAAAACATTTTGCAATATATCTGTCTCATCTCATGTTGGATACATTGTAATATCGATATTTTAGAAAATTTCCCATTAGTGTTGAATCATTTAAATAAATTAGAGGTGGTCATGAGTATTACCTTGAAGTTCAGGCTAATTATCAGCACTATTTTTTCATTCCCCAAACAGTGTCTTTGGCAATAGTTTAAACTCTCCATAACAATCAGCAGAAAAGCTAAATCGAACTTCCACAAAGTTTAGCTAGGCACCACAGCATAAATGACTTCTATGCAAGCTTAAGTAACATAAATCTCAACTGTAACCTGATTTTAAAAAATCCTTGCTCAGTGTTGATGAATTAATAAATTTTTGTAAAGAAAATAATTACATTTGTAAACTTATTCAATGAGCATTGCCTGTGTCTGAAATGTTATGCTGTGACTAATTGACTTTGAAAATGTCTATTTCTTTTAAGTGAATAATACCTGATATACCAGCCATTCCATGCTATTCATCAGTGTATTGTATTGACGAAGCCTATGCCAATTACAAGCCTGAATTGGTTCTCTTGGCTAATGAAACTATTATTATTATTATAAACATATATTTCCTGACAGGGTTTCCTTTTAATGCTGTGGCAGGTTTGATACCTGGCAAGTATATAGAATCTAATCTATTTATCAACCGAATAAGCTGCCTTGCTTGCATCCTTGTCATCACAGGAACCAAACAGACTATTAATTAATATCTCCCATATTGCACTACCTATTGGACTCATTTTCTCACAAAGCTAAGTAAAATGAACTTATGTGGCTGTGTAAATAATAGAAACATCTAACATAATCAACTGGATGAACTTTTAGTATATATCTTCATTTTACATTTGAGTTAAATTGATTATTTTAAAAGCCATTTGTACCAAATAATGGAGCTGACTACTTAAAAAATTATTTTTCTCATGGCAACAATCAAAATAACTTGAATAAGCTCATATTTGTTTCATGAAATCCATAGCATACACACATTCTACAAGAGCAAAAAAGTATTAAAATAGCAGTGGATAGGCAATTTCATGATAGCAACTTGATGTGCATCACGTGAAAATGGTGAGAAAAGCAGCAATGAATTCCATTGGTTTGTGAACATCTTTTCTCACTTTTTGAAATCTACCAGCAGTTTTTTCAACTTTTATTTCATATTTATCTTGAACTACATTGAATATTTTCCATAAACTTCTCCTTTTTAATTTACTTGAGGCACTTAAAAAAAACAGCTTTTTCATTTTTACCTTCCACAAAAGTAATGGACTTTTCATTTCAAATGAAATCTCATGTATAACTGAAATAATGCCATACCAACTACACAGAAAGCATTACATTACTTACGGGCTCATAATATTTTCAGCCTTTTTTTTCACGAATTGAATTTCATATGAAATAACCTCCTCTGATAGTAATAGAATAAGATCATCAAAAAATAATTCTTAAGAAAAGTTACATTGTGTGTGTCCACATTGATGTCATACTATGAACTCAAAAGTATTTTGCTCTTCATGATTAGAAATCGATTTTGAAATAAAACTGACATTAAGAAAGCCGACTAAGTAAATGTACTAAGTTGGTAAAACTTATTAAAAATACATTTTAAAGGCTTTAATACTTCATCATTTTAAACAAAAAATCTAGCTCCCTATCTAATTTGAACTTTTGGAAAAAAAATTGCTAATATGAGAATGTATGTTATTCTTCTTAAGTACAGAATCATAAAAAACTCATTTCGACCTCATCAGTCAAGCTTACAATAAAAATGTTTTCAAGTTAATACTGCACCATGTAACTGTAAGGAACTGACCACTGATATCTGAATCTAAATTTACTGATTCATTAACTCATTGCAACATGACTTGCATCTCATTAATGATAATCACAGCACACAGAGAGAGGGATGAGAGGTTCTTAAAAAAAAAGGACTTTTGAAAATCAATTCATAAGTATGCAAAGTTCATTCTACTACTCTCTATTTGAAGTCATCCAATCAAAGGTCTTAGGCCCTTCAAATAAATTATATTTAGAGAAAAAGTTTCAATAACTGACTGTTACAATAGCCAAACCTCCCTATGATGAGTTCTCATATTCACTCTAGATAGGAAAACGACTACTTATTAGTGTTTTAATTGTAAAATTATTTCTCAGAGCATTTTGTTACTGAGAAACAATTACACAATTCATTTATATCGAATATGATTTTAAAATACCACATCATCCAAACAGTTTTCTCTTCAGAGCAACCTAGAGCTTTGTATCACATATCTGATTGGGCGTTGCCACAAGCTGAGTAGCTTGCTAGAGGCAGGAATGCCAGTTTGGCCTAGGATACCTTATCACCCCCCATTTTTCAGCTTATGGTTATTGAATATGGTCGGGAGTTAACAGGGTGTTATGAGATACTTATTTACTTTAAATCCCTCAATATTTGGGTAGAGGGAATATAATCTGAATATGCCAAAATGGTCAATACAGAAATCTTGTTGCTCTAATGCAAAGAAATGCCCAAGCCTGACACTGCACATATATAAACCATTATCGCCTGTAGACCATAGCTACGCACCAAAATACGGGAATGCATTATGAATATTTTCTCATGGAAGGAGGTGGATATTCAATATTTTCCCAAAAAGAACATCCAATTGGCAGTATATAAGCAAAATTCCGGTGGAATCAAAAGTTATCCGAAAAATTTCCATTGTTTTGTCAATTGGATTGCACACGCCCATAACATGTTAAGGTGGCCCGTGAAAGTTTAGATTTAAACGATTGATTCACCAGATTCTCAGAATCAACACAGAAAGGTACATTATCCAAAGCACCAATTCTCCCCGTATCCGAATAATTAACAAAGGCTAAGGTCACTCCAGGCATTGGAAGCAATTAACTTGAGGAGGGCATGGGAAAATCGAAATTTGTGTCATATTGAATATTTTGGGGGATGGGGTTCAGAAAGCTGAGATTTTCAGCACTTAATTTAATTTTCTGTTCCCATATACCAGCCAAATTTCAGCTCTTGTCGACATCATGCAAGGGGATCCATTCGTATGCAATGGATATGGATTATTTGTTACCATGGTCAGAATTACTCGTTCCTTCATATAATATCTAAATAGGAGTCCACTGCAGCTGCTTTATTAACGACATTTTACACGGAGTCATAGCTCATCCTGACAATGCAACCCACATAATCCCTCAATAAACAGAACTACCGAACAACTAAGTCTCCATTTTCCTGGTCCCTTTGAATTACCTATACAGAGGTTTTTCTGTACTACTTTAACCACTACAAAATTAATTCGTCAAAGATGATTACCACAGGTAAAGAAAACAGGATAATCTCATGCTAACTGAAGGCATTAACAAGAATAACAATGCGACATAAGAATGTTAGTCATTAAATAAGAATATTTCAAGAGATATGTATTCATGTAATTATCTATAAAAAAGTACAAATATATTAAACAGGAAACTTTATCTTGTAACAAAACAAATGAAAAAGATCAACAATAAAGGTTAACAATGATGCCAATGCATAACAATTCACCTTGGTTTAACTTTAACTTCAGAGAGGAAAATAAATAAAGCACCATTTTTCTTTTAGTGACGAATGCCACTATTAATCACTGTCACATCTCTCATCACGGAATATTTTGGAACTAATCAAGCTTCATTAATTCATGGCTTTAAATACATCAATTTCACCATAATTCTACAAATCCAAAGTTATTCGCCAGAAAAATCATAGCAAGGGAAAACTTATATCGCTTCCTTTAAAATAAATCAAAGAGTTATTCTTCATTTCTTCTCAAATACAATAAATACATATTTGAAATATTGTATGTATAGACAAATGAATTAATAAGGAAATGTTCTTAAAAGCTGAAGTCTATGAAAAGATTACAATGCAAACCCCAGCAAAATGCATTCCCTGACAAGATACTGGAAAGAGTACAATAACAAAAATTTAAACTTTTACTCAAGCCTGCTGAAACTTTTGGAACAATTCTAAGAAGATATGATAGATGTACTAATGGAATGGATCAAAAAATACATGTAAATAATAAATGACAATGGTCCAAAACATATTCATGGGGGACCCAAAAGTTATATTTTTAACCGATATTTGCACTTGCACATTGCTCCGAAGTTCTATGTGAGAAGGTTTCACGTTCCACAAAATTCATTTCTACAGTGTCTATCACACCACTATCCATGTTGGGAATGATGATACACGTCACCATTATAATCCCATTAGGAACCAGAATTTCTCCGCATGAAATATGCTTCCAAAGAGCTGAAATTGTACACTTTCCATGATCAAGGCCATAGGAATGGTATATTGAAAAAAATACCTATGGGCTGTCTACAAAAATTATTTGCAGCTCAAATTTTCATTTCAGGTAAAAACAAATAAAGATAGGCAACAAGCAATAAAATTCTGTCATAAATCAATATCACACCGAATAAAAAGATGTCATCAAACAAATGCAAATTAGGATTCAGAAGTAATAAAATGCTTGCACCTACAAAAACCCTATTATAGGAGATTGGACAAAGCTAATAAGAATGATCCTGCAGGCCAAAAAAACTAAAAATCTCCCATCTGAACACTTTCATGCTCACTTTTGCCATAGAACAAGCATTGGCAGAAGACAAGTATTTGTCACTCTGAAATAAGTCCAGAGAAACATGTTGATATAGCCTGAGGATCTCCATAACTTTATAACTTTGCTGTTAAAAACTGTTGCCCAGTATAAATTCTCAAGTCTGGTCACATAACTTCTTGTAGCGCCCACATGAAAAAGAAGGTGAGAAGTCCTCCATTGCTTCTTGCTCTTCACTGGGTGGGAAGAATGCCGAAGATATCAACGCACATGGCAAACTTTGCATGCGACAAACTCCTCGAAAGAATATCTGCATAAAAATGTCAAATAGGTAATGATTACTTATATGCAAAGATACGATTGTACCTGCGCTTGAAGACAACTTATTTTATTGCAATCAACTGATTCTAGCGATGACAACTAAAACATTGACTTTCAAAAGTCATATTCACGCATTCAATGACGATCCTCAATAATGAGATACAGTCACAAAAAGCCACAATAAAGTAGCAGCAAGAGAATTTTGCAGAAAAACATTGTCTCTTGTGCATCTCGGCAGTTCTACTTCAAACAAAAACAATGAAGCTCAAATGTGTAAGTACTTGAATTACAGACGGCAGAACACACAACAATGATAAAAAAAACACTAAACAGCATTTCTGAAATACATAGCCACGCAGTTATTGATGAATATGGTAGAACATTACTACATCATAAGTACATACGTCTTTACAGAAAAATAGGAGTAAATTTTATTCAAGTAGATGCCTAGTCCATATTAACAAAAAGCACCACCTTTCTTCATCCCCATTAACTTTTAATTATAGACATGAGAACATACAACCAAATAAAATATATCCACATTGCACTTACGGCAAATAAAGCTGTAAATTAAAAGATGTAAAAAAGTGAGCATTGCTGTTGAAGCAGAGAAGAAAGATAAAAGATATGTTTTAAATTAGTAATTTACAACAAGATCCTTAAAGTTATGACACAAAATCACGTGGAAAACCTATTAAGAAATTTAGATGCGGAGTAACTGTAACTATTACAGGGTGAAACAAATAATGGATAGAAGCATAATTTTCAGCTTCATTCCTGAGTATTCCCAGATATGAAAATTAACTAATCATGCCTGCACTGAGATTATCATAATCAAAAGCTCAGCTAGCACCCTAGACTTAACATTACAGAACCTCCCAACCCATAGCATAGGGGTTCAGTCATACAGGTTTCACCATAAACAATGTAATTGCAAGGAAAGGGCTTGTTGAAGGTTCAGAATATTTGCAATTCCGAGGGCATTTTCTTTGTGAAAAAGAATTTAATGATGAATACTTACAGCTTGTAAAAAAATGCAAGACAATTTTAAGGAGCTCTATAGTCTACACAAAGCTACCAATTTCAATGGGACCAAAAGCATTAGATCTATCGCTCATATCTACATAGGGTCATATACTAAAAAAAATTCAGCTCCACGAAATTTCAGGCAAATTCCTTTTTCTCAAAGAAAGTGCCCTCTTTTTACGCTTGAGATCATGTTGTCCAACTTTGAGCGCTTGAGATTTCCATAGTTCTTCTTCCCAAAACTTTCAGTTTTCATAAAAAATAAAGCTACATTTATTCCAAATCATTTGCAGTTTTTGCAAAACGAATTGTTAATTGTAACATATTTAGAGAAACTGTTGTACAAAAACACATGCCTATGCTAACTTCAAAACCAATGGCTCAATAAAATATAGTTAGGTACTTCCATGTTGCAAGCAAAGATAGGTTTGACTGTTGTATGAGTCATTTTCCAGTGACTTGATGCCTGCACAAAGTTATGGACATTTAAATATTAACACAATACACCCTGTTCTCTAAATTTGCTTTATTATACCTATCTTCGAGAAGAATATTACAATAAGTAAGCGCATACCAAGTAAAAAATTTATATTCAAAGAAATTACTACGACTAAGTTTATTATTTAATAAGACCATTGCTAGGAGTTTCCACTTGATTCAGCTAGGACAAGAAATATATTTGCTTTGTGACTGATCGAAAAATCTAGCCTTACACGCAGGAGCTGACACTGTCAGAGTTCCCACTCTACCTAAATAATCTGATAATAATATAAAATTCATGGTTTTTTCCAGGTTTTCACATTTTTTTTCCAAGTTTTCACATTTTTTTCTAAGTTTTCACGTTTTTTCCCCAGGTTTTCACGGTCTCAATGTCGGCAAATTCATGGTCCGTTAATAAGCCAACAATAGGACAATCACTGGCCGCATATTAACTAAATATTAACGTACACGACATACGCCGTGAATGCAAACGCAGCAATGTAGAGTGATCAATCTGTTATGACATCAACGTTTGGAAAATTCAGGGCCAACTAAAGGCCCAACCCAACCGCGCTCTTGCCCGGACGCCGAATACCATGGCCTACTTTAATATGCGAATGCCCTAAGGACCTTCTTCCGTCTGAACACTGGAAGTCCTTCTTTAATTCTTCGACGAGTGATTGTTTTTTGCGCACGTAGTTATTACCGCACAGGAACCACATTTCCCTTACCCAATCTTTCTGAGATCGATGGAAATATTTATTAAAATTGTTTATAGAATGTAATAAATCAAAAAAATCAATTTCATATAATTATGTATAATGCACTTGGTTTTAAATACATATATATAGACAAAATAAATACCTGCTGAAACACACACGTTATTTTCACATTTACTTTATTATTCACATAAATTTAAACTAGGTGAGTGTAGCCTATTGAGAGCTATTGCCATAAATTGAAAGCCTATTTGCCGTGAAATGTTTCCTTAAGTAAAATTCCAATGGCAAACTCATATTTCGAAGCATATGGCATGTGCCCTAATTTTGCATGGGAACTGAACTTCAAGTTACAAATCAGATAATTTTCGTAAATGGTTCATTCTGGGTCCATTAGAAATGCAAGTTATTTCATTCGTCCTTTTTCTAATACAAGTCCATCCCAAGCTATCACTGAAATTGAAACGCTCAGACAAAATAACAGACTTCCGCCATTAAAATGGAAAATATCGGTCAATGTGTCGTCATATAGTACGGACCAATTACTATACTTCGAATATTCGTGTGTAGAGAATTGCGTAGACTAAGAGTTTGTGCGTGCCTGACCATGAAACATGATTAACATATCGAATTTGATCAGTCAATCATAGTATTATTATCAAGATTGAGATACTTTTTACGGTTTCATGGCGAAATTCATGGCTTTTTCCAGGTTTTATCACGGTAGATGAAATTCACGGCTTATTCACGGTTTTAAGGTTTTCACGGTTGTGTGGGAACCCTGACTATATTGTTTGCTAGGGACGAGCTGCGGTCATGTTTTGCATTAACAAACTGTCATTAAGGTGAGTAACAGAAAGTCACATTCGGTTAGTGTTGGCACAAGAGAGGACTTTCATTAACAACTCATTACTGACAATAGTTTCTTAAGCTGAAGAAAACCCTATTAAGACAAGAAAGTGTGCAACCTTAAAAATTACAATGGAGTTTTAGGGATTAACATTGGTTATTTATACAACTGGATTGCATTTTTTCTTCAGTGACAGGAAGGAAAAAAAAGTTATGCCATGTTTTTGGCAGTTATTCTTTGAAATAATAATTAGCCTATCTGAAGATGAAAATTGTGAAATTAAGTATTTGATGTGTAGAAATTAGTGAGTAAAAAGTTCGCTTAACTCACAAGTTAATTTAAACTGTAGGCATAAAAGCATACTTTGGTCGTTACATTTGCCAGCTGGAATGCACGCACAATAGCTTTTTCCTTCCATATACTACTTAGTTGCATAAACTCATGATACAACACATTCTACTTCCTTGATTTATTACAATGATGCTTTTGACATAAAATTAACAAATTGGAAAATCTCAATGAACTAAGACTTCCAAGGATTGATGTAATTAGTTGCAATTATGGGAAAAATTAATAATTGGTTTAAATTAAAAAAGAAGAACTCTGTGCTTTCACATTAATATTTATTCACGACCATGGTTTCAACGTTAGACGTCATCATCAGGTGATGATGACGTCTGTGGTCACTGATGATGACGTCTAACGTTGAAACCATGGTCGTGAATAAATATTAATGTGAAAGCACAAAGTTCTTCTTTTTTAATTTAATTATGAATCGCTTTCACCAAGTTACGCCTCAAACAATCAATAATTGGTTTAAAAACTAATTACTGAGCAAAGTCTGCTATACAAGTATTAAAATCAAGTAAAATTGCTTACTTTGATTACAGGTCAAAATAGTTCCGCCATGGTTATGCAATGCTTCAATTCTGTATTTCAAACTCAGGATATTAATAGCAACAACTAATTTCAGTTGTAATAAAAAGTTGCATAAATAATAAGACATTTTTAATGAATAATCCATAACCCCACCAGGAACCGTGGTTTTCCTATACCATTTTTCTGAACTGAAGGCGGCTGGGTGGAAAATAGCAAGTAGCCAATCAGAAGCGCTGCCCCTTCCACCTCTCCGTTCCTCTCCATCCCCTTCCCTTTTCCCCTACGCTCCCCTCCATCCGGCTGACTGGCGTTGCCAGCCTTGGGAGTAACGGTACTTTCGGGGGCGGCAGAATGAGCGCCAAAGCGATCTCCAAAGATTCGGCTTGGCAACACTGCCAGCTGGAGAGCCATGTGCACTGCTCGGAGTTCGGAGAGAGACTGCGGGCTCTTCCACACATTCTCCTGTCGCTCTTCTGTGATTGGCTAGAAGAGTGGGTGGGTTGCGAGCACGCTCAAGGTCAGCCGCCTTCAGTTCAGAAAAATGGTATAGGGTTGTACGTGTTCAGAATGAGAATTCTGTGTTCTCCAGTGACTCATAGGGGCACCAGTAACCCATCACCCACGTGAATTAGGAGGCTGTACCTCACGCAAAAGTGGAGTAAATAAATTATTTAAAGTCAGTGTATCGGTGGTGTGCTTTATGCCATGAGAAATCATATGCCATCATTGAAGTCTCCGAACTAGAGCCCTCTGCATACACCTTCAATTTTATAGAAAATTTCATCCTTTTTCGGCATCGATGAGTCACTGTGGAGCCGCAGTACAGTACATAGAAATTAAACTAACATCAGGCGAAAGCCTCATCTTTCTAGCATTAGAATAAGTTTCAAATATTTGCTCAAGTGGAATGGTTGAGGAGCAGTAGCCAATTGCACGATAAAAGGTACCCGAAAAGTCCCGCTATTTTCAATTTTATTGGAGTTTCAGGGGGAATCCAGGGGTTTTAGGGATTTTTCCACCGAATCATTTTTCATTCCCAAGGTCCAAACGATATTTCAATTCTCCAGCTCTTCTAGTGGTTGGTGTGTGGGAAGTAGTTGGGAATTTGTATCTATGAGTGAGTCAGTCACACATCAGGCTGTATAAACTATTAGGGATATGAAGATTTTCTTCACCATTAATCTTTGCCTTGATTTCACTTTAATTTTACTGAAAATGCTCATATATAGCAATATTGCAAATTTACAATGACCCAATAAATATAACAAAGAGAATGGGAACTATCACTAAAAAGATATATATTGGAAATGATGCTATTGATGATATCAGAGAGGTGAGATAGCCAAGTTTGTGAACATTGTCCAGGAGAGAGGAAAGGGATCAACATTCAGAGGAAGGGAATTGCAAAAATGGGGGAGGCAAAAAAAAAGGGCAATGAATGATTGATAATCTGGGAACTGGTTGCGGAACAGTGAGTGGGTTTGCATAGGGGAGGATGGCGCTCAGATATGAAACAAAAGGAGTTCAGGGCAGTCTGTGACAGAGTTGAGGATGTTGTAGATTTATTAAAGGTGACTTTTACAGGGTTCCCACTCTAACTAAATTATAAAATTCACGGTTTTTCCAGGTTTTCATGGTCTAAATTGGGCCAAATTCACGGTTTGTTTGATAAGCCATTTTAGGAAGAAATATTGATCTCATAAAAATCACTGGCCGCACGTTAACTAAAAATATAGCAACCGCGATACAAGCCGGGAATGCAAAACGCAGCAATGAAAAAGCTCTAATGACTTCGCCTATCGTTAGTAAAATTTAGGGCCGGCTAAAGGTTGTGAGTGAGAAAATGGAGGGTGACAGGGAAGTGAAGAGGTGTCTGATTTCTCACCAGGGTTAATGATCACTTTTGTTAAATGTCCAATCACAGCCTTAAGGTCTGTGTGTCGTCACGGCACACGGACCAATATTTGCGCTTTGAATATACGTGTGCAGATAAATGCGTGGACAGTATCTGCGAGTGACTGACCTATTTTTCTTTTGATCCGTCAATCGTAGATCTAAAATCAAGTATGAGAGTTTTTTTAAAGTTTCATGACGAATTTCACCGCTATTTCCAGGTATTTTCACGGTAGACGAAATTCACGGCTTATTCACGGTTTTAAGGTTTTCACGGTTGAGTGGGAACACCGCTTTTAAGGCATAGGAATGGAAGATTCTGAACGATGCAATACGGTAGTTTCCTTCATCGAAGAAAACAAAAAGCATTGATTGCAATTCCTTCGAATTTAACAATTTGGATGTGCTCAGAGAAATTTAACATGAACAAATGATACACCAAGACCTTGACACTAACGATTAGTGGTTCATGGGTATTGAACTTAAGGAGTAATTGAAGTTACGAGGGAATTTTTTTAAGGTAAAAAGTTATGGCATTACACTTATTTTCATTAAATTTCAGTTCCCAGGTGAAGCACCAGTGAGATGCACTAGGTTTTGAATATTTTGCAGTTGTCATCATAAAATAGCATGTAAACTAGGGAGGCTAAGTCGTTAAGCATACTCAACTTATTTCCCCTTCAGCATTTTCTGCAATCACAGTAACTGCAAATATTAATTTTTTGGGACCTTAATTGATGTTTTTACACGTCAAACTACCCATCTTCAAGCACTCTCGCAGTCATTTAAGACAGCAAAATATTTCCTGCTCAGTTTGTATATTCCATGCCATTTTGCAGAGGCTTCAGCCTCAATGCATCCTGGAACAATTATTACGATGTCACAGGCTGATGATCATCATTCATAATTTAGAACTGAGCCAATTTCTGACAGTTACCTTCAATATCTTCACAATAAATAAACCAACAATTTTTTCAACAAGAGAAGAAAGGTGGTATTGCACATGGATCCAAGATAATTGAAATCAGTTCTAGAAAGTACACATTCTGGAGAAACGACAATTTCAATTACATGTTAAAATATTTCTTGGTGTGTAGATCAACGTTACCTACACTTCAAGAAATATTTTAACATGTATTAAACAAGGTCAAGATAAGGAGAAAAAAAATTTCAATTACTTGAAATTTATTATGCACATTGCTCCTTTGCTCTTTACTGCCTGGAAACTTCAATCTATGCCCGAATATAATTTCAAGTCATCCATAATTTTAATGCTTTCAAAGTGGTATCTGACTTCTAGCGACTGATTGGCAGGGCTCCAGGAGACTCAAATTTTAACGATTTGAGTGAGACAGAGGTACTATGTACTAGACTCAAGACCCATTCAAAGATTAATATGCTTGAAAAAAAGTCTAGAACTTCCTTAGAGACATCTCTCACTGTGGAAATTTTTCTGGACCGAGACATATTATGCTATCAGGTAACATTAATTCCCTTGCATGAATATTTCATAATGTTCATTTCACAAAACACCAAAAAATCTCTTCCTCCTAAGTCTAGAATCAAGAAATTAGCACGCTCTTGGAAACACAAGTACCCACTAACAATGGACACAAAAAGCATATAATCATAAATATACAGCAGACTCCCGATTAAGCGGCTGCAGCTTATCCGCGTTGCAGATTATCTCTGCATGATTTTCACTCTCATTCAATGTTTTCCGCGATCTTCACAAAAAATTAAAATCTGACGCAAAATTATCACAATTACTGCATTTTAATGCTAGGCTACATTGGGCTCAATATATACATTAGAATCCCCTTCGTAAAATGGATTATTTTATTTGCTAGCACACAAGTAATGTTTTAAGATTACTTGGATGTATTCTCTGGTATTCTGGTATAAAAGACGATAAGCGGCGGCAAAAAAATTCTTCATTAATTTTAAAAGATTTTTCAACTGTTTACCAATCGTAAGTCAAGAAAAATGTTATCGATAATCTTTTAAGAGATTTTGCTAGCCAGGAGAAGGAAAGCCGTATATATACGTTTTCTAGCTCTCCCCCTTTTAGGACGCTCGCAGGTTTACGACGTCTTTGAATCTGGGAGCAGGTACCTGACCCCTCGTCCTTTATAACCCCTCTTACCCGTTAGGGACAGCGGTCATTCAATTGTTTATCCAGTCAGGTTTTGAAATAAGTATTTGTTCATTTCTCAAGAAAAATAAACTAAGAATTGAATTATTTGTCTTTTGGGCAGCATTTACAATTTTTAAACGAAATTCTACGATAAATATTAACTTATATCTCAAGTTATGTATAAACATCAACATGGAAATTGTTGCTGCATTAAATGCGTTAATAATGGCCTTATAACTTCGTTTAAAATTTGACAATGTTCCTATAAAAATGACGAATTCAATTCAACGTCTGCAATGTACGTGAAAGCAACAATTATCCATTTGCTAATTACATATAAGCAATACAAAAGTTGACTGCGAACCAATGCTGCAGGTATCGTCGTAAACCCGGAAAGGAGGGAGCACAACTACTCTTGGAGTCCCAGATAATGCGAAGTCAAAGCCGAGATGATGCGAAGGTTCAGCCAGACCCTTCTTAACGAATGCCCTCCAAAAATGCTCCATACCACGAGAAAGAAGAGTCTCTTGGGGCTCAGTACAACAGTCATGCTAAGACGAAAACTCCGCCGTTTCGAAAGGGTTAAAGCATATATCATTTTGCAAATGCGCAACTATTGCCTTGGTCTTGCATGCGGTTGAATACAGCCCAAGGAAATCGAAGATTTCGTCGAACTCAGGCATGTTTATGCCGTGAAAATTCAAGGTTAAACTGGAGAGGAAGGGATCGCTAGGACTTTAGAGCGTTCCACATTTAGTTGACAGTATGGGCTCTTATGGAGAATTGTTCCCCATGTTAATCTCCATAAGGCCAGGAGCACGGTGTTGTCAATAACAGCACGAAAATTAATGTTGCGTTATGCACTGATTAAAATTGCATTCGAATGTAGAAAGAGATGCTGCATTCATTGGTGCCAATACTTTTCCAATAAAAATTATAACAAAAGCTATAAAAAACATTTCCTTAAATTTCCGTCAGAAAATTGTATCTTTTTCTCTACATTCTCTACAAAGTTATTTTTGATGAAAAAATAATTAACTTACATCAACTCTGAAGCGAGTTACAAGGTTTTGATCTTAAGAAAATATATTACGGCGACGCTGGGACGGGCTTCTTACTTTTTCTTGCGCGCAGAGGGAAAATTCTCGGGCGGAAAAGGAGTTTTTGTCAATGCATAATATGAAATGTATTTATCTATTCATTTGATATCCTAAACAGAGAATACTCATACGTCGAAACAGCAGTGTTTTTATCAGAATACATTTATACACAAAAGTAAGCAAGTGGCTTGGAAATAAGACGCTTTCGCCTTGGGTATTTCGGTCCTATCGCGGAAACCAAGAAAGAGAATATCTCAATCTATGCGAAACACTACCCCATTCAGTGCACGCCTTTTCTTAGAGGGGGCTAGGGTTTTTTCGGAGTTCCTTTCATAGGGTACCATAAAACCTTCACCAGAATCGACCCTAGCCGAAGGGGCCGTGGTTGTGTGGTCTGCTGAATTTGAGAATTGTGAAGTGTGTTTTATACTTAACACTGCTGTAACACGCCCGATCAATATGTCCGATGGAAGAGGAGAAAAGGTCAGAAGCTCATAAGCCGCGAAAGACAGTTGGCGCTCAAAGTCTTCTCGTACTTCAGGAAATCTCTCAGCATTAGTGAGGCCTACCGAGAAACTTCGAAGGCTACTGGGTGCTCGGAGTCTACTGTTTGCGGAGTGAGAAAGGAAAGCTCCCGTGATCCATTGGTAATTCCTTCAAAAACTAAAGAAATTAGACAGCCTTACAAAAATTCGAGAGCAGTGATTTTCGACGATTTTGTGATATCGGGAATTAGAAGGAAGGTACATGAATCCTTCGTGAAAAATATTCCTCCGACTTTAAATCCATCTCAAACTCGGTAAATATGGATAGTATTCTCCCAGATTACAAAAGGACAACAATATATCGTCTTCTTTTGGAGATAGGCTTCGTGTACGAACGCAGGGGGTAAAGAATCATCCTTATCAAAAGGGATGATATTATTCGTTGGTGGCACAATTAATTATTTAATGCACCTAAAAAATATCGTTGCTAACACAGGACGAGTGTATTTACAGGCGAAAGTTGGATTAATGTTGGACAAATAGTGAACATTAGTTTGCGAAACAAACAATTAGAAAATTCGCGTCAAGCTTTCCTTGCTGGACTAAATACTGGGCTTGGCCTCCACTTCCAGAGGAGAACGATCTGCAATTATACACGCAGGAACGGAAAATGGGTTCATAAAAGGAGCATTCCATGTGTTTCTGTACAAAAAGAACTCAATGGATGAGCATGAGGGAAGTGGGTGGCGAGTGTTACGAGAGATGGTTTGAGCACTCACTTCTTGAAAACTTACCCGAAGGATCAATTATAGCGGTAGATAATGCCTCTTATTACCCAAGGAAATTGGAATCCTTGCCTACTACAAGGAGGGAAAAGAACATTAAGGAAATTAGCCTTGAAGATCATCATCATCATTAGTCAACAATCCTAAGATTGGTTTGACGCAGCTCTCCATTTCTCTCTCCTATCCGCTAATCTCTTCATAGCTACATATTTATCCTCTATTACATCCTTTATAACCTGTCCTATATAACTCATTCGGGGCCGTCCCTTGCCTTTTTTCCCTTCCACTTGTCCTTCAACGATTGCCTTCATGAGACCATCGTGCCTCAAAATTGGCCAACTAAGTTGTCCCTTCTTCTGCTTAATGTTTTTAGGAGGCTTCTCTTTTCTCCCACTCTCCTTAGCACTTCCTGATTACTCACACGGTCAATCCATTTTATCTTCATCATTCTTCGGTAGCACCGCATTTCGAATGCTACCACTCTTGACTTCTCTGCTGCTGTCAAGTCCAAGCCTCGCTTCCATAGAGAAACATACTCCATATGATGAATTGTTATTCCTACTCCATACCCCATCTGATGAATTGTTTCCTTACTTCTATGCTGGTATTTTCAGCTGTAAGATTCTTCTTTTTGTAGAAAGCCCTCTTTGCCTGCGCTATTCTACTGTGTATTTCTTTCTTGCTCCGTCCATCGCTGGTAGTTCGGCTTCCCAGGTAAGAGAACTCATTCACCTCTTCAAGCTTATGCTTTCCTAGGTTGATGTTTGTTTTAGCCTCCTCTCTTTTGCTGCAAACTAATATCTAAGTCTTCTTTTTGTTGATTTTCAACTGATATCTGGCCATTGTCCTTTCCATGTTTGTCAACGTCTTCTTCAAATCCTTCTCTGTCTCGGCTATCACTGCTATGTTGTCAGCAAATCACAGCATACTAATTTTTTCTCCGTGGATATTGACACCCGAAGCTTTCTGCTTGATTTCGTTGATGGCTTTTCTTATTCTTGCTTCTGCTTTGGTCCACATTTGATCACAGCTACTTGGTTTTTATACAAACTATGAACAATTCTACGATCATTGTAGAGTACACCTATTTCTTTCAAGATTCTAAGCATTGAATTCCATTCCATGTTATCAAAGGCCTTCTCTAAATCGACAAATGCTATGAAGGTTGGTTTGTTTTTCTCCATTCTCTCCTCTATGATCATCCTAAGAGCCAAAATGCTTCCCTTGTGCCCCTGCTTTTCCTGAATCCGAATTGGTCCTCATCCAGGAATTCTTCTGCTCTTAGTTCAATTCTCCTGCAAATGATTCTTGTCAGAATCTTCGACGCATGTGTTGTCAGGCTTATGGTCCTAAATTCTTCGCACTTCTCAGCTCTCTTCTTTTTGGGTATGAGAATGATGATGTTCTTCTCGAAGTCACTAGGTAAATCTCCTGTTGAGTACATATCGCAGATAGTTTTATACAGTTGAGTTAAGACCTTTTCTCCTGCATTTTTTAATGCAACCACTAATTTGTGTTCTGTGCAGAACTCAAACAGCCTTTCTCCTCTTTCATTTCTATTTCCTAATCCATATTTTCCGGTTATTCTTCCATTCTGGCCTTCGCTGACGACTTTGACGCAGAGGTTTGAAGATGTCAGTTTGAAAAGAGATCTTTAACTTACAATAAACCAAGTACGGGAAAATTTAAAAAAATTAAAGATTGATGATGTCTTATACAACATCGCCTTTCATGTAATACTAGCCAGAGCCAAAAAATATTGCATAATATGGGAGGAATAGAAATTTTGTCTTATTCAGCAGTGGCGATAATTTTTATTATCCTTCAATTTATTGTTATTTTTTACATTATAGATTATTCATTATTCAGCTTGTGCATTGAATATGTACATACATAAAATAACAGAAGACTTTTCCTTTTATATTGCAGCAAAGGTATTGTAATTTACGCTAAAAAATTCCTTAATTTACGCCGTCTTTTGTGCGATCCCTAACTCCTTTTTGAACTAAACCATTTTGGTGCCATATTATGTGTGGTTGCATATGCTGTTAGGATGCCTCCTGGCGGAGCAGAAGCTTGGCAACACTGTTATCCATAAGGCCCGTAATGTCAACTAAATGTGGAACGCTCTATACCTGCATTCACGGGATCTCAGTGTTCCTGTTTTCTAAGCCTAACAGTGCACGACTGTGCTCCGTGATAACAGATCCCGCAGCCACGGATGCATGGTTTTCGAAACCAGGTCTAATGTTATTGCCGCTAAAAAAGATCACGGTCTGGCAAAGAAAGCTATCATTACAGCGAAAGTTCGGGTTATCCGTGTTTCCCGATTATTCATGCCGTCTCTCCCCATCATTAGCCTGGATTAAGGATGAGTCAGTTCTTAAATTTTTTTTAGTTCTCGGTAGCGGTCCAGTTTTTCCTCATCGGTTTTCGATACTCCGTTCCAAGGATGCACTCTTACAATCTGAATTAATCGCAAATTTAAATGAACAACCACAAGAAATAAATGAAAATAATTTCACTTAAGATGGAAATAGCAGGAAAGCTCTGTAAAAAAAACTTAAGATTGTCTCCATAATTTTATTTGCCAAATAAAAGTTTGAATGACATATTGTTAAAGATTGCATGATGGACCAATATGTCACATTACATCAGAGAGCCACTGGTTCTTTCTCAAGGTTTTGATTTTAAAAAGTCAAAATGTTTACCCTATTTGGATCTAATCTATTCTATTTTTGGCAGAAACATTGCCTGCAGTACTACCTCAGGCGTTCACTGAAAACAGTAGTGGTTGATTGTTAATTTGAAGGGAAGCGCTTATGCACAGTTTACATACTGCATAGCATCAGGATCAATAGTGAAACTCCCCCAACTTCGGACAATATCATTTGATAATTTGTCGTTACGTGTGAGTCAGTTCAAAATATATTCTGCATTCTGAGATGCATCTAAAATTGTTACTCTAATTTACAACTTATTCACATGCTTCTCTGTCCCAGGTCTTATAGCCTCAACAATAAACTCTGCTCAGCACGCTGGTACAGTGACACCATGGAAAAACTGAGTGGCCATAAGCTAACGCAAATTGTTGTGCAGTGTTGCATTCTGCAGGATAACAACACTTTCCGATGCCTTGCATAGGTTTAACAACTTTTGAACAAGTTCTCGGAATTTATCTTGCTCGTATGTTGAAGAATTACTGCACACGTATATGATTCAATCCTAAGACCACTTTCACACGAGACTATTTTCTGCTGGCCGCCGTTCACAGCACGGAACACGGCGTTGCAGAGTCATCTCGCCTGAAAGCTGCCTGAATTTCAAGTGAACGGTGCCCCGCAAAAGGTCGTTCCGTCGGAAAGTGGTCTCAATGTGGCCTAAATGTGTGTGTGTATCTCTCGCCGTAGACGGCCCATAGCACGACCGGGTTGAAATGGGTGCAGTGCTCTCAAGAGTGCAATTTGACTTGTTTGAAGTCATCCATAGAGACCAATGGAAAGTTGAAAGAATGGCACCATGCTGTGGACTGCGGCAGGCGAAAAGTCAGCTCCTTGGAAAGCATCCTAAGCGGCCACGGCTAAGGAAATGCTACAATATTGGCACGTGCGATAACTGATGAACCCTTAAATACGCGTGTTTGCCAGCAACTCTCAAAAGAAAAAAAAACGTGGACACCACGCAATTGGTAAGTAATATATGCGTTTAAATTTTTTTTCACTTTATGGCCTTGAATAGACTGCAGACCATTTCGGCTTGGCGTACCAAATTCAAATCCTCGTGATGGTTCTGAGCCGGTTCTAAAGTACCAACATTATGCGCTCGGTTCTTGATATCAGTTCCACAGGCAAGAATCGGCAGAACCAAGAACCAGGAATCGGAACCGACCCATCTCTAGCCTCGATAATCGGGAGTGTGCAGTACCTTAAGCGATAAGATTTTTAAAATATGAAGAAATGGGAGGGAAAAAATTAACCATATCCAAATCCCTAGGTTTCAAATCAACATTACCTACCACCATGCTAAGAGAATGGAATGAAATCTACAATGAAACCGTAATATTTTACAAAATGAACTTTGAACAGAGAAGAATACCACAGGCCACATATTTTACATCATCAATGAATACAGGAGTTTCTATTTGAAAACAAAATTCACATACCTGTGGTGGCAATGAGTTGTGAGTCCCATGAGGAAGACCTGCAGCAGAAGGAACATTAGTAGTGCCAGTTGCAGTGCTTCCGGGTACAGCTCCTGGTGCCAGTGGATGCACTCCTGGAGTTGCGCCATGATGGTGATGGTGGTGAGGTGGCAGGCCACCTGGGGTGGCCGTTGAGTTTGTGGTGGTTGGCGAAGAGGATGAAACGGCAGCCCCACTTGGGGGCCTTCCTCTGCCACCACCACCACCTCCCGAGGGCACACCACCACCTGGTGTCCCAGGGCCTGGCACCCTCCCAGCAGATCCTTTTTTACCCTTAGGACCTTTTGAAGGAGCAGGTGGCGGTTCCACCTCTACCTCATCCTTGGGCATGTGGGCCACCTGTGAGAGACATTTGAGAAACACAATGAGCAAATAGATTTACAAAAAGTATTCAATGAAATATTATTAATTGGGATACATGGATTAACATAGATGCCATACTTCCTGGCAAAATTTTCACGAAAAACCTACATTTTGAAATATATTCAGCTGTGTTTTTAGAATTTTGCAATAAGGTCCTATTGAATCTTTAATATGAAGCTAAAACAAGCACAAAAATTTTCATGAACATTGAGGGGTCTGGGGATAACTCATTCTGAACTGGCCCTTGCCTAGGCATATCACAGAATGGCCTTATAACAAGAAAATGTGAAGTACTAACCTTGGTCAAGAAGAGCTTTTCTAAAGCTTGAGCCATAACCACAACATCCTCCCCTGGCTTGTTGTATACATAGCAGTTGGAGAACATGGTATTGAAATCCTGGATGCATTCCTTAGCACTCCAGTAATAGTTCTGTTCCAAGCGCTTCTTTATTGTACCAAGGTCCATGGGATGCTTGATGATTTTATGGTAATCCTGGAAAAGGTAAAAATTCATTATGATGAGAGACAATTTAAATGTTAAAAAATATTTTGCAGGCACAATTTTAATCTAAATACAAACTATGAATTGACTATGATTCCTAAGGTTTTCAAAGTTATCACTATATTGTAGAGGAGAAGAATAAACGAGGCAACTGAGGTGAAAAAGAAGATACTAGATAGTGTGTGTTCATTTAATGCCCACGGAAAGCTATTTTCTTGAGGTTCAAAGTAAACCCTACTAGAGGCACCTGCAACTGATAACATAAGTTTTCTATGTCAGAGATTCTGATGACAATTTTTGTGATTATAGATTAAGGATTTTTATTAAAATGATGGCCATTGGATAGAGGTAGCTTGGGAAACACTAATGTAGAGTGGAAATTGTCCCTATGTAATTAATACTTAGGTTAAATAGTAAAAACAAGAGAATTTCTTCTAAAGGAGAATATCCACAATGAATGGAAACATTGAAATTGATTTTTTTGTGGAAGAGCACTACAGGATTATGAGGACATAACACTCCTTAGTAATATGCCAAAAACGGCACGAGATAGTAGTTACAAAAGGCATTCTGATGAAGTCAAAAAAATGTAATGCTAGCAGGCATAATTGTATGCACAGTTCCATATATGACAGAACATATAAATCATCAAAAGCTGCAGATACCACAAAATTAAATGATGACTCCATGCTTCTGGGTTTCACCTCGTGGATTTTCTTTGCGATGACAGTTTCTCCGGTATTCCAACCGGCATCTTCAGGTTGAAAGACATCGACCTGAAGATGCCAGTTGGAATACCGGAGAAACTGTTGTTGCAAAGAAAATCCACGCTGTGAAACCCAGAAGCATGGAGACATCATCTGAACAACGCCACGGAAAACTACGCATCAACCACAAAATTAAACTTACAGGTAAGTTGAGCTTCTTTGCATCCACTGGTTGCTGGAATGGCCAAGCGAATTGATGTTTCCATACTGCCTTGAGGACTTGCCTCAGCAGAAATGCAAGTTGGTTGGTATTGCGGCCAGGCCTGCCTGGGGGAGGCACACAAGGGGGCTGTACAACACCATTAATAGGCTCAACAACTGGTTCTTCGCGTGGTCCACCAGGTGGCCCAATGGAGTGCTGATGATGATGGCCCCCATGATGGGGATTTTGTGAGGATGGCGTGGTTGCAGATGGGGGGCCTCCGGCGCCCCCCACTGACACAGGGGGTGGAGCCACGGCTGCAGTAGCCCCACCCCCACCACCAGTAGCCCCCACTGCGCTGCCCCCCTCCTTGTTTGAGTCTAGTGAAGATGGCACCTTGCCTTGGTGCTGGTCCTGCAGAAGAATAAATCAAAGATTTCCCATTTTAGGAAAGAACAACCTTGCCAACAAAGAGACTATCACATTAACCTGCGTTATAGGGCACACTCCTCTTCTAACCCACAAAAAATTTCTGAGCTTTCCTCAATTGTATCAGGAAGTGTTCATCTACATCTATAAAATACCCCGCAAGCCGCCTAAAAGGCGTGTGGCAGGGGGTGTTAGGACACCAGCCGTTTACAGCTAAAAAAAATGAAGTACTCTAACGAGGGTGGTACTGGCGTTTATTTAAGTCCTTTATGGTTCGGGGGAAAAACGAATTCCCATATCTATCCGTTCGGCAAAACATCTCTTTTAATTTATCGCTTCTATCGGACCTGGAAATATAGTGTGGCTCTAATATTATGTTCTCTGTGTCGCTCTTAAAGATATCCATTCTCAATTGTTCAAGCAATCTAAGCCTAGCGCGCAGCCTCCGAGTCTCCAATGGCTCCCAGCCTACTTCGCTTAACATCTGGGTAACGCTGTCTGTACGCCCGTAGCAGTTTTTGACGAAACGCGCAGCCTTCCTTTGTATTTTATTCAGTTCGCGGATTAAGTCTTTCTGCACCGGATCCCATACGCTCGCTGCATATTCAAGGTGCAGTCGGACGAGAGCGAAATAGCACCTTTCTTTCACTTTCTCATCCGAAAATCTTCCCACAATACGCTTGACGAATCCTAATTTCTTCAGGGCTATGCCGCAAATATTCTTTATATGTGTTCCCCACGTGAGGTTCGAGGTTATCGTAACTCCCAGGTATTTCACTTCGTCTGTTGCCTTAATGTTAATACCATCCACCGCATAAACATGGTTAGAATTGGACGAATTCCGCAAGAAATGTAACGCCATGCATTTGCTCAGATTAAGTTCGAGTCCCCACTCTTGGCTCCACAAATGAACGTTGTTTAGGTCAGATGATAGAATTTCATAGTCGGAGTGATCACTAATTTTGCGATAGATGACAGGGATATTGGGAATGAAAAGAGGAAAAATAATAAAAAATTTCATTAATGCTTTCATAAACGTGTGAGCCATATTTTCTTTCCTGCAGTAAATAATGCAATTGTTCAATGTATTCAGGTGAGCACCTGGTCCTTGGTTAGTTTTATCAGATTTTTAAGTACCCCAAACAATTTTGGAAGACAATAGGACCACAAGAAAGAAAATAAAACATCAGAAGTAAGGAACATTCAGGATGGTTATGCCATGATAGATAACAGCATCAAGTAATTTTATTAGCCACAAAATCGGGTCAAAATGATAGATACGACGTTCAAATTCCATTTTATAATCTACCACAAAAATTTTGAATATAACCTGAAACCCTACGCAATTTCCGTTACAAATTTGCAATGGATTCAAGACTTCAACCTTGTGAGATGTGTGCATGGTCACTTTATGTATACCCTTGATTTACAGTGATGTACACATGATTTACTTTGATGAGTGCTTGAAGAACCCCACAGAGGCAAGTATTCAGCGCAATTATTTGATTTCAAAGCGTGTGATTTTGTAAGCCTTAATAAATACTTGCAGCCAACATTAATTGGCCCCAAATACTCTTTAATCAACACATTGATGATGCAGCCAACTATTTTCAGAGTCCTCCTAAATGCTAACCAACTGTAGGCATGCTCCTATCATGGATATCCAAAGTGATGGGTTTCCAGAATGGTTCTCAGCTGAACCAGCTATTTGTCTTAAAGAATGCATCATCAAACATAGAAAAGTACTGGTAATCACTACAGCGATAGTGATTACCTGTTTTCAATGCTAATGTTCAATTCTCAATTATAATTACACCATGTAAAATTTTCTGAAATCAGAAGGAAGTGCAAAATTTTATCTGAAGAGTGGTATTCTAAGTATATGGACAATGTCCAATGATCCCTTTCGCAAAATACATGTTGTGATTCAGGTTTCTTATGGACTCAGAACAGTTAAATATGTACCTTTTCCAAAAAATCAGACCCAGAACCTCTTTTTGATAAGAGAACAGAAGTACAGTAGCTGTTGCCACAAAACATGTTGTTGCTATTTATAACTTAACTTTATTCAAACCTACTTCTATGAGACAAAGGTTTATTGCAGGTTGAGTAAGCTGATGACAAGGAGTGTATGTGCTCTGCTAATTTATAAGCCACTCTATTTCTTAAAGTAAACCTTCTTGCTTCCGCTTCCCCACCCTCGCTTCCACACACTGACACATTTTCTTCATTACTCTCTAGCCACATAAGCAATGCATCCAAATACTTTTAGATGACTAAGGTCAATTTTTCCTTCAGACCATCTCTGCCCAGGTAATGCATTCCATAGTGCTTTGGCTGGTGCTATTTTTGAGATATACAGCTGCTCTACAGGCTTCAACCCAGTTATATTTTGGCAAATTGCTGCCAGATAGCATGCACCTAGCTATCTCTACGATGGTTCTCTTTGCTCTTTCAGCTAATCCATTCTGCTTGGGGATTGAGGAATTGTAGTTTTATTTTTAATCCCACATGCCTGTAACTCCACCTGTAGTGTCTGACCCATATATTCACACCCATTATCTGTATGCAGGCATTTCATATTATTCTTGCTGCCTCATTCTCTACGCTGACCGTAAAATTTTAATATCATTATAGGACTACATGAGGCTCCTTACTTTTAATAAAGAAAACAAAAATCTTTCTTGAAAAATCATCAATGAATGTGAGCACATATTTTGCAAAGCATACATATATTTTTCACCTATGATTCCATCAGACTACACAATTCTCAGTGGATCAGACTTAATAGAAACCACATCCATTCTAGCACTTTTGATGAACATGAAGAATATGTCAAGATGAAATTAAATATTCTGTTTTTTACCAATTATTTTTTGTAATTTTACAGATATATAATAATTATAAGCTACTGCACAACAACTTACGCTTGCAACATAGGATCATACTTGATCAAACCTTTTGTCCCACAAGCAAAATAATGAATGGAATCACTTATGTGAAAATTGTATTTAGGTTTTAAGTATTTGCTCCCGATTTTTGTGAATAATTGTTTTCTTGTAGTATCTCCCTGGAAAACCACAAATTGATATTTAGCAGCTAAATCAATGCAATATTGATCATAAAAATCATCTATTCGAAACAATTTTAACGTAAAACTCACAGATGGCTGTGATATGCAATACACTATGCTTCTCTGTTGAGTTTTTGGAGTTAGCTGCACAAATTCCCATCAATCTGCTCAGTCTCTCACTGATTGAGTAAATAAGAGTTACAACTTACGACTTGGAATTAACGTATACAGATTCAAGCTTAAGTATTATTATACTCATCAATTAATCGTTTTTCGCCATCATAGTAACAATACATATTAATTTCGGTATGTTAATCCACGTTTTATCACTTCGCCCTGAACTATCTTCCAGCACTAATCCCTGCAGATATTTTGAACGGCGGAATATTTCCCACTCGCATCGCATCAAGCCATTCCGAATAATACATCAGCATCTTGATGCATTTCAGAACAGCTGCATCAAGGTTATGCGTTGATGAGGATGATGCGTGATTAGGAATGCACCCCACTACGCACGCAACACAACATAATTAGCTTCATCCTTGCAAATCATGGTGACCCACTCGTTGCCATTGGTAAATTGGATGCACAGTCCTCATTCAAAGCACATTGGATTGAGGAAGTTTCAGAAATGTGAACATTCGAAAAATTCTAGAGTGTTCAAAATTTCAAATTTGGCACCTTTCAAGTTGGCCTATGTGATGTGGTGTAGAGGAACTCGTACATTGCGCATTATATGAACAAAATATTATTTAATCCATAGAGAAGTCAGAAAATTTTCAGCATTTTGCTCGTTCCTCCTTCCTGCGCATAGCGAATTTCTTCGGCTAAGGCTGCATCACACGCAGAGTTCGTCAGAGTTGCGAGTTAGCGCACAATTGTGATACAGTGTTTCATTCTGCAGGATAACCGCAGTCCTTGATGCCTTGCTTAGGTTTATCAACTTACGAGCATGGTGTCGGAACGCATCTAGTTCGTATATCAAGGACTAACTGTATTAGGGAAGATATCAACCCTCGTCATACTGCATTCTTCTAATGAGAAAATCAAACGAACGTGCTGGTTTTCATAAATTTGCTCGTAATTTAATTGTGTATATTATACACTCGACTCTGAAGCTATTTTGCAGTGCGACTATAAATACGGGAGATTGAGGGGACAAGAAATTTTGACAAAGTGTGTTTTTCAGTCCTGTGAATTCGTAATAACGAAAGTCTACTGTATTCACTGTCTTGATACCTGCTATGGACCAGGATTTGATTTCTGTTGTGTAGAATCTACTCACTGACATGCTAATAATATGTACTCCCTAATAATGCCAAATATGTCACAATGGGTTTTGTACCAGTAATGATGACTAGATGAGCTTGACAGCACACTTCGTTTCATCGGATTTTCAGCAAAGGCACATGCGCCTCAAAGTAGCTGTTTTTGGAGATAAGCCATTCAGGCAAAAACATTCATAATTATATACATCAAGCACTGGCAAACTGGGACCTAGTTGACAGTGTTCACTCTTGTGAGTGGCGATGCTAAAAATATTACAGCTGCTATAAAAAATTCACAATACAGTAGACTCTCATTACTATGAACAGCATTATTACGAAGTTCTCGTTTTTACGAAGCCCTCCGTTTCTGTCCCAGGAAATATAAAGTGAACTTTATTATGAAGTTCCACAGATAGGCAACAGTGTTTTTTTAAACAAACTTACGGCATTTTTTAATGTGGACATACATTACGCTACATCATAATCATTTATTATGTTCTCCTCGTACACAAAGCCCAAGAGCGTCAATTATAGTTCTTTTTTCAGCAGGAGATACTTCAGTATTCACACAATATCATGTAATAAGCTTCATCCCTGTGGAATCATGGTGACCAACTCATTCTGCTCGTAAATTACAATCAGTATGTCCTCTTCTAACGACATTACTTCTACGAACATAATAAAAATTCAAGCGTGCCCAAAATTTCAAATTTGGCAACTTTGGAGTTAGCCTATGCGATGCAGTGCGGCGTAAAGGAATTCGCACGGTGGACAAAGTCTGAACAAAGTATTCATGAAATCCGTTGTGAAGTCTGGAACTGTTCCGCGTTTCCCCGTTCTTCCTTTCACCGATAATGCAATTTATTCGGCTCCATCCACGTCGCACGAGCAGCCAGATCAGTTCGTCACATTTGTGACATAACCCAAAAGTGTAATGCGGTGTTGCATTGTGCAGGATAAACACGCTTTTCAATTCCATGCATAGGTTTATAAACTCGCAAATACGCTCTCAGAACGCATCTTACTCGTATGTCAAAGGCTTATTGTGTTTATTCATAATTTCATCGTGTATATCACACTCAGAAGCTATTCCGCAGGGCGAGTATAAGAAGGGGAGATTAAGAGACAAGGAATTTTGGCAAGGCAGGCTTTCTTTGCCATGTAGTCTGAAACAAACGCTCGTACAAAGTTCTTTACTACGAACCTCCGGTTTTTCGGTTCCATGAACTTCTCACAATAACAAGAGTTTCCTGTATTCACATGAGCCAAGTTTGGCCCATACATAACAGTTGGTTATCAGAGATGGTCTTCTAAATTGCAGTGAAGCGTCCACCACGGCAGATGTTAGTGATTGGATAGTTGTGCATTTCAAACTCTCTACTCATGCAATGAAAGAGCTCAAATGTTCTCAACAAACAGTGGGTGTTAAGTCAAGTAGATTGGTGCAAGATGACCCGACGATACAGAATTCTGAGCTGCACATGAAGGCTCACTTGAAAGAACAACGACAAGCAGTAGTTGTGGCAGCTTCTGAAACTTGTTAGAGAACGTAATTGACGCACGACCAAAAGGACCTTCTTGGTGGTAGATCCAAATGGGATGAAGTGTTAGTTATTTTTAACTAAGAACTAATCGTGACATAATTTCCTGGGTAAAATTTGTAATTTTTACTTGAGAGTGACGATAAAAAAGGTCAAATGTACTCGTATGTAAGGTAGGATAAGTGCTCATGTAAAAGGTAGGATATTCAATGGAGATGGTGACATTATTACATTGGTTGGATTATAAAAATGAAAGTGCTTAAATAAAAGGTCAAAGTGGAGAGGAAGGGAATAGTAGAAGTGAAGGCAGAGGGGGAGGTGAAAGTAGAGATAGCATAAATCTTGAAAGAACAATGACAAGCAGTAGTTGTGGCAGCTTCTGAAACTTGTTAGAGAATGGAATTGATGTGCGACCAAAAGGACCTTCTTGATGGTAGATCCAAATAGGATGAAAGTGTTAGTTATAGCCGGGCACTCGCCTGCGTAGACAATTTGCCTTACGTCCCTGGTTTCCTTTAATGTGCGCACCCATTGTCTTCACAGGAGTTCCGTGCTCCTCTTTTCTAAGCATCACTGTGCGGGATCGGGCTCAGTGATTATGGATTTGTGTTCCGCAGCAGTTGCATCCAGGGCAACTTGTGCGAGATGAGACTACTCGGCACGGTGCCTGTCAGTGTAGTTTCCGACGTCGCAAAGTGGTTTCAAAGCATTCGTGCAAACCTCTTTTCAGAATCCATGACCCTGCAGCCACAGGTTGTTTTCAGAAACCAGATATTACTTGTAGCAGTGGGAATAAGAGTACAATCACGTTATCACCACAAAATAGATCGCGGGCAGGGAGAGAAAGCTCTTAATGATTCTGGAAAGCAATCTAAAATTATTGACTATGTGCGGAAGTAATAATATATTGTTTGATTTATGTAAATTATGAAAATTACAAGAAATCATAGTAAAGATAGGATAATGCGTGTTTTCCGATTATTCGTGCCTCCCCTCCCAATCATTAGCCTAGATAATCAGGAGTGTACCGTACTTAGGAATATTTATTGACTGTTCAATTAAGTTTGCCAATTAGCTTATGTTTCTTTATTTAAAACTTGAAATTGGTGGAAAAATGCCCCTGCAGTTTTCGATAATCAAAAGCGATATTCGAAAAAAATTAGGCAAGCAACTCAAGAAAAAAGCTATTCAACTGACCTATTTAAGAACACTTGATTTTCATCTCATCATCAACCCATTGGATCAGGAAAATGGAAATTCTGAAATCCACTACGGAAAAAATCTTTTAAATTCATTTACTTTCTCATTTTTGTGGATAACTTCCAATAATTTTGCATTCTATAACCTTAGCCGAGCCTTGTCTGGTTTCTCTTGCAGTAAGTGTCCTCACTCATTAATACCAACAAAATGTGAATGTAATTCAGGAATGAACCTCTTAAAAGTTATGCATGAATAAAGCAATTTTTAATTTCTTGTTCAAGTAACACATCTACATTGAAGAGAGTTTTGCTTTAGGTATTCATCTCCTTGCATCCCATAATCCTTACAAGTGCTGAAATGCCACAATAACAATTGAAGTCCACAAACAAATATGGAGAATGGAAACGACTACTAATATCAACTCCTGGTGATCATTGCTTAAGCCGTGTCCCAACTCGTTAGCCATTAGGCATCATGTATTTAGCCAGCCAGATTCTGGGCAGCCAACCACAAGGGAGCATCAATTGGGACATCCTTACGCAGGTGCTGCCACCTACTGGGAACTAGGCCAATGCAAAACAAGAGACAATCGGAATGATTTGAACAAATGATGAACAAAACCCACCCTAAATTGTTAAAATGTGATGTGTCAAGTGATTTTGAGTATTAGATGTCGGAGAAGAGTATTGAATCATAATTTTAGTATCTTAGACAAATTTTTTGTAATAGTAAAGTAGGGGTATACTTTCAAATTCGTATTTTTAGTTCCGTATGGTTTTGTTAAAGAGGTTTTAGCTAAGTTTGTGGCGATATGTTAGCGTATATTCCTCTTAATTGGTTTGTAATATTTCAGTCGTCTCTCAACCAAGTACTTTTTCGAATTCCTTATATTTTAGCAATTTAATTTCTAGTTTTGTATTATTAAGAACAGGTCTATTTAGTCTATTCAAACTGTTACCGTCTGACTTGGGAATTATTTTCAAAATTTATTTAAAGTATGGTTTACGTACATAAATCAGGTTTCGGTATCATATCTTATAATCACTATAGACTTTAAATGTTGTTACTTATTCCGATTCCAATTTCGGGACATTGTCCAATAACATATAATAATAATTGTTTATTCTTACGGGTGTTAACCTAATGTACAAAAAGTGTTAAATAAGAATTTAGACATAGTGTTACATAATTAAGCATTATTTAACACGTTAAAAAAGTAAACGGTAGCAAAAGATAGCATGTGATCGGTATAAAAAGTTATAAAATAACATATACATATATATGAAGCATACAAACATTAATTCGCATTAAAATTAACGCCGCCTTCTCATTAACTAATTTCTCCGTTATTCTTACACTTCCATTAACGCAATTTCATTATTATAAACAAAATAAAAATTAATAATTATTCGAACAAGTCTCAAAATATCAACACTACTTGCAAACAAGTACTATCCCTTGTTGACAGCCATGATGCCCTTTCTCCTGAAGACGCTTTGCACGCTTAGAATCATGGGAAAAGTCGGGCGAAGGATGCACTCCTCGATGCCTAAATCTGGCGGCCGCGTTAGCTGCCTAAATTCCCTCCCTTATGCTGGCTAACGAGTTGGGACATCCTTCCAAGATGGCGTCATGGCTAAATCCTGGAATTGGCATAGCCAAATGGCCAATTGGGACACGGCTTTAACCTTTTCATCAATATATCTTATTTCTCTCCACAAGGGAGTATTCTGAATCCTCCTACATGCTCTTCCACAAATTACCAGCCACATAAGCCCCTTATGAATTCTATGGGCTGATGCTGGAATCCACTAACTTGAATGTCCACCTCTCAGAAATAACTATGAAACTCCATCCACTTTTTCATTCTCTCTCCTCAAGTGAATTCCTTCCACACTAAGTTGAAAAGCTGAAGAAGGATGAGCTGAGCTCAAGAGATTCAGGGTTTGAAAGCTGAGTGACATTCCAGGATGCTCAGAGCCAACGCAACAGTGAGGGATTTTCAAGGGAAGAGATGAAAAAAGGAGGGGTATTGGTTGAGGGACCCACCTTTGGATGTCTTCCGGTAAGTCAATGTAATATGGAAAGTCATTGCTAAGCTGCATTAGAAACAACTTCATTTTCAATGCCTTGACATGACTCTTACAATACCTAGGCGAAGCGCAATTATAAACTCACAACTGCTTAAAAATGGAGGCAATTGCAAAAATCATGATAGTATCCTATTATGGCTACTTAAGATTATTGACAGGTTGTACCTCAACCATTGTGAATGCAGAATTTTTCGTACAATTTTTATTTTACAAGGCCAAAAATTTCCAACTCATACATATTAGTAAATGTTCAAAACTTTGCTAAGCATATGCCACAATACACAGTAAATTCCGGTTATTACGTGCCGTACTTTACCGCAGGTCTCACCATGTCTCCCGAAATGATTACATTGACCTTTTTTTTTGAGGTAGGTAACTTTATGGCGTATTTTATCTCGGTGTGACTACCGACACATCGCATCAGCGCTACTTCAAGCGACTGTATTAACGTGGTTGGCAACGTATTCCATACATTGTTTCGTAGACATAAAAAAACATAAAAAATGATTGACGAGGGTGAGTACACTGAAGAGCAATTGTATAACTGCGAAGAAACCGCTCTCTACTACAGATTGCTTCCAACAAAATCACTTGATATTAAGAAGTCCGCAAATAAATCCGGAATGAAAATGAGCAAAGAAAGAGTGACTTAATTACTGTGCGCGAACAAATCAGGAAGTGACAAGTTAAAACCTCTGTGTATAGGTAAAAATCGAAGTCCTCGGTGCTTCAAGCACGTTAATATGACAGCACTACCCATAAATTACAAAAAGTCAGAATGCCTGGATGACTCAAGACATTTTTTTATCTTGGTTCAATGAAGATTTTGTTCCATCGGTTAAGAGCCAATTAAGATCAAAAAAGTTAGAAGAGAAGGCACTACTTCTGTTAGATAACTGTCCGGCCCATCCGTCTTCTGAGCTCTTGATATCGAGGGATGGCAAAATAGTGGCTTCGTTTTTACCAAAAAATACGACAGCTCTTATTCAGCCCATGGATCAAGGGATAATCAGAGCATTTAAAGCCCATTATCGGTGGGAATTGCTCGCTAGTGTCATAAATTCAGAACTGCAGGTACAAGAATATCTGAAAACAGTCACCCTGAAGAATATGGCTAATAATATTGGATTGGCATGGAAGAAAATAACTTCAGCTACAATTCTAAATTGCTGGTCAAAGTGCGAGTATACAGCGGGCGATAGCATGGAAGACGAAGATGAGTTTTTGGGTTTTACGGAAGAGGACGCACGTGAAGCTTCAGATGTTCTTTCCAATAAACTATTTGTGAGTGATCTCGAGGCCTGGGTTCGCGAAGACGAGGAAACTCCTGCATCTGCTTATAAGAGTGACAAAGAAATTGTGGCTGCAGTCCAGAGCCGCGCAAAAACAGCTGCATCATCGGAAGATGAGAGCGAGAATGAAGAAGACGAATGTGAGGTCGAGATGCCAAAAATTGGCCTTTTATTACATAATATAAGTGAATTGATGAATTGGTTGGAGGGACAAAGTGTTGCGATAGTATTCATCAGTTGCACTTGCAAAGCATAAAAAATTACGTGTCAAAGAAACGCCATCAACTATCGCGGCAAAAGAAAATTTCCGAGTATTTTAGCAACTCCCGTTAAAGTAGTGCGTCTAAGTCATAAAATAAATATTTTAATAATGTATCACGCAAATAAATTGGCTACAAGAATTACCTTTAAGGGTTTTTTTATTGCTCCCCACGCAGTTTCCCATAATAACCCGGTTGTCCCATAATGCGGGTGTAAACTATCAGTACCAGTAAAGTACCAATCAATTTTCAATTGACTCACTGGTTTCGAAGTTAGCAGAGGTTTGCGTTGTTCACAACAACTCCATTAATTTTTGTGGTATAAACAATTTGTTTTCGGCAAACTGCTAGTAATAGATGTGGCTTCTTTATATCAAAATTGCAAGTTATAGGAACGAAAACTACGGGAATACCAAGTGCTCAAAGTTGGGCACCTTGATTTTACGCGCAAAAAACGGGTACTTTTTTGAGAAAAAATTAAGTACAGGAAATACTATTGAGCCGAAGAATTTTTAAAGTACATGATATAACGTAGAACTAAATTCTCTTTCATACGCTTTTTATTGCATTGAAATCGATTGCTTCGTTTGGACCCTAGAGCTCCTCAAACTCGAGTATCTTGCTTTTTTTTACAGACAGTAGACCCGCGTTAAAACCGAATTTTACTGTACTTTTAAATTATCTTTTGTAAAGTAAGAAGGTATGAATTTTGTTCTTGTAACCTAATTTTCACAATTAATAGTCTGTTGATTGCAATTGCAGCTGCAACATATTTGACGCATTTAAAATAACATAATAATAATCTGGGGAAATAAGAATACACGTGCAATAACCTTAGCTCTAAGCCACTGAGTGTGTACACTGGTTTGATGATTCAACCTGTACGAGAGAGTGAGCTGTGAAGATGCCGTAACTAGTCAATATTAGGCAGCAGTCAACTATTATACTTCTCATCATGCCGGAGCCGCAGACTGTATCTTCTTCATACATCTAAAGACCACAGTGGTTGGTACCACAGTCACATATCTCACTGAAGGCATGGTACCATTTACTGTAACAACTTATGCACTGCAGTATGGAGGGAAAGAGGAAACCACCACAATATTATCTTAGAAGTCACACTTGACTCATTTTTATATCATAACAACTTATGAAAGTTAGGAAGGCGAAGAAATGTAATGTAGAAGCCGTGAAGGGAAGTATGAGGAGAGAATATCAGGAACTAGTGGACGTTAGTATACTGGAGATTGAAAATACGAAGACTGTTGAGGAAAGATGGGATAATATTAAAACTGGAACAGTCAAAGCGGCTGAGAAGTCAATTGGTAACGTTGACAGTAGAAGGATAAAGGCTTGATGGAAAAGACAGTGTGAGGAAATGAAAAAAATTTTAGAAGGAAGGAGAGGTAGGCGCATTATACGCCAAAGTTAAGTCGCTATCAGGCGGCAAAAGAGGGCAAACCATGCCTAAAATTATGACTAAAGATGGTAGGATGCTGACTGAGTGAGAAGAGGTACAGAGTAGATGGAAGGAATGCGTGGAGGATCTCTATGAAGGAAGGAACAGGCAGGAGAGATTGACTTTAGAGGATGAAAGTGAAGTTTAGGAGGATAATCTTAGACCAGGGATATTAGATTTGGTAATAGAGAAAGCACTTCGTGATATGAAGGTCAGGAAAGCAGTAGGTGCGGACAATATCCCATGTGAGCTTCTGAAGAATCTAGGGAAGGACAGTGTGAAAAGGTTTTTTGAACTACTACAAAGAATCTATGAGGAGGGATGTTGGGCGGAGGATTTCGTGAAGACGGTTTTAATTCCGCTTCCGAAAAATAAGAAAGCTGTGGAATGTGGAGATTATAGGACTACAGTGGAACTTGGTTCGAACGTTCCTCCTTAGTACGTTTTCCTCTTTAGCACGGCGATTTCCCTCGGTCCCGGTACCATCCGAACAAAATACAGGTAAAAGAATTTGGTTAGTACGTTTGAAACAATTGCGCTTTCCTGGTTAGTACGCTCAATTGCTTGCCGTGACGCAACCCACAATTCGTTCTTAAGTGTCTTCTTAAGGGTCGCAAACGTCTGAATTCATGATTTAATTTATTATTATTAGCCATTAACATTCTTCCATTCATTCCACATCTCTTTCTTCTACCGTAATTTATCCAAATGCATTTCTGAATTCTTGTGACGTGCTGAATAATAAAATGCGGCCATTTTTCGGGAATGTCTGACTATGAAAAACTACAGCCAATAAGAAGCCCCAATTTTCCCCACCCCGAGCTCCTCACCTTCTGTTGCCTTTGGAGCGCTTGGGAGTGCCCACTGCTGCGCACAAAGTTCGTGAGTGGGCAATTTTTGCTATTGCACGAGTTATCATGATGAAGAAATGAGTCTTAACGGTATTAGACAATTCCCACATTATCTAAAACAGCACTGCTCCATAAACTCGACGTCGTACGTGTTTACTTGACTACTGTTGCGGGAGCAGACGATCCTCTGGATCTCCACGCGAAGCTTAGCTTAAAAATACTTGATCTCGGAACGAAAGCAGACGACATTAGACAAATTTTGAAAGTAAATTTCAACTGTTTAATATAAAATTTTCTTGTAATTACGTCGTAATCTAATAATCTTGCGTGTCATCAGTCGATATATCGATCGATTTTACAATCGAAATGGTATCATTCCAGAAGCGAATGTCTACGGCTGTTGCCGTAATTTGAAAGTCAATTTAATTTTGCCCAATTTTTATGATGTTTAAAAAACCAGTTGACTTACTCCGGGTTGTTGTTATATTCTCCGAGTACGCTGTGAGAAAGAAAAATGACATGTCTGAGCTTCACTCGTCCTCGTTCTGTAAATATATATAGGATAAATCACGGGAGATAGACGCCATAATCATGAAATCGTTCCCGGGATGTCCATGAAAAATTGCGATTTTTATTCACATGGTATTGTTTTTCATGGTAGCGCTCATTTTCTTGATTTTAAATGTGAAAAGAGTTCAGGAAGGCGATCCTATGAGAACTACGGATAGTAATTGTAATTATGACGACTTTTTCACTGATTGCAATAACCCCGACTGCTATTATTTACTTTCCTCGTTAGTACGTTTTCCTGGTTAGTACGTTCATTGTTTGTGGTCCCTTCAGAAACGTACTAACCAAGTTCCACTGTATTAACCTAATATCGCACACGGCAAAGGTGGTACTGAGGATATTTAGCAGACGAATGGAGGCGAGGGCAAACGAGTATTTGGGCGATGATCAGTTTGGTTTTAGAAAAGAGAAGTCGACTCATGATGCATTAGCGATGATGAGGTCACTGGTGGAAAGGAACCGAGAATATGACCAGGATGTGTATGCATGCTTTGTGGATTTTGAAAAAGCATTTGATAGAATGAACTGGGTCAAGTTAATGGATATTCTCAAGAAAATAGGTGTAGATTGGAGGGATAGGCGAGTGATTCGTAATCTGTATATGGCCCAGACTGCGCAAGTGAGGGTAGCAGACGGAGAATCTGGGGGGGCAAGCATGGGCCGAGGAGGAGGCAAGGCTGTCCTCTATCGCCGCTGCTCTTTAACGTGTACGCTTAAGAGATGGTAAGGGAAGCATGGGATGAGTTAGAAGCTGGAATAAAAGTGGGAGGAATGATATTCAAATCAGCGAGATCCGCAGATGATCAGGCGTTGATTAGCCAGTCAGCGTGGGGCTTCAGGCTCTGGTGAATACATTATGCGAGCATTGCGAGGAGTATGGGATGAGGATTAATCACAAGAGGACCACGGTTATGCAGTTTTGTAAAGCATCAAGAGTGAGGAATGTCAGACTTAAGATAAAAGTGGGAGGTGAAAAACAGGTAGAGCAGTTCAACTATTTAGCCAGTACGTTAGAGGAAAATGGATACAGTAGTGAGGACATTAAGAAGAAAATTTCTGTAGCAAAGGAGTCATTCATGAACAGGAAGGAGCTTCTGAGAGGATCATTATGTAAGAGTTTAATGAAAAGGTTAGTTAAGAGTTTGATCTTGAGTGTAGCTCTCTACGGTGTGGGAACGTGGACACTGAGGAAAGAAGACAAGAGAAGATTGGAGGCATTTGAGATGTGGGTATGGAGAAGAATGGAGAAGGTGAAATGGATGGAGAGAGAAAGGAACGACTAAGTGCTGGATATGGTTGGCGAGGAGAGGCAGCTCTTATATGAGGTATGGAGGAGACGATGTATGGATGGGAGGAGTACTTAGTGGGGAGGGGATATTGAAAATGGTGTTAGAGGGTAGAGAAACGAAGGAGGGGAAGGAAAAGAATAGGATATTTTTAGATAGATTGAAAAGGAGTAGGCCTTACAGTGGAGTGACAAAGGCAGCGCTGGAAGGAAAAGGAGGTTCCCATATCACTTCTTTAGTACTCCATGGAAACCTACCTTAATTGTTAGAACACTATAATAATAATATCATAACAAGATGATATTCTTTGTAGTAAAACATTCCATATAGAGGAGTTACACTCAGATCTCTGCGCAGGAATAGCAGAGAGATTACAATTTAAGTCTCATGTGAGAAAATGATAAGGACATGAACTGGCAGAAGACTTGGAAATGCTAAGAGTTAACCTCCAAACTTACATTAGGAATCAGCTAAATGAAGTGTCTCCAAATTGACCACATTATAGTGTCACAAATACCAGGTGAAAACTGGCAAAGATATTGATAGTGAACTTCATTATGATAAAATTACACCTAAAATTAAAAAAACTTAAGAAATCAGTGAAAAAATGTTAACAACTGGAAAAATTGAAGGGGCATAACATAAATTGGCATTTCAAGAAGCAGTGGAGAAAAGTACAGGAATGATACGATTGAGAAATCAGCGGAAGAGAGCTGGAACAACATAATAAATGGACTACAGGCAACAGCTGACGAAGTTCTAGGGTTAATTCTCAAGAGAACTGTTGACCATGCAGGAAATCTTTCATTAAATTGAAAAAAACTAATAAGAAAGCACAAGAATGTAAAACCTGAGGACAGCTTCGTTACAAGAGAGTAAGAAACAAGAATTTTGATAAGTGAGGAAGGCCAAGGGTGGTTTCCTATTATTTTTTTATTGCTTTAATCGAAAGATTATTACTCCTGGAGTACGTATTTCACGCTTTTAGATTTTTAAATGACAACATCTATTTTTCGCGATTAAATGAAAAGTGAAAATTTTCAAGCGCGCGAAAACGCGACGCTCAAGTATGAATGCCGGGAAATATCTCCGTACGTCGTATTTCTGGTTCCCCCTCCCACCCGGTGTGGTGACCTTGAGGCGAGACTTAGCGCTGATACGTCGCAGGATGCTAGCGGATAGCCGAGTACCTTGCTGGATGGTAGCGCTTGGCTTAAAAAAGGTTTATTAATACCTTATCAAACGAGGAAAACTTTCCGACCTTAGCCAGTTTCAATAAGTGTTTATTAAGACATGTTTCCCTGAGCTCTGTGCCTCATGCATGCATTGGTAACCTCAGACGATGTATAACTCCTATCCTCTCGTGTAGAAACTAGGTCCCTGTGACGTCATGCGGAGTGGAATCGTATGGGCGCCAATCTGGCCTTTTTCAAATGAGGATAAAATTTGACCCTTGCCATTCGTCTAAACCGGTATTTCAAAAACCAAACAATTTGTGTATTATGAATACACTAATGGTGGGTAACGAATCGCAATCAATGCCTTTGGTTTTCTTTGATGAACGAAACTACCTTAATGTGGACGAAGAATACCTGTGAAGAAATATAGAACAATCTTGGACATGGAGAAGAACCTGCCTATGAGTAAGGCATCTAGAATTGACTATATTCCAACAGACTTAATCACAAATGGATGAGACATTGAACCACCTGGACAAAACAAGTGAAATGCACACTACAGGTGAGATACCAGGAACTTTAGAAGAACTTTATCATTCTTGAGTGGAGGACTGAAAATTTTAGGACCATAAGCCTGGCATCACATGTAATGAAGATACTGACCAGGATCATTTCCAGAAGGATAGAACAAAGAGGAAACCTGCATAAGCAGAAATTCAAGTTTAAAACATGCAAAGGTACTAAAGCTGCCCTTATTGGCCTAAGGGCTGCTCATTGGGAAGAGAATGAAGGATAACAAGGCTATGTTCATTGCATTTATAAACTTAGTGAAGACTTCTGACGTGGACTGGAATTTCTTGTTTGAAATACAGGGAGAAAATAATGTGCTTCACAAAGATGGAAGAATAATCCAGAGTCAGAGCAAGTAGCAGTGATAAAATCAAGTCCCAGCAGCAAAGAAGCAAGAATGTTTTGTTTTCAGTGATTTTAAACGTTTACATTCAGAAATACATTAATGAGATCAATTAAATGACATAGCTTTCATACCAGGGACAGAGAAGAATTTAAAGAAGCTTCTGGTAAATATGGTTAGGAAAATGGGCAGGTATCAGCTGAAAATATGCACAAAGAAAACTAAGATGATAGTATGCAGATGAGATTAATGGGCCTTCTGAAACCAGGCAGATAGTGCTAAGTCATATCATGTCATATCAGGTGACCATCACTTATTTCTCTGAAATTATTTATAGTAAAACTGATTTTATGCACTTTGATTTTACATCGAGTCTTGATTTTACGCAGCAACATTCAAGTCCGGCCAGAAAGCATAGGGAATTGCAATGGTGAAACTTCAATTTGACATCTTTTCTTGATTTTATGCAGTTTTTTTACTTAGTGCCGCATAACCTAAGCCCCAAAGAGCCAGTTAATCTTGACTTCATTCAGTTGTCTTCTGGCTTGGCATGGAACAAATTCAGTATTGAAGATAATTTTGATCTCGATTTCATATACCGTATAAGCTTGTGTAAGAGGCGCACCTTTTTTCCCAGACATTGCACCCGAAAATGGGGGTGCGCCTCTTACACAAACTTCTTATCTCCTCCCCTCCCCTTCACCGGTCGCAAGTCCAAGGGGAACTGAGTGGCCTTGGTTTTCAGCGTGAGTCAGTCATCTGAAACCCTGGGTCAAAATCAAACGGCAGGCAGGGGAGTTTATCCCTTAGTGACGTATTTTTAAAATGCTCCTGTTTGAATTTCTTGCAAGCAACGCGCCGTCACGTCGGTACCCCAGAGGTGAACATTGAAAAGATCGCGCGGGGTGATTCGCTCCGGAGCGCGCACTAAATTTACTGCCACGAGTGGGCATCCCGCGGCATTTATACTGCATAGTGTAATCGCTTATCAAACGTATAGAAACGCGTCGTTTTGAAGGACATACCTGGTTAATAGTCAGCATCTGTCTTGCCGAGCAATTTCCATTACGTTGAGCACCTGATTTTTCAAAAATCATCTTCAGACGCTAATATGAGGATTTTTGCAACTGAAAATTATATTGGTGTCTAAACCTGCAGTTTAAAAAATTCGAACGAGTGTGTTCATTGTTGGACTAAATGGTGGATAGAAGAAATCGGAAATGCTTATAAGTGAAGAGCGCTGAAGGCGAGGTCGAGGGGAAGGAGCACGCTCCCTCCCCTCCGTATTTCAAGCTACGAGGCTATGAGCGAAGGAGCAAGGGAAGAACACGTCCGATCTTGCATGTGACGTCGTTGCCTTTAATGCGAAGGGGCGAAGGCACAGCAATGTGATATACGCAGTTTGCGTTGCCTGAAGTTTCCAGTCCGTCTCGTCTTGTTTGAATGCGCTTATGCTACGCTTGTTTCTTCCGAAATTGTGCTGTTTGGACTATGTTGAATTTTAGTAGCCTTGTTTTAGCAATAAATCTTTGTGTCAATCAATTAGAGCTCAAAAAACTTAAATGCTGTCAGATATACATCGCGTTCGGTCAAATTCTTTTTAGAACCTCCTGCGTGTCTTACGATTGCTGAAAGATATCGAGATATCTCCGAGCTCAGAAGGTGACTCACCTAGCATTTGACCTCCAGAAACTCGGAAAATTGAACCTGGTAGACCGAAAAAGGTCAGTTGGTGAGATGGGGTAGGGATGAAACACGTTTCAATTGTTCCCCTGTAACTTGAAATTTTCCTATTTTCCTGTGGAGTCTCGGAAAGGAAAAAAACGGCAGAGGCATTGGCTGATGGAGGGCCGAGTGTAGTTCCGTTAGGCCCCTTGCACGCACACCGAATTTGGAAAGCCGGTAAAATATCGGCCGATATTTTACCGGCGAAGCGATGCTTGCACACACGCCAGATTTTTACCGGTCAAACGATAAGTTGCTATGTTTTTTAGCCGGCGCCGGCGATCCACAGTGACAATGGCCGGCTGCTAACCGGCATTTTGCCGGTGCCGGCGCGTGGTCGGTACGTGTGCAAGCTCCAATGCTCTCCCATTGTTCACTATTGGAATGTGGACGGCCGATATTTTACCCGCCGTCCAAAATCAGTGTGTGTGCAAGGGGCCTTAAATCTACGAAGTGGTTATTATCCTACGGCGCTGAGATTTCCCAGATTGTTGTCCAATCTCTTGGGAAGGTTCATGCTATGTGCCTGTGGTGTTTTGCCTTAAAATTTTCTACGGCTGCAATTCTATTGCAATACTTCTGCGAGAGCTTTTAAACAAAATTGTTCGTGAGTAGGACAAGCAACGTAGAGCGATGGCGTATGCGAAGAGAGGATCGGAACTCTTTCTACTCCCTCTTATGCCGCTATCACCGCCGCAGTTATCAAAATTTCCTCTTTCAAATAGTACTGAAAGAGGAAATTTCGATTACTGTCGAAATTCCAGGCATACATCTGCAACACCGCATGATAGGATTTAAAAAAATGCCGCAAAATTTTTTCTTTACAGCTTCGATCCTCAAAATAGGGGTGCGCCTCTTACACAAGCTTATACGGTACATATTGTCAAGTTTCTCAAAAACAGGTATCGCATTACAATCCATGCCGAACACAGCTAGATAGATAACAGCAAATGTAGTAGTAGTCCACTACTTTAAATATAGAAGAGTCTCAGTCACAATTTTTTTGAGATATTTTTATGTGTATATGCAGAACATTCTGTAAAAGTTTCACTTGATTTCATTCAGCCCCTTTTAAGATATTGACCTGTTAAAGATTGACGTTAAAAGGCTTTCGGCACTGTTTGACAAGCTCTAGAAAATGAAGGAGTGCATTATCAGTACTAAAACTTATACTGCAAGTAGTGTGTAGATAACGTTTTGTAAGCGAGTCTTGTTTCCTTCACAAAAGATTTATGGTGTTAAAAAGTTAGTATTGACAAATTTTTCATGAGTTTTTATGGAAAGATTTTGGCTGTCTCTTTAATGAATGAAATTTTAAAAAAATGGTTTCCTAAAAGTTCTTTTCATGATGAACACACTGGTTTTTTCATTATACTGATACATCTTAAAATAGTGTTGAAATTAAACCTTATGCAAACCACGTTTTTCATCAAAATATACCCCCCCTCCCCTTTAAAAATGGCTGCCAAAAAAATATGCCTAGTAAATAAGGGTTTTGTGATTGTCTACTTGTAGGGAACCGATGATAAAATAATCAGCATGTTTAAAAATATTGAGCAACATCACATGGGTGATTAGAAATGGACTGACCCGTGACTTACCTCAATTTCTTGGAAGCAACCATTATTTAAGTAAAACTGTGAAGGCTTAAGCTGATTACTGCACAAGCAACTGCATGAGTAGCTTTTAACAGAATTTAATTCAATACCCAAAACATTAATGACAAATGAAATCCTTGATGTAATGAATGCACATGCTTATTCTAATGATAATCACCCAGTACAGTAGAAGATCAATAACTTCAGTAGGTAAATAACAGAATTCAATAATCTATAATTATCTATACAACAGAAGGTTGTCTGGCATTATTCAAAATTTTTATTTTTTTTACGTTGCATAGCTGAGAATACTAGAGATGGGTTGAATAGCAGATTTCTAGAACTCGAATATTGAATTCGAATATTAAATCATTGCTCGAATATTCAAATACCTCGAATACTAGAATTGCGCAAAGCATATTAAACGTATGCTTCCTCTTCTATTTCACTTGATGAATGTATAAATAAAAAGGTACTAAGTGAAACGTCGATCTATCGTTTTTTCAAGGGGATGGACAAAAAAACGATGAATGTGGGAATGTTTTACTAGGTTGCCTAAGAAGCAGGAAACCAAAGATTTAGGCGAGTAATTGTGATTTCCAGTATAGGATTCAAACAGGAATTTAGCTGATTACTGGAATATTTTGATTTTATGGAAATATGGATTTGGGCATATAGTTGATTCAACTAACATCTCTTTCAAATATCCTAAGGGGACACACCACCTCGCAAAAAAATGATTGCATGCCGTCTCGGCATTTACACTGCTACGATGGATTTCTGTCTGATGTATACATTCGTATCTACCAAATGCCATGTCAGTGGCACGCCCATCTGATACTCTGCTTCTTCCTACTTCTTATTTTCAACAGGTAGCTCACTTTACCCTCACTCCTGCTGTCAAGTGCTAGCAGCAATCCCAGGGGTTTTGCAAAATACACGCGCATCTCCACCGGATTTTCTTCAATTATTTTCAGACCATCTTTGGAAGTTCTCACGAGATAGCAGATGAATTCGAATTGCTAGCAGGGAGAAATAAAATATCCTGAGAAAATATCCCTTCGTCTGTGACTGTGACAATAGAGATTTATAGCATAACTAATGAACTGTAACTTGATATATGTTTTCGGAAAAAATACAGCATCAACTTCCGAGTAGCTCAGCTGCGAGGATATCGAGTTTCACCAGGATGCTAATTGTAAGTCTCCGTCATATTTTGACATTTATTTCCTGCATGAAATGCTTAAATGATGTCAGAAATACCTTGGTCTCATAATTTTTCAAATTACGGACACATTACTAATATTTCAATCCAATGAGGTAGCGAATTTTGGGAATTGTGCTATGTAGTTACAGACCCACAGCACTATGGTTCTCCTGGTGAGTGAAACCTGGGATTTTCGGATTTTTTCACCTGATCATTTTCGGTTCTCCATGTCGAACTCTTTTCACCGCTCTAATCTGCAAATTTGATGTAGTTCGACGCCTTGCCTATGATGGCGCTGCATGCCATCAAGGACTAGAGTTCTCTACATTTTTCCGAGTCAACTAACAACGACGTGCGTGCGACAGTGTACGGGGCGAAATTCAAAGTATTCGAGAGCGCACCTTTAGCATACTTATTCGAGATCTCGAATATCGAAGGAATGGAAATTTATAATTGACATATTTCAAAGAGGAATGGAAATAAGTTAAAGTTAACATTGTGCTGCTAAATATTCTGGCATTAACATTCGCGAATGCTTCATCTTCTTTTGTTCCTCAGGCAGCAGAAAGCAGTCGGCAGCATACCCGCACGTCCGTGAGTTGTGTGAATAGAAAGCATTTGATAGTAGACACTATGGCCAAATAACACCAATACGTCCAAGCAAGAAAATAAAAATAATAGAGTAATATGAGAGTGGCGTAATTAATTTATCTTCCTATTTGCTCTTCACAATAAAATAAAACAAAAGTGCCCAAGGAATGCAGACCATGAAGAGTTAGAAGGAGCTTTGCTCGGGTGGTTGTGCCCACTTTGCGGGAACTTCTGAGAAAGGGGCTATGCCTAAGTCTAAAGCGGAGTATTTCAGGGATAGATTGCGAATCGAGAACTTCAAGAGTTCGGAGGGTTGGTTATACTAATTCAAAGCACCAAAGCGTAATATCCCGTCATAATTGCTGGTGATGCCTGCGGTGTAGACCTGAAGTCATGAAAGAAAGGACTCCAATACTAATAACATAGACGAAACTGAAATCTTTTACAACCAACTCCCTGCCAAAACGTTTGCAGTACGAGGTATTTCTTGCAATGATGCTTTTGAGGTAGGTAGTGCGCCTTAGCGATGGTGTAGGATGTACGATACAATGATACTCAGCGTGAATTGTCCGGATGGAGGTACTTATTCCCTGTTGCGTTCACAAGTAAAAGTCACGATCACAATGCACTATTCACAAGGGTGAACTATTTGCGTCAGTGGTAGGAGTGGTACTGGTGCTCTCTTCCGTCACCCGGGTGGCCAAGCATCCCCTGGTGGCTGCTGGAAGAACTCAGAGAAGAACTGACTCTCGTTTGGCACCATGTCTTATGCATTCGGCACAGCCACAGATGGCATATGTGAAGAGCTTATGCTACGCTTTTAGTTTCTATAATTTAAAAAAAATCTGCATTCCTTTTTCATGTTTCTCAGTCATTATTGAGAATGTTAAATCAATAAATTCATACTCGTACGTTTTTTTGGCCTTAGGGTCCATCAGATGTGTACGCCTTTCTGTTTTTTTCTCGCAAATACTACCCATGTGAGCTATGTTCGTCGCTGTTTCTTGCATCTTGCTTTTGTTTTGACTAAGTGACATCAGCATTATATCTGCTTTATATTTTTCGTGAAATAATATCCCGTTAATATCATTTCTTGTATTGACAATAGGGTGGTTTCCTATTATTTTTTTATTGCTTTAATCGAAAGATTATTGCTCCTGGAGTACGTATTTCACGCTTTTAGATTTTTAAATGACATCATCTATTTTTCGCGATTAAATGAAAAGTGAAAATTTTCAAGCGCGCGAAATCGCGACGCTTGAGTATGAATGCTGGGAAATATCTCCGTACGTCGTATTTCTGGTTCCCCCTCCCACCCGGTGAGGTGACCTTGAGGCGAGGCTTAGCGCTGATACGTCGCAGGCTGCCAGCGGGTAGCTGAGTGCCTTGCTGAATGGTAGCGCTTGGCTTAAAAAAGGTTTATTAATACCTTATCAAACGAAGAAAACTTTCCGACCTTAGCCAGTTTTAATAATTGATTATTAAGACATGTTTCCCTAAGCTCTGTGCCTCATGCATGCATTGGTAACCTCAGACGATGTATAACTCCTATCCTCTCGTGTAGAAACTAGGTCCCTGTGACGTCATGCGGAGTGGAATCGCATGGGTGCCAATCTGGCCTTTTTCAAATGAGGATAAAATTTGACCCTTGCAATTCGTCAAAACCGGTATTTCAAAAACCAAATAATTTGTGCATTATGAATACACTAATGGTGGGTAACGAATCGCAATCAATGCCTTTCGTTTTCTTTGATGAAGGAAACTACCCTATTTTAATTAAAAATGCTTGTATATCAGTGCCGTGGTAAACTCAGTGTATTATTTCAAGTACGTCGCGAGCACAACACCCAAAAAGGAACTTTTTATTAACAGCAATTTTAATCACATCATTTTGCACGATTAGCAAAATTTTTACCGTAGCTAATGAAGATATTACATTATATGATAGAAAAAGTTTTCCAAGGCAGGATCGTTATACAACCTTCCACTGTTTTCGTCTGCAGAAACAAATGCGATACGTTATTTCACTTAACTGCTGGACGGGAACAATAAAAATACACCAATGGAAGCATTTGAGGCATTAAATAACCGTGATACAGTTTTATCAGTTATTTTTTGAATTTTCAGTGGAAAATACCAAAATAATAGAATAATCATGTAAATGCACTACTTAACTGCATAGAAAAATGGCTTCGTCGGTTGTGTATTGGCCAAATGTTTGACAAAGTAATCATGATTTTTATTCAGTAAGGCACTTATAAATTGTTTGAATGGTTATTTGTTGTTTAAGTAAGGGAATTTAGTGATGCAAAGACACATCGCCTTTCGTCTGGATGTATGCTTACGTTTAATGGATATAAATTTATCTGTCGCCGCACCACTCCTTTTCCTTTATAACTGTTTGCAATAGGTATATTGGCTATTATTTGCTCCACCTCCGGTAAAGCGACAATTCACTATAGCGAGTGTTAATATGAGCACTGTGAGGTCTCGTTTTATCGAGGTTGCACTGTTGTCGGTTGCTTCAACCACAGGAGCCTAGCAGCAGTTTGAAAATGGTATGTGTCCATCTCTTTTCACAAGGAGGCGTACTTGAAACACTTTTATCCCTTCCTAATGGCACGTACTTGAAACCTGGGATTACGATAAGCAGTTCCATGAGAAGAGTGAAAGGCCACACTGCATTACATTCTCAATAGGGTGGTTTCCTAAATTTTTTATTGCCTAAACTGAAAGAATATTACTCCTGGAGTACAAATTTAATGCTTTTAGATTTTCAAATGACGATATCTATTTTTCACAATTAAATGAAAAGTGAAAAATTTCAAGCGTGCGAAAACACGACGGCTAAATATGAATGCTGGGAGAAGCCCTTGTGATGTCATTCTGGTCATATTTTTTCCCCTGATTGGTATCAAAGGAAATGATGCATTTTTATGTGATAAAAACAAAATCAGTCTAATCCATAAAATTTATTGCTATGAATAATTAAAAAGGATTTAAAACTTTTGCAAATGTTCTTCGTTCATAAATCGCAATGGTAGATATGTCATGGCACAACATTATTACAATGTGACAAGAACGCCAATATTTTCCCCACCATAAAATGTGAACCTGTCGCAAACTGCATTTCATTTTCACTACTACTAACTACCTTATCCTTAATTAAGGATAATGCTGATTGGTGGTAATCCCACTTAGTGTAGGTTACTGTAAATAATACTGTGTGAAGTTAAACTTTTAAACTTTATATTATTAGTCACAATAAATCTTTGAAGTTTGACAGCAAGAGGGCAAAAAATTCCTACACTTTCATTTTTGGTGTTAAGGATGAACAGCACAAACTGATTATTTTACATCACACATTTTTCAACATCATATGTAGAAAACCCTTACGCTAAATTGAAAACAGGATCGGAAATGTATGCAGCGCAAAGGAAAAAAAAAGAAATAAAAAAGCCATTCATTGGAGACTATGCAAAGGTCACTTACATAGAATATTCCAACATCTCTTCGCACAACATCAATTAAAATATATAGCAGAATTGATTAAATTTAACCAGTTTACAGTATTTGCCCCTAGGATGCTGTGAATAAGAAACCTAACACTACAAAAAATCCTTCTTGATAACATGTAGGTACAATTTTTACACAAATTAGAAAAATTTATCTAGTATTAATCACATTACAAATTCCGAATAAAAGTAAAGCTACACAGAAGATATAGTTAAACTGGGGGTCCATTTATTTTAGATTTTTCAGGATGCTATCCCATTCAAAGCAAACATATTTTTAGCAAATTATACCTCAGAAGGTGGAAATTGGTGACCATGGAATAGCTGTCAAACAATTTATATGTCATGTGTAACAACTTAAGAACCCTATCTACACATGCAAGTAGATCATTGATCCCCAGTAGATGAGGTTCAATAAACCTATATATTCTACAAGACTTCACTCCACACATGAGGAAAAAAAACAACATGAATTATCATATCGCTCTAGCCTAAACAAATGACACAGTGGAGGGCACTCTTTATTACTTCCTAATAATGATATCTACGTTAAAAGCTCTCAACATAAGAGTAAATTTATATCCATGAAATGCTCCATAAAAACTTCAGTGATCTAGAACTGAAGCCCAGTAACGAAACAGTTCTACTAATAAGTGTCCAAATACAAGCTGAAAACATGTGAAAGTGGCCAAGTATACATCCACGCAACCAAAATTCTTAAGGAAAGTAATAAATGGAAAAGCTTCCGGTGAACGGAGTTAGATGTCTGAGAAAAAATGTATCAAAATTTCAATAAAATATATCAACTTCCCACTTTGCTTTAGGAGTTTTCTCGGGGCAAGTAGTGAGAATCAAATGCGTGTGAGTATTTTTGCCAGAGCGGAACGTTTCCAAGGACCAAAATTCTTCAGAGTATTAGAGGTTTCCCAGGTTAGCGAACACCCTGTTTGAGCAGCTACCAAGACACAAGACTACTATATGTATATGATAGAAAAAATTGAAAAAAAGAACGACACTTACTTTGCTAACCTTATTAATGGTTCCCAGTCTGCTCTCTCGATCCTTGGATGACGACTAAAAAAATCAAAAAACAGACAATATAATATCATCTCAGAGTATTCAACTCAAGCAATGATGGTAAATGATCAATACTTACTGTGCTATTCTGATTTAAAGACTCAACTTGCTGCATTTCCTCTTCAGTCCTGGAATATAAAAAAATGTAATTACCTCCCTTTGCAAGACAAAAACAATTTTAGTCTGGTTTTGTTAACAAAAATACACCAAGAAGGAATGTGCACAATTTATTAAAATCAACAAACCACGTCAACAAAAAATATAGCAAGCAATGTCGACTACCTTTAACTCTCAATTAACTCCAAAAAGCGGCAAGCCAACAGGAGTCATTTCAATAAGACATTTTTCAAACAGACACAAAGAAATTAAATTAAAAAAGTAACCACTTCCCCTCTCTGAAGCATTATGCAAAGATGGGATTTCTTAATTTTATTTCTTGTGTTGAAAATATGTAGCACACCCGTTTAAGTCCCAAAGGTAAGTCTAAATAAGGCATCATAATTACAAAGATTACAATATTTCCTTCTTCCCAAGAGTAAAAAAGCAACAACACTAATTGCAACTTCAGTTTCTCATAAACTAAGAGCCATTGGCATTAAAATTGCCAGAGCGTAGAACTGAAATAAAAAGTATTTGACACTAATTTTCCATGAGGCAACTCTTTTGCAGCTTGACCAGTGCTCACTAATCTGACATTTGGGAGTAAAAAAACTGTCATAAGCTAGTTGCTATACCGAATAAATAAGACAACAGTCCAAGTGCTATTTAATGCCGATTTTAAATCATAACTTATATACCTGAGAATTTCCAAAGACTTCATGCTTGTTCCCAACCCACCACTCACAATAACTAACTCAAATACTTTTTTATGTTACATCATCCTGCTGATCTTGTTATAAATCACAAGGAGCAGGCATGGATGAGCTGAGCAATTAGATTTTGATATAAAAATGAAGATATGAACTTGACCTAACCAACCTAAATTACCATAGAGCTCAATGCCAAGAAGATAGATGGCTTTATTTTAATTACTTAAGGATTAACACATGATCCCCAGGACCTCAGAAATACACACTTGACAAAATATAGCATCTTTGGAATTAATGTTTCAATTTAGTTAAAAGGAAAAGAATGGGCTTCAAGGATGATGATAAAGTAGTACCATACATGCCAAGGAGAAGAAACAGTTTAACAGTCAAGAGTTTCCAATATGCTATTTGGAGGGACAATTTAAAATTCTTTTTGGTGATGGTACAGATTCTACTTATTGCTGTTGATAACTGCTGAATTCTGAGACAATCAGGTGAAAGCATTTTCACAGAGGTATATGTAAATTCAAATGAATAATTTGAACAAATAAGTAAGTCAGATAACAAATAAACTTCTCAGAGATCCATGAATGAAGAGTATCGATGAATAAATACCAAAAGTCAAACCAAGGCTTTGGACATTCACACACTGATACACCTTTTCAAAAATTTTAATCCTCTGAGTTAAATGTACACAATATGTGAAGTACAGCAATAATCAGAGCCTTAACAAGCACGAAATTTCTTCTTCATCAGCATAAACCAAGTGATTTTATTGCCCGCTACATGTCAAACAGCAATGATGCTAAATCAATATAAAATGCTTTTTATTTAATTAATCACTGTGGGTTGAAGACAAATGCTAATGAGGCAACTAAAGACTTACAATTGAAATTCATGAATAGAACTGTGTCAATGTAAGGGAACCATATGTTATGACAAGAAAATTATCTTCCCTATTCAGCCAATCTCTCATAAGAATAAAATAAGAAGATGTGAAAGCAGCTGCCTACTTATTTTAGCAGGTGACACCATAATGGTTCATGATCAATCCCCGGGAAAACCTTACACTGCGGGAAGGAATTGCTCACAAGATTGAAAACAACAATGAATCAGGAAGCTATGTCCTGCTGGACGTGAGCTAATTACACAATCTACTTATGTGCACAAGGGTTAAGGCCTTTTCTGGTTGCTAGTAGCGTGAGGATTAGGCCAAAAATGTAAAAAATACTATACTTGTTACTTTTCCTATCTTTATGGCAATGGTAAGACACCTCACCTTCACCCAAGCATATGTCAAGATTCATATCTATCACCCTCCTCATTGAACTCCTCTCCCCTCGATAGGTAAAAATCTTCAGAGTAATATGACCATATTACGTTGTTAAGCGTAAAAAATCAGGTGCACTGGAGCCGGGCATTACACAGCATACACAGACACTAGGACAAGCTGCTAGGACCTAGGGAGGCCGCAAAACCTCACCATTCGTCCTTTCCTACATAACTTGACCGTAACTGACAACAAAAAAATAACTAATGAATAAGCCTAATGCTTAAATGGGATTATTTACTTGACAAGAAGCATTATTTTCCATTGAATTGCAGACATTTTCCACTCCACGTAACTAATTCTAATCCCTTCTACAACCAGCACAGGAGTAACAGATGCATGACAGCAATTCTAATATTACTGCTTTACAGTTACCTAATCTGTCTTCTACGAAGACATTCCATAGAGTTGTCTCAGTTAATCATCATTGTAATTATCCACCCTTAACCAGTTTGACAATTATCAGGTTCGTAACAGTACACCTAACAACTCCAATGGTCATTTATAATAATATTTTTAAGCCTGAATTTATAGCTTGGTATTGAAACTTAAATGACAATATATAATGACTAAGGTTATATACAAGTTTTAGATGCTACAGGTTTGAAAAGTGTATTCAATTACTCCATCTGACCCCTCTAACTCCCCCAGTCCACATTCCTTCATAGAGTATGTTTCTGCCTAGCCAATGACAGCATCCATATTAAGCATTTAGCTAAGCTGTCCTTTATATTTCGAGAACAGTCCTCCAATCAACTTTTTGCATTAATGAACACCTTCTATGAAGTGTATGTTTCAATAACTCCTAGCATCAAAGTCTGATACTAAATGGCTCACAGAATGCGGGCGTGCCAGGAGACAAAACATTGGAAGAATTTTCCTACTAGCCCAGCACAACGCTTCTGCATTCAAAAATGCACCTGCTTTTCCTCTCCCATCTTCCACACACCTGATTTTTTATTATCAAACAAACTAAAAGCAATCTCATTACTCTGAAAAATTCACTATTTAACGAAAACAGGGTTGTGAGAAATAACTCAATCAAGTGGATCCTAATGAGCTATGATTTTAATAACATCATAAAATGATCACCAAATAAAGAAATTTTCACATTAGAAAATTAGTTGAAAGAGTTAACACAAAGGAGTAAACAGAAAGGTTTACGTGGGAAACAATTCCATACAACAGTAAATCATAGGAATTGAACTAAGGGCACATTACTTATTCAAATATAGAAAAGAATTCTTTAACACCTGCTAAAGAATAAACCCCAATTATCAATCACAAAAGTAATCTGAATACTTATAGCTCACTTAAGTGCAAGGCAAAAAAATCTGCCATACATCCATGAATATCACTATTATCTGCTATGAGCTTAGAATCCAAAAGCATGCAACAACCTTTTGTACACAATTACTTGTACTTCAACAACCAAAGTAGCCACCAGTAATTAACATATAAAATTAGGGCCCCAACCTCCCAGTGTGATCCTACTACTTAACTGCCACTGGATCACCTGTATATCATGTTTTACATAGAAGAATTTTCTTGCCCTGTGGCAAATTCTCTCTTAATGCATCTCACCCCAATTATCTACATATATAAGCCAACCTGCATCATGGACCTTATAAAAACTCCCCTCCCAATCCATATTTGGCATCAGCATATATAACACAATGGATCTAAAAACTTCAACCACATAGTTGCATAAGAAGGCCAACTGCAAAAGCATGTGCCAGGGAGACGTGAAACATGTAATTAAGGAATAAAAGCAGCGCAGCAAGTTTCTAAATTGTTGTATCATATCATAACAGACAGATAAGCTGAAATAGCGAAAGAAGTCTATGTCTAAGTTACGAATTAATATGCAATCTGACACAAGAATTTAAGAACCTAAAAAGAAAGACATACCAATAGCTTTGGTAACATTAAATCTTTCCACCAGGTATAACCAGTAAATGACAGAAAAGAATGCCCAAGATAGCATGCTTAGGAAAACAATGGATTGTCAATGGAAGATGATACATTGAAATAAATAGGGGAAAAAGATAATTTACAAGCAATTAAGGCGTAACCCTAGAATATATAAGTAAATAAATGCAATCATGCCGCAGTATAAAGAAAAAAAAAACCAGACCAAATTTTCTTCAATGCCAATTCTTGACTAATGTAAGATATTGTGTACAATCAATACATTTAATGGAGAATAATAGTTATGTAAACATGAACAGTAGATCTTCTTGCTCTCTAAACTGATGTATTATATACAAAATATAAAAACTCTTATGATTTCTTCCTATTCATAAGCAACATAATTTTCTGAAGCTTCATAAAATGACATTCGGTGACGAATTGAAGTTTTTTAAAAATATTATAGCTAACATGCATGGCACAAACACAAAATGAAGATCAAGAAAGAAAAATGTGATTTAAGATGTACAGAAAGAAGAACGAACTTGATATGAAGCATAAATTATGACGATGTCGTTGTTCAGCTCAATTCCCTCTCCCAAATACAAACACTGAAATATTATGTCAATATTGACTGAGATCATGAGGGTCTAGCACTGCATCAAATTAAGGATAAAACAAACCACTTCCCAGCAATTAGTAATACACTAGAAGGCCCAAGTCATGGATTTCGACACTTCACTTCACAAGTAATTTTGAGGTAATTTTTCCGTACTCATAAGCAATCATTATCTGACACATGTTGTTGATGAAAATAGATGCTGAAGAGGTAAAATCCAAAACCATTCGCAATAGAAATAAGACTGCAAATTATTTTGGTGATACGTCATGGATACCATTGCGTGTGAAGCAGCTTACACCCAGGATCACCCTTGAGGACTCAGAATTAAAACCCCTAACTCATTCATGCGAACAATAATGGGCCAAAAATGTAATCATAAAACACATTAAACATTACTCAACTCCTGGAGGGAGATAGATCATGCAGGCAGGATGTTGAAACTGAAATTGCAACTAGGATGTGTGCGGAAGGGCTACCCATATTGCATTTATGTTCACTCAAGCACATCTATTCCTTTTCAATGCAACAGTAGATTGGGGTAAAATAAAAAATATACATAAACAACTGATATGCATGCGAAACCCTTCAAAACATAATTTAAGTAGAGGATAACTCTACTCTGGCGAGATCACGATTTACTGCGGTTAAATATTTGAAATATCGTGATAAAATAGCAACTAAAACAAGAACACGAAGATTTACATGACCTAATTTTCTTGGGAGTCACATCAATAGCATGAACACCGAGATACGCCCACTTCTAACAGGCACTACTCTACACTACCATTCAAGAAGTTAATTCTTTGAACCCAATATACTTTACCTTTCAGACCAAATATGAATGCTGACAAGTCTTCGGTCAAAAATGTATCCGCAACACCATTTGCCCTCGCTTTGCTACCCCCTCACCTCCGTTGATGTCGCTGTGCATCCCGCGATCAAAATCTGAGAACGTCAGAAAAGAAAATGTTCCCTCACTACCATGAAGAACCTTTAGATTCCTTGGGCCTCCCAATATCGCATCCAAAGGAATGCCCCCATGCAATTTATAACCCTCGTTAAATACCAGGAAATTAGAAAATATCTATGTGTTAAACAAATTTTCATTCTGAACGTCGCACGCCAATGTCACAACCACAAAAGCCATAACAACTACCATCGCCCAACTCTTCAAACACCAAGGCGACACAACTGAACTTAATAGCGTGAGGAATATTCTCATTGATTTTTTTAAGGGTTAGGGAATTCTGCCAATGGCAACTTAAATGTAAAACAACGACCACAATTTTCTAATAAATACCTTTATTATCAAATATCTCTTAGTTGTATCATGTTTTTCAGCTATAAATATTCAATTCAAAGATAAAATAAACATAAGACCAGTAGTTATGAAGGCCGAGGTGGCCAAGGTATATTCTACGCCAGGGCTTCGGTAAAGCCGTGTAGTAGGTGTGTGTATACAAACTGTAAACGCGGGAAAACTTAAGGATCACAATATTTTGCACGAAATTTACGCGATTTTCACCGGATAAAATGCACTAAATTGATAGAAATAGATATTTCTTATTTTTGGTCAAAAGCTCTTCAACATGGCGGGCTTCCCACTCGAGGACGAAAGCCGAATATGCAACCGCCGAAAAACCCGACACATTTATCTTTAAAGAACATAATTATTAGCTCAGTTCCTTCAAAGGGCACCTAGTGCCAACTTAATAAACCTACCTTACACTTATTGATGAAATATAAACAGTATTTCAAACAAAACAATACACTACGCCTTGAATGTCGCTTCCCCTGGATGTTATGGCCGCCTTCCCTAGGATTGGAACCCACTCACTCACGTACGCTTCCCAACCGCACATTTATTGTTCTAATATTGTAAATATTATTTCAGTACCCTGAACTGGAGTCAGAAGACGATTGCTGGTTCCCTCGCGGAGTAGGATGATTCTTGATACCCATGATGAATATGGATCTTAATTCTAACGAGCAGCAAGAACTCAAACAGCAATGGCTACGCAGCTCCACAACGGGTTGCTTGAGTGGTGAAAAATCCTTTGAAATTTCCAATACTCTGATTGGTCCATTCCGGTCACATGACCTCAGTAGCTTATGATTTCCCATAAAATAGCGTTTTTACTCGCAAATATCTTGACATATTGTTCCCTCTGCGTTAACACACACATTTTAATTCATCGGCGGCGAACATTTTCAAGGAAATTGGCGAAAATCCGCGAAAAACGTGGCCATAGTGATGGAGCGTCACTTCTCCACCAACACAAGCTATGATGGTCACGTGACAAGAAGCAGGAATTATGGGAAAGAACTAAGCGGTTTCACATGGGTGTTTTTTATTGTGTCCATTCGTTTTAGAGATAATACCCTGTAGTCTAAAGCCTTGTCTTTTAATAATTTCTCTGGTTTGAGATCTTTTTGGAATTATATTGATTAAGCAATTATCGACAGTTTCTGTCTGAAACAAAAGAGCGGTGTGTACAAGTGAAAACAGGTAAAGCGATTTGAAGTACTAATGTTTATTTTTGTGTTCGACTTTTACTAGTATTTACTCGTTCGCATTGAGTATATAACCTACCTTTGGGCTAGTTGTCATGACCGTAATTTTTTGTTCATGAAGATTAGCAATAGCTTCTATGATTATTGTGACAGCTCCATGGAGCGCAATTAGATAATCGGACCTATATAATTTCAGGAATTTGGAATGAGTGAGCTCCGTACCTAAATTATTTTAGAATTCATCGCAATGGTGCCCTTAGGACAGCCTTCTTCATCTCACCCCTGCAATAATCCCCCGTCTGCAGTACCAAATTCTGGTGGGCAAGCAACTGGCACAACAAAATCATCTAGTTCGGGCCTGGTGTGTATCTAGGTAGTTCCAGGGATTCCAGTTACTGTTGAATAATATTTCTTATTTCATAATATACCTTTTACAGAAGCCAAACTACACGTTGAAATTCACGCTTGCTGGACACACCAAAGCAGTTTCTTCTGTGAAATTCAGTCCAAACGGAGAATGGCTTGCAAGTTCATGTAAGTATCGGATTCATTGTGATTGATATATTATCTTAAAACTGCTAATATTCACTGTGGCACATCAGGGGATAACTTGTGCCTTGGTTGATATTCTGTGTTTGTCCTTGTTAAATAAACCAACATTTTGATTGAATTAATCCTACTAATCGCCAGATTTTCATGGAACTTCCCATGGATTTTATTTTGGAATGAATGTGAAAAAACGTGTAATTATATTAATGAATTGTAACAAAATACAGCCATTTGAAATTTGGGAATAGTTGTCACACAATGCATGATGATATTTGTTTTATCTGTAACTCTATTCCTGTTGGGTGGAAATGCATATTTTTCCTGCAGCTGTGAAATCCAAAATGATCACATCACTATGACTAAGTATTCCATTCTTGATATAGCTCAGTTGCAAACATTTGAAATTGATGAAAAATTCAACTTGTACCATTTTCAACTGCCTGTATTCAAAAAGGTTATGAAAAAACAGACTTATGATTCAGTGTTTAATAATCACCAATAAATAACCAAGGGTCCTGAGAAAAATTATCATGAGTTCAGCATTGCTTTTCTTGATGATAACTACTTATGGTTGCTGGAAAAATGGCATTCTTCTCAAGGCATTAGGAGCAAATTAAATGACATGACGTGAAAGGTGGATAAGGTTCAACTTATGTGATTAAACAATATTGATTATGAATTATCTCTCTATGATCCATGATAATACCTGTAGCACCCAGAGTGAGAAATACATAAGCATTATCTTCCAAATGTGAGTCATTGTACATACCATTAATTTCATGCTATCATGAGTATTTGAGCTGAAAGAGCATTACTTTTTAAGACAGTTATGTGATCCATAGTATGCCATTACTGTCTGCTTTCCTTTTAATTTTGAGTCGCAAATGGTATATTTTAGAACTAGAGGTATAAGCATAGCAGTAATGAGCACTTAAAACTTTAGCGGGAATCTTCATCAAATCAATCGAATGGAGTAAATTTCTTATACAATTCATATTTATCCTTATTTTCCATGTTTCATTTTATTCTTCTGCATGATTATAAACTTTGCTTGCCTTAATTAAATATAATTCACCTTATTGATTGATTAGAAAGGAACCTTCTCTTTTAACATACAGGCCAATCTCTAAAGTGTTAGTTTTGTTTCATAGTGTTACTATATTTTTTATGTTAGCCACTTACTCCCTTAAAAAGCAGTATGACTAGCCTGGAGTAAAAGCTTGCTGTTGGAAGAGAATTTATCATATACAGTTACAATAGACTCTCGTTTATACAAAATACCATTTGACGAATTTCTCGTTTTTACAAAGTAAATCGTTGGTCCTGACCAAAAGGCGAATCCAATATGTAGCAAAAGAAATGTTATCACGAACATCAGCCCCTGTCCCGGCAGTTATAGAAAGAACTTTATTACGACGTTCCATTGGTAAGCAACAGCATTTAGGTAGATATTCACTATGCTTCGTCATTATCATTGCGCTGTGTTTAAGATCTATTCATGTGCCCAAGAGCGTCAATTATGTTCCTTTCTTCATTAGGGGATTCATCAGTATCCATGCAGCGTCATACAATAAGTTTCATTCGTAGGGAACCATGGTGACCTACTCAATACCGCTTGTCAGTTGGCCATACAGTAAGTCCTTTTCTTACAAACATTCAAATTACGAACTTTTGAAAAATTCAAGTGTGCCCGAAATTTGAAATTTGATACGTTAGGAGTTGGTGGATGTGACGTGGTGTGGCGGAGAGGAACTCAGGCTTAGGGCACAGTCTGAACAAAGTATTAGGTGCTCAACTAAGTTCTCGCTGTTTTTATTAATGAAAGTACAACTTCATTGTAAAAAAATTGTTACAAATGAATCATTCATATAGTATCTACCGCTAGCCTCAGCTTTCTCCCATCTTTTTGGCAGAGCTCGAATACCGTTCCGGTAAAGGCATTAATCTTTTGAGGCTATCCACGAATCAAGCCATTTTTTAAGCTCTTCATGTGAGTGGAACTTTGGTCCAGCCTATATCATATCTAACGGAACAAGTTATAATCGGATGGCGCAATATCTAGGGAATATAGTGGGTGGCTTAGGACTTCCTTCGGAGTGTTTTCTGGTAGGTTTTAATGGATTGGGCAACATAAAGACGAGCATTATAATCCTGTAGAATTACCTTGTCGTGCATCTGCTCAGAGTGTGGCTGTTTAGCAGTACTCGGCTCAATCGCATCAATTGACTTACCGTTTCCCAGTCATGGTTCAACAGTTCATAATAAATAATACCGACCTGGTCCCATTAAATACACAGTATAACCTTTGCAGCATGAATATTGGTCTAGTTGATGACTTAGAGGTTGACTAGGCAATCTCGAAGAAGAATCCCTCTTTAAGTTTCTGTAAAAAATCCATTTTTCGTCACCCGTCACTATGAGATGAAGAAAACCCTTGCCACTGGAGCTGTTGTTCACAGGCGACAAAGCGACGCTCAACGTCCCTTGGCTTCAAATCATAAGTAATCCAAATTCCTTGCTTTTGAATCATTCCTAACGCATGCAATTGTTTGGGAATGGCTAGACAGGTAACTAGCAACAATACGGATATGACGCCAAAACAAACTCACCATTATTGTCAAGCGGTTTGTTTACCAAATGTCTGAGCTTGATTCTTAAGGTTTCTAATACGTCAAAATCGACCTACACCTGCAATCACTGCCAGGGCCATCTAATAACAAATAGCGGGATCTTAGTTGCACACCTACGGCTGTATTAATAGATTTCCGCTAAAACACGCTAGTAGGGCGACTAACTTAGTCGGCTACTAAGACGTTTTAGTCGCCTACTAAGATATGGTATTTATGGATTCTATTAAGTGAGCTACTAAGAGCTACTAACTTAGTATGCTAATAGCCAGCTCGGCACCCGATACTCGGTAGCAATTTGGGTTCAACCCGCTAGGCTACGCTTGACAACACTGCATCTGACTCCTTCGCGGCATGGAAAAATCGTAAAACTATCAAACAAAAGAAATTGATTCAGCAAAATGCATTGAAATTTTTACTTCATAATGGATAATTTGATGTGATATGGCACCGCAGACATATTTTTTGATTGCTGTGCACAGAAATTATGCAATACCATTGGGAAAGGGTAGATTTATGAGTAATACCAAAGCATTTGTATGTTTGAGATCCAGTTATTGTTGTACAAATGGCCGTGTATTCATTGATCATATACATTGCATATTTTTTGCACTTCCAATATTTGTTTCCATTAATGTATGCGTGATTAGTATGAAAAAACATAATTAGCAACGTCAGTCTTATACACATTTGTATTCGGAAAGCAGATATACACCTCAATGTCAGAGTAGAAACGAAAAATCTTGTAATGCAGAAATGAATCGTTAAGAAAATAACGTTAAGATAAATGTGTGAATGATACACATTTATTACGTTACAAACACCTACGTGCGAGCAATTAGTAACATATGTTTGTAACTCCTAAAATGTTAGTCAAGGAAACAGCAATCTGCTTCGCTACTTTTAAATATTTCAAATATTGACAGCGTGCGGAAATATACGGCATATAGTTTACTAGAGGTGGTTAATGTAAAAAACAAAGCATAATTAACTAACTTGTTTTACTTATTTATTGCTGATCATATCACAAATAGCACTACAACGCACACAACATTTCACTTCACATTTCACGAGCTGTCTTTATGACACTTATAATCCGTACATTCCGAATCAACTGGTTCTATGTAAAACTTGACTCACACTTAATTTAAAGCACTATAACGTAACTCAAGTAAAGCATGATAATCGGTTTTCCAATCACTCTGCACACACCTAAAGAACTTGCACTCGTTGACGTTCGAAAGAATTCTTCACATCTCACTTCCCACTCATCACTAATGATTTAGAATCAGTTGATGTTATTTCACATTACCATTACGTAGAAAATGAAATAAATAGGCTGAAACAAATTTCTAAACCAGAAATTGTAGCATCAACAACCTTCCAATCTCACTCTCCACTATCACTCGTACAGTAACCAAGACAAAAACAACAGCGCAACGAAATACGCGAAATGTAAACACTGGCGAAAGCTCACGATGAAGTGACTAGAATAAGTAATAAAATGAAACACAACTTATAAGCGTACAAACGAATGAAAATTTATAAGCATTTGCTGTATCCCTAAAGAACAACTGCTTCAAATATGAAACATATCCCCTTCGCAACAGCTAGTAGATACCTTTGATCGAAATGATTAAACCAGTATGGAAGAAATAAATAATTTTGTCGAAGCTCATACACTCACCAATCACTTCACTTGTCGCTTCACTCTTTACTTCATCGTCTATATGCAATCAATTCACTTAGGGGCGCATTGAATATACAAACTGTGTTCACTTACAATAGAGGCACAAGTTCACCACAAGTCGTAGCTTCCTCGCAGCTACAAAAAACTTTCAATTCCTGTCAACAATTACACTACATACGTTGCCTGCCTTACTTGAAGAAGGGATTCTCGTATTTCATTTTGGCACAAATGCGCAAAATATCCATAACAGTATACAAATAAAACCGGAGTTCGATCATCCACAACGGTCCGCCATATTTAGTAGCTCCCTTAGACAAGGCCGGAGGGCGACTAAGAACCGGCTACTAAGATAGTAGCATACTAAGCTTAGTAGCCCTTACTAACAATCTATGAATACCATTTTGCTAGTATGCTACTACTTAGAACGCTACTTAGGCGTTAGTAGCTTACTAAGGAAACTATGAATACGGCTGCTAATGTCAATTAATCTGTTGTTAGTCAGGAACTGTTAAGCATTTTGTCCATTATTCCTTTTTTTTGTTGAGCTCACAGCTAGGTCAGTTTGCCACATTGGCGAGTTTATGAAAAATTGTAATGCAGTGTTGCTTTCTGCAGGCTAACCAAACTTTTCAATGCCAGGCTTAGGTTAATCAACTTGATGTCTCCGAATGCATCTTGTTCCTTTGTGGAGGACGTGCTGTATTTGGGAAGATACCAACCTTCGATTGTGTCATGCTGATTGTTATGCAAGTGTGATGGGCATTGTTTATGTTAATGTTTATTCTTAATCAATAATATTAGAAACTGACCAACAATCATTGCTCTCAACAATCAAATCAAATATCCTCCTGGAACACATAAATGCAAATGACAGAAAGCAGTTATTCGTGTTTTTGACCCTGTTCCACCAATTTTAAAAAACTGAAAAAAATTAGGATTATACTTTAAGATAGGGGTAACAAAATATATTTTTTTCGGCATGTCTATTGTTTCCTAAAATTTTTAATTTAATTTTGAAAATTTCAAACTTATGTAAAAGTTTAGTTTTCAAATAAAAATTTTTGAAAAAATCAGGATGATAGACCATAATAGTATACACAATTTAAAATTAAGAAAACGATTTTACAAACATAAAAACTGGAGATATGGTGAAAAAAACTAAAAATCGTGCTTCAATTTTTTCTGGGGTTATTTTCAATTGTTGAGACCTGAAACTTTGGGTAAACACATAATTTTGGATGTACTTTAAGTGTATATTTTTTATTTCTCAAAATATCGGGGGGCACTTTTCACCATCTTAACCTGCTAGACCCTTTATTTCCCCAATACAGCCAGAAACTCATCCTTTTAAAAAGTCTTTTTTTTGTTATTTTATAAACTCATTCAAAAAGTATTATCCAGTGTTGTCTGAAAAGTACAGCTTTAGGCATTTGGAAAAAGGTAGCTCCACTGAGAGTGATTTTTTTTTTAGAAATTTCTAGAAATCCTCCATCTATTGACAGAAAAGCCCATAAAATTGATGACCAATCTCCAATTAGTGCATGATGTGGAGAAGAACTTTGCAATAATTGCATTAGCATCAAATATTGTTACTAAAGAAAACTTAGCATTTTTTTAAATTTTTCTATGCTGGTTGTTTGGTTTTATCTTACAGTAAATTATTTTTACTTAGTAATAATTTAATGCATATTTATTTCAGCTGCTGACAAACTCATCAAAATTTGGGGAGCTTATGATGGAAAATTTGAGAAGACCATTTCAGGGCACAAGATGGGTATATCAGATGTTGCTTGGTCCAGTGATAGTCGGTTGCTTGTCTCTGCTTCTGATGACAAGACATTGAAGATATGGGAACTTAGTTCGGTAGGTGATTTTTTTTATGTCAAATTTTTCCTTGACTACTCATAGTTTTAATGATTACAGGATATGCTTAAGCTATGCAACGGTTTAACGAATATACATGTAAATAGAAGTACAGCAGACTCCCGATTATCCAGATGTGGTTTATCCGGGTTGCGGATTATCCGTGCTTGATTTTCACCCTCGCTCAATTTTTTGCGCTATCTTTATGAAAAAATCCGACACTAAATCATCGGAATTACGGCATTAATGCTAGGATATACAGAGCTTATTATTTCCGTTAGAATCCCTTTCGTAAAACGGAAGTAATCACCCGCTAGCTGCATTCATGGGAGCACGTGTGTTCCTGTTTTCCAAGCTTCGCAGTGCACGACCGTGCTCCTTGATCACCGATACACGGCGCACAGCAGTTGCGACCCGACCAACTTGTGCGAGACGCGACTACGTGGTGTGGTGCCTGATGGTGTAGTTTCCGACGTCGAGCTGTGGTTTCGAAGCATTCGTGCAAACCACTTTTCTGTATCCGTGATCACACAGCCACGGATGTGTGGCCAGGCCTTACATGGAGCATTAATAATACGTGTGCAACCATGTTACCATGCTAAAAAGATCGCGAACTGGCGAAGAAAGCTCTCAAGGAGTCCGGGAAGCACCCCTAAATAACACAATGACTGCATAAATAATAATATATTGTTTGTTTTAGGTAAATTATGAACATTACAAGACATATAAGTGAAAGTTTGGATTATCCGTGCTTTCTGATTATTCGTGCCGTCTATCCCCATCATTAGCCCAGATAATCGGGAGTGTACTTTAATTCCATTTAGATGATTTAGTAGATAAAATTTTCCACCTCATTGCATGCTCCTAACACATTTGTAAGCATTAGGTTATTCTTATAATATTTCATCTGATCTTTTTGATTTTTATGAGAGCAGAAATAATTGATACATTATTTTAAAATATTGTGTCCACAACCATAGTGCAGGGGTTGAAAGAAGACAACAGTTTTAGCTCACTGCTGTCATTTAAAGTGTGCAAAAGTTTTGTGTCTTCATTGTGGGCATAACTTTGTAGAAATTCTTTAACATAGGAATGGAAGAAGTAAGTAAGAAGTAAAAAATTGGCTATTTACACTTTGTTGTAATACCATGTTGAAATAGGTAAATTTTCCTTTCTTCTATTCCTACGATAATCCTTTAATCTCTGAAGAAAAAAAAAACAAAAATTCAAATTTGTGCTTAATTGTATTCACTGCAGAGTACCCACTAAAATCATCTGTAAATATTTCAAAGTATCTTCCTCCACCTATACTTTCTGGCTTAACGTCATAAGCATCAGAAAAAACCACATCAAGAGTATGCTCTGACATACTGTTGCTTTTACAAAAAGATTTTTTCATTTTTCTAATGGTGCACACATTACAGTTTACATCTTTACCTTCTGGGATAGCTACAACATCTGGCAGTGATTTGAGTGGCTAAACATTTAATACCATGTCTCACAATACAATGCCTCTCTAGATTTCTACTACCACTTTTCATCCTTTCTTGTTTCTGTAAATCAGGTATGTACAATACTCCTCCAATTTGAAACAAAATATTCCATATTTATGTCTCAATCTCAATGTGACACTTCCTTTCCACAAATTTTAAACCCATACCCATTGGTCCCATCAACTATTCCCCTTGTATACCTATCAAAATTTTTGAGAATCTCCCTACTAGGGGTTATGTTCTCACTTGCATCTTATGTATAAACTACTTTATCACTTCTTCACATTTCCTTTACTGTAGCCATCAAGGCTTTCACATGGACAAAAATAGTTTTGCCATCTCCATTTTTCATTCTTTATGATCTTCTGACAAATCTTTAGCTTCCCTTGTTCTTGGATTTGTAGTCAAGCAGCTTTTCCCTCTCTTAAATTATGAGCAATTGTCAGCAATTTTCCTATCTCCCTATACACAAAACACACCACAGCACCTTTGCTTTTAGCTTCAAACACACGAGAGCAAAATCTCAATGTGTGTCCTTGTTGCGTACAAGTAAACCAGATTTGAGATTCCAATCAGGAATTCTCGTCTTTCTTTGCCTGTAGTATTCCCTTAGATGCCTTCCTTTGTTGTCCTTTCAAGGCCTTTGGATATGTGGCATCTCATCAATCTTCTCTTTATAGTATTTTCTCCTCTTTTATTTCCATCTTTGATTTTAAGTACATTGGAACCCCGATCTATCGTTCCCCCATTGATCGTTTTCCAGCATTCATCGTTTGCCGTTCCTGGTCCCAAAAAAAGTTCCCATAAAGGCAACGTAATTTTTTCCCGCATCCGTCGTTTCCCGAAGTATAATTTTCCCGCATCCATCGTTTGACTAAAATGAGACGAAGTGTTTACAAATTGCTATTTGTGGCTAATAACTACAGACACCCTCAGGAGATTGAACTACTATTAGGAGAAGCTGAGTGCCACGGGATAGTTACATTAGCGCATTTCCCAAGGTCCGCTATCCCCCTCCATTCAGCACTCGCCTCACCCCCTCTGAAGCTTTCCTCTTCTCCGAGATAAAAAAAGGTCCCAGCTCGCGCAGGGATCGTAATACGAAGCTTGGTATTACGATCCTTACTTCCTTATACCTTAGCTTCGAAAAAAATATCAAGCTACATGAGAACAATAGAAACATGTTTCGCACCACCCCCTTTTCTCACCCACTGACCTTTTTCAGCCTACCTGCTTCAAAGTTCCCAGTTTCTGGGTGTCAACTGCTGCATGAATCACCTATTACCCCAATAGGTGTCTAACAATGAATTTTGGCAGTTGTCATTATACTTTTATTACATTGAAATATTTGTAAAGTGCACGTAATTTAAAAAAGAATAAGACCAAACACGACATATTTCTAACGTTATTTAAGCAATTAAATTAAGGAAATAGTTGGAAAAATATAATGGTGATTTCTGGCAAAACTCGATATCGTCGTAGCTGAGCTTCTCAGCAGTTAATGTGGCATTTTTCCGAAAACAGGATATCAGGTTATTATCAGTTATCAATTTACGAGTTATACCGAGTCTCAGTTGTAAGAGTTACTGAGGAAGGGATATCTTCTCAGGATATTGTGTTTCTCCCTACTAACAATCCAAATTCATCTACTCATCTGGCGCTATGCTAATTAGAAAAGAATGTGCAAGTTGCCTTCTCTTTAGGACAAAAAATTTCATGGCGCAATCATATATGTATGCTTCACCCTCTCCAGTATGTTCTGCCTAAGACGTGCACGATAGCATCAGTTCCGAAATTCACCTCGCACGAGTGGTTCCGTACTTTCCAGGGTGGGTTGACTTTAAACTAGGGCTCAGGCTCTCGGGCTGTCCGCTAGCACATGATGGTAGGGGTGGGGTAGAGCGAGCCACCTGGTGAAAACAAGAAGTGGGATGAAGCCGAGGCTCAGGTGGGCGTGCCGCTGACGATTCAAGCAACATTGTTCATGCTTTGCACATTGCCTAAATTACTTGAAAAATATATTTATTAGACAGGAACATAACAAATAATTGACTATTTTTGGCCTATATGATCCATCTCACAACCAATCACTGCACCGGTGAAATCGGTTGTTTTAGGCATAACATGCACATGGCTCTCGTGAATACATGTACTGGAAATGGCATTTCATGGATTTTTACATCAGAGAGAAATCCATAATAGCAGGGTAAATGCCAACTGGAGAGCAAACATTTTTTAGCGAGGTGGCATGTTCCGTTAGGATATTTGAAAGGGATATTATTCGATTCAATATGACCTAAGTGTCTTAATAAAGTTCTAGTATTCCTGTAATTGGCTAAAATCTTGTTTGAATCCTTTAACGAATATCATAATTACGCACTAAAATCCTGTGTTTCGTGGGATATAGGCAACCGTGCCAAACATTCCCGCATGGATCGTTTTCCCGCATTCATCGTTTTTTTAGTCCATCCCCCTGAAAAACGATAGATCGAGGTTCCACTGTATAACACAGCATTTTTTTGTACTTGTACTGACTGATTACATGAATATTTCACATTTGTCCCTTGGGAGACCCTGGAACACAAATATGGTGTAGTGGCTTGTCAATCCCACATACACTCTCATCGTCATACGATCCCTCTTTGTAGTGGTTGTCAGTTCCTCCAAAAACTCATGGTTATAGAAAATTTATCTTTCATGCATGTTTTTTAAAACTTAACATGCCTTTTTTGCCATCACGCACTCCCGGATATGGTTAACATAACCTATCACTCGCCGATAGAAAAGTGATTCTTCTTTCTTTAGCATAATTGTAACCTTTCTCTGAATCTTCAATGGAGAAATCGGGTTTGACCTCATCCCAGCAAACCTGGTGCATCACATATGCCTTGCTCTTTACCAACTGCTTCAAGTAATTTTTGTCTATCAGCATGATACACGTATCTACATTCCTATTTTCCACCATCTTTCCTGTCAAAAATTTTGTATCACTCTCAAAGTAACCCTACAAACGCCAATGCAGACACTCCAAGAAAATGTGCTCACTCAACACACATTACTGTTATCACAGCAACCAATAAATACAACTTGTTTCAGTTAATAATTTCCATTACTCAAAATTAGTCATTGGGCAATTGATAGAAATTGGTTTCGCATTTTGGCTTTCTGCTGCACACAATGGCCCTCAAAATTGCGTCAGCCATGATGGGCAACCCATGTAACTTCTTCCATTTCATTGCTCAATGATCTCTGTCAATCATAAACAAGACCCTTGGTTGAGTAATTGAGTAATGTAGGATAATGGCAATCCTTGTGGACTCTTGGTATGGATTGAATGTATTAGTGGTCATGCGGGAGTGCAATCATTCACCCATCCTTCATTTTTAACATAACGCTGTCCTCTCACTGGGTTTTTCCATCTCTCACTGCAGCTGTCACCCATTGCCTCTCCCCGTTTTCCCCCCCTCCTAATCTAACACCTACCTCTCCCCTCCAACCTTCTGAAGTCCCTTTTGGGTATAAATTTACAAGACATGCCAATAAATTTTTGTGCTTGAAAATGACATCTTGAGATTGAAACATGTCGTAACAAGAAAATTAATCCGTGGAAGAAAACAAAGTCGTTTTGTCATTTTTGGGGATTAACAGTTCATACAGTCTCCCACAGAAAAGTCTTCCCTTCCAGAAGACAAAGTTTTTTTTAAAGTCGGCGGAAAAACATCAGTGCTACCGAACCACACACCCAGTGCAGATAATAAAAGATCCTGGTGATGAGGTTCCCTTGGGCGAGTCGCTGTATCGGCTCCTCAAAGCAGTCAAGCAGAGGTCATTCCAGTGCAAGAGAAGAAGGGTACAGGGAAGGGAAAAAAAGGAAGGGGCCTGCTCACTTTCCGATATGGAGTTGGCTGGAGCATCCTTTCACCATTGTTTTGGCTATCTTAATGCTTGCTACTTCCCAATGTCTGTTAGCTAGTATAAATCCCTAAGGCCACTAATGCTCTCAAGACATCTCTTGGGAAATAATGTGCAGTGCCAGTTAAAGGTTTATCAGTACCTAAATTAGTCACCTCTGAGGATTAAAAATTGTTGAACTATAGTTACAGCGGAATAATAGAGATAGTGACAGTCATGGGTCAGAGTCAGTGGTTTGCCACATGACTTATGGAATTTAGGCAATACCGTATATGTCTGAATATAGTCCCCCCTTTTTTTTCCAAAAATACCCTTGATAAAAGTTAAGGGGGGACTATATTCAAACCCATTTTTTTAATTTTTTTCCCGAAACTCAAACCTCAAAATTAGGGGGGGGGGCTATATTCAGAGGAATATGGTATGTTGTGCGCATTGAGTGTATCTGTAATTTGTGGTACCGCTTTGAACCTCTTAACTCAGCTCTAATTTTATTAACTATAAATACTATGCTGTAACTGGAGCTTTGGTGTATTGGACTTAAAATTATGCTGCTGGTTACGCTTAAGGAAAACTTTTTATAAGTTTTTGATGACTTTTTTGATGTTTAGAATCCCTTAGTGTACCTTGATGTCAGTTTTTCAAGTAATTTTTTTTTTTTCAGGGGAAATGCCTGAAAACTCTGAAAGGACATAGCAACTATGTTTTTTGCTGCAATTTTAATCCACAGTCCAATTTGATTGTGTCCGGCTCTGTAAGTTCAATTGTGTTACCCTTCAGTTTTTCTGCACTTATTTCTTCAATTGAAAATCAAAGTTTGCTTTTTTATGTGAGGCATTTATGGTGTTGAGGTAAACAATGACTGGAGAATGATTTTTTTTCCAGTTTGATGAAAGTGTTAGGATTTGGGATGTCCGTTCTGGTAAATGTTTGAAAACATTACCTGCACATTCAGATCCAGTGAGTGCTGTTCATTTTAATCGGGATGGATCACTTATTGTTTCTAGTAGTTATGATGGGCTATGGTAAGTATAAAAATCATTTATATCTATTAATTCTTTTCTTGTAAATACCTAAGAATCAATGGTCATTATTCAGGATTTAGATCAATAAAGGCTGTGATGTTTACATAACAAGGAGTACCTAATGGTGTTATTATGCTGTCTATATTGATTGGATATTTGAGTGTTAAAAATAGTGTGTCGTTAGAAATTAACCTTCCTTGCAAGAAACCTGTCATAAAATATAAGTTGGCTTGATATGTATAATTATCAATCAATTTTATGACCTATTTTCTCTTATTGAAATAATTTTTCTATTACAATACTCCAGTAAATATAATAGGGTAGTTTCCAAATTTATTTTGTTGTCTCTATTAAAAGTTTGTAATCCTGGAGAATTTTTCAGTATTAAATAGTATAATCATGATTACTATTTATTTTAGTAAATTAAAATTTCATTCCCACAAATGAAGAGTCATTTGCAAATCACCAAGCTTTTCCAACCATCCTATCTTTAATAGTCTGAGGGTTAGTTAACATCAGATAGACATTGCTGTCCAATGTATCCTTCTTCATTTATTTCATGTTCTACACTCATATCAATAATTTGAATTCAATCATAAAGATGAGTCCCAAGCTTTTTCTCAATAATTATCATTGCATGTAGAATTATAGTCAACATATGATCATGTATGTTTGGATTTTGGCCCAATTGTACTCAAAGACTAGCCTTGAATGTCAGTAGGGTCAGCTTTTTTTAGAGCTATCACTTGCTTTCTAACTGTCGTTCGATAAATATAATGATTGACGAAACAATGCTTTGCATCATTTTTATTCAGTGCGGCGCTTATAAATTGTTTGAATAGTTAGTCGTTATTTGAGTAAGGAAATTTAGTGATGCAAAAAAACATCGCCTTTTGTCTGGATTTATGCTTACGTTTATCGGATAGATGTTTATCTGTCGCCGCACCACTCCTGTTCCTGTATATCTGTTCGCAACAGGTATATTGGCTATTATTTGCTCCACTTCCGGTAAAGCGACAATTCGCTATAGCGAGTGTTTATTAGTGCACCGTGGGGTGTCGTTATATCGAGGTTGCACTGTACCATTCTAATTTAGCCTAAAAGCTTCTTATGATTTTTGTGGGTATTGCATTATTGCTTGAATAAATTGCACTATTTATGATTGAGGACCCAAAAATAACCGGATGAAATTTTTAAAAAATTTAAAATATGTCTTTTTGATTTACAAACATTAGTTAGCTTCAAAGTACTCTCCATTTACACTGATACATGGCTTCAAACATTTTTTTTTTGCTGTGCGAAACACCTTTGGTACTCATCCTTTCTGATGTCTTGTAGCACCGTCTTCGATTCTCTTCTCACCTTCGGAATGTCAGTAAAATGTTTTCTGCTTTTCATCCGGGGGAATAGAAATCTCAAGGTGCAAGATCTGGTGCGTAGGGTGGGTGATGGTGCATTGTCATGCAGTTTTTTTTGCCAAAAACTCAAATCGTGGCAAGCAGCAAGTGCTGCTTTTTGATCAGGAGTCAACAGGTGGGGTTTAAATTTTGGCACGTTTTGTTGCATTTGCTAATTATAAGCTAAATTTGCTGTGCTGGACTCCATGAAAGACCAGGTTGTTCAGTGGGTTCATCAACAGTATGCCTTCTATCCTCGTACACAAGGACACGAGTTTTTTTTTTTTTTTTTATCATCAGTTGTGGATCTGGAAGACCAGCCTGGGCGTAGAATGCCTTCGATCGACAAGTTGCTGAGTTGGAATTGCAAATACAACTCATGCACTTGAGTTCTTTTTAAGGCATGTTCTCATAAGCTTTAGACAACATTTCAACCGCGAATGACTGACTTTTTCTAAGCAGAAAATTAAATTTCAATGCTGCATGCTTTTCTCAAATATCAGCCATTTCCAAAATCGAAGAGGTCAAAAAACTCTTCGAATTTTAATTGTCACTTGGCCTCACTATAACTGTCCGAAGCCACGCTGGATCGTATATTGACTCAAAAATGATAAAATTACACTCATTTAGTGGGAGAAGCCCAAGCTATAAGAGCAATGCACGCAGCAATTTCTGTCCTGTTACTTTTGGGTCCCTCCTCATTTGTGTTAAAATTTAAGTAATTTTTCATCTCGTTAACAAAATTTTTACATTCTTTAAAAGGAATATAGCATCTAATAATTTAGTGCAACAATGCCTCTGTCTGAGAGTTATTTTGTGTGTATTTACTTTTCATAGCCGAATTTGGGACACCTCATCTGGCCAGTGTCTGAAGACTTTGATTGACGATGATAATCCTCCAGTGTCTTTTGTCAAGTTTTCCCCGAATGGAAAGTATATATTGGCAGCAACACTTGATAACACACTGAAATTGTGGGACTATAGCAAGGGAAAATGTCTTAAAACTTATGCTGGACATCGGAACGAGAAGTATTGTATCTTCGGGAATTTTTCAGTTACTGGTGGAAAGGTAATTTCTTTAGATTAAGTCATTGTGTTAACAATGTCGCTTTTTATTTTCCATCTTTTTTATGAGTATATCTTGGAGGAAGAGATTCTGCAAGCTTATTTTTTGAATCAATTGGATTCAGCTTGCTAATTTCCGTCACTGAGTTTAAAAAGTTATAAATGCATATGCCTTTTCATTTATTTTCCCTGTATCAATCATGCAATCCTTGTTTGAACTGAATCATTGTTGTGATTGGTTAATAATATATAATTACATTAACCATTTTATTTTTAATTTTTATTGTTGCAGTTAGTTATTATTTTCTTTGTTGTAAATGTATTCTCCGTTTAACCACGTCAAAATATGTACAATTTCCAATAATAAATTGAAGGGCTTTGATTGTACCCGAGTTATCCAATATTATGATTTCACTTTGTCTTGCCATTTAAAGATTCTAGAAGTGTTGGCATCATCTTATCACTTTGCTCTTGAAACTAGTAGAAATAGGAGGGATTTGTATTGATTTTAAAGAATCAGTGTTTCACTTGAGTTATGCTCCTTTAATTATTCTAATGGTACTAAAAATCAGGGTTCATACTGGCCAGGGAAATTAAGATCGAAGATGAAAGTTAGGTAAACTAGATTATGGTTTGTGAAAAACTCCTGGTCATAGCAAAAAGACAAAAAAGTCTTGGTACTACTTGTTTTATTTTGTGGAAAACATTTTCTCTCTGGATGAGAAAGAATTTATCTTTGAACGTATTTTAGTACAAAGGAAAGGCATTCAATTTATCATAAACTGCTTAGAGATTAGTCTGAGAGCTGCGAGAGTCTCAGAGGCTACATGCTAGGCTTTGTTGCTTATGCTATTGAGAACAAATATCCTTCAGAGCTACACAAAGAGAATCATCTTAGAATCTCGTTATGCTTTCAAATTCAACAGAAACAATAAAGGTATGTTGCCTAATGGATAGGTACAGGAATTTTTTGTTTCTCTCCTTAGCAATAAAGGAATGAAAGAAAGGAAATTAAATAAATGCTTGACAGGACTCAGTATTCAATACTTCAATGCTTGCATTCTTTTCTTCTAATTACTTGGTAAAATTCTTGTGTCCTAACATCCGCACCTCAAGCCTATTTAAGGGGCTTGCGTGGTAGCATATAGATACACTCAGTGCTGCAATTTTTACTTAAATCCTTGGGTATGACTGCTTTGCCTTTGATGTAAAGTCAGGGAAGTTTTGAAAAGTTGGATTGGGAGTCAGGGAAATTGGAAACGAAAACTCTGTATGAACCTTGGAAAATAGGACTCATAAGTTACTTGTAATGTAATGTAATGTATAATGTAATTAAATTGCATTCTTGCTTGTTAGATAGTTTCTTACCCATTTAGCTGTTGTGCCTTTTAGAGGATCTTTTTTTTTTCTCCTTATAAGTTACCCGCAAGTGATATAAAATTAATCAAAAATTAACTCTGGTTTCTCAACTGGCAAAATTCCATCAAATATAATCAAAGTTATCAGGACTGTTCTCTTTATTAGTAATTCAGTCAACATTGGGAATTCTGTATTTTTAGATGTTTAATGTTATTTGTGCTGTATTATTTACCGTTTAAATAGGTGATTATGTGTTTTCTTCATTTATTACTGATAACTCTTTGTATTCTCTTCCAGTGGATTGTATCTGGTTCGGAAGATAATATGGTCTACATTTGGAATCTTCAAACAAAAGAAATAGTTCAAAAATTACAAGGGCATACAGGTATGATATTTTTGTTGTGATATTAGTTGCTACTTTTGGCTTCAAGTTTGTTTTTCTTGTTTATGTTCTTTCTTAAAATTTGATATCATTCCCATTTCATCTTTTTCAAAAGTATTTTTTCCTTGCAAGTCATTATGTGTAATTTGTCATTTCCTTTGTTATCACCCGCTACATATTCCTTTTCTTCCAACTAACCCTAAACTTAGTCACCAGTAGCCTGGTCTCATCTTAACTTCTTAGGATCCATGTTATTCTACTCCAAACTACACTGCAGGCCATTTTAGGATGACATTCTGTCTATGAGGATTCTGTAGGTACACGTGTCAGTTGCATTTTATTTTCAAAGAAACCTTGCTTACATTTTTTTTCTTCAAGCAGTACTAGGGTGGTTTCCTATTAATTTTTTTATTGCCTAAATCGAAAGATTATTACTCCTGGAGTACGTATTTCACGCTTTTATATTTTTAAATAGCGATATCTATTTTTTGCGATTAAATGAAAATTTTCAAGTGCGCGAAAACGCGACAGCTAAGTATGAATGATGGGAAAACTCCGTGTGACGTCGTTCTGGTTCCCACTGCCGCAAGTGAGGTGACCTTGGGCCGATGCTTTGAGAGCTGAAACGACGCAGGATGCTAGCAGGTAGCAGAGTACCCTGCTAGCTGGTAGCACTTGGCTTAAATAATGATTATTAATACCTTATCAAACGAAGAAAACTTTCCGACCTTAGCCAGTTTTAATAGGTGATTATTAAGACATGTTTCCCTTAGCTCTGTGCCTCATGCATGCATTGGTAATCTCAGACAAAGTAAAACTCCTATCTACTCGTGTAGAAACTAGGTCCCTGTGATGTCACGTGGAGTGGCATCACATGGGTGCCAATCTGGCCTTTTTCAAATGAGGATAAAATTGGCCATTGCCATTCGTCTGAACCAGTATTTCTGAAACCAAATAATTTTTATATTATGAATACACTAATGGTGGGTAACGAATCGCAATCAATGTCTTTGATGAAGGAAACTACCCTATTCTTTATGATCCTTTTCCAGTTCATCAACCATTAGTTCAATATTATGTATTTGTGTAATATGTATGAAAGGCCTATTCTCAGCAAAGAATGAAGTAATACATTACCAGTTTTTTTTCCTGGAACTCGTACTGCAGAAGATATTCTTTTATATGGCCCAAAATTTCATTTAATTGTCATCCCTATAAAATTATAGTTCCGCTGGAAATTTACCACTGCATTACATTGACAAGTCTTTTACTTCCCAATGACCTCTGTAAGCATACCTTATCATTTACTCTGCAGTTTTTAAAATAAGCCATTCTACTGTGTTTCTATTTAGTGGAATTGTTTACCAGCAATTAGGTAGTTAATTAAGCTGATAACAGAGCAAACACTGAAGGAGAGAGGTTGAGGTGAATACTGTTGCGATGAATGTTATCTAGCAACATTCAAATTAGGTAGTTATTCCTAGTGTACCTTATACAAATACCGCAGGTAAGTAAAATCAAATCATATTTGTATGCTGGAATACGTTCATAGCTGGACCATTTATGCCTACCATGGAAAATGATTGTTTGAAGCAATGGTTGAAAAGCTAGTGTAAAATAAACTGATTAGAGAAAAACGTAGATAAAAAATGTGGTGTTGAAAGTTCTTAGTATCAGTGCTGTTTTGCCACAGCTGTAGCAGTAAATTTTTGAATGTGCCCTAAGTAAGAGGTGGTACAGTTAACGTTGTTTCTAACTTATTGTGATCTCTTCCTGCTTTTTCATCTGTGAACAAATTATATCATGGTTTGTGTTTCTTCTAATTTTATCTCTTTAGATGTTGTGCTGAGTACAACTTGTCATCCAACGGAGAATATTATAGCATCTGCTGCGTTGGAGAAGGATAAGACAATTAAGCTGTGGAAGAGTGATACTTAAAACATCTCCGTTGCCGTGGTACTCCTGCTCAGTCAGTGAGATGCACTTGTGGGAGTTTTGAGGTGCTTTATTCCTAGATGTGCTCCCTTATTCATGCCCTCTGAGGTGGATCACAAACAGTACAGAGATTTTGGCGTGAGTGCTTTGATTTGTATATTTTTATGTGAGTTGAATCTCCTAGAATCAGTGTGTGACTTTTGATGACCACTTATGAACGATAAATGGCCCATAGAAAATTGTGTACCAGACTTGAAGCAGAGGTTTTGATTCTTCGAAAGACATCCGAAGTTGTGGAAGTGCAGTCCTGGTTGTATTAGTGATAAACATAACATGGTTCAAGTGCTTTCCTTTTGGTACAGAGAAGCTGAGTATTTGTGGTACCTGCTGCACATCGCCCATCCCTTGTTGTGGTGCAGCTATTTTCAATGGCAGGGGCCCTCAGTTTAATGGCAATACACTGTAATATGTAAATATTACTATTACAAAATGCATTTTGTTTCTTGTTTATGTAACACATTGTGGCTAGGAAGTTTTATTAAACATATTCTATGACGAGAATGTAACATGTTTACGTTTTTTACATATGGGTAAATTGTGGTTGATTTTTACAGTTCAGAGAAGTAGCATTGCTTTCTTGTGTGCTCAATTTCTATCTTCTTTTTCAGAAACACCGTATCCATATTCGAATGGTTAAATGGAGTGTTTAATTTTGTTTATATTTTCTGTAAATAATAAAATATTATGCACCTATATAAAGCACATAGGCTCTTGATAACCTTATAGACATGATATCCATATTATCAGTGGTCTCCAAATTGTCATAATGCAGTGATGTTTTAAGAGCCAGTTTTGGCCTCATTTAAAGGGTTCAAAAGATTAAACTTATTTGCCTTCTTGCCTTGGGAGTAGTTTTTTGTGGAGTTACTTTTTTTTGGCAATATGTAACCGTCTGCATATCATAATTTAGTGTACATGGTGTAGACTCATAATGTGAATCTTGTTACTCCCTGAAATGCCAGATATTCTTGTAAAGTCATATCACAAATTTCTCATTGAATTACTAGGTTCTTATACATTTGTGGCAAGATATCAGTGATCTCTTGTGAATGTGTTAAATTCTAAGATTTGAAAAATTGCATTGGAAGACAGTTAATAAATGTGGACATGTGCCAAAGGTGATATTGCATTTTTCCTTGAATATTCTTGAGCTGGGAACATGATTTAATGACTGTGATCAGGTTTGTAATGAATGGAGTTGTAAATGGAAGTCATTTAAGCTGTACATTTGAGCTGAGGCAACTGTTGCCATGTTGTGGTACAGTGGTGCCAACTCCATGGGGCCTGAGTGGGCCCGAGCCCCCTCAAAAATTTGTTGTGGGTGTGAGGAAAAAGTGTCAGGCTTGGCGATTTTCCGCGGAGTGTCTAGATATCGAGATTCGAGTTATCAGGGTTCTAATGTTGATCATATGAATCTTCTAAAATGCTTAAAAAACTAATAACTCACTACTTATAAAATTTCCCGGGGCAGGATCCCCGGTTTGGACCCCCCCAATATTTTTTGTGAGTTGGCATCCCTGGTGGTATACCTTTCTCCTTGTGAATAGGAGAATCAGATGTCCTCTTTTCCTAGAAATGACTTGCATTCAAACATCCTGAAAATGGTTCAATTAGGAGTACAGTTGTATGTATATATGGCAGCATTGTATTGTGGTGAGCCACATAAATTATGCTCATTATTTTCATGGCTCATGCAAGTGACTTCCGATGGCTTTGGTGGCAATTTTATTCATGAGGATTTTTGTGGAGCCTTAATTCACATTGTGCTGATGTTTCGATTTGCTGGTGGAACAAGCATCAATTGTAAAAATCTAGAATTTCAACCCTGAAAGAAAGCCTTAATTTCTCTAAATGACAATAATTGAATGTTTTTATGACAGTATTTTGTGAGCAATTGGAAATTTTAGAAACAATTGGTATATTTTCTATCATATTTGGAGCTAAATATCCACAAAATGACTTGTCCTGCTACTGAAATTGTAATTAAATGTGAAAGTAAAGTTAATGAGGAGTAATTAGTTTACTGGACAATGATTTTACATCCAGTGAAACTTCTGTGATGAATTCAAAGGGTCTGGAAAAAGTGATTTCTTATAATGGGTTTTCGTTTTGTTGAGGTGATGTATAGGTTACCATATGATAGGATGAGTAAAGAGATGTCATGAAGTATCTTGTAACTTCCTTGCAGGAAATGGTGTGTGGAAAACATTTTTCATTCCACATTTCACGCATACTGGGACTGTTTTCAAGAGAATGAGAGGACCATTCTCGTTGTGAACGTATATAGGATATGTTACCCCATTGTTGGCCTACTTTGAATTTCCCATATAAGGCGATAGCCATTGGGCATTAGATTGGGCCAGGAGCTCTTTCCATGCCCGGCTGAGGTTATAACCATCCTCCCTATTGAAATTATTTGGTCTTTTCGCTATTTCAACGGCTCTGAGTTGAAGGCATGGATAGTAATCTTTCGCCAACTCTTGTTTATGGTTAAACATTATTTTTTGCCCAGGGTTGGAGGCATGGTATTCAGTGACTGAAAAAAGAGGTCATGAAGGTTGAACGAAGATACAAACAACAGCCGTGATTTCATCTCTACATTTTTTTCAAAGAGATGAGACATTCTGAATTTGTTTGCGAGGAAAATACATGACACACAAGTGAAATAGCCTTTCCTCCAATCATTAAGTATGCTTTTAAAAGCCTTTAGTTTTAGACTGAATATTTTATTATTTCTTTGAATATTCAATTCTTTTATTAACTATATTTTAATTTAATATATTTCAAAGTTAACTAAGGTTACGCTTCATTATGAGAATTATTTCACTATAAAGGATACATCAGACTTAAAAAAGGATAAAAAGTAGTTAACCCTTTCACCTCTGTTCAATCTCCGAAAACCTTCTCCTCACATGCGGGAAAGGGTTAAAATGTGTTTCATGGGGGCATGGAGCAGGTACCTCCAGGATGGGCATAGTACACTCTCCGAGGGTCGCTAATCCGGGACCCTTTCCTTGACGAGGTCACCCTCGCTGGCCCCTCTTTTCGACCCTCCCAGTGGGGGGCCACCCTCTCCAAAAGTGACCGCTCTGACTTCATTTTGAAAATATATCAATCAATCGGATCATCAAAAAATGATTGTTTGCATTGCACTCCAGCCAATCAAGCAATCAAGTACGTCTATGAACTGTGTTTCTGCGATAAAAAGTTAACGATTTTGTTAACTTTGCTAAAATGGCCATTTTCCGGTGGTCCGCAGCCATGTTTTTAGCAAAGTGTTTGAGGATTGATTGATAAATTTTCAAAATGCAGTCAGAGCAGTCACTTTTGAGGAGGGAGGCCCCCTGCTCGGAGAGTCGATGGGAGGGGCCAGCAAGGGTGAGCTCGTCGAGGAAAGGGTCCCGGATTAGCGAACCTTCAGAGTGCTTCGGCTGAGCGCATGGCAGGGAGGAAGAAAAAGTACGTTCACAGCAGCCTACCGTGCGAACGTACCAGGTATGTTCACAGCAGTGAAAGGGTTAATTTACTGCAAACTCACCTTCCAAAAGTCAAAATGTTAAGTTGTGCCATGCACTGCAAGACATTTTGTGGTATGTGGGTTGCATACACTCAAGATTTGAAGTTCAGAAGTAACAGAAATAGGCGTTATGCAGTGGAATGACATTCTAAGTTTTTTAAGAAATAACACAAAGATGGCAATATTCCACAGGTTTAATTTTCCATACAACGCGTTTCGACCGTTAGGTCATTATCAAGTACAATAATGACTATCATTATTGTACTATGACTATCACTATCATTATTGTACTTGATAATGACCTAACGGTCGAAACGCGTTGTACAGAAAATTAAACCTGTGGAATATTGCCATCTTTTGTGTTATTTCTTAAAAAACTTAAATTTGAAGTTCATTGTGAAGCCATGAAATTCTTACACTAACTTTTAACTAAGTCAATATAATATTGAATGCTTTATTCATCTTTATTTGTCTCCAAAACGGGCCTAGTGATTTATTCTCTATACGTGTTCGTCTTCAAAGTCAGCCTGAATTTTTGCAAACTTTACACTTTAGGGCTCAAGCAGCAGTGGCTAATATCATCTGATCGTGAAAAAATTTTGGATCTGAGACCCTGGTGGTGGCAACTTTCCTGTATGGGGCTAATTTGGTCCTTATAAAAAGTCATTTTTAAGCCCAGCCTAATGTACACATTACAATCCCTAGGCTAAAGCCAGAGTTTGAAGGCTTAGGTGTTCACCATACAATTAAAGGAATTGTCTTTGACCACAAATATACTGAGGAATTGTATGTCTTGCAGAATACATTATCTTATCCCCTAAAGCTAATATTTTTTTCTGCGTAGAAAATGCTCTGTTACTAATTTTAAGTGCTAGGTAAACTGGCAGAAATTTTGTTAGATCTACCTTGCATCCTGGTCAAAGCAATGGTTTTTTTCTATATGGAGTCTCACAGACATTCACTGAAGCAGTTGCAATGCACATAATTGATGCAGTATAGTCTGTCATAACAGGGAAGGTGGGTAAGAGATTAAGACACCACTCGAGAGCCCAACAATTGCCGTCCACCGAACAGTAGCCGGGTTCTGATCGACCAATTTCTTAGATATCTACACAGCATCTAATGAGGAGATAATAGGTGTGTGTATTATGGTTATTGGCAATCCCAATTTTTTTAATATCACTGATATTACATCTTTAATGTCTATGTAACATTATGAATGCAACTCATCGTGGATGTTACAAATAGGATATCTATATAATGTTGTCAAAATATCCATTTTGTAATAATGTGTTTTGGATGTATCAGCCTTATTTAGATATCTATCTGATGGATATCGTCTGCTGCTTGGGAATAGATCCTATGGCACAGAAATTTACTCTACACTTCATAGGTGTACATACTTATGAAGTTAATGATGAAATCAAATAGTCATATACATATGAGTATCAGGCATTCCTGGAGTATTAGGCAGGCCTGGGGTGCAGAGGTAGAGAGCTTCAGAGCCCTCACCCCAAACTTTTTTTCCTTTCGGGATAACTACCTGCCATACATCTGCTGAGGATACCACATGCCCAAGGGCATCTATCCTCCAACGAATACGAGGGTTGCCCTGGAAGTAATGCACCAAATTTTTTCTCAGCCGACAACAATGGTGCGAATGTGAAACATAACATATGCATTACCAGAAGTTTCATTAGTGCGCAGGCAAAATTTCTGACTTTTCCGGCAGATAGCTTAGCTGCAGGACCGTTTGAAAATGGTATCTGTAAGACATGTATGTTACAAGCAGCTTGCTGGCATTGAATTTCTTACTTCAGAGAAAGAAACTGTGGAGAATATTCACAAACGTTTGTGCAAAGCCTATGGATCATCTGCTGTCAACAGGAGTACTACTGATAATCACTGTTCTCAACAAAGGAGCACATTCGAAGTTGGTCTGGTGGTGTTCCTACATTTGCAGCGGTTGGGGGACCAACCATGCCTGTCACACCTGACATGTTGCAGCGAGCTAATGTTGTCATTGCCATATCATTGATGCCAAGAGGTGGAACCATTTTCAGAAGCAAATGTGAACACATTAATAAACTTCAAAGCGCACTGCCAGCGACTTCTGCACCATACCAACAGAAAAGATGTTTTGATTTAACAGATAACCCTTGACCCCTCACAAGTTTGAGGACTCCTGAACACGTGGCGAAATAGGGGTGGACAGTGCTACCCCATCCACCCTACAGCCCTGATCTAGCTCCCTAGGACTTCCACTTGTTTGGGGCATTACAGGATGCCATTCATTGAAGACATTTTGAGGACGACGAGGGCATGATTCTCTTATTGAAGAAATGGTTCCGTGGCCAGAACAAGGATTGGTACCAACATACATGCCCTCGTTTCGCGCTGGAGGAAGGCCATAAAACTGGATGGAGATCACATGAAAAAATAGGGTGTGTAGTAGAAATGTCATTCTTTCTTGTGTGTAATTTTAATAATGTGCAGTAAATAAATGTGGAAGAAAAAAAACATGGTGCATCTTAACTTTCTGGGCAACCCTCGTTCATGTAAGGCAGTTGTATTTATAATTAAATATCAGTATATGCAACCCGCACACCACCCAAGCTCCTTCCTGGTGAAGATTTATGGCTAAGTCCCTGATGAGTATTTTATTTCATAGTAAATTTTACCTTGCATCATAACACTTCACATCACTTTATGTTAGGTGCAATCTATTTTAACTTCACTAAGCGAAGTCTTTAAACATTCCCATGCAACTTTCTTTGATAAACAATAGGCCATGGTGATAGAATTTAGGACATTGGTAGGTAGGTAGAACAACGAAACTCCTGCTTTTTATGCAAGTTCTATTGATATAGCTTCTACACTTCAACTGATCTATTATCAGTGACTCCGCTGGGAGTCATTGATATCCCTCCGGTGCAATTTTATGGGTCATTGGAATACCCAAGCCTTTCCTCCCTGGAAGTACCAATTAGCACTTCGGAAGGACAACAGTTTAAATACCTAGTCATGCAATTTGAGTTAATATGGAGATGATCAAATCTCAAGTTTTAGTCAGAATGAAATTAGTGTTTCTTTCCAAGACAATGCTCGTGACACTAAATATTTACTAGAATGTTCAATTTGATGTCATCATCTTGGAGGAAGTGGGTTCAAAGCATTTGCCTGCCAATGCATAGGATTTGAGTTTGAGTCCTGCCTAAGCCTTTCTTGTCTCAGAGGGCATAAGTGTCTTGTAACCTTATGGTGCTGCTAGCCACAATGATTTTTGGTTGTAATGATTGGCTTTTTTGGATATTCTATGGTAAGGATCATCAGAATACTGCACAGTACAAAATCTATGAAAGATTCTCGGTTACTGATACAATTTAATTTATATTACACCTCTACTTTTTGTATTTTACGGCCAATATTTAGCAGTTACCATAAATCTAAAAAATACCTTTGCTCTCTGTTCCATATAGTAACCTGTTTTTCAGTTTATTAATATTTTAGAGGTGCAGGATAAAAGAGATATTGTTCTTCGATGATTTAGGGTCTTTAAAGGTTATTTCGTGCTAAATAACAATGCCCTATATAACTATGAACTATGTATCAATTTATTGCATCACAAATACAATTGAGTCGCACTCAGAGAATCGCGATGGCCGCGGATTCAGTCACAGTTTTGCGCTACAGCTGGCAGGTCTCATTCGCATGGGCTCTAGGACGCTACTCTCGGAGAAGGGCGCCAAATCCCTAGGGTACCGTCACCCTGCCGGTGCCAAGGGTCCTCCGCCTGTTTTTCTCCAGGCGGTGCTGCCTTTTGGTGGTAGAGCGCCATGATTTGAACACTACAGATGGTAACTGTCTTCTGTTACTTTCCCATTCTTTTGTGAGACCACAATACTGCAGACCCTCACTTGATGATATTAAGCCATTCCTGAGGACTGATAGTAAAGTGGAGTTCATTGTATGTTGAATCTGCATTTTTTCTGACAAGGAGTCAATTTTAGGACCATTAGCAAGTGTAACTGTTGCTATGTTAAAATTGCATTTCATTTAAAAATATGGCAAGAATAAAATAAGGTATATTTTGCAAGTAGAAGTATAACCAGCAAAATTTGAAATTATTTGAACCATTATAGAAAATAAGGAAATTTAGGAAAAACAAGGGCACCAGAGAAGCAATTTTGGCTCTTAGGCTGCTAGTAGAGAAGTGTTGACATTTGTAATTTTCAGTTGTGTTTTGTCTCTGTTGGTTGGTTACCAAGATTGTTTTATTGATCTGTATTTGTTAACAATCCTTATGTGTGTGAAGTTAAAATACGGTACTACTAAAACTTTTAAAATATGAAGAGTTATTGCATTTAATTCATTTACAACTACCAGTGCTTTCCAATAAAATACCAACAGAGGTTATGGGCCCAGCACTGGTAAATTATAAGAAGTAAGTGAAGTCTTCATAATGTCGTCTGACGCATCCGGTATATCGTCTCACATTAAGCCGTTGTGTGGGCGTGAAGGATATCCAACTTGGAAATTTAAGCTGAAGGCGTATTTAATAGATCAAAACTTGTGGCATGCTGTTGATGGATACCCAAATGATGATCATACTGATGCTGCTTCAAAGTCCAGGAAGGATGAGCGTGCCCTAGCTAAGATTTGTTTGTGCGTGGACGATTCCGCTATCATACATGTAAGAAGATGCAAAACAGCTGCTGAAGCATGGAAAGTTCTTGCCGATGCATATGAAGATAAGGGTTTTGCCCGGAGACTTAACCTTCAAAAGACTTTGTACCGGTTATCCCTCGGAGATTATACGTCCATTGAAGAGTACCTAACTGCCGTAATGGATACCGCTCAGAAGCTTGCTGATATTGGGAAGGAGATTCCTGATGAGGATTTAGTTGCTATTTTGCTTGGAGGTCTTCCTTCACATTACGACCCCCTAGTAATGGCACTCGAGAATTCAGGAGTTGAAGTAACGGTGAACATGGTGAAAACTAAACTCTTAAATGAAATGTCCAAAAATGATGGTGCAACTGAGACTGCATTTGCATCCAATGCGTCTCGAACTATTCCGAAGAAAAAGAAGTTCCCGAAACGCAACAACTCTCAAGATGGTATCGTCTGCTATGGATGCAACCAACCCGGCCATAAAAAACCAGACTGTCCAAACAAGACCAAGAAAACGGCACAGACATCGAGTTCAACCCACAAGCAGCTACACAAGAAACAATACACTTTATTCTCGGATTTAGGTGTTGGTGGTTGTGCTCAAAGCAATAAAAATGATTGGTTTGTGGATTCCGGGGCAACTGCCCATATGACTCCTCATAAAGATATTCTGTTCAATGTTAAAAGTAACTCTGGTTTGGAGATTGTGTGTGCTGATAAACGTAAGTTGCAGAGTGACAGTATAGGTGATGTCATGATTCACAAAAGTAATAACAACAACAGTATTAGTAGTATTTCTGAAGTTGTTCATGTGCCTAATCTTGCTACAAATCTTATATCTGTGTCAAAATGTGTTTCAAAAGGTTTTATTGTAGTATTTACGAAAGAAGGTGCTAAATTTTTTCATGATAATGATTGTAGTATTTCAGGGAATGTTTTAATGACTGCTCTTCCCAGTAACGGGTTATATAAGATAGAGTCACAGGTATCAGAAAAGTCCCTGGCTGCTACAACTAACCCTTCTCAGCAAACTCTTTGGCATTGGAGGTTGGGACATCTCTGCCGCTATGGTATGAATGTACTGAGAAATGGATTAGCTGATGGAGTTGATTACGCCCCTGAGGAAAATAGAACTGTATGTACTGCATGTCTAGAAGGGAAACAGAGTCGAGAACCTTTTCTTAAAATCAAAAGTAAAAGGGCGACTAAATGCCTAGAGTTGATTCATTCTGACCTCTGTGGACCATTCAGTGTAAAATCATTAGAAGGAAATAAGTATTTACTTGTATTTATAGACGATTACTCTAGAATGATATTTACCTATTTCATTAAAACAAAAGATCAAGTTAGAGTAAAGTTTCAAGAGTTTAAAAACCTCATGGAAAAGCAAACTGGCCAGAAAATTAAAATTTTACGATCAGATAATGGTTCTGAGTATGTTAATAGGGAATTCTCAGATTATCTTAAGTCAGAAGGAATTATTCACCAGACTTCCATACCCCGTACTCCTCAGCAAAATGGTGTTGCTGAAAGGGGAAACAGAAGCATTGTGGAGAAGGCTCGTTCCATGTTGCATAGTGCCAGACTACCTAAGTCATTTTGGGAAGAAGCTGTGAGAACTGCTACGTATCTCAAGAATAAATCACCTCATAGATCCGTTACAGGAATGACTCCAGAAGAAAAATGGACAGGTGAGCGTCCCAACTTGACACACTTAAGAGTATTTGGCTGCCGAGCTTTTGTACATATTCCAAAGGAGGAACGCAAGAAGTGGGATAGCAAAAGCAAGGAACATATATTTGTAGGATATAGTGAGAATAAGAAAGCTTACAAATTTAGGGATCTTTCTAATTATATGAAGGTAGTCCATGCTAGAGATGTTGTGTTTTTAGAAAATAATTTTTCCGGTGAGAGCAGTACTGATGCTCAAATTCCTTTGGATTCTTACAATGAAAATGCAGATTCAACAAAAGATGAAGCTGCGGCTGCTGTTAAAATTCTTTTGGATTCTCCTTGTGAAAATGCAGACTCAACAGAAGATAAAGCTGGGACTAATGTTCAAGAAACTGCTAAGAGTCCTAGATATCCTCAAAGGGTACGTAACAAGAAACAATTTCCTGATCATGTTGTTTTACAAGCAAAAAATTTCTTTGACAAAGAACCTACCACATTTGAAGAGGCTATGCAAAGTGAAGACAAAGAGCATTGGATGAAAGCAATGATGGAGGAATTAGAGTGTCTTAGAAAAAATGAAACTTGGAAGCTAGTGCGAGTTGCAAATAAAAGTGTAATACCATGTAAATGGGTTTACAAATTGAAAAGAGACAATGGTGGTAAGATCATCAAGTACAAAGCTCGTTTAGTTGCTAAAGGTTTTGCTCAAACTCATGGTATAGACTTTGAAGAAACTTTTTCTCCGGTAGTCAGAGGTTCAACTATCCGTTTGCTGTTGGCTATGGCAGCAGAACTGAATCTTGATGTTGAACATCTGGATGTCGAAACTGCTTTTTTAAATGCCACTTTAGATGAAACCATCTATATGACACAACCAGAAGGTTTCATAGCTGTAGGTGAAGAGAAGAAGGTTTGTCTATTACAGAAGTCTATTTATGGACTCAAGCAGGCTAGTCGTGCTTGGAACAAAACAGTTCACAAGTTATTGTATGAGATAGGGTATATTAAATCAAAACATGAACCCTGTGTCTACTTTAAACATATTGGAACTAAAATAGTTATTATTACATTATATGTTGATGATTTCTTTATATTCTCCAATGATGAGAAAGAAAAGAAGAAATTGAAGGAAGAATTGAAGAAGAGATTTGTCATTAAGGATCTTGGCAAGATCAAACATGCCCTGGGAATGAATTTTACAAGAGATGAGAAGAGGGGAGTATTCAAGATAGACCAGAAACAATACATTAAAGATGCTTTAAAGAGTTTTGGCATGGAAGATTGTAAGATTGTTTCGACCCCAGTTGACGTTAGTCAAATGAAAGAGAAGGGTAAGGATATCATAGATGTCCCGTACCAGTCATTAATTGGAACTCTCATGTATCTCTCCGTCAACACGCGGCCAGATATTTCCTTCATTACTAGCTATCTCTCCCAGTTTAATAAGAAGCATACAGATATACACTGGAAGATGGCCAAGCGGGTACTTCGTTATCTAAAAGGTACTATGGAAATGGGACTCACATACAAATGCACTGGGAAGCCTATTTTTGGTTTTTCTGATGCAGATTTTGCAAATGATCTAAATGATAGGCATTCATACTCTGGATATGTTTTCACTTGTGCAGGTGGACCAGTCTCCTGGAGTAGTAGAAAACAAAAATGTGTTGCCCAATCGTCTTGTGAGGCAGAATATATTGCTCTTTCCGAGGCTACTAGAGAGGCTATTCATCTAAAACATCTTATTTCCGAATTATTTCAGGAACAAGAAATTATTACTATTTTTGAGGACAATCAGAGCGCTCTCAAGTTAGCAGAAAATCCTGTTTTCCATGATAGAATGAAGCATGTAGATGTGAAATACCATTTTGTTAGAGAACAAGTAGAAAACGGTAATATAAACGTAGATTTTCTCTCCACTGAGGAAATGACAGCTGACATACTTACCAAGGGCTTAAATCGTATAAAACATGAAAAATGTATGAGAGGTTTAGGCATGGTTTAAAAATAATTAAAAAAAAAAAAAAAAATTTGTAATTCATTTGATGGAAATGCTAAAGAGCTGTTTCAGCACATCTTCAATTACGGGGGGGTGTTGACATTTGTAATTTTCAGTTGTGTTTTGTCTCTGTTGGTTGGTTACCAAGATTGTTTATTGATCTGTATTTGTTAACAATCCTTATGTGTGTGAAGTTAAAATACGGTACTACTAAAACTTTTAAAATATGAAGAGTTATTGCATTTAATTCATTTACAACTACCAGTGCTTTCCAATAAAATACCAACAAGAAGGGACTGGAGAAGGACAAACGGACTTTCATAGCATTTGATAACGTGGAATGGAATTCAATATGTACTTGGAATTCTGAAAGAAATTGGAGTGCTCTATAATGATCATAGAATTGTTCACAGTGTGTATAAAACCAAGTAGCTGTGATAAAATGTGGACCTAACTTTGTAGAAGTAAGAATAGGAAAAGTAGTGAGACAAGGGTGTGACTGTCCCCTGTAATTTTTAATGTTTACATCGAGAAAGCATCAATGAAATCAAAGAGAGGCTTTGAAGAAGATTGACAAACATTGAAAGTACAATGGCCAGATATCAACAAAAAGAACACTAAGATAATAGTATGCAGGAAAAGAGAGGAAACATTAACCTAAGAAATCATAAGCTTGAAGAGGTTTCCTCTCCTGGGAAGCAGAATTACCAATGATGGATGAAACAAGAAAGAAATAGTCAGTAGAATAGTGCAGGCGAAGAGGGCCTTCTACAAAAAGAATTCTTGCAGCTGACAGTAGAAGCATAGAGGTAAGGAAGCAATGCATTAGATGCTACATATGGAGCATTTTTCTCTCTAGAAGCGAGGATTGCATGTTGACAGCAGCAGAGAAGTCAAAAGTGGAAGCTTTCGAAATGTGGTGCAACCAAAGAACGATGAAGATAAAATGGATCGACCATGTGAGTAATGAGGAAGTTCTGAGAAGTCTTCTTAAAACCTTAACCAGAAGGCACGACAACTTAGTTGCCCACATTATGAGACACGATGGCCTGCAGATGAAAACAATCGTAGAAGGACAATGAATTAGGGCCCAAGGGGGCCCTTTGAAGGATACAACACACCGGGGCCAGGACCCAATAATTCAAATGATACGCTCTGTCACCTAGGGAGGGGAAGGAAAAAGGAAGGAGGCGCTGTAGAGATAGGTGCTCGACGAAGCCTCCGGGGAGAAGATAGGAGTGGAGAGGAGGGAATAGGGACAACCCACATTGCCATTTAGTACAGGGCCCACTACCAGTGAAACCATTACTTGATATACCAATGAAATTGGCAATTTTTTCCATGAGAAGAAAAATCCATTGATCATTCGTAGGACAGCTGGAATGGAAGAAGGGCAAGGGACGACCCCGAATGAGTTACGTAGGACAGGTTATAAAGGATATAAAAGAGAAGAGGTACGTTGTTATGAAAAGGCCTGTGGATAGGAGGGAGGAATGGAGAGCTGCATCAAACCAATCCTAGGATTGTTGACTAATGATGATGATGGTATACTTGGCTCAAATCGTATTCTGAATCCATCATAAGTCGCACCCAATGTATAGCAAGGGTCTGCTGTAATGCTTCCAGTAAAATCCACCTGCAATCTATCTTTATGATAAAATTTTCTAATTGTACTAAAAAGTGGCTTTAGAGGCCATGGTCAGAAATATTGTTTAGTGGTTCACCAGGGGAGGGCTGCTTATTGGGGGATTTCTAAGAGGGGATTTACTTAAATCTGTATCTTCTAGGCATTTCGAGGGGGTGTGAGCCCTTAGACCCCTCAACTCAGTGTGGCGTTACGTCTTTAAACATTCCAGATTGTGAACGTAAGCCCCAGACACCGGGAACTCCGATCGTCTGTCCCTAGCTGGTTGAAGGAAAGACTCCACAAACAAAAATAATCAGCACTCAAGGAACTGTCACAAAATTATGAGTCATTTTCAATCAATATCTATTAGAAGTAGAAATATTCAAAATCAGAATTATTACAGAAAACAACAATGATAACTAATGATCTCATATGAAGCATTACCAAACACTAAGTACAAGCTGTATGATTTTGCAGAAATCACCCATCTCAGCCGAGCAATCTGTCCACCACCAGCGCCGAAGCAAAAGAGAGCTAGCGACCTCCGAATCGTGTCAGGGCAGAGGGGAGGGAATTTGCAAAGGAGTGGAGGGGTAATAGGGCAATGTTCAAGTTAGCTGCATCGGTTTAAATCTGCCGGTAGGCACCCCTGTTGACTGGCACTACTGCAAAACGTCCGTCAACCAAGCCGAGGTTGGGGGAGAACCGCATACCGCCAGGTTTTCTCTCCTCTATCTCCAGGTGGTGTGATAGATGGTAGAGGCAAGTCATTGGAATTCAAGGAGGGGAAAGACATAGTGGGATGAGGTGTTGGAGGGAGAGAGAATTGTGATAGGACAAGTGGAGTACTTCTCACTCCAAACTGCATTCTTATGCCTCAGCACCCACTTCCCCTTGATTGCCAAGGAGTAGGTATTCCTCCGCCGTACCACCTATTTAAGTCTTGCAACGTACGAAATGGTTTCGTAGTCGCTCAAATTCGAACTGACTAGGTTGGGGAGACAGACGGGGTCAGAATTAAATGAATACAAGACAGCCATTCAGAATTACCACATTGTCCCACAAGGGAACGCATATATTGAACTAAGAATAGAATACATAGTGCCCTTAGGCGAAATACCGTAATACAATCATTGGAATCTTGCGGCCGTAGACGGGTTGAGACAGGAAAAGTTCGTCACTGCAGAGCTCCTAGTCGGTGCGTGTCCGAGAGAGAAGAGAGGGTGTCCGCCCACCTGCCAAACTGCCGGCACGAATTGAGGGGAAGTCCCTAGCTAGCGTAGGGAGGGGGGAGAGAGGGGAAATGCAGAAGCGTAGAAGATGACAGCGATTGGCTGACGGGATTTTAAATTGGAGTTTCTCTGCGAACATGAGTCGCTCGGAGAACAAGAGTGGCGAGGGGACATTATGGGGGGAAAATATTTTTCACTATTTTGAGGCAAAATTTTGGCACAGTCTTGATCTCCAGGTATGGCTGGTTCGGTAGGCTGATTTCCGAGGGCAGAGTTCGGAGACATGAGTCCCGAGACTTAGTCTCCGAGCCTTTGAGTCGAAGGGCCTTTGTGTGAAAATCCTTTGAGCGAAAAACCTTAGTGCGAAAAATCCTTAGCGGGAGAAGTTCGGAGGAATGCAGAGGAATTTCTGGGGGGGATACCAGAAATTTTGGGGGAGGGTACACTAAAAAATGCCACTTCAGTACGACCTTAGTTTCTTCTTAGGTTTCCCTTTTAAATTCTTAAGCAGATCTGCTGTCATCTCATCCACCTCTAATGTCTGCTGGTAGTCAAATAGCAGTAAATTCTTCTTTCTTCCTCGCATTTTCTTCATTATGGTGCGGAAACATGGACACTTAGGAAGGAGGATGAGGGAAGAGTAGAGGTATCTGAGATGTGGGTGTGGAGAAGAATGGATATATGGTGATGTGGACGGAGAGTAGGAGGAACGAAGAAGCGTTGGACATGATGGGTTAGGTGAAGCAACATCTAGATGAGGTAGGTAGGAGATAGAAGGTATATGGATGGAGAGAGTACTTGGTGGGGTGGGGAAGTTGAAAACAGCAATAGAGGGTAGAATGTTAGGTAAACGAGGGAGAGGAAGGAAGAGAATAGGATTTTTTTAATTATAATGAAAGGGAGTTGGCCTTATTGCGAATTGGGAAGTTTCTTTCATCAAATACAGCGAAAGGCATAGATTGCGATTCGTTACTCGCTATTAGTGTATTCACAATATACAAATTATTTGGTCTTAGAAATCTCAGTTTAGACGAATGTTAATGGTCAATTTTCACCTCATTAAAAAAAGGCCAGATTGGTGCCCATATGATGCCATTCCTCGTGACATCACAGGGACCTAGATGCTTTACGAGCAGTCTGGAGTTTTGCATTGTCTGATATTACCAATGCATACATGAGGCAGAGAGATCAGGGAAACATCTCTTAATAATCACCTATTAAAAAATGCCTAAGGTCACAAAGTTTCCTTCGTTTGATAGGGTATTAATAATCCTTATTTCAGCCAAGCACTACCTGCTAGCTGGGCACTCTGCTACCTGCTGGCAGCCTGCATTGTAGCAGTGCTCAGAGTCTTGCACCAAGGTGGCCTCATACAGCAGCAGCTGAAGCCAGAATGACGTCACACAGGCTTTTTCCTGCATTCATACTTAGCCGTCGGGTTTTCGCACACTTGAAAATTTTCACTTTTCATTTAATCGCGAAAAATGGATATCGTCATTTAAAAATCTAAAAGCGTGAAATACGTACTCCTGGAGTTATAATCCTTTAATTTAGGCAATAAAAAAATAATAGGAAACCATCCTATTGAAGAGGAAAGTACATGAAGGAAAGGGAGGGTATCAGAATGCTTCATATGTACTCAATGAAAACCTACCATAATTGTTGGAATACTTTAATAATAATATTTTATGCATTAACAGTCTGTCAATTGCATGGAATGTGCTGCAGATAGTTAATATTCATTTAGTAATAACTATGGTAACAACCTATATCTTGCTCTTTTTATCCAGCTCCATGAATGATTCTGTATTCCTGGCTCATTAAGTGACTATTCCCTTGCCATCATATTCCTCAAATGTCTAGATGTTGGAATAAGTTGTACTTTATTTCTTTCAGTTTGCATTCTTGTTCTCTATGTGCCTATCCTTGTATTTTGATAGGGGTTTCTAAGGATGATTTGGGAAGCCTTGTTGCTTACCCTACCAGATCTTGATCTCTCTCCGAGATTGTCGCAGAAGTAGAATCTGCCACGATTGATGAAATACTCATAATGATGGAGTGGTATACATGGCCTTTTCCATCGTCATACTGCTCGCTGTAATGAGTATATGAACTCTTGAATTTGAGGGCAGTTTTCCAACCTCTACACAAGAAAGTGTCCTCATCCTTAACCCATCTATCTCTGGAGAAAGTAGACCACTTATATTTACGGGACCAGCACTCGAATCTGCAGAGCTTAGTTAGCTGCCTTCAGTCATTGTCCATTCCCCATCTTGAGATGTTGCAGTTGGATATTTCCTGTTCATGAATAGCCACACCTATGAGCATTATGCTTATTCTCTGGCATTAAGAGGGTTCATGGGGATAGGTTGAGGTCCAAATCCCTTGGGTTTGGACCCATATCAAATTGATAATAGGGTACAGAAGGGCACTATAGTGCCTACAGAGGAACATTGTCAATTGGATATGTTATGATACAGTACTAATATGGAGAGTATAATGAAGGAAAAAGTTCCCCTCAGAAGACAAAAGGCACGTACATTTGGGGACCTTAAATCCGGAAAGCTTGGAACCGAAGGGTTTCCAGATTTCTGGTCTTCAAGGCATATTTCGTTAATATATTGTGCTCAATATTTGAGATCCCTACGTGTGATCCCTGCCTAGGTTGTTAGCGTATATTCATAGTGTGTGCTAACTTCCTAATCGTCCCAGAACAAAGCTAGGAGAGTGGTGCCATGAGGTGGCTAGTCGAAACACTACACAAGAGGAATTTTCAAACGTTCCGGATTTCAGGTTTCCTGGAGTTGGGGTGGACATGAAAGGAGTTGAAAAAAGCATCATAGGGAAGTGAAATAACTGGCATCAGATAGGTAGGGTTGCTCTCTTAACAATCTTAATAATGAGGTATCTCCTCCAGCTCTTCAAGATCCATTGTGTACATACTCATTGATATGCTTACTCAAGCAGATAAATTTTGACTATTCTACATGAGGATCCCATTTTTATTGTGCTTTCTCGATGGAAAGAAGCCGTGATGTATCCCCATAAAACCACAACTTATCCGCAATTTTTTACCTATTACACGATTCCAAGTTAGGTATTTTAAAACATAAATTACTTCTTTTAAAAATAATTCGAGACTGAAATGACTAGGAGAGTGAACTTAACTCAAATATACAAAATAAATAAATTTAATTTCCACAATCTATACTGTCAAAAACAAGTAACATAATCAAACGCAAAGTACACAAAAATATTTTCAGTCACGCCAGCGATGATTACACTGCAGATTACAGCATTTATAAAACGTAGTCATTGGCTCGTCCGCTGATCTCGTCTGGATTTGCATAAAATATGCTCTTGGATGACTACATTTTGGACAGGTCTCCTCCGTCGAATCCACATTCGCCCAAGCTTCTGCACCGCCTAAGACGTCGTCACACTCCTGAAGAAAAGAGTTCCGAAGGTAAAAACATCCCACACAAAAATAAGAAATGAAACAATGATGTGACGATGTGACATACCTTTGGCTTCGTATACAAACGACGAGAGAACTTCTCCGTTATGTTGTAGATGTATGGACATGAGAAGCAGAAGTATCTGAGCGAATTCGTTCCTTCTTCTATTCGCAATAAATTGGCACACAAAGGGCAGAACAACAACATAATTTAAAACGACGTTAAACCAAAATCTCAGCGTTACCCTCCGGCCCAGAGAGATAGGAAGTGTGACTTTAAATGAGGGAAATAGATAATCCACAGCTCTATTAGGGGAAAGGTTGTTTTCTGTGACTTAACAATGTTCACTATTCTCACGCTCAAGGCATGGTATCTTTAGCGTCCGTAAAACAAATACTTGCAGTATATAAGCATGCTGGTAAATTCTAGACCAAATATGAAATAAGCGGCACCGGTTCAAATTTTTTAACGACCATAAATGTTTGCCATGAAAACCACAAAAATTCACACTTTGAACATCCCATGAAGAAGAAAACACAGCCAAAAATTGGGGATGGGGAAACAGTCGACATACGAATTGACATGTAGCGAATAATTGGGAAATAGTCGAAATCGTCAGCAGGAATATAGATATAGATATTTAGCACGTTCGTTTCAATATGTATCGCACAATGTATTGCCTTTTTATTATATAGTTCGAGTTTCAAGTGAAGGTGAAATAGTGGGTGATACTTCTTCTTTGAGGGGCAAGAAGGTGGCGGCATTGAGATCAAAGTGCTTGTGTGTATGTAAGCGGTATATTCATGTCGCTTTCCAATTAAGTCATTCAACTACCGATGATGTTTCAATCGCATCAATGTATAAAATTTTTGAACCGTAGTGTGGGAAACGTAAACGTTTAGATGTTTATTGATTCAAGAGGACAATCTGTTGTTATCGACATGGTTGTGCTAGAAGGTATATACTCAGACTTTTTACCACTTGTGGAGGCTGTGGTGTCAAGTAGTGTTTTCGGTAAGTTTATTTTGATGTTTTTTATTCGTTGTTGTTTTTTATTCCATTAAATTGAATTATTATGCTTTAATAGGATGTGAGTCCAAAGTGACCATCAGTGATGTGCAAACGGGATTGGCTGAGGAAGGAAAAGAACCATATGGCGACCGTTTCAAACTTGTCATTCCATTTGCTGGCCAGCAAATTTCATGGAGCGTTGTCCTCGACGCCCTCAACCCGCATTTTCCCCCAGATTTCTGCTTTGATGATCCTTCATTTCTGTCTAGCACTAATCCGGAGTTCTTGGAGGAGCATGTTCCTAGTTTGCTGAACTGGAATCCTGAAAATCCCAATGCTTTGCTCCAGGTGGTGGAAGAACTGTTAACTCTCTACAGAAAGCATCAGGTAAATTTTTACCTTAATTTTGTCTGCATGTGTCCGGATATGTGTCAGACTTCATAGGCCCATATTGTTACTTTGATGTGATTTGCATTTGGGGATTAGAATAATTTGTAATCTCAGAATGAAATGATGGAAGATGATTACTATCGGTATTGGAAACGGTTATTTGCACTTATTCTTGTGTTTCATATCTGGGTCCATAACTTGGTAGACTTCTCGATATATGTAAATTGTTAAATATTAGCTATTGTGACAGCTCTCAATTCTTTGGTGTAACATTCTGGAGGCAGGAAGTGACATAATTTCAATCTGCAGAAAAATTAAGGCTGCCACTTAGTCCTGCCAGTGTAGATCGTTTTTTTATTTACAATATGTGAAAACACCTCTATCTCGTGAGCTCTGAGTCAAATCAAATCCCTTTATTTCCAACCTTTCTATAAATTAAAATATTCTATAATTTTGTTGATAGAATAAAAAAATCCATTATTTTTACTTCTGAAGATGTTACTAATACTTGAGATGATTAAATGACTGAAAATTTATTTAATTGATGGATACCCTTTTGGTGATTATTGGGATTCATAGATATCTATGTTTTTGTTTGAAAAATATTGTTGATTAAGAGTTAAGAAATTTGGATGGGGCTAATACTTTAATGAATGGGATAATGTCATTAAAAAAAATTATATTTCCACCTTTGTTGTAATAGATGAAAATTTTTGAAGGAAACAATGTGCAAAAAATAATTTTTTGAGTAAAAAATGTCCCTTGAGAAGCACGCTCTGAGATTAAGAAGCCTCCTAAAGATTTGGAGCCTGCGACCATAGGTGTATCTAGCGAGGGGCAGGAGGGGGCAGTCTCCCCCACGTCCCCGGTAGAAGCAAAAATCGCAAATGTGTTTAAGGAAAATAATATTTTTTTTCAAGTAAATTATTTATGACTAATAAAGAGCTGTTACAATTTCCTTAAAATTTTGATTTCATCACCTTTTCCACGCTTAAGTCTTACCTATAACTTGAACAACCATGGGCTTGCCTCCCCCTCCCCCTAGTATTGATCCTGGGTACGCCCTTGCCTGCGACCAAAACACTATTGAAGCTAGGAAAAACACATTGAGGCTTATTCATGCCTTAGTGAAAGAATGAAATGTTTTTTTCAAAATCTGAGTCGGTGGGTGCTAAGTCCTCATTTTTTAGGTTGAATTGATAAAGAATGACCCTCATGTCATTTGTTGTTGTTTACTCTCGTCAGTAATTATTTCCTTCCCTTTCCATTCTATCTAATTCTTGTATTGAATTGTGATATTCGGGTTTGATTGAAAAACTAGAACATTCGTAACTTTCGGCAGTGTCTGAGAAAAGAAGAAATCAGATTGATTATTAACAGATTTGACTAAAGGCCTGTTTACACGGTATATTAACACGTACGGGTTAATGTATAAATGTATGAACGCGAGAATGAATGCCAAAATGCACCGTGTAACCACCCAACTTGTGCAAATGCATGCACAGAAAATAGATCCTGTTCGAATTTGGTTCATGCATTCGTACATGTTCCGTTCCGGTCCACAAAAATCATTCACGCAAACGTACATTAACTCGTACATGTCAATGTATCATGTAAACAGGCCTTAAAAATTTTCTGGTTCTTGTTTTTAATATGTATTTGTATTTTTTTGGAAGCCCTAAGTATCTGCTGCTCACTGGGGATTATATGTGCAAACTAGCAGTGATCCTGCAATAAAAAAAAAAATGGGAATATGTACTGTGAAATTGTTGCATTAAGAAGTACAATGTTATTGACTCTTTATTTTTGAAAATGATTAGCTGTCAAGACAACTTGTGTATTCTGAAGGGGTGAATGTTGCAAAATGGGTCCCCTAATTGTCAAACCAATCATTGGTGTTTGGCCATGAGAAAATGTTCATGGACTTATGATTTTGCTTCAATTTTAACTAATAAGTTGAACTCTATATGGTGGCAGTACATATTACCTTAGAGAAGCAGTGAGTTAACGTATTCGAATTTTTGTGATTCTCCTGTTGCTTCTGGCTATCATGTAGAAAAGGTGTAGTTTTAAGGGGGAAATAGGAGTATCTATTTTTGCGATGCATAATTTTATGTTTCAGTGACATATTTTAATGGCAGCAGATTTCCTAATCTACTGCTGTTAATGTCTTTAGTATTGAATATGGATTAGATATATGGATACAACATCTTAGATGTTGTACATTCTTTTGCTTGTAACATATCAGTAGGACTAATTGTATGTCTTGCATCTTGATTCACAGGTGGACCAATTGAAAAACTACTCACGTTTGCAATTTGAGTATACATCAGTTATTAGTCAAGATGGCATATCTGAGGATGATGTTGAGGTATTAGTGCAGTGCAAAGACAGAAAGCAATTGGACCAGGAAGGCCCTCCACCTGTTCATTTCTCAATACGCCTCCCAGTGGACTACACATGTTTACCTCCTGAGAATGATACATCACCCGATCTTGGTCCGAAAGAAGCTCTTCTGTACGTAACTTTCCCTGCATCGAATGACATTGGCCTGCACCCCAAAATAGGTGGACCGTTAATGAGTAGATTTTCCCCAAAGCTGCAACTGTCTTGTCAGTTGGAACGAAGTCTTTACTACCCTTGCCTCCGTGTTCCATGTTTTCCTCCCGGCCGCTGCCTTGTTGATTATGTCCCTGCAGTGATAGAGTTATTAGATTCTGAGGTAAAATCTGTTTCCAATAGTTTCAACTTGAGGAAGGATTTTTTGGCTGCACTTTTGGTGGAGTTCGGCTCTTCTGTTCTTGAGTATGATGCTCTGACATTTTCAAAAGCATGCATTCTATACGATGATGGAGTACTTCTTTGTTTGGTTTATGTTGCTCTTCCTCCAAAATTTCCTAAGGACAAGCCTTTATACCTTTGGCAGTCAGTCCGCTGCTTGCCATATGGGAAACCGTATACATGTAAGGTGGAGGATTATCCATACAGTCCACGTTGGAGTATGACTGAGATGATGTATAGGCTGAAAGTGTTTATGAAGGAGTATGCTGTTGATTTCTTTCGCCAGTGCTCTTAAATAGTGACTGGAGCTGAGAGAAAGTGCGCAGAAAGTGAATAATATTTGTAGTTTTTGAAGTGTATGACTATGAAACACCAGCTTTTTGCAATGCCAGTAAAGAAATTACCTTTTAGAAATGTGATTGCTGGTCTCTTAGGGTTGGATATTTATACCTGCTTCGTGGTTATACATGTGTCGCATTTCTCAATGTTACTATATTATCAGTGGTCATAAAAATCTCATCTGTGATGATGCAATTTATGGGTAATATTGGCTTGAATTTTTTGGCTCCCTCAAGGCATCACTATCAAACACTGCAGATTTTATTTGAGAAAGTTTATAAACAAACTTGGCTCATGCTTCTTGATAATTTTGATTAGTTTTCATCCATGGGAGCTTGATATTATTGCATTATTCTCAAGTAAGAGTTTCATCTATTTTATGTGTACCATTGTGTTTTAACGATAAAATAGTGAAATGTGGTCATTTTTTGCCACAGATAAATATTTTATTGGGGATTTCAAAATAGTAAATTATTTTTTCATTCATTTTCATATTTTTTTATATTTGAGTTTTACACACTTAATGCTTTAATGCTGAATATACCAGTGCCAGTCTTTGAATGATTCTGCGGTGGAACTCCATGGTGTGTGATTTGAGATTCATTGAATGCTCCTTTCAGAATATCATTCCAAAGTTTGTGAATGTCATTGTTAATTTCTACGTTCATTTGTTATTTACTGTTGGGAATCAAGAAATTTCCTGGTGGTTGACAGTTGATGTAAAAAATACAGTTGAGGACATCAAATACGGAATCCTGAAACCCGGAAGACCAGAAATCTGGAACGGCTCACGGCTTACTTTGCTACATAAGCATCTACGTAGAGGTGTCACAGGTGACCACATGTACACTCTTCACTATGGAAAAATACGAGTGATGAAACAAGTCATCAGCTTCACTCTTTTCAATTATATGACTTAGAGAAATGGAGAATTCACCTGTCCTACTTTAAATCAAAGAGAAGTTATTAAAAATTGGAAATATCTTTGGGAAGGCCCTCAAGACCAGAAATCCAGAAAAACCAGTAATCTAGAAACCCTTTGGTCCCAAGCTTTCCGGATTTGAGGTCCTCAACTGTAAGTCAAAAGGAGTGCCTACTAGAGTGTAACATTTTATGGTTGGACGGAGATTTTCATCAGCTGTCTAATGCAGTGAAACTTTGATTTTATGCACCTTGATTTTATGCTGTGGCACTCAAGTTGTGACAGGAACCTCATTCTCAAAGAGAAAAATGATCTAAACTTGACCTAATTATTCAAGTTTGTCAAAGAATAATTAAAGCATATCTATTTTCAGGCTTAGTCAGCTGTATCAAAACATATGTATCACATTGCATTGGTTGATATCAAAGTAACTCATGCTTTGCAATTACAACCACAGTCAACTTGACTATTGTTGAGTTATCAAATGATGTTACCAAATGTGGCTTTTCACGTATGGACAGAATATTCAAAGAAATTATTATTTTGTGCTTGAATATGTGCCAATGTGCTCTGTAGATCAGAATCATGTTCCTTTACAAGTAAAATGTTCATATTATGTGTCGTAATCCCATGGCCAGGAGTTTATAGAGGCAACAGTGTATACAGTCTCCGTTTGATGGTGAAGATGCAGCTTCTGCAGCGGTCCAATGTCCATCCCTTCCTTTACCCTTCTCCTTTGTCCTGGAAATGACTCTGCTCTATATATCTTCACGAATCTAGCCAGCATTGCATCAATTAGTTTCAAAAATGGGAAAATCCCGGCTGGAGTAGTATGAATTCATGTTCTTTTATCTCCTGAATTGTAAACTTAAACACGAGGATGGATGAAAGGGCATCTTAATAACTAGCATGAAATTAAGTCATTCATTTTTGGTTAAATTAGGCACGTCCATGCCTTCCACAGTACTGCTTTTCCTGCCACCTCCAAGGTCAAGGACTCTGCTGGAATTCAATTCTTGCAACTCCCTTGCTTTCTTCCAGCATATTTTACCTTCCTTGACACTGGTACTTGCAATTTGATCTTAGTTCATGTTAGCCATATCAGGATATTGAATGCACAAGTGTATGCCCATTACCTTCTATGACTTTACTTTTGATTTTTCTGCAGATGTTAATGTGGACATGTCAGGCCCATGCTTACAGTGACAGCATCTATTGATTTTTCTTTGTTTTACTCTGCAAAGCAATAATCTACCAATAGACAATTATTATTCTGGATTTAAGGCACTGTAGCATTGTAATGATATCCAATTATTGCTAAAAATTGAAAATGTACTAGGGAGAAATTTTTGTTTGGTGAGGTAGGATTGATATTTTCATTCATGGGTTCATCATTTTTTTATTTTTGCCTCAAAATTGTATTAATAATAATTATCAAAAATATGTGCTTGGTAGCACTCAAATTCATACACCTGTGTTGCTGGCTGGTCATCTGGACTGAGGGTAAGGAAAGGGATAGATTTTCAAGAATTAAAAAATATTTTCTTTATTATTCCTTGTATCTTGTTGCTTAAATAAAGTGCAGTGGTAGATCGTTAATTCGAAAAATCTAGTGTGGAATATTTTTTCACAAAAGGTTTTCTAGAATTTTGCCAATCTGATATTTTGTTGCCCCACCAAGTGATGGCCATATGTGCAATTAAAAAGCCACTAATGTGTAATGTGTAGGCTACCAACGTCATCTGAAAAAGAGAATCTTATTTTTATTGTACAGATAAGTTGATGGTGATTCTAATTGATGGAAAAAGGAAAGCATTTTCTTATTCTTCCATCTCCTTGTGCTGGTTTCGTGAAAGGACACCTATGAAGAAGACCAAGTAGATTCAATAAATTCTTTCTGCAAATTATAAGAATATTTCCATTGATGAGCATAAATTCAAAGTGGAGAGATTGTTCAAGGATATATTTTTGTTCATCCATCGCCTTAGTTGCATGGTTAGTTAAATTTGTCTAAACACTTTTCTGAACGCCCTCTTAACTCCATAGGAAAGTGATCTTAAGTCTTCCTCAAAAATCTTGTTCCCTGGACCTGGGTTCTGAATTATCGATATTCTATTATTAATGTCATAAGTTGGCAGAAAATGTACTGAAATGTGTATCCTGGAAGTTATACACATATCACAATCCCCTAATTTTACTCACTTTTATTCAGAAGCAGATTAAGGTGGGGGTGTTAGGCAGGGGGGGTCTGGCCAGGTTGGCTGGTCGGCAATTGCTGTGGGCCCCGAGCTTAGGGACACACAATATTCGCATCTATCGTGAAGCATAAATAATATGTGCAATGAAAATGGCTCGGAATTACTTGAACCAAATTTTTTTGCAATTATAAAATTGTAGGTTTTCATTAGTTACTTTATTTAAAACATTCTCAGCATAATAAGATTGCATACAAATAATAAAAGTTAAGGTGTCAAAAGATAAAAGAGAACCCTGATGTTTTTTGAAAGGATTGTTCTTAAATGTTATTTTATTGATAGAGGTTTTTTTTCAGATTTCCGTGCAGTTTCAAAGAACAAATTCATTAAATAGATAATGGAACCATATTAAATTATTAAATTTTACATGCTGTGAAATTCTCACTTCTCATTGTAATTTTTCTAACGAAATGGCTATTTTTTTATTAACTTCTATCTAGTTTTTAACCCTTAAACTGTGCAAACAAGCTGAAATAGGCTACTGAGGGTTCCTGGCGGCTACTGAAGGGCAATATAAATAAGAGGAGTAAAAGATGTCCGCATGACATCTACTAACAAAGGAAGAACTTCTAAGCTCCTATGAACTCGGAGAGTAGAAGCATAGTTCAAATCGTTAATAGACGATGGGAGCAGTCTGCTAAGGCGATCGCTTATACACGATGGGAGCAGGTTAAGGGTTAATAGCCAGAATAGCGTTGAAGTCCATTTCCAGGCTCGCAATTTCCGAGAAATTTGGGGGGGGAGGAGGGGGGACATTGTGAGCCCTAGCCAAGGGCCCCCAATCGCCCCAGACTGCCCCTGGTTTTAGGGGGGGTGAGGTAAGGGTTAGCTGCTTCCCCCGCAATTTCTGGAAAATTTGAAAAGATAGTAATTTTTACGGTGGCTCTTTAATTTAACTTTTTTTATTCTTAAACTTAGTAGAAAATGCTTTAAATAAATCATGGATATCTGAAAGCATAGCCCTACCTATGCATATCAGACCTTGGACACATTAATGCAGTAAGGTATGTATTGCATTTCACCAAGGTGCCCTGTAAGTAATGATCCCCTCTCCCACAAAACAATGACCTCAATCTGCCCCTGCTTAGATTTTATACAATGCCCATATTTTGCTCCTCCCAACTACATAAAATCAAGGTTTTATTGTATGAATTTTTCGTAAATAAACTAGTAATTTCATCACATATTATTTCATGCATTACTTTTGGGTAAATATAATATAATATGCATGCAATTAATGTCATCTACTCTCAGTGGCGCCAACTCCAAGGGAGCCCGAGCCCCCCCAAAAATTCATTATGGGGTTATGGGGGAGGAGGAAAAGATGTGTCATGCTTGCCAATTTCCCTGGAGTGTTGAGGTAACGAGAGTCGAGTTTTCATGGTTCTAATGTTGATCATATGACTCTTGCTTAAAAGACTTTAAAACTCACTATTTATAAAATTTCCCGGGGCAAGACCCCAGTATGAGCCCCCTAATATTTTTTATTAGTCGGCAGCCCTGTCAAATCTACATCCTTTTTGACTAAAATGAATTATTTTCATTCCTTGATGACATGTTATTGTTAGAACTTAACCTCGCGTGCTAAAAAAATTCATTTTTTCTTATTGCATATTATGATTGAGGGTTTATTACATTCCAAGGAGTTTCATTGTTACTTATATTTAGTGTTCAAATGCTATATTATGTTGTGGATTTTAATGTATTTCCTTTTATATCTTACTTCTTCACATACCCTGAGCTGAATACATAGTGATGTTTTATCTTCATATATTGATTTTGGGACATCAACGTATGAATTAATCCAAACATGGCGAATTATCAAGTGATAAATTGAGAATCACTTACTGAGATGAGCTACAAGAAATAAAATCATCATTGCATTAACTGCATTAGCATGTTATAATGCTTGATAGTGTAACCAATGGGGATACATGCTCTCAACCTGGGTTCTACATCAGATATGGAATGTGCCCATCTTGTGCTATAAATGTGTTGCCCCACTATAATGCTAATTTTTCAAGCAGGTGACCAATCTGTAGAACAAGTATCCCTTTGTTATTGCATTTTTTTGTCTTATTAGACACCCTTGTAACCTTTGAAAATACCCTAGTTTCAACCTGCCATGCATGTGATCATTTGTTCACATTGGAAAAATAATATGCTTGATTCACCTGAGAAAGGGGTTCCATAAAAACGTATAAAACTGATTTTTTAAGATGATGATACCCGCTGTTCACTTCTTTTCATCTAAGGGTATTTGTTTTAAGGGTCATGTCTGACTTTAACATGCACCAAATCAGGGGGGTAAAATAGTGGATCCGGCAGTAGTTAACTTCCAAGCAAATGCAGCAGCAATGGTGGGTAGGAATCCTCCCCAATCTCTTCAGGCTGAGGATTAGGATATCAAAATGTTGCAGGCAGGGTGGTTGAGTAATTGAGGGCCCCCTGCTGGGGCCTTTCCTATGGGGTAATTTGGGGGTCCTCCTATGGAAAATTTTAGGAAATTGCCTGCCTAGTAGTGGATTTTGATGCTATTCTGGCTCTAAAAAAAGCTAGATAAAATTAAATAAAAATGGCAATTTCCAATAAAATACCATGAAAAGTGAGATTTCACAGCTTGTAAGGTTTAATTATGTATTATGGTTCAATTAGATAATTTTTAAATTTGCTCCTTGAAACTGTACTGAAATCTAAAAAAGAATCTAAAATAACCTTATGAAAACCCCTTTCAAACAAGTGTCAGGTTCACCTTTATTTTGTATATAATCCTTTTACGTTGAGTATGTTGTAAAGAAAGTAACTAGTGAAAACATAGAATTTTATAATTGCAAAATAACTTATGCTCAAGCAATCCAAGTCTTTTTATTCCACCTATCACATACTCTTTACAATAAACGCAAGTGTTGTGGGGGTCCCATAAGCTTGGGGCCGCCGGCAATTGCTGACCAGCTGACCTGACTAGACTGCCAAAATCAGCTCCCCAGTTTGCTGTCAGTAGGTACTGACTTTCTGCTCTCCAACCAATTCTGCCCCCCCTATGTGCAAAGTCCAAAGCAAAGGGGCAAAGAAAAAGGAACGTAGATGTTAAGAAAGGGTGTAAGAAAGTGTATGCCAGGTACTGTTAAGATATATTGCATGAAAGAAATGGGACATTAAGACAGAGGAAGTGGGGTGGAAATGAGTTAACAAAGAATAGTGTTAGTGGGGGAGTTGTTAAGTGAAGAACAGGAGGATTCCCACAGATTCCTACTCTTTTAACCCTTTCCTGTTGGCACGTACGAGAGGAGAACATTTTCTATGCTACAATTGGCGTACGAATACTTTAAACCTCTCTGTACAGAGCTCTTTTTTTTGGGTGGGGTTACCCCGGCCACTGGACTAGATCCTCTAATCCTGTCTTAGCATGAGTCCACGGCCAGTGGATTTCTAGCGTTGATAACAACAAAGTTAGTGAATACAGGTACTAAGACTATTAGTCCAGAAGTCCATTACTTTTAAAGCTAAAATTTTGTTCAAAAATTTTTTACGCACAGAACAAAACGAAAAATTAATTTCGAAATATAAAAAAATGAAGCATGCAACAAAATAAAGATGGTTAAAGAAACCTTTGACAGCATAATTACTTCACAACAGATTCCTACAGTGAGGATGATCATAAATGAGGGTCAGATTTAATTGTAGAGGGGTCACCATAAGGTCTTGCTAAGCTGTGTCTCAGGCCCGGCCTGAATACATCCAACAATTGCTACCTCAGCAGTCAGTTCCCTTCCACCACATCGGCTATAGTCGATGTCAGGTTGTTTGCGATGAAAAATCCACAACAGCTCTACCCGACATTCTGCAGATGAAAATGCTCTGACATTTGGCGTGAAAGGGTTAACTCCACTTTTGAAAACTGCTCCAAATGAAAAGACAGCCAATAGCAATAATTGAGTCCCACTTGATTAAGAACAAAATACTTGTTCAGCACCTCTGATCCTAATTCCTACATAAATGGTGCAAAATGACAGAGCATTCATTCTCCATTGCTTGGTGTTTATGTGACAGCTAAATGATTTCACTCTTGGAATGGGTACATGATTATCAGAACTTCATGCATAGGGAATATCAGAAAAGCATTACACAACTACATATGTATTGGAAACAAAACATTTTATTCATTCTTTTTACATCATTTCTTCTTTTTCAGTTTTTTAGAGCGCATGTGTGCCTTTAGATGACTTTTAGCTTTAGAACTGGCGATAATTTCCTTAAATTTCCTCTTATTATACCTGAAAATAAACAAGCACCTGAATTAATTCACAACTAACACACAAACAACTGTTCGTAAGTATGTACTAAGATGTGGTTAATTAATGCCATTTATGTTATGAAATTGAAACCAAGGATTTAAAGTGACACATGAAAATTCATAGGCAATCAAATCACTTCTGCTTCATCAGTATGGCCAAAAGATATCTATCCTTGGCAAGCCTTCTCAATGATAGCTACTAAAGCAGAATTAGTAAAAAAAATCACCTCCTAAACTCTTGATACTTACACCAAGAAGCACTGATAGGTATTTAGTTATAAATTCTTCATTAACAATCAATTGTCCACAGTAAAATTAACAACTTAAATGCATATTCTTCAAACACACAAGAAGAGACAACAAAAAATTTAAAATCTACACACATAATTGATTAAATACAACGTGACATTAAAAGATTAGATAACATTAAGTCAACTTCTGTGAAATTAACAAAAAGTAAAACCTAAAGGTCAATTTTTACACCTAAGATGTTATTTGGAATGAAAGAAATCCAGCTTTAAAGGTGAATTCTAAGATAAGAAAAATGTTACCTTTTAAATTCTGCATCAGCCATTAGTTCTTCCACTATTGTTTGCTTTCTCTGCTTCTTGGGAACTCTACTATTATAAAAGTCAGCAGGCCCTTCAACAATACGCCCCACCTAAAAAAGAAAATGAAATTAATGGAAGAAAGAATTTTTACAATTAGAAATCCTGTGGATTTTTTAAGCATCAAATGATGCACAGAAATCTAGATACAGAATAAAGTGACAAAATTGACAATAAATAATTATGTTGCACTTAGTTGAAAATGCTTATATTAATTCATATTACATATATAAGTGGAGGAGATAACCAATAAAATTCAATTTTATTATAACTATTCAAGGGCGTACCCTGGATTAAAAGTAGGGGAGGGGGAAGCCATGGTCATTCAAGCTGTAAAATTTTAGCTGGGAAAAAGGTGAGTGAAACCAATAGTTTTAGAAAATTATAACAGCGCTTTATATGTTTTTCAAATTATTTGCTAAAAATTTTAATTTTAATTATACGTCTCACACTAATGCCATTTTTCGTGGATTTAAGGAAAGTTTGTTGAAAACTTTTGAGTCAATCCAGTCCTGATTTTCATAAAGACTTGAGATTATTGCTTCTAGGGGAGGGGGGGGGGGGGAGAGGGCTGTCTCTCCTCCCCCCGCTGGGTACGCCCATGTACCTATTCCAATAAAATATCTACTAAAGAATGACTCAACCTCAAATTATTAAACTGAATACAGCATACAATACAAGAGGAAGGGGTCAATGCACATGTTTCAAAGTAATAAAAACATAAACAACTTACCTGGAAGTACTTAGGCAGCACTTTCAGGTCATTTTTCTTATAAAAGTGCTTTGGATCTAACACAGAACGCATCCGAAGAACTTCCAGGTCATGTTTCATTTCCTCTGTCACATCAGGGGCTGGAAGATTGAACCAATCCTTTCCTTTGGTCTTAGCTCGCTCCTCCTAAATAGAGAGAAACAATTAACAACAATTAGGCAAACTCAATTTCAACTTTTTTGAATCTGTTCCAAGTAAAATTTAATTTGCAATACATAATATTTTTTCTTTTAAGGACATGCATTAAAATGCTACCTTAATCTATGGTTACCCTTCCTTACTTAACTATTGAAGGAAATGCCTCAATTAAGAGTAAATTTAAGTTAAGGGTTATATAGAGGAGCATAGTTCATAAGTGTAATACTAGGTTTTTCATAATGAATAGCTGGGTTTTAACGCATTATATTATTTGTTACACTTACACCTATAACTGATACAATAAATGAAAGAGCAACTCAAACAGTTTTCTTTGTTGGCAACAAAGCACATGTGCACCCGATATTTCTGCCATCCGTTGGAAAGTACTATACCATTTTTCTGAACTGATGGCGGCTGACCTTGAGCGTGCTTGAAAACCACCCACTCTTCTAGCCAATCACAGAAGAGCGACAGGAGAAAGTGTGGAAGAGCCCGCAGTCTCTCTCCGACCTCCGTGCAGCGCACATCGCTCTCAAGCTAGCAGTGTTGCAGAGCCGAATCTTATGAGATCGTACAGCGATCGTTCTGCCGCCCCCGAAAGTACCGTTATTCCCAAGGCTGACAACGCCGCTCGGCCGGATGGAGGGGAAATGGGAAGGGGATGGAGGGGAACGGAGAGGTGGAAGGGGCAGCGCTTCTCATTGGCTAGTTTATATTTTCCACCCAGCCGCCGTCAGTTCGGAAAAATGGCATAGTAGCAAAGATGATGACTAGTGAACAAAAAGCTTTTTCTTTTTTGTTTGATAGTTTGCTAAGATGGAATCTGTAGTTATCGTGAAACGTACATTTCGTACTAAGTTCGGTTGTGATCCTCCAAGTTATAACAACATCCGTGCCTTTATTACTAGATGACCTTTCCTAAGTACAAAAAAGAATTGAAGCAGCTGTTGCTGCAATTACTTGAGAGACACTGACCAACATTTCTAAGAACACATATTGCTCGCTTTGAGCAATGCTACAGATTGTGGGGAATTAAGTGCTTTGTTAGGTTTAATGAAAAGATGTTGGGATCAATTCCTGCCTATTTACCAAATGGAGACTTTAAAAGTCGGTAATTTTGACTAAAGCATCTAATTTTACCTGTTGTCATACCCTTATTTGGTCCAGTGGTTGGTGTTCGACTGCTTTACCAAGGACCCAAGATCAAAACTCATCTGTGACATTTTTTTGATTACTTCTTTCTACTTATTCCTTCACTATACATTTTACTTTTATGCAAGGAAATTTTTTAAGAACATGCATCGTCTGATGTTTTCCATTTTTCACAAGAAGCCACCTTTGAGTTGTGTATGGCCTTGTTGCAACATGATACAATTTTATGACATTCATTTTCTTTGTTTCTTATTATTTTGCAATTTGATATTATAGACTCTTTTTCCTACAATTCAAACCAACTTTATGAATCGAATTGCTTTATTAATTAAAATTTCAGCACCCCACGGAGTAGGAAAGGAAACACGTAACTAGGAAGCCGTATGTTTCCCCTGTAAGAATGGATAATTCTTGCTGAGAGAAGTAAAAGCAAAATTTATTCGCAAGATGCTTCCTAGGAACCTCTTTTTACACATTTGACATTGCTTGAGTGACCACTACTGAAAAGATGGTTTACTGCCCCCAAATCTGGAAGGAAGGACCATTTCCTGACCTACTAGCCCTCTCTAGATTTCAATGGTTCTTTTCCCAAAATTTTCATTGTCTCTGTAAGCATCCAACATTCTATTCCCTTCCACCACTTCATCACCTTTGAACTGCATCTTAGGGAACTAGGAAGTGCATTTGCAATAAAATAATCATTTTCAGTTATTAGGTTGATAACTTTTCATTACATTACATTTACTGCCTAATTTTTCACATTTCTTGGGATGGTACTCAACAACATAACATAAAAAAACATATAGTAGCACTACCAACATCTTGCGAAGCTAACCTCCCTACAGTAGCATTTTGTTTTTAAAATGTCATCAGGAGAAACAATTTGTTTCACATTTAAAAAAATCTGGCAGTCACATATGCATGCATATGTATAGGGTGACTCGATGGCACTGACAATTGTCTATGAGTGAGTGCATGCATTTTTATCATATACTTGCAGTTAGTTACATTGCATTTCTCTCTCAGCGGTGCAGTACTATTCTGCATTTGCAAAATTAATATTTTTATTGGTCTACAAAAAGCTTAAATCACAAGGTTGGCAGATACGGGTACTTTTCAGAGATATATGTAATTCAAATTGTGCACATTAGGTCATTATTAGAGCCGCCAATTCGCTCATCATAGAGGGCTTGACTTGCTTGACCATCTGAAGAAAAATATAAAAAAAGAAATTTTTTCCTCCATATAATGCGGCTTTAAAACTTTCATCAAGTACAGCTCAAATTTACAATTAAAAGTTTCCTGACTTTGAGCAAATCATAAAAACATTTTTAAATTGGTTCATTGCTTCTTCTACCTCGAGTTTCACTCTTGGGCCAAACTACCCAAATTCCTTCTCGAGGCAGATGAACATCACCACCTCATTTGAGCACAGTACCCATACTCCGTCTAATCAGTATTTGTCCCTTGGGAGGTTGAGTAGCAGTATTAATTTTCGGCTCTGCTCCAGGAGAGATGTAGAAGAGCTACCTTTAAGATTTCCTGTATGGAGGCCTTTTCTTCCTCCTCAAATAACCTGTGACCTTACCCTTGGAAATTCAGTGCTTTAAAAGTGTTTGTTTCATTTCAATGACCCACTAAATTAAAAGTCACCATTAAAAAATTGGAATGCAGCTTCCACAGCTCACTGCTGAAGCATTCTTGTGGTGACACAATCACCATTAGCCCAGCTCTTGCAGAACCTAACGTTGGTGCGTTTGTAGACCATGTCACATTGTCACATTTTTCCCTCCTGGTTCCACACAAATTAATGCTTTTCTCCCAAGAAGACAAGGGTCACATAGGAGCAAAATTTAAGTAAATGAAAGGTCGTAGCACTTTTCCACAAGAATTTTTAATTCGTACAACGCGTTTCAGCTCACTGAGCCATCATCTGGTACAAGACCTGTACCAGATGATGGCTCAGTGAGCTGAAACGCGTTGTACGAATTAAAAATTCTTGTGGAAAAGTGCTACGACCTTTCATTTACTTAAATATGTCTAACTTCCACCAATTGAAGCCTGAATCTGTTGAACTTATTAGGAGCAAAATGATTTTATTGATCATGTGGGATGGAGTTTAGCCACTGACACTGCATCGACTTCTATCTTCAATGGGACCCTGATTCTTTGGGGAAGGTTTGATGTTCACCTCACTGGAAGATGACTTTCCATCAACACTATTATCATCACCTGTAGTAGAAGAGACCTCCAAATACATATCTCTACACTCGTTTCATTTTCTTCCAACAAATCATCAGCTGCCACAGACTTCATTTTGTCCACTATCCAGGGATGTGATCCGATACAAAACTTTACGTTTCGTGCCCGATCCGAAAAGGCACAAAACAATCCGATTCATTTCGGACCAGACTGGCACGAAACTTTTCACTTTTAAAAGTTTAGGATCCCATACACTATATTTTGGGCATCGTATAGTTTCATGCAGTGTGGCATGAAATTATCCACTAAAGTGGTTAAAGTGCCTGACTGTGTGTATGTGCCACGTGGGGTTTAGGAAAGGGACCGCCACAGACACAAAAGACCAGCTTAGTGTATGTCCCTTGAGCCTAGGCCCTTTCTCGAACTGAACCACCCTTTTCTATCCCCTCCGCACGATCATCCACTGCTATTTGTGGTGTTTTTTCCAAAAATAATACTCGTAGCTTACCTTATATATCTGAAGTTAGACGTGCATTCTTCGTTTTTTGCTTATCACATGGAAATTTTAATCGGAGTTCTAGCGTTAATATCAACGGAGTTCAGTTCAGTTCCAAATCAGCCGATATGGAATAGAAATAGTCTAAATCCGTCAATATGATCGTTAAAACTTCGCTTAAAATTTCTTCACGCTCAGACAAACACAAGGAATTCATTTTCTAAAATAAACAATCAATGGGAACAACAAATATTTGATTATATATAACACGGCTATTTCAGTCAATTGACGGAGGACTAGCACTGTGAGGGTCTTAATCCTTCAAGGGTCTGGGACAGCAGCCGAGGAAAAGGATCGGCATCCCAATGAGTTGGGTCCCAGCCTTAGGACGGGTGCAAACTTCTGCTTTCTTTCCACGTGAGAGAGCTTCATACAGGGGGTGCAAAAAATTTTCAAGGGACTCCTGATGTGGAAGAATTTCCCTCCACGAGGTTCCGGCGCGAAAGTGTACACAAATAATCCCAAATTGTAATTTGTTCTGAAAATATTATTATAATATGCATTAATATTATTTCATCTTATTTTATAATATACATGCATTTTTAACCATACGGAAATCACAAAAGGATTCATTTCTCCCTGCAAAACACCTGATAAAATCTTACTCCACTGCAAAGTCACATGGATGGTAAAATTCTATGCATTAGAGGTAATTCTCTGGAGATAAAGGAAAAAAAGATGAAAATTATATTGTACAGTCTCATAAACTTAACTTATTAAATGGTCAACTTTTTGCAAACCAGGCACGTCTCCTCAACATTCCATTCTCAAATAAACCCTAAACCATTCTCAAACTTCCCCAGACCCTTCCCTTCCGAAATATTGTCCAATCTCAATTCCCATACTTGGTTTATTTATCCATAGCCGCTCACTTCTCGCGTTGGAAACCCCAACCCCTTCTCACCTTTTTTACTTCTTCCTCTTCCCTTTTCGTCTCTCCTTAACCCCTTGGATTTTCCCTCTCATTAGCTCTAGATGTCCCAAACTCTTGACCACTTCACATTATCTCTTTAACTATGTCTTCACCCGATGCCCAAACCTTCTCAAACAACTCCTTGGCCCTTTCTTTAAGAGTGGACAACCCCAGCATATGCCGTATAATCCCTCAATTGAGTCCCGAAAACAGATGTTCTCCCACGTGCAATTCCCCAGCGTGCCACCTCATTTGAGTAGCCAATAACCTTTCCTTCTCTTTCCCTCCATTCCCTCTTTCCTTGAATTTTTATAGATAAATGTTCGTCCTCTCCAGCCCTTCTTCACCTTTGAGTGAGTGAGATGTAAGATCCAAAACTATATTCCACTTTATGGTATGAAACTATCGTGCCTTTTCGGATCAGCAATTTTTTCCTTAAAGTGCCCTTTCGGATTTGAGGAGGTTTCATGCCATCCCATTTCGTGCAATTTCGGTTTAGTGCCTTAAAGTGACAGCGGTCCGAAACTATTGAAATTTCGTGCTTTTAAGTGCTTTTTCATATCGGATCACATCTCTGCCACTATCTCCATAATCCATGAAAACATCTTTTAGCCAACTGCAGGAGCATGTGAGGATGGCACTTAATTTGTTGGCTACGAAAAAAAGGCACCTTCATGCAAAGGAGCCACATCATGATAAAGGGCTGCAGCATATAAAGTTGCCTTCACCGCAGTATCTTAAATTTGTAGTGAGTTACTCCTATCCGAAGAGATCCCCAGATGAGGTTCTATTGGATTAACCCAAAATCATCTGGACATTTTACAAATATATTTTTAATCTCTTTCTGACTACACATAGAGATAGTTTAAATTTTAATTATTTGAATAAAATCAAAATATACATGCTTGAGGAAGCATAAATAAAGTCCACCACAGGCAGATGCACAACTCCGATTAGCATAAGCCTAGCCACACTGAAAACTCAAAATTTGCATGATTCAAAAGACAGCAGAGAACTAATACTGTCGTCCCCATCCTCTACGGTAGGATTGTAGATGCAAGAGCAAATTTTTGGAAAAGAACAGTTGAAATCTGAAGATGGCTACCCTTGGAGGTGGTCAACCATCTTTTCAGCTAGTGATCACTCAAGCCATCTGTAATAAGAAGCTCCTGAGAAGCATCTCGTTGGTAAATTATGATTCTACTCATCCCAGAAAGTGAATGGTTAGGGAAGGGAAATTATTATGGGCAAAACATATAGCTTCCCAGTTATGATTCTCCTTTCCTACTCCACAGAGTGATGAAAATTTGACAAATAAAGCAATCTGATTTGAAAAGTAGGCTTGAATTATAAAAATATGAGTCCATTATATCATACAGAATTATAAATGGAAACCAATTACATACACATATAAATGGTAAAATTTCATTGCGTTGCAATGAGGACATGACATAGTCCAAAGGTGGCTTGTGTGAAAAAAATGGGAAAACATCAGATTCTGCATGTGCATTAACAAATTTCTGCACATAAAAATATCTCAGAGAAAATCAAGGTGAAAAACAGTTCAAATACTGTGACCACTAGACTACATCAGGCTATGAGGAGAAGCAGTTCTGAAGGGAATACATGAGACCTGTAAACCTTTAAAATATTGGTTATAAAATCCCATACGGAGGGTGAATCAAGGATAGCACCTGATGGACCAGGGGCATAACTAGGAATATGCTTTGGGGAGTGATTGGGGGGGGGGGGGGGGGCATGGTGGCAAGTGTCGTCTCCTTAGTCACCGTTCGGTATGCAGTAACTCATCACACTGCCATGATATTAATAAATGACATTTATCTTTAAGCAGACGCAGTTATTATATTTAAAAACTAAAAGATAGTTAATAATATCCTTTTTATTTCTCTGAGGACGTGGGGGGGATCCACTTCGCTCTTTCCTCTCATACTGTGATGGACTACATCCCTGAAATGTTTGATTATATTAATAGCCCCGGATTTATTCCCCTTGCAAGCTTTTTACGGATATTGTACTCAACAGAAAAATAGAAGTTTGATTACCCTTCTCTTTTTCACCAACTGCCGCTTCGATTCCTCGTATGGTGGTATTGCATCCAGTTTCTCAAATCCAGGAGTAATGACACTCTTTTTCATAATTTCCTCAATTCGAGTGGAAGACCCCTGAGCGAGACCAGTAAGTTGGTTAGTTTTTCCAAATCCCACATCAAGATAAGTATCCGTATCGAGGTCCAACTCAGAGTCCTTTGTGCGATTGCTAACAAAAAAATTTAGGTGTTAAACAGTGAGTGCAGACGGCAAATGTTTACTCGAAAAATAAGTAGGATACTACAGCACTTACCCAGTTCCTTTATCTGAAACCGATGTCCTGTAGGGAACCATGAAAGACTCTGAAGCGAAAATAAACACATAATTTTAATTCTAATGCACCATACCAAGGGCTACTGGTATGGATTGCAGAACTAAGACTAGCAATATGAGGATTTATATACAAAAGTTAAGATTGAAATCACACATGATGTAAGTGGCAAAATATGGAAAACACAAATAATCAACAAAGTATGTTCTTACCACATTCTTCATCAGTTTCAGATTCACTTTCTTCTTCTTCACTGCTGCTACCACTACTACTCTCTAAAACGTCAAATTCACCTTTAGTGTCAATTACAATATCCATGTTGAGGGATATGCACGAACGGCTCAAATCCTGAATCACACCTTTTTCACCGAGGTAATAATAAATTGCTACTGATGAAAGAGTTTCCTCACTATCGTGGGCTTACTTCTTTTTCAAAGGTTGTCCATAACATATATCACCTAGTTCTAAGCCAAAACTCATTTATCTTTCTTACTTGACTTCACTTCCCTTCGTTATTGTTAACATGTCAATTACTCACTCCACGCCTTTTCACACATGTGCGGATTTGTTATGACAACCCTCATTTGTTCATATTGCGCGTTGCGCTCTACGAACCGCTTCGAACGCAGCAGACCGCACAATTCGACAGCCCCCGCTTCCCTCGTTTATGTTGAAGCAGTATCTTACTTTTGGTAAAATAATTTTTAATCAATTTTGTGGAGTAAATACTGATGAAAAAAATATTTTTTGCTTGTGAAATTTTCGACTTGTTTTGTCTTTTTCTTCTATTCGAAAGTGTACTACATCCGGTGTATTCGCGCCACCGCACGCGGGCGCCATGGCCAATTTTCAAAACTCTCATTGTGCCAAGGTAGTTGATAAAGTTTTGTAAATCCTTAATTGCTAACTTTGAATTTACTATAGTAGAGATTAATTTACTAAATAATAGACTTTAGAAGTGCTTGCTCACCAAGCGCCTTTAATCTTTTGAATATTGGTGCATTTTCTAAGGAAATTGCACTTTCAATCACCATTGTTCATGTACTAAAGCTGGGTCATATTTCGGTACCTACCGGATCGCAAGGTATGATAAACCTACAATAGGTATGTTAACCTATATGCCTCATGATAAGAGTTATAGCCTTGTTACAAGCTTTATTTAAAATCTTAAATATTGCGAAAAGTTCTTTGATTTTATTAATAAGGTGCGCAGTAACCTCAACTTTATCATTAATGCCCTCAACATGTATGTTTGTAATTTCTGTCGTATTTTTTATATTTATTGCAGTAAACTTCATTCCATGCGAATTTGCTCAGTTATAATGAATGAATAATAAGGATAAGAACTTCAATCTAATTTCTCTCCCGCATTGGTAGAAATTCCCGAACTATCTACTCTCACCTTCATCTCAGTATAGAGGTTAAAAATCTAGGTCTACAGCTGACAGCCTAGTCAATTACCTTTCTCAATAATTTTTTACCCTGATAAGTTATTGGCCAACTTATTTTATGCGCTATGAACTACATATGTGCAGATTTTGAATGAATCGTTTGTCAATCCCACATCTCTTTTTTATTACATTGATAACCTTTACCAAGCAACAATTCTTTAATTTCGTGAAGCTAGGTAAACGCTCTTTTTATACAATAAGTTCCGTGCAGCTCGAGTCTTTATATTAGTCCTATCACATCACAGGTTGTCTTTCCTGAATCTGAACTTTCTCATCAATGTATCTATGTATTCTTCCTTCCCTCCATTTTTCAGTAAATAATCCTCTGAACTTCGTGTATTGCATTGGGTGTCCGGTAGATTGGTCTTCCACACTTAATATAAGTCTCTGCACTCTATGGCTTTCTTTTTACCTTCACAATATCCTCAGCCAACACTCCTCTGGATATATTCTATAGATAAAATTGAAAAACTTGAACATCCCTTTGATGTTTTTCCCACATTTCTCCTTCCTTATTAGTACTGTGGTGTTGTCTTTGTCAGGTGGGAGTAATATGAGGCCTTCTTTCTGCTGAAGATGCACTAGTGCTTTTCTCCCCACTTATGCAACACTTAGTTTTGGTCCTCATTAGGACCTGCTGCAGCTGGTTCACCAGGGAATTCAACTCACTTGCTTCTTCTGCCTTGCATCTTGGGAGTTGTTTCACTGCTTCTTCAACTTCCATGATGAATCCTAAAGGAATTTTGTAGGAGGAGAAAATGGAGCCCCTTGGGTAGCACTTTGGAGATGTCATCAACTAGGATAAAGTCGATGAGATGGATAATGGTTCAATCTGGCTGAGAGATATCTCCTCTAGATGGATGCTAGGGCTTGCGAAATTTCTTACGAACTTTTCAATTTTTTATTTGGTGCCAGAGAAGGTAGTTGCAGCCAACTCAAAAGTGATGCTCTCCATCATCTCCTAGCCAACGATGTTGCGGTGACAATTGAGTTTCAGGTGGAGGTTGAACAGTTAGAGGGACACTTCATATAGTCTCGTCTTGTGTGCTGCTCTCTTACTCTGATCGGATGTCGGCTGGTTGGGTGCAGAATCTTACGTACTTTCTCCGTCTTCAAGTAATGTTTGACTGCTATATAGGTGGGGATGGTACTCATCTCTAAACATCTTGAGAAGCATCGTGGAGGATTTGAGTTTTGCTCTTTTTTGTGTATTTTCTGAAAGGCAAATGTACAGTCCGGCCGTCGAGAGTTGTCCGATGACAGTTCAAAAGGAGGGGCGGAGAACCCTGCACCTGCACGGTTTGCAGCCAATTGCTGTCCCCCAAACGCACCTCATACCCTCGCCCAGTCATACAACGTTGTCTCATGGATATGAAGCACTGAAACAAGCCTGAGCCACCCAAAACAAGCCCTTTCTGCGAATCGCCAAAACAAAGGAATCTTCCTTTGGGTCCTTCACGCTCGTCGTCCCTTCTGGTTCCTTTCTTAAGGGAACCCTTTTGTGTACGTGTGGTGTGGGCGTTTCCATTTCTTACCTGGCAACCTTGCCCCCTACTCCTTTTAGCTGTCATCGGACAACTCTCGGCGGCCGGACTGTAGTTCTGTTGTAGGTTTCTGTAGGGCTTAAATCAAAGATCTTCTTTTTGGGGTTCCTTCCATGCTGTTGCATTTTTGTGGACAATGTTTGGCTTACTATCCTGCAAGGTTTTTTATTTAATAGTTCATGTCTGGGTGATACCGTCATATACAGGCTGCTTTGAATATTGTTTTTAGCTCCACATTCTGTGCTGGTTGGCTGAATGCTTTCTTGGAATTGGGTCTTTACTTGTCTTGGACAGTTGGTTGCCATCATCCTGGATTAAGGTTTTGCGTTCCTGGGTCATTTCAATTAGTTCTATTTGTTTTTGAAATAATGTTCAGAAAAATCGATGGATAGAGTGGAAACTTAAAAGCTAAAAGATCTAAAATGACGGTTACTTTACTGGGATCTGAATTCTAATTCTATCCTGCATAATCTATAGAGAGGAAGAAAGGCAAGCTAAAAAATAAACTTACAAGATATGAATAAGCTTTATTGACATAATATAATCCAAGAGCAGCAAATAAATATAAATTTTCTGCTAATTTAAACTTTGTATTTCTCCTAACACAGTGGCTGTAAACCTGTGTTCTTTTTTACAAGGATTGTCATGAGAAAAAATTCCTGTGGACCAAGAATCGAACCATGGAGCTTTGGTTTTCCAGGCCACTGTGCAGGCTACTGCTCTATCCAGGTTCCTGAATTCCTATGACAGTTGTACGGACGCCCATGGCACCAAATGTTAGACCCTTGTGGACCATGAAGGATGGCAATGGAAGGGAGGAAGGAGTTCAATGAAGCCACTACCAACCATAATAGTTAGGTAAATCTTTGGTTACAGTTGGGTGGAATTGAGTGATTTTTATTCAATCCCTCATGAAGAAGCCAGCTGCAATGGGAGACAATGGAGATCCAATGACCGTATTGTGTACCATTTTGAAGTACTTTCTGTCATATTGGTAATAGGTCTAAGTCAGAGCATGGTGGAAGAACTTCTCCATGTTATTGTTGAATTTGGCACAACCTGGGAGTGTCTGCCAAGGGTATGCTTGAGAATGGAGTTATGACATAAAGGCTAAACATCATGTATCTTGTTGTCATCTAGCTTTATGCTGTTTGTTCAAGGTTTTCTTCTGTGTTAAAAGCCAACTGGGTTCTTTTATGACTTAAGATTTGTTGACTAAAAAGTAACAACACTGCCTAGCATTTTAATAAGACTACAAAAAATTATTTACTAAGTATAGCTGCGTTATCCAAATAAACTGAATGAATAAGTGGGATTCATAGAGTTTTTGAGTCACATATCTGACAAATCTAGGACACAATCTTTAATTTTTCTTATGCATGAGGCTGGTAATTAGGCAGCTATTTATTCCAATATCAAGTTGGTAAAGTTGAATTAATTTTGTGGTTGAGAAGGAGAGATTAAAAGAAAAAGAGAAGGCTTTTGATAACATGAATTGGATGTTTTCAAGCCTGAAATATTGTCCTCCTGAAAATTGCTGAAATCTATTTCAAATTTTGGATAATAATCCCAAATTTTTATGGAGAAAACAATAATTTAATTGTGATTGAAGGGGTTGTGGGTACTCTGGTAACTAACCTCACTTCAATAAAGTAAACGAAAGTAAATTTGACCACGGTTATTGCGATGGTAAGCGATACACTTGCTCAATGTCTCTCTCGCGCGATAGTCCTTCTCGGTTGCCGTTTTGTCAGCGTCTCTCTCTCACGGTGCCTTCCTGGCGCTACGTTCTGCGTACCCTGGTGGCGGCAGCAGGGACCTCAGGGTCCCAGGGCAACGACCTCAGCCAGGTGGCTGGCCTTGGTGACGGCGTTTGAAATTAAGAGCTCTGCCACAGTGATTAAATCTAGAGCCAGCTACTAAGAGGCAAGCATATGGAAAGGAATGAGACAAGTTTTTGGCCTACCCCCTGTAATTTATAATATTTTCAGCTAATGGGGGACGTGTACCTGAGATCACAGCATTTGCTTTAGAACACTATTCTCTCATACTAACTTGCTCATTTAAGTGTTGATTTTAAAATTAGTCTGCATCTTAATCTATGACATTGTAACCAGTGCTTAAATGGAGGCAGGAAGAACAGATATGTCCAGTGGCTTACTTCAGTATTACATCTGGGCTTAAGTTGAGGTATTAGAGGAGAAATTTAAGAGGCCTTTGTGATTACCTAGAGAAAGACGGAGCATGTTCATATGATTTCCACACCATTAAAGTGAGGTATTCTGGAAATCTATCATGCAAATAATGTGATTTTGAAATTTTATACTCAATGTGAAGGTCACCAGGTGCATAGTGTTAGGTACATGAATATCACCCATTCATGGTTGTTGGCCAGTTCTTTTTTTTGAGGCTACCTTGTACATCAAGGATTTTATCTGGGGGTGTCTGAAGGCTTCTACCTGGGATTTGAACTGATGCCCATCACTGCCAAGCCCTTTACCCACCAGGCTACTACTCTTCCCTATACAGTTAATAGGAGTAAGAAATCATCATAATATACTAGTAGATGAGCTTCTGCAGAGAATCTTGACCAGAGGGTTAGGAACATAACACACAAGTGAATATAAATATCAACTGAATAGTAAACTAAGGAGAATCAATTTCATTTGTCTCTTTGATCAGATCGGCTTCAACTTTGTCGGGCTTAAGCCCAATTATAATTTTATCTCGTATCTGCTTCAATTATGAATAAGATATGTGCTGTAAGGCATTGAGTCGGCAATTAGATACTCAAGTCACATCGGCCTAAGTTTCACCATTCAAATTTCACTGTTTTCAGGTAGTTAGAAGTTTTACTGAAACTCATAAACTCCCTCTCTTGCAGTAACAACATCCCCTTGACAACTTGCCCCACCCTGACCTTCCCTTCATTGGTATTTCCCAAAATGTAATATGTACGTTAGGGTGTCCCAAGACATAATAGAAAATTTTTTTTTCGCGAAATCAAATATGCATACCCTCTGTTTTTTTTCTGTTTGGCCTAAAAAACTTACATAATAAATATTATTGCGATTGAATTATGATAACACATGAGAGACTTGATCCCAAACATGAGAAATGAAATTTTGTCCTGTCAGGATAAATCTTCCGGTGTTCTTGTACGCAACGTATCAAAAATTGCTTTTGTTCCTCCTCCACTGTGATTACACCGTGAAAGTCTTGGATCAACTTGACCACTCTTTCAGCTGCATCGTTGACTGCCCTCAGCGTTGAAACCTTCTTTCTGGCTTCTTGAAACGAAGCATTACTTGACCACGTAGCAGGACATTCGTGGAGAAAACTGTCATCAATTTTGAGGCGATTTGTACGTACCATATTAATTTCTGTGTGTTGTCTGCTGCCCATTTTTTCTTTGGCAAAAATGTTTTAATGTAATTTCCTACCATATTGGAGCCATAATTCCTAAGGCAGTAAAAGTTATTTCTATTCCAACCCCTATTGTTTAATTAATATGCATAAACCTTTCTTCCCTAATAATGACTTTATTCCCTAAACTGATAGTATAAACTTATGTACATATAGAATTATGGAAGTTAGAAAAATATATTCGTTGCATTATGAAGCCTATCCACTATGTTAAAGCTTCTAGTTTCAATATTATTTGGAATTTTTCTAAGGAAGCATAATAGCAGAAGCTAATTCAAGAAGGAATAAAATCTCTTTTATTTTCTTTCAATAGGGTGGTTTCCTATTATTTTTTTATTGCCTAAATCGAAAGATTATTACTCCTGGAGTACGTATTTCACGCTTTTAGATTTTTAATTGACGATATCTATTTTTCGCGATTAAATGAAAAGTGAAAATTTTCAAGCGCGCGAAAACGCGACGCGTAAGTAGGAATGATGGGAAAAAGTCCGTGCGATGCATTTCTGGTTCCCCCTCCCGCCTTGTGAGGTGACCTTGATCGAGGCTCTGAGCGCTGATAGGACGCAGGATGCTAGCGGGTAGCTGAGTACCTTGCTGGCTGGTAGCGCTTGGCTTAAAAAAGGTTTATTAATACCTTATCAAACGAAGAAAACTTTCCGACCTTAGCCAGTTTTAATAGGTGATTATTAAGACATGTTTGCCTGAGCTCTGTGTCTCATGCATGCATTGGTAACCTCAGACGATGTATAACTCCTATCCTCTCGTGTAGAAACTAGGTCCCTGTGACGTCACGTGGAGTGGCATCGCATGGGCGCCAATCTGGCCTTTTTCAAATGAGGATAAAATTTGACCCTTGCCATTCGTCTAAACCGGTATTTCAAAAACCAAATAATTTGTGTATTATGAATACACTAATGGTGGGTAACGAATCGCAATCAATGCCTTTGGTTTTATTTGATGAAGGAAACTACCCTATTGGATTAAAGGATTGTCCTTTCTTCTCATTCATTGACTTAGTGTAGGTTGACTAGTAGTTTTTGGCGGCATTATTTAGATGACAGTTTTTTTTTATAGGTTTCACTGTATTAATTTATTCAGCAACAACAGTTTCTCTGTAATTGAAGATGCTAGTTAGAGAACCATCAAAATTGTTAATGGGACTAATACTGACTTAATAATTTTCCACACAACATTTCTTTAACCCAGCCGGTTTCAAAACTCGCTGTGTCATTATACACGTTGCGGACCTATCACGGATATCTCTGTGTTTTGCTTGGTGAATGTTGAGGATCGGTCTCTTAGATTTCCATGTTTTCACATCTGATAACAAAACTTATTATGCGTATTTTAATATTGGTTACTTATGTTCCCAATTGCTTTTGGTGTAATTGAGAATGTGCTTTCAATGATTTAGATAAGTTTTTTCCATTCAAAATTTGAAATTTCATGAGTACACCTACTTTTACTGCAAGTTCAAAATGTCTCGGGTTTAATAAATGCTGTGTGGTAAATTGATAATTTATGAATGATGCACAAAGGTTAAGAAAAGACTTAGCTGTTTCACAAAATAAAATATATTTGCGACCGGTTTCGATACAGCGTATCATCATCAGGCCAGATGATGATACGCTGTATCGAAACCGGTCGCAAATATATTTTATTTTGTGAAACAGCTAAGTCTTTTCTTAACCTTTGTGCATCATGAAGGATTTTCACTATGTTACGCCAACCACCATCGAATTTATGAATGGTTTTTTCTCCCATTAACATAGTGATATTCCTCAAAGTAGAGGCAGGAGTGATTGAAACACTATCAAAACTGTTTTCATTGAATAAGTTATCCGTATTGAAACCGAGATGAATGGAGTCACCCTTAAAGTTGGTTTCTAGGTAGGTCAGGGAAATTCTTAGCCCATATGAAACATCTTGGGCAAGAAATTCACCAATTCAGAGTGGAGAAAAAGGCACTATTTATCCGGTCCAAAGCCCTCATTCAGGACCTAATGTGAGTCATCCTAACCATAGAATACATCTCTGAAGTGCAGAATAACCCAGGATGGGTGTAAAGGAAGAATCCACTGACAGCTGATGATACATGTTGAGAAGCATATGACAGATGATTGTAAAAACTGATGTATGGAGTTTACTTCTTCGTGGTAGTGAGGCATGGGCTATGATCAGTGGCGTAGCGAGGGGGGAGGTCTGGACCCACCCCGAAATATTAAAACACAATCACTTTACTTCATAAAAGAAAACAAAGTATTGAAAAATCATGGATTTTCAAAAGATTTCTTTTACAAATGAAGTTTTTGTCGATTATGGAAAGTGTTAAAATTAGTTTAAAACCCTAGACTTAGTATGTACCTTGTTTTTCAAAAATTTTCCCCCCTGGTTTTGGATCCCCCTGAACGAAATTCGTAGCTACTCCACATGCATAGAGAAGTAAAGAGTGGAATCATTCAAAGTAAGGTGCTACGGAAGAATGACAAAGATAAAATGAATCGATTGAATGAGCAATGAGGAAGTAATATAAAGAGAGGGACAAAAGATGTCTTCCGAAAGCCAAAAGAAAAAGATGGGTCGGCATCATTGGCTATTATTATAAGATAATTAATAAAAAATTAAGATGGTTAGTTGAAGGCAAATGAGAAGAATGGCAAAGGAAGGCATCTCACAAGAAAGACTCATGGGCAGGGCCGGATTTACCGTAAGGCAAAATAGGTACATTGCTAGGGGCATCGCAGTCCAAGGGGCGCCCTCAAGGGTAGCATTTCATTCAGTTACAGCAGTATGTAATGTTTTTTTTTGAAGTTACTCTTCTTTTATGGTGGATGAATTAAGGCTAGAAATTATTTTTGGAAAGGGTGTTGTGAAAGGGATGAAGTGTTTTTGTTGCATAAAAGTTAAACTGTTTCATGTAGTTTTACTCCAAGCTGTTTTTCTTTAATTGAATTGTCTATGTTTTCCATGTGTAAAAGTCAAGCATAAACTTATGCTGTCTGCCATGTATCTGTTTATTCCTTTTTACTGAATCTTACCTTATGTGAGTGGCTATACCTTATGGTGCGAAAGATCCACAGAGAAAAAAATCATTCGCCTTGACCGGGATTCGAACCCGGATCCCCCGATTTCCGGTCGAGTGCTTTAGCCAGTTGAGCTATCGAGGCGTCATTCTTCCCTGTGGATATTTTTCGGAAACCACAGGGAAGAATGACGCCTCGGTAGCTCAACTGGCTAAAGCACTCGACCGAAAATCGGGGGATCCGGGTTCGAATCCCGGTCAAGGCGAATGATTTTTTCTCTGTGGATCTTTCGCACGATTGTGCATTGCGGGTGACTCCCGTAAAAGTTATCACCGCGGCTAGTCCCGGTATACTTTAAACTGGGCTATGCCTTATCATAAAAATCGGGGAGAAGGGGGGGGGGCTCAAGTGAGGAGGGCCGCTCAATGGAGAGGTGCCTATAGCGTAACTTTGGGTAAATCCGGCCCTGATCATGGGTGGGGTTCAAACCCCTCTCTTGCATGGTTTTGAAGATTATCTTAGGTGTATCCACTCAAAATAATCCCCCTTACAAGGTCATATCCAGAAAAAATTGGGGAAAGGGTATTTTTTGGGAAATTCAGAATAAAGGGGGTACATTAAGACCGTATTTCCCAAGCATTTTGAGGGAGGGTTGAAATCCATTGACCGGGGTTCTCCCCACCCTCTACAGCCTTGGCACCCCCCTGAAATGTATGCCTTCTCTGAACAAAATCCCACAAAAATTATATTTGGCCTTGAGCATTATTTGAATAGAGCAAGTGATTAAGGATGCAGAAGAGACAAATTACTTAAATATGAAAATGTTATCTGATTGTGGAATCTAGTGGAGAGATGCATCAAATGCTGACTGGTGATGATAAGGAATCGGGTTATATTTTTACTCGTTTAGAACTGGCGTCAAGTTATATTTGTATTCCTTGATGACTGCGATTTTCTGCTTTACTTTGGAGTCCTATGGAGAGCAATATTTCATCCAACGGATGGCACATGAACATTGTAACCCTGAGCGCCTTCATTCAAATGTAACTCAATGTCGAAGCGGACCCTATCTTCCTCCTTTCACTAATATCCCATCTCCAAAAAGTCCACGCATTAGTCATCTTTGAATAAAATGACCTCAGCTGTCGGCCTCCCTCCAGGATAACCAATCCAAAAGAATTAATCGTTTTTTGTAGAAAATCGCATTTTTTCTGCTGAAAGTGACCATCTCTTGACCTTGCCTCCTTCGCGGAAATCAATCACAGAAATTCAGGGTGAACAAAGCGTCATTAAGACCTCATTCTCGCGAAATTTACTGCAAAAAAGAAAACGAACGAGATTGAATTTAGGAAAAACTTTTTAAGAGGGAAGCCAAAATGAACCAGGAAAACTTATACGCATTTCGCCGTCTCCGAGACGTAATATCATCGGTATGTCCGGGCAGTATGCATCAGTGTATGTCCAGTTTTGAATTTGGGGTAGCAAAGAATTCCCCCAAGGTCTGTACATCCCTCGGGAAAAGGGTTTGGCAAAAAAAATACTTTCTACGGCTACGACCCGTGATATTTTCATGGAGCCAGCATAGCTTTACTTCGATATAAAATTAGAGATAGTGAGAGTGCTTATATAAGGTTATAACATAAATTTAGGGATTTAACTACTTGTTTAAAGTATACCGGGACTAGCCGCGGTGATAACTTTTACGGGAGTCACCCGCAATGCACAGTCGTGCGAAAGATCCACAGAGAAAAAAATCATTCGCCTTGACCGGGATTCGAACCCGGATACCCCGATTTCCGGTCGAGTGCTTTAGCCAGTTAAGCTATCGAGGCGTCATATAAGAAACTCTTGTCCGGTAGTGTCCGAAAATATCCACTGGGAAGAATGACGCCTCGATAGCTTAACTGGCCAAAGGACTCGACCGGAAATCGGGGGATCCGGGTTCGAATCTCGGTCAAGGCGAATGATTTTTTCTCTGTGGATCTTTCGATTTAACTACTTATTTGAAAAACATCTCGTGAAAAAGATGCGCATTTTCGTGGGGATTTTTATCTTGATAATCCGGCGCGCAGAGTGGCGTAACTAGGAATATGCTTTGGGGGAGGGGGTGGGATGACCTGGAGTGGCGACCCCTCCCCCATCAGGCAACTTTTTCGGGAAAATTTTTGAAAAATGACACGCCTGGATATACATTCTTCATTGTTTTCGCACTAAAACTTTAACTTTAATCAGATGCAGTTATTAAAGTTCAAAACTATTCAATAGTTTTAAATAACTTTTTTTTATTTCTCAGAGGATTTTGGGGGGAGGGATCTATCCCCTCATCCCCCCCATAGTTACGCGACTGGTCACGCACGTATTAAAAGGTCGCAGACTCTTGCCCTTGATCAGTCAACGTTAATCACACGATTACGGTAATTTGTCGTGGCAAAGAAGAGGATAGACAATTTCGGAGTTGCATTGCAAATCCCGTTTATACATGCGGCTATATTGATGAGAGGAATGGACTCGCAGGTTCATGTGGATCAGCTTGGAAAATGTATCTAAAAATCTATCAAATCGCGATGTATGAAATTATCGGGAATCTAATAGTGACCATAGACATACATGGTTTACCGACAAAAATCGTGTTTTAAAGCCCGATATCAAGAACCAAATATCGCGTCCGGTAAAAATGTCCGGTAATAAAAAAGATATCATCCGATGACGAATCGCCGCTAGATTAAATATCAATTTATATCATCCGACACAATCCGATATGGGGTGATATTTTTTGGAGGTGATTTTTTAATCGGGTGATTCGTCACGACATATCATTGCGATATTTTCATTAGGGCCGATAAGATAATGCTTAACGTCCCGATATTTTTTGCCGTAATCGCCAATTATCGATGGGCAAAAATCGGTCGATATTGAATTTTCAATACGGTCCAGGTCCAGGCCCTTTGAATAAATACTCTGCAAAGACTGCGACAAATGAAATTGAACACTCATGTGACCTTAAGCTCCTCGCTTGTGGCACCGCATGTCGTCCTTCTTTTGGGAAAGTAGGGCACAGCGGCCGGCCGGCCACACAAGGGGGCGTTGTCGTCTGAGGTGCGTTTTGGCATTGAAAAAAGTCGCGCAGTAAGCGACTTTGAGTGTGGAATATGGGTCAAATGAGGATTCTGGTTCCGTGCCGACCAAGTCCCCAACCATGGCCATAGGACCCAGTCCCCACCCTTGCCTGCATACGGTCATTTGTTATACACCTCAACCTCGCAGTCTTGCGCTAATTACAATGCACCGAATGCAGAGCCAAGCAAAGGATCCAGGTGTACTGAAGGTGAACTCTCAACAGCATATTGGCTGATTCTCCAAAGTCAGGGAAACTTCAAGGAGATTGATTTCATGTATGTGCGTAATATTCCAGTCAAAATTTAGCTTCTAAACCTGGGACGTTTTTGGGTACTATTGATTTCTTTCCGGCTCAATGTTTTGGCGCTCTGAACTAGGACCAGGGTATTTTCAAAATATGATTTCGCTACGCATAATTGCAAAAAATCCAGAAATGGTTATTTGTGGATTTTTGTTAATAACTTTGAAGCTTTTCACTAGTAGCGTTTCAGTTCAAAATTCAAGTTTCTTACAAATGTGACCTGTTAGTTTTTTTCATTCCAACGAGCAGTTTAGACTACTGCGCCATAAGCCTTTTTCGTCCGTCTCCGCAAAAACCAGTTTCCTCAGTAGCCTATGCTTTGGGAAGCCTTTGATGGCTGTTTTTTTTACTGTTTTTGATGATTGATTCCTACGTAATTTTCACTGCTAAATACGAGAATGGCCTTCATTTTCTTCTATCACGCCAGATATTTATATTTAACTGTTGGAAAAAAATATTAAGAAGCAACAAAAAGCCATATATGACGCGACTTTTAATAAACAACCACAACGTATTGCGTAATATTACTTTATTCGGGTCTTACCCTGCGTACACCGTATTGTCGCAAAATAGTCGGACAGTCGGAAGAGAGCGGGTTAGGGGTGGCTCTTTGAATCTGTAATTACGAATTAAATATCAAATATTAACAAAAACTTTATATTAGTGCTATTTTAAAATCGAAGTTTATTTGGTCCACTCATTTTCTGCTTCGCGCTGTTTATTACGTATTCCTTATGGAGGGCATCGGAACTATTTCGACGCAACATATCATTGGTTACCTATCTTCACTACCCGCTGTGGTACAGTGGGTTGATAGTTCGACTACTGTTAAATTCCGAATATTCAAGCGTGATGGAGTGGAATTTTTTTATACTGAAATAAATTCTTGCAATTTTCAAAGATAATAAAATATTTCTACTATTATATTATTTATTACTATTAGATAATGTAGTAATAAATTTAGATGATGTTTTAACATTGAAACCTAGGTCGTAATAAATTTATAATCGTGGAAAATTGCAAGTATTTATTTCACGTTCGACCTCTGTTCAAAGGGCCTCGGGTTCAAATCTCGTCTGAGGCCTTCTGATGTCCAAATTCAGAGATCTTCAATGTCCAATGTGGCTTAGGGCAAGAATCTCTCCCTTTTCGAACGTTAAGTTGATTTCAGTCGCCTTTGGCTTAGTCCGTTGTGAGAAAAACCCTCGCATATAAAAAAACCAAACATCGGGATGAGTCACACAGTGAGGGGAGGTTTAAAATGGGATAAGGAGAAGTAATCCATGGCATTTCTGGGATGATAGTAACTTGTTTCGGCGGAGGGCCATAAAAGGATTGAATGTTTAGGGTGGAAATCATTTGCAATAAAGTATTCATGTATCAGTACAAAATTTTAACTGCTTTATCCTTAAAGAATTAACTATCAAAGAAAAATGCTTCAGCGTTTCCATTTTATCAATGGCTCTCACCCTTTTCCCCTTCCCACTGACCTTGATGACCTTACACCTTTCATTTAGCTAGCTTGACTTTGGCGGTTGGAGTATAAAGTTTGGAAGGCAAATAACTGGCATGACGTCCTTATTTTTCGGAAGACCTGACTTAGATGGGGAGGAATGCTTGTGACCATGCTCCGTTTTTGTCAAAGAAATCACTATGACCTCTTAAATTTCGCCTCGAATACCGCGACTAAAGCCTTGACATTAAGCGAATTAAGCTACTGGACATATCCACCCTTCACTATCTCCATATCGGCACCGGTTTCAACGCCGTCGATCAAGGAAGATGTAGATTAAAACTGTGACCAATAATTGAACGATCTTAACAGTGGAAGTAAAGAGTCCATTATGTTGGTTGAGCGACATAATTATCTATAAAGTAACCGTACTGAGGTCTTAGCGTGGGATTCCTTTACTCTTACAATGGCAATAGATTCATTCACATGACAAGCGTTAAATGTGATTAAATTCACGGGAAAAATTAGCGTGGGATTTGGTCATTGTGGATTTGGCCAGAAAATTAGCGAACGGATTTATTTTTTCATGCTATTTTCAACTGTGCTTTGTTAACTTAACACATGTGTTGAGAGTGTGTAAATATGGGGAGGAAAATAACATGGCAATAAAAATATGCATCTACATCTACATAATACCCTGCGAGCCACCTCTAGGGTGTTTGGCAGGGGGTGATCAATCACCAGTATGCAGCATGCATTTGGACTCCCACATGCACACCACACCGTCCAAAAAACGTCCCGTATACTAACAAACTATACTACTGCAATTGAAATATAAGTTCCGAATAAGGCATCTAGGCAGCTGAAGGAGTAACTAAACTCAATTTTAATTCATTGCATGCGGCGGTTTTGTGTCATATGTTAGAGGAATGACAAGTAGCATTCGGTTGGTGCGCGTTAATTTTTATCATAATCGCCCCAGTAAGCCATGAAGATAGCTTTTCGTTTCATTTAATTTTTCGATAATTGTTTATGTTAATTACCATTTTAATTGTCCACTACTTGGCGCTGAAGGCCGTTTTACACGGGGCACGTAATTGCGCAAATTATAACAGTATTAAATCTCATTACGGCGTGCAATTGCGCGAATGCATGAATTAGAAGGAGCTATTTTGCCATCTCAAGTCATTGCATTCTTTCAATATAGTTGAATTCAATATAGTGATTTTTTTCAATATAGTTGAAGTATTACTCTTCACACAATGATAGAACGTTTTAAAATTCTGAATAACTTCGTAATTCTCATGTAACCGCTATTGACTCTACCACGTCAATTCGCTTTCAAGTGAATCAAGTTTAGTATTCCAAGAATGTATCTTAGAAACGGGCTCGGGCCATTGTTGCGGAATTAGCACGGATAATGAAGCTTTGAAACCTAGTAGAGCGCTCCGGTTTAGTTTACGCGTGCTTTTATGCTTAATATTGCTTTTTTTCCGTGAAAAATTGATTTTTTGTTATAAAATTGTGATGCATTGTATATTATGTGGATTCGGATTGTGTTTTAGTCAAATCGCGATTTGCATATTTTATCTTACTCGAAATTTACGAAGTAAAAATTTAGCTGTTTTGAGCCTACCGATTATATATTTGACTAATTAATTCTTTGGTAGACTTATTCTCTATAGAATAAATGCAAAAAATCTCTCGGAGTAGTTAAATCTCAGCTCAAACTGTTTGTGCTATTTTCCAATTATATTTAGGCTCATTTAGTGATAGTTAAATGTTCAGGGTTGAATATTAAATTCTAGATACAACATAATTTAGCCTGTGATTTTAACGATGCTAACACCATGCAGAATAAGCAGGGCCGGATTTACCCAAAGTTACGCTATAGGCACCTCTTTATTGAGCGCCCCTCCTCATTTGAGTCCCCCCTTCCCCGATTTTTATGATAATGCATAGCCACTCGCATGAGTTGACAGAAGGCGCCCCTTGGACTGCCACGCCCCTATGCCTATTTTGCCTTACGGTAAATCTGGCCCTGAGAATAAGGGAATGTTTAGGGTTTTTAAGGGCGCTGCGAGAAAATTTTTATGGAGGGGAGGGGTCCTCATTTTGAGAGTTTCTGGGAATTCATAAAAATTTCGGAATGGTTCATATAAGATTTTGCCCCCCAAAATATTGGATTAGAGTCTTAAACCCCGAATCTTCTGATCGATTCTGCATTCGTGTTTTTTCATTTAATCTCTTAATTTTAGATATGAGTTTTTTAATAGGAATAAATATGAATCCAAGAAAAAATTATTAAAGCTCACGGTGCGGAAACGTGGACACTGAGGAAAGAAGACGAGAGAAGATTGGAGGCATTCGAGATGTGGGTGTGGAGAAGAATAGAGAGGGTGAAATGGACGGAGAGGAAAAGGAATGACGAAGTGCTGGATATGGTTGGCGAAGAGAGGCAGCTTTTAGATGAGATACGGAGGAGACAGAAGGTATGGATGGAGCGAGTACTTAACGGGGAGGGGATGTTGAAAATGGTGTTAGAGGGTAGAATGTTAGGGAAACGAGGGAGGGGAAGGAAAAGAATAGGATTTTTAGATAGATTGAAAGAGAGTAGGCCTTACAGTGAATTAAAGAAGGTAGTGCTAGAAGGAAAGGGAGGCTCCCAGCTCACTTTTTGAATACTCCATGAAAACCTACCTTAATCGGTAGAATACTAATAATAATAATCAAACTAATATATTTGAATCATATACTTGTAATAATGTCATTGATTCCATTTATGCAAAATTTCTAGTCTATGGCAATCTGTCATTATATGTTCGGAAAAAAATTGATGCGGTTCAATCAATTCACGAAGTGTCATATTTCCGGTTTTAGAACGCTCATTGAAAATTAATCACCACTTTATTATAGTTAGTTTTTCTGTTCATTTTCCCATTGATATTTCGGTGCTGGTTGCTTAATGTTGGACAAAGTGATCGCAAGCTTACTCAGGATATACATGACCTCATTTTGTAAAAGTAATTTAAAACTTTTTGATACGACTTGACTTACATTTATTAATATTGCGTTAGGTGAGGCGAGAACTCCTCAAGCCCAAGTGCTGCGTCCTAATTTTCGGCTTAAAACTCATCATCAACACCTGATGTGAAACCTTGGTCTTTCAGTGAATTTTCTTAGGAATGACTTTGTAAATCTTATCATTTCAAAATTATGACCCAGTTCTGAAAAAGTGTTTCTAATCTGAGTACATACTATCTGAAAAAAGATCGATGTTAATGATCCGGTATCGGCATCGTTCGTTTCATTGCCTTGGCTTACCTTTTGGTATTGAAGGTCGATAAAATTACCATAGTTATTCACTCGAAAGAGGAGAACCAGTAGGTGTCCATAGTGTTGGGTAGAACTTATTAAGACAGGAAAAATAATGCAAGCAAATTATTCACAAGAGTATCAGTAAGCACGGTCAAGGATAGATGTCTCATAGTGGGTGAAAGGAAATAATTCCGCCGTCCAAATCATCGCTTCCGTCTTTCAATGAGCAACGACCGCAGCTCTTGAAGGTTAGCGTGGACGGCGCGCAATTCATAAATTTTATTTGCGATTCAGAATCGGCGAGGAAACTCGGGGTTTGTCCTTTGTGGAAGGAAAGTTGGACGTTGAACATTTATAAAGAGACGGAAAGGCTGTTTGGTGAACTCTCATGAACGCTACGCGTGAGGATACGGAGAGATTTTCACCCCTAATTTTAGTACAGTACTTACCGGTTCATTGGGGAACATTGGAAAAGGCACATTTTTCCCATAAGGTGACCAAAGGCAAATGGTAACATATTTTTTGAAATATCGTGAGAGCAAATCGTTTTAAATACGCATGAAGTGGACTATTTGTATGATTTATAGTCTGTATACCGTAGGGTTACGGACGGGCCCGCCAGCTACTGGAGTCGGTCGTCGGTCCTTCCCTCCCCCCGGCGCTCACATAAATAGGAAAGCCGTGATCGCCGGGGGATGAGGGACCGAATCAGGTAGCTGGCGGGCCCGTGCGCCACCCTACGGCATACAGACTATAACTATCTTTTTTATTGACTTCAACGAACTTCCCCATTTATCCGAAGCATCTCTATAAATGCATATATCGACGATAAAATTTAACGAGGAAGACTATTTGATAATTAAAAAATTATTTTTGTTTTGTTCTCTATTAGTTCAAATATCATCATTAAACAATATGTGAATAACTAAATCTTTAAAATTTGTTGGAAATTCTGAGATAAGATTTTAAACTGGGGATAAATTTTGATCTCAGCCTCCATTCGTCAGAACGTGTGTTGGTTTCTTAAGCAGTGGTAAAATAAACGTTGAAAGAGATGATGTGCATAAAATTAGTTCATTGAAGAGGGGAAATGTAAAAAAATATGACAAATGACGAGCAATTTGATGAAATAGCGCGAGAGAAAATCATATTAAATATGAATGAAGTGGACTATTTACATGATTTGACTATCTTTTTTTATTGACTTCAACCGTCGACGTGGTACAGGTCTAGATCGATGAATGTAGTAGCGCTTTCTCAATTCGGCAGAAGGGGGTTCTTTCCTTATATCCTTATATTCACCCCTGAGGGGACTACCATTAACTACTCAAAACATTAATTTGGTCCCAATGCAGAGCGTATCATCGGTGACAAGTGGTGATCGCTCCAGTCCGGACACTTCTGGAATATTCGTTAAATTCAGGCGATTTGGTTCTTTGAAGTTGCCCCTTACCATCTCTCACGCTTGGTAATAACTTAGGATGATGGATCGGTAAAAGAGAGCATACGTGAATTTAAATAATTTTAATTAAGGAGACCCCATGGTATTTTATATTGAAATGTGCGAAAATATATACTCTAAAAGGGTATAATAAACATACTATAACTCATTTTCGACCACTCACTGAACTTATAAAAATTTTCAAAACACTACATTTTCTATCTATTGCAGTCTTGCCAACCACTTTTATGCCTCTAATTTTTGGGAGAATTTGGGGGTCAAAAATCGATTTCTCAAAAATGTCATTTTTCGATTGTAGACCACGTGATACGTCGAGAAATCAATTTTCAGACAGATCGGAGTACGTATAATTTTGGCTAAATCGTGCAATTTGCAATCTCGTGTGTTACTACCTCTATAACGAAGGGATATTCGTGGTTATGTCATATGATTCAATAAAAATTGTGAGAACTGGCAGTGTGACCCGGCCTATTCCGGGTTTGGGGGGGGTGGGAGGGTCTGCAGAGCCCCCTCAGCGTGCGAAGGCAATCAATTATAATATACTGGGTATTTAAAAAGAATATACGTATTTAGAATGCATGTATTTATTAAACGTTAAGACATACGTATTTGAAACTTTGCACAAATATTTACGAACCTCTCAAGTTCAGAAAACAGATGTTCAATGTATTCTCCATGAGCGACAAGAACAATATCACATCGATACTCTTAAGTCCTTCCATACTCGGGCAAGAATGGCCTTCGTCACTGATGTTTTAGCAGTATGGATCCGGTTCTTCACCTCTTCCAGGTTCTGTGAAAGTTATTGTGCATAAACATTGTCTTTAACGAAATCCCCCAGGAAGAAGTCACAGGATGTCAAATCCGGTGACCGTAGCCCAGCTGACAATGAGACTTGCTAAGTCGCCAGCTCCTTGACGACCAATCCGATGGTTCGGAAGAGTTTCATTCGTGAGCCGAAAAATGACTTTTTTGGGACAATTTTTCTTTGTGCGGGAAAGTTGTCTGCTCACCTCATTGTCAGATCCGAATTTTTTTCTAAATCGGATTATATTAACCGCTGCCGCCAGGGCCTTAACGTTTAAAAATTTGCGAAAATTTAAGTTTGCTGTTAAGTAACACTACATTGCAAAATGAAAATTATTCACACTTAGTGATTCAATTCCTGAAATTAATTTGGATAGGTGAGGTTAGAGGAGGGTATTTGGGGAAGGCGACCGGCAGCTAAGGTCATTTGCGTGGGGAGAGATATTCTCGCTCTTGGCGACCCCAGGGAAGGGGTGACCCGTCTTGTTGAACAATCAAGTTATCATCGTGCCGCCTCGGAAACAAACGAGGTGCGACGATCGGTAGTTTGGGAAAAATAATACTTTGTAATGCGTATATTCTTTTTGAAAAACTTTGTATTTGGGGGAGTATCACTGCATGCCGCTGCTGTGCCATCGCGTATAATTCATTGTAATAATTCATACTATGGTATGTAGATTTTCCTCATTACGGGTGGGGGGCTGGTCCCTTGGGCCCCTGGAATTTGCCTTCGCTATCCTCCAGTTAACCCTGAAATCTTTCATTCATCTGTTGTATTTCGTCTTTCTTTTTCTTCTTTTGTGCAGCTCACCATATCCGTTTTCCTCCATAACCACATCTCGAACGCCCAACTCAATGTATTCACGTCTATTCTCATCCTCTCAAGGACCGCGTCTCCTAACCGCACAACGCTGGACACCGTTTTACTCTCCTCTTTTCACTTTTCTTAAAGTATGTGTGTGTGTGGAATATCTGTAGTGCATAACTTATGGAATCAAGAGGAAGGGTGAGTAGCATATCTCGGAAATATGCGAACATCGTTGTTATGGTCCATTCATGCGACGCGACGTTCCCAAGGCTGTCTTGCGTCATAATAGTCAATTCTCACTACGATAAGCACCATTAACCACAATAACTAGTGTCAAGAATTCCATTGATAATTATGCTCTCTCTCTCCGTGATGCGTAGAAGAATGTCGGAAATTCTTCAAGGAAAATAGATTTCCGGTGTCAAGAGGGATGAAATCACGGATCTACATTCTCGTGGGTTAATGCGCGAACCATATTTTATACCCTTCATGATGAGTTCCCAAATTAATCATGGGTGGTCTATCGCAAATGGACCGGCTTTCTAACAATACGTATGCACATGCAGGAGCAGTCTGGGGTAATTAGGGGCTCTCGGCTGGGGCTGGTGAAGGGGCTCCCCAAACCGGAGGAATCGGGGGGTTTAGGAAATTGCATGTCCGGAAATGGATTATGACGCTATTCTCGCTCATAAAAACTAGATAGTAGCTAATACAAATAGCAATTTCGCAAGAAAAAATACAATGGAAAGAGGGATTTTCACAGGTAATTAAATTTAATAATAAATTACGGTTCAATTAACTATTTAGTGAATTTGTTCCGTGAAATTGCACGAAAATCTAAAAGCCTCTAATATAGGTTCGAAGATTTTCGCGAGGTTGATTAGATGATCTCTGCATTCCCTTCGGGTTTTCACCGCGTCCGTTGTGTTTTGGCGACTACAGTTTCGCTGACATTGCAGTCAGCTGTTGTCGCCCTGAAGACTGCTATGTCAGCGAAACTGTTGTCGCCCAAACACAACGGACGCGGTGAAAACCCGAAGATAATGCAGAGATCAGCCTCTAATATAACCCTTTCAAAAATCAGCAGATTCTCATTTATCTCCTGACATCTTTATCTTATTTACTTTTTACGTACAACTTAGCACTGAGCATGCTGTAAATAAAGCAGCTAATGAAAACTTAGAATCTTATAATTGCAAAAAAAACTTTGGTTCGAGTAATCAGTCTTTTTTTATTACACATTTCATTCTCGCTGCACGATGGACGCATGAGTTGTGGGGGCCCCTAAGCTCGGGACCTTCGGCGATTGCCGACCAGCCGACCTGTATACGCGCTTGTGGGGGGGTTTTCGAGATCATATTTGATTTTGGGACGGAATTTGGGACCCCGAGTCACAAAATGTGGTGTTTTTTCGAGTATTTTAGATAATCAAAGCATGTCAGTCGGATGTTAATGACGTACTCGATTTTAAAATGAATATCAGCCCTTCCAAAATTTCGTTTAATTCACCATATAATTTATTTGAGGCGCTAAATTTAACCGTAATTTTTAGGTCAGTGCTTTAGAATGGTGAGTGGATTAAAATTCCTTATCTGAGACTTCCAGGTTCTTGGTAGCCCAGATTTGGGTGAGGCCCGAGTTCTTTTAATGTTTTTTTTTCTTTCAAAGGACATTAATGTATTCGAAATAATGATGTTACATCGTTAAACAGGCAATGAAAGGCGCCGATTCCGCTCATATTGTAGCTGTGAGCATTAATGACTGTGAAGTTCAGCTGCCATTCAGTTTAATTAAGCTTGATGCTATGTTTTACAGTATTTCCTTCAGTAGATGCTTTTTATTGTACAATATTCGTAGTTGTTCTGTAGTATGAAATGCAGTGAGCTGTTTTGTTAAAAATATAACTCTCGAGTTCGGTGTCATTTTTCATTATTGGCATGAGCTGATTCTGAATTTTGAAAATAGCCATCAAAATATGGCTTGACTAAAACAGGGTGATCTCTTTGATGTTTAACGAGTAGATGACTTCATCCTGTATTGGGGAAATATTTTGTCGTCAAAATCATTGCTTTTTGGAAAGCTATGATGCATGCTGTTCATGCATGCATGCTATCATTGATAGTAAAATGACAGAGATGTCGCTGATATAAAAGTTTTGCTACACTTCGTACAAGGTAAGTTATTTATTTTTCATTCTTCTGATTGACATTTCATGTGAAGGAGATTATATTTACATAGTACTTTCAGTGACACTTTTCCAATCAGAATAATCGTTTTCTCGCATATTTTAATCCATCCTCCACCCTCTACCCTTCAACCTAAGCAGTACCTAAGTACTTGACCAGTGAGGAATGTTATATCCCACCGCATCTCTTTAGTCTCTACCTTGCACAGTGTGTATGCACATGCATGCATTGCACACTCCAACCACCCATTACCCGCCTTAGGGTTGGAAAAAGGTCCTTGTTTTGGGGCGAGGGGCGGTTAACTTTCCGCGGCGCCTTGGTGGTATGAAATACCTCGCATCGATAATGCTTCTCAGGTCTGATGTGCGTGGACAAGTAGCTTTTAGATATTCTTAATTATTTTAATCATTGCTAATTGTTACCGTAATTTCCATATTTTCAGATTTTACCTATACAGATATTCAGAGTACAGGCGGCAGCCGTATGAAATCTTAATTTAAAAAAATATAAATTTCTAGAAATTATTCCTAAAGGAGTAGGACAACGTTGACAGGGATGTTTTAAAACTAATGAAGTCTTTGATAAACAATCCAGTTCACTACATTGCCGATTGTCCACGCTTTGGCATTTGGATGGTGTAACAAATCATTTTGAGCAAATATTAGCGCGGCTCTATTTACGATTTTCTTTTCTTTTTTTTAGTGAGCTGTGAGCTATTGTTATGTATGTCAATTTTCTAGCTCTAAAAAATGCTTCTTTGGTTTCGGCTTTCACTTTGGTTTTTATCTTACATGTTAAAAGAAGCCTTAAATTGTGTTTGCCGTGGTCCACTAGCTACTGGAGTGGTGTAATCTGTGGTATCGGGCAGGGCTGGGCAGTATTTCAAATAAAAGTATTTTAAAACACTTATTTGAAATACATTTGTAATTTGTATTTGGTATTTCACAAACACGACCAGAATGTATCTTGTATTTTGTATTTCAAATACAGATGTTGTTTTTTCCCATTTTAAAATAAAAATACATTTGCAAAATACTCTTGAAGTAGCTATGATAACACTTCTGTAACATTATGCTTCAGAGATTACTCCGTATTCGTTGGAATCGTTTTCTTCATGTTTGCAGCTATCCATAACGAGCAAAGGCATGTTATATATTTTTTAAGATTTAGTTTCAATACAAATGTATTTTGTATTTTACAAGGCATTAAAAATACTATTTTTTAGTTTGTTAATCAAATACGTCAAAGGTACGAGGGTCGTTCAATAAATCCTTAGAATCTCCAAGAAAACGTTTTATTAGCATTAGAAATTAATGTTAACCAGAAAGTAGCACTCGTGACTAGTCAGCTGTTAAAGTTTCAGCTGTATACATCTCGTAGTTTCATTGTTGTTGCCGATTGTAGTGAACAGCTTTCATTTGTTTATAAAAATGAATAAAATTGAGTTATTTGCGGTGATCAAACACTTGTTTTTGGAATGGTTAACGCCTAACGATATGAAAGCAAACATGAATGAAGCCAGCGGAAGATCTGTTCATGTGTTTGAAAATATTTACAATAAATGAGTGAAAAAGTGGCCTCACATCCAAAAAATGAATGCTGTCCCGGACGCTCTATGGAAGTGTCTACCCCCACAAATAATTGACAAAAAACTCGATATGGTTTTAAGTGGTAGACGAATCAAGGTGCGCGATATAGGTAAGGCTTCAGGCACATCGCAATTCACAAATGCTTTAATTTTTCACGAAAATTTGGGTGCGAAAAAAAATATCGGCATGATCGGCTGCCGCATTTTCTTATATTGGAGAACAAACGCAATCCTGTGGTCAACTCAAAGCCTGTTTTGACGCTTTTACTTCGCAATCCTGTAAATTTTTCGCATTAATTCATACTTTTTAATGAAATATGGATTCATACTGCACCACAGAGGCAAATTAAAAGGTAAAAGAATGAAATTTTTAAGATAAACGGGCTCCAAAGCAGGCGAAGATGTTGAAATGGGCCGGTAAAGTCTTGGCAACGATATTTTGGAATGCATGCGGAATTATCTACATCAAATACTTCGAAAAGAGAAAAATGATAACAAGAGGGTATAATGCATCGTTTTTGGATCCGTTGATGGTATAAATCAAGAAGAGCGCCCTCGTTTGTAACAGAAAAATTTCTTCCTTCAACAAGACGATGCACGATTGCGCAACTGTTCAGAGTCGATAGCCTAAATCACAGAATTACAGTTTCAATTATTACTAAATTCACCGCAAGCACCAGATTTGGGCTCCGGTGACTCTTTCAAATTTCACAACTTCAAGAAATGGCTTCGTGGACAAAGATTTACGTGTAAGGAGGAGGTAATCGCCCAAACCAATGCCAATTTTGAGGAGACCCCAAAATTCTTCTTTTTAGACGGCTTAAAATGCGTGGAAAAATTTATACTAAGTCGTATGTGGCTGAAAGAGGGCTATAATGAAAAAGATAAAAAAATGACCCAATGTAATTTTTTATACCATTTTCTAAAGACTTATTGAACGACCCTTGTATTTTGTATTTCAAATACATTTGGAGCGGTATTTTGTATTTAATACTTCAAATACTCCTTTATTTTGCCCAGCCCTGGTGGTATACAGCAGGGGTGTCAAACTCATTCACCTTGGCGGGCCACATTAGCCAACTCATACAGCTCGAGGGCCGCATATGTATTTCAGGACCAATAACAGGAGAATTATATAAAATACAGGAATAATTTAAGAAGTCGTGCCTCGACAAGTATTGGCCAGAAAATACCGCTAGATTTTGAGGCCAAGATGATAAAATGTAGACAATTTGTGAAAGAAAGCATTTTCGGAGTAGAAGGAATGCATGTGGATAATATGGATGAAGTGCCAGGAATTTTGATATTCCAACTGCAAGAGCTGTAAGTCTTAAAGGAACAAAGGAAGTGTCGATTGCGATTGAAGAAGTCTTGGTGCCGCGGGCCGCGTGTTTGACACCCCTGGTATACAGGGTATGTGTGTCCGAGAAAGTTTTGTTTATCTCATCCATCATCTATCTATCTCCCACTCAGTTTCACTCTCGTTTGTCGGGTAGGGGTGCTCTCTTCCACCTATCATTGGAGCGGCTTCGCGACTGGAGCGCAGTGCGTCAGGTGCGTGCGTGCGTGCGTTGGCTTAGAGCGGAGGCAAGGCCGATGGGGGAAAGCGGCGTCGATCTCACCTGCCCTTGCCACGCCCCGTCATATCCGATGCTTCCGCCGACCGCGCCTATCTTCCTCCCCTGTTTGTCCCTCCTTCATTCCCCTCTCTTCCTCTGATACCCTCCTCTTATGTTAGAGAACGGTGCGTCAGCTTCAGGAATCGTCGCAGGCAGCGTCAACTTTTTTTTGCGGCGGGAAAGGCGCTGTGGTATTTTAATCTTCATGCGCGTACTCATGGACGTATCCAGGATCAAAACTAGGGGGGGGGGGGGGGGGAGGGGAACAAGCCGTGGTCGTTCAAGTTGTAACATTTTAGCAGAGAAGAGGTTGATGAAACCAAAATCTTAAGAAAATAATGGGAGCGCTTTTTTATTTTTAAGATTATTTGCTTGAGGAAAGTAATGATTTTTATTTTAGTTCCATGCCGTATACTAATATAATTTTCGTCCAATGAAAATTTGTTCAAAACTTTCGTTTTGAAATAAAGTGATTTTCGCTTCTAGGGGGGGGGGGTGCTGCTGCCCCCTCTTGCCCCTCACTGTGTACCCATATTATTACTAACAGTTCCTCGATTGAAAAATTTAGTTTAAAATTTTTCTTAGATGTATATTTTTTCTTAAGAAGAGTGTGAGGGAAGACTCCATTCCATTAACTCCATTCCACGCCCGACTCATTTTGCGCGATCTTTTCTATGGTCTTGGTCATACCCTCTATCGTGTCATGACTCAGTACCATAAATTGCTAAAATCGTGCTTCTTAGTCGCAGAGACCGGACTTGAAGCTCATAATGTTGCAGGCTAAGTATGCGAGTAATTTGAGGAGAGCAGGGAACAGTAGCGCAGATAATTAGATAATTAATCAAAGAAGGTTTTCTAAGAGTATACTAGCGATTGGAGAACCAAGAAAGATATTACCAGCAGTATGGCTCAGGCGAAGAGAGCATTCCACCAAAAGAAAGATCTCCTCAGAGCGGGAAATTTAAATTACAGGGCTCCCGCTCAACCGTGAAAACCGTGAATAAGACGTGAGTTTCGTCTACCGTGAAAATGGCCTGGAAATAGCCGTGAATTTCTTCATAAAACCTTAGAAATCTCTCAAACTTGATTGTAGGACTACGATAGACAGATTAAAAGAAAAATCGATCATGTTTCAAGGCCGAGTCACGTGCAGATAATGTCCACACATTTATCTGCACACGTATATTCGAAACGCAATTATGTATTGGTCCGTGTGCCATGACAGTACATTGACCTTAAGCCTGTGTTTGGAAGACATTAACCCTGGCAAAAAATCAGGCACACCTTCACTTCCCTGCCACCCTGCTCTCTCCATTTTCCCACTCACACCCTTCAGCCGGATCTGAATTTTGCTAACGATTGGTGACTTCATGAGAGATAGCACTTTCATTGCTGCGTTTGCATTCAAGGCATCTGTTGGGTTGGTTACATTTTTAGTTTATGTGCGGCCGATGATTGTTACGTGATCAATATTTCTGCCTAAAATGCCTTATCTACAAACCGTGCATTTGATGGCATTTAGACCGTGAAAACCTGGAAAAAACCGTGAATTTTATAATGTAGTTGGAGTGGGAACCCTGAATTAGGAGTAAGGAAGTGTATGTATCAGAACTTACATGTGGAATATGCTTCCCTACGGAAGTGAGGCATGCACAATGACAGCAGCGCAGAAATCAAGGGTCGCGGCCTTCGCAATGTGGTGCTACAGAAGAATGATGAGGATTAAATGGATCGACCGAGTTAGTAATGAGGAAGTCCTAAGAAGATTAGGAGAAAAAAGAGGCCTCTTGAAAACATTGATAAGAGGACGAAACAATCTCATAGGCATTATCTTGAGACATGATGGATTGATGAAGACAATCCTCGAGGGACAAGTAGATAGAAAGAACGGAAAAGGAAGACCTTGAATGAAATATATGGAACAGGTGAAGAAGAATGTGAGAGAGAAGAAAAAATAAATGTGTGAATAGAGTAGCTGTTAGGAGAATTGAGTGGAGAGCTGCGTCAAACCAATCTTACGGTTGTTGACCAGTGGCGATGACGATATTTTTTTCTAATATGTTGAACTCATGATTTTTCTAAAATCGACCACTCTATTTCATATCTTTTACCCTTCCTTGTTTCAGGCCTTTTCCACTTTCCCTTCTTCGATTAAAACTCATCAGGTCTTACTAGCTGGTGTGTTTTCCGTTCACGCTTTGGCTTATGATAGTTTTTGAATATGTTAAGTTTGTTCCGCGCGTCACTTATTTTAGTCTAAAAATACTCTTTTTGGGGAGTATTTAAGTTCTGTTGAATTCAAGCGGTTAGTAGGAACCCAATTACCTGGAAAATACATCTATTTAATGAAATTTAGCATGAGAATTACGTGATGGTGGCAGGAGTAACTTGATGGAATTCCTCGCTAGAGAAAATAATTCAAATTACTTTGGTTTATATAATTAAATGACCGTTTTACAGTCGGAAGAAAATGAATTCCCCAAGGCCGAGGCTAAGTCTTGAAGGGGTAGCTATAAAAATGGTTTCACCTACTGCCGAGGTTAAGGCTGTGCTACTATCGGAATAAGTCGAAGTGTAGAATTTTACTCATCTCTTGAAATATATTTCTTTGTGTGAGACTATTCTATAATAAAATAGTATAAATGGAACTGTGGGTGAACGGTTTTGACTGCAAAGATAGGCCTCGAATTTGGCATGTGGAAGAGATGATCGAGGATGAAGAAAAGAAGTACGCAAGCAAAAAAAGCATTGGCGGATAGGGGAATCAAATGGAAAGCTGAGTCATATCAGGATTGTCCACTGATGTTCATGACGATGATAAATATAGTCAACTAGTCGGGGGCAGTGGCGGATACAGAAAAAACTCAAGGGGGGGGGGGGGCGCAACATATCTTGAGTTGTCTTTACTTTTATCCTAATAAAAGTTGATCAAGTCACAGGCAAAGTATATGAAAAATTTATTTAAAGTGATTATAAACATGTAAAAGACAATGCCATCTTATGATATAAAAAGTTACAATTGTGGTTTTGCAATGTTCGGCAATACAGGCGGACCCGCAAGAGGGGGGGGGGGGCGCCCCCTGCGCCCGAGTCTTAGAGAATGGAGAAAGAGTCAACCTCACGTTATACCCGACGGCAGCACCACGTACGGCTAATATTGGTACTGCTTCCACTTTCTAATTGCCGTTTTCGCAATAAATAAGACGTTTTTGATGAAATCTTGTAATCTTTTGAATACACACTGAGGAATTGATGAAATCTTGAAGTCTACCAAAAAGGTTGACTCTTTCTGTGGCATTGTTATGATTACATAAGAAGTAATGGATTAAACCTAGTAGTCTACCAAAAAGGTTGACTCTTTCTGTAGATTTGTTATCATTACATGATGTGGAATTGATGAAAGGTAGTAGTCTACCAAAAAGGTTGACTCTTTCTGTGGCATTGTTTTGATTACATACTGAGGAATTGATGAAATCTAGTCGTCTACCAAAAAGGTTGACTCTTTCTGTGGATTAGTTTTGAATACACACTGAGGAATTGATGAAATCTTGAAGTCTACCAAAAAGGTTACTCTTTCTGTGGAGTAGTTTTGAATACACACTGAGGAATTGATGAAATCTTGTAGTCTACCAAGAAGGTTGACTCTTTCTGTGGCATTGTTATGATTACATAGTAAGTAATGGATTAAATCTAGTCGTCTACCAAAAAGGTTGACTCTTTCTGTGGATTAGTTTTGAATACACACTGAGGAATTGATGAAATCTTGAAGTCTACCAAAAAGGTTGACTCTTTCTGGGGCATTGTTATGATTACACAAGAAGTAATGGATTAAATCTAGTAGTCTACCAAAAAGGTTGACTCTTTCTGTAGATTTGTTATTATTACTTGCTGAGGAATTGATGAAATCTAGTAGTCTACCAAAAAGGTTGATTCTTTCTGCGGATTAGTTTTGAATACACACTGAAGAATTGATGAAATCTTGAAGTCTACCAAAAAGGTTGACTCTTTCTGTGGATTAGTTTTGAATGCACACTGAGGAATTGATGAAATCTTGAAGTCTACCAAAAAGGTTGACTCTTTCTGGGGCATTGTTATGATTACACAAGAAGTAATGGATTAAATCTAGTAGTCTACCAAAAAGGTTGACTCTTTCTGTAGATTTCTTATTATTACATGCTGTGGAATTGATGAAATCTAATAGTCTACGAAAAAGGTGGACTCTTTCTGTGGCATTGTTATGATTACATAAGAAGTTAATCTAGTAGTCTACTGAAAAGGTTGACTCTTTCTTTGGATTTTTTATTACATGCTGTGGAATTGATGAAAGGTAGTAGTCTACCAAAAAGGTGGACTCTTTCTGTGGCATTGTTTTGATTACATACTGAGGAATTGATGAAATCTAGTCGTCTACCAAAAAGGTTGACTCTTTCTGTGGATTAGTTTTGAATACACACTGAGGAATAGGGTGGTTTCCTTCATCAAAGAAAACGAAAGGCATTGATTGCGATTCGTTACCCACCATTAGTGTATTCATAATATACAAATTATTTTGTTTTAGAAATACCGGGTTAGACGAATGGCAATGGTCCATTTTTATCCTCATTTGAAAAGGGCCAGATTGGCGCCCATGCGATGCCACTCCACGTGACGTCACAGGGACCTAGTTTCTATACGAGGAGATAGGAGTTATACGTCGTCTGAGGTTACCATTGCATGCATGAGGCGCAGAGCTCAGGGAAACATGTCTTAACAATCACTTATTAAAACTGGCTAAGGTCGGAAAGTTTTCCTCGTTTGATAAGTTATTAATAATCCTTATTTAAGCCAAGCGCTACCAGTCAGCAGGGTACTAGGCTAGCCGCTAGCAGCCGGCGTCGTATCACCGCTAAGCCTCGCCTCAAGGTCACCTCGCAGGGCGGGAGGGGGAACCAGAAATACGTCACGCGGAGAGACTTCCCGACATTCATACTTAAGCGTCGCGTTTTCGCGCGCTTGAAAATTTTCACTTTTCATTTAATCGCGAAAAATAGATATCGTCATTTAAAAATCTAAAAGCGTGAAATACGTACTCCAGGAGTAATAATCTTTCGATTTAGGCAATAAAAAAATAATAGGAAACCACCCTATTGATGAAATCTTGAAGTCTACCAAAAAGGTTGACTCTTTCTGTGGCATTGTTATGATTACATAAGAAGAAATGGATTAAACCTAGTAGTCTACCAAAAAGGTTGACTTTTTCTGGGGCATTGTTATGATTACATAGTAAGTAATGGATTAAATCTAGTCGTCTACCAAAAAGGTTGACTCTTTCTGTGGATTAGTTTTGAATACACACTGAGGAATTGATGAAATCTAATAGTCTTCCAAAAAGGTTGACTCTTTCTGTGGCATTGTTGTGATTACATCAGAAGTAATGGATTAAATCTAGTAGTCTACCAAAAAGGTTGACCCTTTCTGTGGATTTCTTTTGATTACATGCTGTGAATCCCTCCCAGGATTCATGTTTTTTCATGGGGCCTGCTTTTCTCAGCTTTTTTTGGTTTTGTGCCGTTTTATTGGTTCGTTAAATGATTGTCTTGGAATTCGCCGGGCTAGCTGTCCCGCTCGCTTTTCGCTGATGTGAAGTCATTGGGAATCGGCTCTCTTAGGCTTTTGGAGTAGTGCATTATATTTATGTTTCATTGGTCCGATTATTATTCTTCTTTGTTTCTAGAATTTCTGCCAATTATTCCTTCGCGTATTTTAGAATTGTTGCATGCACCTCATATTTTCTGTTTAGGTTTACGTTAATTTTTTTATAATTAGTTGTTTCAGGCGTAACTTTATGGAATCTACTCGACATGATGAAAAGTAAATAAAACTTTGTTATTCCTCATAATATTTTTATGTGGAATATTTATGTAGAATAACAAAGTTTTATTTCATTCTTTTTAATTCATTTTTTTGTCGTCTTCTCATTATTTCGAATGCCTCGCACTCAGCCAGCGGATGCAATGCGGTCTCAGGATTAAATGTTACCAAATGTGCATATATCTGAGAGTATCTCTCCAAATTACCTTACCTTGCGTTAGTCTTCCTGTCCTGTGTAAAATTTACTGTCTTAAAGTCCAATTCCTGAGCTTCCTCACAATATCTCTCTTGTAGTCATGGAAAAATGTCGGTCAAGAACTTGCGTTAGTCTCCGTGTCCTTTGTAAAATTTAACTGTCTCAAAGTCCAAATCCTGAGCTTCCTTACAAAACCTCTCTTGTAGTCCTGGAAAAATTTCGGTCCAAATCGGTTTTTCCATAAATCGACTTTCAATCGAGATGGAAAGCTCGACTTTTCTGCAAAAATCGAAATTTGATCCAAAAGATCGATTAATCGAAAAAATCGACGGTTCTTTAAAAAAAATGTTTATACGAAAATATAGTTACTATTAATTCGAAAGACACTCAGAATACACATTTGAGTTGCAGAAAAAAGTGTACTTAGAATACATGCTTGAGTTTAGTGGAAAAAATTTTAAATGCACGTACAGTAGTTTTGGATTAACCGTTTGGAACCATTTGGCTTCACTAAAATTTTTAAGGGAGAGCAACTGATTTAGATGCTTTCTTGATAATCGAGGGCATACATTTCCAATCTAACCGGCCTCAAAGAAAATTCTTTCTCATTGGACGGATGACGTGATCATAATCTGGTAGTGGCGATGCTGATGCCTCGTTCAGATTACGATTGTGCCAGCAATCGTCGGAACAATCGTGCATTCACACGACGATGGTTTAAACCTGTGCTGCCCTCTGGTGCTGACATCTAAAGTGAACGAGAAATAGACGGTTAGCAAAGCTGTTGAGGTATGCAGGGTCAAGATATTACTGTGTTCAACGTGTATTTACCGAATAATTTTTCTTCCGCCCATATTCTTCCTTCCTAGGACAAATCCATAAAACAAATAGAGCGAAGAGAGCTTCACGAGCCTTTCGTCTTTCTCTTGCCGCTTCCTTTTCCGGTCTCCCAGCGCCTAACCATCGTAAAGTGGCAATGTTCGGAAATACGTGAACTATTGTCAGGACATGCATTCACACGGCTATTCGGCCAACTATCGTTAGGACGATCGCTCGGACAATCGTAATGTGAACGAGGCATGTTACCAAACGATATGTTCAATATCGAAGTTGAAGAATCGAGTTTGAATTGAAACTCGAAGATATAGGCTCGATATCGATTTCCTCTATCTTCGGCTATTGGAACTCGATTTTCAATTTTATTGGAAATAGATTTTTCGATCGCTAATCTCTTGCACGTAAGCAAATTAAAATTCGTTTATCGTCCTGTAGCGGATTTATCACATCTTTATTGCCATTAATAACTAGAATCAATATACAATAAGTCTTCTACTTACGAACTGTCTGAGAAACGAACGTTCAGAAAACTTGAAGTGTGCCCGAAATTTCAAATTTGGCGCCTTTGGGATTTTCCTACGCAAAACGGTGTGGCGTAGAGGAACTCGTTTTTTGGGCACGATCAAAACGAAGTATCAATGAAACCGTTGTGAATTCAGGAACTGTTCAGCGTTTCGCACGTTTTCCCTTCCCACGGGCAGTGAAATTTTTTGGGCTTCATCCGCGTCGCAAGATAAATTCCCCATAACTCACCATCGTGAGCTAACGAAAATTTGTATTGCAGTGTTGCATTCTGCAGGACACTTTTCGTTACCTTTTTATTATTATTTAAGTATTCTACCGATTTAGGTAGGTTTGCATGTAGCTTCACGAAGCATTCCGGCAATCTACCGTCCCTCACGGACTTCTGTCTTTAATTCAAAACAAGGCCCACCCCCTTTCATTCTATCTAAAAATCCTATCCTATTCCTTCCTCTCCTTCGTCTACCCAACATTTTACCCTCTAACTCTGCTTTCAACATTCCCTCCCCGCTAAGTACTCGCTCCAACCACAAGGTCTCCGATCGCATCTTGTTCGGATGTCGAGGACTTAGCGGGGACTTACTTTACCCGTCATGGAACGCTTTATAAGTGACGCAACGGAATAAAGAAACCAACCGAAAGTAGTTCGGGTGGGCGCAACCCTTCCGCCAACTTGCAGCAAACAAACCCGGGGGCGACAATGACACGGAGGAAGGAAAACAATGAAGAGAGCTTTGGCCGGAGGTGCGGCAAGGGTGCGGTGGCGAGGTACCGAGAGTGTGAGGGCCCTATCTCGAAGGATTACTACGGAGAGGGGAAATCGAGGAGGGGACGCAGGGACCGCGTATCTGCGTGAGGTGAAGAGGCGTATTTATGGGGAAGAGGAATACTGATAGGGAATGAGAGAAAAACGGGGTCATTTAACCCCTGCCCACAACAGAAAGAAAATAGTCGAGTATGAGAGTGAAGAGCACCAAAGATTCTTCGTTAAAACTTTCGCGGGTGCTCGTCATTGTGATTAAAAACTTTTAGGTTATGTCGCCGCGTCAATTCTTGGGTGGCCGAAAAGCGACCAGCATCGGTCGGGAAACGTTGGGGCCACCCAAGAATTGACACGGCGACATAGCCTAAAAGTTTTTAATCATAAGCACCAAAGATGATGAATGGCGTCTCCAATCGCTCACAATCACCTAACCATCATCACAGTGGCCTCGGTAGTGGCGTGGTGAAGTCCTCGCCTGCCAAACAAGAGGTCGCGGGTCCGAGTCCCGCATGGATAACTTTCGTCTATCCAGGGCATCGGCATCGTTGAGGTACAGTACAAGTCACTGCCAGAGGGTGTGGCACGGGGTGATTCCTCTCCAAGTAGGCAACATTCATCCTAGCATTAATCAGAAACGTGCTCGCTTGTCGGACACAGGTCAAGCACACAGGACAGCGAGATGCGGTCAGACCAGAAACTAGGGGAATGCAAGGACAAGGACAATCAAGGACACGAACATACCACCATGTAAAATAAAACTATAACGTAATAATAAAAGCGAAAAGTTTGCGTATTAAGTGATTCATGCATGCCAAAAAATGCAGGCATGGTTGTTTATGATCGTGTCATTGTTAACTTGTTGAAAAACCCCGATTTAGAAGGCAGATATGTGCTGTTTTCGATGGTATGGGAATTCAATAGAATAAAAAAATAAAAAAAGATAAAAAACTGAAACCTATCTACCCTCCTGACGAACTTCAACGTATGCATGAAACAGCGTTGGAGCATCGAAAATATAGAAAATATTGTCATGTAATTATGCTTTAAAACGTCATTTTAAGGGAAGTCCCGCAGAAATTTTAACGAGTAGGCCTTAATTTTGTTTTCGGCAATTATGGTATATTTGCGAAAATTACACTGGGGAAAATTGTCTCATTTGCCTCAACCAGGATTCGAGCCCGATTCCTGAGGTAAATCAATATTTTCCAATGAAATCTCCGCCCACACTACTATGGACAGAGTAATATACTTTTTATAATTTTATAATTTTGATACTTCGATAATCGAGTGAAAGTTCATTCAAATATACAGAAAACATAGAAAACACTTTGATAATGTCGAATATGATGCTTAAATCTAATATGATTTAATCTTCACCCGTTGTAATGTAACGTGATGTCAAAAGCAGAAAAATTAGTTGTTTTAGTCGCAAGAGTTGACGACTAGGCTGAGCTAGTATTAGTGGAAGGACTATATCGTTAATTCACCTTTGACCCGTTCGACAATATAGTTTCACTACTGCGTATGATTGAATTGTAACAATGAAGACGCTTCCAAATTTTATTTGTTGCTTTTCTTCGAGGCTATTGGCGTGAAACTCCGTAGTTTGTAAATCTATATTAATAAGGGCCCCGGGAAGGTTTTTACTTCATTCTGCTCTCTTTCTAATTCCACGGACGCTCTAACTTAATATTCTTTTATGCTCCCCCAGTCTCGCATTCAAATGGAGAAAGTAAGGCAAATATCCAGAGACACCACGAACTTTTCTGGTGGACTTGTCGCACACTTTGCATTTGATTTGCTTTTGACTGGAAGTTTTTTTTTCCTGAAGACCTATTTGCAGATTCATCTTCCGGATACATTTGTCGGCCTCGTTGGCGACGTGGTAAAGCCCTCGTCAGCCAACCCTGTGGTTGGGGGTTCGAATCGCCTGGGTAGGTTTCCCTCATCCAGGGCTTTCATATACTTTGATGCATGTGAGTATCTTGAGGACACTCGCATATATCAAAGTACAGGAATCATCATCACATACCGAGTTTTCCTAAATTAGGTTGATTAATAAAGAAAAAAATATTAATGTTCATGCTTTAATTAGGACATTTAGGTTAGAGTAAACGATCCAAATTGGTAATTAAAATGCTAACCGTTATTTAATGAAAAAGAGAGATGGCAATTGCCCACAACTTTATTAATAATGTATGACTCGTTTGAGAATGACCTGACGGTCGAAACCTGTCGTACATTGTACATTGATTTGTGGAAAAATAGTCGCTTCCCTTTTTCATTAAATCAGGATGTCATTCCACTACTAGTTGCCGGCCTCAGTTACTTTATTGCTCACCGTTTTTGCAATATGAATAAAAAACACTTTCTTCATCGAGAAAAATGTCTCCGAGAGTTGCGACCGAGAGTGTCTTCTTGAGTTTTGCATGGAAGTGTTGAAAAGGTCTTTTCGATTGAGGTTAGGAAATTAGCATCCATTCGCGTAGTTGATAAAACTTCGTCACTCTTCTCTCGCTCTCCCTTTACTCACACTTTTACCTTGAAAGGGGTCAAAGAAGCACGTACTCAAGAAATGAGAACCAGAACCAGGCACGATTATTTTGGTGTTAAGTATACCGGGACTATCCACGGTGATAACTTTACAGGAGGCACCCGCAATGCTCAAATTGTGCGAAAAATTTAAGGAGAAGAAATCATTCGTCTCGACCGGGATTCGAACCCGGATCCCGATTTCCGGTCGAGTGCTTTAGCCAATTAAGCTGCCGAGGCGTCATTCCTTCCGATGGATATTTGTGGATCCGGGTTTGAATCCCGGTCAAGGCGAATGATTTTTTTCTCTGTGGATTTTTCGCACAATTTGTGCATTGCGGGTGACTCCCGTAAAGTTAACACCGTGGCTATTATCTGTATACTTAAAATTAGTGAAAAGCGAATACCTCTATGTTTTCCATATCCGGACCATGCTCTCCGGCTGTGGCGCTTTGCGCACGATTTGTACTACTTGTGGCAACACATTCTCAGCAGGTCATACCTCCTTGTCCGGTGTAGTCCTCGAATTTCCACAGGGGAGAGTGACGCCTCCGTACCTTACTTGGCTGAATCACTCACTGGAAATCGGGGGATCCGGGTTCGAATCCCGGTCAAGACGAATGATTTTTTTTCTCTGTAGATTTTTCGCAGGACTATTTTGATTCAACAAGCATTTTTATAATCGATTTGACGAAGTGACTATGAAAATCCATAAAAAATTCAGACCTCCTCTTAACTTTCTCGTCCACTGGATTCCCTTTTAAAATTCTTTTGGAGTAAAACTTTTCAATAATGACAACCAATGTATCGCTAATGTGAATAGTTAGTTTCGATATGGAGACGGTACTCTCTGCTATTGAGAAGTGACTAACCCTTAGCTTGACTCCTTCCTTACTCAGTAAACTACCTTACCTCAGTAAACTCCATCCCATTCGAATTCATCGTTGGAAAAGATATCCGCGGTGCAATATATTTCCTTATTTTATCAATCACCGTAACAAAAAAGAAACACGATGTATCATTAATACCACATACATCATTAACATGCAGTCTTTTACTCATAATTCAGCGTCTCTTAGCATTCCACTCTCAGTCGAATATTTTATCAAAGAACTCCAACTACTAATGAATATATGTGAGATGATGCAATAACTTACTTTTCTTAAGTCAAAGGTCTTCAATCCGCGGCCCGCCGGCTAATTTATTGAGGCCCCAGAGGCTAAAGAAAATATTGTATCGCGAACCAAACATCGACACACTCGTCAAAAGTAAAAAACAATGTCAAAAGTCATGTCAAATGTCAAAAATAGCATTGATTGGCTGAATTTTTTTACTAATAAAGATTACCACTTTGAAATTGTTTTTTTTTTTTTTTAATTTTAATGATGTGGTGGTAAAGTGACATGGAGCATTGTGGCTCTCCGGACGATATGAAATCGATTTGTGGCCCTTGAATTAAAAAAAAGGTTGAAGACCTCTGTCTTAAGTACTTATATTCGTATAAATCCATTATAATTCTTTTATGAATTTGAGTAGTGTATCCTCAAATTAGTTGCAAGATTTGACCCGTACAAGGTGACAATCGAAAAAGCGAGTCAATAAAAACGGTGTAAAATGATGAAAGGCGGAATACTTCATCGGCAGTAACGCCCAGAGAAGTCTGGCCCTCTGTCTTTGTCAGCCAAGTTTCTTTCAGGAGTTATGTTCTTCCTTTGGATGAAATCTCGGATTTCTGCGAACAACAAAACAAATTCCTAACTTTCACCCATAGCCGGGTGAAGCCGTTGTCTAATTTTGGACTTTCTCGACTGATTCAGCAGCGGCGGACAAAGTGTTCATCCTACTCACATTTGAGCAGCTTTGACTGCAGGTATATCTTTTGAAGTTTGAATTTTTATCAGAGTTTTGAACCGTTGTTCCCTGAGGTGAATCACGGACACAAAATTCTAGTTAACTGACTGTGTTCGGTTACACGGTTGATATCAAGTAAAGTTTGCTTGATAGAGCTACAGCATTATATAGCTGAAATATACGCAATGCAATAATGTGACGTTCTTCAGCCTTTCTTTTCCCTTTAACAGTTGTGTTAGGTAAATACGGTAAAGGATTTTAACTTAATTGAAAAACTGAACAGCAACTAAATTTACCTATTAAGAGGGGCAATTGAATTATTACCTGTGAATGTTAAAATTCTAGTTAACTGCCAGTGTGTCCTGTCTTTAATTAAAGTAAAGGCTTATCTTAATTGAAGTTTGCTAGACAGAGCTACATCATTATACAGCTGAAATACAGGCAATACAATTATTTTATATTACTCAGCCTTTGTTATTCCTTTAAAATTCGTAATAGGTAATTAGGTAAAATTCGTAAGGGAAATGCTTATAACTTGGTTGAAAAACTGATTGGCAACTAGATTTACTTATTATATATAACTATGCGTTATGGAATTTTTATCTTGAAGAGGCCATCTACAATCTCATATTTTAGCTATTGATATTTTTTTTACATAAAATATTCAGATGTCAATATATTTTTTTTAAAATTTCAATTGTTTGATACCTTTTACGTTTTATGTTTACGAAAAGCTTAATGCGACCGTGTACAAGATCATATAACTCACTCACTTATAAGACTACACAATAAAAATATCTTTTCCATACAAATTCTTAATTGGCGTTAACTTCGAAATGTGTTTTAGGTGCTGACTAATGCTAAGGTGTATTATTTTATCATCCGCCTCAGAAAAATAATCAGCTGTGTGCTGCCGCTGATTCAAGCGCTGCGAATAAAATTTTCTTATTTTGAATAGCTGGTAAAGAGAGATGTATTCTATTTGCCTTCTTGGCGGAAAGGTTACTTTCATTTCGATTTTTATTTTCATATCCTTTCAGCTTAAATTAAATATGCAGCTGAGATGCGATTCAAATAAAGTGAAACAGGACGGACTAGTTGTAACTACGCAGCGTAAACAGCTGGATCATAAAAGTGATACTTTGAATGTTTGTGAAAACTCTTTTCCCATCTAATTTCACTTCACTTTCGCCCATTTCAGTCTGAGATATATTTCGTCACAGATTGAAATAATCTCTTTCCAAGCTTTTAGTTCCATTCTGTGTTCAGAATAATATACCTTCTAGCCCTTAGTATAGAGCTAATATTCTCTGAGATGATAATTTGAGGAGAGAGGATTGGGTTATGTTTCCAAGTTACTCTAATTATATTTAGATTTTCCTCAGTTAAATGTTTAGTCTGGCTCAATTAAACTTTTTCTGATGGAACATATTGCTCAGCTCTCTTCTCTTGAACCAAGTTAAAAGAGTCTAACATCTTCATCGCTCTTCTTTAGAATTATCTATGTAAGAAGTGATAGGGATTGCTGCCAATAATCCTGTGAAAGGTCATTTCACAGTCGATTGAGTAGCTCAAGCTTGAGAATTTATGCTGCGTAATGCGAGGTTTCCTAAATGGTACTTAGTTAAAGGTATTACATTTTGTTAAATAAATAGATTATGGAAAGTTAAAAGCTTTTAGACTATTTTTCATGAAGTAGATACATATTCGGAAATGTTTTTTTTCTTCATTTATTTCGATTTCATTTTCAGATTTTATTTTTAACCAATGATTTGCGGAATTTATTTTCCTCTGAGCCATGTTAAAATCTATATAGGACGTGAGAAGTCCCTCAGATATATTCAATATTAATGTCACTCAGTGGTTTGCCACCCATAGAAATCTGTGGACCACTCAGCCTGAATTTACATTACCTACTGACCACCTCGGGGAGCGTGGTAGCCTAACATACTAGTTGGTAGAGCCTTTTGCTGCTGACCAGAGGGTGAAGCCCTTCGACACCTCAAACCAAAATTCCTTCTAATGAGTGTTTGGCCCCGGGAAAGGAACCCCTCTCTACTCTGTATGTGTGACATTCACACGCCTATGGCTAAGTCTGGGGTGAGCTCTACCCTAACTTATTTAAACCAACCTTCGGGTTGAATAACCGAGTGAGTAAGAATGTAAAACTCTCACCCTCACCCATGTAAAACCAACTTTCTGGCATTGTTATTCGTGCACGTGTAATTCTTATATTTTTTGAGCACCCCGATGTAGAATGGCCAATATTTGCTGTATTCGATGCTACGGGTATAGATAAAAATAAAATAAAAAATCACGGAGAGCCTGCCAACCCCCGCCGTACCCCCTATCATTTTTATTATGTCAAGAATCACCATTTACTCTACCCCTTTTACGCGACCATGCTCGAAGATGAATGAAGATACACGACATTTTTAAATTTTCACAGATTTTTTTAAGTACAAATACCTAAATTTAGGAAGGTTGTGTATCTTCATTCAGCCTGAATTTTCACCAAGTGAAAGCCGAATCAATCGATTTCATGATCGAGGGTGATTTTATTAGATAGTTTTTGTACTCATTGTACCACATCTCCCTCAACACTCATCGTTTCAAGATTTTAATATAGTGTATACCTTATAACGAATACTGAGTACTTGCGCTTAAGAACCATTGCTGAATCTAAACTCTCAATGTTATTTATTCTTCAGTGGCCGTTGTGTTTCCATTTGTTAATTATATGATTGGAGGTTTTTAGATTTAAGTGAGGCAAAAGGAACACAACTTTAACGAAGCGAGCGTACATGTTCAAAAATCTGCTCTAATAATGTTCATTCTCCCTTAAATAAGATAATGTACCTGAGAGCAAAATATAATGATATTCACCTAAACATGAAACTCTCACCAGTATGGCTCTCTCCTTCTATTTGATTTTTACTTTCTCTTTCTAATGCAATAGGAGTTCATCCATGTTTAGTTGTATTATGAATTAAATCAGGAATAAATGACTGAATTGGACAATTGAAGTTTTGCCTCAATTGTTAAGGATGGAGAAGAGATTTCTTGGAGTTATTTTGAAGTAGAGATTTAGACGTATAATTGTGATGACGAGATTTTTGAAAAAAAAGAAGCACTAGAACAAGCTTTGGAGACATACTGTGCCACTTTGTAACCGTTTTGATCTATTTTTTATCTTAATTTAATGCAAACTAAGAAATTATATTTGTTAAGTGGATTTTAGAGTTTTATTTTCGATCGTTGGCTACTTTGGGAAATACGTGCATGCAATACCGTTTTATGGTTATACGCACACCTAACGCTTCATGTTACCGATTGTATACATTGTATGTACTTGCATTAGTTATATCGTAAGTTTCCAAGTTCCGGATGGAAATTTCTTTTCAGCTAATTTTTTATTGGTTCAAATATCGTGAGAATGGTAATTCTCTTCTCGCTGGCTGAACGAATCCATATGGATGGTCCATAATATTGGCTGCGAGGTTCGCCAGAAGCTCTTTACAGCTTTATAAATTTATACATCCCAGTTTCGTGATAGTGCTGTAATTTTCGATCATTTCCCGCAATTACTATCATGTAAATATAGCGTAGCCTTCGGTGAAAAATTTGCCTTGACCTAAGATTCAGGGTCGACAGATCGGAAGTGTGCCAAGTTCTGAGCTATTTCGCCATTCTCCGTTGGAGAAAAAGTGGATTGCTTTATGCTAAAATAGTCATGATTGCTCTACATATCAAGGTTATTATCACGAGCATTTGAATAATTCAAAATTATGCGATTCTAATTTTGTGTCTATATATTTTACTCGATATTAAATTCTTATAATTGAAATACCCTTCTCATGTCATAGTGTGTGAGGTTGTAGAAATTGAATGGTTTTTTTGGGAGATCCCTTAGCATTCCCTCAGAAAATGATCATGAAGGCATTTATATTTTCAATTGATCATAAAGGTTATCTAATTATTCTCCATGCGGATAAATATTAGGTAGCATGCCTTGTGCAACTTCATAGTGAATATTTCACTTATACTTGTGGACACTTTGTTGACATATCCTAAAATATGAGTATCTTCCTTTGCATAACTTAAAAAATCTTCGCGCAAGATATTTTTAAGACGTTGCTGGATACATACCCTAGATGTTCAGGACTTACGTATCACCACCATCATACGCCAGCTATCCTAAAATTGGTTTGACGCAGCTCTCCATTCTTCTCTCCTATCCGCTAGCTTTTTCATAGCGACTTATTTCTTCTCTTTTAGATCCTTTGTAACCTGTCCTGTGAAATTCATTCGGAGCCGTCCCCTACCCTTATTCCCTTCCACCTATCCTTTTACGATTGTTTTCATCAGGCCATCATGTTTCATCATGGCCAACTAAGTTGTTTCGTCTTCTCCTCAAAGTTTTTACTAGAGTTCTTTTTCACTCACTCTTCTAAGCACTCAAGATCACGTATTACAAGAAGTAAAAGCTTTTTGTGATGTTCTTTCGGATACTTTTGTGATGTTTTTTTCGGATAAGTTGTTTCGTCTTCTCCTTAACGTTTTTACTAGAGTTCTTTTTCACTCACTCTTCTAAGCACACAAGATCACGTATTACAAGAAGTAAAAGCTTTTTGTGATGTTTTTTCGTATACTTTTTCTTAGGGAATGCGGAAAAAACTATCCTCATTCCCTAAGAAAAAGTGACCAGCAACGGCCACGAAACGTCGGGCAACAAACCGAAGAAGTACGCGGGCAGACCCGAAAAAAACATCACCAACATCACATAAGGACCTGCGAGAGCTTAAACGAGGAGACATGATATAAAAATGAAAATAAAATTTTAAATTCATGGTATTTTTGAACTGAACAAATGGTAAAAATCTTGGTACCATGACAGAGTTACATAAATTGCTACCTGTTTCAATTTCCTAATTTATGGGAAAATAAACCTCATATGTTCAGCTCTTACTATCCTTATAGTCTAGGTGGGACAAAAACTGCAAAGCGAAAAAATTTCAGCTCTTGCCAACGTTTGAGATATTTTGAATACTAATTAATGAGCTAAGTGTCTCAAGATTTTGAACACATGTTCGCAGCCATATGTTATTTTTAATTTTTTTTCTGAACCCGCTGGCGTAGTTTGAATATCTTTATACTGGGTGAAATATCAACGGCGTTACGGTTGTTAAAATGAAAGCGGAATATCAATGGGGTGAAGTGTGTCCATTATTCGCTACTTGGTGGCGTGAAAAAGCTGTGCATAGCGATATCAAAATCACTTCGAGTTCAAGGCTAATTTTTCCTCTGCAAACCCGTCAAGGTCGTATTCGCATAATTCTTTTACACTTTTGCACAAAAAAATGAAACTTGTCCTCCAGGATAATGAGTTATACTCTATATGGGTTCGAATAGGCTCTACCGAATTTAGTGAAAGTTTTACTGACAATGAGAAAATCTTGGATGGATATTCAAGCATTTTATTGGCGTGGAAAGCTGGTGTGAGGTCAAGTGCGCTCCTTGAAACCTCTCCAAATGGAGTCATTAGCTATTACATATATTATTTACTTCTTACCTTCGTATGCATGAAAATGTTTATCTTTCTGCTTAATAAATGATGAATGATTTCGATCGATTTCGCGGAGCAGAAAGGTTTCATTTCGTTCCGCTAACTATTCGCTTCAATAGAAAATAGGTGCCTTTTATCCAAGCCTTAATTTAGAATTTTGCCCCATCATCAAGGTTATTTCTCATATAATACATCCACTTAAGGTCGGGATTACTAGTACGGAAACGAAATTAACCAATTACTCAATCGTAAAACTCATATTTTTTCATTGCAAAATTCTGCGCATAAATTTTCGTTGGAATAAAGTTTACAACCCCTAACAAAAATGAGGTCCTCTTAGGTGATTCCACGGGTAATGCCTTCAGTTACCTCTAAATTAAATCCTTGAAGTACGAAGTGACCCCGGAAAGTAACTGGCACTTCTACTTTAAATATATGAATTCGTACGCTTTTGGATTAGTATGGGGTGAGCTCTACGCTCACCTATTAAGACCAACCAATGGGTTGAATCTCAGAGTGAATGAATTAGTATAGGAGCAAGGAATATGGCAGCATACACAGATAAGTTGGGCTCAGCTTTACACCGCCAAATGGAGAGCTACGTTTACCTTTATTTTTTAATTTTCGCGTCCACCGCATTTTTAAATTTTGGTCCATCATGTAGCGCGGGGAAAATAACGATCGCACAGATACTCGTCGGGTAAAAAGAGAGCCGAAATTGTTATGGATAGAGGGAAGGGTCTGCTACAAAATATGTGGAAACAGGGTATACATGCCATCAACTAGCTATTGCCGGCCTCGGTGGCGGCGGGGTAACGTCCTCGCCTGCCAAACAATACTTGTAGGTCGCGGTTTCGAGTCCCGCCGAGTTGTTCCTGTATGTTGACTTTTTAAAGTTCTTGAATACCCCGATGGAAAATGGCCATCATGAGCTGTATTCGGTGGTTCGAGAATTAAAAAAAAAGAAAATGATACTTGTAAGTTTACACCCTATCGCATGAAAGGTTGTGCTTTTTAAATAATGAACGAAATCGTTGATGTTTTAATAAGTCAATTATTTAATGAGTTAAAAAATAATACAAAGATGAACCAGGTGGGGATCATCATCGTCACTGGTCAACAATCCTAAGATTGGTAAGACTCAGCTCTCCACTCAGTTCTCCTATCAGCTAATCATTTCACACCTACGAATTTCTTCTCTTTCACATGCTTCTTTACCCATTCCATATATTTCATTTTTTGGCCTTCATTTTCCGTTCGTGCCTTCCACTTGTCCCTCAACGATGGTCTTAATCAGGTCATTATGTCTCAATATATTTCTTATAAGGTTGTTCCGTCTTCTTATCAATGTTTTCATAAGGCCTCTCTTCTCTCTTACTCTTCTTAGGACTTCCTCATTACTAACTCGGTCGATCCATTTGATCCTCATCATTCTTCTGTAGCGTCACATTTCGAAGCCCTCTACCCTTGATTTATCCGCTTCTTTCATTGTCCAATGCCTCACTTCCTTAGAGTTGGAAGTGTTCATAGAAATTCCATTTTATGATGGTTTCAATGTAAGCCTCAGCTTTCAGTTGCTGCGTCGCCAAGTCTGGTGCTATCATTGCATTTACTTTTCGCGTTTAGAAGTGCATCATGTTGCGCGAAGAAAGTGACGATCCCACACGTTTTCGCCGGGCACAATGAGATCCGAAATGGTTCCCACAAGAAGGGACGTTCTGCGGCAAAATGAACGTGAACGCGTCCGACAAAAACGCTTCACTGCCATAAAAAGGTATCTTAAGGTTAGCACCCTTTTATGGTTAAGTCTGGAGAGTTTTTTCTCTTTTTATGAAAAAGAAAAAAAATTACTAAACGAGCGAAAAGTTAGGAGAAAATATCTTCAGTTTAAGATACTTTCTTTTAAGGTGGTTTCAATAGCTGCCTCGGTTATCGCTTACGGGATTGCCAAATCGATTGCTCTTGTTGAATTTACTTTTTGCGTTACTTGCGCTCATAAAATGCTCTCAGCAAACATTTTTCATGCTAAAAAATTGTAGCTGCAGGTTGACCCCGAGTGAAGATAAGGTCCGGAGAGTTTATGCTATTGAAATGATAAACAAAACCATTAAATTTTTATGCTAATGAGTCATTGAACGAGAAAAAAAATGCGGCAAAAATCAGTTGAAGCAATTGCAGAAATGCCTTTCAAGATTATTGCAAAGTTAGGCTTGGCTTTCGGTTATCTTATATTTCCAAGTGTACAATCTAGTTCTCATTTTACGCTTACTTTTGGCGTCCAGAAGAGCGTCGTGTTGCATGGAGAAAGTAACTATCACACATCTCTTCGCCGGGCACAGAGAAAGCCGAAATGGTCCCAAGTAGAGGATAGGGTCTGCAACAATATATCGAATGAAAGAACTTCTTCATGCCAAAAAACTGTACCTGTAAGTTGATTTCCTTTTGGACCTAAGGCTAGAAGGCTGTGATCTTTAAATATCAAGCGAAAACAAAGTCATTATTAAACGCATTAAATAAGGCGAAAATATATTTAGTTAGAGGCGTTTTCTTTTAAGATGGTTACAGCGTTGCCCTTAGATTTCGGTTACTGCACTGCCAAGTCGAGATCTCTTGTAATGTTTACTTTTTGCGTTACGGACCTGCAACAAAATTTATCTAGGTACTTACTACAGCACTTTTTCATGATAAATAATGATGCCTTAAGGTTGAAACCAAAGTCTGGAGAGCTTTTACTCTTAATATAATTAATGAAAACGCTGACATTTATAAACAATTATTTATTTAACGAGCATAAAAAAGAACAAAAATATCTCAGGTGGAGAATATCCTTTTGAAATGATTGCAGTGTTAGCATCAGCTTTCAATTACTGTCCCGCCAATTATTGTGCTTTTGTTGCATTTAATTTTGGCGTCTAGAAGTGCATTATGTAGCTCGGAGAAAGAGACGATTCCACATGTCTTGCAGGCACCAAAGCCTGGAGTGGTTGTTATCTTAATATAAAAAATAAAAACACTGAATCTTATCTTCTATATTATTTCTACTGTATAGATACCTTTTTCTCAACTTATACGCAACCAAACTCTACAAATGAGGTACCAAAATGCACAGAATTTATCAGAGAACATGCGACGGCATATCTTACTTCCTAAATATTGCTATTGTTTTCTAAAATTGGTTTTTAAATAAATAAAAAAAAACAAAAATAACAAAAAAAAACGGTAAATATTCCTGACGTTAACGGCGCACAAACTGATACATTATGTTCATTTGCAACAATATCTCGCATTCTTTAAATGACTTTTATCAAAATGCGGCTGATTCCACATTCAAGTCTCCTGTTGATACGTAAGTGTGAGTCATAATGAGCGTTTAACAGAGGATAGTGTAATTACTTCCAATGTTGTGTTTAAAGAGGTCCTCTGACCTCAATTTGTACATGAACATTCCAATTAAATTTGTACATAAGACCCTGCCTTTTTTTCTACATTTTAAAATTAGAAACGCGCCTATCCCTCGGTGGACCTGCATTGAAAAGAGCAGGGGAAGCCCACTGGGAGCGGGCGCAGCACGCTCGTACAAATTAATTACTTAACGATTTATAGAAAAACAAAAAAAGTCTCGGGTGGAGAACGTTCTTCTAAGGTGGTTTCAGAGTTAGCATCAGTTTTCCATTACTATCCCGCCAAGTATGTTGCTTTTGTTGCATTTACTTTTAGCGTCCAGGAGTGCATCATGTAGCACGGAGAAAGTATCGATCCCACAGATCTTCGGCGTGCACAAAGAAAACCGAAATGGTTCCAAGCAGAGGGGAGGGTCTGGCGATGGGAGGAGTGTTGAGCGCGTGTCTCTCCACTTGGCATTGGCACTTGGGAGGAGTCTCTCTTGTTGGCGGTGCAGTCGCTTTGGCGGAGGAGGAAATCTCGCGGGAGGGAGGCATTGAAAGTGGGGAAAGGAATGCGAATGAATTGTAGAGGGGGAAAGTGTTGCAGACGGCGGCAGGCGTCGGCCGTCCGGCCGCGTGCCCCAGGTATGCTGCTGTTCGTCGATCAAGGTGGCCACGAATCAGGAGAGCCTGGAAAGTCAGGGAATTTCACTGTGTCGTATAAGTCGTGGGATGTCTGTGAGGACGATACAACACCTGGAAAAACCATATTCGGTGTACAAGACAATTCTCATCATTATTTAACTAATAACTTCAGGCTTTACTTTGTGAAACCTCTCCATATTGGAATTAAGCAAAGTTTTATTTCCTTAATTCTCATCATTATTATCGATTCTTAAGATAAATTGAGTTTTTTTTCTCTTGACCTCTATGTTTAACGTTGATTCAGTGTCTTGGAGAATAATCTTGAAAGATTTTAGATGCAAATTTTTGTCAACGTTTCCTTATATGTATTTATACACCATCATCAGGGCAATGAGTGAATATGAGTACATAGTTTTGATATATATATTGCGTCAAAATTCTGGGTTCTTCTTTTTTATTAATTTAAAACTTAATGCTTTTTGTTTTATTAGTTTAAAAAACATTTTTATAACCTTTTTGTATTAAAATTATATTCTAATATTCATTCATAGTCCTGATGAAGGTGTATTAATATACCGAAAGTTTTCAAAAAATTTTTATTCTTCAAGACCTATACTCCAAGACACTGGAACAACATTCTTAAGATAGTTAATTTTTTATTACCATTCATACGAAAGGTGTAATTCAGTGAGGTAGTCCTCAAGAAAGAAGACATTATCATTGTTGCTTAACGATTTTTTCAATGACAAGCTCTTAGATGGATCACTTGTGTTCGCGCATTTACTCCTAAGTGTAAAAAAATTGACTTACTCTCATAGGTTAAATTTTTACGCTAATGAGCATTTGAAAACATTTACCGAGACAGCGTATTGTGAGGACCTTAGCTGACTAGAATATATTCGCGTACAGTGCTGGTTGAGATTCTTCATCAGAAAGCCTGGATACCCAGGAAAACCCGTTTTCATGGTGACTTCGAAGTGCATCCATATAATTTTTGTGTTGTATTAGCTCAGTAACAAAGGAGTTACGATCCCACGTTAATGGACAAAAAATGCTTAAAATTGTCTTTCCTACCATCTTCTGAAGTATCGCCAATTCTTGCCTCTGGGAATTTATTTCCCTTATTGAAAAATTACTTTGTTGTGCAGCTTTTAAAACGGTATATCATTTCCTCCAACAAAGGCTGTGATTTCATTTTCCGTTGAGCACGTAAATGAAGGAACAGTGACTCTATAGCGAGGGAACAATTCACCTAGACGACAGCCTTGAGCGGGTCTGATTTACAGTTAATCACGTCTGGCGGCGTCACGCACTGAAATGACTATACGGAAACTGAACTGAGGGAGATGTTAGCCGCGCGGTGTGCATGCTTTCAAATTCCTCAAGTCTGTCGGAGGTTAAGACACGCATTAGTCTTACGCTTAAGAATGCCAAGCAATAAAAATTCCTCTATGTGCGGGTTGATTTAAAATCCCCACAGAAATTCATTTGCCTCGTGGGAGACTTGTCTGTTCCATGGTTTCAGACTCTATTATCTGGATGTTGTTTTGCTCCAATGAAATAGTAGTGTGGTTTTCTTTCACGAATTATTTTTCTTGGTTGTAAATGTGTATGCTCCAACATATATCGCCGTGTTAACTGATGATCACTCCGAAATGTCGAAACGAATCACAAATTCTCCACAGTCTCTTTAGTTCTTATTACCATTCTGCGAGAATGGTGTGGTTCACTATGACCCTAAATTTCAATTTATTATAAGGAGTAAAAACTCTTCTCGGGATACCGCACGGGTAAGACTATATAAGAGCGCCAACGTTTCTGTGGCCGTGGGAATGGGGTGCGAGACGGTACCCGAAACGTCGCGACGTTTCGGGTACGCGTCGGCGCTCTTTTATATTCTTACTCGTGCGGTATCCCGAGAAGAGTTTTTACATGTTGTTCGACGGGAAAGAGTAAAATCATACAATATTATAAGGATTCGGATGATGGATCATTAACATAAGTTACGGAGAAAAATTCTTGCTCGTGTAGGCTTTATCTCTTGAGATTACAATTAAAAAAAAGGAACGCGAAAGTTTCCACCCACTTTTTATGAGTTAGTGACGTCATGTGAGGCCTGATTCATCAGCTCGTTCATGGAAAACCGATAGTTGAGGGAAGGAATCGCTCCCAAGAGTGTAAACAACAAGGTACCACGCGAAAGTGATGCACAAGGCCGTGGAGCTGATGAAAAGCGGTTGGTTATCCGCTTGGCTGGAGCTCTTGACGTCATCAAATTATCTACGGAAGGGTTTCGATAGTCCATTTTTTGCCGCGAATGGCTCGAGAAGTTGGTGGAAGATCGAAAAACAAAAAAATAGTCTCTTTATTTTTGCAAATCTATAACAAAATAAAATAAAATGGCGAACGAGCCCCATTCCAGGGGGCTTGATGCTACAATCTCAGGACTCGCTTTTCTATTCTCGTTCCTTGTGGATTTTTTATCTTACCATGTGTGTAAATTGAATTGGCGTTAGTATGGCTTATCAATGATGTTTTATGCCGGAAATATATCACTTTAGCTAAATATTTTGGGTATTTATGCGGGCAAATCACCGCAATTTATTTATATGCTGATAGTAATGACTTACTGGATGACACTTACCAACACCAAAGATGTTTGGGGCTAAAAAATAGTTTATTGCGAAGCATTTTGTCTTTTTGTCAACACGAAAATCATCTTAAAAATTTGTGATTAGCTTTTCTTTACAAGATAAAACATAAATGGGTATTAATACAGGTGAGGCTATGCATGAGGTGATTTCAAAATTACAAAATTTCGAAATACTAAGAGGCTTATTTTGGTTATTTCAATACACCCAGAATTAAAACACGATAAAAAATTGGCTTTATTAGACGGTATTTAGAGGTCTGCCATCGGCTTCAAATTATGAAAATTTGCTATATTTCCGGGGAAAAACACGTTTGTTTACCTAACGTGTGTGACGCTAGTTTGGGTGAGCTATCCTCTTCTAACATGATTGTACTGTTTTTCAGCCGTTGTATCACCCTGATTACATCTTCTTCCAATCCACCATGTTCTAGATATGGTGTGGTATTTTGAGAGGCGACCGACAGCTGAGGTCATTTGCGCCATGAAGTAAGGGTATGGAAGGAAGGGTGGCGAGAAATCCGGCGTCGGCATTAGCCTGCTCTTAAAGAAAGGCGCCACCTGTAGGATGGAGTGTTGCGCTTGATACGTCATCCACTCAACGTTCAAGCAGGGATGGGGCAGTCTCTGAAAATTCTCGGCCACCGTTGGTGTTTGAACCTGAGCCGACGGGAAATGAAGTCAATACTTTAGCCACCACACCAACGCAATCCCCACCGTGATATTCTTCGGCGTACAGTTCCCTGCATGCCGTCCTTTCTTCGCCTATTCTTCTACATACCTCTTCGTTTCTCACACAATACGTCCATTTTATAATTTTATCTTCAGTATCCTCCTTCAATTATTGCAGTAGTTGTCTAGTGAAATCGGGAAATCGGCTAGGCTATGGTGGCTAGCTTCCCATCCAGACGGTCTAATCCCGGCGATGGCTGAGATTTCTCAGAAGCTGCCCGACCCCTACCTAGGCGCTTTGTGGAGGGCACTTCAAGTACAGCATTCCGTCCATCGGATGGGATGTTAAGCCGTGGTCCGCTCGGTGCTTTTAGTTAAGAGTAGGCTAATGCCGACGCCGGGTTTCTCTCCACATCTCCCTCCCTATTCTTCCCTCCTGGCGCAAATGACTTTAGCTGTCGGTCGCCTTCCTCTAAATGGGCAATTGCATTGGTGACGGAATTACCTTTAGAGAAAATTATGCAACAGGATATTTCGATTGATTTGTAAAATACAAAAAAATTGTAAAACTTTTAACTGTGCATGATCAAAAACATTTATGAAGGTGATTTTCATGTACATAAACAAAATTAATTACCGAAATACCTTCTAAACAAGCCCATAATTAAAACGTGACGGAATTACTGCGAGGTCAACCTCCCAAGTGTAATGATTTTAAACATCTTCGAAGCTCTGTTAATCGAAGTATAGTTTGAAAACTTTTAGCAAGGCTGTGAATAATATTTCAAACATTGATTTCTTGAAATTCAATCAATTAGCTGTTGATTTATAAAGATAAAATATTTCCAGCCTAAATTTTAATTTGTGAGAGAAAGTTGACATTTTCATGGGAATGCCCAAATACTACACATACCTAGTAAAATCAAAATTGCGACGTGTTCTTTTCTTCTAGTGACCACGAAACGAGCCTGTTGGGGATCAGTCGGTGACCGCATGACGGATTTGAGGGCCGCGGCCTACTTTATTTTTGATCGGAATTCGATTGGATGGAAGGGAGTCAAAAAGAATTTTCCCTCTCAGAAAGTATCCTCCCTCTCCTCCTCTGGCTCACTCGCTTTTTTTTGCTGGAACCAAGGCCAGTGAGCCGAACTCTTGTGTGACCGGAATAATGATGTGTGATCAAATGGAGCATAGGATAATGATTTGAGTAAATTAACGCGTGCCGGGAATGCCTAGCGGGAGCAATGAGAAAGAATTAGGAGCAGTTCAGGCTAAGGTATTTTTACCCCTCACTCGACGTTTTAACTCGGAGGTTGGTTTGGGTAAGGTGATGATAGAGCTCGCCCCGGACTAAGCCATAGGCGTGCGATGGTAACATACTGAGGAGGTTGGTGCGAAAATCGAACTATATGCCCTTATGAACTCAGCTGAAGTTCGACATATTGAAAAAAGTGAGTTGCACTTTTCCAAGATTATTTTAATGCGATCACGACGCCTTTCGGCTCACAAAACCATCATCTGGTACGAATGTATTTATGTGATATATGTCTGTGTATTTTAAAATAAATACAGAGATCATTCATAAGCCTTTGTTCGAAAAGATATTTTTATCAATCACTAGAGGGTTGAAACTTTGTTGGACCTGTTGAGCATACTGGAGATAATGACGATGGCTAGAAAACATTTTCCCAAAGTTAAATACTATTGACACATAATCACCCTTTTATGTGCCTCACAGTCGATTTTATGATTTTAATATAGCCATGTGAGGCGGTGAGGGACTTTGCAGATTTAGTGGGTTGAACTGAGTAGGTTTTTTTAGTTTTACCTGCGTTATTCAAATCGAAAATAGCGCATGTGAAACAAAATAAATTGGAAAATATTTCGAAAAACATTCAAATGGAACTCGGTTATTCACCTTACTCAATGGCCGAGTATTTGTTAAAATATAGGCTAGTCAAAATAGGAATATTTAATTAGGTTGTTCAAGGAAAAAGACGGGAAGCTAAGTTTCCGTTCCGTTTGTTAAATGCCATAATAATCTTTCCCTAATGATATCAGAAGGAATTAAATAAACTCTCATTGATCTTCGAGTAGCAGGAAGAGTGTTTCTCCTGGTAAACGGTGGGATATATGCCACGAAGAGAAATTAAGTTGAGTGCACTTGGAAAGCTATCTTTGGCGTTGTTTGTTTTGAAAACTTTCACTGGGAAGGTAATTGCGCTGCCTTACTCGTAAGAAATTGTGTGGTAGCCTTTGCTGCTAAGTGTAATTACTGAGGACTACTTTTGGAATCGTAATTCCCTTTACTTATCCAGTGCGTAATCAGTATTCGTCGAGTAATATTCAGTTAATGTGGGCGATTCGATTGACGTAACCTCGGAAGAAGCTAAGCTGGGGGATATACATTCATGTGATAATAATACGTAATTACGTAAAACTGCGTAATGAATATGACTCTTTAAAAATTTTGTGTCTTTAAAAATAAACTATTGCCCTTTGTTAAATTCAAATCATTAAAAAATTTTCACCTAATTATTTCTTTTAATCTAATAAATTGCGTTCTTTGTTATTATGTTCTGAGTAGTGGTGAAATTCAGAAAAGTGGCCTTCCTTGATTTTTATTTTCCAAAGGTAATATTTTTTCTTATTAACTTCGTTTTTGAAAATAGATGCCTATATCTCTGAATGATCTGGAATCCTGCCAAAATAGCTCCTCTATGTGGAATATTTTTCAATAACCAAATATAACCGTTATACGATGTTAAACAATACACAGAATCTGCATAAGAGTAACTAGTCATTAGTACACTTTCACTCTGTGAAATATCTCTAAGGTTGGTTTGGGTATGAGAATTTAAAACTCCCTCCAATAAAAATAATTCACGTGGAGACAATGTTAAATTTCACATTTTAAGGTTACGAGGGCCAGTTATTTTCCTCGGGCCCCCTGCTTGCTTGCTTGCAGTTTGTGGTGTCCGAATTCTTCACTCGAGATTTGAACCAGGAACTCTTCGATCAGTTGCCCAACGACACCACGCTCCCTTTAATAGTTTATAACTATATGATATAAAAATAATGATTTATTTATTTTCAATGATATTTGTCGCTCAAACTGGTGACAGCAAAATAGAGGGACGTGCCTTCATTTCGGTTGTTAGAGTTCAAATTTCGGAAGCGGTCTCTAGACCATGGTATGTATTGCCTTAGACTCTATAGGATATGAAAAAGTAATGCTACAAGTGAGGTATCAATAGTTGTCCTAGTATATTTTGCTCTATTTATTGTAAGGTGGTCTTCAAGGTCATGAGAGCAGAATTGAGTCAAATTACAAAACTGTGTTCCATAAAAATAAACGCAGTAATTGGTACAAAGGTACTGGTACATTGAATTAAAATCATAACAAATTTTCAAATTTTTCTCGAGGAAAAAACCAGTTCTTGGAAATTTTAAACAATTATTTGAGAATTTACTTTTTTTAAATTTCAGCGGACAGTAAATTAAATATCTTTGCCCCCATTTAGAGTAAGCAACGTTAAGATAAAGTTAATCTTGGTCTGATAAATAAATTGTTTGACTCATTCCTTAATTAATTATATTTACATTTATCAGATACACTCGGCATATTGCCACTTCTGGCGTAAAACAATTTTTAAGGCTTTAAGTAAATACATACAAATGCCTTATTGCTTAAAATTTGAGGGCAACGGACAACGGAAATGAAAGTTCATAGAAATTTTCGTAATATTCATGAGAACTAGGAAATTAATCAATGCCAAGGATCAGTGTATGATTGAGAGCATTCGTCTCGAGTAAAGTTATTGAATTGAGCCACCAGAAAATTACAAAAATGTATGCCATAAAAATAAACTCAGTAACTGTGAAGTACTTTTGATTACAACGAAATACCATCGAAATAAATTTTCAATTTTTTCTTGAGAAAAAAATCCATCCAGTATGGAATAGAGATAAATAATTTTGACCTGCTCCTTTGGAATATTCTCAGTGCGGCATTACTCAGGATCAGGACAGTTAACACAGTAATTTTGTCTCACTCACTCACTTAGTGTTTTGGCTAGGGATGGACGAATCCAGGATTTTTTACGGATACGGATCGGATCCTTGATTTTCGGAGCCGGATCTTTCGGATCGGATATTTTCGGATACAAATCCATTTTCAAATTCCTGACGCTGAGATTCCTCCGATGATTGTTCAATTTCTTGGGAAGGGTCCGACCATCCCTAGTTTTGACCCAAAAGTTAGTTTGTAGGTGAGGGTAAAACTAACTCCAGATTCAGCCACGGGCGAGTGAATTTCACACATTCAGGTTAGGGATCCTGTTCTTTTCTCTGGGCCACATCTCACTTCGAGGATTTTGATTGAGGGTGTCACAAGGCTGAAGGAAGGACCAAGGTTCTGAACTCAGTATCCTTCGATCAGCAGCCGAGCGCGCTCCATCCACTAGGTTGCCACATTCCCCAATAGGGTAGTTTCCTTCATCAAAGAAAACGAAAGGCATTGATTGCGATTCGTTACACACCATTAGTGTGTTCGTAATATACAAATTATTTGGTTTAAGAAATACCGGTTTAGATGAATGGCAATGGTCAATTTTATCCTCATTTGAAAAAGGCCAGATTGGCGCCCATGCGATGCCACTCCACGTGACGTCACAGGGCCCTAGTTTCTATACGAGTAGATAGGAGTTTTACATCGTCTGAGATTACCATTGCATGCATGAGGCACAGAGATCAGGGAAACATGTCTTAATAATCACTTATTAAAACTGGCTAAAGCCAAAAAGTTTTCTTCGTTTGATGAGATATCAATAATCCTTATTTAAGCCAAGAGCTACCAGCTAGTAGGGTACTCTGCTACCTGCTAGCATCCTGCGTCGTATCAGCGCTCAAAGCCTCGCCCCAAGGTCACCTCACCTGCGGCAGCGGGAACCAGAACGACGTCATACGGAGTTTTCCCATCATTCATACTTACCGTCGCGTTTTCACGCGCTTGAAAATTTTCACTTTTCATTTAATCGCGAAAAATAGATATCGTCATTTAAAAATCTAAAAGCGTGAAATGCGTACTCCAGGAGGGCAACGGAAGTCTTTCGATTTAAACAATGAAAAAATAATAGGAGACCACCCTGTTAATGCTGAGTATTCAGGTCAAATGAAGCCATTTCACCGGGTTTAACAGGCTTCAACGTGCCTTACGGAGTTATGGAATGTATATTCCGAGAAATTTAGTTTTTATACCTCAAGGCAACAGGTTTGATGTCTGTTGTAAGAGTTCGAAGTCCCATTCCAAGTGGAAGAATGATCGTCTCAAATTTCTCCTCTCTCCTATCGGCCGACTCATGTTGAATCAACTTTTTTTCGGAAGCGGAGACTAGACCATGGTGAGTATTTACTGAGACTAAACAGGAAATAAAAAAATGACGCAAGTGAGGTATTGATAGCGGTCCTAATGTATTTAGTTCTTTTTATTGCCAATCCGGGAATTTTTGGATTAACATTTTACGCATTAATTAGTGATCTTACGAGACGAATAGCTTCAGTAAGTATGTATGAAGTTGTAACATCTTTTTTTTTTCCAAAACTCAATTACTTTCACCGGCTTCTTTGGAAAATTCTCATTGCGGCATTAATCAATGCCTGATCCATCATGGCTTTATTGTTTTAATTTTTTAACTCTCTCCTTTATCTTCTTGGTTAACTGATGTATTTAAACACAGTGTCATCATCTGACCAATTAGAGTATACGAATCAATTGAATCGCATCATCAGCAATGGAATACATTAGGAAATGAAAATATTTCTCATTAGGGAATTATTTAAGTTTCATCATCAATTTTCCAGTCAGAATCTTATTAGCAATTCCCTTAGTAGACAAATATTTAATTTCCTGTGTTTTAGTACGCAGCCAACTAATGTTCCCGAATTGTATATGAATAACTGTTTCTTCCCACGCAACGTAATGAATGTTTCTTCGAGGAGCGAAAAAAATCTGCATATTTTGAGGAATTTCACGGAATATTTATTTGGATATTTTTCGCACGCAACGAAACATTCATGACGTCGCGTCGGAAGTAAGAGTTCGAATTCCTCGCGGAGAGAAGGGAGGGTGTGGGGGGGTAATTTTTCTCCTCGATCGGGCGACTCGTGTCGAAACGGGTAAAAATTTTCGGAAGTGGACGCGGTGTGCGTTCTTCTGAAACGAGACAGGAAATAAAAAGAGACGCAACAGGTGAGATGAGGGGCGGGGAAAGGGAATGGATTGAGGGTGGGGTTGGGAGAAGCTTTTGGGCGGAATGCTTCTTGTCGAAGTAGGGTGGGGTTTGCGATGGGGCCAATAGGACTTTCTCTCACGTTTGGAATGAGGGGGGAACACGGAGCACTGTCGCGTTGAGGTGAAACTTTCAGTTCATTTCGATGATTAGCTCATGTGATTTCGTTCATGGCAATGATTCGGTTCTTCAGATTTCTTTGCCGGCCTCGGTGGCGGCGGGGTAACGTTCTCGCCTGCCAAACAAGAGGTCGCGGGTTGGAGTCCCGCCTGGGTAGGTTTCCCCGGTCCAGGGCATGGTTGTTTGTGTACGTTTACTTGTTACATTTGTTGAACACCCCGGTGTAAAATGGCCTATAAGAGCTGTATCCGGTGGTTTGAGAATAAAATTTTAAAAAAGTAAAACGCATAGGATATCTAGCGACAGGGAAAATTACGATTTTTCGTGAATTTTTAGTCCCTGGAATTATGCATGAATTATTCATGAACTTTTGTTCCAACCGTGAATTTCAAAATCTTTATTTCCGATTCATTTCACGTACAATTTTTGCAGTTCAAAATCCATTTTCTGAGCTAAATGTGTTTGTCGTAATTTTAAGTGCAGTATCTTAAAAGAGATTATATCTTATAGTATCTTAGAATCTATATATTTAAGTACCTATAGTTCGAATATACCTAATAGTATAGTGGATTATATCTTGTTAGTAGAATTTTTACAGCCCCATCGAAACGTGGAATGTAAGGCAAGGCAACAGAATCGAAATGCCTAGTACTCCTGACTGCTTGACTTTAAATGCAATATATGCTAACAAACCTATTCCTTGTTCTTGTAAAAATATATAATTGTAATATTATTTAAACATATTGAAGTAATTTTGGGCGTTTTAAAATTTTTATATGTCTCAGTAATCACGTAACGTGAAGCTGGAATTTTGTAAAATTTCCCTGGAAATCCGGGAATTATGCATGAATTTTTCTGCTTTGATTGGGTCGACACATGTCGTATTAAAGACTATTAAAATGAAAGGTAATTCCACTTTTCCACAAAAATTCTCGTAAATGAAAGGTAATTTCACTTTTACACAATAATTTAATTCATGCGACGCGTTTTAATTCGTGCATAGAGCCATCATCTGGTACAAGACACTGTAGTACATACGAACATCATACTTACACCACTGGGAAAGGGATTGAGAAGGATTTGACAAGGTCGAGGAAGGGGTGGGAAACAGAGGTACAGTTTGGAGACATCTGAAAACATATGACTACAGAGTCATTCAAGTGCAGGGCGATGAGCTGCACTTGAAGTGCTCCCATGCAACATTCAAGAAAACATATGACTAAAGAGTCAAATGTTTTCTGAAGAGTCATCATTTTTCGTCGAACAATTCTCTAGATCTCCGAAATCACTACGGATATCTTACTCATGAAATGATTTCTCCGTGTGATAAGTGTTGCATAAATTATTTTCAGAATACAAACCTCTTTAATGATCCCAAACACTTTTGAATGAATTTACATCAGTTTTCTTTTTTTCGAATTTGAAGTAAACTTTATACCTTTATTCGGGAAAAACATCAGAGAACATCTGTTGAATAGCGAGTTTACAAGTAGCATAACCAAAAATAGATCCATGCATGTATTTTATTCCATTCACAGTCAAATCGATGTTGTGAAAGCGATGCAACACAACTGTAACTTATGGCGAATGGTGTATTGTTAACGTGAATTATAATAACCGTACTTTTCGGCAACCAATCCGCCACCTTTTTGAGTTCAGCTTTCAATCTACTAAGTCGAAAATCAATTAGTTTGTAACTCTCATTAGATCCCATAATCAACACTCACTTGCAGGAACAGGTGACGGCGGGATAAAATCCTCGCCTGCCAAACAAGAGGTCGCGGGTTCGAATCCTGCATCGGTAGGTTGCCCTTATCTAGGCCATGATTGTCATAGCACGTAAAGTTGTTTACTAGTTGAATAAACACCGCTGTAAAAGGTCGGTATGTGCTGTTTTCAGTGATACGAGGGAAAAATGTTGCAAATACTTCATTGCCGACGATTTGGATTCGGACGCGTGTGAAATCATCACACAAGCCGTTCATTTTGAACGATTTGATTTGAAAACTGTATATCAGTTCATTCGGATTAAACTTATGAATCGTTACTGTTGAACGACTCATTCATGAACGCCGCAGCTCTGGTGTGGTGTGTGTGGATAAGAGAAGTGCTGCCCGCAAGTAGGTAGGACATGGCCAAGGAGTGTGAGGAGTCTGCCTGAGAGATGTGTGCTGGGAGTTGGAGGTGGCGTGGGAGGTATTGGAATGGTGTGGACAAAGGCGTCGTTTTTAAGAGGCTTTTCGATTTCCTTCTGTTATTTTTTTTTAAACCTCTCTCTCTCTCTCTCGGAGGCGATGCAGTGTGATGGATTGGGAGATATGCTTTTGGAGGTTAGTAGTGGTGTAGATGAAAGGCTTGAAAATATCCTCGAGAAGGAAAGTTGTTTGGTAGGGATACTTCTCTTTCTTTTTTTTAAGGTGGTCAAAAATTTATCAAGGTAGATGGCATGATAGCCCTACGTGCTCTTAAAAGATGATTAGCTTGGTTGGTATCTGAGATCAAAGATGGTTACGATTGGCGTCTGACTTAAGATTTAAGAGGAGAGATATAAAATCGGTTGTCCTTTAAAAAATGGTGTAGAGAATCAGTAGAAAATTGTTATCAGAATAACGAATCATTTCGGCTAATCAGAAAGTTGAACTGTATATCTAAGACTTTGAGAATGAAATAATCTTTTGACACTAAGAGGTGTGAGTAAGCAGTAAATTTTAACATTGAACTAATTAAGATTGCGTGATGGGGGTCTTCAGACTATCTTAACTTCCTTGCCAACCACTTTTGAACTAGTAGCATTCAAGTCATTCCGTAATGATTTACTCATTAAATACGGGGAAATTTGATGATGATCTTGGTTTGATTTAGTGCGGTATTTTGCTGAAATCTCTCTTCATACTCTCAATTGACTTTCGTTGTATCTGTGACCTCTTTAGTGCAAAGGAATGAAACAGGTTACAGGAAACGATGTGACGTGTTTGGTGAGGCTGTGTTTCAAGGAAAGTGCATCGTGTTTACGGCTTTTAGACACCGCTTTTATTCATAGTCCTTAATTTTTAAAGACGTTGTGATCACGAAATAAAATAGCTAGTGGTATTTACTGTTATCTAAAATAATCATTGCACCTCAAGCAGGTTATCTATTATCGTCCGCTATTTTTAACTTATGTTTTCTGAAAAATATTCACGTTTCATGGCGAGAAGATTGAATTTTAATATTGAAAGAAACTTGGATAGTTATATTACCCTCTGATTAGAGATTATTTATTCATGATCCAGTCTTTACTTCAAGCAATAGGAGGCTGAAATTTTTGGTTTTCTGCGTTATATGCACCTGACGGTCATTTTCCGTGAAATAAAGTAGCGGGGTGATTTGGACCTTGGATCATAGTGCTTTAGCATTCAAATATATTGGATTAATATTTACTGCAACTGGACTATTTCGTACTTTTTCTCATTGATGTTGAAGTACGCCGAGGAAAAATATCTCTTACACCCTTCTGACATCCCATGAGCGAAATCCTCAATATGTGTGGTGGCCCAGGGGAAAAAACCCCTCCTAAGGTGGTTCAATCTTGAAGGTGGGTGAACTTCAGCTTAGTCTGAGTTGTGCTCTACCCTCACCTATCCAAAGCAACCTACAGATTGAATCACTGAAAGAGGGAGTTGTCGAGTAGCAGTTATCGTGGAAGTGAAGATGAAAAATTACTTACACTAGATTCCTATTCTTCCAACCTTATCGAGGGGCTTCCACTATTAATGCTTTTTAACTGTTCTAGCAGCCATTAGAAAAAGATGACCAGGGTCCTACGTCCAGGTAATTCAAATAAAATGTTAGTGTTTGTCCATCGCAGCAAGTGTTTGATCATTTAGTTTCCATCCGTTTAGTTTTTAACACTGATCATACGGATATTCTTTCCTATTACGTCATTTGAAATATTTTTCTCCTAGAGATTTATAGTACCCAAAACTAAATTCAAGTTGGAGCACAAATCTTTAACCGTGTAATCCCGCTCATATTATATCGTCTTTAAGAACAATTGGGCTCACTCAATGATTCAGCCTAAAGGTTGATTTGGTTAGGATGGTGAAGTCACTGCCGTGTGAACGATACACATTCAGGGCAGGGAGTCAGTACCCCTCCACATCTGTGCTGTCTCGCACTTAAAGGAATGAATAGTAATTAAATGAAATCATTTTACTGTTCGCGTCTGCTGTGGACAGAAGATCTGAATGCCTTTTCAATGTGGGCGGCAATGAGCTTCTGCATGTGTCTCAATACTACCATGTTTTTGGAGTTTATTGATACTTTCGTTTCCATTGAATTCCATTGAATTTCCATATTGAAGATTTCTCCGGTCTCACATAGCGTGAGGTCTTCCATATCTCCTTCCCACGTTTTGATGTGCAATTCGCCCATCGTCCTCAGGGATTCGGGAATCCAATGAATGATTTTGTGCAATCCAATGATTGAATTTGGATTCCTGAATTCCTGAGGACTACGGGTGAGTTGCTCATCGAAACGTTGTAAGTAGGTATGGACGACCTTACCCGGTGTGAGATCCGAGAAAGCTTCATTGCTATTTTTAGCCCGAAAAAAAAACAAACTTTACATCTTTCGTTTTCGTTTCTATACTATTAACCACGTGCATAAATCATATCGTCTTTAGTCACTTGATTTTGCTCTTTCCACGAGGAACGAAGGTGCCCAAATCTCGGTTCAAGTTGGGTCGAGAGTGGTGGCGCAGCTATCCTCTTGCGGTCACTCTCCGAGTGAAAGGATTCCCGCGTAGTACCTCAATGGACGGATGAGATGGTTCATTAACCGGATGGGCGAAGAATTCAGGTCGCTCTCATTCAGCGGGCGCTGAGAAATGCTTAAGCAATGCAAGTGTAGTAATCGAGTCTGCAGTTGACTGGCGACCTTAATTTCGCGATCTGGATCACTTTTGGAGAAGTGTTTCGTTTTTATGGTATTCCTTTTAACACCTCTATCTATATTATTAAAGCAAATAAATCAGTCCTTTCCCCATAAAATAATTCTGCAGTATTAGAATGAAGGCAATTAGTAGAACTTTTGTTTATTTACTACTTGCAAAGATTTTTCTTTTGTCTTTAAAATTAAATTTAATGATAATAATTTTTCAGTAATTCACGAGCCCGTTTTAATTGATTTAGATTTTCACATCCAAATTTGGTGGAACTTTGAGAATCGTGTTATAAAGTTGTATTTTTTAAGCGTTATTTACAAATATTTATTTGAAAATAAATTATAAGCAGTAATGCTACAACTTTGCTAAGGTCTTTCTCCTAAGTATTAAATATTTATGATTTTTATGCTATGATTCATATATTAACTAATATTTTATAACAGGACCACTACTGGCTCTCCCAGTCTCGGTATCTAATATATAATTTTAACGATTAAACGCTTCTATTTTCAGTAAATTAAGTTGTTTATTTATTATTCCTACAGTGTGTGACTCAATAAGGCCCGGGTGTTTAAACAGTAGCATTTGATAACTAGGATAACACTTATCTGATCTTAATTAGTTTAGTTAATGACGTGTTTCTTCAAAAAAACCACCGGACATCTGCATAGGAAACAACTGATTTCGATGAATCCTGTGTCCGATGTCTCCCCAATGTAATGGAGGCATTGCAATTTTCTCGAGGCTTGGTAAAAAGGTTGTCTCAAGTATTATTCGTCCTTTGGTAGTAAAATATTTTGGTGAAAAAACTTGGCCGACGGCACACCTTCTAATGAAGTATGTATGCAGTCGATATATTGAGCTATTTCCTTGTATTGCCGGCCTCGGTGGCGGCGGGGTAACGTTCTCGCCTGCCAAACAAGAGGTCGCGGGTTCGAGTCCCGCCTGGGTAGGTTTCCCCAGTCCAGGGCATGGTCGTTTGTGTACGTTTACTTGTTACATTTGTTGAACACCCCGGTGTAAAATGGCCAATAAGAGCTGTATCCGGTGGTTTGAGAATAAAATAAAATAAAATAAAAATAATCACCCATCGAAGTAGATTTTCGGTGAAAGAATTCATTGCAATCATACTACTCATCCTAAAATGTAATATATAATATATAAGCAAGTTTTGACAGCAAATACATATAAAATATTTGCTGTAAAAACTTGCTGAGGTTTATTTACGCATTGTGCAATGAAAACTATCGTAATGAGGGTTAGTAAAATCACTCGTTGTGGTCATTAGCCATCATTATACATAAAGCATTTAAGATTATTGATTAAAAGTATGGTCATAATTTTAGTAAACATGATTTCCATTGACATATCAACAATAATTTCTGTTATTATTACAATAATAATTCTAAAACGACTCATTAATAAAATATTTGCTAAATAAGATATGTAAATAATCCATTTCGTGTGTTTTTTTATTAGTTTTTAGGATATACTCTTTACGCCTTACGTATTTGACTCATCGATAAAAAGATTTAATAAGTAAAAATTTGAATTCGACGATGTTTGATGAATTAAGTTGTATTGGAAAACCTGCTCTAGGTTTTTTTGTGAATCCCTTATCAAATTTATGACTTACAATTAGTGTAACAATTTAAATACCACCAAAAATCAAGAGGACCATTTATTACTCTCTAGATGGTAGATTTTGCAAAGTGCTGAAATTCGCTACAGCCTTCTTTCGCAACGAAGTATTGAATTGAGGTCGCAGTGTCTTCGTAAACTTTGAGCTCGTCACCAAGGGATGAATGCCACTATCCCTTTCTTTGACCTTTGAGTGGCACCCATTGATGATTATTTTGCCATCTTTTTTGCCGTGATGCTTGCTCGGCTCCAATGCTTCCAGACCAGTTCTGTGTGGCGCGTTGACATTTTCTCAAGATGGCATGCATGCCCAGAAAATTGGTGATATCAAATCTTTTGGTCCGAGATCATTTGTTTTGATGATTCCCGCGAGGTCAACTTCTGAATCTGATTATGAAATTTGGATTCGGATTCTTTAATTCCTAGTCTCTTTGACCTGTTTATTTGATGTTTGGAAACTGCCTTCTTCTTAATATTTAACGTATTTCGTGATTATTAACGCATCACACTCATGGCGGAATGGCCACATCAGTTTTTCTGGCAATGAGGTTACAAAATTAGTTAAAATCTCGGTATGTAATGTGATGCATAGCTACGCGATTCCTCTACCGAGTGATTCCAGTGAATTTAATTACTGCAACATTCCTAAATCTAACGTTAAATATGATGTTATATTTACTGGCAATGAGTTGGTGTGAATACTCTTTGTTTCATGGAAATAGGTAGGCAACCTTCGATATATACCCCCAGCATAAATTATATGGATTTTCATGTACAATTCGTACTTAAGTAACTGTATCAGAAATATTACCCCGCAATTGACGTTTACATGCTTTCTGTTCGTGCTTCTGGTTCGTGAACCATTTTCCCTATCTGTGCATGTTGTAAAATAAGAATTACTGTATTTTCATCCTTGTTTGTTTTGCATTAGTTCGTAGACCTCCAAATCATAAAAATGATTCTACATATTAATTTTTGGACTTAAATAGAGCCCGTTACCTAATCGTTCTCCGAGAATCTCATGCAATATAATTTTTAGTTTTTTTTTGTTTTAAATATTGTCACATCGACCTAGGGACATTAATACCGCTTGAGTACGTGAAAAAATTATGGTGGTAATGTTGAAAGCGACAATTGCCCCACCAGTTATTCATATCCCTTCTTGCGAAAATTACGATAGGCGAGTCTTCCATCGTCCATATAGCATAATAATCAACCTTAACGTCATTGGATATCCCTATTATCGTAAATCGACAGTACTGAACTAGTTAACCCGTTGAAGAACTAGAATAATCTTCAATCATGGCATCATTGTTCATCTATTAGCCTATCAATTTTTGTAATAGTCAACTCGATCACGTTCTCGAAAGTTCACGAAAAAGACAAAAGACAAAGTGAGCTAACAAGATAACGAACGTTCTCTCTGTTCGAGAACGTTTAAAATTCTTCTTAGATTTTACTTTTTAATATTTTTGCCTACTTATGTTACGTTTCTTTGGTTTATTTATGGATTTAACAGGTTTTTTAACATTTTTTGAAGTTTAGAATAAAAAAATATTCAGTCGATATACCTCAAGAGATCGACATGAAAAAAATCGAAAATTTAAAGTCAAATTTATGGATAACTGATGAAATTCGAGATTAAAACAGTATTTTTCGTCGGAAGCCGATGATTCAGCTTTTGAAATGACACCTCATTTATCACTGTTGGTGCAATATTAACGGTGCATATACGGAATGACACAAAAAGACTAATATATGTGTAATATACTAGACTTCTGTAATAATATTTGTGATCGTCGGGAAATATAAATTTGTCTGTAATTTGCGAAGTGAATTTAAATTTCCTCTTTCGTAAATCCAGGAAGTAAATACTCTTATGTTAAAGAGAGGGATCATAAGTTGTAAATTGCGTAGCTCGAAAGAGAGATTGCGTGGGAGCAGCGTGAATAATGGAAATTATCGCGTGCACTTTGGCCGTTATATTTTTCTTCCTGATCTCTTCCTTTCTCTTGGAGAATGTGTGTTTATTTGCCAAAGTATTCATGGGAATCCATCTCTTGTGGCGCCATCATGAAGCGAGGTTGACATTTTTACGCCACGGAATTTGAAGATGTCTCACCCTTTCCGTGTGAAGTTATTTTCCTGCTCATAGCATTGTTTTTCTATTCATAATTGCATGATAAATCTCTCTGTGACTAACATTGCCATGTCTATATCAAGTATGGGCTGCTATTCTGGATGGAATAGCATTATGCTTTTCGCCGATATTGCTACCGAAGTTGTCATAATATAGCGTATTGCAACCCAGATGCAATACGGTATTCAGAACGGTTGCACTTCGTGTTTTTACTACACCGGAAGACGTAATTCTCAAAATAGCTATAGCGCGTTGCAATTCACTATTCTGAACGGCGAATTGCAACCGATAGGGTTGCAATAATATTACACGGACTTCAAGGCCGAGCTATTCAGTATTGCAACCCAGAAAACGTGCGCATTGCGATCTTGAATTGTTGTTCTGAGGCTAAAGTAACCTAATCAAGTATTGAAAAATGGAATAATAGCCAAAAATAAAATGATATCTACTTTATTTTAATTGAATAATCGTAGCATAAGTGATGAATATTTAACTAGTTAAGTGAATTGGTTAGAAACTAACATTCGAGCTTAATATATGTGAAGCACAAGCTTGCTTCATCGACGGTACGAAAACCATAACAATTCATGCAAAGAATTTCTACGATTAGCCCAAATTTTCCGTGTTTTATTCATATTTACAATTCATAATTTTATTTCAACACTTGACGTGCGACGAAAAATTCCTCAATGTAGGCTATCAGGTCGATTCTTGAAAAATTTCAAGCTTGTGTTAACACACACAAGCTTGCGTCGAGTGGTTAACTCGCCAAGTATAATAATAGTTGTAGCTTTCAATGAAAACCATATATTACCATAATAATACCATATATTTTGGTCAGCCGTTCATTTCCTCAATTGGACGGTATATACAAATACATGCTACGAGTCGAAATTATTTTCCCCACTATTCGCCTCCTTCTACAATTAAAACTTAAAATTTACTAAATTATAACACGGGCAGTCGACTTGAATTACTTCCTTGAAAACAAAGGATTTCTCCGTGCACCAATAAAGTTTCCGAACAAATATGATTCACCACAAACGTTAAATGGAATATCCATGAACAACATTAATGCACTATATATCATGTGGAATTCAATACAAATTGTTTCCTCTATAGGCAAGTAAGTTCACAATTAAGATTCAGTATATCGGCACAGTTCAGGATCTATCAAAAATTTCAGTGAGCATAGTAAAATCAGCTGATACGAAAATAATAATAAGTGACACAACACCACTTTCCACACGATTCGCTATTGTTAGATTTACTTTTTCACAGCTGTTCCATCCATTCTCAAATTCACCATCACCTCCCTCTGCTTTTTTCACATCTGCAGCTGAAATATCAATACTATTCCATCATAATATATGAAAGCACAGCTGTAACGTTGCCACCTACTTTATTTCCTAGACAGAGAATGAATACTAAAATTAGGGAGTCATATAATACAAACGTAGCATTATAAACGTAAGCTTCTAGTTCATACAGTAATTCGATATCGTCACGAGCAATACAATAAAAGTTGATACACATTTATTTTGACATGGAACAAACAAACAGACTTCGAAGCCAATTACGGAGAAAATCAAACATATTTAGCTTGCAATGATTACTTAGCATAGTATATATCTCACGTTAAACAACCGATCGGATTCAGGTAATCGATTTAATATTTATGCCCGATAAATCATCATTATCATAATCAAATTATGATCTAACCCACCTGTCTGAAGCCATTGTGAAATCTATCCCAGCCACAGCAAACAGCTGATTTCCTAAATGATATTTTCAAAGCGTATTATATACATCCAAGATTTTAATATAATTTTTTGAATGCAAGTAAAGCAATTGTTTATAATTGCAAGTCAATATTCCGTAAAATAAAGAAAAATGTATAAAATCTTCTCCCTCATTGGTTGCGAAAAATGTTCAGAAAGTTTTTCGTGCGGGAAGAGGCGGAGCTTCCAAATAGCTCGCGCATGAGATAGCATGATGGTATTCCGAACAATATTATTTCTACGCCTCATTCAGAATACGGGGTCGTTGCAATAATGACCCGCGGAATAGCATATGCTATTTATTGCAACGCTTATCCAGAATAGCAGCCATGATCTCTTCGTTTCCCGGCGAATGATGTCTTGTGGTTGAACTCGGACTGTCCACCGGGTGAAAGTCTCCATGAATGGCGACGTTTCGAAATGCAAGTCGATTTTCGTTTCATCTCGGGGTTCGAGAAGGGCAAATAAATTTTCCAAAATTAAGGGAAAGCAAAACTAAACTTCATCTCTATCGTTTACCGTGCCAGAAGTTTGTTATTGTGGATCCAGTCAAAATTCGGGTCTAGGATTGAATTGAAATGGAGTTATAAAGACTTATCCGAACGTAGGGGTGTAGTGAAGTATCCATATTTCATCCGTTATTGCTATTATCACTATGCATTTAATAATTTAGCCGTTGTTAATAGGGAGACATAACTTGGGAAAATCCTAATATCTGTTACATTTAGCTAGGGTTAAAGAAATTGGAGTAAAATATTTAAAAAAAGCTTCATCAACCAAAACCATTTTAAGGCTAGCCATACAACATGTTAACATAAAAAACCTGCAAGAATCTTTACAATAGAAATCGAAGTGATCCTAGTAGAACGTACATACCGTAAATCACGTTCGCAAATTCCTAATAAAAACTAATTCAAGCTTCAGTCTACCACTTACCTTACCCTGAGAATATGTAATGATGATCCTGAAAAAATTACTGACGCTACTTGCTAAAGTACATTAATCAAAATTAAAAATGTTTCGAAATTTGCGTGTGAAAGTATTATTTTTGCCTCATTATAAATCTATTGCTGTCTTGAATATGTATTAGTATTATTTCGTAATATTGATGGTTAATATTATTGTAACATGCGTCATGCAAAACATCAATGTTTCATAAGTTTGTGAATAGTATGATATTTTTTTCTTTTTCACCAGTCTCCTGTATTGTTTTATATGGTGATGTAGTGCGGGCCAGCATCGTGGAATAATATTTGTATGAATGTAAGGAAAAAAAAAACAAATGGCTCATAGTGGCTCAAGTGACAGAAAGGAAGGGGACTGAACTACAAAAGTATCTCATTCGTTTAATTTTTCGTATCTGGCATGATATCTTAATTTTTATTCGTGAAATTTTAGGGAAATTGGTGATAGTTGTGTTACCGAAGAAAATAGGGAATCTATTGTTAATACCATTATTTATATCACAAATTTTAGCTTAGCAAAGCTATTATATAACACAGTATCACGGTTTTTTGCTAATACATTATATTAATGCCACAGTTAAGGAACTAACCACGTATCACATGTATTCCGTTCATGCACAATTGAATTCTTTTTAAGTATTTTATTATTTGTAAGAAATACATTGTAACAATCTTTCATGCCTACAATTATTAATTTATTGTAATCATTATGATTCATATCCATGAAGAAGACATAAGAAATATATCTAAACGACGGAAAAGAATTTTTCATATTATTCTCTTTGTCGGAACTATGCTCCAAGAACTTATTTATCATTAAATAGTGGAGGTAAAAAAATAAATCGATTTATAATGAATAATGAGCGGTACCTGTGACCTAGATTTCGGCGTACTTAGAATGCTAAAATTTGAAGTTTTTTCATTATCCGTTCCTTCTAAAGCAGTCGCGAGGGTAACTAGGCACGTATTTTACCCTGTGATGCTGCAATTACGCAATACTTCGCGAGACCGCCGAATGCGGAGATGATTTGGGTCGATGTTCTACGGTTAATACCGATGCCCCCTTCTCTTTCTGCCACCCCATACCATTCCACAATAAGGTTTTTCTTCTTACGCCGTCTCACTATCTCTTCCAGGCGAGGGAGGCTCGTCTTCAGCTGCCGCGCCGGAGGGAAATCGGGATCTGCAAAGGTTGCGAGGCACGACGTGACGCAACTTCCTGCTCAGGGCGGCGCATCATAAGGTACGTGGTCGCCTGACAACTCCTTGTGTGCTGGCAACAATAATGAAGAGCGTACGAGTCGTTGCGAATCATTGTAAGTAATCGATAGAGGAATTTTCGGCTTCACCGCAGCGGTGAGGGAGTCTTGAAACTTATAAGGCCGTTTTACACGCGACGCGTAATTCCGCAGCATGAAGTGTTGTACGAAGGCGCAGTCAAAATTGAGCCGTGTAAAGCGGTGAATTGCTAGAATGCATCCGAGAATGCATAGCCGGGGGATGGCAAAATAGCCCCTGTTCTAAATTCAAGGAATATTAAATTGTCACTTGCACTGAATAGCTGAGATTTAATTATTAGATGGAGAAGTCTTCGGTTTCGCCGCAGCGGTGAGACAGTCTTGAAGCTCAAAAGGCCGTTTTACACGAGGCATTTATTCCTCAACAAGACGTGTGTACGGATGCGCAGTGAAAATTGCGTCGTGTAAAGCGGTGAATTGCTAGAACGCATGCCAGAATGCATGGACGTGGGATGGAAAAATAGTACTGTAGTGATGTTATAATCAACATGACGTTGATAATTATCAAGGCAAAGGGTTTCGTGGCTTTAAAAGTGATAGAAATCTTTTTTCATTATTGGGAATATATATATATTTTTTTATATCACGAGATGTGGGTCAAATGTAAATATTATTTATTTTTTCAAACTTTGCCTACGTTATATGATAACGTTGCCAATATCGAGGAATGATTTATATAAATGGATTATCAGAACAAATTACCAAAGTATTCAAAAAAAAAATTTTAAAATAGCACATAAAAACTATAAAACCCAACATAAACTCATATATTCTAAACTTAAGTCAAATACCCCTATGCAGCTTAGAAGCAATATCATTTATTCAATTCCATGTAAAGACTGTGATAAAAATTATATAGGCCAAACATGTCAATATTTAAAAAATAGGATCTCACAACATAAGACATCAATTAAGACCAAAATTCAAATTTGTGCATTAGCAGATCATGCAATTACAAACAGTCACTCATTTCGTTTCGAAGAGGCCAAAATTTTAGATACAGAACCAGTTTTATCAAAAAGATTATTCAAAGAAATGTACCACATATCCAGAAATAAAAAAAGCTGCAATAAAAGAACAGACATTACTTACCTTAGCAAAATTTATCATAATTTAATAAATGACATAACCAACAAAGAAAGAAATCCAAGCAACCAAATTGTAAATAAATAAAAACAACATCAGACTTAAAGGTAAATTTTGAATATGTATTTCCATGTATTTTAATGTATAACAACTGTAAAATTGCCTGTATTTAACTAATTTTGTATCATACATTATCATTCTTATAGCCCTGAGGATGGACAAATATAATGTCCGAAACGTAGGCAAAGTTTGAAAAAATAAATAATATTTACATTTGACCCACATCTCATCGTGATATAAAAATATATATATATATATTCAATGTTTTGCAGAAAAAGTTTAAATTATTGGGAATTATTTACCCCAATTCTGTGCTTTGTTTTGTACCATGTTCAGTTTTATTGTGTACTTTAATGAACAAATTAATACTTTTTTGGCAATTACATTAATGATTGTGTCACCTAACTGGCCTTTTTGAAGCGTTCGAACTGAAAGGAACTATCTTAAGTTGGTGGGGCGTAGCGCGGACATTAATTGTGCGTGCCATGCTGAAATGAGGATGCGTCTTATATGCTGTCTATTACTGTAGCCGGAAATTAATGTGTAGGTGTCTCACAGCAGCGTATTAGGCAGCGGCCCAACTCCCTAAATGAGGAAAATAAGAAAAAAATTAAGTACCGCAGTCTGCATTAGTTTTAATGAATCATGCGCGAGGCATGGCCGCGGCATGTGGTGACACTCCTTAAATGTTATAATTCGTGTAAATATATTAATTTAAAATATAATTAGGTTTCCCTAATTAAAACGAGTTCACCTACCCTTACATTGCTCTTCCCTCCCACTATCACTGATCCATCATTTTAAGTAATTGGTGTTAGCTCTATTAGTCCGAGCGGGGCCGTAACTAAGGTGGGGCAGAGGGGGCACGGGTGCCCCCCTGCCCCACCCTAGTTACGGGACCGCGGATTTCAGTGGGCGATAAAATTTGAAATTGTTATTAGAAAATCGTCGAAGGACAAGTGGAAGGCAAGAATGGAAAAGGAAGACCCCGAACAAAATATATGGAACAAGTAAAGAGAGATGTGAAAGAGAAGAAATACGTAGGTGTGAAAAGATTAGCTGATAAGAGAACTGAGTGGAGAGCTGCGTCAAACCAATCCTAGGATTGTTGACCAGTGATGATGATTAGAAAATTATTTAAAATTTCAAACCAAATTATTTGGTAATAATTATTAATTTGTAAATTATTAAACAATGATATCAATAAAACTTCTTAGTGGCAAACAAAAGCTGTGTAATTTCAACTACCGCATCTCAAAAAAGTAGCTTACGAACGTATCATATTTTAGTGGTGGGGGAAGGGAGAGGGAGGGAATAAGGGGGGGATTTGGGAAGTGGGAGAGGCAAACTGATATTTACCGCCTCCCACACGAGACTCTTAGTTCCGGCCCTGAGTCCGAGAATCGAAACCATTTAATTGAATTTGTCGTATGTTCCTGTGGTGTCCTGATATACGCGATCGACTCTCGTCACCGTCGCTCTACACGGGAACCAAACCAATGCTTTTAGTTGCTAATGGTAGTCCCCTCAGGCGTGAAATAAGGGTTAGGGCCGTTCCCCGCCCACTCGGCCTCAGATACGACGCTGGTGTGTAATAAGAAATGCTATAGATTGAGTTCTGTCTCAATTTATTCTCTTCCCCGTACTACACTTTCCTGCGGTTGCATCTTCGTTTTGTTTCAAAACCACCCATGACATAATAGCATGGCAAAGTCGTCACGCTAGAGTGGTCAGCAGGCGCCCATCCGATTACTCATTGCGTCACATTGACCTTGACCTCCCAACGGAGCCTTAAGTTGTGCATTAAAAGTAACCCGACTATTTTCATCGATAAAATCCAAGATTTTGCTCGACACTCCTTCATTTTAGGGTAAATAAGATCTCTATGCCGGTACGAGAGAAATCGTATTGCGTATGCGAGAGCTTTTACTCTTATGGGTGTATTCTCGGAAAAAGGTCATAGCATGGTGATCAGAAATGCAATGCCAATTTCGCAAGCCTTTTATATTTAAAAAAACATTACTCACCGCTAGAATTTCGAAGGCAAGTCACCCGGATATGCCGCGTAAGCTTCATAATTTGGTTCATGTCATATCTCTTTCGAATATTATGCAGCGTATCCGTAATACTTACGGAAAAACCTAACACTCATTTGCTTCTCCGGTATGTTCGTCGGAGGGAGAGATTAATATTGCAGAGAGGTAACAATCTCCACAATTTTTACATGGTTTTTATTAACTTGCTTCGTTTGTTTTTCTGTTTTATCGCTGGAATATTCTAATTGATTATATAACCCACTTCCCATTGTCGGATCGGAAAAGTGCACTACAAAGTAAAAACTTAGCTTTTCATAACTTAGAGAATAAAATGTGGGTGCTGAGTAGGTTTAGGTATAAAAATTACGTGCCAATCCTTACTCTCCTATCAGGCCCTCCTACGCTCAGTTTTAATTAACCTAATCAGCACCGACGCTCTGTTCTCCCAGTGATGAAAGGTTTTTTTTTTTACTTTTTAGTGCATTTTATGCTGCTTTTGGAAAAAGCGTGTGTTTAAAAAAATATTTCTTATTTTATATTCATTTTATTCGATATGCTTCTCCAAAAATATGAGTGCCTCAGAGAGGCTATTCGAGCTAGTTACTCTCTTAATTTTCTGAATGCACCCATTGCTATTTTAAGAATGGAGTTAGATTTAATTATGTGGAAGTATTTTTGCAATAAGTATGGCGGCAAATGGCTTGGTATTATTGCAGTTTATTTATCAGCGCTGCGATTTCGTCCACTAATTGCGTCATTTCTTTGATCCTTCACTGATTTACGGCGTTTTATTTTGGTAATATAGTGGCGCCGTAAGATTTCGGAATGGATGAGTAAGATAAGTAGTGTTGCATCATTCTAAGTTTTGTCTTTTATAAGATAACTAGTTTCATTAAAAAATCAAAATGCCTTCGAAAAATAATTGAATTTAAAAGTCATATTTATGAATGTATTGAGAAAAATGCTCATTGCTGTCGTGTAAGAGCTGAAATTTTAACGTCGCCACCCCTAATGAGCATGATATCTCTAACAATTCTTGGGAAAGGGAATGGTCTTTTTAAACATTCAAAATTAAACTTCTCCAAAATGTAGGGTGGCTGGTAAGTGGCGTTGAAGAATAAGCATATACGTCTGACTAATGGGCCCTGTCGTGTAAGAGCTCTATACTTGATAAGTATAATAGATATAAATGGGTATACATATCAGATGAATGCTCATTACTGTAATGTAAGAGGATTTCAATTTGTATTAATATTTGAAATCGCCACCACTCGGGCGAAAAGTGAAGTGGAATCCATAATTTCGGGGTAGGGAGCCAGTTCCTTTTTCTAGGCCACCTCACAAGTCGACTGTTGTGGAGTTTTCCAAGGCTTGTCTCGGGAGTTGAACCTGGGACCTTTCGATCAGAAGCCAAACGCTGCACTCACTGTAGGCTACCACGCTTCCCTGATATATCTCTTAACCTCCTTAAATCTCGCTATCAAAGTCGAATGCATATTGCACTGAGGCTCTTGAAGAAAGCAATACTTTTGGCAATGTTTGCTTATGGGATATATTACTCACGAAGGCGTTACATAAGGATCAAAAGCTCGGCATGGAATGCCTTATGAGTTGAGGCGGTCATCGTGAAGCATTTGTATGCAACACGTTCTTCTGGGACGTGGTGAACTAAAAAATGATTCTGGGAAGACGTCTTTGTCTCTTACCGTATGTTAAAACTTCTATCATCATGTAAGGTTTTTCCCCCGGCCTATATTTTTATCATGGGTTCCACGTCTCTTAAGTATTCCGGTTATCATTTCTTCATTGTATTTAAGTTGTGTTTTCGTACTCAGAGAACGTAACCACTTTAGATGTTTGGACACGCACGCTGAACTACGAAACATCAACACAACAGCCAGCGCGAAAATTATTGCATAGGGGAAAGCCAAAATAGCTCATGTTTTGCTAGCAATGCATGGGAAGATGGATTGCGAGAATGTCTGAACATGTCTCAAGCAAGGGGCGTGGTATTCAAAGGTGCTATTCTCAGTTTGAAAAATACTGTCCCGTCGAAGGGGAGAAAGAAGATGAGGAGTGGACGAAGTTAATTCAATAAGGCATCATTGGCGTACCCAGGGGGGTAAGGGGGGGGCAGCTATCCCTCCCACAAGCAAAAGTAAATTTAGTTCAAAACGAAATTTTTGAAAAATGTTCTTTTAATCCAAGGTAAGGGACATTAGTATAAAATATGTAATGTTAATAATAATAATGCTGTTATAATTTTCTAGAAATTTTGGTTTCTTAACCTTTTCTGTATTACAACTTGAACGACCACGGCTTGCCCCTTCTAGTTTTGATCCTGGGTACGCCCTTGTAAGACATTTGTTAGATGCCTTGTAGAATCGCGCTAGTTCCTTAGTCTCGTCATAATTTTGTAACATGAATTTATCTGAAGACTGAATCACGCGATAATTTTTTCCGTCATTTAGAATGATAGCTAGGTTAGCTCCAGATAAAGATTTTCAAGGACCAAAAGAGTGACCGATCGACCCATCATTTTCTGAACCACACGCTCATTTCCACATATCATTTTTCTGTCTCTATCCGTATTTACTGCTGTCACTTGATTAGAAGTCAAGCGTGGCGTTATAATTGCTGTTAGCGGCCGTGTGTTCTGATTAGCAGAAGGCTGGTGTCAGCGATGGTTTCAGCGACGGAAAAAGGGACGTGCCGAGTGATGGAAAAAGAGATGGGATCTCCATCCCTGGAGACATCGCGGAAAACGATCGCCTGAAATGGTAATTTTTTCCGCCATCATTGGAGCAATCGCTGGAGCTGTCCCTCGAAAGGGATGGAAAAATGATCGTGTAATTCAAGCTTTAGAATTCTTGATACTTTTTTGTCTAGTCATCTGGTCTGATACGAAGAAACAGCACAATTGAATTCAAAGGAACACTAAGTTGGTTCAGAATTTTCAGAAGCTATTTTGCAAGTTCAGAAGCACAAGAAATTGCTTCTTTTATTTATTCTTCCAAGCTTTTCAGCGTGAATAACACATTTGTTCTAAATGTATATAAATTTAGATGAGAATAATGATCTTATCTACCGCATTAGAAGTCTTCTCTGTTTTAGTATTTCCTTGTTATTGATCTCAACTAGTGAAAGAATAGTCCCATTGACGATAATTGATTGATTTTTTGATTATATAATGATTTTATATCAAATTTCGTTTAGGGAAGCATAGATGCTCAAGTCCTTCAGTTTTAGTACGATATAATCATGCACTGCCATCATCGTCCATTCAAATTGAATATTACTATTTATACGTTCTTTGCGTGTTCCCTCTTGGGAACATATTTTTCTCATCAGCTTAGTAATGATTACGAATAATATTTCTTTTATACTCGATTGAAAAAGTGTTTCAATTATACATCCGATATATTTATTTCTTTCTCAGGTTCCACTGTCACCTCGCATTTTTTTTCTTTCTGCTGACGAAATCTCTCCCGGGGACAATTTTAACGAACCGATTTTCCAAACCTGGTCCTTAGCGCCAAGCCGTTTGGCTCGACGGGTCAGGAAGGTAATTTTTTGGGGGTCAGATCAAGACTTAAGCTTGACTTTCACCGTGAGAGTATTCACTGCTCTGACCCAACAATGTTGTGTAATTTCCATAAATCTACATTTTTTTAGTGACCGGGGTATTACACCCTCGAAATCATGATCCAGACCTTAAACGTGTTTGGCTTTTAGCCAGCAGTGAGTGTCGTGTGTATCGGTGAGGATTTATACAGCACAGGTTGTATTCTAAATAAGTAATGGAGTAATGCCCGCGATCACCTTTCACTGGTATTTCGGATTTAGTCCATTTGACACTCTATACGCCGAGTCCTCTATTTATCAAACTCATTCTAATTATTCGGGCGATATTCTAAGATATTACATGACACTTGGTTTCATAGTAACAGAAAAATTATTCCGGGATTACCTGTTTGTGACTTCAGCGAAATTAAGAATGGTCGTAGTGGGTTTCATTGCTCGTTAAAATTACCCATGTATCCCATATCCGTGATATTCGCCGTATTAAATTTGAAATGAGTCGCGATTTCCCTTGAATTGTGTAGCTCTATGTGGATCTCCTTGATGAGTGTATTCATCAACTCTCTCCATATTTTAACACTGAATCAACAGTTACCGGGCTCAACTTTGTGGAATTCCGCTATAATGAAGGCAACAAAAAATTTTAATATTTACTCATTTATTTTAACTGTTTAATATAATATTTTATTTTTGATTGATTTTATTATCATATTATTTTATCAATTATTGTTTTTATTTACTTTATTAATTCACGAAGGTCAAATAAAATTGCGTTGAATATTACTAAGTTCGTATCACACCCAGCACCCATTCAAATACGCAAGTATATTTTCTCCTTCACAAAATTTCCTTTTTAAATGAAGATGCCTGGGTGAGTCGAAGCGCAGAGAATCAATCTTGAGCATGAGAAATCAGAACCAATTGTGTTCAATTTTACTTCGATGCGTTCCTCTAAATCAAGCTTAACCGTGTTGAATGTGGTTTCCGCATTCGTATGATATTCGATCTACTTTTAATGCAGTCGTAATGAATCCTCATCTTTTCATGCTTTATGGAAAGGGATGAGTTGTTTATCGTTTTCGCTGATGAGCCACTTTGAGGTGCTTTACAGTGAGTGGTTGAGGAAGAGGGAACGCAGATCTGTTGCGTGTTGCGGTCTTCTTGGTTTGAAATTTTGGTAGTAATTTTAAATAATACCATCCGCATTTATTTTTCATTTCATGACATACGATTTTTCCGTGTTTATTGTGATCTGATAAGATGCAGAGTTACCGTTTTATATTACATTTAAACAGCTGAAGGAAGGACTGTACCAAGAACCTCAAGGAAAAATGTAGAGGAATCCTTACGTTTTTGTGCGTAAAATGTTCATAAAACTAATGATTTTTGTTAAAGTCAAATCGCGATAACTGATTTGTCGATTTCTCAATGGACGCGTATGGTATTGGTTTCACGTGTAGGTAAAGGTGGCGATTTAAATATTAATGGCAAATCTCAGAGTAAAAAAATAGACTAGGGATAATCGGCTTCTTCGCTTAAGATGAAGATTGTAATAACAAAATCTGATATCACGTGACGGGCCTATTTTGATAACTAACGCGATAACGTTTATTTTCATGTCGTTTGTTTCAATTTGTAGTTTCATTTCCATGGAACATAATGCTGAAGTAGAAAGAAAAGTGTCAGGGTTTCAATAAAATCCATTTATGAGGAATAAATTCGCTAATCTTTTTCATTGCCCATAATCATACTAAAGTTGAACTTTCAATGTTGGCTTCGGTTTTAGGTATCTGCTCAGTAGTATAGTGTTCTTTCATGTGTTTACTCTGATGTGTCTTCTAGTTAGTTTTCGAGAACGTAAAATTTAAAAATTACTCGGTGGATTCCACTTCTTGAGATATTACGAAGATTCCTTAGATTTTAATAACTAAGCCATCATCGGAAAAAGTATTAACATCCTGTTTAATATTTTGAAACCTGCCGCGTGAACGGTGGTGAATTATACATGAATTGCAATGAGAAAAAATTTAAATTTGATTGTCCTCCTGGCGGAGTTGCTTCCCGCATAAAAATTTTGCACGGAAAGCCAAAGGTCCGTAGTTCGTTTCCCTGTCCAGAGGAATTTTTTCTAATAGCAATTCATGTATATCACCATCCTGGTATTTCAAATGAGCTTATTGAGTGTGGTATTCGCAACAAGTTTCATTTGCTCACTAATTCAACACCATCTTAGCGTGGGTTGTGCAATGACTTTTTTTAATTTCCCAGAATGAGACTGAAGGTTAGGTTTCAATGCTGGTCCCATATTATGGATATCTACATCAACATACTACCCCGCTAGTCGCCTCAATGTGGCGTGTGGCGGGGGTGTTGGGACACCAGCCGCTTACACATAAAAAGAGAATGGTCTAACGAAATTACGCCTAGAATTTATTAAAGCCTTTCGGCAAAATGTCTCTATTAATACATCGTTTCTGTCAGACTTGGCAGTGAATATTGCGCTGCCACTTTAAGCGCTCTTGTATATATTTACTCTTTACGCACAAATGAGGTGAGAAATCTGAGTTCATACTCGCGTTCGATCGTCTAAATTTTACCTTCGTCCCGGGCATTTTTGGATGAGCTCCCTTCCGCAATTTCCCTTTCATTTTATACCCTCCGGGAGAGACCTGCCAGCGCATCACTTGCCACGGGAGTGCGCCGTAACTCGGAGAACGCCGACGAGTGTGTTGTATATGGTTTGGGGTATATGGGGGCGGAGGTGGGTTAGCTAGTAGAATGGGTTGGTGACGTGACAAAAGCGGGTGGAAGAACATACATCTTATTGCCTTGAGGAAGAAGATTCTGATGGGAATGGAACGTCGGGAGAGAGAAAGGTGAAAGTTACCACGCGCGCTTTTGTCGGCTGTCTTCTTCACCTTGTGTATAAGAATCGGGAGCCTGGCTGCTTCCTCCTTCTTCTTGATTGGGTTTATAATTTATTCTCACCGTAATTTAATGGCTCGCCGAAAGCATAAATTCTTTAAATCCGAGACGTGATACTCCGTTCCGATGATTTTGAAACTCCTATTTAAGTTGTTATAATCATGTTTACCATCCGTTTTAACCTCCTCACATTCCTCCCCGTGGCAATTCAATTTATCCCGTCAAAAGAGTCGGTTGAATGGGTAAAGTGATGGTAAGAAAAATCTAGATGAAATAAGGAAGGAGGTTGGGTGGCAATATATTATTATAAGAATCCTGCTAGCCTGCTGTGATGTGTGACTGTCTTAAGGATCATGAAAGGTTGGATGAGTTGGTTGTTTGGGTGTTTGTGTAAAATCTCCACTATTGGATTATGCACTGTATGCCTCCAAGTATGCCTCCGTTAGTTCGAATCTGATGCGGGAATCTATTTCTTCATATCGCCGTACGCTACGGTAATATAGCATAGCTTATATCGCCTGTGTGATTTCGTTTTTCGAATCATGCCCTCAATTAGCGTTCGCTTCACTAATTTTTAATGTGATCGGAAAGAAATTTGAGCCTAAGCACGTATAGATTAGCTATTTCCTACCTGATATTCGTTTCTATCCAGCAACATAACGATATCAAATATGGAACGAAATCCGGTCCCTGATGCAGTATGATTGTCCTTCTGATGGAGTTGTTTTCTGCTCAAAAAACGCTTCATGACGGTCATAACCACGTGCCTATCCTTTATCTCCCGGCCCGTTTAAGGAACATATCGTTACGTGTGTGCGTTCAAAGGTTTGCACCTGGAGAGGAAATTATTTCCTTGACACTTCACTTTTCGTTCTTTTTATTTTGCTTTTTGAAGTGAAAACTTCTTTAGCGGCGTTAAGCACTTTTGCGGGATGGGGAAAAAGCATAGAATTCGCGTGAGCGTCACCGACCCGACACCGCGATCGCTACAGCGAGATATACATTTCCGTCTTAAAGTTCGTAACACATCCTCGGTAGTATAGTGGTCAGTATCCCCGCCTGTCACGCGGGAGACTGGGGTTCGATTCCCCGCCGGGGAGGTTTTTTTTCTCAATCTCATACAATTTAAAAAATTTTAACGTGCAGAAGAGTGTACACGATATAAAAATACAGGTCAGTACAATTTAAGGCAGTTTCTTTTATGTGCATAGTGTTGTTATAGGTTTAAAGCATATTACATTATATACAATTATAGGTTTAAAGCATATTAAATAAAAGAAATAAAAGCATATTATATTTTAATATATAAATAGTATTACTTTCTATTCATACACATCGTATTTTTAATATATATTTAATAATGAACAGTTTGCTGAAAAAAATAATTTCAATTTTTGTTGAAAAATGAGTATTACTGGAAAAATTAGTTCTTTAATAATATTAAATCTATATAAAAAATAAATGGATAATAATTATTTCAGTTTTCACTTCTGTCGGCCAGTCCCACGACTGCCCCGTTTTTTTTATTTGCTCTTTTTCGTCTTAACCTGTCTTTCTCCGATGTGCAAAACTAATCACAGCAAATTTAGCTGACAGGAATACATTCTTTTTCTGAGTTTTCCATGGATAGGATATATCTCATTGGTTCGCAACGTGCTCGTCGATGGTCATTCGATCAAACTTAGAAAGAAAGACCGCCTTTAGAAATGTTGTAGATGTGTGCAATGGGCACGTTCACACTATTTTTTATTTCATGTTTATAAAAGAGTTTGGAAATGTACAAAAAATTATAGTTGAATTGAGCGATACAGTTTTTTATCAAATAAAACTATAGCTATAACTGCAGCAGCTAATTAATCACTAATTGTAAGATTTTCCAAGGAAACTGAAAACAGCTTTGGCGCGTCATTTTTTAGGGAATTTTTGTCATGCTTGCATGTCTGTTTCCAAACAACAGCGAATATGAATGTCATTAAACATCCTTGTAATTGATTTCCTACCATTTTTGATTATTTTTCTCATATTCAAGTTCTTACCTCGAGAAACGTGATTTTACGATTTTGTCCAACTTTATTCGATTTCAACCCCCTATGTGTCAACTCAATAAACTCCAAAAAAACTGTATTAGATCAGAAAACTCTATGATATAACGAAGGATGATTTTAATATATTTTATTGGAAGTAGCTTATTATTTGTGTGCTCCCAGTGAATGTGAAAATTTTAAAAAATCTGTTATTTACACATAGTTTGAAGTTCGTCATGAAAAAATACATGGCTTAACCGGGATTCGAACCCAGATAATCGGGAAATCCAGATAATCCGGGTTAGATTCCCGGCTAAGCCGCATATTTTTTCATGGCAAACTTCACCCTTGATGCATAAAATCCGTGCGCGTGACTGCGTACAAAGTCACTTCTTTCATATAAATAATCGGATTAATTTTCTGTGGTGGGCTTCCACAGACCGTTTGTTCCTCGCATGGCGTTCCGAATACGAACGGATCCCGGTTCAGCCTAATATTTTTTCTAGGCAAACTTTACCCTTAGATGCTGAACCTAAGATCATACTTAACCCTTAGTGTTTATAACTTTGCCCCCTTGCGCGTGACTGCGTACTAAGTCACTTGTTTCATGAAGTGCTCGTAAATAATCAGAGTATTTCCTTATGTTGGGTTTCGCGGTGTGGCGAAAATTCAGGGGAGAAGTTTCCGGAATTTACACCGCGTGTGCCCATTTGTGTGGAGCAAGGGTCTTCAATCCGCGGCCCGCCGGCTAATTTCTTGCTAGAGGCTAAATAAAATATTGTATCGCGAACCAAATATGGACACTCTAGAGAAGAATAAACAATGCCAACAATCGCATTGATTGATTGAACTTTTTAACCATTGAAGATTATTGCACTTTGAAATTATATGTTTATTTTGTGAATTTTATTGATGTGGTGGTGAAGTGACGTGCAGCATTGTGGTTCTCCAGACGATGTGAAGTCAATTTTTGAGCCGTACATTAAAAAAGGACCCCTGGTGTAGGCAACTGTTTCGCCGGCATTGCAGCTGGCTTTTTCAGGTCACTGAAGTGAAGTTGCAATGCCGGCGAAACAGTCGTCTAAACATATGGACACACGCGATGTAAATTCCGTCAACCTCTCCGCTGAATCTGATTACTTTTCTGTGTTGGGCTTCCGCGGGCCGTGTGTTCCTCGCATGGCGTTTCGAACACGAACGGCGGCGGTGTAAAAAGTTGGCCGAAGGGCTTTAATTTGAGTGGAAAGTGAAAGTACGTGGAAAGCGGTTATTTTTGAGTGGTGCCGCCGAGTGTGGCTCTCGTGTGAGTTGCCTTCGGGTGAAAGGGAGAGGGAAGGTTAAGTCACCAAGTTCGTTGGAATGGCTGGACGGGATAGAAGGGGGGAGATCTTGGACCGGTCACATACGTTGTGGGAAGGCGATCTGAAGAAGGCTTTTTGGGTGACCGTTTATTAAGGCGAGACGAGGGAGGTTTGTGTGGAGTGGGGAGGAAAATCCCTGGGCTTCAACCTTCGGGAGACAAATTTGGCGGCGCAGAACACCCCTTTCGATGTCCAGAAAGGGAGTGATGGGTTTCCAGCCGAGTAAAAGGGATGGTCATCATCACCTGATGGTCTGCAAACCTGCGATTGGTTTGACGCAGCTCTCCTGTCAGCTAATTCTTTAGCACTATGATAATTCTTCTGCTTCAAACTTCGGGAGACAAATTTGGTGGCGCATAATACCCCTTTCAATGGCCAGACGGGTTGGGATGGATTTCCAGAGGAGTATAAGGGGCTGTCAATATAGTCAACCGTCAGCAATCCTGCGATTGGTTTGATGCAGCTCCCTTATCAGCTAATAATTATACACTATCATTACTCGATGATGTCTCCATGTTCCTGGGTTTCACCGCGTGGATTTTCTTTGTGACGACAGTTTCGCCGGTATTCCAACCGGCGTCTTCAGGTCTTCATCGACCTGAAGACGCCGGTTGGAATACCGGCGAAACTGTCGTCACAAAGAAAATCCACGCGGTGAAACCCAGGAACATGGAGACATCATCTAGACAACGCCGCGGAAAACTACGCATCAACTATCATTACTCTTTTGCTTCAACCTTCGGGAGACAAATTTGGTGGTGCAGTATACCCTTTTCGATGTCCAGAAGTGGAGGGATGGGTTTCCAGCACCGCACAAAGGCCTGTTTACTTGGTACATTAACACTTACGAGTTGAATGATCTTGTTCTTTCCCGGCGTATGATGCTGGTGAAGTCTTCTCGAGTTTTCCATCGGGTGAGTTGATTGTTGGCCGATGTTTCGATGGCTGCCATTATATTCAGGGCACCGCCTTCTTCCAAAATTAATATCCCAGTCAAGGAATGTTGATTACATCTACATAGTACCCTGCGAGCCACCTATAGGGTGTTTGGCAAGGGGTGATCAATCACTGGTATGCAGAATGCAATTGGACTCCCACTTGCACACCACACGGTCCAAAAAAAAGTTACCCATACTTACAAATTATACTACCACATGCTATTAGAAATGTAAGTAAAATTCAGAAACATTCATTAAGATACACATAAGTTAGTACGCTACACTACAAGTCATCTAATCTATTTGTGAGTTCTTACGCTGCCGTTGTAATCTCTAATTGATCGTGGAAAAAAAGACATTCTGAATCTGTCTGTTCTGCAGTCTATTTCTCTTATTTCATTTATATGATCTGATCTTCCGTAGTATGTTGGCGTTCGTAAGATATGGCCAACTTCGTTAGAGAAGACACTGCCATTGAATTTATCTAAAAGGTAGTCTATTTTTCAATCTACGGCCTGACAGAGATTCCCATCCGAGTTTATCTAAGAGGTCAGGTACACTAACACGACTATCGTAACGACTTTTCACGTACCTGGCATGTCTTCTTTGCACGCGTTCTAACTCCGTTTTTAAGCCTATTTCATGAGGGTCCCAAACACTGGCAGTGTATTCTAAATGGGGATTGCGTAGTTGTCTGCGCAGTGGCCTGGAAATGCAAAGGTCCTTTTGCGGCAGCCATCGAAACGTCGGCCTACAATTAACTCACCCGTTGGAAAACCCGAGAAGACTCCACCAATTTACGAGGTAATGTGTGAATGCATGAGCGATTCTGCTGGTGCGGATCGGAATATGCACTAATGCATGAACAAAATTAGAAAACGTTCTATTTTCGCTCATGTATTCGCACAGGTTGCGTGATTAAACAGTGCATTTTTGCGTTATTTCACGCTTTTATACACGCATTAACCAAAAAAGGCGAATTAGACGGACAGGGTCGGATTGAACAATAGCCAGGCATCAAACAAAGAGGATGCATAGATCGGGAATGGAATCGGCCAAAACAATTGACACGCATTAAAAAAAAGAGTGTGAGAATTTAATCAGTTAAAAAATTAAGCCGGGATATAACAATACATTTAGACTAACTTGTACGGGTTAATGTATACCGTGTACACAAACCTCAAGGGATCGTCATCAATATCAACCGTCAGCATTCTTGCGATTCGTTTGACGCAGCTCTACTATCAGCTTATCTTATAACACTAACATGATTCTTCTGCTTTTCACCTTTAATCACCAGCTCTGTGTATTTCATCCGAGGCCTTTCTCCTCATGAAAAGGATGTTACGTTGAGTCATCTCCGTTATATTTCGCCGGATTGCCCCGCTGTTTACTTCTCAGAGATGAAGAGTTGATGAGATTAGCTTTCCCAGTGACTACTATGATGCTATTAAATTAAAAAAATTAACTTCACTGTATTTTGGCGTTTATTATAAAAGTAGAGCATTTAGACGGCATCTATCTCTCCTCTGAGGACTAGCAACAAATTTCGAATTAAAATTGAGTCGAGAGGTTCCTCAGCTGTCATTTTGCCGTTCCTGGAGCTTATTTTTATTCTCTCAGTGCTATTTTTCATCTCGATATGTCTTATTCCATTAATCATGGTGTGAGTTAAGACAAATGTGGAATAAAAGTGAAATCATTATCAAGTTAAATTAAAAGTTAAGTGAAATTATTAAGTTGAATCGATTGACTGACTGACTCATTGATACAATTTCGCAGCCCAAACTGTGATAAGCGTGGGTATTTGGCTTATTGAACGTAAAAGTAAAAAAAAATTCATCGGGAGGAAAAATCTTAAAACTTGAAAAAGTCGATTAGTTTTCGAGATATATCGACTTGAATTAACATGGGAGCCTTATGGGACTAAAACTTTTTCGATTTTATTTTGTACTTTTAAACGTCTGAGGAACATGATATTCATTGGACGTAAACTAGATTTTTTGGTCAATTTTTTGATGCGGTTGTCATTGCGACAAATTGATATTTAGTATTTTTTATTATTTTTTGAACGTTTTCTATGCTTTTCTTATGGAAAAAGTTTAGGAATTTTTTTGACCAACTTGCAATAATCGTAGGACAAATTCCTTGAAATATAAGGTGTAGGATTTTTTGGTTGATTTTTTGGCTATCTTGGAATTTTCATATGTCGAAACAATTCCGAGGAATAAACGATTTCGATTTTACATTGTCGTGAAGGGCGAATTTTCAAACTCGGATTTCGGCGTTGAGACATGTGCCATATGAAAATTTGGAAACAAATGACTACGAAACCAGTAATTCACGAAAGTTCACGCTGATTCGAAATCAACCGCAATTTACGTTAATATTTCCGTTAACTTACTTTACTTCGCGCTAGCTGTTTCAGTGAACGCCGAATTTCCCTGAGGGCACAGTAATCTTACGCTAAAGGCTTCCTACGTTTTTACTTGATAGCGACCACAGAGAATGTTTTTGTGACCATCTTTCTCATCGCTTACGTTCCAATATCAGCTGTGATACCCTAAATGTGATTTTATGAGCTACCAACCATTACATACTTTTCTTTCCTCTGCTTCATATGGAATCGATATTATAAAAGTGGTGTGGGGTTCCATCCTTATGTTTATGTCATAAAACGACTCTATGGAAATGGAACATTTTGTCTTCCTTATAGAGTTCATATGACTCTTTTTTATCTTCTTATTATCGTTATTAAATCCGTTCTTATTACGGAATTGATTTTTACAAACTTTTTACCGAAACATAGGTATACGAATGATGTGTACAGCATGTACAAGGCTGTTTTCGCCCCAAAATGTAGCATGCGGTAACGTTCTTAGGTAGCGCTGAGTTATTGAGACAATTTGTCGTCAATTTCGATAATAACACTTATTTGTGGGTATTGTGGTTGCCATTATCATTCACATAATACTTTTCTTTGTGCCCCAAAAACATGAGCCTGCGCCCTTCGAATCCGAAGACTCGATGGAGGTGTAGATTACAATTAAGCCTTCCAGTCGGAAGAAGTTCTCGTAATGAGGCTTTTCCGCCAGATTAGTGTGGTATCACGTTGGTTGTTTTCCTTGGACGAGAAATCGGTGAATGCTCCTTTCAGTTGAGTTCGTTCATTGCCATCATTTAGGTTGATTTTAGTCATCATATCAGTCAATGCTTATATTTTTTGGCTGACAAGCAAGTTCATACTTTGGTAACTCATTTCTCATTCGTAAATTGCTGTGTAAAATGTACATAAACCCTGAAACGATTTGGAAAAATCGATTGAATACTTGTGTTCTTTTTTCGACTACCGTGGAATGTAATTTTGGTCGTAATCGATTATTTATTTTAACATCTCCAGTATTTTTGAGTGACCTCGGAATGCTATAAAACGAGGAAATAGAACAGATTCGTCTTCAAACACGCTGATTGCGTAATTCATGATGTCGCATTAAAACATAAACCATAAACGTTGTCTCATGCCGCATGGGCTTTTCTAGTTTTTATACAAATCATGGAACTTATGTATTATATTAAATTTCATTTCCATATTTCAGATGAAGAAGCTGCGCTTATATTATTTTTTTTTTAATTTTTATGAATGGTATTTTCACATCTATTGCCCGTATCCGGACATGCTTGTCATGTATAGGCTTACAAATAAAAGTCACTGCTTCAGACACTCATGCCTGAATATGTGATTAGAAATCATTAAGTTCAAGCAAGTTGATTTTTGGTTGTGTTTACTCAGAGGTATTCCCAGATTACTTATTCTGAGCTTTAAATATCAGTATTTTAATTGATGCAATAGATGAATCCGGGTATTTGGGCCAAAGGATGTTAGGAGCAGCCACATACTTTAGGCATATCTCCTTATTCTTTTATAATAATAATAATATTTATTGTTCATGAAAAAATTGTCCATTTAGAACATAAGATGAATATTACATACAAAAGGCTTATTCTTTTAGTGTTATTTGTTCGACTACTTCTATCAAAAATTATGTGAGAGATTTTTCCCTAGAAGTAGAAGTTATCAGTCGATCAGAACCCAGTTTATAAATTAACTAGTGTTTTCTTTAGTTAATTGGGATATAAAACCGTTTAAACACAGTAAGTATCGGAGTTGTTTGCCCAACCCTTGAAATATAACATTTTGTGAAACACTATTAACCGATTTCATACATTCTTCCACTCAATGAGGTAACCCGTAGCTCAGCAGCGTAGCTGGTATCATTTTTATTCATCTCTCTTACTAATTATTAATATATGTATGCACTCGTTCTTATACGTGAAGGCGAGAAATATTTCTAGTTTTTTAATCTACTCTAAGAAGTCAGATAAATTTTTATAAATGTAATATTTTTTATAAAAATATTTTTAAACTGTATCGAAATTGTGCGAAATTGGATGTAACTCCTCAAATAGCGTTCTTTGTTGCAGTATTAACTTCCATGTATGTGGTGTATTTACGGAATGCGTCGGATAAATGTGGCGGCCTCTTAATTGGAGCAAATGCACTGTGTGCAATGCGTCCCAATTAACTTGAATGCACTCTATATTGATATAAAATTCATTATTATTTTAAATTTTGAATCAGTCACAGTGTGACTTATATTTCATGTGATGTAAATGGAACTGGTGGAGACAGCTTCCTTTGATGCATAGACGCGGCTTTCAACCTGCGGCGGAGCGGGCGCCCTAATTTATTCAAATTATCCTTGATCTGCTTATGCTGTAACGAATCCTTGCTGGCAGTCTATGCTTACAGTTGGATTACAATATCTCCCTGATTGCTTTGTTCTATAAAACTCTGTACGATAGGCCATCGCAAGTAGGAGGGGCCTGCGCGAGAACTTGGCTTCGCATGCCTCTTGAACGCTAGTTTCTGTCGGATATGGTTCGCGGTAAGCGGTGCAATTAGCATTTCGTTCGATTCCGCATTCCACTGACGTGCATCGACGTCTGTCGATTCGTTCAACCTGTTGTGATTCAATATCTTCTAGGATTCTCACCTATCAATTGGAACATAATGCTCTCATGTGATGCTTTCAGCGACCTCGTTCTTCGAGAAAGCCGTCCATTTATAGAGGGGGAAAGGCGTTTGATTTATGTACCATTGTTATTATTTGAATTAATCAATTCGAAGCAAACTGAGCCCGTTGACTGAAGGCATTAGTAATCGTGATATTTTTTCTGGAACCACAGTACCTCTACGTTTTTTATTTTTTATATTTTATACGTGTAATAGGGTGTTTTCCTTTTATTTTTTTATTGTCTAAATCGAAAGATTATTACTCCGGGAGTATGCATTTCACGCTTTTAGATTTTTAAACGACGATATCTATTTTTCGCGATTAATTGAAAAGTGAAAATTTTCAAGCGCGCGAAAACGCGGCGACTAAGTATGAATGATGGGAGAACTCCCGTGTGACGTCGCGTCGTTCTGGTTCCCGCTGCCGCAAGTGAGGTGACCTTGGGGCGAGGCTTTGAGCGCTGATACGACGCAGGATGCTAGCAGGTAGCAGAGTACCCTGTTAGCAGGTAGCGCTTGGCTTAAATAAGGATTATTAATACCTTATCAAACTAGATAAACTTTCCGAACTTAGCCAGTTTTAATAGGTGATTATTAAGACATGTTTCCCTGAAGTCTGTGCCTCATGCATGCATTGGTAATCTCAGACGATGTAAAACTCCTATCTACTCGTATAGAAATTAGGTCCCTGTGACGTCACGTGGAGTGGTATCGCATGGGCGCCAATTTGGGCTTTTTCAAATGCAGTTAAAATTGACCATTGGGGCGCTTTGAGCGCTGATACGACGCAGGATGCTAGCAGGTAGCAGAGTCTAAACTGGGATTTCTAAAACCAAATAATTTGTATATTATGAATTCACTAATGGTGGGTAACGAATCGCAATCAATGCCTTTCGTTTTCATTTATGAAGGAAACTGCCCTATTCACGCTTTCTGTAAGTGTGAATATTTTTGTGGCTAAAAACTTGTGTGCAATGAAATACCTCACCTACTTATGAAAATGTTTTGGAATCGGTTGAGTTTGGATATGTGTTCCATCAAAATGAAATTATTCTATTTTGATTAATTTGAGGATCTAATGGTCTTTGGTCAGTGGGTCAATGAAGGACAAAACTTGATGTATGAGTACACAATATATTATTATTCATGCGATGATTTCTTTGTGTTGCTGCTGCTAGTTTATGACGTTGGAAAAGTAAGTAATTGGAATATGCAAAATTGTGGTACCTAAATTTGCATATTCCCAGAAATTTTGGGTATAGTGAATTTCAATTTTGATGCTCAAAGTTATAAGCCAACCGATGAAATTTTAGGCCGACGAAAAGCCAATTTTTATGTGAGTGAAATGTCCGCAGCAGGAACAATTTTTACTTAAATCAGAATGATAGGCTAACAGATATGAATATTACTTACAATCGCTAAACATTTGGCTGTTAAGATACAGGCAAAACATGGAATCACTTTTAGTTTTCTAGAAATATAAATTCATTAAAGTTTTTCGCAAACTTGTCCAAAGTAGCGTTAAAAATGTTAATGAAGTTGGATTTATCACGGTTAAAATTTTCCAAGATGAATACAGTAAAACAATGAAATGATAGGAACTATCTTCCCATCGAATAATTTATTAATTTTACACTTATTATCAACTAGTTTGACTTTGTTGTTGCATTTTCAGTGCCATTTAAATTATTACGTTTATTTCATAGAAGGGTAGAGTAAAATTCTGTTCCCTGTAGAACATAAATTGTTCAGTATACAGTGTTTGGTTTTATCTGGTATATTTTTGCAATATTGAATGCAGAAACCGGCAATTAGTCTACCGACGATAAGTTTCCAGTAGCTATTTTTCCCTCCTTCTATTGAAGGAGATCCCTCTTAAAGTCTTGGCATCAATGTCTCATCCAATATTCTCTCATTCTATAAATACGAAGTGGGAGTAAAAAAAATCTTGTATTGCGCTAGTTCTTCAAGTGAACGGTGTCCCTCGTTAATTTTCCCAGGAATCTTTAAGGATGTGCTGGGTGACATCACCGCGCAGATCAAATCTCAGGACTCTTCTCCTTCGACCTTTGCGGATACTTTTACCGCCAGTTTGCGTGTCGTCGGGACTTCCTCCCCACGAAAAGTCAGGGTCACGAAGCCTCGATCGTTTCTCTCCCATGATCGCTTCGTTCAATGTTGAGATTGCTCGTCCTGTAGAAGTCCTTGGATCGACCGACTTCTCACCATTAGCATCTCGCTTGAAATGAACATGTATAACGACGCGACGTTGGAGGTGATTGTGAAAATTGCATGGATCCCATCAAATATTTTTTATCGAACAATTCTGTTTGTCATATTAATTTTGTAAATTTCTTTTGGGTTTGCCCGAAATGATTGGTACAATAACACTGGAATACTGCTAAAAAGGCAAAAACATAGTAAAGCTAGCTGGCAACAAAATAAAAATACTAAATTCATTGGGTTAGGTTCAATCATTTATCATTTAGAAACTTTTACTGCCTCAATCTATAAAATATTCTGTTGTAATAATAATAATACAACTTTTACAAGATTTTTAACTTTACTTTTGCGATGTGGGAAGAAAATAAAAATAAAACATTGACCAGCTTGCGTAGCCTACGTTTTAAATTTATATCAACCAAAGCCTCAATAACTGCAAATTGATCATGATTTAATTTATTGTGTAATTTTCAAGCCAACCAAGGTTTGAACACAGGATGTGCTCGTTAGCTATTTTGTGTCTTATATTTTCACTCAATGAATCGAGGTTTTGATTGATTTTCAATATAAATGGAGCAACTGAATATTTGTAATGTAAGTCTTATGGAGATTTATATGTTACTGACGAAAGTAAAAATACGTATAGTGAAGACTGGCCGTGCAGTTTTGAGAATTTGTCGCCTTAATTATACCATGTGAATCTTACGATCTCTTAAGGGTGTCAAACGGAAATTGTTTAAAGATTAAATACCACTGAAGTTAATGGAGATAAGTGATAGAGAAAATGAAGATAGATACTGAAAAAATTAATAAAAATTAATTGTGAATTAGATTTAAATTTTATGATAATACTGTATATTTTTCCCAAAAATTATTTGGATGTCAATATGGCTCTGTCAACGGTAGCTGAAGTGAGGAATGAAGAGGTATCAAGGGGGAGTATTCAAAGTACCCTCCAAAATTGTTGAAAGGGTAGATTATTAAAATCACTTTTTCTCGACTATAGAGGCATTTTGTATTTCGTGGCGTATTACTCATTTAAACCTGAATTGTTGTATTAAAATTTTCAGGGTGTATAGAGTTCACAATTTTTAAAGTGTACGTGTATCTTAAATGTAAAAATTTTACATGCGGGAAAATACGTAGGTGATATTTTTAGAAATTGAGACATAGGAAAATATTGAAAATAGTTAAGATTTTAAACTCGGAAAACCTCAAGGTGATGTCATTAGTTTCAGGCGAGTAATACGTCACGAATAAATGCCGATCAAGCGGGGGTGATGCGTCCTCTTTAGTGAAGCACGCCCTCAATAAACCTCCCGGTAAGCGCTCTCCATCCAAGTGCACCACGTAAAAATTTTTTCAAGGATTAAGGCCTTGCATTTCAGAAATGTTTTATATCATGCCCTGTGAGAAATATGCAGTTGATTCGTCAATCCTAGTCATGAATCATTGATAACGGAGTAGTGTGTTGGTTGGCGATGGTGAGGAACGTGCTTGTGATGCTATTCAGGAAGTGTTGAGGTTTTCAAACTTAACAAGGTGCCAAAAGGTATTTAAAGAGAGTGAAATTGTGGGATCTCTGCCCAAGCTTTGTGCAGAGTCATTTCTTTTCTTGGTGTGAGCACAGGGTTTGCATAGCCGATCTGCGAGTTTACCCATTGTAACCCTCTGTTGCTTCTAAGTAAAATAGAAAATGCATATTTTCAGCGCGATACAGAAAGATTTAGACGATGTGCTATTTTGTGCTGTAAAGTTTAATGGCGAGATATGTATTTGCTGCAACAATAATCATGATTGAGTAGAAAAATTTCACATTTTAAAAATGGGAAGTCTTCAAATTTAATTTTTTCCAGAAGCAGCTCTGAGCTAGAAAGGATTAATTCGCGCAGTAGTATACATTACTCTGTAGCTCCAATTTCGGAAATTATCATTTCTTGTGCTTCGGAATGTTCTCTTTGCTACTGACTCAATCACCCAATTTATTCAAGAAGTCTGATGATCATTGTGTATGAAAATAATAATAATTACGCTGAATAGTCTACAGCAATTCAGCATAGGCATCTCTTTTCCCCAGACTTTTATTTTTGAAGAACTCATTATTCAGCGGAAAATGGGCTAAGAGAGGCTTTTGTGGAATCTTTTTAAAACTCCAACATATTCCTTTATAAAATGTTTCGTTATTTTAAGGAATTTTTAAAGTATACTACAATGGAACTCTTTGATCTCTCCATTTCCCGCGTTTTTGCATCGTTTTGTTGTCGGAGGTGACGACAGTTTCGCCAGGAGTCCACCAGGCGTCTTCAGGTCGAAGTGAAGACACGTGGTGGAATCCTGGCGAAACTCGTCACCTCTAACAGCAAAACGCGGCGAAACCGAAGACTACGAGACAACAATTAAGCTCTTGGTTCCGGAGTTATGATTCCTACTTACAATTAGCCTTAATCGTAGCTCGATGATATCATAACTCGAATTTGATAATAATTCAAAACTAAATAAATGGAAATCAAATTGGACTTCCGATCTTGTGTATGAACTAACTGTCGTGAATGGTAGAATTCGTCAACTCCAGTTTTCACGTACTGAAAATTTTAAATCGATTTAGTAACAACTAGCCCTGGCTACAATATTGCAGCGCGGCGAAGCGTCGATTCATCGTAAATAACATTTCCATCCGGATTTACTGTTATCGTTGGACTGCTTTTGTTGCTTGACTGATTGTGAGCTAGAATTAAGTAGCGGAAGGGATAGTAATGGGCGCTGCAAATATAAAATTGATCACTGGCCCCAGGTTGAGGATCTCAGATTTGCCAAGAATTTCATCAATGGAATCGCGATCCTTTCTCGCCTTGCGGTGAGCTTTTTATGTGTATCGCTCATTCTATTCGTTGGAGCGTAAAACTGTGGGCCCGGATAGGGAGTAGAACGACCTGAATGCTTCACCTAATCTTTTCTTTTTCTACTTCCTCCCATTTCATAAGCGCATTTATAACATCAGTAACTCTATGCTTTTAGAAATCCTTTGCATTGATTTCGGCTCATAGGATGAACACTTTCAATTGATAGGGTAAAAAGTATGTTTTTCTTACGAATGATGCGTGAATTGTTTATCATGTAGAAACTCCTTTATGGGTGTTAATTGTCAGGTGTTATAGTAGAACCTAACCTTATGCTTGATTCAGTTAGAAATATTTCGTCGTATACACATCGTTCTTCTAAGGTGTGATCAAAAGGCTTAGTTATAAATAGCTTCCGGTGATGACTACTGTCACATTTTATCTCAGCCATCAGTTTTCGAACAAATAAGTTAGTCATATCTTCATCGTTTATGATCCATTTTCTTTTTGTATCTCTGTAAAATATTGTGTTCATTAGCTCATCTGCTGGTAACTGTTACGTGAACTAACTGATATCCTAATCAAGTGCTTATAGCCAGATCTGTATTTCAAATATTTGTAAAAATTGTGGCTGAAACAGACTTATCAACATATTACCACATTCAACTTTACAATCAACTTCAATACTTGAAGTTTTTCACCATAACTTGCATTTATTAGGAGTACTTAATAACAGAAACCTTAAGTGGATCTTTGGTAGTCTCAAAGAGATTTTCTTTGTGTAATATCACTCTTTGATGAAATGAAGGCTTTACATATTTATTTGGTATTCTATATCAGATAATACCAATTGGAGAACAATAACATAGTATTAAAATGTAAAAAAAATTCACGTAAAAAAATCGTGCCAGAAGTGCTGAGGAGGTTTATTAATCTGAAGACTATTTGGTGAAGTTCATGGCTAATGGGTGGGATAAACCTGAAAAAATCACTGTTTACCCTCTTTAGACTTACTTACTAAATTTACCTCCGGGCCATTTTCCCGGTATTTACCATATGATGAAATTTTTTTATCGTTAACAAAGCCTCTTTGAAGACAACTATAGGTTACGTAATTTACCGAGTTGGGTCCTTTTTAGTTTTATGTGCCGGAAGCTTGCATTGTAGGCTAATTCTGCCTCCCGAGTATGAAATAATGGAATTATGATGCATCTGAAACTCGGTTACGACACTTGGCTCCTACGGTCGCAGTTGCATAATGATGCAGTCGAGTGCGAACGCCATAAAGCCGCAACTTTCCCCACGAGATCCACTTAAGTTTATTCTTATTGTTGGCCAGGACATTCCGCCACTTCCTTAAACCTGACTGCTCCATTGTTCACAGATATTTGCAACTTCTTTGCCGTTAAACTCTAGTGGATTGACCCTAGTTTTAATATGGTTCCATAAGAGTAAAAGGGATATGTGAATGGTATGAGATTAATTGAACTCAGTCATGGATATCACTCTGGATTTCAGATAAGATGTAGGAAATACAAATTAAGTTAAGTTTGGTTGGTATGTGTGGGTAACTTTTAACCTCAACTAAGGTCAATTGTACGAATTATTTTTGCATAATGATCATACTTTTGTTACAAGTACGCGCACCTCCCTGAGAAAATAAATATGCGACGTATCATTAGTAGTGGTGAAAAACTTATTAATATATCAGTGGTCAATTGTTGGTCGATTTCCAGCGTTATGGCTGTGAATTAGATAGTCTAATAGCTCCCACTTGTTGTCCTGAAAAATAATTATTTTGATGGTTTACCGAGGAAGATTGCAATATATTTCATCTCTAAATGCCTTCCGATAGTTAAGAGATGAATTCCTTAAGACGTTTATTTTTATTTGTGCATGTATAGCTATTTAAATGCCTTTGGAATTTCGCAGGACTCGGAACAATTGTGTAAAAGTATAGCGCACTAAACTGGAAAAAATTCTTGTTTAATAGCAAGCCGTCTTCGTAGCTTGAATCGTTTCGGAATACTATGATTTCATTCATGATTTATCGAGATTTATGTTATTCATAGGGGGTTAATTGAATCCCTAAACATCAAATCCATGGTGATCTGAATCGCCGTATTACTTATCTCACTTCCTAGAATACGCATTAGCTGACTCCCGCTGAAATGTCTACTCCATCTTGATCTAGTTTTTTTTTGTGACGTGTTTAGTGGTCATTCAAAAGAATAACGGGAGGTGAACAGCTTTCAAGGAAAGAGTGCAATCTTCGATGACTAATCTGTCTTCTCTGGTCAAGGCTGTACGCTTTTCCGCATCCGCATCATCCTTTCTGAATTCCTTCTTCATTTCTCTCTTTCTGTTCACCATTAATCGTCAAACCCATTTGCGCGGAAAAATGGAAAGTGATTCACTTAAAGCTAAAAGAAAAACTATTGATATGATATGTGCGAAAAATTCGGCGGTTACTGTGATCAGTATTGGATAAAGTTTTTGGGTACTACTGTTTTCTGAAATGTAAAATTCCAAGAGCATTGGGTTTGTGTAATGGATGGAATGCCGACTTCCTAATCTCTGGGTGTTGGTTCAAATCCAGGCGGTGGCGAAGAATTTTCTATGATTGCCTTATCACTGCTTGGGTGTTTGTGGAGGTAACTTCATATAAAACGATCCGTCCATCGGATGGCACGGTAAACCGTGGTCCCCTTGGTGCCTTTCGTTTAGGGTAGACAAATATTGAAGTGGGGTTTCTTTCCACAGCGATTTCTATACCTAGTGATGGGAAAATGTCAGTTAAAATCTATTTTTAATCGAAATGAAAAGCTCGAATTTTAAACAAAAATCGAAAATTGAAGTAAAAGATCAATTAATCGAACAAATCGACGGTTCTTTCTTTTAAATACAGTTTTTACATTAGCAAGTTTATTATTCGTTTGGAAAACACTAAAAATACCCACTTGAGTCGTAGAAAATTATTCCAAAAAATTACTTAGAAAATTTGATGGAATTATTAGAAGTAAAAATGTGCAAATGCTCGCAACTTCCAAGTCGTGATCTCACATGAATTATATCAGCTGAGAAAATTTATTCAAATTTCCAAGTATTTTATTGCAACACAATTCTAGAGGTCCTTCTCAAGATGGCCTGATGCGCCATTTCTGAGGAGAGGGGGAGGGATAACAGCATCCCTTTGTTTAGAGATCGGAGCAATGCACAATCGCAACGAGAACTTTTCAAAAATCTCTCATTGCTGAACTTGAAACATTCGGAAAGGGCTGACGGACACGTTTCGGAATCTGGGAACTTGTTTGCGCGAGTCTCTCGCTTTTTCTCACATTCCTATCGCATAGCAAGTTTTGTAGACTAAAAATGAAGAAACGTCTTAGCGAGCTTGGTTGCTCGTTCGGTGATTTACCTTTTGACGAGAGCGTTTCCCGTCCTTGCTCCTTCCATCCCGGCCGCCGCGGGCGGTGAGTAGTCTTGAGAAGTGGGCGAGCCCACTGCTGTGATGTGGATATGTGGCTTTCGAGAGTGAAAGGAACAAGACGGAAGTGATTTTTTTCGGAGTCGGAAGCACGCGACCTTTCCGTGGAAGTCCGCTTCTGGGCGAGCCAATGAGTTTCTACTTCTAGAGACACCCTCTCTTTCTATGAGTGTCTCAACACATCTCATAGGGGGTTTCGCATCAAATACCTAACTACCAATCGGGACGGCCTCAGTTTCCCAAACCGAAGGAAGCGAAATCTCAATGGCAATACTGACTTTGTAAAGAAATCTGGTCATAAACCTGTTGTTTATTATCGATTTTCCTATTGTATCTCTATAAAATACTAAATTTATTTGCGTCCATTGTTTATCAGGTAGAAATTTCTTGATCTGTGCTATATATACATATATATCTTTCATTACGACCCACTCCTCAAAACCCTAGCACTGACTTCCTTCTTGATCTTTCCCATTTCATTCTCACCCACAATGCCTTCTCTTTTAACAGTAACTACTATCTGCAAATATCTGGCTGCGCCATGGGAAGTAGGTTTAGCCCTTCTTATGCAAATCTTTTCCTTGGCCTGTTTGAAGAAAATTTCCTCACTGATTACCCTCTAAAACCTCTTCTTTGGCTCAGATATATAGATGACATTTTCATTCTCTGGCCTCATGACATCGACTCTCTCAATACCTTTGTTTCTTCACTTAACGCTTCTGCCTCAGTCTCTTTCACCTCTTCCATCTCCGAAACCAATATCACCTTCTTAGATGTGGACATACACCTTTCAGATAATAACAAATTCAAAACATCGGTTCACATCAAAGCTACCAACAAACAACAATACCTTCACTACAGCAGTTGCCATCCACCACACACCAATCGTTCCATCCCTTATTCCCTCTCTGTCCGGGGACACAGAATCTGTAATAACCCCGAAGACCTTCAAAAATTCCTCTCCAAACTCCACACCTCTCTTCTTCACCGCGGCTACCCCGAAAAACTCTTGTTGAACAAAATAAGAAAAAAACCGGCTATTCACAATAAACCCCGCGCAGACAAACATTGCTCTCCTTCTCTGCTCACAACCTACTTTCCTGGTGCTCATTTGCTACAAAATATATTGAAGGACCTGTACCCCATCCTTTCCAAACACAAGTTCACCTCTCAGATTTTCCCTTCCACTCCTCGGATAACATTTAAGAGACCGCCGAATTTAAACACCATATTTAAAGCCACCCGCCCTCTCCAAAAGTCGCAGTCAGTCACTATCTCCACACCCTCACCTTGCAATCGTCCCAGGTGTAAAACCTGCAAGATATTCTCTCCACCCCCTGCCTCTTTTCTCCCCAAGCTTAAATTCCTACCAATTTTCCCCTCCACTACTTGTACTTCCACCAACATCATTTACCTTCTTCACTGTAATTTCTGCCCTGCTTTCTATATTGGCCAATGCACTACCCCTCTCAATCTCAGAATCAACAATCATCGCGCCTCCTGTTGTCCATCTTCCCCCCACTCCTCTCTACCAGTTCCTACACATTGTCTTTCACATGATTCCATTTTCAATCAATGCTACAAAGTATCCATTATTGCCTCCCTCCCTCCCACCGACTCCGCCCTCAACCTCCACACCCTCGAATTGGCTTGCATTTGGCACTTTCAAGCCAATAGCTTTCCAGGTCTGAACGTCGCATCCTAACCCCTATTCCTAACTCCCCCTCCCAACACAACGGACGCGGTGAAAACCCAAATAGAATGCAGAGATCATCTAATCAACGCCGCGAAAATCTTCGAACCTAAATCTAACAAAAAGTTAGCTTTTGTGAAGCAATAAATGCTTTCTGGTCATTTACTCATCGTTTACGATTTATTTTCTTATTGTATCTCTATAAAATGCAGTGTTTTTATTTGTCCATTGATAGCTGTTAAGTGAACCACCTTACGTTCTAATGAAATGCACATAAGCAGAACTATCTTTCTTAAATTGATAAAATTTGTTGCTGAAATAGACTTATTGACCTAATGCCATATTCAAACTTAAACTCAACTCCATATCTACTCTCTGAAACTACTACTTTATAATTACTGTCTGAAACGTGGGATCTAAGATTCTTAAACTCTTATATGCTGCCCTAATTCTCATTTTTTAAAGCACTAATCATTGTCTTTTGGAAATGAATGCTCGAAAGGAAGGTAAATAAAGGTCAGCTGTGTGGAACAAAGAAAACTGCAATTGAGAAAAAGAATAAGTTGTAATCGTTTGTATTTCACAATTACTAATGATAATATTTTCTACGTGTGTTTCCTTTAAGTTACTCTTGTAAAAGCTATTCTGACTCTCTGGAGTTTACCTCGTTATTTTGAATGAAAAACAGCTAATCCAATGGTAGATAATGACACTTACTGATATGATTATTAAAATGGAATTTCACTTACTTATAAAAAATGGGTCTATTTCAATCGATATTATTGTCACTAATGCGTGAAATTAGTGTCTTTATTGTTATAACTAGTAATCTTATCATCCTTACATGGATTCACTGGCGGATTCAGGATAGGGACAAATGGGGTTTGGTTAAGTGAAGGTTAAAATTCCAGCAGTGAAAGCGGCAGTGGGGGTCGGAAAAAATTGCCATTCTGTATAGTGCGAATTGGATACCCAAGTGGGGGGATAGCCCCAATGTCCCCCCAATAGATCCGCCACTGCAAGGATCCACAGAATATACTTCACATTTCTTCTTTTAGACAGTGGCTGCTTGTTGAAATAAATACATACTTGCAATTTTCCACGACGTTCAATTTTATTACGACCTAGGTTTCGATTTTACTACATCACCTTTATGGTGTAAATGCTGTGTAGTGTATTCAATTTATACTGTTTTTTACGAGAGTGGGGGTGTAATGTCATATAAAATTGCAAATACTTATTTCAAGGCGGAAAAATTCCACTCCATCACGCTTAAATCTTAGGATTTTATTTAGCTGCTTTGTGTAAACTGGGATAAAATGTCTCCCAGCCGATAAGCAATTGGCACGCCAGTAATCCATAGGGTAGTTTGCTCATGTACTACCTACCAACTGTTATTAATCAACTCCACGGCTACTCATTTGTCAGTGTAGAGTGGAGGAGGGGAAAAGTGGGCCATTAATGGATACTGGCTCGTATCACGCTGTCCTCGCCACATTTTAAGCCGTTACAAGGTTACGGACAATGTCACAAGCTATGCAGTTATTTAGTTTTTTTATCGTACGCTATCGGCGAAGGATTAATGCTTTTATATCAACGCCATGGGTCTAAATACATGCAGAATCTCCGAGCTAATACGATGACATTTCTGCGCGAGGTCGTGAATGAACCTTTAATCGGATTTGTGCAAGCTCCTATTTACTTCATCTCGTATCGCTCGATGAAATGAAGGTAATGTGATGGCTTCGGGATGTATTGTTTTACCTCTGTTATATAGCATAACGGTTTAGTGAATACTCATCAGATTGTTGGAGCCATACTCGGATTCATACGTCAGGTTTTGGGGTTGGGGGAGATGGGGAGTTCTCTAAGTCCTATCCTGGTGAGGATCATAGCAACTTCATTCCGGTATTTCCCTTTTTATTACTTTGTGTGTGGCTTTTGCCTTTGCATCAGTCATGATACTATTTTCCTCAAACATTTTTTTTGCACCTTTTTCCAAGGAAATTTTTATTTACATTTTCTCCTTAATGTATGTGACAGTGTTGATGATTCGAATTTACTATATTTGTTTATTTCTTGAATTAACTATTAAAATTTAAATTTAGAGTGATATAAGATATTGAAATTGGCTATTATTAGATAGCTATCACTCTATCTGCTCACGTAATCAGAACCTATTTTTGCTGGGCTCATAATAGAAAGAAATTTTCTGTTCTCTAATTGACGGCACTACACTTTAGTGCCTAGATCTCTGTTTAGGATAGATGTACACTATTGAACCAAGCGCGGGCCCTTTGCTGCTGCAACTGGTGATGCTAGATTCTCACCGACTACTATAAAAAAGTATTTAAATTCGTTATATGGTGTCCAATTGCTTAGAAAGAACTCATCGTCGTATATAATTTACTTAAAAGAACTTTAAATGGGGAATTAAAGCAGCACAATAAAATTACTATTTTTGCCGTTTAAAACGAAATTTTTTTAGGGAGACAACACTTAAGTACCTAAGATAAAATGCCTAAAATGCACTCATTACATAATAATTGCAAAATTTGCTTATAATTTACATTTGATTTTTATAATTGATTTTTCATCAATTTAATTTGAAGATTCTGTAAAAACGAAGTTGAAGGAAATTCATGTTTATGACATCGTGTTTTTTTAAATGTCAACATCGTGGAGGCTAGGGCCAAAACTGTGAACTTAGGAAATATTTCAAAACATATTTTCCTTTAAATAATTGCTATATACTCCATTGTTTCAGGCAATGATTCTTGTGACCACCGCATAGACCTTTTTTTGTCAATGTGGCGTTCTTCGAGGAATATCCGGGAGCACTGGAATTGTCAAGGGTTTATAGAAGTTGTTAGGAAATGGAATCTAACTTCTCTAGGAAAATGGGATAGAATGTCATGTTAATTTCATACCATTACTTCTATTTGAAGATAAAATACGATATATTTAATAAGGGCATGTACAGTCAGTGGAATCGAGACCAGTGGCGTAGCCAGGAATTTCGTTCGGGGGGGGGGGTCCAAAACCAGGGGGAAAAGTTTTGAAAAATAGGGTGCTAAGTAATGGGTTTTAAAATAATTTTAACACTTTTCACAATATAAAAAAACTTCATTTGTTAAAAAAAATACTTTGTAAATTCATGATTTTTCAATAATTTGTTTTCTTTTATTAAGGAAAATAATTGTGCTTTTATATTTGGGGGGGGGGGGTCCGGACCCCCCCACTGGCTACGCCACTGATCGTGACGACACTATGACAGTGGAAATGTGTTGTTGTATTCCATAATTATAATTAAGACATATACCAATTTAGATCTCCTCAGGCCATTTTCAAGAGTACCTACACTGTTCTTTTGGAAAAATGGTTTTGGAATATTACAAGGCATTTTGGTCTTGTAAATGGCCTGGAGACGCCGAAGCCGTTGGGATACAATAACCTGTATTCATTGTTATAAAATAAGTGAAGTATTATTCACATATTTATCGGGGGAATTTCTTTATTATTATTGGAGAGATTAGAAAAAATCTAAAATTATCAATAGCCGCTACTTAAAATAATATTTTCCTTTGAATAATTGTTATGTGATCCATTTATTTAAGCCAGGATTCTTTAAGCAAACACATCTTCAATTCTGCTCACCTTATCCCATCCAGGTTACGTTGGCGCACCAATTTTCTCGGGTATTACATTTTATGGTTGAAGGGATATTGAGCAAGCGGATGACTGGTGTCTAAGTTGCCGGATTTCATCACTAGTTCCGCATATAACCTGCGTCGCCATTCCACAACGGGTGCTCTTCCTCCCCTACTTCAATTTTAAGGAACGGGAAGGAAGACTCTGAAAGTAAAGGGCAGCCGAAGGTCACACCTCCAAGGGCAATAGTAATCACGCTCCTCGCTGCTCTTAAAAATTCTTCGTCCTCTGCATCTCGCCACTGTTGAAAAAAATGCTCGAAATTTCATCTCGTTTTAAATGAAATTTTTAGCCAGTGGCAGGTTGGCATGTTTTCATTTTTATTATGCTCGTCTTCTCCTTGAGTTTACTTCAAAGAAAGCTTCAAATCTGCTCACTTTGTCCTACAATGCCTTATTTTGTGATGCATTACTTGAATAGAACTTAAGCTATCGCACTAAAATTCCAGGGTAGGTAGAGTTCACCTTTTTCAACATTAGCTTTTATGTTATATTTGTATAAAAGCGCCTATATTCAAATCCTTGAAATCCTTTCTTATACAGGGTGTTTCAGGAAGAATCTGCAACTCTTCAGGAGCTGGTAGGGGAGACAATTTTAAGCTTGTTTTGTCCATAAACACGGGGTCGCAACTCCCTAGTCACCGAGCTATGGCGACGCAAATATTTTTTTTGATGTAATTTGCAGTTACCATAAAAACGATTTTTCTTGGGTATTTAATCTTTTCGACGTTTTATTTAATATTCTGCGTTTTTAAGGACATTAAATAATTAAGGTTGGACGAAAATGTGCGATTATAATTGTTTGTAATCTCAAGATGGGTGATATTTCGTTAAAGTGTTGTTGATACCCGTTGAAAGATCTCGTTTAATGACCCTCAAAGATTGATTGCGTAACATTGTTGGTACCTACACGCATTGGGAAAACCTTTTGCAGATGGTAACTGAAAATTGCAGTATCAGAATCGGGGGGTGTTATTCTGTTTTTCCGAATGAAAACTGATCACATTTGCAGAGCTTTCGGGTCTTAGAAAGAACTCTTCAATGAGTCATTCATTGCTTCAGGCAACATCGACACGATGACACGATGGAAATGATCTGTTTCCGTGGAAGAGAACCGATACTCAAGCGCCGCAGGCGGTCATATTTCGAACTTCCAAACAATGCCCTTACATGACCGAATCTGTTGAGTCATCCGGATATGAGCCTAAATTCGGAGGTGTAGAATAACCCCTTGTTATTTTACAGTAATTTTTAATTGGCTTGTAGTATTCAATCTCCTTCGTCTCACTTAAAGACAGGTCTGTATTTTAGATAACGGAGCCCTGTACTATGTTTGGCTAATTATTGGTTTTAGCCTTCTTCATTGAAACGAAGGGCCAAATTTCCGTGTGCACTAGGCGACGTTCGCCTGTTTGTCCATTTTGGCGGTTTTAACGTTGTTAATTCAAGAAAATGCTATCGAGGAATGTCTCCCGTTTCCTCCATTCCATGTTCGACTCATTTGGCGCGATCTTTTCTTCGGCCTTGGTACCTCATGCATTCTCTCCAGTCATGACTCAATACCATAAAATGCTAAGATCGTGCTTCTTAGCCGAAGAGCCCGGACTTGGAGCTCATAATGTCGCAGGGTAAGAATGGGAGTAATATAAAGGCAGCAGGGAACAGCGTGTGTATACATATGACCCTGAAAGACACTTACAGAGGTGTTTGGCATGGGGTGATCAATGATCGATCACCAGCATGTAGCATGGAATTGGACTCCCACTTGCACCCCACACGGTCCTAAAAACGTCTCTCGCATACCGACAAATTATACTACCACATGCTGTTAGAAATATAAGTAAAATTCAGAAACATTCATTAAGATACACACAAATTAGTGGGCTACGCTACTAGTCATCCAATATAGTTCTAGCGCTTCCGTTATAATATCTAATTGATTGTGGAAAAAAAAGACATTCTGAATCTGTCTGATCTACAGTCTATCTCTCTTGTTTTATTTTTATTATCTGATCTTCTGTAGTATGTTGGCGGTCGTAAGATATGGCTAACTTCGTTAGAGAAGACACTGCTCTTGAATTTATCTAAAAGGTTTAGTCTATTTTTCAATCGACGGCCTGACAGAGATTCCCTTCCGAGTTTATCTAAGAGGTCTGGTACGATAACACGACTATCGTAACGACTTTTCACGCACCTGGCAGCTCTTCTTTGCACGCGTTCTAACTCTGTTATTAATCCTTTTTCATGAGGGTCCCAAACACTGGCAGCTATTCCAAGCTGGGTCCAACGAGGGAGAAGTAGCTAATTTCTCTCACTTTCCTAATATTCTTTTAACAAAACCCAAAACCTTAGATTCGTGACTCATTATTGCGCATGCGGTCGACCAGACCCTATTGATGGCGGACCTCGGGTACGCCGCTAGTGTTGGGCTCTCTAGCGGTGCCTTAATCTATACCCACCTTCCAACTATAAGTCTATGGTTGTTTTGCTTAGGTTAGGGTGAGGATCATCCCAGACTGAGCCGCTGGCGTATGAATGTCACGCATTCATGGTTGTAGGGGCAGTAACTCTCTCTGAGCGACCTCACACTTTGAAGATTTTCGTTTCGGCATGACCCAAGGTAGAGCCGGGATTTGAATCCGGTGCCTTCCTGTAAGAAATCAAAGGATTTTGTCCACTAGGCTATGACACTCCCCTTTGGATTGGTAATTTTCATTACGAACCTTTCTTTGCCGGAACAATCTTTGCGGTAGTGTGACCCACCATTAACTGCAGAGTGGACCGCCCCTGACTAGGAATGGTGGTTACCCTCCATTTTACGACTTTGAAGTTTAAAATATCGTTAGTGTAAACAGCTTACAAATACTAATGTTTTTTACGTTTTCTTTCCGTACTATTCGTAATTGAGTTCATTCAAACAAAGTGCAAAACTTCTTTTCAAACACTGATGGGAAATTTCCTTTCGCTTTGACTTTCGGCACTGTTCTGGAAGTCCAAGAAATTTTTGGACACGGAGTTAACGTCATTTTGCCGCCAGTATTTCGAACAGTTCTAAGAAATCCGTCCCTAGTTTAGCATTTCTGGAGTTCGAGACTTCAGGTTCATGATAATTTTAGGCTCCGCGAGTCCTCTCTGAATATAGCCAATAACTCGAATCAGCAATCCCAAAATTTGCATCTCCGGCATAAACAAAATATGATACCTATGACCTTACTTGTATTTTTGAAGAAAGGGTTAGGGATACTTTTATAGCTTAATGCACTCGACACGAACTTCAGTGTAATATATACGCGGGGACATTGGCGCGAGTCTATATCAAGGTGAATTCTTTTTTCTCCTGGCGGAAATATTGCTTTTCGAGTGCACCTGGTGATTTCAAGGAGTTCGCAGTTGGGCTCTACGCTATTTTTTCTGAAAAGAAAACTTTGGCAGCTAAAATTTGTGGAATTCATTTCAACTTCGTATAGACAATTTAATTTTACCTCCATTTTTCATATATTATTAAGGTGTCGGTAGTGGGCTCCAAATTTTCGGCTATATATCTTAGTCGTTCTTTATTATAACATACGTATTCGAGGTTATTTACATTGAGAGTGAAGGGTATCAATAAACGTATTTTTATGGGAAATTGTCGTATTATCCGTAATACTCTTCTTTTATTGTATAGAGAAGAATTCCTGTTTTTCCCTCAAGATCGGAGGTTCATTCAATCCACTGTAATACTCGGTGATTATCGTTCTCAAGTAAACGAGTTATTTAGTTGAAATAGAGGCCATCAATTGAGTTAATTAGCTCATGTAATGAAATAAAGAATAATTGATCCCTCGTTCGTCATTTTTTTGGCCTTTACTTTCGTTAATGTATTGAAATCGGTATAGAGTTCATCACATGTCAGTCTAATTGGCTTATACAATTTATATAGGTATGCAACTTTAATGGAAGAAATCTAGATTTTCTTGGGAGAGGAGAATGGCTTTTGATTGAACTTTCATCAGAAAATTTACTAACTTAATTCACTTTGAGGAGCTGATTATTTTAATTATTACATTCAGCTAAAAAGTTAGTAATATTTATTATCTGCTTTAGAAATAATCAACTGTAACTTAAATAAATATTAGTTGTATGGTAAATAAATATAAGTATTATCATGCTTGTATATTTTTCTTGGAATAATTTGCATCGTAATATCAAATTATTAGAGTTTTGCTGTCTTTGAACTTCACTTCACCGATGTTTGAAAAACTAGAAACATTTATAAGGAAATTTGGGACTGAAGAACGAGTTAATATCACCATGACGCTATTGCGTAAAATTAAAGCTTGAACATTAAGACATTTCTCTCCTTAAATTTTGTATAAAGTGTACGCCTATTTTTATTTTGATTATGCATTAATAGTGGTGTAGCGCAGTGGTTTGCCCCTTGGGTCGGAAAGCCCGTTGGTCAGTGGTTTGATTCTCGGTCTTGGGGAAAAGTTTCCCAAGGCAATTAATGTGAATTTCACCGCTTTTCACGCTTTTGGCTCGAAATGTATCACACGTTCCTAATTTAGTAAGGCAGAAACTTGACTGAAATTTTATACGATGGTGTGATGCGTAAAAATTTGGATAAAAGTATTCCTTCGTTCTCCTCTATTTATGAAATTTTCTCTTTTCTTTTATAAGTTTCTTTCGTCCTGATTTTCAACAGAAGCACGTAATTAAGTAGCTCCCAAAACGGGCGACTGGTACCAAATTGATTATCGTCTACAAGTGGTTCATTATAAGTTCTTGTCGTGTTTGATTTTCATTGGCTTCTGTGGTTAATGATCATTCTAAAATTTGTATTAAAATACTTATACAGGTCTTCTCAGCATCGTCACTGGACCGATACGCAGCCATACGCGTCACGGATCGCGTGGTTCGTAAATTAGGCAATTTTTCTCTGTATAATTAGTCGCGTCAGACTTGGCGAAATCAAATGCAAATCGGGTTATTGGAAGACTTTCGTAATTTTTCTTCTCGTTTGCGTTAGATGTGTTTCCGTAGCCATTTCCTCTTCCTATTCTCCCGAAAAAAATCTCTTCCCCATAGCTGGCTTCTCTGCTGGAAACACTTTCACTGGGGGACATTAGGACGCTCGGGAATATTTTCCCGTTATTTCGGTTTAGCTCGTGAATCACTGGCGGAACGAGGTCACAACTAGTGTTGAGAAATGAAGCCCGATTTGCCCGAGAGGAAAGAGACGTTTGGGCGGTGAGGATGAAATGGAGCAAAGCTCTAGGAGAGTGTGGTGAAAATTAAGTGGACTCTAGGTGGAAGCAGGCGAATAACTCTTGGAGATTCCATCGTGACTATGGTAGAGGTGTCCACAGCCGACACTGAAAACTACAACCATAAAATGAGAAACTAAGATATTAATGATTCGAATTTAAGATGCAAAGTAATTCACAACGAATACACTATCTCAGTTTAAGTTGCTTCAGCAACTTTTTATATTTTAAGTAGATATTAAAGACAGCTTTTGGCTGCGTAAATGATTCAGTTATTCAGTATATTTTATCATCATCATTAGTCAACCGTACTAAGATTGGTTTGACGCAGCTCTCCATTCCTCTCTCCTATCTCCGGTAGCCTTTTCATAGCTATGTATTTCTTATCTTTTACATCCTTGATGACCTATCCTATGTAACTCATTCGGGGCCATCCCTCGCCCTTCTCCCTTCCACCTATCTTTTACGATTGTTTTCATCTGGCCATCATGTTAATATGTTATGCAAGTTGCCATTGCGTCAACTTAGTTGGCCACATTATGAGACATGATGGCCTGATGAAAACAATCGTAGTATTTATTATATTAATCAGTAATTAAAATGGGGTTTGCTGAATTTCCTGAAAAAATGCGTGGATGGAGAAGTTCTCTTTAAGTATTGCATTCATTTGGTGATAACGCAGAAAGTAGAATGGTGGCGTGCCTATTTTTTATTCTAAGCATGGCCCTTACTGTTACGGAGTGCCTGCTGAGTTTTTTTAACAGACCTCATTCCTCTGGCCCTAAAAGGATATATTTCTCCCTTTACAATTCAATAGTTAAGATTGATTATATTACATAAATTAATTTGATCGGAGTAAAATCTACTATTTCTCTATTTTGGAAATTTACTGTTACTATAGGCTGTACAGGTGATGAGTGAATGTTAAATCCATTCTACATCATTTAACATGTACACTAAATATAGTCCATGTTGCAACTGCGTCGACGCCTTGTTTGCTGGAAATAAGATGGTAAATCTCCCAGAATATAATCAGCACTAGAATTTATTCTCTGCGTTAAATCTTAGATTTGCTATTTATAATTCATAACATTCAAAATTCTATCTATAGTGACCAATCCGAGCTGACGAGGCCATCGACTGGAACACCACACAAAAAAATACCCTCGTACGTCGCCGCCGTTGAATTTTTACTTTTGGTGCAAATTTGTCGACTACACTTATGAATATATGTACTTGTCGCTCCTGTTGTGAAAAAAAAGTTTCGTATTCGTGGATGACATCAGCATGTGTTAGAAAGGGAACTAAGGATGAATAGTAAATTTGAAAAATACAATGCATTAATTATTATCAATCAGTTAATATTAGAGACATCTGGTCTAATATGCCTCCATTTTGCTTTGCAATGACCTATGTTGTTTTAAATTATCGCCTTTATTTAGTCATGACTCAGAAAGTAGAATGGTGGCGTGCCTAAATTTTATTCTAATTATGGCCCTTAATGTTAGCAGTTTCCAATGCCTCATCAGTTTTTTTTTACCTGCATGGTGTAGTGTGCATTTATTTTGAGGCAGGCGCTGTCAGTGAGCACGCAACAATGATTTCGGATTTTAAAAGGGTATTTAAAAAATGGCATGCAAGGTCAAATATTTTTGGGAAATATTCAAGTCCAAATTTTAAATACTTTTTGGATATTTGCCTTGACTTCGTTCCTCCTTAGAGCTTTGTTGAGGAAGTTTTGAAGCGGCACAGCTATTTGAAACAAATTATCTCATCTACTTTTAAAAATATTGCATTTATCTGTGAAATTCTGTGTAGATCAAAAAACACTAAATGCAAATGATACACGATAGCAATGCAAATTTTAGTCAGTACTTTTACTGCAGAATGACCCCAATGCTTTAACCTTATAGCATTCATTTCCTTAACTTAAGTTGTAGAGAAGTGAGACTATTATTTATATATTAAGACGCAACTTATGTAACTATTCGTTAGCGCAGAAGTACTTTATTGAAACTTTTTGAATCAATGCTTTTTAGCAGTTTCATAATATAGTCGTTGCTTTAATTTATGCGCCAAGAAAGATTTTGAGGGGACCAAATTACTTTCGTTACAGCTTATCCTAAGCGAATTTTCTTTGTATTGGTCTGACGTCTTCTCTCTGAGATGGTTTCCTCAGTTTGGGTTTATAAAAATGAAAGTCTTTCTTGAGTTCTACCTCATCGGTTCATTTTGTGGGACGAAAGTTTCGCTGCCTCTCCCTCTGTTTTTCAGGTCAGGTGGCAGCTAGCTGCTTATCAGGTTACTGACCTGGAGGAACAAGCTAAACATCGTACTGTCATACGACTCACCGAAGCTAAGAGAAGAAATTACTTTCAAAATTGAGGAAAATAAAGAAATAGTGTAAAATCGGTTTATCGGCTTATGCCATTTTCTTTTGCAAGACCAATTAAATGATTAGTCATTACGAGATTACAGTACGGGTAAATGAGGTAAGGGTTCTGGAGTGAACTTGAAAAAAAAAAAACGAAAACCTATCGTGTATCATTTTCCCCCGGAAATGGGATCAGGGCGTTTAGCTAGTAGGAATTTCCCGTTCAGGCTCAATTTTAATTGAAATATGATGCTATAATTCTTACGCGACATCGTTTCCTGAATAGAGAAGGAACGACCCATGCAACAAAATCCCATTCCGACTTCCATTGGGATGTTTTGAAAAATATGTTGTATGTCGAAGAGATAAAGTACTTCTGTATGACATCAAAATACGATCCTTCCGGAAGAAAGTTATTTTTATGAAAAATTGCAACACGCAACTATTTTAGCAGATTTAACTGTTTGGATGTGCCCATTAATCACACAATATAATAAAGTTTTAAAAATAGTTTTATGTAAATATTTTTATCAGAGAGCTATTTTGTTATGGCGAATATCTTAGAATTTCGACCTTTCTGTAGGGAAAAGTTGCTTTTTCGGTTAGTGCTAATCTATTGTGCATCATTTTTAAAAATTGATTTAACTGCATGTAGATTGTTTGTGAAATTTCTACCACTCATCAGGAAAATTTATCTCGGAAACTTTCGCAATGGATTCCAATAACCCATCATCAATAATGCAGTCGAGTTCATGGAAATAAACATTAAAATATTTGAATTTGCATGAATTTCCCTACGTTCGACTATGGTGCCATACCTAGCTAGAATTTACTCAGGTTCCTTCTAAACATGTTAACGTAAGCACCTATTTCCAGTTGGTTCTCACTATTTTTTATTGGCGAAATTTCTAAAGTCTCGTATCACTATGCTGTATTGAATAATTAACTTGAAAAATTAATCAGTCAAGGACATTTTAGATCAAGTGCTCTCCCGATGGTGGCTATTTCCCTGTGGTGGCTTAGTGGACTTGGCAACTGATGGAATTGTCCTGGGTTTAATCCCAGGTGAAGCCTTCGGGCTCCCCAAAAATAAGTGCGAGGTGGCTTAGGGAAAGGAACTGCCCACCCTACCATTAATGTGTAAAAATCACAAGCATATGGCTTAGTCTGGGGTGAGCTCTACCCTCAACCTGCGGGTTTAATCAACGAGTGAATTCAGAGTTTTGATTTCAATTCCTTTTGTCTGACATTGAGTACAGTGAATATCTGAGTTGATATTGAATTTCAAACAGTAGTTATATGTATCCGCTTCCATCGCGCAGCGTGCCTATTTAAATATGTAGGTATTCCTTTTATCCTGGGATCATCACCTTGTTGCGGGGATGACGGCACCTTAAACACGGATAAGCTTTGTATCAGGAATCCCATTCGCTGAAGTTCTGAGAACGATGCCTCATTCCCATTCGGAACGAGTAACGAGCGGTATCAGAATACCTAAGTCAAGGTTTAAGAACGCCTGCAGCCCACGCACGCAGTTAGGAGCTCAGTGGTTATGCTATCCAAAGCCGCTGTCTTGACTTGGGTGACGGCATCCGATGATATCAACTGGGACCGGTGGGAGAGTTTAAAAAGGCGCCCGGCGAATACGCCCGCCGCCGCGCCCATCGGCTCCGCGTGCTTCGCGAAGAGGTGGGCGTGGTCCATGGCGGGGTGGTGGTGGTAGCTCTCGATCGGGTCTCCCTGCCTCACGGTTGAGTCACGGCCGGCGCGGCGATCGTTCAGACGCGGTGTTGCCAATATACTGCGTGTAGGATGTGATATTGTGATTGTATATACCACGAATATTACCAGGGGCGGTCTGGTGTAATTTGGGGCCCTAGGCTTCGGCTCATGACGGGACTCCCTACCAGGGTATTCATGGATGGATTTCGAAACATTTCTGGCTCTTAAAAACCTGATAAAAGTTAATAAAAATAGCAATTTCATATGAAAATTACTATGAAAAGTGAGAATTTCAGAGTTTATAAAATTTCATAATGTATTATGCTTCTATTATCTTTTATTTAGTGATTTTGTTCCTTGAAATTAAACTAAATTCTAAAAAGAAACTCTAAAATAATCTTTTCGTATAACCCTTTAAAAAAAGCAGCAGGTTTTCAATATTCGTCAGACAACTTTATTTTATTAATTTTTTATATAATATTTTTACACTGAGTATGCATAAAGTGTAAAAAGGGCGTACCCAGGATCATAACTAGGGAGGGGACAAGACATAGTCAAAGGGTGAGGGCAAGCCAAGTTGTGACATTTTAGCATGGAAAAGGTGAATGAAACCAACATTTTAAGAAAATTGTAACAGTGCCATATTAGTTTATGAGATTATTTCCTTGAAAAAATAGTTTTATTTTAGTTACATATCTTATACTAGTGCATATCATTTTTCGTGGGTTTACAAAAAATTTGTTGAATACTTTCGTTTCAATTCAGTGCTTAATTTGCTTAAAGACTTTGCGACTTTTGCTTCTAGGGGGCACCTCCCCCCCCTGCCCCTCGCTGGGTACGCCCATGAAGTGTAAAGCAACTAATCGAAACGTAGAATTGTATAACAGCAACAAAAATTTGGTTAAAGTAATCTGAGTCTTTTTTATTACACCTTTCAGATGCGCCTCACGATAGACGCGAACGTTGTGGGGGCTCCCCAGCTCGGGGCCCTCGGCGACTGCCGACCAGCGGACTTGGCCTGACCGCCCCTGAATATTACATTAGAGGATTCTCAAGTCCGCCGCTAGAATTGTTATCGCGTATTAAAATCACATTTCAAAATAACGCGCCACCAGTCATCGATCACCACTTTTCACGAGGAAATTCACGGCAGTAGCATGTAACTGATTGTGAGCTAATAAATCAAATGAATATCACACATTTAGTACATGCGATACGACTGTTGACAAAAAAGACTTTTTCCTCTACGGTTAATGGCGAAAGTCAAAATGGACGAGATACCGCTGCTTAGTGGTGCTGCCGGAATAAAATACGCACTAAACGGCAACAGGTATAACGCTTAACCGCCTTGTTCTTAGGCCTCATTTAGTCAAGTTCCCTTGAATGTGATATTGTGATTGTAAATACCACGAATATGTTAACAGATAATCCTCCAGTCACTACTGGACGTGTTTTCACCCACCTCGCATTCAAATGGATTTAAGAATGCCGCCACCATCGTCGCTGACAGGCAATACAATCCGAATTTAACGGAGAACTAAGCTACAATTGAGGCTATTAACCGTAACTTATATGCGTGATCGTGTGGTGTACCTTATTCTTAATTTTTAATACTATTCTTCGCTATGTCAATAACTATGTTGCAAGTATTGAGAGTATGTGGATCACTCAGCAGAGTGTGCGCTAATAGCTGCGCTGCGGACATTTTTGAAACTCGATTGAAATGTGTCCAAAGTGGCACCATTAACCAAGCTTCTACGGGATGGAATGGGACCTCTTCTGCGTAGTACTGTTGGCAAATATTACGAATATTACAGTCGAGAGTTTTCCACTCATCACCAGGGGCGTATTCAGTACAAAATTGTGGAGTCATGATATGGGTCCGGGGAGTATGGAATGTTCCCCGGGAGAGAGGGGTGTTCTCCCGTGTAAAAAATGTTAAGATACCCATTGTTTTACGCATTTTGGACCCTAAAATTTCATTTTATTCTTAATAACGGACGAATTTGAACAATTTGAGTCATTTAAGGATAAAGAACTATTAAGCTAATAAAAATGAAAAACATTTGGTAACATTTGGGGGGTTGTGACCTCTCTAACCACTTCATGAATCCACTACGGCTCACTACTTCATGTGCTATCACCCTCGCTAAAATGGGTTTACTGCACTGGTGTAGGTGTGGTTTAGTGGGCCCCCACTCGGAGGAGCTGGCGGTAGACTGATCTAAATATCATGGGGAAATAAGCATGTACTCGATCTATTAACAGAATTTCATATTGTTTATGATGCTACCTTTCGAATTTTCATATTTTAAATGCTGTTTCTCTCAATTACGAATATTATATTTAAAATATGGGGAATAAGTGGATTTCTCTACACCTAAGAAGCACTTTACAGTTACCATGGAAACGGTGTCCCTTGGGTATCCAACCTTTTCGCCATTTTATCTAATACTCTGGATTTTATGGATATTATATAATTTAGGTTAGTCGAAAATGTGCGATTATGATTGTCTGAAACAGTTAATCTTTGAGGTTAATTTAATGAGAGCTCTGAGCTAGTATCAAAAATACGATTGCGCCATCTCGCCCATTTTTAGATTAATTCCAGAAAGTACTCCCGTACGCCGCCGCCGAATTTGATTGTCGGCGTGCACGTCTAAAAGGAACAGAAATCAAAAATGTCTAAATTGAATTAATTTGTAAGGAAGTCTGGGTGGAAGATTATATTAAGATCACACAATCTTAAGGTAGCCTGGCTTGTTATTAGCTGCAGAGGAAATCGGATATCCTCCGGAGAAGACCCAAGTGTTTATTAGATGCGATCGCGATATTTCTTGCTAGAAGTGACTTTGGTGGCATTGGCCTACTAATGCTGAAAATACGCGAAGGCGTCCGTTGTAGGGCGTGCCCCGTCGAACGATGACAGTCCAGTGTCGATGAAATTGCCGTGAAGGTCCTCATACCGTTGCACCCACTCGCGAAGACCATAAGAATGGCGTGGAAGGGAGAAATGGACCAAGGTACTCATAGGCGCGTGAGATATTAGAATTTCAATTATGGATTTCAATGGATTGCGTCATAAATTTGAATCTCAAAATATTATTTGTCCGCCCTATGTCGCTGGGCGATGCATAATCATCTCCCCAGTTCCTCAATGTCGGTTGCGTAATGTGTTCGTTGACTCAGATCCAATATTCGTCAAAATCCAAACTAATTCGAAATTCGTTTATAAAAAAACGGCAGATGGATGGGAAAGATAAGCTACGTCGAGCAAAAAAAATCCCATTCGGATATTCTCTCTTAGGATTCAGTTGAAAATACGCAACAATTGCAGCCCCCATTTCTTGAGTCGGTGACGTCATTGGAGTCGTGTTTCATTTACTCGTTCAAAGAAAACTTTTTTGAATGGAAGAATCGCGTTCAAAAGGTGTAAACAACAGCGAAACACGTAAGGTCCATGAGCAAGACGGAAAAGTAGCTGAGAAGCGTTGACTCGCACGACATTGGTTGTGATGTCATTAACTTATTTATGATATAGTTACATTAATCGATCGATATTTAGGCAAAGGATAGGAAAAATACGGGTCCCTATATTAATAAATCATCAAAATGGACTATAAATATTGGCGAACGAGCCCGTTACTAGATGATTGGTGACGTGTATTCTTTAAAATACTTCAATAGATTGACTAATGACTTTTAAAATTTCATTTGTTTCCAATTCATCCCCACACCAAGCCCGATGGCGCTGTAAAATCATGAAAAGTCTCGTGGTAGCTTTAAATACTGCATTTAAAGTACGATATTATTCATTCAATCACGAGTTTAAATAATTTATGCAGAGGAAGTCTTGGATCTGTAAATTTTTTAAGCTGCTGATAATATCGCAATTTTAGATCATGATTTCCAGTACTTTACTTGTAACAAAGTTTGATAAATTTTCAATGGCTGTATAATAAAAATCTTTCTGCCGCGGAGATAACTCGCACAATAAATATTGAATACAAAATATAATATATACAGGATAATTTCTCTGTAAGATTCTAACTTCTTTTTCCATTCTAAATAACGTTTTTAATAAGCAAGGCCAGAACCGTGTTATAAAATGATTTTATTCAATGTGTAAATTATACTACCTTCAATTCATAGGTAAGTACTATAAACATTGCCTGCAGGGTAAATCTACGTAATATTCTGATTTTGAGCGTTTGTGTCTCAGCATAAACTGAAAAGTGGTTAGTGGTCGCCAGTTTTAGTAAAATTTTGTTTCGTTATACATTGGTATAAGAAGGCGTTGAAATGTCCCTTAACATTCCTCTTACTGTTGCTTAGAAAACATCCGTATTTTCCCGTGCTCTCCGGGTCCGGTTTCGGTATATGACGTCTTTGGAGTTTTGCAGAGCTGATTGAGTTACTGAATCATCTGATGGTATTTGGGTGCGTGTTTTCCTGTCCTTTCAAATGTTTAGGTAAACGTTTCAACGTAGGTTTGCGTAAGTATTTTAAGGAGAAAAATTGCTCGGCACGTATTGATTTTCGTAATATAAATAACGGTGGCGGGAGTGACAAATGGGTATTTCTTCATGGCGGAGGGCCTGGAAGAAATTTCAAGTATGCCATCTACTTTGCCTTGTGTGGCGGTGTTACGCCTAACTAAATATGCCTTGATAATATTCTTTATTCAATATTGACGTGCAATCCTTTTCCAAGAGAAATATGCTAGTGAAAATAATGTTTCTATGTTTGAGTGCACTTACAATTTTTCCGTTTTAAATAAATATATTTAAGTTATGAAGAGTATTAAGGCAACATTTGGAATCTTATTGAACAATTCAAGTATCTGTGGTCATACGAAACGCATTTGTCACATCTGTAACTAAAATATTGTAGGTAAGAATTTATTCTTTTTTTAAAGCAGCACGGTGAAAATCTTTTCCCACCTCCCCACTGTAATATTCGACAAATCATACCATTTTACTTTTTTTGAGAGCGTACCGACAGACGCCGCCGGCAAGCATGACTGTGATATATCTGGCGTCAGTGAACCGAGGAGTGACATAGGCAATTATACTTATCCTTACGTCCATTAAAGAGTGACGCTCAATTAATTGTGTGAGCATGCAGGGACCGTAAGCTATTTCCACACAATGCACTGTTGCTATATTTGGAATAAGAAAGACGTAGCGCTTGAAAACGGCAACCGTCACATCAGCATTAAAAGTTCTGGAATACAGAAATTAAGCACTTTTATCCTCTAAGTTAAGCATTGATTTCTAGCACTAATGGGGTGCATGTATGGAAGTGATAAGTGGGCTTTGTGGGCAATAAAAAGTTTTTCTATGACCTTAGAATAACATTGAAAAATATATTTGATAATCTTGTCCGGTCGGATTGTATCGTAAACAAAAAATTATATCACGAGACAAATGAACGTGACCTTGTTCAAAAATTGTTGTGAACCTTACGGTTCTAGAAAATTGATATCGAAACCTGGTACGAGTAAAAATAGAATGAATTGCTCTCCCGTTATTTGAAGTTTTAACTACATTTTTAGATGATGCTCGATTTCATTTAACCACAATTTTATTATGATGGTCATTTTACATGGAAGATTTATTATAGTAACCCAATGCAAGATCTTTAAAAATCATAGGTGTTATTATATGTAATTCGGGGAAGGAGTTTTCCGGAGAATGGAATTTTGTAATGGCGAAAAATAAAGTTTATTTTGACTCCCACGTTTAATATATTGCAGAGTGAGACACAAGCTTCGCTGGAAATACCTGTGAATTTCTATCTATAAAGAAATTAACTAAATTAAGGCATAAATTACATTTTACAATAAATGAATTCTGAACTGCCGTTAATTCTGTATATATTCTGACCAGCTGAAGACGTTTGAAGATGTTTTAATCTGAAAATAATTTATTGAAGATGTCGTTAAAATAAAAATAATCAATGTGAGTAGCTATTTGTCATAACATTTGAAGTTCAGTGAATCGACATATTCAAGATTCACATGGATTCGAGATTCATTTAGTTTTGAAATTCACACGTCGTAACATACGTACTGCCGTTCAGTTGTTGGACTGAATTTAAGGGAAGCAAAACGAGGTCTATATACATTCAAACATAATATACTTATAATTTCGCATTAATTCCTTCCTCTAAATATGTACTCCGTGAAAAATGGCCGATGACTGGCGAATGTTTTCAATTCGCATCCGTCGATGATGCTCATTTTGAATGATTAAAATGAGGGAAAACATAATTTTCTCATGTTCATATCTTTCTCTCTTTCTAAAGTTGTCGAAAATTTGGAAAAGGTATCTTCAAAATACTGTCGTTCACCAAAATGAGTCGAGGCGGCAATCACCCGAAAAACAGTCATCAATTTAATCACCGTGGAAGCCTCCGAAACAAAGCCGTACAATTTTGGTTAGACAATGGGAGACTTCAGATATCGCCGATCATTTCATGTCGGGGCCAGGACACATGATCCTCCTGGATGAGGCCAAAATCGTAGGAAGAACATCTGCATATTATCCGAGGCTAATTAGAGTGGTGATAGAAATTTCTAAACAGGTTATAAATTGGAATGGGGATGATGGATATAATTTAAGCCATGTGTGAAAGATGTATCTTTCTAAAAATTGAATAACAATATTCCAATACTCTCTCCCTCCCATTTTTATAGTTGACGTTTTAAAGAAATTGTTTTTATTAAATTTTATTTTTATTTACTTTTTTAAACCCTTGACAACAATCTACCAGTATTCCAACGGCACGAGAGAAAAATATTTACATCTTCAGTCTCCTGACGACGTTCCCAGCTGGAGGAACGAAACGTCGAGATTAAATATTAAGCACGCAGACGTACACCCGAAAATGGATTGTAATAAAGCCGTACAATAATGAAAATATACTTTTATTTTACAAGAAAAGTTATTGTTTATAGTTGTGGCTGGATCATTTTCTTTTTAAGCCTCCTGTTTGGGGGGGCCTTTTCGCAAGCGTATCCCAAGATGTTCTCATCTTCGCTCCATTACGCAGGGTCCGTCCCGATGGTTCGCGGCTTGTCTTTCTCCACTCCCGCCGCGGCCGCAGGCCTTCCACGCATGGCCGCTCGCACACGCTCATTTGCCCACCGCCAAGGTCAAGGAGGATGCGCGATATTTCTCACAAACACCACGCTACGCTGACGAACTGGGCCACTTCCCGCATTAGCCTCGTTGAAGCAGCTCTGCCCCTGTTGTGTTCAGGGCATCTCTCGGGGTGGGGCGATAGTCGAACGAACGGGTTGGAAGGGAATCAGGTTTATTGTGTGAAAGTAAGGGGGATCCCAAATACTATTCTAATCGGTAGGGAAACTAAGCTTTAGTATTTATACACCTCGAGTTGTGATCAGTAAATAGTACCCTAGTATGAAATTATGTGGGTATTCTTTAAAAAATAATTTTTACAGAATTCTCAAGGCTGCGGTGGTTAATTCTTCGGAGATTCTCAGTAGTGTAGAAAAGTAAACCTTATTCATGTAATGCCATAAATATTTTAAGTCCGAGTTCGTTGAGACATCGCGTTACGGCAGGGCCGATTTAAGCGGTAAGCGGCTGCGCAGGGCGCCAAGCAAAAGCGTATAAGCGCTCATCTAATGTTCAGTACTAATCCTACTACATCCAAGGTTATTTTTGAGGGGGCGGCCGGAATGTTGTTTGCTTACACAAGGAAGGCCCTGTGTTACGGTTGGACATGGAAGAAATTTTGTCAGCGGAGTCTGACTTTCCTCTTTCTTTGTTAAGTGCACTTTGCATCACAAGTTAAAAGTTTATTTAAAATATTGAAAAATTTTTTAAAGGAATTTCTGTGGAATTCCATATTGTCTGTAAAAATTCAACAAAAATCCCAAGCAGTTTCTGTTGAATTTAAGGAAATTTCTTAGTGGTTTCTGCTTAGTCTACAGGATTATTCGGAACGTAAAGTAAATTTCTTGCAATAAATTTCTATCTTCACGGTTAGTAACAATTTAATTCTTAAATCTGAAAAAAATTGTATTTTAGGCTCTATTTAAGGTAGAATTGCAAAAGGTAAATATTCTAATAAAAATATATTTTGATGCCGAAAATTTAATTTTTATATTGAAAGCATGAAGATATTTTTATCTATAAAGATAAATAAAGATGGAGAAATTTTTTTGGAGATCCAAATAAATCCCAGCATGGTTAAATAGTTCGACAGTTTTAAAAATTCATGGTATGAAAAAAATGTGAAAAAGATAAGGGTTAAAAAAATGAAAATGCAATGAATAATCTTCGTTTGAGAAATATTTTAAAATTAGCCCTGCCAAACTAAAGGGTAATATGCAGATGTAAGATGTAAAGAGTTTTATATTGAGTGTAGTGCTTCACGGTGTGGAAACTTGGACGCTGAGGAAGGAGGACGAGAAGGGTACAATTGAGATGTGAGTTTGGAGAAGTATTGAGAAGGCGAAATCGACGGAAGGGAAAAGGAACGAACAAGTACTAGACGTGGTGGGCGAGTTGAGGATATTGTAGATGAGATACGGAGGTAGCAGAGGGTTTGGATGGAGCGAGTACCAAGCGGGCAGGGCATGATAAAAGTGTTTTAGAGGGGAGGGTTTAGGGATAGAGTTCATATTACTACAGGAAGCCCCACTATTCTTCACTCCCGCGCGACTCCATTGATTCCCGCCAGTCCACGTAAATAGTGGCGCTCCAGTCGCTAGTCTCCAGTCGACTCCAAACATCAAACAACTCCAAGCTTGGAGAATAGGAGATGAGCATTTTTGCTCCGGACACTGCTACCTGAGCGGATTTGTATTGTTGGGCTACTAGATGAGCGGATTTGATTCTGTGGGCGATTGTTGAGCGTTTTTGCAGTGGAGGTATCTATACGTGATAGCCCGCTAGAGATACGTTGCGCGGCGAATGTAATCGTTATTTGCTCAAAATGAAGCTCATGTCATCTGTCGACGAGAGTAGGGCTTACCAACAGAATTTAGGGGAAGTAGGCCGAGAGTTAATTAAAACGGGAAGTCCGAATTGGACGTGGAGACGGACAGAAAAAAATAAACCTTATTCATGGAATGCCATAAATATTTTTAGTCCAAGTTAGCTGAAACATCGCGTTACGGCAGGGCCGATTTAGGCGGTAAGCGGCCGCGTAGGGCGCCAAGCAAAAGCGTATAAGCGCTCATCTAATGTTCAGTACTAATCCTACTACCTCTAAAGGCCTGTTTACACGGTACATTAACTTTAGTTGCAAAATGCTTCTTGTAAGCCTACCCCTATGAAAAAATTGTATAAAACTGTTTCAAATTTTTATACATTGCCATGGCAATGTATAAAAAATTGAAACAGTTTTATACAATTTTTTCATAGGGGTACCGCAACCGCTGGAATACTTCTATAATGATAATGTGGGCTATGGAAACTGTTTTCCTCCAGTTCTTGCCTGGCACATATTTCCATCATTGACGTATCCTCAATGAATTCCATCCGGGTGACATACTGCACCGTCCCTGTGGGCAATATATATTCTCTACTCACTCAAAGGCCGCGGCCTTCGGATTCCTTCTGGGGCGTGGACTTCGTGTTTCGAAACATCTATACTAATGCATTGAAAACGAGATTCATACTAGTGGTAACGACCTCTCCCTCTCACACGCTCTCTTTGACGGATAGAAATGAAGGTTTTTCCTGTAAAACGTGTTATATATGCCGGTGGAGGTTATATTGTCTCCCTGATATTGTGGGTTTGCTTATTGTGCATCAATATTACTTGTAGAAATAGGTCTTAGATTTTCGGCGGTCCACGAGTCAATATAATTGCAATAGGGAATCGGCGCTTGCGCATTTTTTAATTTTGTCATATATAATTCTATATATTATATGTATCTAGAAGAACATATAACTGTGTATATTCTATAGAACGATGTATATAATGTATAATACTTAATATTCTATATACCTAGAACGTTCCAAGGAGTTATGAAGAACTTATACGGACGCTGTAAGGAATTACATATTGTTATTTACGTATTGTTCCGATTATGATAGGTTTCCAAGTAGTATTGAAGAATTATTCTTAAGCAGTTTAATTAATTAAGTCTTCCATCCTTCATGGACGTCCCTCTTAAATTCACAATATGGCGTGGTCCTTTTCATTCTATTTAAAAATGCTATTCCCTTCCGTCCTCTCCCTAGTTTACCCAACATTCTACCCTCCAAAACAGTTTTTGACATTCCCTTAGCACCCGCTTCATCCTTACCTTCTGTCTCTTTCATATCTCTAGAAGCTGTCTCTCCTCACCCACCATGTCAAGCTCTTCATCGTACCTCCTCCTCTCCGTCCACTTTACCTTCTTTGAATCGACCTACTGAAGCTGGATATTTGAAGCCCAAGATCCACACCTTTTATGGTATAATGAGGTGAATGTCACAACCAGTGAATTGAATTTTGATGGATCGTGTCTTTATAAAAGGACCACAGTTAATGAGCAGCAAAGATACCCTTGAATGTTGATTCAGAATAACTGTTTAGTAAAGAGAAATAAAAAAATGCATGCATTCACAAGAAGCGACCTCCGGTCTTTACGAAAGTAAGGCAGCCTGATGCGCAATTTTCTGGCCTTGATTGATGCTTCGACTATGCTAACAGGACTTGCGTTTTTAGGGCACACGTTGGTCTCAGTAGCAAAACGTTTTCACGAGGAGTCTTCCTTGCACCACGGACATAGGTAATAATAATGGACTGGACAATCATGGAAATTTCTATCCGCCATATTACTGTCGTGGGCAAACTCAATCGCTAGATGACACTGTCGGCACTCACCCATCGTCAACCCTTAACTAATCAGAGCGATACTGTTGAAAACGTTGAATTTGATACCTGGACCATAAGCGTCTCAAGCATCATGAGTCACGATGTGCATGCGCAACATAAAAACAGCTCATAACACTAGGAACCAAGCCATAAATGGGCTCCTCGTGTGAAAATAGAACCGGTTTGGCGTCAGTGGTTCGGGTTGTTTTTGGGACCACCTGCATCAATGGTGAAGTAGAACATACGTAAGACATATTTGTGGCAGAGGGCTGAAGAATCTAAGATTCGTCAAGCGTATTGTGGGAAGATTTTCGGACGAGAAAGTAAAAGAGAGGTGCTCTTTCGCACCCATAAAGCCACAACATGAATATGTAGCGAGCATATTGGATTCAGTGCTGAATGTCTTAATCCGTGAACTTAATAAAATACAGAGGAAAGCTGCTCGATTCGCCAAAAAATGCTACGGGCGTACGGACAACGTTACCTAGATGTCAAGCGACTTTAGGCTGGGAGCCGCTAGGGACTCGGAGGCTGCGCGCTAGACAATGCTTGAGCAATCGAGAGTTGGTATTTTCAAGAGCGACACGGAGAACATCATATTAGAACCCCATTACATTTCCAGGTATGACAGAAACGAGAGAGATATTTTGCCGAAAGGATAGGTATGGAAATTCGTTTTTCCCCCGCACGACAAAGGAATTTAATAGGTGTTTTGCGAAATTTTGTGAGAGCATTTCTTTTTAATATGTTAACGGCTTGGTGTCCATACACCCCCTCCACACGCCTATTGAGTTGGCTTGCGGGGTTGTAGTTAGCTTTACATAAAGTGTATGAAGGCGTGTCCGCAGACGTATACGGTGTGACAAGGTTATAGTTTTCAGAAATTGTGAGTGATGATGTTAGTGGCTCAGAGCATTGTAATTCCAGTGATTAGGATTCTTCAGATATTTCAGGATATGATTGACCCTCTCACGTGCTTCGATTTTAAATGATCCGACTTTAGTTGGAGTACAGTTTTCTCAGTGAATTCTGTTTTGTGTGTCTCCTCAATTATTCTGACAGGCATCCCGATGCTATATTCGACTCGAGTCAATGTAGGGAACGTACATGAACGTACTGGGTGTACCTCGACTTGTGAATCGGCTACTAGTACCGGATGTTTGCCATCTTATAGGCACACTTCACTTGATGTTAGTATTATATCAGGTCAAAACATCTACTACGGGGAAATGCAGGCTCCTTCCCACAGGCCTTGGGGCATGAGATGAAAATTTGTTTTTGGAATTTTATTGACGTAAGTCCCTTCGGAATCGGTAGCCTACGAATGAATTGTTTCCTCTTCCATCCGAGAAAGGTAAAGGGGTAGCAAATCGTAGTGGTAATTATTTGTGAATAATACGATATTAAGAGAGGTAATTGTTCGTGTTATGAGACAAAACTCCCTTCCCTACTAATAGTACTGCATTGAAAGGTTAAATCTGAACATTTTACCGCTCTCAGATGTAAATACTTATTCCATCAAGAGTGAAATATGCCATGGAAAAGTACAACACGGGTCTCAAAATTCCCGATTTGGGGTGCCACCTAATAAGTCACCAAGCTGTCATTTTCGAAGAAAATATCATTATTGGTGTGTATGTTGATCTGTCTGAGCAAGCAATATTCCTTGCAAGTTTTTTTTTTTTGGGTTTTCGATTTGTTCAATTTTTGACATAACTTTATAATGTGAATTTGAGAACGGGGATTACTTTGGAAATTCTTGTAAATGAAACTCGATCAATAATAAAAGTAGTAGTCTCCGGTAAGACTTCGTAGAATTTTCTTATCATTGTAAATAAAAAGATTCATATTTCCATCTAATTTATATGACAGAGCATGATTTCGACGTGGAACGACATAATCAGGAATTACAACCTGTCGAAAACATGCCACATAACACAGGCCAATTCTAATCCGCGGTCGGTGAAATAAATTATGTGGAATACGAAGACATATTATTTACAATCTAGCACGAATAGTTAATGAGGTATTTCTTTGGAATACAAAAGATGAATTCAGGCCATTCATAGAACACTATGTGTAAGAGTTTGGCTGAAAATTTCATTAAATGTCTTACATTCGTCGGGCTTAGGGTTTTTAATCAGTGCACAAAAGTATTTTGTTCATAATAAAATAGCACTCTTTGGATTATATATAATATGTTATATAATATGCAGCCCTCACGTGTTGAATTGGAATTAGTATTTATATGACTTGTTGTAAGTTTACTTGTATAATCTTCCTCAAAAAATCCTTCCTCTTGTGTAAAATTAATTCACAGCATCTTAGCAGGGTTTGCACACTTTGCTTGGTGTAGGACTTAAAATTGTTAATATTACCACGAGCAATTTATAATGTGCTCGTTGTAATATATTCATTCGTATTGTGCCGAAAATGTGAATTTAAAGATGTATCTGTTATCAATCAGGCATAATTTGCCTTCAATTCAGTCCAAAATCCACGGCATAATGTTATTGTTAATATGCTGTCAAGGTTGTAGCTAACTGAAAAGAGAGACTCAGATGTGCAGTGCTAAACCGTTGATTCTCATCGCGAATGGATTATCACCAAATATGTCATCATTAGCTAGAAACAGTTTTGCAACTATCGATTCTTGGCTTTTTTTAAATGGAATATTATAGTATTTTCCTACAAATAAATACCCAAAGCAAAATTACTTTATTTCACTCGAAAAGATAAGAATCTAACTTTATTTACCAATAGTAGAATAAATCTATCGTAATAAAAACTCTACTGAAGATTCAGTTCCGCCTAGTTGGCATTATGTTGTCGAAATTAATCGAACAAAATGAAATACGAATGAAATGGTAATGGTGCTCGCTTTGTGGAATTCCATGTATTATAACAGTGAATTGTAAAATTTACTTTTATATCATTGGAAATATTTTATATGACATCCATCGCAACTTTATGGAAAACTTATGGGAAATAAGCAAATACAAGGTAAAAATTATTGTAATTTCTGTAATAGAATTTCATAAATTTCTGCCTCAGAAAATAATTTAACATGTCTACTCAGAGCGCGCCATCGGAATTTTACATATTGATAAAAGCAGTTATCACCACGAATATTTTCGTACGCACACTCTCCCAGCTAGCGTAAGCGACGCTTGGCACCTAGGTGACTTCATAGCTTTTCCAGCGGAGAAACTTGAATAATGTACACTATTCTCTGGCTGACGATGTTATTTATCGGAGAATAGCTCTACCAAGGGAATGCAAAGCTCTTCAGCCCTATTTTCACGCTTCCGTTTCCGCTATTTATGTGCTCCAGATTTGAGGAGCTTAAATATTCATATTTGCATCGAACAATGAAATTCCTTTTGAATCCAAATTTAAAAGAGGTCGTTTGCCATGTGGGGTAGTAGCTAGGTCGTTCGTCTGTTGTTTGTCGTTGATTCTCTAACAATATGCTACGTCTTAGGCGCAGGCAGAAAATTAAGCAAAAGTCGCTGTAGGGCTGTAGTTCTATCTGTATTTACCTTGATTCTATAGATAGCTCTTTGTTGCTCGTCTAGTCGTAATGTAGTTATTGGTTGCCATAGCTCAGTAACTAAGGAGTTGTGACCCCATTTTTATGGACAAAAAATGTTTAAAATTGTCTCGTCTGCCACCTCCTGAACTATGGCCGATTCCTCCTGAAACACCCTACATAAAATTGGGAAGCGAGCAAGTTAGATTGGACGATATTACGGTCGCTGAAGATGCAGGGCAAGGGTACTCGATTAAAGGAGGCCCAAGAACATAGTGATTAGGTGTTACATCTGTTGCCGTTCCGCGCGCATTTTATTCGGCGCCACCACTAGGCAGCAGTACCTCGTTCACAGTGACTTTAGCCATTAATCTTAGTGGAAGTGTTCTTTTTTAGTTGACAATCGTCTCAAATGCGTCAAATGTATGGTTTATATGATTTATTGGCTCAGTTACTTATTATTGCCATTATTTCTCCGAGAAAAGTGGATATTGATGACTGGTAGCGCCGCGAGTGGCGATTTTGAAATTGATTTTAATACGCGAGGAGCGACAAAAATTCAAGCGGAGGACTTGAGAATCCTCTAATGTACGAGGCGCATTTTTTAAGTGCCATTTTGAAATACAGCAAAATAAAAAAGTAAACATTTTATAACAATTTTATGATCCCACACTTTAAAATACCTTTCCACATAATTAATATTCACATAGTTCATATATACGTTTTGAATTAGTTTGGCTGCATGTGGACGGGAATCGTCATGAAGCAAAACGATTCCTTTACTCAGAGTTCCTCGCATCTTTTCTTCTCAATTGCATGGCGAAATTTAAGGTTTCAAAATATGTCACAGCATTTATGGAGTCACCACGAGGCAAAAAATCGACAAGTACAACCCCTCTCCTGTCCCAAATCAGGTGTCCAGATGCAGCCAATTGAACTCAAGTGGCTGTCAACGCAGGCGGCATTTTCAATGACGATGATAAACAAAAGCTTGCTGTTTGAAACGATAAGTGCTTTAATATTAACGAAACTTATGTGGAAAGGTAGATTAAAGTGTGGGATTGTAATTAAAAATAAAACTTGTACAAATTGTTTACCGTTTTGTATATTTAAAAAACAGTAGGTACTTACTTAAAAAAATGCGCCTAGTAATACAAGTATTCGTGATTCAGGTGTTGGTTATATAGTGAAAAGCGTGTTAAGAATTTGTAAAGGGAATGTTTTTAATGTATTATATATATTTTAATATTTGAGATATGTATTTTTGATGTATTGTAATGTGTTTATAAACAAAAAATAAATTAAATTAAATATAAGCAAGATCTACGCACGGAAACAGAAGCGAGAGGAAATGGTCGGAATGCGGCGCTTCGCCTTCACTTGCCAGAGCTCTTCTTTTTCCGAGGGAGGGAATTTGGAGCATTGTTGGGGGAGAAGCGTAGGGGGAGGGGGAGGAATGGGCGTGAAGACGTGTGCCGCATGGGACAGTGAACTCCGATGGAAAGGGATGCCGCCCTGCCAATAATCCTCTCTCTCCCTCTCTCCCGGATTCGCGAAACTCACATTCGTCGCGGCCACAATCGGAACGCCTTCTCCCATCGATATCTCCCGCTCGAGAGGCGTGGATCCCCCAGAAAATTATTGGTGAACGACCTTGTTTCACCTTGTATCGCGGGTACGATCGCCGACTCGGCGCACATTGGTCCCAAATCGAATAAAACTGCCTAAAATTAATATCGCTGTCATTACTACGTATATATTTTATGTTAATTTCGTATATTTTGACTCGCTGATCACAAATTTGAAGATATTTTTTTTATGTATTTGTAATAATTTAGTAGTTATTTAAGATTTTGTTTAAACGATTAATTAGAAAATTCAAATGGAATTATAGTTCACTCCTTCAATAGTAAATAAGAATTATATATCGAGCATAACTTAATGACAAATTATCAAGCATAACTCTAGGTAGTACAATTATTTATTTTGGGCAATCTTTTAACAATAACGTTTGATGCACTAACAATTAGAGAATATTTTTACCTTTGCATATGCTGTATTTTATTTGATACCAAAGTAGTATTATTTAAGGTAGTACTTATTGGCTATAATTAACACTACTGCACTGTATACATTTCTTTAAAAACTTACAATAAATGTGTTCAATTTTAGACGCATCGAGTTTTCAAATACCAACGCCAATGGATTTAAGTACACTTTTTCAGTACTTTCACAATTTTCAATGGATGCAATAGATTAGGTTGTAGAAGAATAAAAATGTCGTAAATATATTTCATCACTCCTATTTCACTCTTTAAGTTAATGCAAACTTTATTGTTTCGATTACAGTAAGCTCATTTTGGCCGGGTTTATTCGCCAATCAAATCACCGGGCATATAATTTGGTGCAAAAAGTTTGATGTGATGTTAATTTAGTTTGGAATATCAATTATAAAAGCAATAAATTAACATTATCGCACCGTGGCGCTTGAAATTTTCGTCGGCACGGCTCCACACGGTGTGGTTTCTGTGCCAAGAGGCTAACGTTAGAGGAGCTTGGTGGAGCGAATTGAAAATAAAGATCACGCCCAGTCAACCAGTCGTATTTTTCCTTATTTTCTTGGCGTATTATTTGCTTATAACATTCGCTATAATGTATTGTAATCCCATTTTTATCATTTTTATGCATCCGAAATCCGTGGAAAAACAAAGTTTATATTTTATTAATCAAAAATGTTCGGCAAATTCCACAAACTATTGCCGGAAACCACCAACTGTAGAATTAATTGCGTTGAATGGTGGAGACCTTTAACCTTGTAATATTCCATTTTAAGTTAGATAACATAGCTAACTTTTCTTTCTACAATTTTCAATCATAGGTTAGTTTCGATACACTATCATTTTCAGGACTAGAGGTACGGAACACATTGGTACTTGGTTACATACCAGTAACGGTGTTGGTTAGGGTTAGACGGGGGAAGTAGGGGGAAGGTGGGGGAAGGTGTTGTGGAAGCGAGGGAAATAAACGCAAGAGGGGATTTTTCGGGGTGTGAGAGTGGAATGTCTAGGCGGGGAAGTGGAAAGGGAATAGTGAGGAATTAGTGATCGGTTCTTTCCTGTTTACAATTTAAAAAAATAAAAAAATATTTTTACAATTTTAAATAATTTTTAAAACTGAATTACACTTCGTCGTAAGTGATCTGTTCTTTCCCCTTTAAAATTTATTAAAGAATTTATATTTAAAAATTTTCAATAAATCTTCAAAAAGAATTTCACCTCGTCATTGCTGATCGGTTCTTTTCTCTTTAAAATTTTAAAAGAATTTTTTTTACAAGCTTTCAATAAAATCCTAAAAAGTATTAAGGCCTGGTTACACGGTACATTAACATGCACGAGTTTATATCTGTTTGCATGAATGACTTTTGTGGACTGGAACGGAACATGTACGAATACATGAACCAAAATCGAACAGGTTCTATTTTCCGTTCATGCGTTCGCACAAGTTGGGTGGCTACACGGTGAATTTTCGTGTTCATTCGCGCGTTCATACATGTAGACATTAACGTTTACGTGTTAATGTATCGTGTTACCTGGCCTTTACACCTGAGAATTTACCGAGTGAAAATTTTCGAATTTGAGTTAAAGGCAAGGGTTTAGTCTACTTATACTGAATATTTCAAATTGAAAGCGTAATTTTAATAAGATACTAAGATACTATAAGATACTATTCACGAAAAAAGACCTGTTGAGCGGGGGTGATGCGTCCGCTTCACGGTAGTGCGCTGCCTTACCGTAAACGGTGAATATCTTCAGCATATACTAGGGAAATATGTGTTTTGGGAGAGGCCGTTTTGCAGAAATTTTTCAGTGGGGATTGCGACCTGCGATTGGACTAAACTCCTTATTTTATGAAAAGGTAAACCCGTTCAATGTGGCTGACGACGAGGGCGGAGTCTTACAATTTTGCTGCCAGGAATTTTATTAGTCACTCACCCGAAGTTTACTGATATTAGTTTAATATTAGAAGTTTTTAAGCTTGTTTCTGCATTTCATATTTCGTTCAGTTTGATGAACATACAGGGTAGGTTACCATAGCTTATTTTTAATCTTTTTTTCTGAAAACAAGATTTTCAATTGTTGGGGCTGCTCGTCGGCGTGTGTCATTATTGAGAATTTATTTCGTGGTTCGTAATTAAAGTAACAGTGTTTTACCCAGGGCCTTAAATAAACTTTCATAAAATATTCTTGAAACATTGACTGCAGTGGTCAAGTTAATACATCATTATGTCTCTGGATGAAAATTTATCTGCCAGAATTTTATTTTTCGCTGGCCCCCGAAAGTTTCGGGACCGTTTGTGGTTTTTTGAGGTTTTTTCTCGGCTGTCATACGAGTTTGAAGAAGCGAAATAATAGTGGTGCGCTGCTCTACCGTTCACTGGGACGCAATCTTCGGGAATGGCCAGGAGTAGTGCAAATGATCTGGGAGCATCAAATTGTGGAGATATCAGTATATTATCGTGATATTAAGATTTTTATATATATTATTTATACAAGTGATGCTAAAAAGTTTATCGTTGAAATGCATAATTTAGATAAGAAACTTATTAGGTGCTCAACATTAGTCATTTTGAAGTTTTGTGAAGTGTACCGGAATGTAGTTTTTCGATAATTCTGTGAAAACTAAATCAAAACAGCTTTCCGAATTTTCCAGAGGACTTCATTAATTATATTTTTCATCCTTCATTTAGCTGATACTTCCGTATTTGCTTCCAAACCATCTTTCGTAGTCGGGAGTCGGTTATGACTTAGTTTTCCCGGTTAGTATGAATGGATTATTTCCCTACGAATATCTAATGCACAGCCAAGTTGACACTTCGGTCTTTTCCATAATTTTATTATTTACTTTATGGAAATGTCTCAATCCGTGTCTATTGAATACGGCAAAGAGACGGCTCATATTTTTAATTCAACTCATCTGCCAAATTCTTGATGCTAATGAGTTTTCTCCATTTGACACCTAAAGATGCGCACTTGAAAATCCCGTTAATGAACCCGCTGGGCTTTGAGGCTTTCGAATATCGGGGAAAGCTTTAACCACGCGTTAAACTCGTCCGAGAAAAATCAGTCCTCCCTTTGAAATGCAAGACTTTCGTCATTTCAGCGTGAGAAAACATTTCTAAAGTATTCTTGAAAGACTATGTTTTAACGCTCTTGTAACCGTGCTAAAATTAAAATCAATCTTCTCGTTGAACCTTTCGCGACTATGCTATTTCTTAGAGCTCGAGTTATAAAGTGATGTTTGTTCCATGTGCTTTGTCTTTGTGACATAAAATTTATTCCAAAAGAAGCTTCATATTAATTGTACTAAACGTCGCCGAAATGATGAAGACGTAACGTAGCGGAAAATTTTTGAGTACTTGACTTTATCACTAGCAATTAAATCAAAAATATGGGTCAAGGTATTTGAAGTGATGTCGTTTGCTTGCACAGGCTTAGTAAGAATTCAGATTTCGTTCAGAATTAATCAAATGCCAGATTTTATGAAATTCATGAAATTCCAACTTATGCTTAGCTGGGATTTCAATTAAAAATATATAGTTATTATTTGTTGCTGATAAATCGCCCGTATTTTCAATTAAGTACAAGCAAATTCAAATAGGTCGTAATGTTTAATCCTTATCTCATGAAGGCGAATTTCGTAAGGCGTAAAAATATTTGCACATAAATTTTACCGTGGTCCCTTGTGGTGAATAGTATTTTTTGTGCCCGTGCCTAGTACGTTTTGAGTTTTTTAACCTTAGTTTTTTGAAACACATTATTAATTTTAAATTGGTTTTATAGGATTTCCTATCTGTTACATGCTATTGTTAAAAAATTGTTTGTTGACGTTTCTTCAATGTTCAACACTTGAATTCAATTTCCCAAATGTTTTATGCATGTTTACCGGTAATATTTTCCTAATTTTTGTGATAATTCATGATATTGTCAAAGAAATAAATTTAATTATTTGCATTTTTCTCCGTCGCTCCGCTTTGTCTCCGCTATCAAGACTTGTGGTTTGCGTATAGTATTTCAGTGCAGTAATCTGATAGCGCTTAATTGTTTTATTATTAGTTACAGTATTTTCAAAGCTTCTAGTGTTACAAATACGTGGTATTCAAGTAGCTAACATTAGGCTTCCTGTGTTACTGTTATCTTGACGTTAGCAAAGTGCCTACGAATTTATCGAAGATAATTCATCACCATTCTCTCTTTTATTAATGAGAACTACTGATCTTTGGATGAAGTGAGTGTTTTTTTGTAGATCATGATGTGGCTTAACGAGAAAATTTTTGTTTTCTGCTGAACAGCGTATGGTAAGACGTTCCGTGATTAAGTAAGTTATATCATGAGCCGTACAAGCGGTAAAACCCAGTCTGAGAATCGTCTTAGAAGAAGATGGCTTGGTTGTGTAACTGTTCGTATACCTTACTGGCAGTCGAGAAATCCGGGTTTGAATACCGGCTAAGTCAAATGATTTTTTTCAATGGCGACTTTGATCCTTGGTGTAAGTAATTACTATTCATTGGTTTAATTGATTTGAGGCTCTTTGGAATGATATTACCCGGCTCCGGGGCCTCGAACAAGCTTTGAAGAAAGTCTTTCTATATATAGAAGCGAAAGAGAGAGTGAAGTGGGTAGACTAAGGTTGATTTATTGTTTCCGGAGTCGAGGTGGCCATCCTTTGCATACTCCCGCGACTGAACTTTGTCTTCGTAGCCATTAATGTGTTTTCAAGTCTGTCCCTCACGAATTGACGCCCATGACATATGGGAGAAAATGTTTCCAGTGTTATAAGTACGTGGTATTTAAATGGCTTACATAATGCTCCTTGTGGTACACTAAAATTGACTCAAATAAAGTGCTTATGGATTTACCGCAGGCAATTCATCACCATTCTCTATATTATTAGTGAAAACTACCAATCTTTGGATGACGAAGGTGTGTTTTTTGTTGATCATGATGTGGCTGAAGGAGAAAATCTTCATTTTCTGCTGTGCAGGGTATGGTAAGATAATAAGTGGCCATCCTTTGCATACTCCCGCGGCTATAAGTTGTCTCCATCGTCATGAATGTGTTTTCAAGTCTGCCACGGAAAAATTGACGGCCATGACATAAGAGAGAAAAGGTGTTGCGGTAGGAGTGGAAGGTTTATTGGAATGGAGTATGTAGTAAGACCTGCTGACCATGGGCGTACCCAGCGAGGGGCAGCTGCCCCCCCTAGAAGTAAAAATCGCAAAAGTCTTCAAGCAAAATCAGTACTGAATTGAAACGAAAGTATTCAACAATTTTTATCAAAACCCACGAAAAATGATGTATATTAGTATAAGATATGTAACTAAAATAAAACTATTTTTTCAAGGAAATAATCTCATAAATCCCATGGCTTGCCCCCCTCTAGACCATGGCTTGCCTCCCCCCTAGACCATGGATTTCCCCCCCCCTCTAGTTATGATTCTGGGTACGCCCTTGCTGCTGACGGTAGAAGCCTGATATTAAGGTAGTCGATGCAGTATTCGGTGGTATTTTGGAACTTATATTGATTTAAATTTACATCGCTTTCTTGCGCTTAGTTGGAAGTCAGACGGTTCTATACTAGAAATTCCTAAGCTGTATGCATATTCATGTATTGGAATCTATGGAGGACCAAACTCAATTGGCAGAGGTAGTCTTAAGGCTGTTTTACACGGGGCACGTGCTTGCACAATCTGACGTGTGTACGAAGGCGCAGTCAAAATTGCGTCGTGTAAAGCGGTGAATTGCCAGAACGCATGCGAAAATGCGTGGGCGTGAGATGGTAAAATAGCCCTGTTCTAATTTCATTCATGCATTTGCGCAATTCCACGCCATCAATGCAGGTCTAACCTGCGAAACTCGAGCCCCAGGTAAAACGGCCTTCAATGTTGTTGCTAATATCGTTATGTAATTTTGTTCTGCTATTTTGATACTAAATACATAAAGAGGCGATGCGTCATACGGAGGTGTATTTTCATTCACCTTAGTACAGTTTTCTTATATATCTATAACATCTAACGTACTGTTAACATTTTCATTGAATTCAACCGATACAGGCGTGATGTAATGGAAGTTTCGGCTCATTTGTACCAGATGATGGCTCTGTGAAACGCGTCGTATGCATTAAAATAATCGTGGAAAAGTGCAACTACCTTTTATTTCAATATTTTCGTTGTCTGTGTATTCGGAATCTTAGAGTTGATTGGATAAAGGCTTTCGGGTTTCCAACCGAGCGTGAGGGTTCATTATGTCCAAATTTTCGTGGTACGTCACGTTTCTCATCTTCAGGGAATGATGAGGGTCAAGGATCTCAAGGACCCTGAAGGAGAACCTGATGCACCTCGTAACGTCGGACTCTCTCTCTCCCGGTTGGAACCCCGAGACCACTCTAACTAGTTTATTCGCCGGGAAAGTTCAATGCCAAGGAAAAAAAAATTACTAGGAGCCGACGACTGGCTTTTCCATTTAAAGGTACATTAAAGCCTGGGAGTACTAAGTTTAATGTTATGACGACACCGAGTGGACTATATGTAAAATCAAAATTCAGAGCGTTATTAGGAATGCGTCATTGTTGGGAAAAATCTTAATTAATAATGCCCTTAGTGATTAATTTTTTTTATTTTAGACTACATTTAAATAATTATTTACAGTCAAATTTCTCACGCCATTGGTTTATTGCATGGCTGATGGTAGTTCGGATGGAGTAATACATAACTTGATGGAATTTATCAATGATAAATAAGAGGCATCAAAGCTGTGTGGTTTCATACAAAGTTTATCATTTGTTTTCATTATTTTTACGAAATAGATAGTTTGATTTCTGAGATATATTGTATCGTATCTTAATACATAGCTGGAACTCTATTGCGTGTGGACGTTCAAATGGCTGCTATTATCATTATTATTACCTGTCAGCAATCCAGAGATTGGTGTGATGTAGCTGTCCTCTCTATTCCCCTCTCAGCTAATCGTAGATTACGATCATAATTCGTCAATTTTACTTCCTTCATCACCTGCTACAAACATCTCATCGTAGGTCTTCCTTTGCCATTCATCCCTTCCACTTGTTCTTCTGGGAGTATCATGTCTCATGATATAGCCGATTAAGTTGTCTTTTCAGGTTTAATACATAATTAATAACAACGCGAAAATATGAGAGCAACTTTTATGCATAAGGGGGGTAACCATACATTACATGAGGCGTTAGGGGAAGGAGGCGGTCAAGCCGATTCTCACCCAATCTCACGTGGTAAGAGGGGGGTCCTGGCATGCATCACGTGATTTTTCCGCAAGAAACAATGTAAAATTACGATCTTAGTTATCTAAAATACTAGTGTTAACAAATTTATTCATGTATAAGAGAATGTATGTTTGTTTGTCCGCTATGTTTTTCTATACGGCTGCACGGATTGCAACCAAAGTTTATGCGCAGGTGCATATCATACTCCCAAACCCGTAGTGCTACTTTTGGCCGCGTCCGACGCGTCCTTTGCGTCGTTTTCTCATTACAATTGGTTAAATTACGTCATAAAGCTTCAGTGGTTGATCATCCTGACTGGTAGACACACCTCTTGGCACTATCAAAGGGAAGACATTCCTCCAAGAATACCACACTTAATTTTACCTCATAATCCTGCTATATAACCATGAATTTCAAATTCCAAGTCTTTCGCTTCTCTGGGTACTATCCTTCCCGAGCAACGCCGGGTGGACTGCTTGTCTTAAATTAATATAAGAAAACGAATTGTTTTTTTATAAATCCAACGCAATGAAGCATAGATTACCGTACTTACACTGGAAAGACGCATATCGAACATTATCACGTGATATTAGAGGGAGGTGGTCGAGCCAAATCTCACTACAGGTGGAAGAGGGAGTCCAAAAATCGCCAAAATCACCTCACGTAATTAATGGCGGCCCCCTTAGCTGGCGAGATCTATGGCTTCACCTCTCCACGTCTGAGAGAGCAATATATTTACGGACCTGAGGGGCCTTACGCTGTTCTTCAATATTGAGTCATTTCTTTTCCTCTTAGCTAAGACTTTAGTTTCTTAATTGTTTGTTTGCCGTGGGAAATCCATTTTTTCTTTCTTGCTCATATTTCGAACGCTATCATTTTTACGCTACCTATTCTCGCCAGCCGCCTGAATGAGGAAATATAAGAGGTGAATAATGCACACAATGCCTTCGCTTTAAATTGTGTAACTGAATTGCCTGTATGGGAAGCATGAAATATGTTCGCGAGTATGAATATAATATTTCATGATATACCTCTTTCAGCAGTCAAATATGATATAATTACTGCCGTGTTCGTTTTTATATTTTGAACCTGTATAAATATGTGTTCTCTCTTAGCGGAAGAATAGGTGAAAATAGTAGTTTTTGTTCCAGAACTTGTGAAATTTGTTGGCGAAAATTCTGACCGAACATGAAGATAGATTTAAATCTAATCATTTAGGCAATTTTATAGAGCTTACATTAATAAGTGATATATATCGGTCTATATTATTAACACTAATGGTTGGGTAGGACAGAGTATAGAAGACAATTGAAGACACAAAAAAAGTACACGACTAAATTTTCGGTGGAACTACTTTTCACCTTCCTCGGACTTTGGAACAAGATATATTGATATCGGTAATTTTATAGAGAGTCGGGGTCACACGACTTGCTCCGAGAAACGAAGAAGCAGAACGGGGTTCGAATGAAATGCGATGTCAAGCCGACGGTGAACCAGCGACTAAAGCTCTCAGATTTGACGATTTTTCCCGTTTTATATTCTTTGAAGGGGAAGCAGACAGCACACGAGGTGGAAAACAATTAGTGACGTTCTTGGAAATGAATGCTTGACTGCTTCATTCATTGGAATGCGGCGAAGGTATGGATGCAGAAAACGAGGGAGGTAGCCGACGAAAAAGAAATTATGATGGTGAAAAAATAGTTCTTGGTTGAATGAATTCACCTTGGCAATTATCAAATTTGGATACTGTCTCAGTACACATCACTAACTCCATGCCGTGGAATGATGATACGCGTTGTCTTAATGAAGCCTGAAACATAATGATTGCATCCAATTTTACGTATGATGAGTTGGTACTGCTTACTGTAAATTTTCGAAAGAGATAACACCAGATTTCAATTAAAGAAACATTTGGAAAGAAAGGGTTATACATTAGAAATTGTGACATGGGTAAGTAAATCTTGCGAACAGGTAGAATTTTTTTCAAAGGGTAAATGTCAGCATTAGGTGCCTCTGCGAAATATAATTGCGAAGTTCAATTTTCTCCTTAGGCACTGCTGAAAGCGGGTAGGGATCTGCAAATTCTGGAGATATTGAACATTCACTCACTCAGTGATTCAAACCAACGGCGGGTTTGAATAGTTGGGAGTAAAGCACAGCCCGGTCTTAGCTAAAGGCTTGTGAATTCCGCACATTTCGGGTTGGGACCCCCGACTCTTTTCCCCCGGCCTGCTCGCATCTCGAGGGTTTTCGCGAGGTGGTGACCGAAGGGCACTCTTTTATTATATCAGCGATTTGTTTAAATACATATTCGTTATATACAGGTGCTTCATTTTAAATTTTGAGGCATAAATATATTTTTCGTAATTTGTGACCTCCAAGTGGAAGGAAAAGAAGTGGTAACGTCGATTACTGGTATGTTTGTTAATTGGAAATGTCATCATATCATGGTGCATCTTCCGTTTATAGTAGGCATCCGATAAAATCTCGACAACCCTTCATTTTAGTCTTATAAAATATTAAGGAGAAAATCTTGAAATTATTTTATTTAGCTCTTTTACAGGAATTAATTTAACATGCAGTGACATCTGCCAGTGCCCTTATAATCCCATACGCTGTATATAAAATATCGAATTCTCACTAGTATTTTAATTTTATAATAAAAGCAGTAATATTTTATTTCAAGAAGGATGTGACAAAGTGATAGGAAGTAATTATACATTTTGTGTTGATATTCGAGGTGAATGGAGCATTTGGGTTTTCACATTTTTAACAGTCTAATCGAATCCATTAATTAATTTGAGTGCCGTATTGTTTGGTGCAAGAAAGACGGAATTTTCAAATCATTGGGCATGTGCTTTTTAGTTATGCAATTTAAGTCTTTAGATCCAAGAAATACACTATTAAAGTAATTTTTGAAATATACCGCTTTTAAAAACATTGCTTTTATTATACCAATAATTATTATAATTTGATAATAGGCTGAGTTTTCAATCTCAATAAAGTTTATATCGTTCATCCTGTTTTCTTCCTCTTTGCTGATTGGAAGGTCGACACCTACTCTGTCGATTCATGTCCTGGAGTTTTTTTTCCCGGCGCGACCTGTCCACTATAAATGCGTGGGTAGATCAATGAACTCGTAAGTCGAGGGAATCAATTCAAGATCGAACCATTCAGTGTCACATATTGAAAGCTTGTTCTTTTCTCCCTTGGGGATATTCGTCGTGAGGAATGAACTGAAGTAAGGTCAGGATCTTAAGACCATCTTTTACGAAGCAAAAGCAGAATCACACTACACCAATGACTTCGTCATATGGAGCTTATATTTTTCAGGGCATATACGGGAAAATTGTTAACTGTAGAAAATATTTAATTGATACAAGGGTAATATGTACGAATACGTTAAATAAATTTTATATGATGTAATCAATTATGTATAAAATATAAATTAAATTATATCTATTTTCCGTCTAAGCAATTATTATGAGTAAGTTAATATAATAAGGTAATCATTTATCACCGCACGATTAAGCCGAAAGTAGTATTTATGCCGGAGCCGTCTTTGAAGGTATAAACCCGAAAAGGAAATAAGGGTACAGTATATACTTTACTTTTGTACTAACATTTGACCACCGTTTTATCACGGTGTATATAGGATCTGTATAGCACAATAGTTTAGAAAGAGTATTAATAAAAAGACAGTTGGTTTTTTAACTTTATTTTTCGACATTTGGCCAGAAAAGTCATGCCAAAGAAGTAATGATGTAATAAATTTAACTAAAACAATGCAAACCATTTTATGGACTTCGAATCATTCATCGTGCCTCGTTGTACATGATAAAACATCATCATCAGGAACAATCATCACGTAATGCGTATAATTGTACTTGGAGATCACGCTCTGTCGTTGGAGCGAATCTCACGATAAATTATTCAGTAGTTCCTGCACAGAAATATTTACCGTTTGAGTTATGATGAGTACCTAATACTGTTTTTACATCATTGCATGAATGATAGTGAAATGTGCTACAACTGAAAATATTCGACAAATATTCTTAAATATTCAGCGTGTTCTAGTATCATCATATTACATTCAGAAGTTGGCTATAGGAACCACGATTCGCTCCGTGAAACTGCTTTGAATGGACTAAAAATTTATCATTTCTACCGGATGCATGAACGCGAATAATTTTGACTTTGCTTTATTCATGTGATTACCATTCGTTATTCATTAGTAGTATCTATTCCGTAGCATACTTTTGATTACTGAGAAGTGTGGTATTATCAGATTCAAAGGCGGTGCGAGGAAGCAGGAAACTGCATTAGGTGGGTGGAACGAATGATGTTATGGTCATCGTGTTCTGTTCTTAACCTTGAATTAAGATCCTCATCTTTTCACGCAAGAGCTTCTGTATTTTTTACATCAAAGATAACGCTTTGCTTTTGACCTTAAAAAAATTATTTGATAAAATGAATTATGTACGTATATAAAGCTAACAGACGTGTGCCCATAAGTTCTGTAATTTTAGTCGCAGTATTAGCGCTCGTCGACTAAAGATATTATTTATGGTAGTCTGTTAAGTTTTACGTATTCTCGTATGGAAAGGGCTTTTAGGTATGATTTCGAATTATCCAATGTCAATTGCGTGGCGAAATCGCATTTCTCTTAGCTGTACTTTTATACCTCGAGGGATGCACTTTTGACGGTACATTTGAGTGTATAGAAATCTTTAGAGATTGTGAAATTGCGTCACAGCCTTTGTGCTGAATGTTTGTATCAATTAGTGGTATGAAGAATGAAGTGAGTCTGAAATGTGGCGACTTATGATATCATTCACGTAGAGAAGTAGATAACCCATGTCGATACAGACTCGTCTTTCGAAATAAAAGGATCAAGAGATAGTCAGTCCGTTGCATAATTTTTTTAGATTTAATGCTTGCATGCTGTGCTTATATCTCTTAATTATTAAAAAAACGCCAAATAAGTGAGGCGCATTCACTTCTCCATTTTTCAATGAAGGATTTGAAACTTTGTGCTTCTACCAATCCTGTTATGTTACAACGTTTTTAGAAAGATTTTTTTTTGTCGTCTTGTCCGGGTAAAATATTGCAACTCAATTTTCACCCATTTTTCGATTAGCTATCAAGCTGAAATTTTTAGGATAACTTAGAACCAGATGGGAATGAAGTATTCTAACACTTTTATTTTTATTGGAACTGCATCTATATATTTATTTGGAATTCAAAATTAAATAGGGAAATTAGTGAAAAATTGGCCATCAGAATCCGATGGCAGCGCAGCGATCATTAAATGGGACGGTAATTGTAGAAAATTATAGCAACAAATTTATTTTCATCAAAGTTTATTGCATAATTGTCGCGAAAAAAAACGTTGTTTTATTTGAAAAATGTTTTTATATTGCAATATATTATGTTGACCTGGGTTTTTTTGTTTGCATCATCGTACGGTAAAGCCTCATTTATATCCATAATAGGTGGATGGGTTATGGTGTAGTGGATAGGGACAGAAAGAGTAGGAAGAAGACACATATTACGTCCATTAGAAAAGAAATCGGTACATTTATGATTTCAATCTTTGACTGTTCGCCTTGGAGGGGGTGTGTGCTAGACACTTCAGGACAATTCCAATCGGTTTTCATTCCGAACGGTTGATTCCGATCGGCTGCGAGGCGATCGGAATTAGTTGTTTGTGAAAATTTTCACTCCGACGACTCACTGCGAGGGCTCATATCGTCATCAGAATGAGGATATTCAACCACAAAAATCATCGACCGCGTAGCAAATAAATAGGAATCAATACCGTGCCACCATCTGAGAACTCCATAGTATATATTTTACATGATATGTCCTAACAAGCAGGAAATCCTTTGATTGAGATTTAAAATCGAAAGTTTCTCGGATAAACTATTAGATTTAAAAATAAAACTTTCCTGTCCTTAACGTACTGTTTTATTTATTTACCAACCCCGTTCTCTACCATTTACCATTTCGTATGACTCCGCTATTTTAAATTTATTTTACATAATGTAAAGCTCCGAACCTCATTCGCTTTCGTGCATATATTGCTAGTTCCGAGTAATGTAAATATTGTAGAAAATGTGTGTTGATTTTATTTATTCGGACAATGAATTGCGGAATTTAGTGAAAGTCTCAATTTTTAAGTAATTGCAATGTAAACTGAGAGAAGAAAAACTGGTTTTACCTCGGGGTTCGAACGGAATGTCATTCAATCTCGAATTCCGTATCGAGCTTTGGAATTTTGATTGGAAAACTGCCTTCCTTTTTCTTGAATGCAAGTTTTATAATTCAGGTGAAATATGGCTTAATTTACCATTGATATTTAATATCTTTATTGATTCATACTACTCCGGTAGAAATTGGTGGCATGTACATTTTTATATGAAGCTTTTTATTTGATGAAAATGGATTTTTTTCGTAATCTATATATGTAAAAGGTCTGTTTGTCTGTTCACTATGCGTATCTATACGGATGAACGGATTGCGACCTAAGTTAGAACATAGGCTCATTGCATGCTCCCAAACCCCTTAGTACTACTTTCGGTTGCGTCCGACGCTCCCTTTACGTCGCTTTCTCATTACAGTTTGTTACGTCATGTAATACAATCTAGGCAGTTGGACATCCTGACGGATAGGCAAATCTCTTGACACCCTCAAATAGGAAATATGAAAATCCTATATGATCATGAAATCCAACTTTCCCACTTCTCTGGGTACTATCCTTCCCGAGTAACAGCGGGTGGTCTGCTAGTATACCTATGTATCACCTCCAGCCACCATGTGCCGTGGCATAAAATATTTTCGGAGATGCCTACATTGGCATCGTCAATATTTCGCTGCATGTATTTTCACATTTTGAATATCCATTCGGTTGTGATCTCAGTTAATATTTCTTTTATTTCTTCAATGAATATGCATTTAAATGCAAGTCTTCCTCATTTAGAATTTCCAACGTCATGGTGATTCATTTTCGTTCTCTTGTTTGGCCGCTAATCTCAACTCTCGATGCGTGTGCTCAGTGAATGGTGAAAGGGACGGGAGCTATTATTCGTTTCGGCCGTTCAAATCTCTTGTCGAATCGATCTTCCAAATCCCCTCTATGAATCAACCTTATCACGTTTATATTTATATTCATATTCCTCATGCGTCTTCACTTTTGTTTTCTTTTGCGACTCATGCACACCCGTATGATAATGGAATAATTGATTTATGATTGAATTTGCTTACGTACGAACCGTAGTACCACCGTCTCTAGCACTAGGCTCCATTAATGACGGGCGGATATATTAAATGTATTCTCCTTTAACAGGAAATTGTTTAATTATTTAATATTAAATGATATTACCGTTTTACTCTGATGGTGTTTCTATCTTTAAACTATAAAACCCACCTCCGACCACTCACTGACTTACTCACTCATTCATACAAATGTTTGGGGTGTACGAGATGAGATACGAAAAAAAGTTATAGAATTGACCCCCTTTAAAATAGTGTGAAACTCCAGGATAATAGTCGAAACACTTCGTTTTCTATCTATTACAGTATTGCAAATTGCCTCTACCTTTTTGGAGGCTATTGGGTATCAAAAAATTGATTGTAATGAGGAATTTGAGCATTGCGGAGAAACTTGTTGATGGAACTGAAGTCGTTGTGGCATCCATTTGTCCATACCTTGTAACCATCATAAATCCTGGACTACTAGAGCGGTTTGGTATTTCAAGGATTTAATTGTAGTAGATTAGATATCACCAAAAATAAACGATCCCCAAGGAACAAACGGCAGACTAAAATTGTAAGTAATAAATAACTAGAAGAGTGACCATAACAAGACGCAGGCCTTTTCCGGCGGTTGTCTTGGTGGGCTGAGACTCCTCAACGAGCGAAAGCAAGTATACTGACAAGAAGAATATGCCTCTCTTCTAGAATAATAATGCCTCTCACAAGTTAATGAAAATGGGACTAATTCACACCGCATAATAAATAACAACTTTAGAGAGTAGAAATTATGAAGTAATGCTGTTTATAAGAATGCAAAATAAACATGAGACCAAATATTACAATCGATTCATAGTAGACAAAAAGCAGAGTGTATACGAATCATTTACCTTTTAATAGAAAGGCCTTATAGTCCACCTGAGTCAATTAACTTGCAGGCGGTATTTTGTGAAGTTGAGGTTGTACATTATCCGTATTTTCTATGCACTTCAACGAACGCGTATAAAATGAAAAATGAGAGCGAAAGGTAAAAATTAAAACATGTATGAAAAGTACATTGTCAAAAACTAAAATTAAAATCACAATTTTCTGTGAGATTAACATATTGATAAATCAAGAGGAATGCTGTATTACTTCTCTACTCTGATGAGATTACATATTATTTATACCGTCTTAATGCCACTTACCATGACCAGGAGTGAATAAAATATATTCAGATAAGTGTTACTTTCGGATAGAAATGAATGAAAATGGAAATTTTTTATGCTAATTTTCAAAACAGATGGTAATGCATTCAATGAACATTTTCGGAAAATCTTAGTCCCTTTCGACTTTTCCGTGAAGAATATCATGAATTTTTATGCTATGCACATTCAATTATAATACTACTTAGAATACTAATTTTTATCAACAATTTTCCCTATCTCTATATCTATATTCAATGAAATATTAATCATCCCTACTGTGTACTATCCCATCCCGACTAGTATGTTCTGACATGTTGATATCAGATTTTACTTTGAAAAATTGCTAATAAGGCTGATTTTATTTGGAAACCGCAGTTTGCTGAAATTTAATTGGCAATGGAAATATTTTTGTAAAAACCATTTTTTCGTTAAAAAACGTAATATAGTGTTCAGTTCATGCTGGAAAAATATCGGAGACATTTTAATAGTTATTGAATTCCTCGAATGATGACTTGTATTCGGTTTTATTTGCTCTTATTCTGGACCTTCCAACGTGGTGAACTAGCTTTTTGACTGTGTGCAGTTATTTGTGCTTACCTCAAGAAATTCTATTTGTATTGGCCGTTATGTCAAGTAGCAATTACTTCGCAGAGAGCTTTCAGTAGTACAGCGAACTGAATAATTTATTTGTTTATAACCCTCTCAATAATGGATTTAGGGGCGGATTGTCATAATTCGATAAGGTCGTCGGTAACACAAGGGAACCCGTATCTTTAGCGCTATTTTATTATGTAGAATAAATAAAATATTGCAATTACTTCGAGCCGTCGGGCCAGAGGGAGTTGGGCACTTCTACGTTATCTCCTCATGTGGGGCTTTCCATTTCCAAGGCGATCTCCGCCCAAGTCCGTTTATTTGACCGTAATTGACTGAGTAGGTTAATCAAAGGATTTCGCGCCGCCGTGAATCGAATTGTTATCCCTCACTTGATGGTCTAGTTGTTGTCGAAATGTTGTCACCTTCTCTCAGTTATCACCCTCCTTCTCGCATCGATGTGTCGTTAGCTCCCCGCTGTAACGCCGCGTCATTCCGTAGCATGAGGCTAAAGCCGAATTCACCAGTTGGGTACCTAAATCCCATGATTTGGGAAGAGAGCCGTCTTTGAAGGGTGTCCCAATTCGTTAGACAACAAAAGGGAGCGAATTTCGGCAGCCATCTTGGTCAGATTTGGGCATCTACGAATGCATCCTTTTCCCATGAATCAAAGCGTGGAGAGCGTCTCTAGGAAGATATCAGAGGAAGTGCAACATGGCTGCCAACGAGGGTATTTGCGAGAGTTTGTACTTACGAAACAAAATGAGCAACTACCTAATAAATAAACATGAATAACTAAATATTGAGATAAAGCTACAAATTAAAAAAATACCTCTGCTACTCTTAAAACATAAGGTTGCCTAAGATACTAAAGGTATGAGAAAATGCTCCTCTTCGATATTCAAAACTCAAAATCATTTGCATGAGACACACTATCGCACGAGAACGTTAACAACATAAGTATTGTATGCAATGTGGAATGTGAAGGGTTTTATTAATCATTTGTTCTAATCATCCATATTTCTCTTGATTTTCATGTACTAAAATATATGTCTCATTACCAGACTATTGTTGTGTACTAGATGCCCGACGAAGTCTGCTGCAGAGCACGGAAGAACTTGTCGCAAATACTATTTTTTAAATAATCGCAGATTCCCAAGATCACCAGATATGACAAAATTACTCTTGAGTTACCAAGGATCGACGCTGAGTCTCAAGAGTGATAGGCTATAGCACCCTATCTTCTTGAGGAGCCCTCAGCGTCAGAGACTTGAACACCATGAAATTTCTATTTAAAACAGACCACGGCTGAGCTACTTAATAAATTCTAAATAGTTTTCAAGCTGCTACCTGATATAATTCATATCCATTTGTGCCTTTCCCCACAACGAGTTTACCTCCTTGGAATACCATACCTCGAGCTTGGATCTGGCTGAACGCATTCCCCCTGATGATCAATATTCCTTAGAAACTTGATCGCTATGAAATTTCGGAGGCATCGGGACAAAAAGCAAAATGTTCATAATATCCATTAGTGCTTCGCGTGGAGAATTTCAAGTACAATACTCAGTCCGTCGGATGGAACGCTTAGCAGTGATCCCCTTGGCGCATTTCGCTACGAGCATTCTAATGCTGACGCCAGGTTTCTCTCCACCCTTCCTTCCCTATCTGTCATGGCGCAACGAGTTCAGCTGTCGGTCACCTCCTCTGAACAGGGCCATATCAAATGAGCCTTCCGACAACATAGAGGTACATCTCCCAAAATCGGAATAACAGAAATAAACCATCATGAATGAGGGGATTCGAAGTGAATCTGGGTTGCTTTTTGGTTAACATGTAGTTGTCAATACTGAGTGCTTAAAATTATGTTACTTGAATTTACTGTTATCACGTTACAAATTGCAACACCTTGATACTGTGGGCCTACCACCAAAATGGGCCCCGGGCCGCCCACATCCTGAATCCGGCTCTGACTCCGAATACCATACCTCGAACTTGGATCTGGCTGAACGCGTTATCCCTGATGAGCCATCTCCTTCAGAGACTTGAACGCTATGAAATTTCGGAGGCAACGGAACAAAACGCAAAATGTACATGATATCCCTGAGTGCTTTGTGTAGACCATTTCAAGTACAATACTAAGGTCGTTGGATGGAACGCTAAGCCGTGGTCCCCTTGGCGTATTTCGCTACGAGCATTCTAATGCCGACGCCGGGTTTCTCTCCACCCTTCCTTCCCTGCCCATCTCTCATGGCTGTCGGTCGCCTCCACCAAATATGTACCGTATTTCATTTACGGTATTCAAGTTCACGGCAAAACGGCATTTCATATACAATACTCAGTCTGTTGGATGGAACGCTAAGCCGTGGTCCCCTTCGTGTCTTTCGCTTAGATCATGCTAATACGGACGCCGGGTTTCCATCTTGCTTTCCTTCCTTCCCTGTTCATCTCCTGTGCCACAATGCGTTCAGCTGTCGGTCACGTCATCCAAAACACCATACCTCGAACTTGAGCTGGTCGCGTTCTCCCTGATGAGCCATCTTCTTTAGAGACTTGAACGCTATGAAATTTCGGAGGCATTGGGACAAAAAGCGAGTCCAACCCCACCTATTCTCCCTTCATACAAATCTCCATATCCCACTTTCAACTCAAACCCTTCCCGCGGCAAGGTCCCCCTTCCTCCTCCCCCCCCCCCAATCCTAAGCCCCGCTCTCTCTGCCTCCCCTCCCAACCCTCCACTGCAGACCTCCCACCCCCTGACACTCCCCCTACGCCTCCCCCTGGTAACCCCTCTTTCTCCAACACCTCTCCCCCCTTCGCCGGCTATATAACCCAACGTCCACCGCCACTCACGAGGTCTTTCGTTCGAGGAATCGTGGGACGAAACAAGTGATTTCCAGATTGTTTTTTCTATAGTTTTGCATTTTTTACACCTACGAACGTACCCTTGCACCGCCCTCAACATGAAGTGCTTCAGTCTCCTGGTGGTTGTCGGTTCTCTCGCCGCAGTCGGTACGTAACGCCCAAGAAGATCTCTCTCAATGCCTAACAGTTCCTTTCCAGGGGTGGAAAAAATTGCCAGAAAATATCTTCTCGTGGAGGAAAGGTCTTGTCTTGGGATGGAAAACTCAAGTCATACTCTTTACATGTACCAGTTGTGTGGAGGAATCTCGGAGTTATCTTCCTAACAGGTCTTCGAAGTGTTTTCGTAGAAGTTGCTCGAATTTCAGCTGCTTCGTTGTTGAGGAAGAGTTTGAAATGCTATTTCGGGAAGGAGAGTTCTAGTTAGTCACTTTTTTGTTGTGTGGATAAATCTGGGAGTTTACCTTAATATCTACGTTGAAGTGATTTTCAGAAGTTCAGCTAGTATTGTATTCTAGGTGAAGGGTTAAAATGATACTTTTGGAAGTAATAAAAAATTGTACTCTATCTTCAAATTTTGGCGTGCGAGGTGTGTAAAAGTCGTGATTTTATTCTCTTTATCTCTCTGTTAGGTCGTTGAAGTGACTGACAAAAATTTCGCTAAAATGTGGCTCCTCTAGGAACCATTCTCGTACGATTTGTATTATTGTAATTCGGTGTTTCAGTGTTTTAAGTCCACAGCGGTGAATTTCTCGTTGGGGTTGGGGAATCCGTGATAATACTATTAAAAAATTGTGCTGGCTGCTAATTTGGGTGTCATTTCATATGCAAAATGGGAAATGATATAATATATGTGTTGAAGTAACTTTAATTTCTTAAAGAATTATCCAAAATGTATTGATTTTTTTATTGGGAATGATTTTAATAAATTAACGTTATTTAAATAATAAATACAAATCGATGGTTAATGTAATTTGTTTTAAAGTTTTGATCTTATAGGGCGAGGAGTTTTGAAGCTAATATTGTCAAATATTGATTCTTTTAGCTGTAAAATTAAATAGCTGGGAAATATGAGTATCTGCTTAATTATCTCTTTACTATCGATAGTGCCGGAGTAATAGACTTCGAAAAGCAGCAAACATAGAAGAGTATCTCCGAAAATTGAGGGACAATTCATCAATCGAGTCACAATTCAAAAAAATCAATGAACAATTGTATACGTTATTTGGTTTCATGCAGGCATTACGTATTAAAATTGAATTATCAATAGAAAATATCCACTTTAAACAACTTGAGTGTATTGCAATTCCGACATTGTATCTCCGAACGGAAAAAAATAATTTGAACTGTCCGGGTATCTAAGTAACACTTCATCTTCAGGGCCCACTTCATCGAAATGTAACTTTAAAACTAGGGTGGATAGAATGAAGTTTTTATTTGAATGAAATGACATTATTTTTCCATACGAAAAATATATTTGAATTGCCCGGGTTTCTTAGTAACACTTCATCTCAGGTCCCAATTCATCAAAGTGTTACTTAAAAACTAGGGTCGTTTAAGTAATTTTTTTCGTGTGGGAAAGTGAAGTACTATCATTTACACTATGAATCAGTTCCATGAAGTCACGTCAGAGACCGTATATTATACTTTAAATGACTGTTATCCGTAGCTGAATAACTTTTCCTCTGCTGCTTCCCTGCATCTCTGGTTTCGTATCGCTACTCCGTTTCCACTCTCGCCTCTCTACCCTCATCCCCTTGGCTTTCCCTACGCCGCCGATAGCGTCACTTTCTTGCTGCTGCATGCATTAACGAGTCCTCCACCTTCTCCTTCCTCAATGGCTGCCGCCGTGGCAGAGACGAGGCGTGGCTCCGCCGGAGCGGTTATTCGTGCGCTACGACCCCGTTCATCCAGCCCGTAACGAGCGGCAGCCGCCGTAAGAACCCCACTGACCTAGATTTCACGTCGAGTAAAAACACCATACACCAAATATTCGCCAGTGTGTGATCTTTTTTTCGAATCGTGTCGGAATGTTTTTTAATCATCGTTTCACGCATAAATGTGCTTTTTCTTCTTCAGCCATGCTTCAGGAGTATCACTTCTTTTGTTTTTGATGGAATTGATTGTTTAATGCTCTTCCTTACGGATTTATCTCATGTGAAAATTAAATTTGAACATTGTATTTCAAAAATAGGTATTTAATCTTGTGCTCTTGGCGAATAACTAAAGTATGTATTTTTTTCGAAATGTTAATTTAAGAATTGCTTCGAGAATTTAGTAAAAAAAAGAGCGGGACAATTTTTCTATTCTAGTTTTGTGCTCCCTGAAGATTTTAAAATTAAGGTATTTGTAAGGAAAGTCGGTTCAACCCATGTATATAAGTATATTAGAATATTAATTCCAAATATATATGCAGTTTATCGTATTATAACCGTATTAGTACAAATGGCTTACGACTTAATAGGAAAATTCGTTATCAAAATTGTTAAAGATCTAGTTACACCCTTCTTCAATTTGATCTCCTAATGCTTCGTTAATATAATTATGTATTTATGTAAATATTTAAGAGTATCTCCGAAAATTGAGGATGACTTTAACAGTCGAGTCAAAATTTAAAAAAATCAATGAATAATTTAATATTGGAATTTGATTTCATAAAAACATTGCATATTAAAATGGAATTACCGCAAGAAAATATGCACTTAAAACATCTCATATAAATTACAATACCGACATTGTGGTTCCACATGATAAAATACTAGGACTGCCAGGGTTTCTAAGTAACACTTCATCGTTAGGTCATGCCAATATGATATTGAAAATATGGTGTTTTTTGGAATAGAAAGATTATTTCATTTGGGTAGTAGGGTAGGGAGAAATAGGTATCTTTTTCTGTAGCACGAGATTCAGAATTTTCTCAAAATAGTTGAGCTATTGTGAGCTCTCTCATCTCTTTTCCAACCGTCACAGCCTTGGCGTGAACGGTCACGGCCATCGGCTCATGGCATTAAGCTTCCTCTTCCAAGAAGCGTTTTTCTTTTAGTGCCGGATGCGATAGTTTCTCCCCGCACAGCTTTGAAAGAGTTTTTCCTCGATTGGAGGATTCCCAAGGACGAAGAAGAAGACGAGAATAGTCGGTTGTAAAAGTAGATTTTCCTTTCTTTTTACTCTAACTCAAGAACCGCGGGCATAGGATATTTTTTGACTCGTCTCAGGATGATTGGTTTCTCCCATTTATAATAGCCCTATCACTCTCTCTTTCTCGTCGTAATTTTGGTTCGTTTCTCTCACATGCTATCGTCGATTTCAATGATTACGCCATAACAGAGGAGTAAAGGAGGCGGTGAGGTTAATTTATTCAAATTCCATCATTTAATTGTCAATTGATGGCTGGCCAAGAAATTTTTTATTACCTAGTCTTAATAAAAAGCATGCCTGCCAAATTCATCCAAGAAAAATATTTTAAAATAATATAGGATGTGGTTGATGTGAAAAAACTTCGACATCATAAAGGATGCTGAAAAAAATTCCATCCTTAAATATAAAGACCTAGATTTGAACGTATTACACCTGATGACGATGTAGTGCATAAAAATAGGTCGGTGTTATTTATTTAATCGCTTGGTTTAATTCGCTAAACATTTTAACTCGTCCACGATTTAACATTCCGTGAAGAAATAATCGCCCTTGCTTGGAACGTTGTAATTGAGCGTCAGCTTAATTGGAGCGTTACATTAATTTTTCTATTCTTTTGTGTGCTGGAAACATCCTCTTCAATTCATCACTTTTGAAGCCTTGGTGCATGGCTTTATTCTGGCCTTATTAGACCATTGTATTCATACTTTTTTCGTAACGGCCCAGTAACGAATGAGATCAAAAGAAAGCGGTGCGTCGCATCTATCTACTTTCTTTTCCAATTAATGAAAAATTGGGCGGCGGTGCTCACGCATCATCCAGACTATTGGAGCATGTTTACGTTTTGCTTTTTTGTGATTTTTTTCGGTTATAAAGTGATTTTGAGAGAGCGATACCTTTCGGAAATCACAATATATGACGCTACACGGAGCAAAGTGAATACTCTCGGTGATGATGAAAGAGTTTGTAATCTTTTCTAATTTTTAATATTCAGGAAAAATCACGAATTCAGTCTGGATAGTATTTTTATATATTTGCAGACATATATGTAAAAATATGTTTGCAGAAAAAATTCCCCCGAGCTACGCCGTGGAGATTTCAATGCCTGTGCCTAATGAAAAAAGTATTTGCCTTTGAATGATGTTTCTGGTATTATTAGAGCTCAGATATTATTTTTATGGACGTCTATAATAGAATTAAAACGGACTAAACTCCCGTTAACTATTATTCCGACGTATTTAATCCTCTCTCCCATGTAACGAATACTCTATAATTGGAGATTTCAACGCCTGTTTTACAAAAAAATTAATGATAAGTGAAAAATTTCTGGGAATACTCGAGCTCATTCACAGATTTAGAGAAAAATTAATAGGAAAACTGAAAAAATCTCGGAATCATTTTGTGAATAAATTCTTTGGTATTTTGTTATACAGTGTTCATTTATATTCCGTTAACTCGAAAAACACTAAACTTGCATATGGATAGCCTTATCTGCATTGCTTACGTTTCTCAAACAAGGCTAGTTTGATTGTCTTCTCCTTATCACTTTCTCTCTTTAATTTTACTTAGCTATTCTTAGATGTTAGCTTGACATTCTCATTTGAAACTTGTGGCGTTACAAAACGTTTGTGAGATTTCGTATGGCTTTCAATGTTTCCATTTTCTGAGCATTAGCTGACTAACCGGCTATTGTTTTACCAATCTAAGAATGCAGAGCATCTTATAGATTGTTTTAACAAAGTTTTTTTTGTGAGTCAAAGGAAATGTGACATGAATTTGGCTAATAATGCAGTTCCGGGAAGTATCATTTGATTCTCTTCGGCTAAAATCTTAGGAAAATTATTCAAATCAGTACTTTCTTTGACCTTGGACATTTCATTGATTTCAGAGAGGTATCCACTGTCCCTCGTGGACACGCTAAAAAGGTCAAATAAGTAGACCGAGCTCTTGTAACTCGGAGCTTCATCGGCCAGCCACCTCGTTCCCAGCCAAAGAGATCACTAGTGCCAGGCACATGGTGAAAGTATGGATGCAGATGCCAGACCAGTCGGATTTCTACTGTTTTTATTATTTCATTCCGTTTTCACCTTTATACCTTCTTCAGATGATTGTTTTATGTGCTTCTTGCTCATCCCGGCGTTCACAAAGTCCCGTTTCACGACTTCGGCGCGATCTGCGATATCGCATTTCGCTTAATTTTTTTTACTTCTCCATCGAATTTTCGATATCATCTCTTTTCTTCACGTACAGTCTTGCATATGGCTTCTACCCACCATGATGTCGTGCGAGTCACGCACGATGTCGCGTCAAATTGGGTGTGACCATTTGATTCGGATGCCGCCAAGGTTCGTACGTAGAAAGTCTTTTTAATCTTCCATGGTCCATTTTCTCTTTCATCGGGATTCCCGGATCACTGCCTTTCGTTCCCCGAATGCGTGATTTGCTCTTCGTGCTTACTATTCGCTCACTATACTCTTCTCTTTAGTGTTGACTTCTATGCCTTATATTCAATTTAATTGTTTGAAAGTTAAGTTCCCGATGAATGGTAGTTATTTCAGCCAATAGAGCGTAAATAAAATTTACCGTTACCGGTGTATCCACTCCTCATTTCCTTTTCATTACGCGAACACCACACATGCCATACATTCTGATATTTTAAGTTTTTTTTCTTTCAATATTTTCAATTTAATTTATAGTAATCTTCATTGTTTCTGCTAAATCCAAACAATCTAAAGAATCATCAATTGAACAATCAAAATGACGGTTTTTTGTTGTCACTCGATTTTTTTCTTAAAGTGATAATATCATAGTCTTTGTTTTAGAAGCATTTACGACATGCCTGGTGTATTCAATTCTTTGTTTTATTTCCTCTTTTTATGAGGTTGCAACGCCTCACAATGAATCTAATTAGTGTTCCGTCTTGATATTTAGCAACCTTATTTGGAGTTTTAGTAATTTAGGCCTGTCTGCTTAAAAATGTTTTCATTTAATGCGTCTGTGGTGTTTCGAGAGGGAGGTTTTCGTGCATGCTATCTTTGAGAAGGTCAGTCTTAGGAGAAGTCACAAGAAAAGAACCTACCCGACGATTCCTTTATTCTTTCCCACTATTTCTATATTCCTCTCTCACTGACTCTTTGCTCTTTGATTGGCACCGGCTCATTGTTAGTTTTTCGTCGTGGTATTTAGCAATTTAATGTGGAGTTGTGGTAATTTAGGCCCGTCTACTTAAAAATGTTTTCATTTAATGCGTCCGTGGTGTTTCGAGAGGGAGATTTTCGTGCATGCCATCTTTAAGAAGGTCAGTCTTCGGAGAAGTCTCAAGAAAAGTAGCTACCCGACGATTCTCTCCAACCGGCTGCACCTGCTGTCGCATTCCCTTCTAAAAACCCCCACCTCCATACCCGGCACTTTGCCAAGCGATGCCTCCTCCTTCCGTCCGCAGCTTCACTTTCCCGTATGAGAATACGTGCCTCTGGGTGCCCCATGGATAATGAATCGGTGCGAGTCTTCCACTGGTATTTTAGCATCGTCTCGATCGAAGTTTCTCGAACCTTCACTTTCCTTTCAGGCGTCTAGCGAAGCAATTCGAGGAGTCGACTGCCTTCCTCTCAAACGCACCTTCCTTACATGTTAGAAGTGGCTGAGGAAGCTTCAAAGTGTCAGAGTTAAGTGCTTGGAAATCTATTTAAAACGTTGAGCAGCAGAAAGTAATTTCCCGCTCACTTTTAGCGAAGGATCGGTGAGGTAAAAATATGTGATGCCACTTTTATCCAACTAGTTGCGATCGCTACTTATGTTTGGTGGAAATTGTGATGTTATTTTTAACAAGGCTTGGTTTTTTATTGATAAGATGGAAGCTTAATTTTAAAACTAATTTACAAATGAAGTCGATATATTTTTTTATTTCATCCTACTTGAGCGTATTATTGGAACACACTGCATTAAGAATGTGATCTCTGGGGCTAGTTGTTACTTTCATCGAAATAAATCTTTCCTACGAGGGAAAAATTTTTTTTTAGGTACGAAGCTATCCAGATGCGTTTAAGATCAATATGCATAATTTATTGCAAATCAAATATAACATCTTAGTCTCATCATCATCTTTGAGTCAAAGTTATCTCTCAAAAGAAGATAGAAGTTTTGAATATATAGGAAATAGATCGCAAGCTTATTCTCTAATTATAACGATCTTATCATTCGGAAACAATCTACCTTAGAAATGATAACATGCGCCATAATTGTCATTAAAACGTACCTACTTTTAAAATTTTCATTTTGGATATTGATTTTCAAGTTGAAGTATTAAAAGATAGTTTTATCATGCATAAATGACCTGTTTATGACGTATGGTATTGTAAATTTGAAATACTTATGGATTATTCATGGTGTGGGGGAATTTTCAATTTATGAATGAAGTAGAAGTACGATAAAAGTCTATAATAGTTACCTTCGGATACGTTTTTATGAGCGAATGACGTCTTCTATACGCAAAAGAGTGGCTCTCCATCTTACTTTCTCTTTCGACGAAACAATTTTTTTAAATTTTCAAGACCACACCTTTTTTTGCCGAATCTGAACGGGTTCTTTCCCTCTTAATGTCTTCGCCCAAATCTCTGGGAGTTTGGACACTTTTCGGTCCAAAATTATTTCTTGGTTCTTCTAAAACGAATCTCTCGCGTTATTTTTTTATGAAAACCTTTTTTGACATTTCCATAATTAACACTCGCGAATGAGCAGTTATCTCCACACTTGGGTTTCCCGTTAGTGTTCTTCTACAGATTCCGCTAAAGCTGTGTCGCAAGTGCTGGATTGCTTGGGCGTTATAAAACCAGTGTCCAAGAATGGGATTGGCAGGAATCCTGTCCTGTTGACCGCGGGTTAGCAGTTTCTGGGCGAGTGAGACTGACTCCACCTTAAATGGCATTGATTTTCTTTCCTCCCGCCTTTCGATTTCTGCCTCCTCGTTTCTTTTACCCACATGCCCTCAACTTTTGTTTCGCTTTTACCATTTCGGCTCCCGTTGGGAAAAGCTCCCTTGCCATGACCTTCGTAATTTTACTACTACTTTCTGTCTTGCTGTCACGTTTGTATGGGTCCCAGTTGACATTTAGTCGTAATAATTTCGTCATTTGCCTGCAGTATCTTAATGGAAACGTAATGAGGGTGCTGACTGCTGAGCATGAAAACGAATCGATGGCTTAACTAATATTACCGGCCTCGGTGGTGGAGGGGTTAAGTCCTTGCCAAACTAGAGGTCGCGGGTTCGAGTCCCGCCTGGGTAGGTTGCCTTTATTCGGGGCGCGAATGCTCGCGTACGTATGATTGTTAAGTTAAAAACGCCGATGTAAATGGCCAATATGTGCTATTTTCGATTTTATAGACATAAAACATCATTCTTCTACTATGTAATTGGAATCAGAATTCAAACTCTAACTACTCTTACCAGTGGAGCTTTTTTTGTTGGTACAGAAATCAATCGATAAATAAATAAATATTACTGTTTGAAACGCCATTGTTTTACGGTTATACTTCATTTTTGGAAAAACTATACTCGTGTTTTGTTTTAGTGACTAGTGCAGTTAATGTAAATAGTGTGATAATTACATAACACAATAAATGTAATTTTTGCATTTAACCTTGTATGTTAATGTACACTATTCGTGGTTTTGTATTCTATGGTTCGTTGGAGTCATTGTTGAATAGTTTGGTTTTATTATAATCGACGCTTTCAAATTTTATTAATTATTTTGGTTCATATAATCCTGAGAAATAATTAATTTGAGATTCTACGAGTTGCGAGCTCAAGTTGGGCATGATTTGCAGTTGATTCGCTACCGTTAATTCAGTCTTAAAAATCTAGGCTTTAGAGTTCCGTTTCAAAACGCCGAATATTTCTAACGACCATTTGCTCCTCTGCATTTGTCTTTCATCTTTGAATAAAGTGTTGAAAATTTTTCGTATCGAAAAATTACGAGTTTCGTCTGGAAATAAACGTAGAGACGTTAGCGACTGGCTTATTTCAAGGAAGGAAGTGGATGAAGATTCGCCCGAAGGTTATCGCGCCATTTCCTCTTATGCAATGAAGCTCTCAAGCGAAAAACTGCACGAATGGCGTGGGAATGATGTGGGCTCCGCGAATACGATAACAGTGTCCTTTAAGCGAATGAAAGACTCCCTCTTAACAGTGCCTACACAATGGCCCAGGTTTGTTTTTTAAGAAGTCATTAGATTCGTCGGAAACCAGTTTCCCTTAGGGCGCGCCGATTAAATTCGACCTAATTCCTTTGCTTGGAGCGGTCGCAATGGTTGTCCCTGGGAGGCACCTTAAAATTTCCGAATGTGAGACATAGGCTGCTTTTACCGCCCTAAGGGTTTTCTGTTGAGTTTTCGTGTGGAATAAAAGAAGGGGAACGTTATAATCCCCCGAATCGGATGAGAGTGTTGTAGCGATTGCACAATTTATTCCGTCCGACGTGAATTATATCCATCCTCCTTCGCCGGAATGAGCAATGATATTCTGGTTAACAGAGGAAGAGGGATGCTTAAATTCACATGTGGGCATTTCCAAGGCATTGATTTATTAATTCCTGTGAAACGAGGCAACTTTATATCCTTTGATGAGTATAGCCTACTTGGCTGACTTTGTATTGCGCTGCTTGTTTCGCCACGGTTGAATGTCCTTAATGCATCCGTTGCAGTTTGGGAATGTATATTTCGGTAGCGAATGAGCTATTAAAGAAGGTTGAATTTTGATCAGTAGCCTTCTTATGTTTAGTTATTATACTTCCTTGTGTGGGAGTAATGCGGTGTACTCTTCAATAGGCTCTTTAACTGATATGCGGAAAGGGACATGTCGAAGCACGTTCACCTTGTGTTTATTAGTTTCCTAAATTAGTTTTAATACGTATATTGATTTGTGCCTTGGATTAATAGTTTTTATTTGAACCTTTCCAAATGCGTACTTGCCCTAATGATTTTTAAGATGTACTGGGCCATTCAAATGACTGTGATTCCGACTAAAATTGCGATGCAATCAGTCATTTTGACATTTATTAGTCAAAATTATTGCTCCGGATGGAATATTTTTATCAGATGCCCTCTATTTTCTCTTGTTTTTCTTATAAATGGTTATTCATGTTCCCTACTAGAGTATTTTTATTTAAAACATATTGATAAATATAGTATTGAAAAGTGCTTTCCTCTTATTATGAGAAGATTCTACTCTGGAACGAGTAAAGTAAGAGAAACGTACGATCGAGAAAATTAAGTAGTGCCACGCAAGTCTGGGATGCTTTCTTTATCATATTAACTAAAGTGGTCAAACGCCGATAGGTTAGTAATCCTTGCCTTAGCGAAAATAAGATCCGTCGCGCATGGGGAAGCCGGCTTTCGATTGAGATCAATGAGAGGACCTTACCAAAGGCCGCGACTGTAAGGATTAATGATACTCTCGGGGTTGCGTCTCGTCTGGAGGCTCTCTGTGGTCACCCCGCTGGGGGCCCTCCGATGCTTCCGACCCTGCGGCTTTCTGGGAAGGTGGCGGCGACTGTCTCACCGGAGGCTAAGTTCAGGAGAGTGGGGGAGAGGGAAACATGGACGAGGGCATAAGGGACGAAGGTAATAGGGTGTGGGTAATGAAAGGGGAGCACGAGACGCTCGCTATATGTCCCTCTCTCTCTCTCTCTACCTCCCTTTTCTCTTGCATGAGTCGACCCCACGTCAAGGTGATCAACTTCTCTCCTTCTCCTACGCGCGCAAGTGTCTTCCCACGTGACCAAGCGGCTTTGAGATGTTCGGATTGAAGGGTTGTGGGCAAGAAGCGGTTTGTTCGGAGGATGGGGACGGCATGCGCGCGACATATGGGGGTACCTACGCCAAAGAGAGCAGGGCAGTGGTGGTCAACTCTCTGGAGTCGAGTCTCCTGAAACGATTTTTTATTTTTTTTATGAAACGTTCCGTTGCGTCCCCTCAGTCGAAAAGGAGGTTAAGGGCCAAATTAGACCCTCTTAATAATGGCATCTGCTGTTCTGCGCCGGTATAATTTATTTTTTTGGGTCATAACTTGTTTATTTTAGTTAAAAATTAAATTTTTCCCCCCTCTTGACCTCCATGATTAATATAGATTCAGTGTCTTGGAGTATAGGTCTTGATGAATTTTCAATGCAATTTTTATCAATGTTTCGGTATATTTAAACACGTTATTCATGGCTGGGAATGAAAATGAGTACGTGTATTTGATACATAAACAGAATAAAAGGTTTTAACAATGTTTTTTTACAATAATTTAATAAAATAAAAAGAATTCTGTAGTAAATTAATTATAAAGAAGAGACTAAATTTTGACGTACCTTTCTTTTTATTTGGAATGAATTGGATTTTTTTATAGGTGTTAAGTAAGCTAATTCAGTACATAGTTTCCTTTCAATTTTGATGAATTAAATAATAATCCTCACTTCACTGACTTGACATGGATGTAACCTCAACCACAATGCAACCTCACTGTGTACTTTCCATCGAATTCTCTTCTATTAGGGGTTAATGTTCCGATTATTTATTTGTAATAGTTTCATTTGTCGTTTTAGACCGGTATAATAACGTTTTTGGGATAATCCTTGCTTCATCTAGGCGCAAATCAATTGAGTATTGGCAATGTTGAATTTTTATGATATTTCTTTTGTTGTACATGCATTAATTACTCCTGGAACCATCCTTTATTCAGTCCCTTGTGAGTGTTTTGGAAGTTAATTAATATGAAGTTATTATTTCCTAACCGATTACGATGGAAACATGTACCTTTTCATCCGGCACAGTTTTAATTAATTTTACAAACGTGTTTCTTACACCACGCATTACTCATCTTCTCTCTTCTGGACTCATAATCTAAGAATCCCAAGAATATATCCACCAGCTTTTTGCAACACGGAATTCTACTATCCGTTATTGAATTCTTGAGGAACACACACTTTAATTTTCTTCTGCGGTCATTCACTCCATCGTGTCAAGTTGACAATACTCAAGCTTACTGTTCGACTTATGTAGAAAGCACCGACATTGAAAATCAGCCTCTTTCATCTAAGAGAAACGAAGTCCCGCAAGCCATCTGGTTGGCCCTGAATCCATTGTTGATTCACAGATTCACACCATCTGCTTCCTCGCTTAAGATGTGGAAAATGATAAACCTCAAAACACATTTTCAATATTTGTTTGCTGCATATTTCCCCACCTACTTTCAGCCATTCTTTTGGATGGATATACTCATGCAAGGCGCTCTAATAACGTTTATTTCCAAGGCCAAGAACGGTGTGTATTACCCTTCGTGATTGGTTGAATGTTTTAGAGAGACTTGCTTTTTGCATGCAACATTACCGTAGAGATAGTCTTGGTAGCAGCGTTTCGAATAACTCGTAACCGCAAGGTGGGAGTGACGGATACCCTGCGATCGTGCTAGCGGATCATTTAGTATTTCTTCCTCGAACATCTATTATTACGCCTTATTTATCTTGATTAATATCTGCTATTATTTCTTTAGATTGAAGTTTTTTCATACTTGCTAAGGCTTTTGATAGTCACATTCTAAAATAATTAATTTATGAAGTTTTGCATAACAATATATGTGTAAAGGCTCCAGTCCTCTTCAGGAAATTCTTTGCCCTCTTTGATGGAAGCATTTATTTGTCTAGGACATTCGTTTTCTTGATACGAACTATAGATATCAATATCTCAAGATAATCTACATCGTCTTCTTTTTAATGAACATCCTTGAGAAGATTTTGGCCCGATCTCTCTGATTATAAATTAATGCCAGTGATTATTTTCTGCTGATGTGATAGTAACGGCCTTTTTGTGACGTTAAATATTTATTTTTTCCTATTAACTATTTTAAATTACAATGAATTTATCAAGTATTTAGGATCAGAATCAGATAAAAAAGTTCAGCATGTATTTGTGTGCTTCTACTACATCCAGAAATTTATTGTCTCATGGTTGTAGTTTATCACGGGAAATCAAAAATCAATTCTTTCAGTCTAATGATACGAATTTATTGTTAAATTTTGTAAATGTTTTCAGGTGTAGATTTTGGAATGCTTTCATCATCCATTTAACGTTTGTGAATTTGCACTCTGCTGAATATCTATGGGTTACCATCCCTTCATTCCTTGTTATATAAATCATTGTTTTTTGAAAATGTACTAGTATTTTTGTTCTTCAGTGTTTAATCGTCAATTTTCAACGTTTAATTCTCTTTCTACAAGCAAATGTAATATTTTTTTACACTTTGAAGCCTCATCCTGCAGCAAACGGTATCGAATGATCCTTGAAAGTGTTTACTCAACCGTATAATTGTGTTGGAGTAAATGTTTGAAAGAAAAATGATGATATGTATTTTTTTATTACCTTTAATGACTCATGAAAATGCTGCAAAGTGTCTCACCGCAGTCACGTCATAATCTTGGTTTCCCCTGTTGTCGTGTGCTTGATGTTGACTCCTTCGAACCGCATCTTGAGGTACCCTTACCGCCGTAGCTACCTTCCTCATACTTTTAACCCTCCTACCCAATGTCCATCCTTGGAATACTCTCGGCTCAAGGTGACCTTAAGAATGGGACACTGACACTTTACACTTGTGAGTGAGGACATGGTTTTAGTGCGGTTAAAGTGACAATCTGAGAACCGCATATTAGTTTCCGAGACGGAGATGTTGATGCCGACAAAATTCCGCGGTCAGTTCATACCTGGGTCGTGTTTATTTTATTTAATGGCGCGGATAGAACAGCATCATGAGGGCTAACTAGGTGTAACCGTCATGCTGAAATATAGACTTCAAGATAGCATAAACAGTGTACTCATTGCAGTTGAAAAAAAGTGGAAAAATCGTTTTACGCCGTAATATATTTACCGAAGTTTGCTCTTCCATTATGGCAGATGTTTATTAGAAGTGGGTTAGTATTTTTTTTTAAATATTTCGTAAGCTTGTTGCGTTGGAAATAAAGTTGCGAGTGTCTTTTAAAATGATTATATTTTTCTGTTCATTTGCTGTTAGGTAGTTCTCTGCCCGGCTACCTTCGAGTTATTTAGACTTAAATCTTTAGTTTGATGCTTAGGACCTAAGTAGCTGGTCATAAATAAAATATTAAAGGGGAAATTGAGGTCACTCATCACTGAATACGTGCATTTAATATCGAAAATGTCATTGAGGGTGATAATTTTGGGGGGAATTATATCCGGTAAAATTCTTATAAAAAAATATCAAACTCTCCCTCCCCGAAAACTTGAAAAAATTCATGATCGAATGATTAAACTTAATAATTTCAACTGAAACTTTATTTGAAACTCTCTCTAGGCGTTTCAAATAAAATTTAGGAAAAATTAAAAATCTTAATTATTCCATCGTGAATGTTGAATATTTTCTTTCCATTTACACGTGAAACAGTCAATTTTATTTTTGAATATTCCTTAAAATTTATTTGTAACTCGCTCTATTCATTTCAATTGAAATTTAGGAAGGATTGTAAAGTTTAAATATTCCATCATGAACACATTTCCACCGAGTTACACTTGGAGCATTCAATTTTATTTCATAAGAAAAAAATCCTTAGACCAAGGCGAGATTCGGTATTGAAAGCGTCGTTTCAGGAGTTGTATTGGAAGGATTGAGACAAATACCGGAGGCTCACATTTCAAATCGTTTTTGAGGCGAACATGCCTTGCGGCCAATCGAAGTTTCACCGCTCCGCGTGCGAGCGACGAAAAATTCGTCGAATTCCTTTCCGATCATTCGGACTCTTGCTCGGAAAAATTCAAAAGTTGGCCACGATCACAGTCGCGTCGTCACGAGCCGGCGATCATGGGCCCTCCAACATTGCATCCAGACGGTCTCTCTCTCTCTCCCGCCCTGCTGACTGGAGTGAAAGTGGCCGAGGAGTTAGTGAAAGGGGTTGGGGCGCGGAGCCAGCAGTAGGCGCGCGGGATGAAAGCTATGCGCTGTGCCAACGCCCACTGATTCCCTTTCCCTCGTACCTTGAGGGGCTTCCCCACTCCAGCCTCTCGTTCACCTCACGCGCCCCGAATTGGTCGGGAGAAGATTACCCGGCTAGAGTGATTGAATGTATCTGTACCGACTCCCTCATATTTTATGGGATTTGGGCTATCTTCGTTTAAATTCCTTGCAAATACAGCATAACATCATCAGTCACTCTCTCAGTGATTCAACCCTAACGTTGTTTTGCATAGTTGGAGGTAGAGATGACCCCAGTGTAAGCGAGAGTGATGGAAGAATATTACAACGACTTCTTCATATGTTATGGACGTCTCTTAGGATACCCTTGGCTAAATTACCCTGTAATTATTGCATAACATCACCAAGGGAAGAATTTTAGTGTGCTTGTCGTGCGACTTAGTGAGTTTAGGCGTAACTTCGCCGCATTACGTATTAATGGAATAGATATTACTTGGTTTACATTTAGTGGAATTTAAAAAAATATACCACCCCCCCCCTGATTTTGACCTGTGTAGTAGTTTTTTTACGCGACATATCTTTATCACTGCTGTTGTGATAGATATATGTTTATTACTCTAAAATATTTGGGAAATGTCGATAAAAGATGCTAAATGTATCATAATTAGGCAACACAGCCCGATTAATTTACATTTGACGAGTTTATTTTGCGAAAAGGAACATATTTTGAGTAACATTTTTTTACTATTTTGTTCATATCTTAGTGTAGACACATTTTGGTACGGTTGGGTTATCCTTTTATTTAGCCAAGAAATTGCTAAATAGCCTGAATTTTGGTTTCCCAGGTAGGCATTACTAAAGATGTGGTACGGCTTCGTTCAGAGTTTCCAACAGGCACGATTTGTGTAAACTGAGAGATGACATTTAAAACTTTCGCCACCCCGGAAGTTGGTCTTGTAAAAAAACTCATAATTGCATCATTTTTTCCGGAAATTAGCTTCGTAATTGCTGTAGAGAAAGAAAGAGAGAATATCTCTCTACCTTCCGCCTTCAAACGATGAGGAGAAACTTTCCATTTCCTTGCATACGTTCGGTTCTTGAGTGAAGGCCTTCCTTTGCATCGTTATCCCAACCGTCCTCGAAGGCGCGGCGCTAGTTACAGTTACAGGCAACGCCCCGTCGGCTCGCGGCTGGCGGTAACGCCTGCGTGTGAGTGAAAGACGTAAGATATGCGTTTTCCCCTTGCCTCGCCTTGCGTTAACTCCACGAGTGATTTGGGTCGCACCATTGTATTCTTGTGTATGTAGGCTTTGACCTTCCACACCCGAAAAATACCGACATATATTCTTACTATCCCTCCAGTCGATTAAAACACGCGGGCATTTGCAACTGTGGGAAAATTTAACTGGAATTCACTCAGATAAATCCACCAAATGTTTATTTACTGGAATATCTATGGCTCATTCGATAGTCATAACACGATATCGAAGAAGTATTTGTGTCGATGTGGTTTATATCGGCATTTTTATATTTAAAAAAGGGGTAAACTGTTCTTTTGAAGCCAATGTTAGTAATCTTCAAAGTTCTTTTTGTTTATCGTATCACTATAACAATGAAAAATACTGCTTAGTATTTCACTCGTAAAATAAAATCATACATACCAACTTGAATTTTTGGTAGTTACCTGTGTCAGGGTATAAATTCAGCTATAAATATCGAAACACTTGACATTCATGACCACTGGGCTCCGAAGGGGATTTTCAGTAAATACTTTAATATTTGATAAAAGTTTTAAAAATATATAAATGTTTTTAATATTTATGTATTTTGAGAATGTCTAACCTAATTTAAATAATGCAATAATATTTTTTCCCTCAATTTCATTCTAAGATTTTAAAACCTCGATATAAAAACAGTTTTTCATCTGAGACGTTAAGTTTAGCAATCTACCATGACGTTCTTATAAAAATTTTATATAAGTGTTTGAAAAATATGGGTTTACTTAATCGATTGACTTTTTAAATATCCTTGATCTTTGGACTCTTGATGGACTTGATGTCTTCATGGAATTTTAAGTATCGTTACGGGATACTAAGAAGAGATACATGAAATGGTGCCTGCCCTTCGAAGTATTCTTAAAATGCAACCGGGTTAGATGATCCATGATTACCGAGTCTTTTCTCGTTATATGGACCAAATCACCCATCTGAAATCCAGAGTGCAATTGAGCCAAATGCTGCGAATATATAATGGATTTTACGTGCGTATGGTTCTTTTGGCGGGGGTATCTCCTCTCGATGTTTGTAGTCCCTTGAAGTGGGCCAGTGAGGGCAGGGCGCTAGAAGAGCGGTTGCATCCCCTCCAGGAAGCTGGCGCCGCGGGAGGGGCCCCGCGTGGGTGGGAACTGCATTCCTCGGCCGCTCACTGCACTCCGCAGTGTCCCAACAGTGCCCACGCCCATTCCGCGAGCACTAGCCGTGTAAAACAGGGAAGTCTGCGGTAACAAACCGCTCACCTACCGCTCCTATCTTTCTCCTCGAACGCGTCTGTCCCGAACGCGTAAAAAAATTCTTCCTCGTAGAGTTGTGATCCGAATAATGTTCAAGTGGGTTGGGCATTTGTTATTTTTATTCTATCCGTAGCCTATATTATTTCTTAAATGAGGCCATGTGTGTTTTTATGCTCTGTAGCATCTACGAAATAGATTTTAGGCTTGGGTAATATATTGAAGGGGAAATAAGTGAAATCAAATTGTAGTGCAGATTGGATTAAGTTTTCTCGGGATCTCAACCGGACGAAAGGATCATTATTGCCATGGAACCTCTCACTAGGATGTAAAAAAGGGAAAACTTTATCCAGTCGATTTGCCTGGTATTAGCCAGATCATTTCTTAAGGGCCATTTGTAAAATTTGAAAATGTCTTTCATGAACGAAATCCGATATGCGGCCTATCCACGGCCTGAGTACATAGTCAAGTGGAGTTTATGATTCTATGGGCTTTACTAATGTTGAGTATTTTTATCTAATACTAAGGTGATAAATTAATTACAAAAATGACTTTTCGCCGACCATATATTTTATCAAAATAGCTGTTCCTATATTTTTGGACAATAATATGATTCATAAATTAAATATGATTTTCTGAAAATTCTCGCTTTTACTAAATCAAGCGTTTTCCCATTAGGGTGACGGTTGTTGTGTGTTTTTATTTCCCGATTATTCATAGCGAATGTAAGTGCCTGAATGAATTGGTATATAATAACTCATTACGTTTGCTTTGTTGTCTTTTTCCCGACTCCAGCAGTCGGGATTTAATAAATGTGTGTGTTGTAAACTCGGAAGCGTTTCTTAGATGAATGTCTTTCGCTCGATAGTTAACGGAATGATAAGTTTCTACTATGGGTGAAAGAGTGAGTAGCGGCGAAGGTTGCGTAATAGCGAAGGGGGATTTAGATTTGGCATCTTGCGAGAGGGAAATTCAATGCAACATGCAACGCTGGTTTGTTGAGTTCGTCTACTGCAGGGCAATTTCCTCAACTCGCTTTCCTTCGGTGTAATATGCCAACAGTGGAGTGATTGATTTGGCAAACTAACGGAGAGGACGAGATTGTGTTTAAAATTTAATTTTTATCCATTAAATATTACATATTCCCTTCTTATCCTTTGCTAAATGTATTTTTTGGGTAACAGTTGCATACGTGGATGTTCACTCGAAGTTTTCATTAATGCATAGCGTTTCTTGACATTCATTTTTTTTGCAAGTCTCAGCGCGAGGTTTATTCAAGGTTTTTTTCTCAAGTTGGTTGGAGTTCTGAGGAAAGAAATTTTGTTGCTAAAAACGCACGCCAAAAAATGTAAAAGAGCATGTTTTCTGTAAATGCTTCTACATTCAAGAATTGAGGCTAATCGGTTACTCGAAGTTTCTCTTCATCTATGTCTTTCCTTCCTTCCTCACTTGCACTTATATTTTGCTTTCACTCTCAGGAGTTCATCAACTGTTCTAAGTTGGTATGTCATCACATTTGACTTTCTTGCATCAATAATTTCACTCATATTTTGTCGAAGTTGCTTAATCATTGGAAATATCTGGCGTAGCTTTCATACTGACGCGTGTTGTAAGCATTTTTAATTTTTGGCAATGATAAGTGTCAAAAGTTTCCCGCGCCTTACCTGCGAATTTATTATTCATTTCCTTTTAGGACGTGGTGTCTCAATTGCTTTTCATAAATTACATGCGGGGCGAAAGTTATTTTCTTTGAGTGATGATTTTAACACCATGCACAACGATTTCTATAGATAATTCATTTCGTGTTGCTGGTTTTTTAGTGCTTCCGTCCCTGACTGCAAATATCTTCCTGAGCAAATCACCTCAGTTAGTTACATGATTTCACTTCGAGACTTACACTGCACAAAATATTCAAACATTGAAATTAATAGCTATGAACAGGAAGAATTTTAAAGGAAGTGAGGTATTGATTGATTTTACGTTAATTTTTAATTTTTTCACAGTCAGTATTTGTCTTTATAGCATCATTTTGAAGAAACACTGTTTCCCTAGGTCTAACGGTAGACTCTCACATGCATCGATTTATGAATTTGCTTTTAATCGGTCTCCAATATTTATTCTTCTGAGATAAAAATATAGATATTCTTTCTGCATCACTATAGTTTATGATCACTAAGCCTTATCCACTCATTCATGCTTTGATGCTTGAAATATTGGACCGAACCGGACGACGAACCGATTGAACCGGACGCCAGTGCCATTTACTTTTTTATATCGGCCCACACATTTAGTCTGCCGTAATACTACCATGTTGTACCAGCTATAGCCAAAAGATTCTCCAAGGTAAGTGATTTATACATGAAGTTTCAATCGGTCCGTTTGGTCTTTTCATTGCATCATCCTTTTGGATTCATCATAATTCGCGGTTGTATCCCTGGGGATAGGCAACCCGCCAGACCCTCAGGGAGCCTGCCATCTTTGAAAGTCACCACCAGAGGGGATAAGACTGTGGAGAGGGAGGGGGAAGGTGATTTTTTTTCTTAAAGGCCACACGAGCGGAGAGAACTTTCACTTGTTATTGCCGGTCCCTCCTCCCCCCCTGCCCGTTTTTCTCGTCTGCTCTCGCGGCCTCCGCGATATTCCTGATCAACAGCCCACCCCACCCTTTTCCAACCTGCTTATCACGTCCTTTTCATCGGAAGACGTCGCCCGCCAACTCATCTTCACCCGATCACGCTCTTCCTCGTTCACTTGTCATTTCGTCACGCTTCGCCCCCACTCCACCTGTCCTCCTCCGTATGGGGTGTCATCCCCACATAAATTCCTCCTTTCTCCCCTACGCCCAATCATTTCCCATTCCCTGTGTCTCAGAATATCCATAAAATATGTTTGAACCCTCATGACTATTAACCTTTCTGAAGAGGTTTGTATTTTTGAGTGAGTAAATGTCAGTCAGATTCTTTTCACTTCCCTGTCAACGATGCACATGTTTGTGCTCCATGGCGCAACGTTTATTCGGACCTTACAGCTTGTTATTTCATGAATTTCGCATACATTTCATAGAATCATACGAAAATATTCACCCTTTTGAGGAGATTTTGGCTTTTAGTTAATGTTCTATTATTTACAATTTCATGTCAACGATTTATCTATTTGTCTTTTATCTTAAAATTTCAATGATAGCTTCACCGTTATTGCGAACTGACCGTGAAATTTCATACTATAATGAAGGAAAACATAAGAAAACTTGTTTCTATCCTACCTTCACAAGATTTTTTCAGGGATATCGTTTATTTCCGTTTTCCGAAGAAATTAATTTTAGTTGGAATTTGGCAGTAAGTCGTGATATTTTCCAGCAGTTAGAGAGTTACTGAGATCACTAAATTCATGAGAATTTCAATGATAATTTAAACACCTGAGACTGAAAGTCTTCGTTGAGAAATATTATTTTAAAATTTGACGTCTCGTGTTGTTTTTCTGTACCCTTCATTGATGTAAGTTTCATGGATAAATTTTTAGAAGGCATAGGGAATTGAATTGATTCATGGCTTCCTTTGAGTATCAAAAGAGAAATGTAGCCCGATACAATCTGCTTTGCGATTATTCCAAGTGCGTACGTGTGATTGGAAGTAATTATTGGCTTTCTTTGCTTACATAATGACTGAGGTTTCTCCAACCACCCGTAATACACAGCAAACGGCGGCGGAGCAGGAAGGAAAGACGATTCACATTCCTCCTGTTGCCTCTTAAACAGCTGTTGAGTAGACAAGAGATTGTATTTCTGGCATCTTTCCCTCAATGAGAATTTCCGCATTCGTCAAGTTTATGATACTCGATACATCGCGTGTTTTTTCTACCCATAAACAATCCCTATCACTTCGTGCCCATGAAATTTTTTTATCTGATACGTTTCGTAGCCTGATTTTGGAAATGCGACGCGCATTTTGCTGGTGAATGAACTATCCTTGGGTTTTTTTCTTTCAGTCTGATTCCATCGTTTCCAATTTGTTTTTGCCGACCTCCCGGTAAATCAGGATGTCATCATCAAATCTGATGGAATGTAATACATTGTGGCCTTCTGTAGGATGAGGCTGGGTATTAATCGTTTCCGGGCGTCGGCTTAGTTGGCGGAAACGGTGACATACTCAGAAGAGAATGTTTTCTGTGTCCTTGGAACACAAAAGCAGGGAGACTTGCCCTCATCCATTCCTCGTCTATACGTGTTTTCCCCTCCTGGTTGTCTAACCAACCATCCCTGCCTCACGCCCCCAGCCCTTGTGTTCGACTTCATTTATATTCTTATCCTTTCCCGGCGAAGGAAATTCGGGACACACTGCACCGTGCTTAACAGTCTCCTTAATCCTGCGTTGGAGAACATGGAACTCTGGAATAATATCAAATGTGACAATTAAACTTTTCTAAGTACATATTTCGTTGTTTTGGGCGTGATTTTATGGAATCAACTTGATGTAATTAATTGCAAAAAACTTTATTATTCCGCATAAACTTACTGTACGACCTAGGTTTTGATGTGGCACCAGATGATGACGTGCCACGTCGAAAACTAGGTCGTACAGCATTAAAGTTATGTGGCTTTATAAAATTTTTTTGCATTTCATTATTTTCAAAGAATGAAATCCTAATCTGAAAAAAAATGCTTATGAAATCTTTTCATGTTTGAAGTGGAGGAAATGCGGCATATCCATGATAAAATATGAACAACAAAAGTAACAATCTACCACACTTTAACATATAACTCCACTACCGACCATGATTTTGGCACTCTTTTGCTATCGAAACACCTTGAAAATGACATGGAGTGTCGGAACCATGATCGTGGTGAAGTTATGTATTTAAGTGTGGAAATTACTATTCGTAAATTTATATATTTTATCCTGAAACATGCTCTCATTGCGATTTGCATTCCTTTTTGAACGGAAATTACGGTAGACCAATTCCGCAAGTCATTACTTCAAGATCCTTAGGGGAGGATCTCCCTATGGATGCAGAAATGCAGGCCTTAATTTATTTTCAGCTCATTCTTGGTTGTCTTTTGTTCTAAAATTGCATAGTGAATTTTTATTTAGCATGAAAATCTTAACAGAAGTATCTTAACCAATTATGAATTGAAAATTATATGTCTGAAGGAATGGTAATCGTTGCTATCCCATTGAAGTGGATTTATTACGGTTAATGAAAGCTTTCATGAATCGCCACCCTGATTCTGCACCAAAGGCCATCATCAGGCTAAGATTGTGCGTAACAGCACACACCACTCCCTCTTAACCGGTCGCACTTAATCATTTTTCGCGAATAATTAACGCATCTTGAAATGTTTGTGGTTGAAAGAGAAAATATCCAAATAAAATAATTGAATTCGATGCATAAGCAAATGTTGGCAAGGGTCTTCTTTATGCACCCTTAAATGTTCGCAACATTGGTACGTGTAACAGGTCACGAAGAAGTATAACCGGTCAAGCGAGGGCGATGTGTCCTCTAAAGAGAGCGAATAAGTTTTGCTCGACCGGTCTTTTTTGGGTGCCGGACACTTTGAACTTATGCTACCATCTTAAAATTTTCAGGCTGTATAAAATAACCGTTATCAACATTTGCCCGTACCTCTTATTTGAAAATGTTTATCTTCCAATGATTTTCTCACATGTAAATCTAACCCTGCTTATCCTTAAAATTTCAAGATCACGCGAGTGATCTATCCCCAAAAAAGCCCGGTGAAGAGGGAAGTATTCGTGATCAAGCTTCGAATCCCGATCGTGCACTGGGGTTCAAAATTTCAATCAAATTTCTCTTTCTCGATTTCAACGTCTGGTCGCGTCTATTTCTTCTTCAGTCGAGTGGGTCGGTCTCTTCTTGCATCGTCATCCTCCATCTTATGTATACATTCTTTTAATATCCACTTTTCCACTCTCGTCTCCTCGCCTGAACCAGTTATGCGAGATGCCGGGGGTAGGGAAGGGGGTTTAGGCGGGAGGAGCGAAACGTTTTACCGTTAAATATGCCCGCCAGTCGATCACGGCACGCACGCGTGTCAACCAATCGAGGTAGATGGTTTGAAAGAGGCAGGGAAGGTGGGGAGATTGTCGCGCTCGTATGCTGGGACGCGTGCTGTGAGGGAAAGTAAAGGTCCTTGTACCACGCATTGCCTTTCTCTTTCGTTTCCCCTGAAGCTCATTCCTACCCGGCCTTCTCAACTTTTTTCTCTTCAACACTCCCATACTCGACGCGCTTATATTTATTCGATCGCGAGTTCTTTAAATGGAATGACTACTGCAGCTTTTGATCAGCTCTTTCTTAATCGCTTCATCCACATCTACGAGGTACCTTGCAAGTAACCATCAGGGTGTGTGGCACGGGGTGATTCCACACCAGGCTTGCAGCCCTCATCCTAGCCTAAATCAGACACGCGCTCACACAGGCCAAGCACACAGGACAGCGAAGTGCGGTCAGAGCAGATACTAGGGGAGTGCTAATGGCACGAAGATGCAACCATTCAAATATAACTATTAGTTATTAAAAGAAAACGAACAGTCAACTTAGTAAGTGATTAATGCATGAGTTATTGCTTACAGATATACCTTAATTTGTGTACATATCAATTATCCTCAGAATCATCATCTTCAGTGTTTTCAACGTCTCTCTATGGATATGAAAAAGTGAACATGCTCGTTACTGGGTGGTCAAAATCCCTCAGCAATTAATGTGTGATAATTGTGGTCGGTCGAATTAACGTGATCAATGGAGAGAGTCGAAACCTAAAAATGACGGTGACATCGAAAGTGGTCTATATTTTTAAGCTGTTTTTATCGAAGAACTGCTCATTCATGGTTCTGAGACGTTCAGCTGGATCAGTCCACCGTTTCGACCCTGAATTGCTTCTTTAAGGCCTCTGAAAAAAATTCACTACCACTTAAATGGAGGAGGTGGGGTTTAGTATTTTGATTTTAAGGAATTGAAGGGATGTTATTCTTGTTTATCGTGCGACGAAAGCGATGAGAAACTTGAAAGTAAAAAAATCCTGTTCGTTGTATCAAATGGACCTGGAACCATCCCGTCTTCAACAACTTTTTTCGCAAGTCCTCCAAAACTTGCTTCGGCGTGGTGGTTTTCTCCAGTGAGTCCTTCTACTTCACCTCATCCTCCGTGCTACCTCACACGAGGAGGAAAGAAAAAAGAAAGTAAAAGCGATTTTCTCGAGGAGCGCCGACTTGTTTCGTGTTTTGTCTCCCTCTCTCTCACTCTCCCCCAGTCAAATGGCCCCAATATTCTCCCCCAGTCAAATGCCCCCACACTCCCACCAACCCGGTCTCGAGGTTTCTGCCAACCCGTCTCGAGGTTCCCGCCAACCGCCGCCATCTTCCCACGGAGCCACCCGTGTGGAGTCGATCTAGAGGGGAGAGGGGGGGACAGGTGACATTTAGGATTTTGCACCAGCTCGTAAAATAATCCCCTCCCTCCATACTTACCCTCTTTAAAAAATATCTCGCTCGCCTTACCCGGTCGGTTAGGTAGGTTGGGGATGAGGAATAGCGAGATTCGAATGTCACTGGGGCAAAATGCTTTGCTTCAGCTGGTTATTTGGTGAAGGCCACCCGAAACAGCGGTCATTTTCGTCTTCCAAGTGGGTAGTTTGATTATGAAATCGGTAATTATAAAAAGATGGTGGGCGAAGAGGCTAAAATGTTGCTCGAAAACAGGTCATTTTCGCCACTCAAGTGAGAACTCTGGTTACGAAAGGGTTGATTTTGATTGAAGGTCGGTAGAATTTTATAATAACCTTCTCACTCTAGTGGTGAGAGTTGGCGATGAAAATAAGCTAGATACAAATATATTTGGGGAACATTGCTCTGATTTAACGAGTTATTTGGTTATGCCACCGAAAATTGGGGTCACTTTACTCATCTAATTTGATGATTACTGTAAATTTTGATCATCTCGTCCTAAATTGCTCATATCCATGCATAAATTTGTGTACATATTAATTAGCCTCAGAATCATCATGGGTTTTCACTTCTCTATGAAAAAGCGAGGATACTAATTCTTAGGTGCCCAAGATCCCTCAGCAACTGGTAGGACCTTACCTTAGGAAATTTCACTTCGTATTATTCCACGATGTGGAGTTTCTAGTGACTAACAGTCGTTTTTTACCTTAAATTCCAAGTCCCTGCAAGTTTTTGTTGGTAAGGCCTTATTCCTACGGTGTCCTTCGCGAGACAGTCACTATATTTTACAGTAAGGCCATCTGAGATGTTGCATCTCTTCTGGATGATGCCGCCAACGGCTTCGACTGTCGATCGCCGGCCCCCAATCTGGGAGGAAATAAAAAAATATTTTGATCAGTGGGAGAGACTATCGATGTTGTGGATGGGGAAATCAAGTGTATCCACGGTCGGCTCTCAGTTTCGGGCGGGAAATGTGTGTCGGGCATTGACCTTAAAAAGTTCCCATCTTTTTTTTCCTGGTCATTTCTTTCATTCACTCTCTCAAGCTTAAACCGCCAGTGTGAGACGCGATGATTTTTTTTTTCAACTGACACTTTTTTAAAAATATTCCTAGAAGCTGGGCCGTCCGTTTAGTTTTGAAATCTGTCACATTTTCTCTACCGATGCATACGGTCACTGAGTTATGAATTCGAATTTTGCCGAAAATGATATAAATAAAATCTCTCCATCCTCTCCATCTTCATTCCACCATTCCTGTGAAAGGCCCCTTCTGTGAAAAGTGATTTCAAGCTTTACAGTGCAATGTTTACTGGTTGCAGCGTTGTGTTTGATCAAAACTTTTGACACGTGTGATAAGTATCTGCTCTAGTTTGTCGGCATGCGATGCGCGACTCAGTATTTTATGTCACGCGACTCTAGTTTGGCGTGGATCTGTATTTTGATCGCTATGCTTTCACTCCGTATTTTGCCGTTTTAATTTGTTGGAATAATTTGAGACACTCGTAATCTGTGTCTGCTAGAAGCTTGATTTTCATTCTAGTTGTTGGGGTTATATTTGAACCAATCTCTCCGAGCGAAACATATTGGATTAGCTGAATGACGGTGCGGGAAATTCGTGTGGAATGGACACAAAAATAATCTTTGAGACTAAGAAGCTTTATTTTTGGCTCGTGAACGAGGATCTGCAAGTTCTAACGACAGAAAGTTTTGTCCACTGAACTTTCATTAAGTCTTCTTATGTATTGTATTCCCTTCCAAAATTTAGTTAGAAAATATATACGTGTCTGAAATCACAATATACATTGTAATAGTAATCTGACTTGGTTAAGAGCATATTTACATTCCTCTCGGTGCTGTAAATTAGTTTTCCTTTATCAACCGCAAATCGTTCATATCTAAAGGCCTGGTTACACGGTACATTAACATGCACGAGTTAATGTCTGTTAGCATGAATGACTTTTGTGGACCGGAACGGAACATGAACGAATGCATGAACCAAATTAAAACAGCTTCTATTTTCCGTTCATGCGTTCGCGCAAATTGGGTGGTTACACGATTCATTTTCGTCTTCATTCACGCGTTCATACATTTAGACATTAACCCGTACGTGTTACCAGGCCTTAAGATGCAGATGTAAATTGTAAAAAATATAGGTGCGCGTGTCGAATCTTAAAATATATTTCTTACTTGAGGAATCCATGATGCTTTCGTAATAAAATTATTTCGACTACCGGAAGCTATTTTCTCCGTCGTTAAACAAGAGGTCTCTCACCGCTGTCGTCTTCGAGTCGCTGCTGTGGGAAAATACGGAAGCGAAGGGTGTCGTGTGTACCAAAACGGAAAAGCGAAAATCCCTCGTCATTTCCGACAACAACTCCACGTGACATACCTCAAGTGGAAAGTTTCTGAGGCGCAGAATCGCTTCAAAACGCAGTTTCCCTCCAAAAACGATCTGTCAGCAGATTTCTAACCTAATCAACCGAAACCAAGTATTTTTTCTCTCTCATGAAGAATGCGAAAATCTGAGTTCTTTATTTTTTTCAAAAATACCTCAACGCATATATCGAAAATACTTTTTTTTAGATGTTAGTTGAAAGAAAAAAGGCCAGGATAAAATTCATGGTTGTTCTCAGAGTGATTTAAATGCTCAATGTGCTTAAATATCGTGCTTTCTTGATTTATTATTTCGGTCTTATCACGTATAGGAATTTGGCAAGGTCCTTTAGTCATAGAGAACAGTCTATATTAGCGCATTTCAAGAATTTTTGATTAAACGACCCTGAAAATTCTTGAACCTTATTATTAAAGCATACGAAACTACATTAGAATAATTTTTCCTCTCTGAGGGTGAAATGTCCTCTTAATGAGTGCAAAGAAAATGAAGTTGAGTCATAACATACCCATAACTGCCACCCATTTTTCATTTTATTTTTTAGCTTATCCATTTTTTAATTATAAAAAGCGTGACCCGTAGGCATAGATTGAAGGTAGGAATTACTATTAACGAAAATTCGTGTTCTTCATTTGTTCTCATGATCGTGATAATGTTCTCAGGTGTAAATGAGGTTAATTAAGTATAGCGAGAGAGCAGTAATCATGTTGTTCGCCTTGTATAAATGTGATAGTAGTCGATTGAGGAAGGAAAGTTATGATGATGAGAAGAGTTTATTGCGTAAGTTAGGGATCTCGACACCGTTTACGAAATATCATCGATTGGTCGATCTGGTAGCCATCGGTTGAGGCATAATTTAATTTTTATTTACGAGAATTCCTCTCCCTATTCCTCTCACACTCACAAATTCACACGCGTCCAACTCCTGGCTTTCCTTTACTTTCACCTTCATTGCAAAACCGCTCTCCTATTTTCGAGTTCACGTTTCTAACGGGCTGAATTGGATCGATTTCCTCCGAACTTGGCATGAACCGAGCAGTCGCGTGTGAACAGGAGATACGGAACAGTTTTATGGTGAAATTCATACATTGACTCATCATGGAGATTTGGTCGACAGGATTATTATATTTCTGTGCATCTGTTACATAATGCTTTTTTAATCTTAAAGTTAATGTCAGTCCTTTGTCTGAAGCGGAAATGGCATTACATTCAATTTATTTAGTCTGATTTTATGTACCAGTCTTTAGTGTAACTGTTTGCCTATGTAGCTTCTTTATCGCTTATTATTGATTCGTAGCTAATGTGAAAAATGGAGATTTATGAATGGATTTAACAAATTCATCTTTTCTTTGCCGTGAAATTTGTTCAATGTGTTAGTGGAAGTTAAAATAATTAATCCATTACTAGGTTTCTTGTGATTTAAATGAGCATAACCCTGGTTTGCTAACGTGGTTACGTCTTCTGGTTGAAGTTATAAATCCTGGACATTTAGCTATATTGTAAAGATCAGGTTGTGCTCATCAAACATCAAAAGTGAACCTTAAACATTTTAACTACTTAGTTTACTTAGTACTAATTTACTATAGAGGAAAGGTTTCTCTCATTAAATCCTGAAATATTTGAGTGTTAACTGACGTGTTTTTTATTTCTCGTTACAGCTTTTGCCCAAGAGAACTTCAAGTGTCCCGATGATTACGGATTCTATCCTCACTCGTCATCCTGTGACAAGTACTGGAAGTGCGATGGTGGTGCGGCCGAGCTGAAGACTTGCGGCAATGGTCTTGCCTTCGATGCCTCAGACCCGAAATACCTGACGGAGAACTGCGACTACCTTCACAACGTCGACTGTGGCGACAGAAAGAATATCGGTAAGAGTTTCAGTTTAGAGTTATGTATTGGGTACAGATTTTATTGGTGGAGATGAAAATTTATCCTAATGAAGTTCTAATGTGGGACCATCGCAAGGGCGGATTCTGCATCAATTTGGGGGGGGGGGGAGTCATGACCTAGGTCTGGGGAGCATAGAATCCCTCGGGAGAGAGGGCCGTTTTTACAATAGGGAGTGCTACGCTGTACGCTAAATACAAATCAAACTTTTCTTACGTTTGGAACTTGTAGTCTTGAATTTTCATGTGAACTCCCTTTACTTCTTTACAAGGATACAAAAACTATTAAACTAACAAAATTTTTAAAATTTTGATAAAATTTAGGGAGGGGTCATGACCTATGTGACCCCCCTAAATCCGCCCCTGGGATCATGGATAAGGTTCAAATACTTTCTACAGTAGTCGTAAATGCCTCTTACTCATGAATAATATGTCTATATCTTTACCTATCACCGCTTAATTTTTCGGAGGTTTATCTGCCGATTTGTCACTGAATCTGGCAATATTCAGTTTTTTTACGATTGGGAACACGTATTGAGATCGAAAATGAGTAGAAGCTTTCACGTAACCCAATGCTCAGTGAGGTGCCTCGCTTTGTAACTTTTTCTCGGAGCAAATTTTAATACTCGCCAGAATTTCCGATCCCATATCGTAATTGGAAATATAATTGCATCCGAATCGGTTACCTTTCATGGGAGTTATTGCCAAAAATGTTAAAAACTCATTGATTTCATTGACTTGATGACATACCTCGACGCACGTCTAGGTAATTTTTGCGCTGATTAGGCAACCCACAACACTTAGCCAACTTTTGTGTTGTTCCCCATGACCTGAAAAAGTCATTTTTCGGTTGCAGAATTCATGGCAGGAAATATAGTGGAGACAAATGGGCGTTGGGATGTCCCTTGACAATGCCGTAGTTGTTCATTGAATGCAATGAGAAAATTGAGAATCCATTAAAATTTGCATGCTAGTTACAGTATAATCAAATATCTCTCCATTACTTTCACTTTTTAAGCCATAACTTCTATAACATCGATCGGAAAAAAGTGCCATCTTCAGATTGTGAACTGAGGAAATGTAGGAAAATTCGGTGTATTGTGGGTTGCCTACTACGTGCCAAGATTACCTCATTTGCCTAAGCTCATGTCATTGATTAATAATAATCTTAATTTATATCTGACTGATATCTATTTCCCAAATATTTATTTTGAGGTTTTAGTCTAAATTTCTCTGGTGAGGTTTCTCAAAGAATTAGACATTAACTGACATTTACTGGAGCAATTTATATATGTACAACAGATGTGGTTTGACAATATTCGCTGCGGTTAAACATTTTTTCAGAGGAAAAGGAAGAAAAACAGGGCACCAGAGTGTTCACTGTGGATGTATTTGTGATGATCAGTGTATATTGTGTATCCTTGCTATAATATTCTTTGATATTTTTTAAGATTCTAATATCCTGTAGATATCCTTGAAGAATCAACGCTGAAGACTTATCCTTTAAATTTAGTAGTTGATCTTGTATACTACATGAGAAGTGAAGCCTAAAGGTGAGGCCCAGCTTTCACCTTTTGAAATTAATGAGTTCTTGTCAGATGAAATACTTGGACATTCTAATGCATGTGTTAATTGATGAAGTCTTCTCGGGAAATCAGCCGAAAATTAATTAATTATTCACTGGCACAAAAGGTATTCTGTTGCAACTTTGATGTCACAGAAATCAAATCTTAACTTTCACGATTCTTTTCTCTTTCAGAACCCGCAATTGGCACAGCTCACTGCCCCCGTCTGTACGGTATCTTCGCCGATGAGAAGAAATGCGACACCTTCTGGAACTGTTGGGATGGTGAGGCCAGCCGTTACCAGTGCTCTCCCGGACTTGCTTATGACAGGGAGTCTCGTGTCTGCATGTGGGCTGATCAGGTTCCTGAGTGCCGAAATGACGGTGAGAAGACCTAAAATTTTTAATTGATTGATCATTTTCAGTTATGTTCCATTATCCTTGCTGCATTTATTTTTTCATGCCATTTGCTGGGAAATTTTTATGCTGTTGATTGAGGCCATATTGTTGTTTCAGTGAGTTCAGTAATTAATATTTGAAATGTATATAAATTGAGAATAAATAATGATTTTTAGAGACCCAATGAAGAGCTTAACAATGTGATGATTGCTTATCCGTTGGCCATACGACATGCTTTCTTGAGGTACTTACTTTATGCGAAAGCAGTCGTGCCTGCCTCCTTAAAGGTGAAGCTTTATTTTAGTTGTTTACATACTTTGGCAATAATTTATTTCTTAAGAAGTCAAATGCATTTGAAGTACAGTAGTCTTGTCTGTTGAAGACAAAATTAAGATGTGTTCCACTTGGTACCATTCGTTGAGAGTAGGCTGATGCCAATGCTGGGTTTCTCTAAACCGTTCCCTCATGTAGCAAATGACCGCAGCGGTGTGTCACCTTCTTTAAATACCATTCCATTGTATGGAGTTTATGTCACAGGGTTTGATTATCATATTCTCTGTATTGTGCCACTCACTCTGTCATCTTTATTTGTGAACAGAGGTTGCTGGAGGTTTCTCCTGCCCTGCTGCTGGAGAAATTGCCAACAGTGGAACTTTCTCTCGTCATGCTCATCCTGAAGACTGCCGCAAGTACTACATCTGTCTTGAGGGAGTTGCCCGTGAGTATGGTTGCCCCATTGGCACTGTCTTCAAGATTGGTGATGCTGAAGGCACTGGTAACTGCGAAGATCCCGAGGAAGTCCCAGGATGGTGAGTTTTCTTTAATTTTTTTTACCACCATTTATAAAACCTACTTTTGCACTTGAGATATGCTCATAGAGTTGTCATTCCATTCTGTAACTTGAGAAAGCCCATCATCTTGGTAAAATGCTGTATTTTACAAGTGTGTGGAATAATTTACAAATTTTAAATATTCTGCCATGGAGTTGATCATTTGATTTTCATTTTATGGCTGGAATGCCTATATATTATTTCAAGTAATAATTAAGGTTCTAGTTTTCTAAGCATTTTATTTGGGGCTTATTATTTTTGACCCAGGCACAGTCAACTTAACAAATTCAGATGCATGCAGGAGAATGAAATCTGTACTGACAAGGGATTGAGGAGTTTGACGTGTTTCCTCATTTACTTCTCTTCATCTATCAGACTTTTTACCATTTATAATAATTTATTCTCTTTAAAATAGATAGATATGTATATGAGAATATGGAATATTCTCATATATCTGAGAAATATGAGAGAAATGGGAATCTTCATATGGGTTTTTTTTATATAAAATGCCCCAATGCCCTTTCAATTGATAAGCATATATTATTCAGTATCTCAAATTTAATTTTTCCTGAATTTTAATTTAATTGCAAGTGCTTGGTGATGCAAGAACTAAGTATCAGGGCATTAAATTCACTATAAATCTCAAAATATATGTTGAAAGGTATTACTTACATTTACTAGTATCTAAAATATAATTTAACCTTATAATTTACCCAGAAAATTCTCATATTTATTGGGTCATTTATCTTAAATAACTGATTTTTGTCCAAGCAAAACTATGCTCCCACGATATCTAACTGGATATCTGGACTATCATAGCATTGTTAACCATAACAATCAAATTTAATTATTTCCTAACATGAATGAAAATAGCATGGCATATACATGCATATTTTATTTTCATATAAGCACATTTTAACAATTGTAATGCATTTGAATGTTTTAATGATTAACAAAGATATTTTAGATGAGTGTGCTCAATTAGTTTCTTGTCATGTGGTATATAATGGACTGCCATAAATGTTCACATTTTACCATTAGAAAAGAATCCATCTATTCACACTTATATCTAATTAACTTTTCTTTTATATGTATAATTTCATTTTGGTGATTTGCCTAACCCCTTCTGAACTGTCTTATATACTCGAAAATAATGAGAAAGGCTCATAATCATCTTCTCTATGTATACTATAACTTTTCCTCATCTATTTTTGGTTTGTTTTCTTCCCTTGACTATTGTTTCCTAACATAAATGTCACCCATTTTCTGTTTCTGATATTTTCACAGTTAAAGTTTCACTCCCTTCATATCAATGTTGAAAATTACCGAATTGTACCAACAAATTTTTCTCCTTTGGATGTCATTAAACAATATTATTTTCATAAATGTATCAACACTTCAATGATAGGTATCATTTTCCGCTACCTCATTTGGCATTCATTATAATAGTATATTTGTAAGATTCGTTTTTGGAATAAATCATGAAATGCTAAAAATATGTATACCCTCGGTGCTGACCAATAACAGTGAGGACTATTATGGCGACCTGGATCTGAAGAGCATCCGCAAGAGCGAACTCCTCGCTGGACTCCAAGGAAACAACAGCCCACCCAGGAATGTTCCTGCTCCCAAGAATGCCAAGCCTCGTCCATCATCTTCCCAATCTCGCTCATCTGGTCCTTCACCCCAACCCGCCATTGCATCCCGTCCTGCCCCCTCCAAGGCTGATTACGATGATGCCGCCTAATTATTTTAATTCAGTTGAAATATTTTTGTGACTCTCTAAGGTCACTCAGTTGACATCTCTCAACTTAATTTCAATGACATGAGTCCAGTGTCCGTCAATATATATGCCTCCAGTGCCTCTAACGACGTGGATTGCTATCATCATCAAGGAGGCAAACCCAACTGCTGCTCAACAATATCTTCAAATTCATGTCCGATTCTATGGATGCCGATGTTCCGTTCACGTGAATGTGGGCAGACGTGGATGTGCAGTGCAGTTCCCCTCATCTGATTTGACGGCTTTGGGGCGACAATTATAGTTATGGACCCTTTAGGATGGAGTACTGTGAGTGGCATATAGTTCATGGAAGAACCATTACAGCAAAGACTCTGGATGTTGTTGCTAAGTTTTGAATCATGCACCATAATGTGTGGATTAAAATTCCTGGGAGAAAAGATTTTTGTTATTAAATTATGGCCTAAATGACGGATAATTCCAAAAACTTATTTGTAACTTTATTAGTCTCATGCCACAGTTTGAAAATGTTATTACTATCAGGGAAGCATTAAAAAATAGATATGCTAATATTGAAATTACTAAAGCTAGAATAAATTATACCCATAGTTTTGTATCACATTGTTTCCTACGAGTCTGTTGTTTATTTTATTTTTTACTGTTTCTCTAGCTCTGTTAATTTTCATTCTGTGGTATAGAGTTTTAATGAAAAAAAATTGTTTTAATAAGAAAATAAAAATTGCCAACTAAGGTATTGTTAATATACAAGGTTGCATAAAGAAAGGATTTGTGTTATTAATGAATAATACAGGTCCCTTAATTTAAAAAGATTCCTTGTTCACTCTTTTTGGAGTTGAAAAATGTAAACATACACCATCAGTCATGAATAACTCAAAAAATATAAAATAAAAATAATATTTGGTGTTACATTAGTGCTAATTATTCCATGGTATGAATATCCACCCTCTGATCCCTACTTTCCACTGAAAAACTTGAATTACCGCACTGGTAATGTTTGCACATATCATAGAACAAAATTATCGAAAACTTACCCTTATATTGTGAATCTTATCTGTTCTTACTCACTAGAAGGCATGAGTAACCTTTTTCTCTTGTTTAAGTGTTTCTTATGTCTTGTATTAAACTTTCTCATCCTTAACATTTCCTTGGGATTATTAGGAGGGAGATGAGTGTATATTAATGGCAATTCTGTGAATCTTTCTGTCATTAATTGTAAAAATATTTCTTTTCTGCTATAATTAACAATGCTCGTGCTCTTTATCTTTCCTTATTAGCTATCGTGCCTGTTGTCCTGTTGGTATGTAGATCTTTGCCCCAATAAGCTAAATGAATTATGCTTGTCTTCATTCTAAAATTTCATCTCACACTTTGGTTTCTTTGCTGCTTGCCCATTCTCTGATCTGCAGTGAGGACTATTATGGAGACCTTGATGTGAAAAAGCTGCAGAAGTTGGGACTGAGGAAATAATTCATTGACTCACCCAAAACTGAGCAAGCGTCTTCAAGGATCTATTGAACCATTCCAGCACAGTTTCATTATGGCTTCTCAGCCACGTTCATTTTCGCAGCAAGATGTATGAATGGTTACTTGAATTTGGAGCCACCTCATGACTACAATTTCATATTTATAAAATGGTAAGATTGTGTAATTGTTTATGTTGTGTGAGAATTTAAAATTATTCACACAAGTCGCTGACCAAAAAATAAAGTAGAGAAAATGAATCGATGAGACCTTAAGTAACCAATCAAAGTGCAGATTTTAATGTTGCTGCATGACTCAGGACTATCACATACATGCATTAAGTAATAGTGTTGCCAACTTATGGCAATATGTCCACTTTTTGTGCACATATGAAGTTAATGATGAGAATGATTATGTTTGTGTTTTGTAAATAAAAATTTATAATTAATAAATATGCAACAGTTTAATTTACTACTAGGATAAGGCAGTTGGCCAATAGGTAACTTAATAAAATAAAGATAATTGTAACCCTATTTTGGGCCATTGGTGGATATAAGGTGAGCTGAAGGGGTGTTTGGCCTCTCTCTTAGAATCCTGAAACTTGGTTATCATAAGCATAGTTCGTCATGGCAAATAGCTCCTGAATACTCTAAAGGCACCAAAAAAGTAGTGAACCACTCCGCCGAAAGAATGAGTTTAATCAGTACATACTGGGAACCCTGATAGAATAGTATGTAATGACCCTTTCATCCTTGTCTTTTGAGCTGCAATTTATCTGATAATATATGCTGTCAATCGGGAAACCAATGCTGGATCAACGTTATGAATAAGTCTGCCCCCTCAAAATATAGCAGATAGTATTTATGAAAAATTTTCATGAACTTGTTCAAAATTTGATTTAACCAAAAAATGTTGACAATGTGGCCAAAGGAATGCAGAAAACCTCAACACGCCACTGAAGTTGTTTGCCATTTTGTAGATAAAATGTTTATTAAGCTCACTGACGATCATTTGATACCAAACTTTCTTTATTTCCCCAAAGATGCTTATTATTTTTTCCCACCTAGATTATTGGACAAAAGACAGTGGTGCTGATAAGGAACCAAGGGGAGGCAGTCGAAACTTCTGTGGGTCCAGTGTAGTTGAAAATCTGTTGGCTTTTAGGATAACTTCTTCGTACAGTCATTCTTATGATGACAGTTTGTGAGTGATTCAACTTGCCTCCTCAGGGCTGAAGAGATCTGAAGATGCAATATTTTTTAAGATGCTAGGGGAAAATGGGGCAAAACCGACCGGTTAACCTTTTTTCATTTAAAACTTGATCATTCTGTTGCTAATATTCTTTTAAATGTGGTTAATAGTAACATTTATACATATAGGGTGTAGAATATTAAAGTAAATGCATTTTATTATAGTGATTACATATATTTATGATTTTTTTTCAAACATTGACAAAATGACGATTTTGCCCCATAGGTGGGGCAAAACAGACACCCATTGAATTTGCATTTACAAAAGCTTTACTGTACAATTTTGAAAGATTTATTTTAAAAACACTCTTTTAACACATGTGTGATATTTCTGAACATGAAATAGTAAATTGATATGAACTTATGTACATAAATCACAAATGACATTGTCATGTTCTTCTTCACAATTTGGACACTCCTCGTGAGCCCACCCTTTGCAGTTCAAACATTGTATTCAACCCTCTTTATTCTTGGAACCGGTATACAACTCATTGCAAAATTTGCAAGCCTCCTCATCTCCTTCGTCACAATCATCCCTATCTTTAAGAGAATCCAACCTCTGTTGGTCCTGCCCCACTCTCCGATGACGGTTTTGCCCCTCGACACACAACATCAGAAATATGTCAATACAGGCGTATCCATAATCAACTGCTCGGCTACACGGGCTTAAAACACAACTAAAAACACTAAATTATCATATTAACTTACCGTAGGTAAATCAGATCGGCATTGTAGCTGCCAGATCCAAAACAAACGTAATAAAAATCATTAAGAAAACTGTATTAAATTCGAAAAATTCACAGAGACTAAACGGCGGTCACTACGCAAACGAAAACAAGCTAGATCTGCTGGTAATGGCGGCCACTTCAACTAGCATATAATGTTGCTGCTTGAAAGCAACAACTACCGGGTGATTTTAAAGGGGTCGGTTTGACCCACCCAATCGGTTTTGCCCCTCTCGCCCCTACATATTTCCTAAAAAAAATTGCAGTTGGAATTCATGTATAGATTTTATTTCATACACTGTGAATGCCGTGCTATAACATGGGAAATGAAGTCAATGTCAGTCAGTACAGTTTGTTTTAAAACAAAGTTACAGTTATCACGTGCAATTTGCCTGCCTGGTGATCATTTGCCTGGTAGATAATCATATTAACATGAAACTTACTTTATTCTCATGTGAATAATTTTGGCAGATATAGATTTTTCCTTCACCAAGTGCCCTTTCCAATAGTAAAATTGCCGTTTTGCTTGTAGTCAAATTCAATCAATTTTCTCTCAGTTTTAGAAAATTTATGACATATCCCATATTAATTGAAATTTGTTGAGTAATTTTAAAAGTAACTCAATTCAAACCTTGTGCACTGGTCAAATTTTTTTTCTTGATTTGCGGTAAACATCTAGTAAATTTTAGTAACCTTATGAGAGTCTTGTTGGGAGAAAGAAATACATAAATCATGTGCAAATTTCCTTTGCCTTGAGTTATCAACCCTGTGGGGTGCTAAGGTGTGGAGCAGAGGTAATTTGCACTTCAGGGGTGTGTGAGTATTTGGTAGGCCCCTTTTGACCCCTCAAAGATGAGTAAATCTTCAAGTATTGAAGCTGCCCACTCCCTGATAACTAGAGATATCATGGTACTTCATCTCCATCTGCGATATGGTACTAATTTACTTAGTTGATTTTTCTAATTTTACATTTAACTTAAGTATAAAGTAAAAGAGGGAGTTCTTATTTTCGTGTTTTCCTGTAAAAAATTGCATTTATGTTTAGCCTTGGGAGAGAGGACAATCCTACAATGTAATATGTATGTGTGTGGTAAAACCAAGGAGGTTGTAAATATCTGGAGATATTGTTTCCGAGTTTTTGGCGTGGTCAAAGTTCTGCTGTCTTAGTTTGATAATTTTTAGACTTAGTCTCCGACTGATATTTTGAGGTGGGTAAGTTTTGTTCTGAAAATGGACTACATTAAGTGAAAAATGCAACCATAATCATTAGTATTTTGCCGTTGATTGTCATAGGTTTTTTTTCCATCATTCGCAATACTTCTATCAATGTATAAACTCTGTGTCTTTTAGCCACTTTGCTGGTGGGGTTATTCTTGATAATAGACTTTATTACTGTAATTGCCAGATTTCCGTTCCCTATAATAAAATTAAATACCAGTATAAGTGCAGGTAAATGACTAGTTTACCCTCATAAAATTTTATTTTTCCCCGGGAAAATATCTTTGAGTCATAACTTCACGAAGCCTGCAATGAAGTAAGAAAAAAAGGTTTAAATTGTGCGTTCCATAGGTTATTTTAATGTATTTATGAGTTATGACCAAAAATTTCACCAAATAGTAAGATTGGCCCTAATGGAATTGTCATTGTTTTGGTCAAAGTGGGCGTGGCTTGTCCTACCCAAGCACCCCCATTCCGGCAACACTTCGCTCCACGCTCGAAACCAGTGGTGCCCCCTCAAGTTATTTACTACCTCCTTGGGTAAAACAAACTGTGTAAATGAGGTTTTTCTTTGTGTCATCTCAGTCTTACACTTACGAACACATTTTCTAGGACCATTAATGTCCATAAGTGAGAGGTTTCACTGAGTACTACATATTTGGGGAGGGAATATGGAAAGCATAACTTGGCTTTCTCTCTTATTGGTGCAAATTCCAAGAGAAATTACTATGCTGTCATCCTTGTGCATTGCTCATGCATATAAAAATGTTTGGTGGTAAAGGGGAGAGAGACATGAAATTCTGTACTATGTATTGAGTGTCGTGTGTATTGATCCATGCTTTGCTGCCATTTGTTATGTAGTTTCATATTATGCTCCTGGCAGGGGCGCAGCTAAGAATTAAGGGTAGGGGGGATTACAGGCGCAACTAATACTTAGGAGTGTGGGGGTATTGCATACCCGCCAGGGTAGAGGGAGTTGCGAGAGGGGGGGGGCCCTTTTCTAGAAAAATTTTAAGATTAATGGTTCAAAATGGCGAGTTTTACGGCTTTCTGGGGGAATTTGATTAATCCTAACATTATTCTATAAGTAATACTGATCCAATAATGTAAAATGGATTAATCTTAAATTCTCTGAGCTCTGGGGGGGGCGGGTTTTATCACCCAAAACCCCCTTGCTGCGCCACTGGCTTCTTGTAATTCCATTATATGCTTAAGAAATAATCCTATCATCTTTTCTCGGACAATATGGTTTCTACTAAACATAAAAAAGTTTCCTCCTAATGTTTAATCAGATATTGACATTTTAGCATAAATTTTAGCAAATTCAATGTGCATTCGTACATGGCTAAACAATGAAAAATTACATGTGTATATATATTTTATCAAAGACCATCAGACAGTTCTACTACCAATCAGAATTCATAATTTCTTCTTTAATCAAACTTGAAAATACTTATTTACTATGATAAAGTCTCTTTTCTAAGAAAGTATAGACTCCAGCATTTGCATTAAGACAAATGTGGAGGTGGATTGAAAATTCAGCTATAAGACTGGAAATTGAATAACTCATATTGTTGTTGTGAATTTATAGGATTGAGCATCTTCTGATGATAGAGCAAAATTTTGAAAAAAATATTTTCATAAGAGAACATTGTGTATAGCAAGTCTTGTTGAAGTTGATGTATGTATCAACCCACTCACTTCAATAGGAATGCAATACAGAGCATTTCTATGGAATAGCAATTTAGGGTTACATATTTGTGTCAAACCAGGGCCTGGAAGAAGGAAACCCAGTTCACTTTGTCTACTGCTGGTCTTGTCATAGTGAGGTAAGAGGTCATGACTTCTATCTCAGGGTAAGGGTTCAAGATCAGCAAGGTCCTTAAGGTCCTGATAATGCAAAATCCTGGCTGAGACTTAAAATTAGCTGCTGCATACAAGAAAGACGTGTTGAAGATGGAGAGGAAGAGGGCAGCAATGCATGTAGGGACATGGAATGTTAGGGCAGTAATGGGGGCAGGTAAGCTAGAAAATATAAAAAAATGAAATGAAGAAAGGAAGATTGATATTTTCAGACTGTGTGAGGTATGATGAAGGGATAGGAGGGACCACTGGAGTTTGAAGTGGTGGACATAGTGGACAAGGAGAGAAAGATTTTAGATGAAACACAGAAAAGACGGAGGGTTTGGATCGAGCAAATGCTGAATGGGAATTTACCGGTAGAATATATTAATGCCTACTCAACCCAGTTTAGGAAATTTTTGCTGGTGTATTGTTACAAGTGTGGCTAGGAAGTTTGTGTTACATTTATAGTCATAGGCAGATTTAGGGGGGGGAGGGGCATGTGCCCCCCCCTAATCCTGCCCCCCCCCAGACTCTTAAAAAATAGACAAGATTTTTAATGCAGTTATCATCATGCTGGTTTTTTTTTGTATTAGGGAGCCTCAATCACGTAAGCCTTGAGCGCAAGTCAAGAAGACAGATTTGCTGGTCATTGATTGTCCACTAGTCAGCAATTGAAAGAAATCATCGCCCAAGTGGGAAAGGGGCTTGAAAACTGTCGTTAGTATACATTTAACTTGTTAATGTTTCCATTTTAATAACCTTCATATTAAAATAAAGGGAATATTTTGTACAGAAATTGCTATATATTGTTTTTAATCTAAAATATTAGAAGACTAATTAGCACATGCAAAGGCTATGATAAGATATATTTGTGTATGTTTTATTAACAAATAAGGTGTATTATTACATATTTGATGACATATTGTGCATGTGAAAGCTAAAGCAGCAAAATTTGAAATTTTAAAAAGCATGTGCACAATCAGCTCAGACTGCAAGTGGAATCCATTGTGAGTGTAACCCATCATAAACTGTGGTCTTGCGTGTAAGGGAGGTTAATCCAAGGGTCCAGCATCCCCCCAAAATGAGTATTTAGGCATGTCACTGCTTCCTGCTGAAGGTACCTATTTTAAGAAAATCTAGCGTATAGGATGAAAGCTTCATGAGGCTATTTTTTTAAGATCAATTTGCAGTTAAAAAAATATTTACGTTGGCATTGTTAATAGGTAATAATAATAATAAAATCTTATAACATCTTAAATCTATCTATCTCGTTGGCATAAAATTCACTATGTATTTTATGTGAGCTGATATATTGGCCCACCACACTTTTTATTAGAGATGCAAAAGCCATACAAAAAATATTGACTCGCTGAACTAAGAAGGTTAAATAAATATCTAACATACATTCAGTGAATATCATTCTCAAGAAACTCCTAGACAATGAGACCTCTTTTCTACCTCATTAAGACAATGAACAACTATAGAGGAGGAGTGAGAAAAGATGAGTCATTAATGAGGAGAAGATATTTTCCTTCCAGCCATAGCAATTAGTCAGAGCAAAAGGAATCAAACTGATGAAAAAGAGCTTACTGATATCGTTGGAGGTTACAATTACACAAATAATTGCTATAAAATACATGCTGGCATATTTTTTATTCAAAACATTCTCATGATGAGACTTGTTTTTAGAATATTCAGGAAATGAGCCTGAGAAGCAATGTTGAGATGAATGCTAACTTCAACATTAACACTTTCAGTGCAAGTGTAAATTTGGAGTTCATGTCAATGGCGAATCTATTATTGCATTAATGTCATGTTTATAAGACTGATTACCGTAGAATTACGTCATATTATCATATTTCTGCGAAAAAAAATTTCCTGACTTCTTAAGCAATCATCCACAATAGCTTGTATGATTACTTAGGCAACCCGCAACACATATACTTTTTTCCATTAGATGTCTTGCTCTAAAGCTATTTTTTGTGAAATATTATTAATTTCGATCATAAAAAAGTATTTGAGAGCAATCAATAAAGATTTTTAAGCCAAATTTTATTACAATGGACTTTAATATACAATGTTTATAACATGATGATTGGTTTCTGGGTTAATTCCCCGTCGACTCATTTTTGGCAGACGACAGTTTTGGGTGACCGAAGCTGGAACGCATCCGAAACTGCCGTCTCGCAAGAATGAGTCGATGCGGAATTAACCCGGAAACCAATCATCAATTTAATTACCTTGGGAGCCTCCACAATATGTTTATAATATGTTTAAAAATGACAATTTCAGATTAAATAACAAACTTATATTAATAGCTTTACAATTTGCCATTAAAAAATACTCACAAAATTAAAATTGAAAAACAAGTATTTTAGCGCCCATTGAAATTAGCAGAGAAATGTTTCCTTCAAAATTTTAAAGTGGGTAACAAAAAAAAGTAATGGATCCAAGAACGACTGCTTCCTTAACAACGCTAGGGGATCAATTGATGATGATGGACCGAAAGGAGAGCCCTACCTAGCGGCAACATGGTGGGGGAATCGAAAGAACTGTCGTAGGCCCCATGGCTGTATAAGCAATCATTTGCCATTGGCTGGGAGGTGGCATGACTGAAGTCTTCTGCACAGAATATGTTAAAGATAATTTTATTAATTTCCTCCCTTTGTGGGTTACATGTTTTTAAGGAGCAAAAGTGCTGAATAATTTGGTTAATATTTTTTCGTATCGGAGACTTTCTTTGTGAATTTCTCTATTTCTGAGATAGTGTATTGTAATTAGACATCTGAGATTCTAGATATGGGATGAATGTAGTTGACCCGCAAATCAAGAAAAATACATTGGTCACAGAATATGTTTTTGACCTCATTAAGAAGGTATTAATAATTCCTTGAGGGTGAGGTTAAGCCAAAGGATTACAGTTTGGGACAGGAGGATGTTTTTTTTTTTGGGGAGGGCTTCTTCTTAGATTTGATGAGACTATAGTAATTAACCAAATGCTTCACCCATTAGGCCACCACATTACCATGAGAGGAGACAAAAGATTCAAAAAGATGCTGGCTGGGCTGTTATTTTTGGAAATTCTACATCTATTGTACTACCCCACAAGCTGCCTCAATGGCATGTGGTGGGATCCATGCCTTGAACCTGCCTTAGAGAATGAAAAATTAATTTGGTACATGATATGAGAGATCTGATCACCTGAGTTTGATATGGAATTTATGAAAGTCTTGTATTGTTTGGGAAAAAATGAATTCTTATACATAATTAAATCAATTTGACAAAATATCTCTCTCATTTTATTTTTTGTTTGGGACTGGGGGGGGGGGGGGGAGGTTCAAGGGGGGACCCAAAAGTAATGGGAATAGCACATAACATGGTAATTTAGGGAATCTGTTCTGTAATTAATCTTGACTAACTTTGTGAGTGGATAGCTGAGTGAAGTGATTTGTTAATCTCTCTTTATCCTCTGAGCTTAAATGCATTTTCCATCCAGTAATTTCTGTATCATGAGTGTCCAAAACTCTTCTGTAATGAGCATTAAAAAAGCACAAAAATAGGTGAAATGGACCGTGAGGGAGTAACTTATTTAATGCTACAATTTATACCACAGTCTTACAAGGTTAAAATATTTTTTTTCTCTGCAAGTATTTTAAACTGGTGGAATTTTTATATTCAACACACCCCACAAGAGAATGCAAAGAAACTTTATCTTCAGAAAAAGTGCAATATAATTTCTTTACTTTCCATAAAAAATTTCATTCTGATGCGGGAACTGTTTAAATATCGTTCTGGTACAAAACCTCAAAGGCTTCTGTGGTTTTACCCTATGGCCAAGATTTGGCTGGACCTTTATCTCCAAATAAAAGGATGTGGGGTGTGTTGTAGTGTACACTTAGGGTGGTGCCCCTTTCACAGTCAGTGAGTTGGTACCACTGACTGACCCTTATTTCCGGTTGGCCCCGGAAGTGTCGTTGGTGATGTGTTCATATTGTAATGGTGACCGTTATAAATAAAGTCCTACTAGTATCTAATGATATGGTATTCTTTTCAAATAATAACAGCCCCTTGTTGCATTGAGTGACAACATAAAACAGGGTGAGATCCACTTTTAGATGGATAGAATAATGTGATACAATGTATTAGTGTATCTTATTTTCTTTTTTCTGATATTGTTATGAAAAAAATTAACTATATTGTTGTCTTAAAATATCACCCACTGACAGCATGCATATATTTTATGAAATCATAAGGCATATATTTCTTTGAAGTGTTTCTTTATTCTCACAGAATTATTAGAGAAGTTAAAATAAGGAAGATCAAGAAGTCGAATGAGGAAGTCATTGGGAAAAAATACCCTTGGCCACATGGGAAACTAATTTAGTTGGTAATCCTTGTGAATGAAGGAATATGTATGAAGTTGTGCACTTTTTCCCTCTGAATCAGTCACTGTAAATATTACTATTTTAATAGAATTATTACTCAATTTTATATGACCCAATCTGTTTTCGCTACCAGGGGGTCTATTCTCTAACTCGAAGCGCGGTAGCTTTCTGGTGGAAAGATGCTTAATTAAGCTACTTGCTCCCACTTGTATTCTCTAACGCTGAAGCTCCGGCGAAGGGAGCTTGCAGAAGCTACCGGTAGCTTATTAGGCTCCAACCCTTATTCTCTATGGGATTTGAAGCTACTTCCGTAGCTTCAAACTAGCTACCACGGTAGCTTCGCGAAGCGCGCCCTCGAACCCCGCGCTTCAGCTAGCTACCATCATATTACATAGGGAATTCCCATAGGGCCATGGGAATTCCCTTGGGAATTCCTATGAACCGCCGTGAACCAAGTGGCGCGTGTCGCTAATCTTTTGTTCTATCCCATCAGTCTTTCTTGACACGGCTAGCGATTGAGTGGTAAACAAGAAAAGTGTTGACTATTTTTGTTGTTTTGCGTAATTATTTTCTTTAATGAGGTCGGGAATGCTGCGTAAATTATTTGAAGCCTTCAATTATTGTATTCTTAACAAAGTAGTGGGCATGAGTGACAAATTTCGTGACTAAACATAAATGTTTCGGAGTGAACTATCGATCGCGTTAACTAGTTGATTTCATTATTTGGAGAAGAAAAATGTTGCTTTCAATCATTTTATATCACGTGAAATCTTATTTTGCATGAAGTCATTACTAGTGAGAAGAAAAACCCCGAAAACAGTGATTATTATTGATGTTGCGAGAGACTGTTGTAGTGACGGTACAAATTGATGCGTTGAAATCATTACCAATGCCAATGTATCCACTGCACAGAGATGGATGTCTTATTTTTGCAAGTGTTTATACATTTATGATAAACTTTACCGTGCATTATTAGCAACGATCTTTGTTGTGAAGTGATTGTGTGAAGAGAGTTTAGTGTTACATAGATGCAGACCGTAGAGAGGTGGATATATTATTGTGTTATAATGCAATGTAAGGTTTTTCATGATAGTTATTAAGAAATTTTTTGCTCTTCCAATGAATAAATGTGTTCATGATATCATTCTGCTTTCATTTGTGTGTCTTTGGCCGTATATACGCATTTAATTTCAGTGCCGGTAGTTAAATTGGTGTATTTGTTTTGAATTTTGAGAAAGTGTAGCCATGGATATTCCAGAAGCCCACGGAGGAAGTCATCACAAAAACAATAATATAATATGACTTTAATATTGGGAGAAGGAACTACGTTTAATCGGTTGTTTTTTCATAATGATGGTCAAGTTCTAATGAATCGCCCTCGCTTGCAATAGTGCAAGCTTGGCGGTTGGCATATAATACTTATTCATAAAACCATTTAAATATTAATTTAGCCGTCGTGAGAACGGCACGACAGTATAGTTTTGTGTAAATATCGTTTGAAGCATATTGTGAGCCTAAAATGATTGCTTAGGCCAATCTGAGTGAAATGACGTAACTTTCAAACATAATTTTATCCACCTTCCCATTAACTTTGTTGAAGATATTCCCGAAATAATATACATTTATCGTATGCACATGTTATTGCGATATTCTCTCGCAGTGCAAGAAGGAACAATCTCTGCCCAGAAACAGTTGGTCATCAAAATTTTTGCATCAAACAGGCAAAAGCATAAGGAGCGCTGAGTGTAAAGTTCTCGGGAATTAGAACGACAATGTGATAGCATTGGTTTAATGTGTTGGTAGTTTACTAACATTTTCTCTTCATTATATTTACATGGCCTACATGATTATCAATCGTGACATAAACTGCTGCATCGATCGAAACTATTGAATTGATATAAAAGCCGCTTAGCCAAATATAATTATTTCTACGTATTTCTATTATTATTCGTATTTCTATTATTATGAAAGCTGAAGGCACTCAGCATTTCGTAATTTACAAAGCACATTAATGTCAACTAGAAGAAAAAGTCAGCCGAGAACGACTACATTATGATTTTCCCGCAGGTTACGAAATGAAACGAGCGATTTCATTGGTTCTAAGAGTAAAATCTGAGTTCGCACGAAATATTTCTCATACCCCATATCCGGTCTGAGAAAGCTACCAGAAATTCTCGGTCTGAGAAAGCTACTCCCTGTTAGAGAATAAGGTTGGTAGCCAATTCTGGTAGCTAGTTCGAAGCTACCACGACGGGAGCTTCGAGTTAGAGAATAGACCCCCTGGTATGGTTTTAGAGTAACTTTTCGTCCCCTGTGTGCAGCATATGAAGATAATTACCAAATTTAAACTCTGATTACTTTTTATGGACAAAACTGAAATATACCGTGTTTAGTGATAATGGGGAAGATAAAGATGCGAGGCGCAACTCTCCAAATTATCTATACAAATATCATTAATCTTTTCTCAAAAATGAGTGATTCTGATAAATACGATTTCTTTCATGAGGTGAAAAAAATATTATAGTATATTTTAGTATGGGCAAATGGAGCAACTCTTCTTAATACAATTGGCTATGTATATTTAGAAAAAAATTACATTTCCCGACTATCCGTCTACCGCGCCGAAAATCCCTTCCTCCCTCCAGACATAGAACCAGGATTGTTCCCGTATTGGGTAATTAGTGAAATTACGTCACTTTCAATGTTTCTGAAGTTCGGTGAAAAGCTATTAAGATATGTTTGTTGATTATACTCTAGGTTATTGATGCCACATTGGGAGATTACATAATATAATCGAAATGTTATTTAAGCCCCGTATTTATTGAGATACACGCATTAAGAAAGGTTCAGACGTCCCGCTCTGGCTGTCTGCTTGGCAGCGGCTGCGCACACGCACAGTTTGCGATCGTTGCCATGGTAACCTCTGTCGTCATTACCAACTAACAATACCGAGATGGCCCATAAAACACCTGCCAAACGTGTATAGTTTGTCTTTTTTTACTTTGGCCTTCGTGCGATGGAGTTGGCTTTCAACTTGCTGTAGTGGCTGTGAAGTGATTATCGAAGGAAGCATTTGACGACTCGGTAAGCATTGTTGTTTATTTATCTTTTTATAGTAATGCAATTTTAAGTGATAACTTGGATAAATATGTCACCTAAACTCGCGAGGTATGGACGATTTATGAGCTTTTGTAGTCTAAACGAGATCAGTCTCGAATGTATTAACGGTGAGTAGCGTTTGACTACATCGTATTAAGTTGTAAAACTACATCGTATTAAGAGGTACTATAACCAATACTTCTAATTCCAGGGGAGACATTCTAGAAAGCAGGAAGTTTGCGAAAATATTTGGAATCGAGAAAAAATAGCGTGGAAGTAGAGATGAGCTCAAATACAATGCAGTCATGTGCACTTTTCGAAATTGCATACGACCTCATAACTTCACGCCACGACGACGCCATTCGTTGATTTCTCTATTTCTATTATATGCTGAAACTATGTCGTCATTGATCTTCAGTTCATTACTGATAATGCTGTAAGGTGACATTTGCTTTCTCAAGTGAGCGACTATTAAATAAAAGAATTTAACCTGATAGCATATTTCAAATTGGAATTTCGTATCGAATTAGTAAGTGGCAACTTTCCATAGTCATTCAAATGTACTTAATCTGCTTGCTATTGATATGAGGAGGTGAGAACCCATAGAGTACAAGTGATTTGTTTCTAACCGGAGTTGGGTAAAGAAATTGATAGAAGAACTGTACAAGAACTTGGCGGCCAAGGGATACCATTATGACTCTGTTTTGTGCTGGCATCGAGTGGAAAATCAAATGCACCACCAAATATCTAGATGATATAGTTTGTTTTCTTATTTCAGAACGTAGCTCTGATTAGAAAAAAAATATCACTTATACCCATTGGCTTCTCACCCCTTCCTTGTATGTTTCGCGCAATTGATAGGTACTTTACAACGAATTCTTTTTCGATTTTACCAATTTAAAGCCATGGAAGTCAAGGCTGATTGAATTTAGTTTGGAGATATATATGTCCGCCAATTTATGTTCACTGATTCAATGCAATAAGTGATTGGGAAGAACTCAGGAGGGTATTAGGTAAAAATTACGGCACAGACAATTTCTGAAAATGTAATTTTATTTTTATTTTGCTTTCAAGGTAGTTTTACATGTTATATTACAAAAAGAAACATCCGTTGTGTCAGTAAGTGAATGAAGTAGCGCAATTGATGACTTTAATAAATCATTTATGCGCGTGGAAATGGGAAAACGGGAAACTGGTTAGAGAGAAGAGAACAAATTCCCATTTTGGCAAATAGAAGACGAATTAAGTGGAAATAAATTTGCCCTACCCGTTTCGCATGTGTAATCCCAGAGATTGGCACATTTGAATGCAGCATTTAGTTTGACGTTTGAGGATTCACTCGCAGCAATAATTGATTATTTAATCAATTGTCACTAGATTTAGAAGGTCTTAAATATTTATCTGTGTTCAAAATTTTGATAAATGTAGTTTTTATATTGACTTTGCTATCTACAATCCTCAATTGCGTGTAGTTGACTCAAAAAATAATTTTATTGTCATTATTGCAGATGGAAATTTGGTAGGACGGAAAACTTAATCACGTCAATCCTCTTGGCACAGTTCGATTCATCTGGGTCCGTGAATGATTTCTCGTGACACTCAGGGATATAGTCTCTCATGCGATGACATCTATTTGATTTCGCTTGGCTTACTTCAGTGGCGAAGAATAAAAAAAAATGATTCACATGAAATTGCTATATCTTATCGAACACAATAATTCGGTTTCACTCACTTCACTCAATGGTCACGAATTATGAATTTTGCTTATTTACTCCTTCAATTCCATCACTGGACATTGTCAACAGGTAGCGACTTGAGTCCGTTCGCTCATCACTGTTCCCTTAAAAGTGATGGGTGACACTTGTCTCGTTGCTGTTAGGATTTGAATTGCTCCATCTGCCGCGGAGCAACAAGGCAGTCAACTATTTTGAGTTGACTTGCCCCTATGATCATCTTCTCTTTGCTTCTATTTGGCTCTCCTCTCCAAGTGGCTCCCCTTTTGTTTATGAGATTCCTCCAATGCGATTTTTTCACGTCATTTTATTTCCCTGAAGTGTTCCTTAGCTGAAACGAAATAATAGATGGTTAGAAATGAATAATTTGAGTTTCATCCGACCAACGAAGTGATTTATTCTGTGCGACTTTTTTTAAAAATCCGCTCTAGGAGAAAACATAGGAACATCTGAGCCGTTCCTTTCTCGGGTCAATTCAAAAGTATTTGGTCGGATTCAATGCGTAATTTTGGGGAAAGCAACTTCGACAGAATGATTTTTTCTAAAGTTTGAGTCCAATTTAGATGCATGCTTGATAGACTTAAGAAATTCCACTTGAAAAAATCATTTACCACCTAAATGAACATCATGTTGATGTAAGATTTTTAATTTTAAATTCAACTGAATTAGGCGATTATTTTGTTGAGCATCATGATGATATTTAATAGTGAGGTTACACTCTGGTAGGGTAAATATTGCCCCCTCTGTCTCACTTTGAACTATTAATTGGATCGGTCTCATAGTGATTGAAAATGACTTTTTTTAAACCTTTAATTTAGTCTACATTTTAGGACTTAAAACAAAAATCCATGAATTTATAAATGAGCGAACCATTAAATTTAACATTATGACTTTTATATCGGTAAGAAAAGCTTGTAATATACTATGTATTTTTGTCGTTTGGCCTTTAAAATTTTTTCGATTGGCACATATTTTTTCTTTACTTTCAAATTATACATTATAATGGATTATGTACATAGCTTTGTTAGATCAATTAACGGGAAAAAATTTCCAGTCAAAGAATTGGAGTGAAAAAAGCAAATATAATGTGGACGCGCTTCTTTAAATGGTAACACATACCTCCGTCTCTACCAGAATATTTTTGCTGACAGATTACTCACATAAAACTCGCTTGTTTTGTCTTGAAAATTTCAGGGTAAGAAGAAGACCCTGTTCAAAATTTGATTTCATTAATTTTATTGATTGATATTGAAAAAAGTCAACTTTATACGCCGTGAAACTTTTAATATGATAGCATAATTTGTAATCTGTCTCTAAAAAAGACTTGTCGAGCAGGAGGTATACGTCTTCTTAATACCTACATATCCGTACATACACTTACCATCTAGCTCGGTAGTATGGCAGGCATCGTCGCTTGTAGGCATCATAGGCCATTCCCTTGGGACACGCGAGAATAGAAGTCGTTCCAGATCTGCATACAGCCACTCTGGAGCATACATTGTTCAGGGGGTATACGTTGTTATGCCAGCAGGGTGACCCAGCTTTAAGAAATGCTAAAAATAAAAAAAGTGACTACATGTTAAGCAGTTACTTCTCTCCGCTTCGTAATGTTTCATGTGAGTAATGTTCTCTTACTTTTCTGTTTTCTTAGCTTTTAATGAAGTCTGATACATCATCAATAATAGAATGCAGGAAGTATATCTTTGAATCCTTGGGGAAAACCCTTTTGTTGTCACGTGGGGGGATATGAGTAACTACTAGTATAGTAAGTATTAGTTGGGAATAAACTAGTTTTATAGACAAAATTCACTAACTCATTACTAAATTTGTGGTATTCCATTATAAGTTTTATTGGATATTAATTATTACTTAAAAGAAGTGGTATAAGAAATAGTTTATATACAAGAAAGCTTCTAATCTTATGGTTCGCATTGTTTTAATTCTATCTTTTCTGCTAACTAGTGATTTAACCATGGCCTATGTTAGCTCGTAATAAATTTTCCATGAAAGATTATTTAAAAACGAAAATTGCCGTAATTTTTCTGATTAAATTTTTACGGGGAAAATCATAATTAACTTGATCATAATTTATTCTAATATTTATTTTTGCCTTAAGTAAATTTTTACTCCAGAATTTTGTTACATATTTCCTAGTTTAATTGAAATAGAGGCTTGTAGCAATTATTCTGCACTTTTTTCATCAGTGTTTTGGGTTAGACTCAATACTTTGGGTTAGACTCAATTATTTGTACCAACTTGAATAAGAATCATTTCGCTTAAATTGGAAATTTAGCGATTCTTTAATCGTTGACTGGAGCGATGCATTGATTTCTTATCCTGACTCCTATCGAAGTAAATTCCTATCGAAAATAGTAATAGATCTCTCTGAATTTGCCTTGGAATCATGTAATGTTGACAGGACGAGCATAAGTGCGCCGTTGTAATTGATAGGCGCGCTCAGTGGGTGCATTACGAAAGAGCAAAGGACTTAATCTATTAGTTGGGAATAAATCCGCTAGATGGCGTTTAGGCACCTGCTTCGTACGGAATGCCTTCCTTCCTCAACTTTACATTTCCACAGGCCAAATAGTAATATAAGTGGACTGAGGAGGGCTCTGTTTCTTGGAATTCTAACCTGCGAGCGGCAGAATTGAAGCTGGTATTTACTGTCGAGACCATTCGCAGTAGTCGGTCGGTCGAGCAGAAGGTATGCGTCTTTTAAATACCTGCATATCCATCCGTACATGTAAGTACTACAATCTGGCTCCGTAGTATGGCAGGCAACGTTTCTTCGTGGGGTATTTAATAATTTTCTCAGCCTACACCATTATTTTACTGCCTTGCTGAATACGATGCTCTCACTGCCGTAATCATGCCAGGGGGTTGTTTTTGAATAATTCGAGATTAACTTCGGTATGAAACAAGGACTCATTGTATAATGAGCGCTCGGGATTATTCCGTGCCCCTATCAATCTCTCAAATAAGGTTGGACGAAAATGTGCAGTTATATGTTTCACACAATTATATTCGCACATTTTCGTCCTAACTTAAATATTGAATGTTCCTAAAAATCCATAGTATTAAGTAAAATGTCGAAAAGGTAAAGTAAAATACCAAAGAAAAACAGTTTTCATGGTCAGGGGCGCAGCTAGGAATTAAGGCTGGGGGGGGGGGGTTTAAGGTGCAACTAATACCTGGGTGTGTGGGGGTATGGAATACCCACCAGGGTAAGCGGAAGGTTGCGGAATTTCAAGATAGATGGTTCAAAATGGTGAGTTTTACGGCTTTCTGAGGGATATTTTATTAATCCTTACACTATTCTATTAGTGATATCAATCCAATTAAGTAAAATAGATTAAACTTAAAAATTTCTCTGAGCTCTGGGATGGGGGGAGGTTTATCCCTCAAACCCCCCCCCCCCCTCGCTGCGCCACTGTTCATGGTAACTGCTGGTAAATAACATTTTTAAAATCTTTGCGTTGCCATAGTCCAGTAACTAATGAGTTGCGAACCCATGTTTATGGAAAAAAAAGAATTAAAATTTTATCCCCCACCACCACCTGAAGTATCGTAGGTTCCTCCAAAAAACCCTGTATATTCGCAACAGATAGTAAGCTAAAAGCTGCCGGCAGTTTATGTGACTGGTCGAGGGCCTTTAGTGGCCTCATCGTGGTCTCTAGGTACTCACAAGGGGGGAGTCCTCTAAGGGAGTCTGGTATAGCTGCCTCAGCGGGAGGTGCGGGCGCTTCAGCGGGTGGTGATGGCTGCTCCTCTGGTGCCGGTGCGGGTGTCTCGGGTGCCGGCGCTTCTGCTCCGCCTTCGGCTCCACCTTCAGCTGGTGGTCCCTCGGGTGCTGGGGGATTTACGCAGTCGACACGGTAAGGGTAGTCGCAGACTCCGATCTCCTAGGTGAAGAAAGGGAAACAATCCGCGATTGAGCTGCATGCGTAGTTTGGTTGAAAGTTCTTGATAATATTAAGGAATTTTTTTTGCATGAATTGCGATTTTCGATCGGTTAGAGCTGGTAATTAGAATAGAAAAACCCTTGACATCATTACGATTAAATTTACAGAGATACCACCAAGGGTAGCTCAACTAATCCTTGTAGGCCGGTTTACGCGGTTCACTAACCCGTACGAGTTTATGTCTGAGTGTACGTGTGTGAATGAACACGAAAATTCACCATTTAACCACCCAACTTTGGCAAACGCATAAACGGAAAATAAAACTTGTTCTAATTTGGATCATGCATTTGCAGATGTTCCGTTCCGGTCGAGCAAAATCGTTCATGCATTCACTCATTAACTCGTACGTATTAATGTACCGTGTAAACAGGCCTTTAGGAAAGCTAAGGACAGAAAAGGACAGATCCCTTAGATATGATGCCTGAGCCCAGTGGCGGGTGATTGGAGGCAAAGAGAAAATGTCCCCTCCAATACAATTTAAGATTTCCGGCTGTAGCTTGTATAAAAACTGAAAACAAGTATAAGTAAATAAAAGCGTGGATTATCGATTGCACAACAGGTTCCTCTGAAAAAGACTAAAATGCCGCCAAATTATTTGGGTTTCAAGAACTTAACTACTACTATCCAGGTATGATATTAGCGTTTAGTATGAAAGGGTATCTAATCCTTGTTTATGGCTGTGGACTTGATGGACCGTGGAAGAAATTTATCTTACAATTAGTCAATTTCACACCATTATATTCTTACCTGTCATAGTTTCAGCACATTGTGACCAAAACCTTGAGAATGACACATTGTATATTGTCGGAAAAATAAGTTTGGAATATATGAAGTGAAATTTCAATGCCAGTCCCCTGCGATATACGAGAGAATAAGTCTTGTGTGGATGTTTTCTTGAATACACCTCCAAGACAGGGACCCCTTTGTGAAAAAATCCCATTATTTATTTAAAAATACCAAATATGCCACTTAGAGGGCCTTAAACTTCATTCCACCCTAGATTTTGCATATATAGCTCGTTGTCTATGCTCCCTGGGCGTTCCCCTCACCCACCCTAATTCAAGTCTGAATCCGTCCCTGTGTGTAAGTGAACTACCTCATCGATAGTGACAATGATGTGATTCCTTATCTCTATTTCCGAGAGGAAACATCGCTCCTTTCAATCATATGCGGAATTTTTTGTGGGTTTGGACAGCTTCAAAATTAATCATGAGCCCCAGAAAATTATTGAGTGCCTATAATTATTTATATACAATATTATAAATCATTTTTGGGAATACTACAGCGTGAAATGAACTTTAAATGCTCACTTTGGCAGCGTCTCAGTTAGTTTAGAACTTGTTGGTTGGTTAGCTCTCACGCAGCAGTACTCCCAAAAATGGTTTTAACGAGTGTCTCTAATTGCTGCGATAAAGTAAAGACAAAAATTATTTATTTTTTAGTAAATTTACTTTACACAAGGTCAGTGATTCTCATCTCACATAAGACTATGAAATTTCTTTTTCATCTTGGCTACCACAAACTCAGCAGATCCAATTTTATCGCTTCAACACCACCTTTCAGAACTGCCTTATATTTTGGGTTCTTACTGTAATAGGGTGGTTTCCTATTATTTTTTTATTGCCTGAATCGAAAGATTATTACTCCTCGAGTACGCATTTCACGCTCTTACATTTTTGAATGACGATATCTATTTTTCGCGATTAAACGAAAAGTGAGCATTTTCAAGCGCGCGAAAATGCGACGGGTAAGTATGAATGCCGGGAAAAGTCCGTGTGGCGTATTTCTGGCTCCCCCTGCCGCCCTGTGAGGTGACCTTGAGGCGAGGCTTGAGCGCTGATACGACGCAGGATGCTAGCAGGTAGCTGAGTACCCTGCTAGCAGGTAGCGCTTGGGGTAAATATGGATTATTACTACCATATCAAACGAAGGAAACTTTCCGACATTAGACAATTTTAATATGTGATTATTAAGAGATGTTTCCCTGAGCTCTGTGACTCATGCATGCATTGGTAATCTCAGACGATGTAAAACTCCTATCCTCTCGTGTAGAAACTAGGTCCCTGTGACGTCACGTGGAGTGGAATCGCATTGGCGCCAATCTGGCCTATTTCAAATGAGGTTAAAATTGACCATTGCCATTCGTTTAAACTGGAATTTCTAAAACCAAATAATTTGTATATTATGAAAACCCTAATGGTGGGTAACGAATAGCAATCAATGCATTTCGTTTTCTTAGATGAAGGAAACTACCCTATTGTAAGTCGATCGAAGTTCTCAAGGCCTAGGCTTTAATCTTCGAGAATTTTCCCATACTCCAATCACTTTCACTCCAGCAGCTGCGCATTCTGAGATACGTTCAAAAAGTGCGTCTCGTGCATTGTGGCGATCTCGAGTGGTAGTTATATGATGATTGCGAGGCGCATGCACTCTGAAATTAATGGGATGCTCTGCGTGGATGCGCTTTACAGCTTATATTCCTGCCTCCACCCTTTGAGATTCTTAAATGAGATTACCTGTTATGGAGTGATCTTAACTTCAACTGTATTATGTGATGTCGGAGTCCTTCATGAATATTCGCAGCGAGTAGAAACGGTAACTGCATTTAAGCTCTGGTAATGGTAATGCATTCATTCTCTTTTCATTCTGGGCTGAAGTGTTTAATACGATTTTTATTTTTTTGTGTTTTTTTGTTCACAATATTGGGAATTAATGCCTTTAATCCTTATTGGAAAAATGATTTTGCACCCATTTATTATCACATTGTTAATAGTTATTTTTGTAATGGTGAGCTATTTCGAATTATGCCGTAAAAATCTTTTTTGGCCGATTTTATTTTTAGCAGAATTAAAAAATATTGTATTCTGATAAAATAATAAATGAAGGCTTTTTACTTAAAAAAGTCTTCTTTTTTTAATTCCTGCGAGGAAAATGAAAGCAATTGTGTAACATTTTGAACCGTAATTCTTCCTTAGACTTTCTTTTGTTCTCATATATTCTGAATTTCTGTTGTCGATAATGTCTTTTCTTAAGTTCCCATATTTGTATTTATTTTACAAAACCGACTTCAGACCATTCACTCATCTATTGACTCCCTCATACAAATTTTTGAGGTGTACGAGATGAGATACGACAAAAAGTCATAGAATCGACCCCCTATAAAACCCTTCAAAAATGCTTTTGCGAAGTAGGGGCTCATGATAGGAAAGAGCTAACGAAAGAATCATTATGCAAATATTCGAAGAAAAGGCTGTTGTAGAGTCTGACTTGGAGCGTAGTGCTTAATGGCGCTGAAATATGGGCGCTGAGGAAAGAGAACGAGAAGAGACAAGCGTTTGAAATGTGGGTGTGGAGGAGAATGGAGAGGACGAAATGCCAGAAATGGTGGCAAGGAGCGAAAGATTTTAGATGAGATAGAGAAAAGACGAATCATGAAAATCAAATGGATCGACCAAGTATGTAATGAGGAAGTCCTAAGAAGAATAGGAGAGAAGAGAAGTCTCACGAAAACGTTCAACAGATTCAGGCTTTAATTGGTGGAAGTTAGACATATTTAAATAAATAAAAATTCGTAGCACTTTTCCACAAAATTCTGGAAGAGTGCTACGATCCGAATTGTGGAAATTTTGTGGTAAAATGCTACGACCTCACGAAAACCTTGATTAGAAGACGGAACAACTTTATAGGCCATATCTTGATACGTGATGGCCTGATGAAGACAATCGTCGAGGGACAAGAAAATGGCAAGAACGGAATAGGAAGATCTCGAATGAAAAATATGGAACAGGTAAAGAAGGATGTGAAAGAGAAGAAATACGTAGGTGTGAAAAGATTGACTGATAGGAGAATTTAGTGGAGAGCTGCGTCAAACCAATCTTAGGATTATTGACCACTGATGGTGATGATGAGAGAAAAGACATAACCTTTGGATTGAGAGAGTACTGAAGGAGGAGAGGATGTAGAACGCTGTGCTAGAGGGATAATGAATGTGCTAAATGGAATTATGTTGACGGAATGAAATTGAGGAGACCGTATTGCATTTTGAAGAGGGAAGTCCAAGATGTGAGTGGAAACCACCAGAGTGATTCTTAAATGCTCCATCCAAACCTATGTATTCCGGTTGAATGTTTTATAATAATCCTAATTTTGCGCCTGTTGCCAATTTTATTTTATCAACTCCATATTCCTGAGACAGGCTACTCATCCACGATGCCCATTTTGGCTTGTAAATCAAAGCCACTTACGTCGTTGTAGAAGAGTCCGCTTGGACACGCGAACATCACTGGAACTCCATTATCACAGATGAAAAATTCGCTGCAGTTGGTTTGGCTTCTGTAAGAGCCGTAGGCAGAAGAGCATCCTTCCTGTCCCTCAATGGGTGGGGGGACATCTGAAATGCAAAAAAATAATAGTTTTATTGCGAGTGTAAATGACGTTCAATAGCCATGCATTCGGTACATGCCCATCTTGTAAAAGTTTCCGTTACGGGGGTGACATATAATTTTTATGCAAATCCTTGGCATCATTTAAGATTTGATTTTAACCTAATAATTTTAACTGAAGTCGGAATAATTTTTTTGTAAATTTAATCCTACTTTTTAATAAATACTTATAATACTTTCTCGAGCCATGTTTACTGCACCTCAGCGTAATAAATGCAAAATTGCATATTTGGTATTTAACATACTCGTAGTAAAATGAAATATTTGTAGAAACTATGAGTATTTTAAATACTGTAACCGATCTATTCAACATTATTTTGCATTCTTTGCGATAATTTATATGGAATTATATGACGATATGGATGGCCAGAGATTACTTGATATACTTTTACTAATTCATTCCATTTATCGATATGAAAGTGGCAGGCATTATTTTGAAGATAAATTCGTCTGTCTTAAAGTTTTTCTTTCCTGAACATGTGTGGAAATATTTAGCTTACTTTTCACTGGTATGTGACGTGTCAAAGCCGATTATTTGAATTTCATCTAATCTTGAGAGTCACCAAGTTACGCCTACCACGTACTCTAAACATATCCAACGAAATCAATATGTACAAATTCATGCGTTAAACTACATATTGTAGGTTATTTTCAAGTAACTATGCAAGTAATATCTCCTACTCAATCTCCCTTCTGGTCGAAAAGCAATGATTTTGCAAGGGATGTGGTCCTTACTTAGTATCATAAAACGTTAGGGGGATTTATTAAGAAGTTCAAGTAGGTGCGTTTCGTGGGGGTTCAATTGGAGGGATCACATTTATTATAGTATCATCCGACCTCTTGGGGGTGGGCGCGGTTTAGACACTAGAACTCAACCTGATTCCTACAAAATTGGACAAATTACACCTTAGCGTAAAAAAACAAGCCGTGCGTACGCGGGTACTCTGTCGTTTGAATTCGCAGAACTTTCTATCTGAATGGTTGACGGTTAAAATATGATCTTTATGCTACAAAAACTAAACATACGTTTTGGTGGATGCAAGTCTTATGACTTCGCGGTCTGGTTCTATAAGTCAAAGATTTATATTAATGCTGCATCCTCTAGAGGGGTTGAAGTTAGGAAGAATTCAAGGAATGAGACGTCGCTGTGATGATGAGCTTGACGAAGTCCTGGGTTAAGATAGGGTTGGCAGGATTAAGAGTGGAATAATTTCGCGTCGTCATTGAATTTACGCGAGGTACCCCGAATAAAACCAAATTGGCTGTTCCCAGAGGAAGGGAAATTCAACCTATAGAACAGATGGCGAAATAGATTTTTCTCTACGTCGAACATACCTTCAGTGCCCCTCTGTCCGCAGTCAACGTTCTCTGGGAAGTCGCAATAGCTGTGCTCCTCCGAGAAGACCAGGCCATTTGGACACGAAGCCTCCACCACAACGTCGTCCCAGCAGTTGTAGTACTTGGAGCAAGACGATTCGTGAGCGAACTGTCCCCTCGCTTCCTTGCAGTGCACCAGTTTGTTCTCCTGCTCGTCTCCGCCCCCTCCGGTCGCTGGAGGCGAGGGCCCGGCCTCCCCTGTCTCGCCCCCTTCGGCTGGGGGTGCCTCTGGTGCCGCACCTTCCTCTGCCCCAGATGCTGGCTCCTCTGGTGTGGCTGGTACCTCTTCTGGAGTAGCTGGTATCTCTTCTGGCGTTGCCGGTACTTCTTCTGGAGTCGCTGGTACTTCTTCAGGGGTGGCAGGTACCTCTTCAGGGACGGCGGGTACTTCTTCTGGGGCGGCTGGGACCTCTTCTTGGGGTGCTACCCCTTCTTCGGCCGCTGGTGGGGCTTCGGGCGCGGGTGGCTCCCCTGTAGCCGGGATCTCCTCACCGGCCGGGGTCTCTTCCACGGGATCTTCCCCTTCGGCTGCTTCCTCAGCTGCTGGCTCCTCAGGAACGGGTGGAGCCTCAGGAGCTGGAGCGGGAGGTGCCACTGGTGCGGTTGGTGGAGGTGGTGCAGGAGCTTGTGGGAATTGTGGTGGGTAGGGGTATGCACCCGATGGCACCTGAATCCAGATGGTCCCGGGTCCTGCAGGATAAGCGGGGTAGCCCGTTCCCGGCGCCGGTGCTGGTGCCGGCGGCGGTTGTGGTGCACCGGGGTACCCAGGTTGGACTTGTCCACCGACGACTGCGATCTGCCATTGCTGTATCTGTCTCTGGAGTGCGTCGTTTTCCGCCTTAGTCAGGGTCCTGATTCCTGGGTAGGTCTTGAAGGGGGGTGCCGCTACTGGTACGCTGTGGAATTTCGCCGGTTTCGGGGGAGTGGTTCTAAATGGCGCGGAAACAGTCCGGACGGGCGTTGGTACCTTAGCATGGGCGACTGTTTTTGCTGGAACCACCCTCACAGCTTGTACTCTCCTCACGGGCGCTTTCACGGGAGGCTGTATCCTTGTACCGGCTGGGGTCACTGCTGAAAGTATAGAAAAAGACGTAAACGTATGTCAACATTAATTGACCGAGAGGTATGAAAACTAAAAACAAATCACAAATAAATCCGTTTCTGAAAGTGTCTTTTAAGGCACCTTACATTCAGAATTTTTATAGGATTTCCTTGTGGGAATGGTTACAATACATGAACAGCGATTAGTTACAGATTTACTGACCACGGATTTAATTTAGAGGATGTGCAATTATGACTGAATCTTCCAAACATTCCAGGGGAATGAAACACTTGAATACCTCCCTCCAATCGCATCGATCATCATTTTAATTATTATTGTTATAATTTAATCTGATTATTCTGTCCCTGGACCGTTTTGCCTGTGGAAGACGCAGAAAGGCGCAGCGTTTTTTTTAGGTTTTCAGGGACCGGAGGGGCAGGATTTTACAAAATGGTGAAAATCACACTCAGTTAGGATACGAACCCGCGAGTATTATTTTATGAACCTCATTAGGAAAAAACTTTTTCTTTTTTCGAAATAAATAATTTTCTTGATATTTTTCTTGCAAATTTATCAGACTCATCAAGCCATTAATTCTGGTTTATATTGAATTAATGAAATACTGTGATTATTTTTCCGTCCATTTCATTGACATAAATCCCAAGTTGAGCTAACTTTGCTTCCAAGTGCCTTTTGAATATAAACATATCGATCAGTCAGCTGAATGGGGATTGCAAATTTGTAACCTCATCAGGAAAAACAATTTTTTCTACATAAATAACTTTCTAAACAGGTGGATGATGTAAAATTTTATGTACAATTATAATTCGTGGTGCGCGACTTGGGTAAGATTAGTTGGCCAGGAGTTGACTCCTACGCCACCGGGGCTAGCAGGTAATGGGTAAATAGTAGCGCAGCAACCTATCTATAAATGCCCACTGGGTATTTACCCTGTCGACATCAATACCATTGCTGAGTTAACCACCGGATTGGTCATATCTTTAGCTTCCTCTTTTCATCCGCAGCGTACCTCAGACGTGCGTCAGTAAGCGTGGCGTGGATTCCGTTACTCTTCATCTTCCTCCTCTCACTAATGCGTGCCGGACTCACGCCTTAGTATACCCACATACAACCCTTTCTTCATTCTCCAAGTCCACCATCCCATTTCCTCGGAAATTTTCTTCGTTCTCCCCACCCTTGCCGCTTCCCACACTGCCCTTGGTCAACAATCTGAAGGCCTTTCCCGTCGTCGCTGTCACCTTGAAGATCCCCCTTGCGGTGTCAGTCCCGTGCCACCGAGTTCGGTTTTCGGTTTCGACGCACATGTAACGCAGACGGGAGTCGCCATGGAAGCGCGTGGATCGGATAAGAAATACTTAAAACGAGATTATGTTTCATCGTTTTCCCTCGGCTCATTAGATCGAGAATCGATTGATTGTAGTGTGTAAGATCAACTTGTTGTAAGATCATTTCTTCCCATCAATCCTTATGGGTGGTTCCACTGAGAAGTTAGATAAATGCGTATTCGAGGAAATTTCAATGCACGTTATCGTAATTTGATCAACTGATGAACCTTCACATAATTAGACTATCCGCGTTGCATTGTTTTTTAATTCGCCATGGAAGCGCGTAAATCGAAAAAAATGCTTAAAACGAGATAATGTTTTATCGTTTCCCCTCGGCTCATTAGATCTAGAATCGATAGATTGTAGTGTGTAAGATCAACTTATTGTAAGATATTCTCTTCCGATCAAGCTTTATGGGAGGTCCTGGTGAGAATTGAGGCACGTTTATTCGAGGTATTTGGAAGAGGCGACCGACAGCTGAGTTCATTTGCACCGTGAGGGAAGGGGTGGCATAGAAGAGTGGAGAGAAACCCGGCGTCGGCATTAGCCTGCTCTCAACGATAGGCGCCAAGGGAACCACGGCTTAACGTCCCATCCGACGGACGAAGTGTTGCGCTTGAAATGTCCTCCACACAGCTCTCAAGCAGGGATCGGACAGTATCTGAAAATTCTCTGCTGCTGCCGAGATTTGAACCCGGGCCCACCGGGTGGGAAGCCAACACTCTAGCAACCACACCAACCCGTTCCCACGTTTATTCGAGGTAACTTCAATGCATGTTATCGTAATTTTGGTCTACCGATGAACCATAAAATTATTACACTTTCCACGCTTTATTGTTTTTGGAAATCAGACTTTAAAAATCCAAGCCAATATGTTGACTCTTTTAGCAATGAATTATTAATGGTTTTCCTTGTAAATGATGTAAGGAATTCTTCTCCAGTTTCCCGCCGGGTCAAAAATCTGCGCAATGTACTTGTTTTACTGATAAACCGTTCACCATCTTCTTTGACTAACCGAGTAAATTCACAATACTTTTCCCAATGCTTTTTTAACAGCCTGTTTTTTTGTGGTAGTGTCATATTTCAATTGATAATCGAAACCTTATCCACGTATCTACGTCATCTCGGCACAGGACGTAGCTCTGTTTTTTATGTTTCGGAATGCTCTCGGTTCTATCTGCGAAATATCATGACATGCGAAGTAATTTACTGAACTCAAGGCCTTGGTACAAATAGTGTAAGCCAAAGTATTAGGAAAACACCAACTTTTTTAAACTATTGAGCCCGACGTTGAACGAGGACAGTTTATGCTAGTTGCCTGGATATTTCTTAACTTAATGCCTTCCAAGACTATTTCCTAAAGAGAAAAATACATTTTAGTTTCATTTGAGTAATGACATTTTCAATCCATGGAATGACATTGATTTAGGGACTCCTAAGGAGTTCCATCACGATGATTCAAGATGCGTCTATAATAGTTAATATCAGTATTATTATTTTAAATCATATTTTTGGCATTAGATCACATATATACTTATTTTTCTGTTACAGTTCATAGTGATGCATAACTGAATCTTTTATATAAGAAATTACCCAGAAAAAGCGCGTTTTGATTGTCATCTTAATCTCCATCTGTAGCTGAACGGAAAAGCAGTAGCTTCGGTCACCATTAGACACGGTGCCGGCGAGTAGGTAGTCAATTGTAAAATTATCGAGCGTTAAAATCTCCACTAATTAATAGCTACTGAAATGCCAGTACAACCCCGTAATAATGACATCTTGGATTCTGAAATTGACCGCAAGCGTCCTTTTCCTTATGTTTTATATTCCGCTTTCCTCTGTAGTGTCTCATTAAAGGTTGTCCACAGAATAATTGAGGTTTATTGTTATACCCAGCAGAAACCGCGGCGCGAGTGTCGATGGTTCGTGAGATACATTCAATTCGATCTTCATTGAATGGAGAGGATTATCATGTGGTGAAGTTGTGAAGAATCCGTCTTATGAATGAATTTTGATCCAAATATTTCGAAAGTATTCATAAAAACTTTAAATCTAATTTCAATACGGAGAAAACGGTGCTGTGTATAATTTAGCTATTATTTTCGTTTAAGGAAGTTTGGGCGACAGAGGCACATCAGTGATAAAATTATGATACATCGGTAAATGAAATTGTCCGTACAGATTTTCACATGAATTGTATTTTATACACAAAATAAATATTGTAAATTCCATGTTACCAGATTTAGAATTTGATCCATTTTATATTTGCTTTGAGGTTGTAATTATCAGATGACGGAGACGATTTCTTTACATTTTACTTTTTATTTTTCCAAATTTAATTGTACATTTTAACAAGTTCAATTTGTTCCAGACTTGCACCTCAGGATGGCTCTGTGGGCGGAAACTCGTCATACTCATTAATTATAAAAGTGCAAATTCATTTTATTTCAATATGTTTAATTTAAGTAAAAACAAAATTCCAATCGTAACTAATAAAGCGAAATTAACTAAAAATGCTCATGAAAATAAGGGTTATCATTAATAAATAAATGCGCCGTTAAAGTAAACAAATTTTAGCCTTGACCATTCGAATATTTGTGGTAATGGTAAAGAGTCCGCGAGTAGTTTTTTCAATTTACGGCTCACAACTGTTTCAGGAGTATTAATATTTAATTTACCGTGTAAGTAATCTTCCGTTTCTCCTTAACAAGATGTATACTGCTGTGGAGACGGAATGTGATGAGTGTCATTTCTCGTGTGGCATCTTCTATCCCATCTTGATTCGCGAAAAATATTTGGGGAATCATTGTGATGAGGAAGAATGCGGAGTGGCTGGCTCATCACATTTATCATAATATGATTCACTCCTCGAGTTTACATTATCGCGTCTTCCACACACGAGTGTGGAAGAAACAAACAGAAGCCCTTAACCACTCTTGGAAGCGAAACAGGGAAGGACTCTCGGGCGAAGAAAGTGCCTCGGAGGGCAAGACAAATTAGCATAGTAGCTTTTAGCGAGACGGACGAGGGAAGTGGGTAATCATAAGGGAGAGCATAAGAATATAAATGGATATGTAAAGGGTGTGGAATTAATCAGACGGGATCCGTAAGCATCGATCGTATACTTTCTTGATAAGTCAGTACATACAAACACTGCGCAATCCCGAACATCATCAGATAGCCGGCGTTGATAATTCGTTCATCGGTCATTGAACCCTCTGATTTTTTAGTTGGCTATTTCAGGAGGTGACCAACAACCAAGATCATTGGCGCCATTAGGTATTTTCGGAGCTTAGTCGGTATTTTGCGAACGGCTTTAGAAATGTAGACAGAGGAATGGTCCTTTGAGGACCAAGGTTTTACGTCATACATAAGCTATCTCCGGCTCGGAGCATCAAGCTATGTCCACCCGGGACCCCATTAATAGCTTTTAATAAAAGATAAATATTCCGACTTAAGGACTTCTAGCTAAGAATGAGTTTCAAAGTTGACGAAGTTGAGAAAACGGCTAAAGATAGGAAGCACGCAGTTCGTTATTCAATAGTGATATCAGTATTTAAAAATGACTCTTGTGTATTCAAATATATCTTAATGGGCTGTGAAATTACAGTTAACAATGTGTATATATTACGATATTGCAGTGCTAACAGACAGATAACACATGTGTCGAAAGTATTTTAGCTGTTTATTTTGACCCTTGCCGTCGTTGTATGCGAAATTTTCGTTTTCTTCGGAATTCCACCTCGGGCCATCGGAATGGGAAACTGACTGATGGCCACGGCCCCAACTTCTTTTGTAACGTCACAGATAAGCAGTCCATGCTGCATCCAATCCTTTACAACTGTTTTAAATAAAGTAACTAATTCGGTTGAACCGTCTAAATCTAATTCATTTAAATCTGTTTATAACTTTTTCCAAGTTTTTTTAAAGAATATATTCATTTTTATGTAATATCGATTTGGTCTTAATTTTTAATGCGTCATAATTTTTTATTATAGCCCAGTGTTTGGTATTTTTTGATCCTATTTATTTTGCTTGTAATTATTTATCAGACTTGCTTGTTAATAGATTTTTCCGTTACAATGCCAATATGCTTATGAGTAAAAAATGTGTTCCTAACGTCTTTACTGACGCAATTATAATTTTTTACCTGAATGTGACGTCGGCGTCGAATGAGAACTTCTATGGAGATTGAAGTAATGCAATTGTTCCTTTAGCAGTTGTAGTCACTACTCCATTGGCAAGGCTCGGGAATCTTGCTAATACTTTTGAAGTATATCATATACACTACAGTTCTTCATTTATAAAACATAAATAATTAAAGGAATTTTTATCATGACCTTTTATCGAACTTTTCTGGCGGACACATTACAATGAAGCGGTTGTTTTCAATTAGTCAATGAAATTAATGAAGAAGAAATCACCAGCGAAGAAGGAATAATAAAAGTTTATATTAATTTTCCTCCTCCTTATTGAATAATCCAATCATAAATCGTAGGCTATGGAATTTCAATAATAGGAAGTGATCCAATGCTTGAGTCACGCCTATGATGACCCAAGTTTGACTGCCGACCGTGAGACCGTTCTTAGCAGAAAGAAGTTTTGTAGCCTTTACTAACAGATTTTTGGTTCTTGTTTAGAATTCTTAATTGGATAAAGGAATGGGAATCCAAAGGATAGGATAAACGCCCTTTGGGTCTCTGTTCGGCTGTGGACATATGGATGTTCCGTTATGTTGAAATTCCTATCGTTTTTTAGCACTATCTTATCGAGGAAAAACGGGAACTGAATCTCCCAAATGTTAAGGTCATTTGTTACGACGGCTGGGCGAATAAAAGAGGACAGCATATGAACGACTTTAAAAGTGTCGACCGGCCGAAGTTTATGGAAATTGGCGATAGGTGTCAGGACGACCGGTATTGGCGGGAAATGGAGGGGGTGCCATGAAAGGACATAAAAATTGTGAGGCGAATTTGGGTGTGCTAGACTGCTGGGTAGGAACCGGGGGATGACGAAGCGGGGACTCGATTGGGACACGGAAAAAACTACATTAACTCGCTTGCGATATCCTCATAACTTGGGATTTTCGACGCTGCGCTACGTGTTAAGGTTCTGGACGAAATAAATAAGGAGAGAAACCGCTAGCGAGATATATTAAGTGATGCAAAACTTGTTTAATGATGGCCAAAATATACCATTCCCTATCGGGGTACCCTTAATGTTCCCACCGAGAGAAAATCATGACACCACAGTTGTGATTTGTATGCAGAGCATTAAAATTTATTAATTATCTGTTGGTACGGTACAAGGTACGTTTTTCCTTTTAGCTTGTGGATGAAAATGTTTCGTGATGTTTTTTCTTTCGAATTTGAGGAAGAAAATGCTATGATAGAAGCTATTAAACATGTACGATAGATATGTTTGAAACGGTAATTACTTGTTAACGTGAGAGCCCTTACCAGAGGCCGTTAACGTCTGTACCTCTTCTGTGCTCCTATAGTCTTAATTGTGTCGTATCATTATCGTATAAATTTGTGCAATCTAGTGGATTCGATTGCAAAAGATAAAATATCCCTTGCACCGAGTTAGTAACGAGGAGGTCCTAAGAAGGGTGGGAGAGAGGAGAAGCCTCATGAAAACCTTAATAAGAAGACGGAACAACCTTATAGGCCACATCTTGAGACATGATGGTCTGATGAAGACAATCGTCGAAGGACAAGTGGAAGGCAAGAATGGAAAAGGAACACCCCGAACAAAATATATGGAACAAGTAAAGAGATATGTGAAAGAGAAGAAATACGTAGGTGTGAAAAGATTGACTGATAGGAGAACTGAGTGGAGAGCGGCGTCAAACCAATCCTAGGATTGTTGACCAGTGATGATGATGATGATGACCCTTGAATTGAATTTTAAAAAACTGAATTCATCTGCACAGGAAATTCATTGATTAATTGATTAAATTAATTGATTTTAAGTTTGGAAAGCCGAATTTTTTATCAATAATTGTATTGCTGTATTGATCACCCTACTTTTAAACTAACCGTTTCATCGATGTTTTAAGTTTGAAGGTATAAAGAAAAAATCATGAAATACTTCTACCAAGTGTGAAGTCTACCAAGCACGGGAAGTATACCAATAACGAGATTTCATTTCGAAATGACAATTTCAATGTCTGCGTATGTCTTTGAGGAAATATTCCTTTTATATGGTTCAATTGGACTCTAAAATAATTTATGTAGGGATTTGAAATTTTTCACCTGAGTTAAAAGAAGTCAGATTGGAAATTTACTGTTTACTAGCTTGGCATTGCCAATAAAAAGTTTCGAGGAAGGACGGCCATTATATATTCAAATTTTTGTCGCTGGAATATAGGAAAAGTGATTTTCGATATCAGTATTTTGCTTTTGTGAATAAAAGAAAAACATTTCTATTGTGAAACATTATTAACGTCTTAATAATCTTGCTGGCGTCACTGATAGCAACAGGGAATCTATGGGTACTAATATTTGACAGCAATCTTATCGACTAATGTATTTTTAACCTCTGAAAATTATGTGTCGATAGAATGATTTTACGTACTACTTCATCGGCTAAATCATAGTTCGAGTGGAAGGAAATTCAGTTTATCTTTTTTCTTCATTTTGTTCAATATCAGAATATCTCTTGGACTGTAGAAATAATGGTTAGCATCAAATAATTCTGGTTCATTTTCTCCATCGTAGGTTAGCAAAATTAATTGTTTCGATAAAAAAATGCTTGAAGATGTGGTCATTGCCTTTTCGATGTCGAGGCCTTAGAACTTGAGGAAGGGAGCGTAAAAATGGTAGCATCATCCCGGGCCTCGATTACCTTTTATGGCGAATGCACATGCCCAAGGCCGCACGCGTGTGGGATTGAAAATCTGCTTCCCCAATCCGCCCACTATGCTTTTATTTCGAGGGTGGTGACCAGCGGGGAAGGTTAACGACCTGGCCAGGTGTGGGAGGAGGGTGTCACCAATTGGGATGGCCGACACTCCGTCGCTTTTTGGGGACTTGGAAAATGGTACCTCGCAGAATGGTAAATGGACTCTATCTATAAGGGCGGGGTCGAGACTTGTTTGCTGAGGTGAATCTCTGCGATTTCATTTTTTGGTGAATAAAATTTGCGAATAGAATTTGCGAATTTGTTTTTACGAAATGGTTTCAGGTTTGACTTGGTGGAAATGTGATTTAACCATTGTATTGTTGTTAAATTACGATTTATAGTTAATATTTTATCATGATGATGTTATGGATTAAATCTATCGATATTAAACAAATTACTAGGAAGAATATTATAATAAGAGAATGTTAAAACGAATTCCATCATTATTATTTCTGTACTTGTCAACGTATTTTATGCTTACTTCTTATTTTTTGGTTACAATTTACTCTCGCAGTATTTTTCGCCATGCATAGATTAAAAAAAAAAGGAATTTTATATTTGATGAAACGATTATGATATCACGATATCACAATGAAGCAATTACCACGATATTTTGGTGATCCCAACATACCACCTTTACAATGAGAATGCAGTTCCTAAACAATGCCCCACCCAGCAAAGTGTAGACTGCGCTCTGTATTACGAGAAAATCTTGGCGCAATTTTGTGAATTTTGTACAACAATATCTAAGTTAGCGTAATTATAGGTATTGTTCCCGCTGAAATTGGTACAAACTCTGAAAGAGATTTAGCGTTCTAGTTATTGTAATATTATTTTATGGTTTATTGTATTATGATATTTAACCCTCAGCTTCACCCCAAATTACCCATATTGGATATGTCCCAAAATTACCCACGTTGTATACGTCGTAGTTTGTTTTTCCTTCAATGTGGCCTGAGGAAGAATGTTGGCTTAACGACCTGGCCAGTGGCCAGCCTCGCCGGCCTCTAAAAAATTTCCGCCACTCTACCGAGAAAGGACAAGTCTTAACGTCAGCCTGGTCATCACTTTATCCTCCGTGTTTTCCTGTCACTACAGCCTCACGGAGGATGGGGAGAAATTACTTATGTCGTTCTCCTTGGCGAAAATCAATAAGAATGATCTCTTGAGTTGAACTTCTTGAAGTCTCTTGAGTAGAGACAATAGTTGAAGAAAAGGGTAGCGGAGGAGACAAAAATTGGAGGTGATTCGATATGGTAAAAATTTACCAATCGCTTGAGGGATGGCATTTTTTTGGAGCATTATGCTTTTTTTTACATGTATTTTCCTAACTTGCGTCGTCAGTTTGTCTTTTTCGTCGATGGAATCTTTTAACTGATTTTTAACCCACTTCCCGTTGTCGGATCTGGTTGAAAATTTCAGAATACATCATAGTCAGATGATAATGCCTTCTTACACTATTCCTAGGACTTAAGAAGCAGTATAAGCAACATTTTTTGACAATTAAACTTTGAAGCGAACGCTCAGCTTCAGGTTAAACATTACAGAGTAGCAGTGATTTCATTCTTCGACCCTTGGGCAGATCGCACGACCACCCGCGCCTTAGTCTAAGAAACGCACCCGCAGGATTTGAATCTAAGACCTCGGAATACTGACGGGCCCACGGAGGTCGGCAGAGGGCAAGGCATTTCATATTATCGACACAGTTAATTCAATTGTAAATAATAAAATCTTTTGTGAGCATATTATTGGTCTATGGCCAATTAGTTTAGCACGAGGAAAAAATTAGAATCTCTTTGCTTGGGTTATGACTCGGCCAGGCAACTAAAATCATCCCCTGTACAACTCTGTGTTTGTCTGTAAGTTCTGTCCGTAGAAGGGAATAAGAAATTGCAACTGGCGTCGTTCGGTGTTGCAACCATAAAAAACTGTCTTGAGTAAAGTAGTGTAAACAATGTTTAAAAGAAAAAGGCTTTAAATAGAAATTTGATGCAAGAAGGTCATTACAGACTGATTTAGAAATATCATAAAAGTTATATCATTCAATACAATAAAATATATTACCGATTATTTTCGAAACAATATTTTAAGAACAATTGCTCATCCAATTTTCAGCGAGCGAAAATTAATGTTGAACCCGCCATGCCATAGGAACGTGTCGCACGAAAAAAAATCGGGCAAGAATAAATTGAATTCTTCAATAGCTCATTACGATATAAAATTTTTGCCAAATAATCTTGCCTTCGGAACCACGATGTTTTTTACCAATAGAGAGCAATAATGTTACTCTAATTACTAAGTAACCAATAAGTATCCAGCTAATGAATGCACGCGATAAACTATCTTCGATTTATTTGCACTATTACGAATGTGATACAAAATAATGAGTAATTTAAATAATACGGCGTTTGTTGCTACACACACTCCCCGAAATATTTCTTCTATTTTGATGTATTTGAAAATTTTACGAAAAAATTTCTGGCTCTATAAAAATATTAAATTAGAATTTTAAGAGGCACTTATGGGGTTAAGTGGGGTCACCAATCCAATCTTCCGTGTTTTCCCTGAGCTTATAGTGTCTGCGGAAAAGAAGGAATCTCAACTGTCGTCTGGTTGCAATAAACAAGGCACTCTGGAGTAGGGTGAGAAAAAATATAGCATTTAGACGTGGAGGTTGAATCTCATGCCGCTTAAGAGAGAGCATAATTTTTCCTTAATAATTTACATAAAGGGATGATCCACCTTGCCGTGGACGCGGGAGAATGTAAAAAGTCATCGACGAGATTCTTCAGGGACCGTTGACCTTCATGTAGTACCCTTCGCACATGTCTTATACATTCGTATTGAATGTGAATGTTTGCATTGCGACTCGGAATTGGCCTCTGGTCACTGCGACTAAGCAGCATCATAGAATGACCAAGTTGGTGGATTTATGATGTCGGGAAAATTCTACCGTGCGCAAGGCGATGTGAGAGTATTCCAAAGAAGAAAGTTTGCCGGTGAAGGCGTTCTTTTGGGCCGTCAATCTAAATAATAACACGGCGTCATGGTGGGGTGAATTTTTTTCTTAACGATCGAGGTGGTTCATTTGGTTATTTGATGCATTCGTGCTAGCAGTGGTAATGTAATACCTTACGTAACTCCGTTTTGGCTTTGAGCTCAGTTCCTTGAACTCGAAGATAAATGTCAATCCGATATAATTTGAGAGATGCTTCAAAAGATTTTATCGCTCGAATTAAGTGCGGTGTGCGAATCAGTTGACTTAACGGGTAAGAAAATTTGAAAGTGCTTAAAAGGTATCAATTTACTCGGATCACTAGCAGGAAGTTTAAAAAAATAGCGAAAATTTAATTGTCAACGTGAGTCAGGGGTTTAAGAAATTTTGGAGCTTAGGGAAGTTGATATCACTTGATTATAATCACGCACAGAAAAGAAATTGCTCTTTTTGTCACGGACGATTAAATATCTGTGTAATTAGATGACAGAATTATATTAAACTTTGCTAAAACCCTTGTTTTTATAAAGATTTCATATGATTACGTTTCTAATATGTTCTATTCATAATGCGTACGTGTATCACTTCAAAGAGGCATAATTTCCCTCTTAGGTAGGCGATTTTCGATAGATTTGTAAATCTTTGGTGAAAATTACCTGTAGAAATCATGGAAATAATTTAGAAAAATGCTATTTTCAAAGTACTTTCACTACATTATGATTTGATGTCTCTTCTCAGTCTGGTCAATAATTTTCAATGCTGAAGTTCATGAAAGTCAAGAAAAAATTCCTTGTTTTTTGTTGAAACTAGGTTTTATTTATAGTAGCGTTCATTTATACTCTTCCACAAAGATTCAACTGGTAGTGTTAACGCACGTATGAAATGAGTCTTTTAGACGAATCATAATATTATTATGCTGGAAGAATTTTTTTAACAAAAGAACCTCAATAAAACCACTGCCTGGCGTAATATTTTCACGTAGGTATTCCCTTTTGAATCTCTCACTGAAGAGCCCATTTTTTTTGCCGTGCAACAACTTTAAATTCTGCACAAGACCTTAAATTTTATTTACGAGGGACTATATCTTCCTGCTTCTCGCACATTGGTACGGTTCTTTTACGCGCTCATTGATTTATGGGAGGGTAGCCCTTTGTACTGAATGTACGGCCTTTTCTTTTACTCAGCTTTAGCCTCCATTTCTCTGGCTCCCTTACGCTACTGTTCATCTTTCTTTAGGGTCCCTACCTTTTCTGTATACATTGTGCAGTAATCATCTAGCTATCATCCTTTATTTCTTATTCATTTTTCAATGTTAAAATATCTTTTCTCGTCAATTTTTCACTCAACCCAGGGTAACGTCCTCTGGATAGTCTTGTGTATGATGAATAGCTCATCGAGTCGCCTTAGCGTTGGGATCATGATACGCAGTTTCTCGTTTTTTGGTGTGTGAGGAAAAATCTGCATGAATACATGCCCATTTCCCCTTACGGCTGGCAGTTTCAAAAGTGTTTAGTTATTGGTGTTAGGCCTAGGAAACCGGTTCCGTTTTCATGATATTCCCATAATATCCTACCCTTGCGCATCTAATTGACTTAATTTGCATTCGTGTACTTCTTCGTGCACGCTGTCACGCAGTTAAGACTCTTAGCATCCCTTCTGTTTTAAAGCGCTTTGTACTTCATTCCAGCACTTTTTCAGTCAACCACTTCCTCTCACGGCGCGAGCTCAGCCATCATAAATCAGTTTTAATATTCATACATGTAATGCGCTGTTTAAACGTGGAAAACGGAGGAAGCGCGCGTACTCTTCACTTGTTCCTCACTAAATCATCCATAATAAATTATTCCATGACCCATCAGCTCCTCACAGTATCTTTTCTACTTTTGCCATAAGCTTTTTTCGAGGGTCCTGTACACCCACGAATTTCGCAGAATTTCGCGCTCATCTTAATTCATACAGTTTTTATACAATCCACAGTCTGTGAGTTGGTATTCACCACCGTATTTCTGAGTGGGATGGAGAACACTTTTGTCAGCTGCGACCTTCGCTTTCTTATATAGCCCCTTAATGACCTTGGATGCTCATGCTACATGCAACATTCCTCATTCCTCCTTACATTCAATGGGCTCCTACCAATATTATCGCCCATCATTTCGTTATTTGCAATGGATATTATTTTTTATGAAACCTATGTTTTCATTTCTCGGTCACTTCCACTTTTTATGCACATTCCTGTTTTTTATTGACTCTTTAATTTAATTCCTCGTTTTAATATTATTCGTAATACTCATTTATCAGAAGTTATATTGGGAGCACCTAGGCTTCTCTACGGAAGTGAGGCATGGACATTGACAGCAGCAGAGAATTCGAGAGAGGCCTTCGAAATGTGGGGCCGCAAAATACTGATGAGGATCAAATGGTTCAACCGAGTTAGTAATGAGGAAGTCATAAGAGGAGTAGGAGAGAAGAGAAGCCTTATGAAAACCTAGTAAACTCGATTTTTAACTGTTTACCTTATATTTTTCTCTTGTCTATAGTTATTTTAGGGGAATTTCATTTGTTAATATCGTCAAATTCCTTGATATCACAATTTTCTTTAGCATTTACACTAAGTTTCTACCATTATTACCTTGATATGAGCGCTCATATATGTTAACTTTTTATTGGAAAAAGATATCCAATAAGCTTTCAGATGCTCGAGATGGCTCGGTGTAGTTCATTTGATACGCGCAGCTAGGCAGGACGAGATTCTTTCCACGAGAAAATATTCGCGGTCAAATGACTGACCTTGTGACTTGTCAACCGTCAGTGCAAAATCAACTATAACGGGAAATCGTTGGAACACATTTTCTATTGTGAGATCATATTATATGATTAGAATAAGGTTAGTGTGGAACAAATGAACTGGAGAAAGGTATTCTAAGTCACCTAAGCTGTCTGTCTAGATTGAAAGTCTTTGGTTTAGGTTAGGCGATTAGAAATCATAAATATATAGGATTTAATCATGAGAACCATGGGTCGGTGACACGCGGCATAAGATACAATTTCTTGTGCCTGCATTATTAATATTTATTTATAATTTTGTAATACCCATTGTGAGATAACGTGTTTTTATCTTTACTTTTACGTTTTTGAATTTCAGTCGTTATCATAATAGTTAGTGTAGCTTCCTATCTACAGTACGCACCTACACGGACTGTAATTTTATAAGAATTTACGAGAAACTACAAGCATTCGAATCCCACGGTGCTTATCTGCGTTGAAAATTCTTCTATTATTCTAATTTATGTTTTGAAGTCTAATTGTGTATATACTGGAAGTTTTTGTATTTCTTCAATATTCATTATAATTTCTCATTGTTCTATAATTGGAAAACCAAGATATTTTTTTATTTCTGAAAGTCTGTAGGACCTTGAGGGTCCACGACAACAAACTTTTCTCGTTATTGTAATTATTATTATTATGTTATACATGATTTAAGGGCAAACGGAGAAGGCGCGGTGAATTTACTTGGTTTTGTAAGCAGGGATACTCCCGACTGGGATCAAACTCGGCGGGAGAAGAAGGGCTTTCCCACGGTCAAGGTATCGCCTGGAACCCCTCCCTCCTCCGGACCCAAAAGCTCTCTTCCACGTTCACCCACCCACCAATCCTCCTCCTCCCTCCTCTCTCTTCCTTCGCGTCTTCAGCCCCGACTCGTTTTGCACCCCCCTCCTTCGTCCTCTGTCACTCACTCATTTTAAGCACCACGATCGAGGCCTGAATGCCTCGGATCTCATTTTCATTTTGCCCGCGCAAGCGCTCTTGCACCCTCCCCCACGATACGAATCTCGTGACGTGCATTTCCGTTCAGATACACAATATCGGATGGTGGAGCCGTGAGCGCGTAAAAGAATAGCTCTCAGTCCTGTAACTTAAGGTTAAGAGGATGCATCCCTATTTTATGTGTGACGCAAAAAGACCGATTTATGTCAAAAGTTAGCTATACATTGTGGAGAGAAATTGCGTCACGAAATTTAAACCCTGGATGGCTCATACTTGTGGGAACTAAAATTACGTATGATATTTAGATCGAAAATGCACCATTTTTAAACTCAAGAAACTTTGAGCCAAGAGCTCTGATTGGCCGTGAGTTTGCCCTGTTGTCGGATGCTTTGGACAACTCATGACTTCGAATGCTTTGCATGCCGGAGATCACGATGCATCCAAGGCATCCAGCAACAAGGCAAACTCGCGGCCAATCGGAGCGCTTGGTTCAAAGTTTCTTTAGTTTAAAAATGGTGCGTAATAGGGTGCTAAATAACATTGGTAATTTTGGTTCCTACATTTGAGGGAGGCGGGATGAAGGATGTGGATTGGAGGGATTCTGAGTGAAGCGAGCATCATCAGTACCATGGACGGGATTATGGAAATGAAGATGAAAAGACTTTCTATTATAAATTGTTTATGTAAGTTTATTAAATATGTGTGAGAACAAATGTAAATAAATATGATCAAAAGAGGCAAAAACCAAAAGGTAAACCCTTCATATATCTGAGGAATGAATACACACGCTCTGAATACTCCCTGGAGTAGACGGAACGTGTTTTGTTTCATCTGCTATGCAGGGTGAAAATTTCGCGACACAATTTTTCTCCACTTTGCATATACTAAGGATGAAATCGCTATGAAAAAATCAACTGGCTAAGCCGGTATTCGGACCTGGGTATTTCGATTGCCGGTCAGGTGTGCTACCAGTTACACTAGTAATACATGCTTACTATAAGCTTCGTTAGGATAGATCGTATCCCGGTGCAACACAACTAGTTTTTATTCGTTTCTGGCGTCTATCAGACACCAAAAGTGAAAAAAAAAATTTTAACCTGATGCGGTGAAAAAATATAGAAACGCGACAGTGACAATTTCAGAAGCACAAAATGATAAGATACACTGAATTATACTTATATAGCTATAAAATATGAAGAAGACAAGAGGAGAAAACAGCTTGACGTAAAATACACACCGCACCGCTAATCGAGGGTTGAAGTTTGCAATTCCATCACGTTTTACTTTTCGACGCTGTATTGTTTCAACGTGGTTCCATTAAATTGGGACATTATGCACATATCTCTGGTATTCCATAATTATTCTAGAACTATTCTCCAGAACAAAATTTAAGTTTCCGCGCGCCCTTGCCATTGAAAATCGTTGACTTGAATCGATTGACGGGGAATATTGTTCGACTCCCAAGCGCTTGGAGCCAATATTTCCTCCGCATTCAAATGGCCGAATCTATTTCCTGGAAAATTTTGGCGGGACGTTGCGCACTTTTGTGTACAGTTAGCTAGTCGCCGTGGCGTGCCAGCACGAGCCAGTGGGGTCATCCACCGTCCTGGGACTTGCACGGACCTCCTTTGTGGCAGGCGTGACCTCAGGATCAAAATCGCGCCGGGGGAAATGTCGGACACCCGCGAAAAGGTTTGAGCGCTATCGCACGGTAAACAAGTGAGCGCTTCCCCGCGTCGAAGACCGCTTTCCTGGATTAATCGCGCCATTCGTGATGCTGACGGCTGCCAACTTTTGCCAGCACAAACATATGTACTCACTCGCGATTTCCTCAAGGTCGGTGTAATGGATGCCAAAATGTCAGACAGGGAGGGACAAATATGTGAGAGAGGGAAATGGGCTGCCACGACTCGAAAAAAGTGTGTAGTGGTGAGGTAGGCTAACAACGCGAACGTTAAGAAATATCTTAATAATAACCTATTTTTCTGCTGTTTTCTGTTCTATTGCCTGCTTGCATGCATAGCTAAGAAAGATGGACTTTTTTTGCTCTCCGAAAACTTATTTTTCCCATTGATATTGTTACATAGACTTAGCAAGCACTACGGGTGAAAATGTTTGATTTGATCGTGATATCAACCCTGATCTTCCAATCTCTGATAAGTAAATTTACCATTTGCACTAACAAGCCTTCCAATTGATATCAAATATCACCAAGGGAGATAATGTTTCTCGGAACTTTCATTGGAATTTTTTTCCTGATAGATTTCGTGAAGGTTTCGTTAAATTCGTCCGTAACTTCTTGCGAATGAAAGCTTCTATTTTCAGGGCGACGGACGCATTGAATATATGTCGTATATTCAAAACGTGCGTTCCGGCCGAAATTTAGCAGTGTACCTGAGGAATTCCCGTCAAATTTAGGGCGTTTTTGAAAGCGCCAATAATCTAGTTAACTTAATTTTAAGTTCACTTGATGACGAAGAAAAACGATCTCATGTGACAATTAACGAAGTACCTCCAACGAAGGAGACATGTAATGGTCATCGCCGAGTTTATGACTTCAGCACTATAGGTACTGTTAGATATTCGATGCTCAATTTACTAATTCGGCGATTACCGTCAGATGTCTCATCTGTAGGAGGTAGTTATTCAATTGTTATAATATGAGGCCGTTGTTTTTTTGTCATCAAGTGCACGCGACATCAGACTAACTTGCGTATTATCACTTTCGAAAAATTCCTCAATTAGGCAATAAAATTAATTCCGACTACGGGGCTTTATTTCTTATTTTCTTCATTTTCCAGCATTGCTTCATTGCAATCGAGGCCAGTTTGTGAGCTAGTGTCGACAGCCCACTCCGATTAGCTTGCTTAAACCACTGCTCCAAGAGGAATCCTCAGGAATTTCTAATTAGAAATAAATATTGTTCATAAATATTTTTATCATTGTCGATGTAATCTGTTGATATATATTTCATTTATTCTGGGATATTCTAGATGGGGGAAGATGGATTGAGAGCTGAAATATGAAGAAAATAATCGAAAAAATTGAAAAAGGAAACATTCATCATTTTTTAAACCAGTTACGGAAACTGATCACCCCAAATCTACCTCCTTGCCATAAATATTCAATTTTTATAACCCGTTACAACGCAAAAACCTGATTAGAAATATAAATGCTAAAATAATCCTTTTCATCCCTCAAAATTATCTCTAAGATATAAAAATAAGAGGGAGCTTTACCCTGAAAATGGTGGGTGATGGAGGAAACGGATGTCATTTTTGGATTATGGAGGTCATTTAACATTAGATTCAACAGGAATGGCATCAGGGCTCGAAAAAAATATTTTTTGCCGTCCAGTGTAATTAGTATGCGCGGTCGTGGAGATAACTGGAATCAGTCGCACGGAATATCGGGATAAGCGACCGTGGCGTCCCCAGAAACGGCTCCAATACTCTCCCCATCTTCTGGCCGGTTATCGCGGCGGCACATCCTCACCACACGACCTCAGATGCAATGTGGTGGACGCCGGTGAGCCGCTAAGCAGCGCCTTTGATGTTAAGCCGGTGAGAGCGAAAGCGAAAATTGTGTGGAATGAACGGGCAGCACAATTTCACGCCGACAAGACTAGAGACGCCGTTGTCGGCACATTTTATCCTCCTCCATGTGTGAAGAAATTCCTTTTCTCTCTCTAGATACCACCCTGAATCCACGTCACAATGGAGGTTTACAACGCATCCATGTTTTCGAGCGTCCGAAGTCTGTTTGCAGCGAGTGAGAACCGCTTCATACTCGTTCGACCTTCGCCTCCACTTCGTGACGACGAATGAATGGGTAAGTTCTCACGGCCGTTTGTTAATTTAAATTTTACGTTGTGATAAGTATGCAGTTCATTCATTCGCTGTAATACAATCATGAGATTGGTATCAAGGGTATTACATAAAGGAGGCGATAGTTCGTCCCGTTGAAGGTTGATTTTTGTTCCATTCTGGAAACATTTAATCGGCTCTGCGGCGATGAGGTGACAATGATCCATTCCTTCTTAATATTTATTATGAACCTTATGAACCACAAAGATGGCGTCTACTGGCATCAGGATCTCAAAATTTTCTTCGAAAAACATTCAAAAGGTCAAATTCGTCCAATTTTGTGACGTCATGTTCAGGCATTTCTAGATTTTCTTCAAAACCAGAAGAATATAATGAATACGGCTCTATAATATTAAGAAAATATTGTTGTAATTGATAACCTATTCTTTATCATGATAAAAATGTTCTATCCGAACCGGCCCCGTATTTTAAAGTCGGAAATGACCTTATTGTCTTTCAATGTCGGTACATTTCAGTGAGTGACCATTTTTCACTAACTTCCTTGAAGTTGACATATTTTCTTATACCCGATATTATTATATTCATTAATAAATATTTGAGCATTGATTACTTGCTTGCCTCGGTTTAGAAGCTAAGATTTTTACAAGCTTGTTTTTTTTTAGCCAAAACTTTTGCATAAAGCACATTGCATACTCTTCGGTAATACATGTTATACCTTTTATGAAATGAATGGAACGATTCGCCTTCTCTTATGAAGAAGTTAAAACTGTGTGTGTACCTTATGAAATAATCAAATGTTTGGGGAATTATGAATAGAAGAGTAATTTTTCAAGACAAGACAAATATAAGTTCAAGAACTGACGTCTGTTTACTCATGGAATGTCACGCCTGTATTACCGCTAATGTAACTTTTGTGACACCAATACTAACCAACCTGAATGATAATGGTTTCAAGACTCTTCCATTCACACATGCTGGGATATATTTACCTTGGCACGTCACTAGAACACTACTCTCGTGCCAGATGTGGTAGCAGGCTTGATTAGAATTCATTAGGTCACATAGAGTCTTTCCTATCTTCTCGAGGTTTTTAGGGCAGCCTAAAGTTATTGAAATATTTCCACCTTTTGATTTTTGCCGTCCTATCTATTCGCATTCATCGAGGTCATCGCTGTGTGTTGTATTTCGACACTACAGTGGTGAGTCAGGATGCACGAGAGCGTATCTGCTTTTGCAGTCGTTGTTCTACTCAATGGCTACCGGCCGGAGACGGTTGCATGCGTACGATTAGACTTTAAAATGTTCATGTGATGTCATTCTCGCAATATTATTTTATTTTTTTTCGGCTAGAACGAAAAAGTGGTAAAAAAATATGTTATTTAAACTTATGAGTGAGATCTTGTTGCGGCTGTCGTTCAGTCAACGCGTATTTCAATTAAAATTAAATTTATTTGGTTTAACGGTCTTTGATCTTTAGTGAGAATTGACTTTTGGGTAGGTACCTTTAAATTGCCTCTAGAAGGCCCTTTATTCACCTTAGAAAGATTTAATTTCGCATGATCAATAGTGCAAACTGAAATCGAATGAGATAACTCTGGAGAATAAGGAAATATGTTTTCTATTTGAATGCACTCGTTTGCCATACATTTAAAATAAACTATTTATGAAGAAAATATTGGATTCTCAGGCACCTAATCTGATGCTGAACATTATTAATCGATTTAAATTACCGTAAGAAGATTACCGTAAGCGGTTTACTTTATAGGAAATGCATTGGTTTTTTCCCAGAAGTTATTCATAATAAGGCAAATATAATTAACCAAATTGTATCCTCATTGAAGTTATTTCATTGCAGCGAAATTGAATATTGAAATAACTGCTTATTTTCCCCAAATTTCAATGGTTTTAATTACTCAACTCTTTATCTCATGTTCTCTCTGACATCACATTACTGCTGCCTCGCCCTTAAATTATACACAGCTTACTTTCTCCTTAACTTAAGGTTTTTATTTTTATACGATTAATTCAATATTGAGAAAAAAATTAGGGTGTGACCATATGCGAAATAAAAAGCGTCTTCAATTAGTCATGGCATTCATCTGCGGAATTATATGTGAAACTTCAGTGTGAGCGTTTAGCGATTTTATCTTCCCCTAATCTACCCACGCATAGGTCGAGGCGTCTAGCCCCAGGTAAAATGAATTTGGTCAAAATAGTCGGCGCGGTGAGTCACAAATGAACGTGATATTTCAGGAGTTGATCTGACCTTTATCTCTCCCATGCGTGAGCCATCTGTTTACATCATTAATAAACATGGGAGTTGGGATTTTGGTAATTTCTAACTCAAGCATAATGGAGCTGTTTCTCATATGATTGTCGTATGATATCTCGTTTATAATGTTCGCTAATGCGACAAAGAGATTCTATAATTATATTACATTATTTACTAATGTAGTGCTATCAGGCCACCCGGCGTTGCTCGTAAGGATAGTACCATAGAGTAATTATATACTTACTCAATGATAGTACTCAGAGAAGCCGGAAACTTTGAACTTGGATTTCATGATCATATGGGATTTTAATGTTTCCTCTTTGATCGTGTCAAGAGGTGTGCCTTCCCGACGGCAGGATGTCCAACAGCAGAAGTTGTATTACATGGCGTAACAAACTGTGATGAGATTACGACGCAAAAGACGCGTTGGACGCAACCGAAAGTAGCAATACGTGGTTTAAGAGTATGAGATGCATTTATGTACTAACTTTGGTTTCAATCCGTGTAGCCGTATTGAAACGCATGGCGATCAGACAAACAGACATCCTCTCATATATATAGATCATATTGGAATTCCTAGGCATAAATGCCAATTTTTAAGCTAGGTCAGAATCGTTTTCACTCAGTACCCTTAGTATTTATTTTTATCCACCTACTAAAAAACAGCGCGTAACACTCTTCATATTGAGTATCACAACAATCAACAGTGGTACAACGACAGCACTCTTGCCTTGGATACATTGTATGAATTAAATACAGATTTTGGGTCAGAATACTTTTAGTAATTTTGATATTAATCGCTAATAGTTAATAGCTAGGTTGATTGGGAGTATGAATGCCCTCGATACGGAAAAATATCGTAGGTACCTCGTCTTACTAAAAAAAACTCTAGTCCCTTGACCCTTTGACGAAGAAAATAAATTATATTGGCGTCCTCATATCGGCCATTATCGTAACATAGGTCCCTCCGCTTTTTCACCACCACAGTATTCATGGGAAGTTAATTTTATTTTCGATTCTCACAGTCTTATACATGTTCTCGGTGTACTTCGTTTTCTTCTAAATTTCCAGAGGCATACATGGGTTTTCGCCGCTTGCTGAAAGTTCCCCAGCCGACCTGCTCCATTATAGATGGCGTTTTTCGTGAGATATGACGGCTCTCTTGGGGTCTCGATGCAGTGCGCATGTTACAGCGCCTGCCGCTAACGTTCGTATGGGCAGAACGTCGTCGTGCGGCCAGCGCCCAGCGTAATGTATGCGCTCCTCGGGGCTCGGAATGAAGATCTGCCGATATTGGTGATGCAGGTGACCGGGCGTTGAATGGGTAGGTGCTGCCCCAAGGTGAAGGTGCCCGTGAAAGTGGACGAAGGCTAGGCGTAGTAGGGGAGGGGGAGTCTGTAGAAGGAGGTGGGTTTGCGGAGGAGGAGGACTGAGAGATATCGAAAGTAATGCTCAAGTCATCCAAATTTTAAACCTATTTCTATATCAAATAAGTATCTATTAAAGAAATAAATTGATAAATCTGAGGCTTCCAATAAACAAAGTGAGGCATGGACAATGACAGCAGCGGAGAACACAAGGATAGAGGCCTTCGAAATGTGGTGTGGTGTGGGGGATGATGAGGATCTAATTAAACAACAGAGTTAGTAGAGTAAGAAAAGTAGGAGAGAAGAGAAGCCTCATGAAAACCTCAATAAGAAGACGGAACAACCTTATAGGCCACATCTTGAGACATGATGATCTGATGAAGGCAATCGTAGAGGGACAAGTAGATGGCAAGAACGGAATAGGAAGACCTAGAATTAAATATGTGGAGTAAAGAAGGATGTGAAACACAAGAAATACGTAGGCGTGAAAAGATTAGTTGATGGAAGATTTGAGTGGAGAGCTGCGTCAAACCAATCTTAGGATTGTTTACCAATGATGATGGTGATTATGATCCAATAAACACACCTATGCGGAATTACAATACTACCTCTTCATTTAAAAAGAATGGAGGGTAAAATCGACTATTGGATGGCAATTGGTCATCGAAATTATTATACTGTAAATTGGCCAAAATATGCTTCTTATCTACGAAAATGAAACTACGAAATACAATGAAGTGCATTTCATTATAATGCATTTTAATTTATGGTAAGTATAAATTGAGTGTTATTATGGAACATGCGCCCAATATTTTTCGTTGTATATGAAGCAATTTAGTTAAAGACTCTGTCATCCTCATGGAAAATTTATTTTATTCCCTTTAAGTTTTCGAGAAAAACTTTTTTTTTTTTAATATTTTTATATTGTAATATTATTTAGTTACCATGATATCATCGATAGTAGTAAACCTCGACGGTCATTCAGGTAACTCCTAACGTCGAACAAGCCTATGTGAGAGAAGGAATTTAGATGGAAAGATATAGAGATAGTAGGCATCTGGGGAAATTCCACTTCTCTTTTCAGTTTCTTCCTCCGCCCTAATCTTTTCCCTTCTCTTCCTCTTCTGCTATGTAAAGTAGGCCCTGGTTGTCATTGGCCGCGCGTTGGAATGCCTCATGAGCCCGTGTGTGAGAATAGCTTAACCCTGTGCCGTGATCGGAACACGAATTTATCCCTTAGTCTCCCGCATGCCTCGTGTTTTTGGCACCATTTCACGCGAGGCAGACGTGACGTGAGTGGAGTCCGATTGCTCAATCTTTATCTATTGATTTTGCCTTATAGAAAACTATCTTTTTTCTGGCCTAGAATGGTAGTAGTGAATGTCGTGATTATAATTTGCGTAAATCACAAAGATATCGTACTGTCCACCTAATTTTAATTTCACCAACTCTGATACACGCGTTCAATTCCAGACTTACAAGTACGTACAATCATTGTGTGTCATTTAATATGCTCATCTACGATATCTCTCCGGAAAAAAAAGTTGTCTTCATAATTTGCTTAGTTGTTCAGTTTTTTTCTGTGCATCTCAGAAAATTATACATGTTATTTGTGTCAGTGGTAATACTTGTGGGTTCGGATAGGTGAGGATAAAACTCGCTTCGAAATTGGCCAGATGTATGTGATTTATACAATCCGGGTACAAAAAAGGGGGGAATTTATGTTTTTTTCCCTGGACCACCTCGCAGGATTATTATTAGTTGGGTGTCCGATGGGTTCAACCGGAAAGTGCATCCAGTACTTTTCATTCTCCAGCTAAGCGCTCTGACGACTAGGTTTCTACCGGTGGTCGAAAGAATTGTTGATGATTTTATTTTGCATTATCTTCCGCGTACCTTGCACTTCAGCGTTTATTGTTACAAGATGTTCAGATCGAGTTATGAAAGCTTTATAATGTAACCCACAAGAAATTGTAACAGCAATCTGCTCATATTCAGCCAAGCTCTGTTCCCTTTTGTGGAATATTAGGAGTCTTCCTCGTTTTCCTTATAGCTCAACGTGTGGGCGAAACTTATTCCGATTCGTAACCAACGTGTCCTTGTCAGATTGATCTCCGATTCTACCGCTGTCGAAGCTTCCTCAGAAGAAAGGAGAATCATGGGCCCCGCCTAACATAATGCATGCAAGAATGTGTTTGAATCGAATCTGCGTCGCTTTAGACGCACGATTTTATACACATACAACATACCTGCGCATTTAAGTTATAGTTACGCTCCGTAAGTGGACTGCTGTTTGTTATGCAAATGAATCTTGCGAGCAAAGAATAACTTGACTGACTTAGTCGACATCGTTGCAAAAGAATTAGAAAATTTTCATTATGTGTTGGCTCCGCTCTGGGTTCATATTGAAGTAATATGAGGCGTGAAGTAAAGACGCAATTTCTGTCCATTATCTTCAATATCTGTTGAGTTTACTCCTGGTTGCGAGGAAATGCTGAGGCACGCGAGCATTCTATAAAAATTAATCTGTATAAATTTCTACTTAAGGCTTTCGACACGTCATCCTAAAAACAAATTCGACGCAGCTAACCCGAAAAACCATGGGAAAAACTGCATTTAAGCTGTTTACCTTTATTCTAATTACAGAGCTATAGCAAAAGTTGAATCAAGTTGGAAGTTCACTAAATTCCCTGATGTAAAATTCATGACGCGTGATGTAACTCTATAAATCATGTGGTAATTTGCGTCTAATTTCTTTTGTGTTTAGTTTTATTTCATGTCATATTTAGTTCTGAGAATAAATTTTATGTTTTAAGGAACATGGGTGGTATGAATTTCGTCACAGTTGCTGGAGTATCAGTAAAACTTCAAGTTACGATGCTAAAGTTTCTTTGAGTTTTCTCAATTTCCATTCTGCAATTTAATCTAACTTGATTTCACGTAGATTTTTTTGTAGAAAAAGGCTTAACAGAGTACAAATGTAGGAAAAATTAGCCGTTAAGGTCATTGTAAACAGAAAAAGTACTCCATGTCCAAATTTGAATATAAATTTATCAGTGAAACATTATTTCTTCAATGGATGGAAATTAATTGACCATGGAAATGGAACGAAGGATTGCCTCGTATCGCAGATTGATCCATGTATTGCCATTTCTTTGCTTTATACACAATTTACTGTCACGAAAACGAATGGAAAGACCTAGTGTTAATGTAGTGCGACAGAAATGTTTATCTAAATAAATAAATCGTGCCTCGCTACAATTCTTTCAACTGCAGAAACTCTATCAGCCTGCGAAATCTTAAGAGAACGGCAGCACTGCTGAACAGAACCGCGTTGCCCTGAATGGAATTTAATCGGAAACAGAAAAAGCGAGACGCGGGACAAGTACGAGTCGGAGTCAACGACATGGAAATTCTCTCTTCACCCCTTCCTCTTCGAGCGTCACCTTACGCTCAAAGAGCTTGGCGCACCTACTGTCTGAAGTACAAACCAGAAGTTTTTTCTGTCAGATCATTTTCTTGCGGCATAGTTTAAGTAAGGGGTTGGTAATTCTGGTGATTTTTTTGGCGTATGCGTTCATTAACAAGGTGGATAATCTAGATACGAGCGTTGGTCGTTATCATTGGGAAAAATTTATAAGTGAATGAACGAATTGATTAACCAACCTCACCCCCAAACCTCCCTTATAAACTTCCCATAGTAAATAAAAACCAGTTATCTTCATGTTTTTTCAATGCACCTGAAGATGAATTGACAGCCGAAACTGATCTTTCTATGTTAAAGAGACTGTGGAAGATTCAAACTCTCTTAATTGCTATTATGTAGTCCTTCAACCACATCATAGCTTCCATTTTCGATTTAATATCGATTATCCTATTAAAATAGTGAAATCAGGGTGGAATATACAAAAACTTGGAAATATTCTATGATGTTTACCAAAGACTCACTCAATTCTATCGTGAAAGATTGGAAAATTTAGAATTATAAATTAGAATCACATTATATTACCGAGTGTGTTGGGAAATTTTATGCTAATGTCAACCGTGCAATTTTCGATAATTTTTGGTCACTTTTAATTCAATCGTTCTACGTGATGTTAACTTTTCCACTTGGCTCCGGCTATAATTAATAGAAGATCAGTTTTCAACTCTACATAATTCATCGGTGGTCTCATTGGCACTAAAGAAGAGTCAAAAAATTTTGCCATAACTAACTAAGGAATTATTTAAATTACTCTTACATTTTTGAAAAAACTACATCCACTTGCATAATTTTCTTTCTATTCGCTTGATAAACGGGAAATACCGACTGGTAAATTTCCTTCCTTCATCCAAGAAAGCTGTTAGAAACGTATCTAGTAAACATATCGATATGCCTATGTAACGGTATCTTTTGATACGTTGCGGTTAGAGGAAATAATAATTCAATTCCTGCGGTATAAATAGCAGTACTTTTACCGCTTCCTTTTCAGCTACAAATTGTTAGGTAAGAGCTCCAAAATCAGGGAAGTTGTATTGCAGTGATTATTGATCAGACAGAATATTACTGAGGAGAACAGAGGTGTAATTAAATTTGTATTTTTCATACATTACTTTTGTCCTCTTTTAATTAAATTTATTGCATTATTCTAATAGTACCTCATAAAAAAGATTACATTTCGCTTCAAGTTCAAATTATTATCTCATAATGACCTGAGAATTAGCGTGAAAAGTTTCACATTTATCGTAATTTGGGAATTTCAATTCAAGTTACACTTATGAATGGATATATTATTATATTTTAAGAATAAACAATTAGTATTATTTCGCATATCACTGAATGATTATATTATCTGTAGATACCAGAAATTGAGATGTAGTAAATAAGTTAAAGAGCCTCTCATACCGTAAAGTATTTATTCTCGGACTAAAATAATTAAAATATACTGTAAAGCTGCTCAAGAAAACTTTAAATTGTATGTACGTACACTTCATACCTAATTTTCTACAAAATCCGAATTGACCTTCGAAGGTGAAGCAACCCAAGATATTTTTACGTAGTTGCTGGAGAGTTTGAAAAGTTTGAAGAATTAATGGAAAGTATACAACATGTTTTTCTAATTGAATTGTATTATTCTCTGAAATGCTAGCGACAGTTTTTGGCGTAAGAGAAATACGTCGAGATAATGCCAGGAGAAATTTTCTGCTGTGAAATTTTTATCACTTTAATGCTATCGGTGATCGCAAGTATTTTGTAGAGTAGTGTGAATCTAATCACTTATTATAAGCTTAATCCGGCTTGCGTGCTGAAATCGTTCTCAATTTCGTTTTTCTCATAACTTTCTCCTTGCATGCGCTCACCATATTACCGCTGTCCATTATCAAACACGACGGGCATCAACCTTAACCTTCATCTCAGCGAGCGGCTCAGAAAGGGAACGCGTTTCGTAACGATGAGAACGAATGCCAAGGAACTACGCGATGGCCTCATCAATGAGGCGAAGTAGGCTGGCGGAACGTCATAGTAGGAAGATGCGATGCGAGTAAATATGGATGATATGACGGATTTCATCGTTATTTTGTCCCCAATGCCGCATTTGCCAAATCGATGACCTTCCTCAGTAAAATATTTTCAGCTAAATTTAAAAATTGATTGACTATTTCGCCTTCCGAGATTTCGCTGCACGTACTATTCTACACAAGTTGTCAAAAAATACTGTTTTTGAGCATGATAAAATAATGAGCCTGTTGAATGCTTTAGATCCAGGTGTTATTAATTTATTCATACTACCTTTTGTATCAACTTCGACTCTCCGATAACGGTAGAAGGCGCATCCTTTCAAGTGAAAATTTCTAGATTTTACTTGTCAGCTATAATTACATAAGACCGGAAAAGGTGCAAGTGAAATTAACAGAAAGCAAAATTTACGTAAAAATTCATGCTCTTCACCTTAAAAATAATTTGTGTGTGCTACGTTTTTTCAAAGGGCTCCATTTGGTATTGAGTACTTACTTGAGTTATTATCAGCTTGCTGTTACGATAAATGGGTGTTTGGTGCCGAGGTAATGACCGAACGCACGTTCTTCATAAGTGCTCTCATGTAGGTGCGCGGTGATTCGAACGACTGTATTTCAGCTACCAGCTCATCACTAGGTTCTTCTTAAAACTTTTCATTCAGCAGTGGCATTATCCACAGTCAAAATAAGTTCTATTGTTCCCGAAACTGAATCGTAAGTTCTGTTTCGTGGCACAATGGATAATTGAAGCTTGAAGCCTACCCTCACGTTGATAATTGCACTTGCAAATCCATCCGTGTCCTTATATCACGAATTAAGATAATCTTTTAGGCTTCATATCATCTAACTGAAAACATTCTTAAACAAGGCTCATTTTTTTTACTGGTTCCTGTATATTATGGATTGCAATGCCTTTTGGGTACACTACTGAAATACATTTGCACCAGCCTTGGATTAGAAGTCGCTGCAAGAGACACGGTTGTGTGTAAAATTTTCTTTGAGGTAATCGTAAAGTTATAGGGAGGCTGGTTGAAAAGATTCCGTGACCCCTGGCAAGGATAAGAAAATATTTTAGGTGACTTTTAGAATCAGATGCAGTTTATCATTTTAACTCCTCGTAAAACTAATAGAGATGATAACGTTAATTAAACCACAGAGGCACAGGATTCCCATTCACCCTCGCGCCTTAAGCGAAAGTAAGAATCTAAAATAACTGCATGGATTCACAAAAGAAATACTTTTACTTGCCGTAAACTTTTCCTATTCATCCCGTCTCATTATTTTTTATTTTGGTTCCGCACTGTATCCACTGGTCGGAGAAAAACGATAAGACTAGATGCGTCTCATAGCAGATGCATGCAAGAAACCCTTTTTGCGCCACTAATAAATCGACCAAGGTAAAAATTAAGTTACTCTTAAAGCACATTCAGTTTGCACTAAAAATCATCACCACCCTTATTTACACGATTGTAACAGTAACATCCTCTACAACACTCGTATTAGGCAGCTCTCGTGGTGAAGTCCGCGACACATAAAAATGTACGAAGGAAGTTGCATGTAAAATAAGGAATCACTGATGGCTGTGAAGGGCAATTGTGTGGATAAAATATGCGCTTTAATTCACGATAATCTTGAAATACCATTGGAAATCACATAATCCTCACTTCACCATACGAGAGGATTTAGCAAATTCGACGGAGGTTTTTAAAGCAGTGGCTCTTGGGAAAGTAGTGCAGTGGTGTTTGTAGTCACATAATATTTCACAATGAGCTGGTATTCATAGTAACTATTGAGGAATGGTTGACGATTTACTAGATTTTTCTCGGATAGGTTATTCTACAACTTAACCCCCAAATACTTGGGTAATATACCTGTTCTGCGGTTAGACAATTCCACAATGTTAGAAGGCCTCGTAACTCTGATATCACGGTCTTCAACGGCTATAAATGTTCTTTTTCTGTTAAAAATGTGAGAACTCATTTTAATTTATTCTTGAAATAACTGAGTATTAAATCCGAATCGATGATGTTCTTCAGTCACCACGTAGAGAAATTGTTTTAGAAAATATTTAACGAAAAAAAATCGTCGAGAAGTTGAAGCTGTGAAGTTGAGTTAGCATTTAAACAGTGAGGATTATAATGGGCTATTTGCAAATAAAAATTTCATCTGGAAAATTTTCATATTTGCACTGCTTTACGGGCGTTAAGGCATTGGGATTAAGCAGGTACTTGGAGCAAAATTTTAGCACACTATCGAACACTGTAAAGAAAGTTATTTTTATGTGGAAATATTGAAACCTCAATTGGTAAAATCGTAAATAACGAACGCTTTCAGTCTGTGAGCCTAAAAATAAATTCACCAAATAGTGACTAACGCAATATCTATTTCTCTAACTGTTTCAACGCTAGGGTTACCTTGCGCTACGAGTTTTCTTTAGATCAGATGATTCGAAGGCTTCACCCGGTACTTACATTTATTCAGTCTATCGAGAAGGATTAAAACTTCCTCCAATAACTTCAGGCTACTATATAACTATTTGAAACCTTTCCGTTATGAAAAATAAAAGAATTAAACTTAGTCAAGTTCACTTGTATACAGGCACTATATAACTGAATCTATCAAATTTTCTTCCTTTGCCTATTTTCCAAACATACTCTAATTAAATTAGATAAAGAAGATGAAGATGATGTGGTGGCATTGAAACCTAGGTCGTAATAAATTTTATAATTGTGAAAAATTACGAGTATATTTTATTCAATACCGAAAAATTCCACTCCATCATATTTGAATCTTCGGATTCTATCAGGTAAAATACACTGGATTTATTTCTATCTCAGGATTTTTCTCTGTCATCTCTGATTTCACCATTTTAGGCATAGCTTCATTCCGCACAGTGTCGTCTGATCATTTTGATATTGTTAAATATCTGCGGGAATATTAAAGCACACTTTTAAGGAAACGTTTTAAAAAAATACTCACGTCCTCTCCTGTGGGTAACAACCCTCTTCGCTTGCGGGGTCCTGCTCTGGTCGTGAGGGAGGGCCGCAGCTAAGGTGACCAAGAACAAGAACGCGATGCACCACTTCATGTTGGCGGGAGAGCAGCTGAGGGTCTCGCGACTCCTTTCCCTTCTAACACGGGCGTTGCGTCTGCTTTTTTTCCCTTCCTCGGTCGCTTCCTCTCTGTTCGCACGACTCTTTCTCCGGAGACCGGAGAGACAACAGCAGCGCGAACCAAAGGGTTGGGTTGTCTGTGCGTACGTTGGTATTCGCAATGCGAGGAGGGGAAGCCGTTAGCAAAGCCAATGGTTTGCGGTCTTCGTCTTATATATCGCGAATATTCTGCCCCATCCCCCTTTACCCGTGCCAGACCCCCTCCAGGTTGACTGCAGAGACCCCACCTCTTTTCCACCACCCCCACGCGGTTCCCCTATCCCCTACCCCAACCCCCCCCCCCCCCCAGTTGCTTCTTCCCGGTCCTCTACTGCAGGACCCTACCCCGACCCAACCCATCTCTACCCTCACCCACACCCGTACATGTAGCCCCTCCTTTCCTCCTCTTCCCCTTCCCTCTACCAACCCACCGTGATTCTTCTCTTCGTCCGCTGGCCATCCTGATCCTACGATCGTTCTGAACGACTTAACTCGACGTAACTTGTCCAAAGGCGTGACCATACTTATTACGACGCACTCACATTTTAGGACAGGTGATTTTTTTTAAAAACTTGTCTGCTATCTTTTTTTAATGTAGCAATCGAAATTTGGTGATATCGAAGAATGATGAGCATGTAATGAAATGCTGTCTTCAAAAAACTCTAAAAAGAAGAACTTTGTTGGATATGAGGCATAATAGCCTGATGAAAACAATCGTTGGAGGATAGGCGAACGGAACGGAAAGAAGGGCCAGCGACTGTCCCAAAGGAAATATATCGCACAGGTTATTAAGGATGTAAAAGAGAATAAGTACGTTACTGTGAAAAGGCTAGCTGATTTGAGAATGGAGAGCTGCGTCAAACCAGAGACTAGTGATGATTATCAAGGCCCTCATTTATTTTAGAAATTTGGATAGTGGAAAACATAATGGATATTGGATTGCATAACATACTGGATTCGAAGCCAGTTTTCTTTTTTAAGTATTATGTTATGCAAATTAATAATAAAATTAATTTTATTTCAATAATATGTTTTCTCCGATTATGCCACCTTCGCATAAAATCGGTGTAAAATAACCGGATACATACGTATTAAATACTGGTGATATCTTTCTGGGTATTCAATAGGGATAGCGTTTAGCCTACTAGCGTCTCAATAGCTGGCTGGCCATCATCGTTTTCAGTGTATCTATCAAATTTTCAGGGTGCGATGACGGGAAAGGCGGCAGAGAGGAGTTATGCGGATATAGATGTTAAATTCCTTCAATGAAAAGCTTTGTTTTACTAAAAAGCTTTGTTTTACTATGCTGTCTTTAAAATTTAATCACTCAGTGGTTTCTTGTTTTGTATTTATATGGTCATCAGAAAGATTCAAGCTTCCTTTTGAGCCCTCCATGTATGACCTCCTCATTGTTGGATTAATATTTGAAAAAACACGAACTTAGAAGAAACTCATTTTAAGCATATGACAACCAAAATTCATGTGCTACGAACCAAGATCTGCGATTAATTTTCATCACGTCCCGAAAACATATTTTTACAGCTATATTGGAAACAACAGTATGTCTAGGGGCAGTTACGGGTAGAAAACTTGAAAATAACGTCCTCTTGTTCACTAGACATAAGGCGTCAATCCTCTTGGCCTAGATTTTGGCGTTTAAGTTCCCGATGTACAAGTAGCGATCCTTACTAGGTTCTCAAAAAGAATATTATGTGGGAAGGGTACGTTACCCAAATACCGTGCTAAATGCGTGGAGCATCCTTCAAATTTGAGTCATTAAAACTGAAACAATATAATGGGGGTTAATCACTCTCGACTTGAAGCACTCCTCACCTATAGAGATCAATTTTGATTTCACCAAAATTTTTCTCCCAAACATTTTTCCTGGGGTACTAATGGGAAAGTCGAGCCCAAGATGGGCACTTAGATGTCCCATTCCACTCCGTAAAAGGTTGACTTGTGCGGTCTATTCTTTCGCTTCCTAAATGGTTTAAAAAAAATCCGCAGCACAATGATGAGTGAAGAGTGATCAAATTTTTTCAAATATTTTCCATTAAATTATTTGCAATTGCGTGGAAAAGCAGTGAGAAGCTATGAATTTCATAAATCACACTATGAATTTTATGAATTCAAATTTTGGTAAAAAAAAACCGTGATTAAAGCTTATTTTTCCGTGAAATCCGGATCGCCTTGCCCTCTGCGACGCGAGTGGCGAATTTCGAATGCCCATTTTAATGTGTGCTGGGTGACAACACTTCTGCAGGAGAACTTGAGGATCGTCTTCTGGAATATACGTGGTCTAGCTGAAGGCAGAGATTTCTCATCCTGGCGGAAATTGGCAAAAAATCGGCGAGAATTCGAAATTATGGACGCGATCGTTCTCGCTCGACCAGACTCTTTTGGTGGTGTATTACTCGCTTCACTTCCTAAATTATAAGCAGTCCTCACCCATAGATATCATTTTTGTTTTCACCGAACATGTTCTCCCAAAATATTTTGCTTTGGTACTGCAGGGAAATTCTAGCTCAACGGGAGTATATAACTTAGGCTACCATCTTGAATTTTCAGAGGATATTTAGTAGACACTATTCAACTTTTCTCTGTATCTCACATTTGTATATTATCTCAGTATTTTCTCGGATGTAATTTTGTATACTTGAGATAAAGGCAAATGTTGACTTAGATCTGCTTTATAGATACGGAAAATATCCAGATATCGTAATTCTGCATGATTAAAACGTCAACAGGATAAAATACAACCGGTGGAAAGGAAGTGGTGTGTCCTCTCAATGTCTTGACAATGGTGTCCACATGGACACAATGGCTGTGGGTTGGGTGGATTTATTTGGAATATGATAGAGCGAATTTCAATATTAATTCCAAACAAAATTACGATTTGATCTACGACCGAGATTACTATGTCAATTCCTCACCACGCTAAGCATCAGCTCTTCTTCAGCTGCCTGGAAAATTGATAATACATAAGAGCTTATCTTTAGAGCTATATCTACGCTGAGGGAGAGGGAAAATAGATAGAGAAAAGTTGAAATGTCATTTCTCAAGTCATACCGAATTATGCTTGAGTTAGGATACCCGTTGTAAGCTTAAATCCTATCCAATGAAATGATCATTGATAGTTCGGAGGAATTAAACTACGAAACTTTTAACTTCAAAAATTTTAGGGAGATCCTGCCGCCATAATACAAATTAGTCGGAGTTGAAATTTTGTTGAACCTAGTGTTACGGAAGAGGAGGTTTTGTAGGCTTAAATCAAAAGTGACTCCGCAGCAATGTCAAAAATAATGTAATTAGAGAGAAGGTCGATAATATTTTACTTTATTATTATTTAATACCAGTGGATGAAACTTTAGTCCTTGAATAAGTTAGCTTTGCAACCATGTAGACAGGCAAAAATCAGAATGTTCCTCAAGGAACCGTCGCGGGTCCAATCTTCACCCTCATTTACATTAATGTTATCAAGAATTTTATGATAAAGACCGATGAATAAGTAGTAACATCGTTGGGTAATTACACTTCAAATGTAGGTAAGAATAAAATATTTAAGGACTGTAAGGTAAAGAAAAATACAATCTTAAAAAAATATAGTATAATACTACATCTAGTACCAAAATAAAACTTCCTCGATGTGAGAGATAATGCAACAATGTGGATTTCATGCATAAAGGGCTCAAAAGGAAGATACCCTTGCATTTTTTACAACCATATCAATACTAAACAAGAATCTACTGACTTATAATATACCTAACTCAAACGATTTTTCATCGGTTTGGGATAGCCTCTAAGTTTCAACTTAATTTGAACCTGAGTTCTTCGGTCACTGAAAAGTAAGCTCTCTGTACACTAGGCCACCATGCTTATCCGTTGAAATATTGAATACGTTGAGTTTGGCCTCGAAAGTAAACTTATCTCTCTACTTCCTTCGTTTCTCTTTCGAATCACTTTATGCTAAGTTACGGCGAGTTAAGTTGGGCATTGGCCGAAGATTATCCGCCAGCGCTTACTCTTTTCGCGCGCGAATCACCGCTTCCTCTCCTATCTTTCTTTCCAGCTCCTTTCTCGACCGACCTCCCCATCTCTAGCTCATCCTTATTTTCTCTCTCCCACGCCGATCTTTTTCCTCTTCTTTGGCTCTCCCTCCACCGGGGGGCAGGCTTGGAGAAACGCCCCTTCCTCTCCCAGCCAACCAATCAACACATTGAGAACACTCAGCGCATCTTCCCCCCCCCTCTCTCTCTCTCTCCCATTTCTTCCCCGTCTTTCTCTTCCAACTTTTGCTGCAGTCCTCTTCCAGCTCCCTCCTCTATCTCCTCGTCTCCTCTTCATTCCTAGCGATGTGCTTTCCCCCCTCTTTATCTTTTAGTCGAGGTTCTCTTCATGGGTATCAGTACCGTCATCAACATCTGCGAAAGGGTGAAGGCCCTTGATTTTTCTACGCGAATACTTCGGGATGTAGGCGACGGAGCGGAGCATGGAATAATACGAGTCAGTGGCGCAGCAAGGGGGGAGTTTTGGGGGATAACCCCCCCCCCCCCAGAGCACAGAGAAAATTTTAAGTTAAATCTATTTTACTTAATTGGATTAATATTGCTTATAGAATAGTGTGACGATTTACAAAATATCCCTCAGAAGGCCGTAAAACTCAATATTTTGAACCATTTATCTTAATTTTTTTTTTCTGGCGGAGGGCCCCCGCACCTCCCGCTTACCCTGGCGGGTATACCACACCCCCAGGCACCCCAGTATTAGTTGCACCTGAAACCCCCCCTAGCCTTAATTCCTATCTGCGCCTCTGATACGAGTAGTGTTCAGAAAATTACGGGAATTTTTAAATTTCGTTTGTTTCGTGAGTCCGATTGTCAGTTTTTTTGCTCTACGGTGGACATGCCCCTGAAGTATGATCAAATTTTAGCTGTATTCATTTTTTACTTTGTCTGAGGCAACCGCTAAGTTTAGATGTATTATTTTATTTAACGTACGTATTTGTATTTTATGAGCTCAGCGATATTCCGCTCATACTTCATTGCTTGCTCGTGAATTTTTGGCAAAAAACGATACTTTTGCTATGCCTTCATATTCGTCAGATGTAACCACGTGTGAGTTTTTCCTATTTCCATAACTAAAGGATCTTAAAGGACCGTTGTTTTACTAAAAGTGATTAGCTGACAGAGCTAAAAGCTATCCAAAAGATCGGGTTTGAAAAGTGTTTAGAGGCTTGGAAGAAGCGCTGGCATATGTGCATAGCATCAGAGAGGATAATAATATCTAATGCGGACTACTCGTATTTTGAAGGCGACAACATTAATGTAGACGAATAAATAAATTTTTCCGAAAAACTAAAATTCCCGTTATTTTCTGAACACACATCGCACGGGTCTCTTGAATTTACAATCTCCATCATTATCGACGACAAAAACTAACGAGGTTGAGGTTTTTAGGTACCCAAAAATGGTTGCCTGGATTAAAATATAAATAAATTTATGAAAATGGAAGGAAAGATTTATATAGGCTTAAGTTCACCCTTAAGTGTTATCATAACTCATTGACCCATTCCCAAACCCTTAGAATCCTGCGCCGAGAGTGTCTTCGCCAAAGTGGCCTGCCTGCGCCGAGATTACCCTCACCGAAGTGGCCTGCGCCAGAAGGGCTTTCATTTTAGTGTCGGAAGAAGAAAGGGTCTTCGCGGAGGTAACTCGCTCCATGGCGTCTGCACTAAAACGCTTCAAACTTCATCTCGGGTAACCCCACGCCAAGGTGTCTGCACAGTCTGGCCTCGAGCTCTTTACTAATGAGGTTCACGTTTTTCTAGGGGTGGCTATTCGCGAGGTACTATATTTTAAACCATCCTCAGTGAAGGTTTCAAGTTCAAAGCGTTGCAATAACTTTCCAGAAATAACGTGATCCCTCCTTGAGTGCTTGGAGTGGAGTACCTTTTGAGTAAAATGCTTCGATAAAGTATTCGACTTTGTTTACCCGCGTGCCGAAGTAAGTGACGTGAAAGAACAAAAAACTCAGCTTCATGCGTTGCACGCGAATGAGATACCCATAATGCATTTCCCTCCCGAAAATGTAGTGCATGGTCTCATCGTTATGTTTTTATATCCGAGGTATATGTTGTACAATATCGTAAAATCGCTGATTCTTGAGCTCCTCAGTTCAAGCAACATTTAAAGAAACCTGGATTCAAGCAATGTTGTAACAGTCACTGCAGTATGACAAGAGCTGAATGATCGGTCAATTATGCAAAGGTAAAAAGAGGCATCTGGAATGGAATGTATACTTTGAGTTGTAAGGGAATGCAGTGTAATAATAACTTGTTAAATGATAAACATTCTTATTGCTGAAAATGAAGAGGAACCGATTAAATAAAAAGGGGAAACTTAAGAACAAATTATCAATACAGAATTGTATGGTATGATATTTCTCTTAAGCCGTTGCATCTGCGACCTGTAGAGATTTGGACACTGTGTTAATCAGGGTAAATGCTACCATCACTATATATTTTCTTACCAATCCTACCGTCATAAATTATTATTAATGTTAATACTTGAAATCCATAATTAAATTGTTAATTTGTCCCATGCCGTAGCGAGTGGTAGGGGAAGGGATTCAAACTCCCAAAAATATTTGGCTGATAAAATCCCCCCCCCCAAATAGTGGAGTTAGATTCCCTCCAAAGGAATTCCTTTCCAAAATGCATTACCTTTTCCAAAGATACACCCAAAAAAGTTTTCTGGTTACGGTCTTCAATTTAATACGGATTAGGTCAGTCTGTTCACTGTGCAACCACGTGGAAATAACTTTCCTAAAATAATGAATCCTCTCTTGGGAAAAATGTAACGATGAGAATGCTTCATCATCTTTTGTGATGTACAAATTTCTTCTTCTAACTTAAGCATTTATTTTACTCGTAAAATGATTGATAGGTATTTTTTCAAATAAAGCCGCATTAAGGTTTTATTTTATAGTTGCTAAAAGTTTTCATTTGTATGTTTCAAAATTTTCCAACCACATTAACTGTATGTTTCAATGGATTGCATGGGAAAATCAGATAACTCGGAGAACCTGAAGGGTAAGATTTTGCCAACGTTCCATGTCTTCTTAGATTTTAGCTCTCTTAAGCCGCAAAGTTGTGGAGATGAAGACCAAAAAGCAGGAAAACATTGCCTCTCCTGGTTAGAAAAAATTCTATTCTGCTGCTCAAGCTTTTCTGCGGTCTGCAACCGCCAACCTCGTCCGGTACCACTTGCTCATTCCCCGTCATAAAACCGGCGCCTTTGAGTGAATTAACAAATGAGCCAATTAAAAGCGTGTATACGGGCAGGGCTTGAGGAGGGTAGCAAGAACTTGACTATAAATTATCTGCGGGCCGCTTGCTAAGCGCTTCAAACACTTTGGTGAGTTCAATCTTGCGTTGTTTTCATTACCAAGTCGATGAGTCGAGACGAAACTCAGTTTGACCTCTATCCTGAGTTAGTACGTGAATTCCGACAGGGAGAATACGTTTTTGAAATGCGCATAAATTGGCTGTCATAGCCTTCGTTCGATAATTAATTCTCGTTGATACTTTTTTCAAAGGTTGAGGATCACATGTATGTATATTGAATATTTTGCTAATTTATTTTGAAGGCTGTCTTTGAAATTAGACGAGGACAAGGACTTTAGTTGGTCTAAGGTCGCCCCACCCAAAACTGAGCGTGGGAAACAGTAGTGCTTTTCTAAATTATAGGTATCAATTTTGTGCTAGATGTTTTCACTCGCGATTTAAATGCATGATTTTGGCTAAGTACTCCGTAAACTGTTTTATACGATAACATTGACTGAGGAATAAATATGATTAATTAATGCCAGTATCATTTGTCACATTTACTCTTGCTGAACCCATATCTCTTACCTTAATAAGTTCTCTTAAGCGTCGAAAACGAAGTGGAGGTTGAGAAAATGAATTTTAGAATAATCAAATTATTACCGAAATTCCTGTTCCAGATAGGAAGCTTGTGAAGGGATTCCGTAATATGCTAATTTAGTACCATATACTTTCATAATTGTGTAATCAGTAATTTCTTTGGAGATTTTATTCAATCCACCCGATTAGGTATACCTTAATTTTTGGAGGACGTTGAGGATCACTTTTTATCCGAATATGAACGTAATTTTTGCCCTACCCAGTAATACGTCTGCATTACTTGACCTATGTATTAATATAACTCAAGGTATTTCGTCCATAATTTATAGAGTTGATACGTTCTTCATTCGTAAAGATTCTTAGGAGTGCTTTAAGGTGCTTTCCAATACCTTGACAACAAAAGACAGTTAAAAAGTCCAAAGTGACGGGTGTCAAGTTAAAGTGCAGCTACTTCTTCGGTATTTCCCCTGGGAAACATCAGCATCTCACCAAGCAATGAAAAGTCATTCTCCCACAATGAAGTAGAGACTAGATCGAACAAAGGAGTTTCCTCCTCGCAGCCTCATCCTCTGTCAAAACTCATACTTTCCCCTACAAATATTTACATTGCCCTTGAATCATGCCATTTCCATGGAACCCATTAATTGACGTTCCTTTTGCGAGTCTCCAGGCCGTTTTATAGTGCTCCCTTAAGTATTCCTTAGACTGCTTAAAAGTTATTTTTAGCTACGGTAATGTTATTTCCCTTCTTTAGTTTAATATACAAATTGACTACTGCGTCACGTTATAGACTGGGATCAGGTTTGTGTGGTGGCTAGAGTGCCGGCTTTTCACCGTGTAGGTCCGGGCTCAAATCCCGGAGGTGGCGAACATTTTTTCAGAGACTGCCCGATCCTTGCTTGATTGTTGTGTGGAGGACATTTCAAGCGCAATACTTCGTCCGTCCGATGGAACGTTAAGGTGTGGACCCCTTGGCACCTTTCATTAAGAGCAGGCTAATGCCGCCGCCGGTTTTCTCTCCACCCTTCCTTCTATATCCTTCTATGCCGGCCACGGTGGCGTCGGGGTAAAGTCCCCGGCTGCTAACCTAGAGGTCGCGGGTTCGAATCCCGCCTGGGTGGATTGATCACCATCCAGGGCATGGATGTTTGTGATTGTCCATCAAGTTAAAGAGAGGATAACAATGTCCTAAATTCGCTTGAGAAAATAAGACGAAATAATAATAATATGGCGCCATTCCTCCATACACTTCCCTCATGGCGCAAACGAACTCAGCTGTCGGGCGCCTCCTGCAAATACCATACCGTGCCTATGCAATACGTTTTTTCAGAAAATTCATGAGAGAAATTTCCACCTCCTTTTACAAATTTTAGGTGAAAAAATAAAATACCGTGGGTGCAATCAGCCACAGAATTTAAACATTTGGTGCTTTCCCAGCGAATAGACAACGTGAAGAGTTCTCGGGGTTGTCACCGGGTTAGTAACTGCATTACCGCCGACGCGACGTTGCGATGTCCGGGCATCGTCCACAGGGCTATAAGTTTATGGGCGAGTGAACAAAAGTCACAGAATTGTCGGTACATGACCAGGCCGTGGGGAGTGGTGGGATATAGGGGCTCAAAATCCACATCGAAATATTAGGGAGGTGAGATGTTAGGAGTCCCTCCTCCAAATGAACCCCCACCCCAAATATTCACGACCCCACAAACATCCACTCTAAATTTTTGTCTGGTTACGGCCTTGAAAATGAACTACGTATGAACTTTGGGAGTTAGGGATTTATGCTAAATTTGGTGGAATTCTAACATGTATTAAATTAAAAGTTACTGGAAAATTTCCAAAATTGCTTTTATTTCACCAATAGAGTGGTTTTCAATAGATGTTTGTTAGGCATTTAAAATAATTAAAAAATAATAATCTATATATAATACAAAATGCATTGAAATTGGTCGTGGAATGAAATGAAAGCCTTCATGAAAAATTGCCGGAAACTTTTAATCAACTTATGCGCGTAAGTTTCGTTATTATAAGGCTGGGATAAGGCCTTAGGAGTACCTATATATATGCTCTTTATAGCCTAAATGTTTTATTATACCTTAAGTTTTGATAGAGTACTAATGAGCTAATGAAGCCTTGAAACAAGCTGGTATATCTAATGAGTCATTAATTTGTCATTAGCTGTACTAGCTTGTTTCAATGCTTAGGTCACTTTTCACAGATGTAAGTACGAGTATCTTTAAGAGTTAACTTTTTAGGGGAGTGTAAGCTTCGAAACGCCTAAAATGCATGCGATTCATCTGGTATAACGTGTTTTTATTTCATGCGGAAATATGTATTTGTGACCACCAACCAGTTGCTCGGGTTCCAAACTCCATCTCTTCCTCCTCTTCCCCGTCCGTCGACTTGTGAGGACTGACAAATGTTTCTCGGGTTTGCATCCAGGTTAAAGCTTTTATGTAAGCCGACGTTTCGGAAGACGACTTGTCTTCCATCCTCAAGGCTGTGTTACTTGAATGAAGTTCAATTTCACACTGAACAGGATTGACCGTTTACGGAGACAACAATACGGCTCAGGTGTCGTCCGATTGGCTGTAGGTATTTTGAAATTCTTCACGTTTAACCCTTATGTTTTTCATACAGCTGATTACAGGTCTCCATGTAGTGCTTAGATGAAAGCCGGTGTCCCGATTGAAATTTTTGGGATTGAGGCGGATCTCTATTGCTTCCTTAACTACGCGGTCCCAGTAACGTTGAGCATGGCAAAGGATTTTGGTGTCGTCCCATTTAATAGCATGGTCTTCATCAATGCTGTGTTCCGCCACGGCCGACTTTTCTGGTTGCGCTAATCTGAAAAATCTCCGGTGTTCTTTCAGCCTCGTCTCAATCGTTCGGCCTGTCTCAACCTGGATGCAAACCCGAGAAACATTTGTCAGAAGTATTCACCAGGAAAAACTTAAATCGTTTATTGTGAGGACTGCTTTGCCATTGGATTCCTCGGAGTCCACGTGATTCACATCACGGAACCATTCTTTCACATTTTCCCATTCTCATTCCTCCAAGAGAATTTGTACTCTCCCAGTTTAGCCAAAGCGTTCATTTTCCTTTTGGCCTTCACGCGGAGACTCATGAGAGAAAGGGAATAAATTTCATTTTCGTGAACATTTGAATCCATATATATAACCTTATATCGATAATTGTATTTCCATATTGATAAACTATCAGGGAATACCTGCGGTAGGCTCTCCGGAACGATTTAAAATTTTAACAGAATTGTGAGAACTGTATGTTTTCTAAAATAATCAATGTTTAAAGAATATATTTGCATGTATTGAATCTTGCAGTAACGAGGATTTCTCCTTCCTCCTCGTCGAGTTAATTACTAAAATTTGTTTTTCCAGCATTCATTTGCCTGCGGAAAATATGTCTTTGGACTGCGATATACACTTCTCGATACTTTCTATACTATTCTTGTTCTTTCTACTTTCTCAGGTTCTCGAGGCTCAGATGATGCAGAGTTATCTAAACCTATGGGATATCTGGACTTTTATTTGTTAATTATGCTGTGAAGCAGTGTCTCACATCATATAGTCAAAGATGTGAAAGTATAAGATGCACTTTTATCTGCCTTTCATCGCATGTATTTCTGAAGAGTGTGAGGAAACGGATAGTTTAGAATTCGATCTGTTGTAGCGCTTTACGGTGCCGAAACGTGGACGCTTAGTCGAAAGGACGAGAAAAGAGCGTGGCAGCTCAAATTGTAGTTAGATGAATGAATAAGGATAGGGGTCAGAGAGAAAAATTATCGAGTAAGTGCTGAATATGATGGGCGTGGAGATTTAACTTCTAAGTGAATACATAGGAGATTGTGGGGTTAGATGGAGTGAGTATTAAGTGTGGAGCGGGTGTAAAAAATAGTGTCACCACCATATACCCATGGTATAAGGGGAAAGGGTAGAGAGAAGAGGATAGAGCTTATTCAAAGAATGAAATGGAATAGACCATAATTGGGAATTGAATAGTTAAGTTCAATTTGGAGATTGGGTACAGGATCGCAAAATTCGACAGATTTGCAAAATGCTCCATGCTAACTTACCTTAACTATTAGAATTCCTTTAATAATAATTGATGGTGAATTCGTGCTGCAGATACACCTGTCCTTCTAGTCCGATTCATTATTACTCTTCTGCATTATAACTTCTTACGCGTGAACGATGACGTCATCACCTATGTAAGGCGTTTTTCCGGAAACTACTTAAGTAATGCATGGAATGCGCTTTTTATCCAATCGAGGCCACATGGATATCAATAGCTCTGCAGATTTGACCTCCGTGGAAATTATTAAATGAAGTCATTGGTTTTGCTGGACAGGTTTGGTTGAAAGAGTGAAATAAAATCCTTGAAATATAATATTTCTCACGGTGCGGTGATCACTGATGACTGAAGAGAGCCTGTGGTATATTGTCGATGAGAGTTGTGTATAATGCTGAGTGCTAAATAATATTATAACGGTGATATTATTATATCTTCTTGGACCACGATTGTTGTGAAGAAATGTCTTCTGTCGTAAATTGTTTGCTATAAATTTTATATATGTAAGGTGGTGTTTGTAATTTGTCTGAAAAGCCCGATAGAAAATTGAAACACGAGCTTGTAAATACTCAACTCACCGTCTATTCTAAAATAATTGACATTAATATGCTAAATTATACATAAGCTATTAGTACATAAGTTATTATACATAAGTTATACTAACATTATTTGTAATATTTGTGGGTATAACCTTAAAGGCAATAAAACTTAACGAAATGGATTTAAACCCGGGGAGCTAAAATCAAGGTCGAAACGAAATCGGAGTCAAAAGTACTTCGGTCGTAACTAAACTAAACCCCTGGGACGAAACTAAACAAAGATAATGTTTCGCACCGAAGGGACCGTGCTTCACCTTCGAACAGTAACCCATCTTAACCAACCTTCGCGAAGATTCGGGTTGATCCATTCACTCATGCAGAGTGCACTCATGCAGACGTAGAATTTTGAAGGGTCCTTGAGAGTTTTGGATGACCGTTAAAATTTCCATCCCGGAGGACATCTCTTTTTCACGATTTGCGTTCCGTTCGAGCGCCATCTATCACCCCTCTGCCGGCCACACCCACTTCACTTAACCGCACCACCTTCGTAGTCCATGCCCGTTCCTCATTCCTGCGTCGATCATTGCTGCGGTTTCCTCGGCTTTTAACCGCCGCTCTCCCCCAGCACGTGCCCCGAAGGATCGGGAAGAACTAGACGGCTAAGAAAATGTATGGGAGGGATTCGGCATGCTCCTGAATCAAAGCCTGCTTCGCCTATAAGACGACCAAATTAAACATGCGCACTGCGTAGTGATAGCTCAAACTGCAGTGGCTCCCTGTAAGTGTATCAACTTGAGAGAAATACTGTTGAACTGAGCCATTTCTCATATTCTCGTATTAAGTTTGATATCTTTTTAAGTTCAGCCGATTCAGGCGTGATGTAGTGGAAGTTCAACGTATTGAAATGAAAGTTAGTTGCACTTTTCTACAATAATTGAATGCGTACGACGCGTTTCGGCTCAACAACAAGGTCTTGTACCAGATGATGACTCCGTGGGTCCATACACGTCGTTAGCCTTAAATGATAGTGAAAAATTGCAAATATCTTTCAATTCAATATGATTTTATTTTGTTTGTTTATTCCTGTTGCGTTTTACTTCTCCTATCTATTGTTGTGTTGTTGATATATGTCTCCAATAAATTGAAGACTTTTATTTCGTTGTAAAATTTTATATGATTCCTCTTACTTTTATACGCTTCCATTCTCATAAACCATAAAATAACAACAAATATAAATCTCTAAAGTTGAGAAACGACCTTTTTACTGTAAAATATCATTTTTGCTTTCAATTTTATACTAGAAATATTCTTCTTTTGATCGGTGGTTGGCAGATTGGGGAAATCGTTTACATGCTAACAGCCACAATCGGAGTGTGGCGGAAGGTATCGGGGAACTAGCCAACTAGCCATTTACCTGAAAGAGATTACTGGATAAATTTGGTGCGTGTTGTGAGCGGTATGACGGCCTGAGTTCCACTGAGAATTTATTAGAGTTCTTTATTGCTCGGGGGCAAAACGAATTTCCCAACCTATCAGTTCGGCTATCTCTCTTATTTTATTGTTCTTGTCGAACCTGACTATATTGTGCGGTCATAAGTTGATTTTCTCCGCATCACTCTGAAAAATATCTGTTCGTAATTACTCAAGCAATCTAAGCGTAGCGCAGAGCCTCCGAGTCTCCAGCGGCTGGGGTAAATCATACGTATATCCGGATTCTGTTTCATGTGTGTTATTATATCGCTGCGGGAACGTAAAGAATAACGGGACAAAAATAGCTAGACCTATACGCCAAACTTGAAATTTATTTTTCATCAAAAATAAATTAGTGGAGTTTTGGCTTATCGAGAAACGAAAATGATTAGAAAAACGGAATCACGCGGGCAGTGCAAGGTACTCTATTTTACGGTAGAATACGGCGAAATGACGTTTTTAAGAAACAGAATCATGCCACTGGTCCCTGCTTAAAGCAAAACTATACGTAGTATACTTGACACCTTAGCCGGTGTTGCATCGGAAACATTCAAGTAAATAAATACAATTACGTAATGTAACCGTAACCTAGCATGGCCCTGTGCAGGTACATCAATCTATGAGAAAATTTCTCTACATGACGAATGAGTACTCCCTGAGGTCTACATTGACTTTCAGTACGCAATGCTCAAGCACAGTAGCTGCACACCAGTTGGCAAGGTCGTCCGCTGCGAAATGTTATGGTCGCAATATATGAGGGTGTATTGGATTGCAGAGGTAGTTATATTTCCTAGTGTTTCCATTAGTTTCCTATCCTCAGAAGATACCAAAAGAAGACATGCAGCTAATGTGGGTCCGAAATATCATGGTAATAATTTAACTCCTATAAATATAATGACTTGATTTTGATTGACAGTGTTGGCAAACTCGACTTTATAGCTACAATTGGTCTGATGAAAACAATCGTTGTAGGAGAAGTGGATAAGATAAACGACATAGAAATGCCTCAGATGAGGTTCATGGAGGAGGTTATAAAGGATTTCAAAAAGATTAGTTATGTCATCGTTAAAAGATAAGCTGATAGGAGAATTGAGTGAAGAGCTGCGCAACACCAGTCGTCGGTTTGTTGATGGTGGCGCTATTGTTCTTAATCATTGAAGGTGCTTTGCAGCCTGTCAATATGCCAACCTCTCAACCTTTTCTCATGCGTCAAAGTGAGAAATAAGACATTCTATTGGTTATTTGATTGGAAAGACCCTTTTTCAATGACTTTCACACGTAATACCGGTCGTGATTACGCGTAATCATGCTAACATAATCAAATAAAATACAAAATATATGTTTAAATTGTTTCTTATTAATTTTATGGCGAAATATTACCATATTTTGAAGAATGACACCTATCGATGTGGGAAAAAAATTGTGCCATAGTATATATATTTTCCAGTAAACGAGCAAAACTTATAGTGGTAGTGCAGAAGGGGAAAAAATGCTTGACTTAAAAGGACTTGACTGCTTTTATTAAGACAAATTTTTATGAGATTTGGATTTTGTCTGGAAATTGAGTGATAAGGTAGCCGCCCTGGTATTATTTTTCCCGTGATTTTTATTAATAATTATTTTTAAATTATTACATTTACGTTGTTTAACAAAATTAATGTGGTAACAGCATTCAAAATTCTTGAGTTCTATCTTGATATGGTTATAACAGTTTCTTACTGTAGAGAAATAATGCTTTATTTTTAATATATACGCTATTATGTATTTCCTTGAATTTTATTTTCCGTCCTATGCAATACTTTGCCAATCAAAATCAATCCGTGTGAAGCAGAAAACTAGTAGAGACTGGCGGTTTTCGTTTTTCAGTTGTCAAGCGCTGAAGGCCGTGATGTGCTTCGGAGAATTGGAGGAGTTAGCGGCAGCATTACTTGTTGGTGATCCAAATTTGGTCTACCTCTTGTTTGTGGGTAGAATCAGCGTAAATGGCAAACTCGTTCACTCCACGTGCCTTATTTGTAAAGTGCTCATAACGGGTTCAAAAACGATTCTCTTTACCCGGACTCTGTGTACCACATGTCATATGTGGAACGTATTCGGAATGATGAATCGAAGAAAGCGTTGATGACGTAGAAACTGTGTCAGTGGCTTAAATATTTACCAGAGATTTCAATGGCGGCACATCGAAGTTTCGAATATCAAGTGATTTTTATATTGCTTAAGATTGACCGCGAAATGTGGAGCCAATGCAGTATTATGTAGTGTAAATCTCTCCCTTGATTATTAAGGAATAGTTTAAAACTCCATTGGGTGGAAAAATATCAAAACATTTCGATCCAATGTTCTAATTATATTTTTTTTTCATTCAAATCCTCATGTATATTTTCATGCATGGTACAGTACAGTAATTTTCCAGGTGAGACTATCAAGTTTGAATGGAGAATCCAATTGATTGATTATTTGACTTTCAATTTAGAATCTGGCTGAAAGAAATGGATGGCTAACCTCGGTTGTAGAATCACCACCTGGCGTTAGAAAGGAAACTAAAATGTGTAAATGGTGTCTTAGGAAGTTTTTGATAAGAAAACAGTGCATGCATCTACTCCGCGTATAGTTTTTTTGTTCATAATACATTCACGTTTCGCAATGCAGAATTTCAATTGGTCATTAAAGTAAATTGTATAGAATCAGTTTCATAATCTATACATCCCACAACGAATGTCCTTTTATCTCAACACTTTCATTTAAAAATCAGAATGATAAACTAGCATTTATGACCATCTCCGCAGCATTTAGTATATTTATACTCGTCATTGATTTTGTAGTCCATCCATTTCTTTCCCTAAAATTCCACAAAATAAATATATATATTTTTCCTTGGCCGAGACGGAAATTTCAGTGGACCATTTTAACAGGATGGATATCGCAGCGGAGGAATATGATTGAATAATTAAAGAGGAATACAATATGCCATGAATATTGTAGATCTGAGTATGAATCCCAATCAAGGCAAATGATTATTTATTTTCTCTTTAGGATTTTCGTACTTTACGTACCCTTACGAGTGATATCTTAAAAGTTAGCTGCCATCAAATCCGCGAGAATTTGGTAGAAAACATTACTTTTTAGCCGTCTAAAAACAATGATAGAAAGTTGTTCGACTAGACTATATTCTCGATTCGTGTACAAATATATGCTAAATCTTGCTTCTATATCCGCGAACCTCTCTGGTAACATATGGACAACGATCACCCACTGCGTAATGAACGCTTCCATTTGAACATATAATTGCACATCTTTCGGATTAGATCGAGTTCCGGTGGGTTGATCCTCCTGTCCATTCAACTGTTATTGCGTGTTCATGTAAGCGGCAAATGGTTAGAGCTTGACGGCTCCAGTCGTCAAATTACGTTCAACGGAATACTTGCTACAGCTGGTAACCGACCTGGGCCTGAGTGACATGAAAGGCTTAAAAAACGTCGAAAAAGGAATAGTATGAACCATTTCCCGTTGCGAGATGGATTGAGCAAAATTCTCAAACACCTTGAATGAGAGAAAGAGAATCCAGAGAGGAAAAAAGATGTTATTATTTAATTGGTGGTATTAGCATCCGAGAATTTAGTAGGTTGGTCTATAACTGCACGGTAAAAAAAAATTTCTGCATAGGTCATGTAAGATTTATTCGGCATCTTCGGCAACATCTACGGAAATGCGAAACAAAATAAAGGTACAGAGAATGTGAATGATCTCATCTATGTATTTTTCCCGATCCTATTTTCCAGCAATTAGTGCCAGCCGTAGTGCCACTCCATGTAACTAACGTGATTTGACTCCAATTACGACATTCATTTTCCAATTTTCCAATAAATCAATTAATAGGTGCAAAGGCTTCCGCGATGTGATGGTAATGGAGACTTCATTTTTCGGATTTCACCGCGTCGCGTCGTCGTTTTGATGGAGACAACAGTTTCTCTTGCATTCCAGCAAGCATCTTCAGGTCGAAGTGCTTGGTGCCATGTTTTGGCCGCCAAAAACGTCGGGTTACATGCGTAATTCTAATTTATTATAGTTACCAAAAAGTTACGACTATGTACCAGTTTTTGGTCAAGACGATAATTATACTCTAGAGTTAATCATCATTTTCGCTTACTTAGACTTGTATCGACGATTGAATCTGTATAAAAATGCGGATTTCAGAGTGTAAGTCGGAGAAAATTTTGAACAGGAATATTTTTTGTGACCATCAACATATATGATCCAGCATCCCAACAACGAATTTTTGCGGCTAAAGAGTTTTACACTGCGTGGCTGGATTGATATAGTATTAGAGATGAGTTTGAATTACGTTGTGTGTTGAGGCGGGTAAAATGGGTAAACTGAGTTTTTCTAGGCGTTTTCAGTATAAATGTCTCCCTTACATTTCTCCTTTTGCAAAAATTCCTTGGTACTGTGACCCAATTATTCTCCGTCGACAAAACATACACAAACTCTGTATATACATATTTCCCCAATCATTGTTCAAAGCCGTTTACGGAGGCTACATTTTCCATCTGGATGTTTGGACTTTTATCATTAACCAGTGTTCTAGGTGGATGTTTATGGTGTTGGTACTGAGTAACGGGCGTATCGTGCTCTGAAATCAAATACTCTGTTTCTCATTCAAGTCGAATAAATTTCATATTTTCTTTCGTATTTTTTAAAGAATTAAATGATCAAATGGAATGACATTCTTCATTTCAATGAATTTCTTCAGTGTTCTTATATGGTCATTCAAATACGATTTGAATCGATTTTTTTTTAAGCGAATGGTGTGATGTTTCATTATAAGATTTTTCGCGTAGGAGTATGCAATTGCTGCATACGTTAGCGCCTCGTCCGTCGCGAGGAACAAACTACCGACAAGGGCAGGTGGTCAGGCAAGTATAGCGCCCACTCCTGAAGGTCACGGTTTCGCATCCCTCCACGGGCGTGGTTGCTGTTATGTTCATCGAGAGGTTTTCTCGTTCCCAAGATACGATTCGTTATGGAACCCGTCTCCGTATCTTCTAGGAAACGGATACAAAAGAACTTTGACCCCGGGAGAACCCATTGAACTCGTGTCAATCCAGAAACAGGCGATTTGTCCCAAGTTTAGCAGGTGCCACATCTTATAACGTTTCGCTGTATTAATATTCGAAATATACCGTGATTCCCCACGGAAACGAATTATTTTTGGGTTCACCCGTGCCAGAAAACATTTCTCCCCCGCCGGAGGCCACATCAAGGCTAATCGTCTATGCTGCGCGGCAATGCGTATGGTATAATGAAAAGGGGTAGGAAGTGGACCTGGTAATTTCCAAATGCTTCTTCTTCCTCTAGAAATCACTAGAAGCCACGTTTAACCAATATTTTGTCTGTTATTATCATAATTCAACAATTCTAAGATTGGTTTGACGCTCTTCTTTCCGCTAGGCTTTTCATTCTGACGTATTTCTTCTCTTTTCCATTTTTTATGAACTGCCGCATTTGACTCATAATGGGCTATAGCTTGCCCTTCTCCCCTGCCACCTGTCCTTCGAAGATAATTTTCATTAGGCTATTATGCTCCATTACGTTTCCAACTTAGTTCTCCTTCATATAGTCAGTTCCTTACGGTTTTCAGAAGTTTTCTCTTTTTTAGCTCTTTTCAGCACTGCCTCATTATTGACTCAGTTTGTCCTTTTTATCTTCATCATTCTTCGGTAATCTGTCGTTTACAATTGTTGCTATGGTTCTTCATCTACAGGGATATTCTAAAATTCTTATTTCGTAATACTTATAACTTGTGCCCACAGTGGGTTTCTCAATGTCTACGTTGTGTCTTTCGGCAGTGTGTTGTGCTACGGCCGATTTTTCTGCTTAACCCAGTCGTATGTTTTTCCGTACTGTGATATATGCAGTATTGACGCGAAATTTAGGCAAGATTATTTTCCCTGACCATGCCTCCGGCAGAGAAGAAGAAACGTTGACTATTCATCTGTTTGACGCGGGAAAACTCAAAAATAACTCTCTAACCAATGGAAACCACCATAAAAATCTAAAATGTAATATTTACTATGATTCAGTAACTATTCAGCTTCAGATGGAGAATAGTCAATTTTAGATGTATTATAAAGTTACAAAATATATTCAAATTTAATATTATCTACTTAAATAAAAATCTGGAGCTTAGGTATAATCCTCGAGCAAGTATGATCTGACTTTGAGGCCTGTATCTCATCATTTAATGCTACTTTCACGGGACATCTGTCCACCACGTTTGCATACGCCTCAATATTAAATATTGTAGTCACTCAAATAGTTAATATTGTAGCCGAATTTCAAGTGTAACCGTTCTCTTCATATTAAAGATGATGCATAGTATTTCATATGCCTTAATATCTTCAAAAATGTATTAAGTGTGATTAAATGGACTGACTGAGGACTTAGGGCTAAAATTCATGATCTGTGCGCAATTTCCAAGGAAATTAATGTTATCAAAATTGTGATTAAAATGTTTTGGACTGTTTCGCCGCGTCCATATGAGAATAGGGCACGCACGAGTCTACTAATTTCCTGTCACATAAGCTATACCAGACTGGCATTTTCTAGTGTTGATGTGAATATAGAGACCGTAAATAACTATCCAGAATGAGAGAATGGAGGGTGAGGGTCGGGAATGGGCTATTCGGGAAGGTGTATTCTAAAATTACAATCTGAGTTTCACAGGTAATAAAAGATTCCCACGAGAAAGCGACCAGCATTGGTCGGGAAACTTTGGAGTCACCAAAACATAGACGCAGCGAAACACCCCAAGAAGTTTATATTCACCTTGACGACCACCCACGAAAGTTTTAACGAATAGTGCCATTGCACCAGAGTAATATCACTCTCAGTTCTCAGTAAAAATCCTCTCAGTCCACATGACCTCGCCCAGCTTCTGCAAGATGTGTCACCGCGTAATCGGGTTTCGTCCCCAGCATTCTGGGTTTTTCCACATCCCGGCTGCAGATGTTTCTCTCCTCATTCTCAATGAATTCTTGTCTTTTCTTTTTGGTCCATTGGTGACTCCCCTCATCCGTTCTCTGCTCTCTTTTCCTTCTCGATGCTGGTTCTCTTCCGTCACCCCTCCCCCCAGTAATGTCTCAGTCTTTACCGACATTCCTTGCCTGCTCGAACTTTTCTATTTTTTGCTATTCTATTTTTTTGTAAGCTGCATATAAGCTATCTTTCCATGGAAACTGCAATGTTGCCCAACCTAATTTTTCATTCCCTGATAGCGAGAAATCAAGTGGATGGATGTACTTGAAAGCTTTTGGTAGTACCTGTGATATATAATCATTTAGTATATATGACTCTAAAATTTAAAGCAAAGTATCCTATTTTCAGTTGTAGGGTAAGAATATTGGATAAAGGGCATCTGCGTTTTTCTTTCTTCTCAGGACATCCCCAGAATATATAAACACCGGGATTATTAATGACCCTGAGATCCAGAAAAGACCGTCTAAAAAATTCGTATTTAGTTCCTATAAAATTCTTCCCTTTGGGTCTGTTATTTTATAATTAACTAACTCCGCCATTCGTAAAAGCGGTCTTCTAAGTCTTTGTACGTAAAAAATCAACTATTTTGAGAATATTATTTGCTGAGGGTGGTAGGTGACTGCAGTTAAGAGGACACATCACTTTCGCTCGACTTCTTTTCTTTCGTGACGCTTAACTCGCTTGACGCTATAGGTGCCATCGTGAAATGCTTAGAGTATTATAATATAGGGCAGCGGTTCCCAAACTTTTTCTTTCTGCGACCCCCTAAAAATGGTTGTCTAAGTTTAAGTACATAGTTCACTTTATTATTCGTATACATCTAGCGACCCCTTTCCGAACGGCCCGCGACTCCCCTGGGGACCCCTCGCGACCCCCAGTTTGGGAACCGCTGATATAGGGTATAAAATGTATGGGGATTAATGGTTTCCCATACCTAAAATTTAAAAATTCGACCTCAGATATTTCCTCAGATATATAGCTTTTATACTTATTGAAACGGTGATATAACTTAATTTTAAATGAGAATTATTCTGGACATAATGAAGTAATTGGTAAAAAGCTTATTTTAAATTGTACATGCATGATGTATGATGCATCATTGTTTTTACACACGCATATAATGCCTGTAAAGTAGTATTAAACTCTTTTCTCTGGTTAGGTATTCATCAACCAAATTACAATGTAATATAAAATTTACAGTATAGCATGGTAAAATGCGTAATTAGATTATACTACCTATATCTTTTATATAAATATTTACAATATAAATCCTCCTGAGCCATTGACTCGTCAAGGGGGTCTTGTATGGGCAAAAATAGCTAGGATGAGGAAAACGCATTCATTGATCTGGTAAAATTGATCTTTTCATTTATTACGAAGAAACTTAGACTAAATTACGTACTTGATATCAGGTAAGCATCAGAAAAATAACAATCCATTTGACTAAGTCATAGTTGATTTGCAAGTAATACATTCTTACAATTCTTCGCGAAAAAGAACGAAATATAACCGAGGGAGTTGGAATAATGCGTCCTTTCAAGAAGTTCTTTATGACAATGGGAATAGCTCTTCGCTTAGAATCCGTCCCCCACGACGTGGTCGTTGGGAAAAAAAAGGTTGTGATAGGCGGAAAAATAGAATCACAAGGGAGTCTATGAATATTTCCATTCCAAGTTCAATGTCACTCTGCAGCAATAACTTCTAAAACTTTAGCGTGTCACTCCCCTGGTCACTGAACCGCGCAGAAAAATTATCTTTACGATGACGGGACGATGGAAAAAAATGTGGATGCTTTCAACTATTCTGACATTTGCTGTTAAAACCACAGAAAAAAGATTAATTCAAAGGAAGATTTATGTCCCAACCATTTTGCCAACTCACGGGTCAGCATGGGTTCTATTAAAAGCCTTACTCTGAGATTAAAAGTGATCTCTAGATAATGCTATTTTACCTCTCCTGATTTCCGCATGTTGTTTACCTCCATGTCTAATATGAGGATTCTATATGGTCTTCAGGAGCATTGCGTGGCATGAAGGCTTATAGCAGGTGATAAATATATATCCTAAAAAATTCATGTTATATGCGGTAGATATTTTTCGCTCTCGCTTACGTACTATGTTGAGCTTGTTATTGGATGAGCTCACCTTTAGCTACGCCACAGGCATATGAATTTCAAACATTCCGGGTTATTTGGCAATTCATTCCTTAGATATTATTTTTTGTTTTCAAGTTTAAATTATATCTTATTTTTGCGCACAGAGCCGCCCTCAGAGGGGATGCATTGCGCACATTGTGCCGTCTGAAAAGCAGGGTTGGCAAGCGAAACGAAAATGTTTCGTTTCGACTCGGATGGAAGCAAAAATAAGAGGCCTATGTTTACTTTCGCCCCGGAACGAAATTAAAATCACCAAGAAGTTTAGTTTCGACCCAGGACGAAACTTTACTCCCGGGAATGAAACTAAAACTAAATTAAACAAAACTCCGCCGCACATAATTAAGTTTCGATCCCAAAAGTTGAGTGAAGGGCCCATTACGTGCGACCCATTACGTGTGACATATGTCTATAGGGATTAAAATATACAGCTTAAAAATGGAATGGCCGGTTTGTGTTCACCGTTCTCCTCTTAGTGGTAAAAATATGAGTGCCCCATGCATCTAATGCCGGTAGGCCGAACCACTACTTCATTCAATTATACTTGGTACTCGGTGTGTGGATCAAAACTAAACTGTTAGAAGGTGAAGCACGTGGTCCCCGTGGTGCGAAATATTGTCTACGTTTCCTTTCGTCCCAGATTTTTAGTTTAGTTTCGACCCGAAGTAGTTTTACTCTGATTTGGTTTCGACCCAGAGTTTAGCTCCCAGGGTTTAAATACATTTCGTTTTGTTTCTACATTCCGCTTCCTGGAACGAAACTATTGAAATTTTACTGCTTTTGACTGTCTTTCGTTTCACTTGCCAACCCTGCTGTAAAGTTTGGAGGAATAAAAATTTAGGAGGAATGCGACAAATTCCTCCAGAAAAATGCATAAACCACGAAAATTCTATTCGTGCACAGCAATGTCTAGAAGTATCAAAAGTATGTAGTAAATGAAAGTAAAAAGCTTGCAAAATTAATGTTTAAAGTTAAGTTTACTTAATGATCCTCTGTTGGACGCGGTATAAAGCCATAAACAGCTGTATGCTGTTCGTAAAAGTTGCTTTTTTTGTGGGGACGCGCAATTATGATTCATTGGCACCATTAAGAAGATAGCATTGGGCGCACATCTTGCGCCCAACGCAAATAGCCTGCCTATGGTACTGTGTAAGTAAGGATACAAAATACAATCGCACTTGTCGTAATGTTGATTTCCATGGACCAGGGTTTACTAATGTCTCTTTTGTGTACCAAATCCGCAGAGCACCTTGAGTTAAAGCGACGGCAATTGAACTTAAATGGAATTATCTGTTGAGGTGCGTTGGGAGAGCATTCATTTGCCGTCCTTGGAGAGGCTAGCTCGTGCCTACTGCTTTCGCGTGGTAGTCGACGGAGCGTAGGACTTTATCTCGCAGGTCATGGATGTCCGGGCGACTTCGCCGTTAATCCCGAAGAACGAGCGGAGTAATTCTTAATCTTGTTTGCTCACCCTCTCCTCTTGCTTTTCCTTCGTCCTGCAATCTCGACGCCTTTCTTGGGAAACCGCTGCCACGGCTTGAGAGGCGACAAGCACTCCCATTACAGATACATGCCACTCCAACCACGACTGCAATGCTTTCTTTTTCCCATTGCGTCTGGCCGTGTTGGCCGGCGAATGGCTGGAGGAAACGCGATGGCTTGAAATGAATTAGCGGCGGAAAGCGAGAAACTTTGATACCGAGATAACCAATTCGACGTCGGTATGTAAATTAAAATCGGAGTGCAGGAGTTTGAATCAGTTCTCCTCGATAGGAAATTTGTCTTTATAAATAGGGACTGCATAGGGAATTCTTAGTGAACAATAATGGCAGATGACTTCAGCTAAGTTCGCTTTAAAATTACTTACTGTATAAAACGTTCTGTCTAAATGTATATTATCTATTATATTAGCATTAAATGCTTTCTGCAACGTATTTCTGAAGGACTTTGCCAAAATCTGTGTCACTCATCATTGATCAGATTCGCTTCATATTAACCGGAACAACTGCTTATAAACTGTGGTGTCTTTTCTGATATTTAGGAATAGAATTTTGTTTGCGCTTCAATGAAGGAAATGCTACCTATTCATAAAGCCGAACTTCATCCAGGCTCCAGGTTTCATTATTGGTACGAGAGGAAAGCTATTTGGTGAATATGAATGCAAGTGGCTAAAATTTTGAGCAGAAAGAACTAATTTGGTCATTATTTGGTTATTCATGAGAGTAAACTGTCTTTAGCTATGGATATATCGTGGAAATAGAAACATTGGCAAAGGCCAATTTATGGCCATAAGACAGTGACTGGAATATGTTGGCAACTAAAATATTATGTTGATTACTAATATTCAAGTGGCAAAAAAGAGGAATAATTTAGGAGTTGTGTCGTTTGATATGATGTCAGTTTTCTTATTATTTTATTTTAGATATATGAGCAAACTTTATTTCCACATCTGTGTGTTACATTTTTCACACGTATATACCTGCTCTTAAAAAAATCATCTCTGATTATATTATTTCACGAATTTAAATGCAGTTGTAATATTTAGTGATGATATTACGCGGTGATTCAACCTTTCTTTGGGGGAGTTATTATTTTTCGCTTTAGTTTTCTAAAAAATTCACGCATAAGAGTGATGGATACATTACAGAATCCAGATATAACCTCATGGGTTGCATTTTGTGACAAAATACAAACACAAATGGAGTCGAAGTTATGTAATTGCTATCTGAAACAAATGTTTGATAGGTATACCCTTCTGTAAACCGACCGGGAATTGAAATATTTCCATGGAAATTTGACCTTTGACATGAGGAATACGTATTCTTCAAGGTTTCGGGGAGAGGAAGCTATTCTCAAAAGATTTATTTATTTTCCATGTCTTAATACTTATTTTCACCAAAAATTGGCAACGAAAATTTTACACTTTTCGGATATACAATGAAACCATAAATAACCTACCAATTTGTCTCCATATTGATTTACACGAAGAGTCGAGGTCAAATAGCCGAAGTAACACATCTCAGTTGGATACTCTGGAGTTAATTAATTTGTTGAAATTAGCATGATTGGTCTCGCAATAGGCATCAGAAAAAATTGAGTTGGATCTTTACAATGTATTTTTGTGAGGAGTTAAGTGGTTAGAGATAGTGGTGTTTGAGGAGAAAGGCAATCTCTACTAATTTCACAGGACTTAATTATATTCTACTCAGGGATAGACGTGGAATGACGTCGTCAGGAGGCCTATACATGTCAAAACCAGAATCTAATATAAATAAACTTCAGTGACCTCAAAAAATTGTTATTTTTCCTTATCCTCTAACGATGGAGTGGCCGTGAAGAAAAAGATTGGTGTCGTAGGACTGGGTTGATTAGGATGTACCAGGCTGTAGATATGATGAATAGATTATTTCCCAAATGAAATTTCACTAACTAATAAATAAATATTATTTATAAAATTTTAACTGTAAATTTATTTTGGATGTCGGTTCTCAAAATATAGTTTATGTAGTATGTTTTTTCTAACAGAAAATCCATGGACAGGTTATATTTTTATAAAATTTAACAAAGCCGATTTACATCTTCACTTATCAAATTGATGGTTCTCGATGATTTTTCCTTTACATCAATTCTTTTGACTCTACGATGTGAATTTTTAAAAGTCTCTTTTATTAATTTAAACAGCAGATATCCACATTTTTTAAAGTAGGGTTGTTAAATCGTCGAAATGAAAATACACAACCTTGGTAACTTTTCATTGGAAAATTATTTATTGGTACGACGCGTTTCGACGCTGAGGCGTCATTCTCAAGTACGCTGTTTATAATATCGACAATACAATAAATACCCCCTGCCAGAATTTGGGTATTTATTAGATTGTCTGAATAATAAACAGTATACTTGAGATTGACGCCTCATCGTCGAAACGAGTCGTACCAATCAATAATTTTCCAGTGAAAAGTTACCAAGGTTGTGTATTTTCATTTCAACAAGGATTTTCACAAAGAAAAAGCCGAATCAATTGAATTCTTGTTAAATCGTCATTTGATATTACATTCATGCCTCCCCATCTTCCTTTCCAATCTGTTCTCTCTTCTTTTCCTTCCACCGTTGCTATCCTAAAGTGCCGTTTTACACGAGGACTTAAAAATGCACAATTTGAAGCGTGGAGTCATTTGCACGGGCTATCTTTCTTGAGAATTTGGGCTGGGGCTATATTGCCGAAATAAACTTTTGCATTTCTGTCATTTTGATCTTAATTTTTCTCTTAAGGTGATATAGTTCTAAATACACCTCAGCGCGTCCTCCAGATTACACGCTTAATCGCCTCGCTTTTTTCAAGCTAAATTAACTGGGCCTTGCAACAGTTGAGTCTAACATGGATCACCTGTGGTACAAAAAATAAGTCCTGGAAACATCCGTCAATGATCATGTCAATTTCCGTTGTCTGTCTTATTGTATTATATTTTTTGTCAGTGTTTTTGAAATGTACCTACGATCTCGGATTTTCGACAAGTTTCTAATGAATTTTTGGGATATGTAGCCAATATTGGATTCTCATAAGCTTATTTATTTTAAGAATTTGACTCTTTCGGGTATAATGTAATCATTTTGACTGTTTTTTTTTCGGTTTTGCCAAAAATTACCACATTTTAAAGAAAACAAAAGTTTCTTTTGTGTAATAATAAATATAATATGTTTTAATTCATTCATTTTTTTAAAAAGTTCTTGGTTTACTTGTAACGGTCTTGACCGTGAAAATGAAAGTTGCTGCTAGTGACGGCACTTCATGTCTTCAGTATCATGTATATCTTTTACGTGAGCCAAAATGAGGTGTTATTGTGATCGTATATACTGATTCCATTTCTGACCATCAGCCTTCTCGACGAAAGAATGCAGTTGGAAGTCGGACTAATGGAAATGCTTTGCATCAAAAGAATAAAGTGAAATCGTGAGTGGAAAGGCATAGGGAGAAGGGCTTCATAAAGAAGAGGGTAAGAATGTAGACACCGTACTCGGTTCCGAGGAAGGAAGCAATACGTTGCGATGAATAGCTGAAACTTTGATGTAGCGGAGATAGCGGACGAGAGTATTCCGAGGTTTAATTGTTGGATGCAGCTGAGATGAACGTCTGGAGATGCACTTCACAGAAGTACCGCCCAGCTATTCGCTTCAACTTTGCTCTTTTTCATGCAAATTATTCAAGGCATGTTATTTTTACTTCTATCCGCCTCCACATTTTAAGAGGAGTTCCACCCGTATTTAAGGATTTTTTTTTCAACTTACAATAAGCAAATGACTGCATTGTCATCAGGCTGTGGGATAAATAGGGCGTGCTCAGCTTAAAATATTGAACATCCAATTTTGCTTATCAGTTTTATATAGCAAGCTATAAGAGGTGTCGTAGGCGAAATTACTCTTCTATCCTTATTCGTTTCGTTTGGTTGTTACCTGAAATACTCTAAATTTGAGAGACGAAAGGAATGGTTTGGAAAATCTTTTTTAGTTTTTGCGAAGGAAATAACGTTTGGTTTGTTAATTATGAGTTTAATCACTAGTTTAAGTTCTTTTGTAGCATTTTTTACAATTTTGGTCTTTTTTGTTATCAATTTTCTACCTTCAATAGTAAAGACATAAAATCATCATGTCTGTGAATTATGAGTGTAAAGAATATCTTTGGTTAATATAACATCTTAATCAATTCTTAAATGTCGCTTAGGGTGATGATCTTTCTTTGCTAATGAGAGGTAGAAGTCATATTTTGATCACGTTTAATTCTTCTTTTCTTCATTTCGAGTGGAAAAAAATTTCTGTTCGCTAGTTTTTCTTCACTTTTAGGTCTAAGATGCATCGTAACTTTAGGCGACCTGGCTTGCATGACACACATCGAGATTTCTCGAGCTCTCTTGCATCGTGGCTATGAAACGTGTTTTTGTCTCCGGAAACGAGTTTACGCCGTGTTCCTGGCACCGGATGAGAGTGTAAGTAAGAACTCTTCCTTTGAAACTCAATTAAATAATTCTTATCATTAGCAGTCACTTATTTTTTATATTAATTGTACCATTACTGGTAGTCGTCATTTCAATTAATGTCTTTCTCCGCATCTCAGTGTCCATTTACACTAACAATGTACTGATTCAGGAAAACTATCATATCACAATGTCAAGTTCTAAGAGGTGGAAAACATAGTTCTCTTTATTCAATATTATTTAATTAACATGCATTCTTTTGCCATAGGGAAATAGAAAAATAATAGTGCATGGGAAATTTTGAAAATAATTCCTGAGTTGAATATGCTGAAAATCACCGTATTTAACAAAATTCTGTTTTTTTTTAAACTGCGACGCCATCACAATTCCTTCCACATATTTTTATTCAGAAAAGACAGTTCTTCACTTATAACATGAAAGCGTGGAACAATTGGTGGATCAAATTCAGGTGCTGGCTAGTTGACTTCGTGGAAATTCGTATGAAATGAATTGTACACAAACATAGCGCCATGAGTAGTTAAAATTATTCATTTAACTGGTGGATTTATTTTCCTCGCATGTTTTACTTATAACAAAAAATCAGTTTCACCCTGAATGATCGGTTTCAATCCGCTTTAAAAAGGCTCATGGGATCATGTCCTTGGAGTATGGAATACCCCCCAGGAGCGAGTGTATTTTTTTCACTGTAGGGAGTGCTACACTCTTCGATAAATACAACTCCAACTTCTCTCACGCATGGGACTTGTAGCCATGCATTTTCATGTACACGCCCTTTACAAAGACACAAAAACTGTTAAACTAAAAAAAAATATAAAATGTGGGGGGACATGACCCCCATGACGCCACCCTTAATCCGTCCCTGAATACAAACTCAACGCTATCAGCCAGTGGCGTAGCCAGGAATTTCATTCGGGAGGGGGGTCCAAAACCAGGGGTGAAAATATTTTAAACCAGGGTAATAAGTAGAGGGTTTTAAACTAATTTTAAGACTTTTCATAATCGAAAAAACTTCATTTGGTTAAAAAATATTTTGTAAATTCATGATTTTCTCAATATTTTGTTTTCTTTTATGAAGGAAAATAATTTTGTTTTTATATTTCGGGGGGGGGGGGGTATAGTCCGGACCCCCCTCTGGCTACGCCACTGCTATCTGCATTCAATTGTTTACAGTTCATTGTTTTCGCACCACTGCACTCCAGCGTAATTTTTAAGAGAGCGCCGGAACCAATTCAATGTCGGACGCCGTGACCTTGCATCTCTCACTTGTCAATGAAAATGCACGGATGCGAACGTCCGGCAAACCATCTGAAAGATGCCAGTCGCAGAACGGCAGCTCAAGGAGGCGGCAGGTATTAAATTTTGCGCATCGTACCAAAAGAGGTCTATCATTAAGCGTGGACAGCGAGTATCATCGGGCGTTCATCCCTCCGTCGAAGATGCGGAGGTGTTTTCAGTGAGTCAGAAGGAGAGCCGTCCACCGCTCTCGAAGGCCGCGGAAGGTTGGAAACCGGCCGCCAATTACGACCTCTTGGCCACTCTTTTTGCCCGGGACGAATCATCCGTCCACCTCTAATAATATCGCGTGCCTATGCGATGAGACTTCGCTCTCCGCCTCCAACTGCAACCCTCCCGACATGAGACGGCAACTGGACTGCGGCCCACGCCCTCTCTTGGGATTTCGGCTCGTAAAAAGAATAAAAAGGAGACCGCTCGGAGAGTTATACAGTTAGTGACGGAGAAATGAAAAGGAAATTTTCCATTTGAATGACTGTTTTGCTGACGATTTCTTTCGGCAATTATACGTCATCGAATATTACTATAGAGGATTTTCCTGTCGGTGTCTAGATATGTTGTCACCCTACGCATATTCAACAGGGATGTAAACGTATTCTCCAAGGCTTCGAGGAGAGGAATCTGAAAATATGTCTTTTATTTTCCAGACCTTCATTTTATTTTCTCCGAAAATTGGCGATGGAATTTTCTTCTTTTAGGATATATGACTGAACCATAAATAACCAACCACTTTATCTCCGTATTGATTTGCACGGTTTCGTGGGGTTCGGGTCACAAAAACGAAATGAAACATCACAGTTGGATACTCTGGAGTTAATTAATTTCCACGAAGAAAGCATCATCATCATTGACCTCAGAACACATTGAGTTGTATCTTCAAAATGTATATTTGTGAGGAAGTAAAGTAGTTTTTGAGGATAGAGAATCAAGAAAGGCGAACTCTACTAATAACACTGGGATTTATTATATTCCACCCTGGTTTAGGCGTGGAAGAATTTCGTCATGTGGCCTATCCATTTCTCATTGCCTCCCACTGCAATCCTTTCAACATGAGAAAGCAACTGGACTGCGGCCCACGCCCTCGCTAGGGATTTCGGCTCTCAAGACGAATGAAAAGAAGACCGCTCGGAGAATTATACAGTTAGTGACGAGAATTAAAAATACACTTCTCCATTTGAATAATTGTTCCACTGACAATTTCTATCGGCAATTATCACCGTGCTGACCTTAGTACTGTAGATCTGTACCCCAGTACTGGCGATACATTAATTTAATTTAATAACTAATACATTTGTGTTATTTCTCAACAACCGACCTTCGATGCGAGGAATAGGTGTTTAGTATCATTCTAAAGAGTAAAATTTACTCTTGGTTTTGTTAAATTTGTTTATTTAGAGGTTCACCACTGTGTTAAAAAATGGCGAACTACGATTTTTCAAAAGACGGATGGCGTAATACTACGCCCATAGCACGCTTAGTGTTATGATTGCCCTAAATGAGGGTCAACTAGTAATATCACTTGGTTTTTTCTGTGGGAAGTTACTTCTGCAGAACTGTGATTAAAAATGGAAGAACGTTTGCATTAGTTAGAAATGGTGTTTATTTTTCAATTAAATATCTTATCCTTATAACTGTGATTCTCACGCACAAACTTTTGAATTTTCCATTGTAAAGTTGATTTCTTTATATGTTGTCGTCATCTGTACGTATCATACTCCAGATGGGCATATTAACCTTACTGTAGATAATTTAATGATCCTGTTTGATAAAGTGCTGAAAACTAAGGAATATTTGATTTTATAAGGTGAAGTTAACACTGAGTTCTCATACGAAATATGTTATAAAGTAAGGAAAGTTATTAATCTAATGAAATGTTTTAACTTATCCCAATGCACCATGTCTCCAATCAGGATATCAAAATACAAAGAAAGAATTAGATCACCATTCTCTCTCTTCACCTTAGCACCAACAGGAACTATGAGCCTAGCTTTGAGGACACATTCTACATCAGTAATATTTCTTGAGGAAGAATTCCCACCTAAAAACGCGTCCATGACGGCGAAAGATAGTCACCTTGGCGCTCATTTTCCTCTTGAATGAAATATAAGATAAAAAAGAAAGTGCGCGACGAAAGAAAAAGAAGGAATGAAGGAAATTAAACTTTATGCTCGAGACTCATTAAGAGGTTATTAAAGTTGCCCGAGGCGTAATAATGGAAATAACTGCAGGTGAAGTTTGAATAAGTGAGAAAAGGAAATTCAGCTACGTGACAGTTAAGAGTTACACAAAATATACAGTTACACAATGCGAGATAAGCGAAAGATCTATTGCAGAGGTATGATTGTGTCAAAAAGCCAAGAGGCTTCAAGGATTTACGATAAGGCACAACGCATCCTGAATTCGGCACATGAATTACACGTAAGCCGTTCTCCGGCCCTTCACTCCTTCACCATCGCACTGCTTACATTTTTCGCCGGTAGTTGGCTTCTTCTGGGCTGGAATCGAGAATATAGGCGGAATTATTAATATTATAAAAAAATATGTACATTTCTCCAAGTGAAACGTTTAGCTAATCTTTCGCATGCTACTATGTTATATGCTATGATGTGATGTCATAATTTCTTCTAACAATGGAGATGGAACACTATCAAGGCTAGAAAATCTAATAATGTTCAATCGAAAACGGAATTTCAAACGAAAGAATGATTCGGCTCGATCCCCTACCGTAAAAAGAAATTTGATAGAAATTGCCGTCTCAATCATACTTGTCTCTTGAATCTTATTGTAGGATTAAGTTTTCGCTAAATATGAGCAGACTCAAATTCGACAGAGACATTTTTTTTCTTTCCGGAGCGTCGACGATGTCATGAGATCTTACCGCATTCCCAAAAGTTCGCATAACCTAAATATGTTGACTTAATTGACCTGGGCTTTCATCAGGTAATGCTAGGGGTAAGTTAAGATGGTTCTGCAAGTGGAAAACGAAGACACTTGTGCAAATATGTCACGATTTAAGTGAAAGAAATAAGATAACACGCGGAATATTTTCTGTTTATTTTGGCTATACCAGCGCAGGAGTCGTGCTTATAATTTTTTAGGGTGGATTCCAAGAGGGCTCATGGCAACGCGGGTCAGAAGCTTTTTTTGTCCTTCCTAAGAATGGTGTGACCTGGGACTTTACTGCATAAGAATTTACTTTATTTCGTTATGTTGCCTGAGAAATAAATAAATTTTCCAGCTTGAATGTTTATTGCATACTTTAACTCATTTATGAATTCTCTCTCTGTACTCATATTGTATCAACTTTGGTTCTCTCGTTCTATTGGGATAGTATTGATATACTAAAATGAAACAGATCGAGGGATACTTCTCACTCATAAAAATGTGAGGGGGAAAATAATTATTATTCCAGTAAGTGCATTCAAAGCAAAACTTGCCAATGGTTAATAATTCTCAATGGTTAATAATTCCCAATGATTAATAATGGTTAACTTCATTATTGCCGCTTTCGGAATCGACCTTAACCTTGCGACGCTGAACTCGTCGCTTGAAGCCTCTCCAGCTCCATCGCTCGTCCCTTGGTAGTCCCCATCATCTCTCTGCAAGCATCCCTCCCTATTTCGATTTGCATCCTCGACTCGTTCGGTTAACATTTTTCCGCTCATCCTGCCCATGGACGGCGGCGCGGCGTCGTCCCGCCTATTGGGGCGCAATTTTGCTGCGAGGATTTTCCACCCCGATGGTCGCCGAGTGCGGGGAGGCGAGCGAGACAGGGGAAATATATGTTCGAGCAGGTCGCCCGCCTTTGTTGCTGGGCGATGGGAAAACATGCGAACGTGACAACGGGAGGGGAAATGAGATGGATGGCAAATGGCTACGGGGGTGGATTAATTGAAATGTCACAGCTACGAGTGTTCGCGTCAAGAGGTGCTCAAAACAAAACAAAAGATTAGCAAACGCAGCCCTGGGTTTCTTGACTAACTCATGCTCTTGACCGCGTTTCTTAGGAGATGGAAGTAATGAAAGGATACAAAATAAAAATATATGCAGAATGGTTATTTCCCCGAGGCATACCTTGATGATGGCATATTTGGTTTCTTATCCAGCTCGTGAGCACAAAATAAAAACATCTGCAGGATGCATGTTTCCCAAAGGCATGACTAGATGGTAGTCTATTGGGTTTCTAATCTAGATCGTGCTCTTGACATTGTTTATTTGCCTATGAGAGTAATAAAGTCCGCGAAATAAAAATATCTACTGAATAATAATATTTTTTCTACGATATGCTTTGATGGGCCTGCGTGCTTATTGGAGCCATATTTCCGTCATTTTTCTTATTAGAAGGAAGTAATAAATGGAAAGAATATGAAATAAAAATATCTATCTGGTAGTTGTTTTTGTATAAAATTGTTTGATGGTTATGGCATCATTACTATCGACCCCATTTAGTAATCAGCCACGAGTTTTTCGATCCGCGAAAGCGGTATAATTATGATGACGCCTGCGAAGAAAACTTGATCAAGTGATCTCCAGATATATTAATACTTACTTACTCCCATGGCCTTTATATCCTAGATGGTATATAGCCTCGCCAATTGCCTGCCTCCAATTCTTTCCATCTACTGCATCCGCCTCGCCAACTATCATTCTCCTCATATCAATGATCAAATTTCATCTTTTTTTTGGTCGGCCCGGAGGTCGTCTTCCATCCGTTCTCGTCTCATGATGTACCCTTCCCATCTCAATCTCCGGCTCCTGACTTCAGGTACAATGTCTGGTGAGTTAAAAATTTCCCTGAGTTCCCTTTTATGTTTTATTATCCAAGTTCCATTTTCTCTTGTGAGTCCAAAAACTTTCATCAACACTTCAATTTCGATGGAAATTAGCTTCTTTTAATAGAAGGCTATTAGCTTTTTTAAAAGTACTTTTGTCGATAACACACGATTAAAGCCATGATTTATTGAGGAAAGATATATTAATCCGTCACCTAATGTCCAAGGCCCTCCCCACCGTACCGAGACGATGCAGAATGGGCTTGCAGAAATAAACAACGGTCTTCTATTTACTCTCCCACTCAGGGGGCCTGGCCTCCTCAGAATGCATCCAGCGCACAATGGAAGACTTACGATCTGCGGTCGCGGAAGCATTAAACACACGTGATACATGCGTTGGTTCTTCTGCCTTTTAACTTCAGGTATGACATTCGTAGAAATTTCTTCCAAGATTTCATTGCAAAGTACTTTTTGTGTCCAGGATTTGGATTATGCGACCGACGTGACTTCAAATTTTAGAAAGGAATCTGCAAATTTCTCAATAAAACATCACTCAGTAAGAATTCGAACTTGTGACCGCACTTAATGGAAGGTGATCTTTCTGCCGAAGCTGGAGGGTCAAATACGCGTGAAATATGCATAGGCTCTTCTGCCTCTCATCCCCAGGTATCCTCTCATCCTCAGGTATCCTCCCCAGGCCTCTCATCTATAAAAATGTCGTTCGAGATTTCAGGGCAAGGTATATTTTGAGTCGACGATTATGTGTTGTGTGAACGATGCGACTCCTAATCTTAGAAAGCAGTCAACAAATTTCTCAATAAAATAACACGCATAATGAAATGTGAAAAAACTATGCAATTCCATGTAAATTTACTACACACCGTACGACCTAGCTTTCGACGAGGTACGTCACCATCTGATCACCAGAAAATGGTCACCAGATGTTGGCGTGCCTCATAGAAACCTAGGTTGTATAGTAAGCAGTAAATTTATGTGGAATTTCAAAGTTTTATTTTTTAATATTTCGATCTGTTAAGTTAAAATTCCATGAAAACACGCCCGAGGCAACGAATTATAAAATGACTCTCAGCAGGAGTTCGAACTCGGCATCCTCAGAATTTGCCCACTTTTGTTCCATTATGTTGAAAATTTGCAAATATGACCACAGCAGAGGAGTGACTTATTGGTATTGGCTCAGGGTACGGATTAATTGAAATGTCACCGTCACTGGTGTTTTCCCGTCAAGTGGTATGTGCGCTTTTTGAGTGAGGTAGCTTTCCTCCACCCTTCATTGATGAAAAGCAAACGAAGCAGTTCTTCACGGGTGTCCATCTTTTTATGTATGGGTGCTAGGGTATTTTAACTTCTGAATTGCTTTTGGATTCTATTCACATTTCAAGCCATGAAATGTCCTCGTCATCTTTCAGTCAAAAGCCGTAAGCATTTTCTATTGTTGTGTTGGTTGCATTAATTAACACCAGATTTTAAACTCAATTCAATGATGGTAGACTCGAGGTATAAGAATTTTTCTAGGTGTATTCCGTAATAGGTGTATGTTCCTAGTCATGCTTTTTAATTTTGAGAATTTTTAAATTCTCTAAATAGTTTTGGATCGACTTAGTTTCATTGTTTCATTGTACAATGCTATCAGGTCAACAGATTTCTCATTACAATAATATTAGATAATAATTCCATTCCCTTCATGGTAGGGAAGCAAGTATTCTCAAATAAAATATAAATTAATACATTGTGATTATTTTCTTAACCAAGCAAATTAGTTCATACTATTTTATAAGAAAGGGGTGACCACACAGCAGAAGTAAAATCCATAGGGCCACTCGATATCTCTGACATATGGCAATTGATAACTATTTAACCTTCTTCAAATTCGGAAAACTAGATTTTGCAAATAAATGTTTGAATAAAAGTAAATTCACATTTAAATATAATATAATATGAATTTCCTCAGCAAATCCTAGCTTTATTATTCAATTTTTTATTTTGATTCAGTTTATGTCTTCCGTAATCTATTAGTCATATTATGGAAGTTCACAGCTCTTTGAAATTATTATGATTCAGAGGCATTTAATTTATACATATGAATTAAGTATCCCATGATAGCATCACAATAACGTGGGCAGGAAATTTAATCACAAATTTTTGGCTTCCCGGACCTATGAGAAGACCACGAGCCATTCGAGGTTTTTCATTTCTTATTGACGTTTTTGGAGATTTGACAGAACAAAATAGTATACCCTTGTAGTCCATCAAATATCACAATACATTGGATCTGATGGCTTTAAAGAAGTTGGTAGTTTCTTTGTGGGTATCGTGTACATTTAATTGAGCCGTGACTACTAATTGGATATTTTATCGAGCAGTTTTGTTAGTCACTTACGCAGCAAATTTTATAGAACAAACGAAAAGAAGCAAAATTAAATTTGGATAATGAAGTGAATTATCCAGTGAAATAATTTTTTATTCGTCCCGTTTTTCAATATTTTTGCGTTTAGTCTGTGTGTATTGTCATTGGAACCAGAGTCGACATAAAAGTCATTCTTAGCAAAAATGGCATAAATCCATTATGTAAAAAAATGCGCTCAACCAACATTTTTTCCTCAGCTGTTTGCATAATTGAAAGGCTTAAAAATCATAATGTATTTTAGCCATATTCATTCATGGAGTGAATTTTTGATGTCGAACTATGTTCACAAGGCTGGAAAAATTTCTTAAAGCATCGCCTTGATGGAGGTTGACTTCGGTCAATATTAGCCTCAAATAAAAATCTAAATCACCATAGCACCTTGTTAAGCTGGTTTTTCTCAGAAAATTCTTTATAAAGATTTTATTTCAATTCCTGTAGGCTATACCCACTTATAACGGTGAATTTTTCCTTCCATTCTACGTATATACATTTTTAAGTTATTGCGTGGGTATAAAATCTGTTCTGGTGTTTAGCTTGATGTGTTATGACAGCCTCAATATGTTACTCCAAGCCCTACAGTAAGCGAGATGCGCTTCCCTTAGGCCAGGAACGCACTAGTTCTCGACGTATTGGTGTGGAATCTGCGTGGGTACGAACCTTCCCTCCAACTCTGTGGCTGGCGGAAATAAATTTAATGTGACAGTCATAATCGCTCCTTTTGCTGTAAATGAATTTACCGCTAGAATTGCTATTTTTAACTGACAGGGCAGTAGCACTTGTCTGTATGTAATGATCTAAGTGTTTTCCTAAAATTTACGCTCCAATTATTTTAAATGTTGTCATAATTTACCATAGAATCATGTCTTATCTAACTGACTGATAACTGAACGGTAGACATAGTAGACATTGACTTCCGTTTCTATGATTGCTCTAAAGCAGGGATCTCTTAACTACTACTTGTGGTAGTATAAATGCCTGCTATTTTAGCATTCAGGACAAAATTTCACTATTCTCACAAAGACAGGTTTATTATGGAGAATATCGAGGAGAAATTAAATAATAATTGAATGTAATATTAATTGAAAATTAAAAACAATATCTATGTTTTGATTCTTATGGATTTGGACATTTTGCGCTATAATTGTTTTTTAGAGATAATGCAACCCTGGGGGTGAAACTCTGGTGACTTCTGCTCTAAAGAATAAAAAACTTTCTCATTCAGTTTCAAGGTATGTTGAGTAACCAACACAAAACCAACACAGATTGATAATGACTAGTCTAGTGTCTCGTCAATTTTTTATAGCCGGTGGAAACTAACAGGCTTTAAAATTTCGGTGCTCGTGTGAGATGGATTTTCATCAACTGTATGGTATGCGCATACTAATGCGCATTGAAAATCGGTTATGAAGATACTTTCCGAATTATTCTGTCGTTATTATATTTTATTCGGAATGAAATTTACTTGTATCTTTTTAACTTGCACAAGTAGGTATTGGTGTATTTACTTATCCGAGGGATAATAATACTTAAAATGTCCTCTTTCCTTAACTATCTAAAATTGTACTTACTCACACTTTTTAATACTTTTTTTATTTACTTTCAATTTTTTAATAATTCACTATTTAATACTTTTTTACTCTACTGCAATTATAGCTTTGGAAAGCAAGATATCAAGACTGAGAGAGAATGCGTATGGCGTTAAATTATTTTTATAAATGGTGGACTGTTAGCAAGCGGATGAATGGGCAATCAAACCTTTTGAATTAGTATGTTTGAATTTTTTTCCTTCAAATCTTGTTTTTTCATTTAAATACCTTGTCACCATTCAGAAACTACAGGTATGGTTTGAGGAAAGCTTTGAATATTGAATATGCTTCTTTGTTTTGTAAGCGATTAGTCTTATTATTTCTCTTACTCATCATATTATCTTTTTTAGCCATTTTATCGTATACAAACCCTGATGATAAACCTAGATGAGAGCTATCTCGTTTTCCTCATTTCCGTTTGTACATCCCTTTTCGTGTGCTTCGGATCTACGGATTTAAAGTTAAAATAAAAAATTTGATGAGCTCCCACGCACCCTTTTAATCTCATGCGTTTATCCTTTTAAGTGACCTTGACGTTTGATGTAATTTACACCCTGTTGAAGAATAAATGCAGGCCCCTAGGGATGGTACTTCCAACGCTCCCCATTGGCCAACTGTGACCCCCGGGCGGTAAACCAGTCAACCTGGCTAGATAAAAATCGTCTTCCAACGTTTAGTCTCCTCCCGAGTGTCCCGTCGAGAAAATTTCCTTTGATTCATGCTCTTGCAAGGCGAATGAATTCCACGGAATCTTTCACGCGCTGTTTTAGCCTCCTATTCGCTCGAGGATAATATCCTACCACTTTTCACCTGACGCACGTTTTACTTAAGCCACCTGTGCCTCAAAATTGATCGCACATTCATTTAGATTTCCGCTGACTTTGACATCGTTATTGATATATTTTAGTTAATTTATTGTGTTTCCACATAATCAAATTGATTTACGTTTAATTTAGTAGGGAATATTCTCTGCTAGATACAAAAATAACGCAGTTTTAGAAAAATAATTGAGCGAACGTAATTTCGGAGACTTAATAGGTACCTTCTCCAAAACGCAGTAATGGTTGCTTCATTGGAAGGTTAAATTGTGATACGTATCATCGTTAACCGTCAGTATCATATTTATCCATATATATTATTTATTCAGCCATATCATCAGGAAAGCGAGGCCTCCAAAACCCAATTTGACCAGGGCAGAGAGAGAGGCCGTCTGTGAACTCAGGAAAATCGATGATTCACTGATATTGCCAGCTGACAAAGGGAACGCAACTGTGATCATCTCTAAGGAGGACTACCGAAAGAAGGTTTGCGGTTTGCTAGACGACCCCACCTACAAAGAACTTAAATCAGATCCTACGGCAAAAATTCAGAGGAACATCAAGGACCTCATGAAGCATTCGTCAATACCCCAAGAGGAGAGACGATCACTGATCCAGTCGGCTCCTAAACCTCCACGACCTCCGTAATAATTTAGTATCATATTTATTTTGCGGAAGTCTAAATTTACTTTTCCATAAAATATTAATTCCTTAAGTTATTAAGCTGCTTCAAATATAGTTGCTGATCTTTATGAAAGACAGTTTTCGATTGTTTAAGTGCAAGTTAACCTCTTTAGTATTTTTTATGTGACTTGGGTTGAGTCCTCATATTTCCAGTTTGTCTGTTAATTTCGTAGGCACGTTAATGATTATTTTTTATCTTTATCATGTGAAATATCCGTTAGACTTTCCCTTATTAGTTTATCAAAATTATGTTTGGGAATTTATAATCATAATTGGTAAAATTGTAAATTACCAATAATTTTCTTCAGCCTGAAATAACAAATTGAGGGTACTTAGTGGAAAACACCAGAAATAGAAATGATCGAAATGGAAAAAATCACCAATATTACCCCGGTGGAAAATATCAGAGCCCCTCATAACCTACAGTTAATTATAATTATAAAAATACGCTCATCATTATAGGACGCCTTGGATGTCATCCTTGAACTTAGTTTACGCAGGTGTTTAAAAGGACTGCGACATATCTTTTCGACTATATATTTTCTTTGGCAAAGGTTCTAATTGAATTAGTTTTAGTTCTATATTACCTGTACGCACCTTGCAAAAACTAGTATGGTTTGCGTTAAACACATATTTCAGATGAGGTGAATTCCACATCTTTGAATTTCATTAATCCGATTAATAATAGTTTGTTTTCAGCTAATATATATTCTCATATAGCATTGTGTATTTTGAAGCATTATCATTAGTACTGATTTTGCACCCCTCGATTGAATCGTAAAGATTTTTACTATCATACTTTTTGCCTGTTTGACTTTTCTATTGAAGGATAACAAAAAACTAAATGTTGAGCATTTATATTTGAGAAGTGACAATTTAATGTGACAATGTAATGGGGATTAAGATGTTAATAATGTTTTCTCGGTAAGACAATTATGTGACTACTTTTATTACAATTTCAGAATGTGCCACGGTTTTGCTACGTTCTTGCCCGCATTGTGTTACGTCAATGAAGAAAACAGAAATATATCTCAGTAGATGGCTAATAACGATGTATATAGTTTTACTATCATTACGAATGAGTACAGAGTTACTCCTGTTATAGTGTAACTCATTGTACGTGGAAGGTATTCAATGGAATTTTAAACTACCGTGGTGCCAATGTACCATTCCTCGGTAATAGCCAAGGGAAAGTTTTAGAATTATCTATGCAAACATAACAAGCCTGGATACAGCGTACGAACTTGGTCGGGTATAAACGCCGCTCCGTTTTAGGTAAGCTGCATTTCATAACTTTGCATTTAATGAACCCCGGGCACGGTTTATTTTTTCTTTCCCTGGAATCATTCCAGACACCCGGCCTTGCCCTGAGGACGAGCGCAGCAAAGTACTTGACGCCTTAAACTATTCCGGCCACTTCACACTCCTCCATGACTTCACTCGTCCTTATGGCGATGAAACATCTGCTAGTTGCACGCTAGATAAACCCTTTTCTCCACACCCCGCGGAGCATCAGTTGCTTGACCCCTGGCGTGGCCTTGGTGAAGGTCATTCGTGTCCCCGACCCGCTCCTCCGAGCCGTATCTCTTCTTCGTAATCGTTCCCAGCCTCCTCAGCGGTCCCTGCCTTTCAACCCTTGTATCCACTCCTCCCTTTATGTGCCTCCCCCGCGCGATTGCAGACGACCCCCGAGGCTACGATTCTCCTCGTATCTCCTCCTTTGTGCCTTCTTCCTTGTTTCTCGTTCTGGAGTCTTTTGTGCTCCTCCCAGCCCCCAAGCCACATCGCGTGAGGTTGACGCTCTTCATCCACGTTTCTTTGGTAGGCACGGAGCCGGGGTGGGGGAGGTTTAAGGGGGAAATATCCCCCTCGAAATTTTTTTTCCCTTGTGACGGCTACCCGCGATGCATCTTCTGAGGGGACCACCAGCCCCGGGGCACTATGACATTCCATTTTTTTCTCGCGTATGATATGCGGCTCTATGTGTTGGAAGTTCCTAATATGTATTAGTTAAATGAGACATTGCATTATTTCTACAGGATTAATATTTACACGACGCGTTTTGTTGTTACATATTGCATATAGGCATATAATGCACTTGATAATGTTGTTTGTAAAGGCCTGGTTACACGGCACATTAACACGTACCGGTTAATGTACGTTTGCGTGAATGATTTTGGTGGACCGGAACGGAACATGTACGAATGCATGAACCAAATTAGAACAGGTTCTATTTTCTGTGCATGTATTCGCACAAGTTGGGTGGTAACACGGTGCATTTTGGCGTTCATTCTCGCGTTCATACATTCATACATAATCCGTACGTGTTAATGTATCGTGTAACCTGGCCTTAACAAATAAATGCGACGTGTTAAAATAAATTCTGTGGAAATATTACAATGCTTCATTTAACTATTGATTCGATTTTTTGATGACGGGGAACACCCCCCCCCCCCCCCGAGAGTTTTTCCCTTTTGACGACTACTCGCGATGCATCTGCTGAGGGGACCACCAGGCCAGCAGCACTGTGATATTCCATTATTTGATATTTTTAAAATTTATATTCATCACTGACATTTCGATAACACAGATATCGAATTGTCGAAAGAGATGGATCAACTGACCCAGCAAGTTACCCGAGAGACATTTCCGAAGTTTACTATCAGTTACCAAAAAAATTGAACTAAAAATTAACCCCTGAGGATAATCAAATAAAGGAGTGAAATATTGGTGGTAAATTTGACTAATCATTGTGTAAATAACCAAATCTCAAAGACTTATCCCCATCATTTGTAAGAGTTAAATGGTACGAGAATATCAAAACACCGATGCGCGTTTTAAGAGATTTGAATTCCTGAGTTTCCTTAGTATTTAAGTACAATATTGTTTAGGGGAGTAACGAATTCATCTACCTATCCGTAAGGCATAATACCTCCCCTATTATTTTGTTTAAATCAGAGATGGAAACTAATATTTTCATTCGTTTGTTTGTTATATTCGAAAGTTTGATTACTTTTCTCGACTCATATTATCCGTATTGAACTATGATTCGTTTTATTATTCGTTTTATTTCCAAGTCCAACAGAAATGATAAATTAAGAGATATGAGGGGGGAGATGCCAAGGGGTTCAAATGATTTCTTTTTCTAAAAAGAGTTAGGTTCAGAAATTTGGCAAAGGTAGAACAACGAGATCAACTGGATATTTAGTTAAGCATTTGATTTTCCATTTGATGTCAGCACGGAACAGAGACTCACTCGTATCCCTTGACCACCGAGTTTTTTTTTAATTTCTTCAACCAATTTCTGTGCCTAATTCAGTTTAGTAATATAATCATCTTGTACGCGTTTGCTTCTCACCCCCTCATATATAGGGGAATGTTGTCCGGGGAAGACAACATTCCAGTAGACGCGATTTTTCTTGATTTCAAAAAGGCATTTGATAAAGTACCCCACGGAAAGTTAATATTAAAACTGAAATCTTATGGTCTAGACGAAGATGTCATTTCCTGGATTAGAGAATTTTTGAGCGACCGCGTCCAAAGAGTAGTATTAGACGGTGCAGTCTCCAATGAGGTTAGAGTGACTTCTGGCGTTCCTCAGGGTAGTGTCATTGGCCCACTCCTATTCCTTCTTTATATAAACGACATTGGCGAAGTAGTGCAGAGTAAGTTACGATTATTTGCAGACGACGCTGTAGTTTACAGAGAAATTCGTTCCAGCAAAGATATAGATGAACTAACGAATGACCTTGCTGCTATCCAAGCTTGGTGCGATGCTTGGCAGTTAGAATTAAATTTGGAAAAATGCGTCGTAATGAATTTCTGGAAGAAGAATAACTCCCTACAGCGTAACTATGTCATTCGGGGCGCGCAGTTAAAGGCAGTTGAATCTGTGAAATATCTAGGGGTTAGACTCAATAATGATCTATCGTGGAATAAACATATTCGAGAAATAACCGGTCAAGCTAATCGTAAAATGGGTTTTGTCAAAAGAATATTAGGAAAGTGCGACGACAAAGTGAGAGAAATTAGCTACTTTTCCCTCGTTAGACCACATTTGGAATACGCTGCCAGTGTTTGGGACCCTCATGAAAAAGGCTTAATAACAGAGTTAGAACGCGTGCAAAGAAGAGCTGCCAGGTATGTGAAAGGTCGTTACGATAGTCTTGTTAGTGTAACTGACCTCTTAGATAAACTCGGATGGGAATCTCTGTCGGACCGTAGATTGAAAAATAGACTAAACCTTTTAGATAAATTCAAGAGCAGTGTCTTTTCTGACGAAGTTAACCATATCTTGCGGACGCCAACGTACTACGGAAGATCAGATCATATAAATAAAATAAGAGAGATAGATTGCAGAACAGACAGATTCCGAATGTCATTTTTTCCACGATCAATAAGAGATTATAACGGCAGCAATAGAACGCGTAAATAGATTGCATGACTTGTAGTGTAGCCTACTAACCTATGTAAAACTTACTGCATGTTTCTGAATTTCTATTCTATATTCTATTTCTAACAGCATATAGTAGTATAGTTTGTTATTATACGGGACGTTTCTTGGACGGTGTGGTGTGCATGTGGGAGTCCAAATGCATGCTGCATGCTGGTGATTGATCACCCCCTGCCAAACACCCTAGAGGTGGCTCGCAGGGTAATTTGTAGATGTAGATGTATATTTTACCGAGCTGATAGGTACAGGAATTTTTCCCCCAAACGATAAAGGACTTCAATAAATGCTAGCTAGTAATATAGTAGTATAGTTTGTTATTATACGGGACGTTTTCTGGACGGTGTGGTGTGCATGTGGGAGTCCAAATGCATGCTGCATGCTGGTGATTGATCACCCCCTGCCAAACACCCTAGAGGTGGCTCGCAGGGTATTATGTAGATGTAGATGTAGCTGGAACTTCGTACACGCATTTACTTTTTCGTAAAAGGTTGGTGTCCTAACAACCATGACTTACGCTTATTGAGGCGGCTTGTGGATTAAATATAGATGTAGATAATTTGGGTTATAAAGATAATACGACGGGGTAACTTAATTGGTCACTTATCATAAGACTCGATAGCCTCATGAAAACAATCGTTGAAGGACATGGGACATGTAGGAAAGAAGAACGGCAAAGGAAGGATTAGTTGAGATCTATGGGACAGGTAATGAAGGATATCAAAAAGAAGACTCAAATAAAGCTTGATAAAATAGCCCGATTGGAGAAATGAGTGAAGAGCTGCGTCAAAACTATCTCCCGTTTGATGAAAATTCATGGTGATGAAAATAATTTGACCCTGTACGGCAGTTAAGGTACTTAAGAAAAAGTGACTTCACTTCCGAATTTTGTACACTCTTCAATTTTAAATACGTGGTTTTCTGCCAGTATGGGAGGTCCTGAGATCAGAGGGATTAGGCTTTCCGATGTCATGTCGGTGATAAAGAATCATGGAATCATGCTATAATGACGGGAAAGAAAGATGTTTCTCTGTATTTCTTTTGATAGAAATTCTGTAGGTTTACCCCTCTTGGCTTTTTAATGTGACTCACTATCCTCCGTTCATATTTCCTTTTGCTGCTCAGCTTGTGAAGAATTAATAACCGTGCACAATTACATCATTCCTCGAATAATTTACCTCTCTGATGCTTTCACTGCTCCCACGACTTGCGTTTGAAGCACCTCTCTTTCTTCTGTTGAGTCAATGCTCGGGATATATGACTGCTTTTAGGCGCACGGTGTTCTTCGAGATCTAAGGCTGATTTCGCAGTAATGGACGAGATGTCGATGATTATCATGCAATGAATTGAAATTGGTATTGAAAGGGATCACGCAGGCAATGATCGCTATATACGGAGTGCTTTGACGATAAGCCAAGGCCAAGTTTGATATTGTTCTACTGAGTGAAGATTGCTTTTCATCTTCCTTAAGACCTTGAGATGCTGACGCATTTTAAGTGGCTAAGTTAAGTGAAATCAGTTAACTAACAGAGAAATTTCCAACTGCAAGGCATGATCGCATCAAGTCACCAAACAATCAGATATATAATAATTCTTGATATCTTTTTTAAAATTTTCATTCCATCTCGGTGTTTTGCGGCGGCATTTGTGCCTATTAATGATTTTTTGCCTTCGCCTCTCGCCATTAGATAATGGACGAGATGACGAGAAGCTATATCGACGACGACCTATATCGGGATAGTATTGACGAAAATTTATGATCTTAGCATCGATTAAAACATCGCTGCAGCTAATAACGAATGACTTATCCTTTTATTTCAATGTGTTGAAGATGATGATTATATGTTAATGAAAATAATAGTTATTAATTATTAAGTGGTATGGTAATTATAAGTTAATGGTAATAATAGGTAATAATTGCTTGTATGAATCATTTTTATACCTTTTTTCTGATTATTTCAGACTTTATAATAGGAAATGTGTAGTTTGATGCGGTTTAGTGAAATATAATCACGTCCGCACCGACGAGTCACAACTGGTAATACCCCTGAGAGCACAAAGTTTGCAGAATACCATATGTAAACCAGATGTAGACGTCTATATGTTGTATACAGCAAACCTAATGGTTTGCCGTATACCAAATGTAGGCGACTACATTTGGTCTACATCAGGTCTACATTAGGTGCAAATGTCTTCCTTTTTTGGTCTACTGGTAACTTATAACGGTATAATTTTGGTCTGCGGTTATACCAAATGTAGACGTCTATATTTGGTCTACATTAGGGGCAAATGTCGCCCATTTATGATAAATTTATTCTACGGTTATACCAAATGCAGGCGTATTTTTTTTACAAAAACATACATTTTATACTGCTAATCTTGTAGCAATATGTGTGATTTTCAACTGAAATGAATTTATGGCAATTTTGATGATTATCTTCGAAGAATTATCAATTAAATCTATTATTAACATAGAATGCAATGCCTAATTAATACTGCTTACCAGCCGTGCTGTTGAATTTGTTAGCCGCATTAGCGGAGAAGGTATTCCTATCCCTCCGAAAATGCTAAAAATCCATCACGAATACTTAGGAGAACCTTAATTACAGACAAAAACACTGAACTCCTATGAAATAACAAATAATCGGTTGCTCTGCATTCTTTCCGTGTATGTAGCGGCGTTTCGAAAGCAATAATGCCAAATCAGGGAGCACTTTCTAAAATAATGAAAAATAATTTTTAGGCAGTTATCTATGAATAGCAATATACAGTTAAAGAAACACAAGACATGCAATTATTGTAGAAAGAAACTTTTATTTCATGGTAATGTGACAAAGCTTCACCATTTCCTTGGTTTGACGAATACGAATTCACAGCAAGTGTATGCACACAATTCACTTCTGAGATCGCGAATCGGTTCCGCTGCCAATACACAAACACACACAAGCAACAACGTATTTCAATAATATAGGTAAATCCACAAACGATATACTAGCACACACCATAAAAACATAATGGGAAATAGGCAAATATAATCATCAAAAACTGGAAGTCACTACCATACTTATATTAATCACGTACAACTTACAATCACAGAGCTCGAGTTATGATGAAAAATACTATATATTCACCGATTTGGAGACTTAATTAGCCCATTCGAGTGGCACAGGTGACTTTTCTCACAGCTATTCGTTGATATACTAGAAAAATAAACTTCACACTCAGCTTTGATCTTGATAGCTTGATCGTGATATGTCATACCCACGGTGAACAACGGAGGATAACACGCCACTGACATTTACATAACTGTCCATTTATCGATAGCGTAATAGCACTGTTTACAATTCAATCACGATGGAAATCTGAAAATACTACTCTTGGCCGATGTTTTTCAACCTTGTCAAACTTAACTGTCATAGTGCATTACAACCACTGGCACAGTGATTGCCAGCAGTAGATTAACGAGAGTTGTCACGATGAAAATAACACTATTTTGGCACAAAAGATGTTTTAGTAAAAATCGAAAATCTCCAAGCATAGCGAACTAAGTTGTATTCTCTGGTGTTCACCTTATAATACAAGCACAAGCAGTCCTTAACGACGAATTTACCAGTACCTACGAAGAAATTGATGAAATTATTGGCTGTCAAAGCACAGCAGGCATTAGAAAATATCAAAATTGTTCTAATTACATAAATGGATGAGGTGCCGTCGATAACATCAACTTACATTTAACGTATCCACCTCCAACGGTTGTGGCTCATTGTCAGACTGCTACAACGATGCTACTGACTTTTTAGTTTAACCACTGTTCCAGTTTATATTTAATGCGCTTACTCAGATATTAATATTGTAAATAATACAAAATATGAGGGCTTCTGAGCCTCTATCGTCGGAGATTTTGCTTTACATTGGAAATAACCAACACGTATCACAAACGAAGCTCTCACAACTGCTCGCAACTCATAAACAATCAAAACAATACACTAACGTGGTCTGCAGACGACCAACTGTGTTACCATCTCCAGCATACGGCTCGTTAGCTTAGAAGGCATTGGTAGAATACATCGCGTATATTTATGGTCTACAGGTAACTTCCATCATTTAAGTTACCTGTAGACTTGAAATATCCCAATTGCGGTAGTAGTACATCGCGTATATTTTTAGTCTACAGCCTTCCATCGGTTAAGTTACCAGTAGACTTGAAATATCCCAATTGCGGTAGTAGTACATCGCGTATATTTTTGGTCTACAGCCTTCCATCTGTTAAGTTCCCTGTAGACTTGAAATATCCCAAATGTGTACGCCTTCAATTTTTCGTGTATTATACATCGCGTATATTTATAATTAGCTGTTTCATACGTAACTGTATGGAATCTACTTGTCATGATGAATATACATGACATGACATTTATGTGAAATAACTAATGTTTTCTTTACTTTTCATCACGCGTATATTTTTGGTCTACAGCCTTACATCGGTTAAGTTACCAGTAGACTTGAAATATCCCAATTGCGGTAGTAGTACATCGCGTATATTTATGGTCTACTGGTAACTTCCATCGGTTAAGTTACCTGTAGACTAGAAATATCCCAAATGTATACGTCTACAATTTTTCGTGTGCTCTCAGGGACATTTCAGCCCTGGCTGTTAAAATTAATATTGTATAAGGAAGGAAAGGATTTGCGTATTCTCTTTCTCAATTATTAATTTTACTTGAGATGCCCTTAGTACTCAGATAAAATTGAGAAGTATGTTATGGATTGATAATTATTATCAGAAGCTAGGTCTTCAAAGTGGAGTCTCCAAAATTCTTCTTTTATTGAATAACATTGTTTTCTATTTCGTGCCTGAAAAGAAAATCTTCAACGAACAACCGAGAAATGTTACAATATAATCTTGAGCACCGAATACTGTAGTCTAATAAGAAAAACTGATTTCTCTTCAGAGAAAGTAGTAAATCAACGTGTATTATTATTGTGCGTAGCAATATCGAAATATTGCCGCGAGTGAATTTTCTGTCAGTGGTGTGGCCAACTATATAAAAACAATCTATAGTATAACATCTTCAAGGCATAAATTCTGCTCGCTTGATGAGAGCTATCCATCGTTACGAGTGCAATTATTGAAGCTTCTGTAATTTCAAAATTTAACTGAGTGAAAGATGGGCCACTTATCCTAGAGATTGCTTGCTGAAGACCATGCAGATTAATATGCTAGAAATTTGAAAAATATTTTACTTTGAGCCATTTCCATGAAGGACGAAATGTTAGGCGACACCGAGAAAATTGAAGTTTCTTCGGTTATATCTTGCATGGACAGATGTTTCAAGGAGACGTAGGTCATATTAGATAGCTCTGAATACCTACTGACGAGAGTAACGAAAGTGGAAGTAGCGTTTTCTTTTGAGTGCACTCAACCTGTCGTTATGCTGTCCCCTTGGCGGCGGCAAAGGTTTTGTACTCAACCAATTTTCCTCAGCGCGCTAAACCGGACACCATTTTGACGCGGCAAAGGAGTAATACCTTATGACCGTTCTACGCAAAAATAAACAAAGATAAAACTAAAGACCCCTTCTTGTGCCGTCGGTGCAGAATTTCCATGTCTGCACTCAGTCCGCCGATTCTGTTAGCGTCATTACATGCAATTTTGTAAGGTTCTTTTCTTTCATAGGCGAATCCCACCCTAAACCTGTTTCCTTAACAACTCACTGGACTTATCTCCATTTGCTGCTTTCAACGTCGTCTTGCATTTCGTCCCTTTGTCATCACCCTCCTATCTCTACGAGTTTCTTTCAGAATCCTTTCTTATCTCTTGTCATTCTATCCCTCTTTAGAAGTAAGATATTTTTCTAACTTATCTCCGTTCCTATTGTCGTAACGTTTCATTTAAAGTTTCTGATATGTTGTTCTGACAGAGCCATTTTAATCCTCCCAGATTGCTGTATCATTGTTCATGTCAGAAAAAGAACATTTTTAGTTTAAATTAACCCTTGGTTTGCAAATAAATTATCGAGGGACACAGGCAGTAGTTTAATATGGTTTTTTATTGGCCAGATGTCGCTCTTTTTCTCTGATAGCGTAGAAAATTTAGACAAATATTGCTTATCTCTCTCCAAGAAAGCGACATATTTGTCGGGTTTTGCTTTTTGCCCTCTCATTTGTATTTTTAAACTTGAAAAATATATTGAAATTTTACCGGAAAAAATTAATAATTTAAACAGCTGTTATAAAACTTTTTTCAAGTCGTGTAATTGATACAGCATGCTACATCGCTATAGCTCCTACCGACTGACTTATCTTTTTATTTCCTTGCGTTGAAGATGATGAATATATGATAAAGAAATTCGTAGTTAGTAATTATTAACTGGAACAACAACTATTAATTCGATGGTAACAATTGGTAATAATTATTTTCATGCAGTATTTTTATACCTATTTCTATATAGGCAAGTCTTTATAAACGGCTGTGTGTAATCAATGCGGGTGGGTGAAATTAAATCAGGTTTGTATCGAAGAGTCACAATGGATGTTATATTCAGCCCTTTTGCATAACCGGGGCTGACATTCATATCAGTAACTGCAAAGGTCAAAGGTCTGTGGTTCGATAGACGGTCCAGAGAAATTATTTCTCCAAGCAGTAATCCTGGATACACTTTTTTTTAATGTGTCGAAGGAAATTTAATCTATTTGACTTAAATGATGGACTAAAATCTATGCATGAATGCTTCTCATCTTGAATAATCCAACTCGTAGCGACATTTGGCGAAAACTTGAGAATCAAGCCACGCATGCTTATATTCCGAGCTGAGAAATTGTAGTGAGAGTGGTGGAACTGGTCTCGGGTAGCATAATCTAGTTAATGCCTCGCCGAACTCAACAGAGACCGACTCAACTAGTTCTCACTTGTCAGATCCACATATTTTTCCCGTAAAGCGTCATGCAACGTGTAATTTTGCATAATACTGATCAACCACACCTGCTACTCCCTCTATGCTTATTACGTTCAAATATTTGCATCGCCTATTTATTCATGATTTGTTACGGTCCTTCCACTAACCTCTTTCTCTATCTTACTGCACACACTTACCACTGATCTATCTAATTACGCATTCAACTTATCGCAATGCGCAGAAAAAGTTGTTCGAAGATATAAAGGTAAGACTAAATACTGCTTTTTATCTAGCTAATCCCCTTTTCGTGCCTTGTTTTCGATTTTTTTTAAGGTGATAGGAGTTTCGAGTTGCAAGCCCCGCTTGATTGCGGGTTGCAGATGAGCGAGCAACAAGAAGGGAATCGCTGTATGTAATGATAGGTTGTTACTGGAGTAACCACCGATTAGATTTATCGCAAAGTTGGACGTACACTTCCCGAATGGAAGTAAGAAGTATCTGCGGAATTTGTTCGTTCGACAGGAGTGTTTTATGCAGCGCGTTCCCTCCAAGTTTCATCGCGGTTCTCTCTCTGTACCTCATGATTGTAAGCCGCGTCTTCTTAGGGTATGGTGCCCTAGTGGGCAGCTGAGTTCTCTTGGATTCCTTATCCCATAAGTATTCTCATTCTATATATATAAAAGAGGATGTCTCTTTGTCTTTCCGTTATGCATTTCCATACGGCTGCACGGATTGCAGCCGAAGTTAGTACGTTGGTGAATCTTATGCTCCAAAAACCCGTAGTGCTTCTACTGGTTGTGTCCGACGCATCCTTTTCGTTGTGGTTGGGCATCCTAGCATGTGGGACCATGAATTCCAAGTTTTCCACTTCTCTGGGTGCTACCCTTCCCATGAAACTACGGGTGGCCTGCTAGTAATTGCTACGAAGTTGAATCGTCGCACACCTCCATTGTCTGTCACATTACTAATAGCGTCTGTGTTGAAAGATTGGCGTCCAGACTTGTGGAGTTTGTTTATTTTAAATTTTACAATGGAAAATGAAATGAAATTGATAATAGGGTGGTTTCCTATTATTTTTTATTGCTTGAATCGAAAGATAATTACTCCTGGAGCACGTATTTCACGATTTTAGATTTTTAAATGACGATATCTATTTTTTGCGAATATTGAAATGTGAATATTTTCAAGCGCGCGAAAACGCGACGGCTAAGTATGAGTGCTGGGAAAATCTCGTGTGACGTCATTCTGGTTCCGGCTGCCGCCATGTGAGGTCACCTTGGTGCGAGATTATGAGTGCCGCTACGATGCAGGCTGCTAGCAGGTAGCAGAGTACCCTAATAGCAGGTAGCGCTTGGCTTAAATAAGGATTATTAATAACTTATCAAACGAAGAAAACTTTCCGACCTTAGGCAGTTTGTACAGGTGATTATTAAGAGATGTTTCCCTGAGCTCTGAGCCTCATGTATGAATGGTAGTCTCAGACGATGGAAAACTCCTGAGTACTCGTATAGCATCTAGGTCTCTGTGACATGACGTGGAGTGGGCGCCATGGGTGCATGGGCGCCAATCTGGCCTTTTTTTTAATGAGGTTAAAATTGACCATTAACATTCGTCTAAACTGGGGTTTCTAAAACCAAATAATTTGTATAATTTGAATACACTAATGGTGGGTAACGTATCGCAATCAATGCCTTTCGTTTTCTTTGATGAAAGAAACTAACCTATTCGTATGCAAACATATTTTGATACCTACATAATTGAATATCAGGGTTTACAATTTATTTCCGACGTTCTCCTATTTGTTACGCTCCAAATGTTTGCAGTTTGGTTCTCACAGGATCCGTGAAACATCTCAACTCTTTTTGAATGCCCGACAGTCTTCTTTTGGTAAAGAAACAAAAAAAGCACGAAATCACGCGAGCCCAATGCAGGACCGAATATTCTAGGGTAGTATTTGCCCTAATTAATTATTACGGATTAGTGGAGTTAGTCAGTAGTTGTTCCTTGGAAAATTTCAGTTCGATAACCTTTATTTGCTCTCCCCGACTCATGTGCCATTAATTTATCCATGATGTATATATTATTTGACTCACGATCACACATTTAATGTTTGTCTTTTGTTTTAACGCAAAACAGAATTACTTTTTTGATTGATGAAAGTCTATTACTTGCAAACGGGTTATTTGGACCGCAGTCATTGCGATGAAACATATATAAAATACGTTGTAAAATCTTTTAATAAAGTAATGACCCTTCATTTTTACTAAAGATGATAGCCTGATTTGAATTTCATATTAGGTTAGTTCATTGATCGAATGAAGAAGTTGGGAAAGGAAAGTGGTTATGAAAAAAAATCGCTAGTGTTTTTATAAAGCTCGTCAGTGCCTTCGTTCGTGTTGCCAAGCAAAGTAATATTGGGATTATCTGTTCATAAAAAAGTTGTTCAGTGGTCATAAAGAGGAATCAATAAAAGTTCTACCTAGGACACACATACGCCGAAAATAACCGGTTTTTTAATGTTTCTCTCCTGCTTCAATAACATCGGCTGTATATCAAAGCGGAAGTGATGAAAATGATGGATACATTTTTTTATTGCTTCACCTTCGGACATCTTATCTTACTCAAAGAGAATAAAGCCGTTGGCTTTGGTTTTTTTTCAATGTTAGTGGGAGATTTGAGTTAATATATTACAATGTTCTCGCCTGGGACTTCAAGGTCATACTACAGTGGAAAAGTTCTGTCACTAATGTTTTATTTAAGTAGTCGGAATTCAGTCAATATTTCTGGAGGAAAAGTGTTCCCTGCGATTGGATTGGTCAGAATTCTTACTGTTCCGGGAAGACTAATTAATTGAGGCATTTCCGCTAAATTTTGACAAACAGGAGCCGAGTGGGGTCATTCACTCAATCACGATATCCCATTCATTTTTTTCCATCGGTAGATGATAGAGAGGTATTAGTTACTACGCTAAAAATCTTCCTCATTTGACCATTCTCTCATATTCTGGAAATAAAATAACGTTAATGTTGCCGCCCATTTTCCATGTGTTGGTTATGTCATCCGATTCGGCAACTCCTTCAGGGGAACCGGCAATTGAGGTAATGCATTCATCACAAGACTGTGAACAATAGCGAACCAAAAGAGGCCGATGGGAGGAGAAGGGGGTTAGCATAGAACCGGTAAACCTCTCCTTGAAATGTTCTCGGAATATTGCACTCAGTGCTAACATATCAGGTGAGGTATTACTTTTAAAAAACTATATTTTTTGTTCCTCAAATCTTGTTCAAAACCCCCATTCGGCTGCATTCCTTTAAATAATCTGAACTAGATTTTTAGAAAAAATATAAATTAATTTTCTAATTAGTTCAATCCATTACCATCGGGCCAACAAAAGTGTTGCAAAGAAGCATAGCTACCAAATACTCAATCACTCACTCAATGATTTCACCCGGAGATTGTTTGTGAATGGATAGGGAAGTGTTCAACTCAGGTTTAGCTTTTGGCATGTGAATTTTCGGACGGCTCAGGGCCAGTTGCTTTCCCTGGACCACCTTGATTTTTTGTGGAACAGTTAAAATTTAAAAAATTATATGTCTGAATAGATTGGGCTTAAATTAGTTTTCTCCGACAACTTTCCGTGCCAAAAAATCTAGAAGAAAATAACGCCTCTGTTGAGAAATTTTAAAACTATTTTTTCCGTATGAAAAGGTAGTTAATTAATTAAAACACAATGGAACAAAATTTCAAATATTTGATCATTAAATATTGTACTGTCACCAGAAACAAGCGTTTTACACGGGATACGTACTTGCACAATCTGACGTGTGTACGAAGGTGCAGTCAAAATTGCATCGTATAAAGCGCTGAATTGCTAAAACACATGCAAGAATGCGTGGACGTGAGATAAGAAAAAGCCCCTGTTCTAATTTCGTTCATGCATTCGCGCAAGTCCACGCCATTTCAGAAATTAACGCAGTTCTAACCCGCGCAATTCTGTGCCCCGTGTAAAACGGCCTTGAAAGATTTACCTTAGAATTCTCCCGGTATTTGAACTAGGGACCCATCGGTCAGCAGGCAAGAGCTCTACAACAACCACTCACATAAATACACATGGCCCTAGTGCTTGAACTGTGACGTCACAGCATCAAGGCTGTCCAAGGAAAGACCACGGGAGCGGCTGGAGAACGGTGGGGTAGGCGCCGGTGAAAAGCAATGACACCCGCAGTGGGGATAGCTGCATCATCAATGAGCTATGTAAACTTGGTACAGGAACATTTTCCTATGTGTAAACAGCTGGAGCTCAGCTGAAGGAAATAGACTGCAGGACAGAGAGATTTAAAATGTCATTCTTTCCTGGTTTGGAAAGAAGCAGTAGTCTTTTGCGCTATAGGGGAAGGGTATAGAAGGAAGGGTGGAGAGAAACCCGGCGTCGGAATTAGCCTGCTCTTAAAGAAAGGCATCAAGGGTACCAGGGCTTAATCCGATGGACGGAGTGCTACGCTTGAAATGCCCTTCACGCAAAATTCAAGCTGGGATCGGACAGTCTCTGAAAATACTCTGCCACCGCCGGGATTTGAATCCGAGCCCACGGATTTTCAAAGCCAACACTCTAGACACCACACCCATCCGATCCCATCATGCTTTCCTCGTACTGTTAAGGATAGCAACGGTATCTTTATAAATGAAATAAATGGCGTCACCTGCTAGGACTCATTGCATACTTTTATTTTTCTTCTGTTCTAACCTTGCTTGGATTGGATGTAGGGATTACTAACCGTTGGAAAGTTTTGCCCTCTCATGAATGTGCACATATATTTTGTTATTATGCGTAACATTTTATTATCAAATTGTAATGCGGTTGGGTTGTCATCCTGCTTCTCCACTAATGCAAACATATTTTCCAGAGCATCTTGGTTTAGTGTCCGGGTGCACAAAGTAGGTATGAACTCTAAACCACTCCAAAAGGCAGGGGAAATGCCACAGTGCATGGGTGCTAATTATGGGTACGTATGGAGTTCCACTTGCATGCTGGTGATTGATCAATGCATGGAGTTATGTAGATTTTGATAGATGTAAAGCATTACTGCAAAGCAGTGACGTGAATCAGAATCACTAATATTTTAACGTGCGTTATTTTTCGAAATTTGCTGATATCCGCTTCTGCATCGAGGGTTAGTAGGAAATGCTCAAAAGGCATATGTGAGGGTGAGAAGGCAAGGGGTCAAAATGATTTTTTTTCTAAACCGAGTTTGGTACAGAAATTTGATGCAGAAAACATACGAGATCAACTAGATCTTTAGTAGTTCATTTGAGTTTCCACTCGATGTCAGCACAGAAGAGTGACTCACTCGTATCCTTAGGCCAATACGTTTTTGTGTATTTCTTCTATCAATTTCTGCACTTTACTCTGTTTAGAAAGAAAATCAATCACCTGTGCCCTTTTACTTCTCACCACCTCATATAATTTTTAAATTAGATTGAAAATCTAGAATAATAAGTATAAAAAACAGGTGATGAATTAGTAAAATATCGGTTAAATCCGTGGAAAAACATTTCCGTGATGCCATTATAACATTACCCGTCATAATGGAAAGGACTAAGAATTAGGATACCGAATTTTTGACGAAACTTTGAGTACTGTCAGCAAATATCTTGGGACAGGGATCTAACTTGGAACGAGAGGGGACTTTTTACTTTTTCAGGTTGGCTACGTTGGTGTAAACAGTGTGAGTGCTCAGAGTGGTATCTATTGTTGCATAACCATACTGTCTTCAAACAGTAGTGTTGATTTATTTGATTTTTTCTTGTATTTGCATGTTTTTGCAGGAAAGTTTGGCTTCTTTTAAATGTTAATTAAAAAAAACCACAGCGTCCCTAGTTAAAGAATTTTAGTTTTTTCATGGTACATATCTTTGATAACAAAGGTGTCTCAAGTTAGGGGGAGGCATCCCTAAATTTGTACAACACAAAAATCAAAAAAATAATTAAGAAAAAATGGAGGGTAAACGATTCCTTATTTTCAAAGTGCAAGGTGTCTTCAGAGTTTTGGCTAACATTTACAGCTTGTGATTATTTCCTATAGTATTTATATTTATGTTGGAACAAATAATCTGTCATAAGTATGGGCTACTGACTCTACATATGTGTATATTTAAAGTGATTATGGCTCTATCCACAAGGCTACCGTGCTCTCCCTATCGTCCAATCTCTTGTATTTTCTTACGAGTTACGGATTGCCATACGTTGGGTGGAATCCGGGAAAGGCAAATGATATATGTCCATATCCGTTGTCTTCCCTTAAATCATTCTCTGTCGTGTTTCTTTTTGGCTCTCTCTTGCTCTGCGGGTTGGTTGGAGAATGTTTAAGGGAAGAGGAGTTGAGGTGGGTAAGGAGGGTTGGGATCTGCGCAGGGTCACTGTCCTCGTCCATCGCGTCTTCGGGGTGGAAACCTGAAATTACTGGCGCCGCCGCCTCCCCTCACCGTAGCATCTGGCCTCGCCTCCCTGAAGGATGCAGAAGAGTCCAGAGCATCTGATTGGTCGAGTATTTGGAGATGCGAATCCTTCCTATCATCCAGATAGCATTCCTTTCTAGTCATTCATGGCATGATGGAACTGCTGACTTCCCTTTGGGATTACACACCCTCACCCTCAGCCAAACATAAAGTTCCTAAAATTGCCCTTGACCCCTACCACATTCCTACCCCTACCTTATTATATTTGATACTATGCCACCTTAATTTTATGTATTTGTGAAACCAACTTTTACTGATAATCTCAGTAGGCTGCTGCAAAGCTGGGAACTTGAGTGAGGTGAACAACAGCGTTATTCAGAAAAGTTTCTCGGGTTTTCAACCGGTTGATGTCGTCCATGTTTCATTCGAAAGATCCCCTGAGGATGATTAGCAAGTTGCGGATCGGAACGTCGGGAGACATGGACAACATCAACCGGTGGAAAACCCGAGAAACTTTTCTGCAACTGATACGCCGGGAAAACCTAAGATCATACAGCGTTATTCAGGGTAGCGTAGCGTAGGGGATCGAGGGTTCGAGTGGTTGGTAGAGTGGCTTCCCACCCCGTGGGCTCGGGTTCAAATCCCGGCGGCAGAGAATTTTCAGAGACTGCCAGATACTGCTAGAATCTTATGTGGAGGACATTTCAAGCGCAACACTTCGTCCGCGTTAAGCCGTGGTCCACTTGGCAACTTTCGTTAAGAGCAGATTTTTTTTAAACACCCACGACTGCCAAACCGAAGGTTATGGTTCGAATACTGCGTGGATAGATTATCCCACTCATATATGACAAATTAAAAAATATTATGTATTGTTTTAGGGCATATATCAAATATTATCTGGAGGTATGAATGTGTGTGAAAATTATTGTTTTTTAACGCTGCCTCTCTTTAGCTGTTAGCGTGGTTTACCACCTCGACTACGAAGCCCTGAGATTGTGTGTGTCAAACGCAAAAGTGGTTGGCATAGAGTCATTTTTTACCCGGCACAGTATACGTTAAATACGATACAAAAATCAATCTCCTAGGTGTGCTCGTTGGTAAACAACTTAACTTCTACTTCTTAAAGGAAGTAGTACTTCAGCTGTATTCAAAGCTGCTCATATGAGAAATCTGCTTGTCAAATAATATTTTCTATTCTATTTTGTATAATGGCCAATATAACTTTTTCTAAATTTTTGCGGTTCAAAATATGTTATCCTTAAGCTACATTCTTACTTCGTGCAATTGTATTAGGCTCAACTATGTGGAAGTTAATACTCGAAAATGAAAAGGAGACTTCGTTGATTTCCACTAATTTATTTTGTCCGTACGACATGTTTCAAACCATAGAGCTCGTTATCAAGTTGATAATTAATTAATATCGAATTGATAATCACCTCTATGGTTCGAAACATGTCGTATGGACAAAATAAATTAGTGGAAATCAACGAAGTCTACGTTCTTACTTGTGTAAAATCTCAATATACTCCATAACGTGGATGCTCTCCGTTCTCTTGACAGTGCAACTTCACTTCCACTTTCTCCCGTATCCACCCCCCGCCTCGCCTGGTTTATTCATTCTCCCATTCCTCCTGCTCAGAACCCCTCCGATGCCTGGAACCCACAATTACGAGGCCGAGAATGGACTTGGGCCCACCGCGGCATCCGTCTTGGTGGGAGGAAACGTCACCCGGAGGGAGGGGAGATCGCATCCATCGTTATCGTCCAATTTGGTCCATCCCTGCAGCTGATCCCAAGCCACCCACTCACAAAATCAGATCCAACGTGCGAGCGTCTATGTATCTGCGTGGTTCCCCTCAAGATCTATATTTATAAAAGACGTCTGTTTGTCTGCCCGCTGTGCGTTTCCATAATACTGCATCTCATGCGCTCAAAGCCTTTAGTTTTACTTTTTGTTGCGTCCAACGCGTCCTTCGCGTTGTTTTCTCATTATCATTTGTTACGTCACGTCACACAACTTCTGCGGTTGTGATCATTATCCAATTTACGATGTCAGGTATGGGTACGCAAAAAATATGGTAGTGGTCTGATTATATTTCACCTTATAACTTACTCATAATTTTTTCTCTGCATTTTCTTCTAAAACCTAAGCTATAAACAAATTAATCAATTAAATTTGACTAAATCGTTTGGAGGCTTATACTGAACCAAATACAGTCGGTAATGAGGGTTAATGATTGAAGTATTTCATGACAGTCGTTAATGTACCTTTAATTCGGTAAGGTATGTGGAGGTTGGTCATTGAGGGTTCAACCATTTACATGGATTTTTCGTTGAACTAGGCTTTCAAGCCATGAATATTATGTGATTGACGCAGCTTACTATTAATCGGTATCTCCTATGTAGGGTCCTTTGTTCTAGCGGGCATTTGATCCGCCTCTGCATTCTATTGTAGCCTCTTCTTGTACGTTAAAAAAATGAGTTTTACACCACTCGTCAGTTCGATGACTTATAGGAGAAACTACTTCCATTAGAACGGCCGAGCAGGGGTAGAATTTCGCTTATACCTATTCAAACTTAAAATATTTTGAGCTTTAATCTTCGTTTGATGGATTTTTCAATACGATATTTCATTTGCGATGGATAAATTAAGTCAAATTTCAAACAAAATTTGAGGCTAGCGTAGCCGCAGAAAGGATATTTTTAAAACAAAGATATTGCGAATTAACACAGCATCTTGACTATGCATATATTGAAATTAAGATATACTTTAACATTAAAATTGCCAAAATATTGCCTTTCCAAAATACAAACTAATACATTAATTATTGCGGGGACACTTCTATTCGTCTATGTCCGAAACGAATCGCGATAAACGCCCACGAAAAAATTGCGCAGTCATGCTCGTGAGAATACTGCCAAGTCAGCTCCTCCCAATAATAGTGCTACCAACCGCATGCTCCTGACACAGACCATTACCACACCTTCCTCCCGCCGTGAGGCGTGATACCTGTCTTTGTTTGCAGCTAAGATTCAGAGGGGGTAGGATACGATCGTAATTCATTAGGGAATGAGAATTTATAGAGGACGCAACTGTCTATTCCTTTGAAGCTTAATTTTAGTCACCTCATTGTGCGCATTTGAATCGATTTAAAAAAAATGTCTGCAGTGCAGATAAGTGTGGAAAGCGATCCATTCTTTATGAATATTTTCTAGTGATCGCTAGAAATAGTATTGAAAAGTTATGAATACATTTTATCATATCGTCAAGAATAAAAGTTTCGCTAAAAGCGTTAGTTATACTTCATTTCCCCCATAAAATTCGGATCGCTCTGCCCGTCAGCGACGTGAGTGACGACTTTTTTAAACTCATTTTAATGCCCGGCCCTAAAGGCCTTTTTACACGGGAAAGGAATTGCGCAGGTTAGCGCTGCATTAATTTCTCTTTATAGCGGGGAATTATGTGAATGCATGAACAAAATTAGAGCAGAGGCTATTTTGCCTTCTCACGTCCATGCATCCTCGCATGTGTTCTACCGATTCACCGCTTTACACGACGCAATTTTGGGTGCGGCTTCGTAAACACGTCAGATTGTGCAAGTACGTGCCCCGTGTAAAACGGCCTTAAGTCTTGGTTTCAACTAGAGTACAGCCGTCCTGATCTCTTTTTTGTATCTTGTCATATGTGGATAGGATGAAGAATATAGAATATATTCTATAGAAACGAAGAACACTTAAAGTTTCTTTTAAAAGGAGTTCAAATGATATCTTCTCCATGGAGTTTCTTTGTGCACTCTCATGCACATGACCAGGGTTCGGACCCTGGTAAGCCAATAAATTATTAGCGTAATAATTCATATCCTTTGCCTTTCCTCAATTTTATTTTTAAGCCTTATCCGTCTTATTTTCTTTTCTTGACTATCCTTTGTTGTAAAATTAGTGCGTTTAAGTGTGGGGCATTTCAGATTGGGGTTGAATAATCGTGAGTGATTGACGCGTAATCATCAGGAAATTACACCCTTTTCGCGTCCTTCAAAGCGCGCGGAGGGGGTCTTCCATACAAACGTCGTGGGAATCAATTTTTGATAGAAAAAATTATATATAAATGTAAAGTCACCACCTTTCGAAAAATAAGCGTCATAGCTTTGGCGCGTTTTATAAAAAATAATTGTACGGATGGGACGCCATCTAAGATTGTTCCAAAGAGATAACAGCAAACTGCCGCATCATTGTATTGAAATTGATTTGAGGCTTTTCTTAGTTACCGTGGTGATTTTTTTCCTAAGTGGAGTTCTCAATTCCATTTTTTATTCATATTATATTTCATTCCAAGGTGTCATCTTCCGGGATTCACGGTTAGACTCAACGCACGAATGAAAAGCGAAGAAAGATTTTATGCTTTCCCGGCGAATAGATTGCGTGAAGCGTTCTCGGGATCGCCACTGGGTCAGGAACTGCTTTACCGCCGACGTTTCTACCTCAGGGCAATGAGCAGGGTCACTCACGGTCCTGAGGACAATGGCTGAGTCAGATATTGAAACGTCGGCAGTATTGAGCTTCCTGGCACAATGGCGATCCCATTAACTCATCAAACACGAATGAAAAACGGATGAAAAAATGACTGCGCTAGGGCGCGTTCCAAATTTCCACGCTAATTTTCCCGACCGACTAAAAATACAAAATCGACCAAACCTCACGCTATCATCTCGTTAATTTCACCGAACCCCGCGCTACTTTTTCTATGAACCACAGGGGAGTGGCCATTTTTTATATGAGGGCCATGGTGGCCGAATAAAGAGGAGGACCGATAAGTGAAAGGGCGATGTACATACCAGTGTTTGAACTAGATAAGCCATCTTTATCATGCGGGCTACGTTTCCCAATCTTTATTTTTTCGCCAATCCCCCGATTCCATCGCCATGCTGTGCTTCGTGGGTGTATGAGGTAGTTTTGTGACTTATTGACGTATGAGCGTCGTAATCTCACACTTGGAGCTCCCTACGGATTATTTATAGCTCATTATTTTTTTAATAGGTCCCAAGTCTCGATTTTAATTTCAGCACTGCCGTCCTGCTCTTATTTTTGAATTCAGTCAATTAGAAATGGGGCGAAGGATATAAGATTATCTTCTATTCTAAAGAAGAACTTTTCAAGTTTCCTTCTAAATAAGTTCAAATTATTGCAGTTCTCTTCATGATTTTCGGGTTAGCTGCGTCGAATTTGTTTTCAAGTTGAAAACAAATTCTACGCAGGCCTATGCTTGCCAGGGGCGCAGCTAAGAATTAAGGTTATGGGGGGTTTTAGGCGCAACTAATACTTGGGGGTTTGGGGTACTGCATACCCGCCAGGGTAAGCAGGAGTTGGGGGGTCCTCCTCCAGAAAACTTTTAAGAATAATGGTTCAAAATGGCAAGTTTCACGTCTTTCTGAGGGATATGTGATTAATCATAACACTATTTTATAAGTGTTACTTATCCAATTAAGTAAAATGGATTAAACTTTTAAAAAATTCTGAGCTCTGGGGGGGGGGGGTTATCCCCCAAAACCTCCCCCCTCGCTGCGCCACTGATGCTGGCCACATCTTCAGATCAGGTCAGTGCCTAGAGATGGGAAGCTCGTATTCCGCTCCTTACCTCGGCTTCCCATAAGTCGGCTCTTAGACCTGATCCAAAGAATGGCCAACATAGGCCACGAAACGTCATCTTGAAAACAATTTCGACGCATCATACCCGAAAACCATGGAAAGAACTGCAAATCAGCGCTGCGAAAGCCTCAAGCAGAGTTCAGACAATATATCCTCCATTAAGTTGTTGAGATGCTTAGAATACCCTCATCCCGCGGACTAGAGTTTGAACCCTTGCAAAGTTGGACATTACTCAGAGGGAGCAACCATTGTATGTTGATTATCTGTGCGAAGGACTTTCTTGACGCTCCAGAAGTAGGGACTTGTGTCTCCATGACTTTTTTCCAACAATTTCTGAAGGGGTTTTGAAGGATTTGATACTGGGGTCTTGATGTCATAAGCCCTGCACAATCTCTTACTACTGCGAATCCCCCAGGGTTGGGATAGGCTCTTTATTTACGTATTGGCCTGTTATCCACCTCAAGGACGTTTGGCTGGAAGTAAAAAAAGGCCATTTTGCGCTATGTAATACTTTAAAGTTAATGGCACTTCCCGGTTATCGAAAAAATAGCGACTCGTAGACATTTGAGGAGGTAGAGTGAGCTACCACTGAGCCCGCATTGGTTCATGCATCGCAAGAGTATAGAAAGCAAATGTTAGTTAGCATTTAATAATTGAAATTATTAGTAGTATAAATTCGTTACAAGTAGGCCATTGGCCTGGTGGTAACATAAACATACGGACATACAATGAAAATCAATTGAAAACATTTTAAGAAACCCTTGAATTATACTTCTTAAACAGATTTTTAAAACTACGTAATATTTTCGGGGAGGGGTCAAATACTTTTGTTGGTAGATCGTTCTAGTCCCGCATGGTCCAGTTCAAGATGGAGAACTGCTCCACATTTATCAACACATATCCTTTGTGATCGGTACTTTATCTAGAACTGGTTATAATTTTTTCCCGAAGTTTGATTCTATTATGCCCTTCTCAAAATTTTCCATACTCTTTCCTCACTCACTTTTTGTATATCCCACGTAGCCTGTTCTTTTTCCTTCTCTCCTGTAAACTCTCCCATTCTAGAGCATTTCTGTAACGCTATCGGTCTTTTTGTGTTTTCTCAACGCATACCTGAAAAGGTAATATGTATAAGATTATCCATGCAAGGATTGGTAGAATACTCTTGAACGCTCTACAGATTTTTTCTGATCGGCCCAGGTCACGGCTAACTATTTCATTACTATCGTATCACTCCTTATCCTTTGCCTTTCCTCCATTTCATTTTTTAAGCCTGATCCGTTTTATATTCTTTCCTTTCCTCGTACAGTTTTTTTCTTACGCAGTTATAGAGTTCACAGTATGTTAAGTAATATGCAGAGGCAGAAAGATAAGTCACTCCCCAATTATTGCGTCACTTTGTTGTCCCTGAATGGAGAACCATGCTGGGCGGTACCGTTGGAATGAATATTTCCCTTGTCGTCTGCCACAAGTACGCCATTATAAATCTTCGAGAGGGCGTGGCCATTTTTTTATATGAGGGCCATGGTGGCCGAATAAAGAGGGGGACCGTTGAGTGAAAGGGCGATGTATATACCAGTGTTTGAACAAGATAAGCCATCTTTATCATGCGGGCTACGTTTCCCAATCTTTATTTTTTCGCCAATCCCCCGATCCCATCGCCATGCTGTGCTTCGTGGGTGTATGAGGTAGTTTTGTGACTTAACGATCCAAAATAAATACTTTTCGCGTTCTTTTTATAATAAATATTTTCCATCATAGACGGAATTTTCTATGAAGCTGAAAGAGCAAGCTTGGTGTACAATGAAATCGGTTTGCTCCATATAAATTCTTATAATTTGATACATTTCAATTTATTAGAACAGGTCTGAGCGCCATTTTATGTAACTTCAGCGAATCGACTTCAATTAAACCATTCATTTGCTAATAAATAATCAAGTGGCACGGTCACGAGCATTAATTTTCATGTCTCTTAAGGTATAAGAATATTATATCCGTTTTTTTCCCAAATGGCATGCATGTTAAATCATTAATCAAAACTCTTTTAATGCTTAGCCAAATATCGCCTTGAGACCCTGTATAAAAATGAGACTTTTTTAATTGATGGTAAATTTCATTTGGTAGAAAATATGGTAAGGAGATCTTTTTTGTCACTCTGTTGATGAATTTGATGAAATACAGGTAGAAAATTATGTTTTTAAATTTGTATAGAAATGACACATCCTCGTACTTCATCTCTTGCTCCAACCTCCTTAACCAATGTATTCTCTTGCCGTGAAAGCATTCTAAAATGAAAATTAATTTAATGCATCGATTAGCAACGCTTTTTCAGCTGTCGGTCACTTCCTCTTTATGCCGTGATGCACCTTACAAATTTCTTTGAAATTAAAGGCAAAACGTTCTTCCATAAAAGAACATCGCGCAAAGGAAATGAATCATTATTTATACTAAAATGAATCAGAAATGAGTATTGCAAGGTAACTGTGTTCTTGTTAATGCTGGGTCAACAAATGATCATGGCTGGTCTTGAAGGCTTAAAACCGTGACGTAAACGTGCACTTCGTCACCGTCTCTCAGAAATATTTCCAGTGATTCTTCTTCACAGGTTAATGTCCTTTGGCAGCCTTCCGTGCAGGTTTCATTTCCATGCACTTGTTTTCATGCACGTATCGACCTACGAGACCTTTATTTAGCTTCCGCGTGAGGTTGAAACATATAGCTCAGACGAGTCACCGTTCACTCTTGCTGACTCCGGAAGGTCGTATTCCGCAGGTATTCTTAAGAGTGCCAAGTTAAGTGTCACTTTTACCGTATAAGGTGCACTTGAACCTGGGAATACCCTTGTTTAAAGAATCCAACTCAACGGGGTTCCCGACAGTAGATATTTTTCTTCGGGGAATTTGTCTCTTTCTCTCATCATTTATTTGATTTCAGTTCAAGCAAGAATTGACTAGGTTGTGAAAGATAAGGGAAAACGATCGATGAATCTAAGATTTTTTGGCAGTTAGGGAAATATATACTGCAATAGTGAAAAATTGCATGTTAAAGTAGTATTCCTTGCATATTGTCTGTTTTCAAACTTCGTGGTGTCTGACTCATTTAATTTTATGCTATTCAGTTATTAGAGCAATTTTTTGTCAACTGTTGAAAATTATAATATAAGTACGCACTTGAGACGGTACGAATGATGTCATTAACGTCGCAAATCGTTATGTATCATACCTCACTCAATGGTTCACCCCGAAGATTGATTTGGATATGTAAGGGTGGAGCTCAACCCGTAATAAGCCTCATGTATGAGAATAGGGTGGTTTCCTATTATTTTTTTATTGCCTAAATCGAAAGATTATTACTCCTGGAGTACGTATTTCACGCTTTTAGATTTTTAAATGACGATATCTATTTTTCGCGATCAAATGAAAAGTGAAAATTTTCAAGCGCGCGAAAACGCGACGCGTATGTAGGAATGATGGGAAAAAGTCCGTGCGACGCATTTCTGGTTCCCCCTCCCGCCTTGTGAGGTGACCTTGATCGAGGCTCTGAGCGCTGATAGGACGCAGGATGCTAGCGGGTAGCTGAGTACCTTGCTGGCTGGTAGCGCTTGGCTTAAAAAAGGTTTATTAATACCTTATCACCCTGTGACGTCACGTGGAGTGGAATCGCATGGGCGCCAATCTGGCCTTTTTCAAATGAGGATAAAATTTGACCCTTGCCATTCGTCAAAACCGGTATTTCAAAAACCAAATAATTTGTGTATTATTAATACACTAATGGTGGGTAACGAATCGCAATCAATGCCTTTCGTTTTCTTTGATGAAGGAAACTACCCTATTCTACGCGATTATGATTGGTATGCCAGATACTTTCCCAGGCGTACCGCGCTACGTGGTACTATTTTACGGGTTTGTCCCATGGCTTCACCCGTTAACTAAACCCGGTACTTCTCCTTCATCAGCTAGCTACCACTCTCACTTGTGGGTTATTATTAAAGTATTCTACCGATTAAGGTAGGTTTCCTTGGAGTACTTAAGAAGCATTCTGGTAGCCTCCCCTTCCTTCATTTACTCTTCAATTCTTCATGTACTCTTAAAGCTCTTCAATTCGCAATAAGTCCTTACCCATTCCATTCTATCTAAAAATGCCTATTCTCGTCCTCCCTCGTTTTTCCAACATTATATCCTATAACACTGTATTCAACATCCCCACGCCGCTAAGTACATAGGTAGGTACTCCCTCCTCCATACCTTCAGTCTCCTCCATATATCATCCAGAAGCTGCCTCTCCTCACCCACCATGTCCAGCTTTATGTCGTTCCTCTTTCTTTCCGTCCACTTCACCTTCTCCATTCTTCTCCACACCCACATCTCCAACGCTTACATGTTTCCCCACCGCAAAGCGCTACACTCCAGATCAGACTCTTCACTTACCATCTTCAGCACTTCGTCCTTCCTCCTCCTCTCCATCTACTTCACCTACATTCTTCCCCATGCCATATTTCGAACGGTAAAGTCATCTCTCGTCCTCTTCCCTTAGTGTTAATAGATAAAAATAAATTTTGCACCGGCTAATCTCCTTAATCACTTTTTAACATAGATTCATTCGATTCTCATGGAACCCTCAGAAAAACTAGCTTTGCCCTGTTGACGCTGTTTTGTCTCTCCTCGTCGCTAAGTGCAACCGGAAGAAATGGATAAAATCATGAAATTACGTATTCAGCGCTGTGAACTAGAAAATTAACGAAAATATTTCAAAACAGTCAATCAGTGAATAATATGCATATTGCCAAGAATGTTCGCCGGTATCTAAAAACAAGCTCATTCCAAGCATGCACATGGAACGACGTTTTTCAGTTTTCTGAGAAATTCTAGGGGATTAAGTAGATGATGAAGATATTGAAATATTTTCATGGGATAAGAAATGGTATCACCTGTTACCATGATATATTTTCTTAATTTTAACATAGTTTAAGAGATATTAAACCTTGTCGTTACGTTACAAAATGGTGAACGTTAATCATGGGTGCTTTTTCTCGTACAGTAGAAAATAACTAGCTTTTAGAATTTTTTGCATCAATTAAATGATAACAAGGCTTTAATGGAAAGTTTTGAAGGCATATTCGAAGGAAAATCAGAATATGATAGTAATGAAGTCATCATTAAATCCTAATTAAATATTATGCTAGGTATTTTATTGAATTGTTTTTGTATCCCGTACAATTTGTAGTGATCCAGCGTTTTCGATTATCCGATGACGTCACTGTCTTATATGATATCAGGGTACTGAGATCGAACTGTGCTTTTACCAACTCTAATAGTTGCAAATTCCCGCCGTAGAGATTATCGGCATAGACGCCGGCACACGCCGGAAAGAAAAATACGCCCGGCCGCGCCGCCGCCAACTAATTCTTATTTTCGGAAACAGGAGGACTGCATAGAAGAGGCTCAATTCCATCCCATAGAAGACTGCTTTCTTTTACCACTTCGATCGCATTTTAATCGGTTTCCAAAAATGTCCGCGGTGATGAGTGCAATGCGATCCCCGTTTTTCCAATATTTTGCGGCATAATGTTTGTCGTTGCAACGAATAACATTGAAGATTTATAAATTTGATGAATAACTTCATAATGAATGTAAATTTCAGTTGACACCTCTAATTGTGCCTTATTTCCCCGTGAAACTCGGATCAATTTGTACGTCAGCGACGCGAGTGGTGACTCCTGTAAACTCATTTTAATGCGCGGTGGGCGACAATACATTATGAGGCCGACTTGAGGATCCTCTATTGTAATATTCGTGGTCGGGAAAGACGTCTAGTCAGTGAATATTTCCTCCTTCCCTTCATAGGTATTTCCTGAAATGCGAATGTCCTCCGCGGTAGGTGACGAGGAAATGTCCCCAAAGCACTCCTGTTTTATTTTTATTCGAAGACGGACATTAACACGAGACACACCTTCCCCTCAAACGGAATTTTCTCCCAAATGGTTTAGCCCAGGTGGGATTAGGTCGAATTTATGTGACAATTATTACGTGGCCCCCAAAGGAACGCTTTAATCGCATTCGGCATCCTAACGGTGCCGAACTGTTGTGAGTAGAACTCCCTTGGCTTCTTTCCTTTCAACCCGATCCCGTTCTTCGAATGACCACGTGGGAGAGATACGGTTGCCAGACCCCTCAGGATCGTACATCACGAAAAAAATACAGCCCAGATTTTGCGATGATTCGGAAAAAATAAATTTCACCGATCATTTCCGCGTTTCTCAAGGACAATCTCGTGTTTTCCAAGGACTCCAGTTCTGCGGTCAAGGATGACGGTTTTCCAATAAAAAATATTTTCTTAAAGGATTAGAATTCTATTGATTTCTACATCTTTCTGTGAACAGATGTTAGATATTGAAGGCTATAGTTTTAATTTATTCTCATTTTGTGGGAGCCTCCATATTCTAATGTACGTTTTGAGTAATTATGTACTCTCCTTTATCTCAAATACCATTCTTATGTCCACCTCAACAATAGTAGGGATAAATGACCTGCTATGCATGGTAAATGCCATATAATTTCATGTGTAAGATTTTGTTACTAACTGGTATTCAGTGGTCGATATGAGAATACCTATTAAGGTTCACAGTTTTTTTGCCATAAAAAGGATGTGAAGGGAGGCATATGATTATTTTAGGGGGAACTACAGGTCAGTAAATTTCTATTTAATTTATTCAATTTGTGCAAAACGTTCCTCTAACTATCTTCCCTTTCCTCCCTGAGAAAGTAAATGTCAACGGGCAATTATATATCCTTTGCAATCTAGTTTGACCAAAAAGTCTTCTCTTACTTCATTAATATCTTCTCGGCTAAAAGAATGTGAGAATGAATAAAATGCTATTTGATGGAAAATTTCGTTATACATCCCCATCAATTTGATCTACCAGTTGTATTTTTTTAATTGGTCTCTCCCTGATATATTTTTTCTGAATTAAATGGGGAACCTAAAATGGGGAACTTATGTAGGCTTCTACGGCAATATTCCTCGATTTGAGGGAAAAAGTTCTCGTAGAGGTGTCTAAATCGCACCACCGTCTTAGAAATCAATGTATTAGACTTAAATTCAATCTAATGGCTGGATTTGCGACTTCCTTCATCCCCAATCACACCACACTTAAAGCACACCGGTGTAGTGAGAAGTCTGGGATGAGGATATTAAGTTAAAATGCGTCTCTTCTACTATTTTTTCGTATTTACACAAGAATATTGAAAACAGATAAGTTGTATTTACAAAGCTTGAGTCGAATATCAAAATTTCTGAAGTATATTGTGATTTATTTAGCGCCACTAACAGTGTGGTTTGATCACGTGTTTAGGCAGTGGAAGTGATTTTATATAAAATGGCAGTCGCTCCCAAATCGCACCACGTCTATCTGTACGCTTTGGCTTTTCGTTATTTCATCGAGAGTCAAGAGAAATGGAGGAAGGGAAGTTAGGAGAAAGGGTGAAAAAGATACATAGCAAATGAACTTCTTGAGGACATAAAATCTGCCTTAAATAAATACAGAGCAGGAAAAATTAGATTAATGATATAGGAAATACAGAATTCCAAAATATACATTTCTACGGCGGTGCCGAGGAGAAGTTGGTAGGAGTTTGGTTCGTGGCGTTATTGTTGAGGTTAATGGAAGAGGCTTTACCAATAGAAGCAGAGCACGAATAAGTTCACGTTACTATGAAATTTGAAGGTTCATTGTTTGGGCTAACGCCAATCGATGTTAGGAGGCAAGCCTATTAAATTCTTGAAACCAACACTCATTTAACGAACCCTTTCAACAAAGAGAAGAGAATGGCCAGTAAAACGTGGTATTATGGATTTCTTACTAGCAACCCAAAACCTAACCAGCAGAAAAGGGAAAACGACCGGTTGGGGAGATTTCCAGCGCAGAAAGAGGTGTCAACGCCACTGTTGTATGCCGAACACCAATGGATTTTAAGAACTCTTAAAAAAGCTTCTGTGAAAAGTCTATTCCCAAGCACAAACACTTCTCCAAAAAGCTTGTAAATTTTCTTTCGATTATTTAAGGTTTTTTTATGTAGCAGAAAAACTACATCTATTATGTCAAATACATGTCTTTTTTTACTTTTTTCGTACCTTATGTTCCACGCATTTTAATACACATTTTCTCTTTCTACGGATCTAAAAATTAGCTTTAAAAAACTTGCTTCTCTGTCTCTTATTATTTCCTAATTTTGGCCTTCGGTGGTGCGATTTGAGAAGCCTGTTGCCTAAATTGCACCGTTTGCAAAGGTTTGAAATTGAATTTTTTACATAAGTTCAACAAACAAATCACTTTCCCAAAACTTATCAGAGAAGTAGACATAATTCCCTCTATGAAGCAGTACTCTAAACTTATATTGCGTCACTTATTTTTCATTAAAGTCGTTTTTTTCCCAAACTGGTGTGATTTAGGGAACCTCCCCATACTTTACAACATGGGTGTAAATAAGTTTTGACCAATAATTATCTAGTATGTCAATATGTCGTTTATAAAAAAAGGTCTAGCTAATAAAACTTTGGGATTGGTTTGATTTCTCCCTCTCTTTATGTTTAGGAGTGCCGAATGCAAATAAGAGGTTTGTTAACAAAATTTGGTGACACGGTAGCGCAAAAATGCAAAAACTGCGTAAAATTGTTATTGTTTGCTTTCTTTTCTTATAAATCGGGAGCAATCAGCTTTCCAATTCTAACCCGTCTATTTAAATTTAAATTATGTAAAATTTCCCGAAATCTTTACCTTTTATTGCATTTTTCTTTTGTGGAATATTTTAAATCCAGTGCTGTTTGATAATTGGCCTATTTCTACAAGTGAACCAAATATCGTGCTACACTGTACAAAACCGGATTTTTTTTTCATTCGTACACCTGCCTTCCTATTAAATATTTTGTCAAGTATTATGTTGTATTCTGTGATGTTGATGCACCATGCAAATATTCCTATTTGATTGGATTGGATTAGTTGTGTACTCTACGATATATTTACTCATGTATGTTCCTCAGGGACATACTTATCCCGGAATGAAAATTTTCATTTTGTATTATATTTTCTATTCCATTTCATTTTTTTTGTTTTATCAAACTCATTCTCTTCGTTATTTGCTATCAATGGATGCGTTGCTACTTTTTGCGGTGTGATTCCTGTAAAATATTCAGCGCTGAATCCGAAAATAGCCTTCACTTCCCCCATCACTTTGAAGATTTTTCACATTGCTAACTTCAATCGTGAACTCAGAGGTTAGTAATGAAAAGCTTTTGTCTCCACAATCATAAACAAAAAGGATGAAAATTATGAAGTTTAGAATTTTAAATATTTTTTTATGTTTTAAAAGGTCGCCTCGGAAAATTTTATGAGTGGAAAAAATCAGTCTGCTCAAAAAATATCCAGGGAAAACTAGATTTGAATGGGCAATGCATTAAATGTAACCAATCAAAATAAAATAATGCAAGCACCTCACGACACTACTCAATGAGTTATCAGTAAATTAATGCCATAGCTGGAAAATACGTAGGCAGGTGCAATGAGGATATGGAAACAGCCGATGCAAAGCGCTGGAAAATTATGGCATGATTGGTATTAAATATATTTAAAAATTTTAACTTATAATATCAAAGGTTGTCCCATGTGAAATAAATATTTTGGAGCAATTTCTTTAAAAAATTGAAATTAGGAATCTGCTTTTAACTATATGTCTCGATGGGGACTCATTCAGTTTCATATATACCGTTGTCATATTCTTGTGTAGTGAAAGGTCACAAAATTCAAAACATTTCTCTCAGTTCAGCTGTCACAATCCTACCATCTACCGATTTGATCGATAGATTTTTCTTCCTTATAGGAAAATCTACTAAAATTGGTAGCATATTAATTGCGTTTTTCTTGGTTTCGTTAGTAGTAGGACCTGCCCGCCTTTGTGACGGTGCAGGATTCCTCGTCCCTTCCTTCCTTCCCCGTCCTTTCCTTGGAGGCGTCGTCGGGCTCCTATCGCGGCGGCGCCTCCCTTCCTTGTTCCTTCCCGTCCTTCCCCTTCTGGGGGCAGAGGAGAAAAGCTAATCGCTTATAGTCCTCGCCTCAGGAGTGTATCCCGCGAACCCGACCCAAGGGTTTCGTTGCCATTGTCACAATCCTACCATACCACAAACACTTCTCAACTTTTTCCTCTTGTCTTTCTCTTCCAAACTCTTCTATTACTTCATCTATTTTTTTTAACCTTATTTATGCTAACGCCTCTTTGTGAGTAGCAAGACTTGTCTATTAAGAATGCCTGACCAGTTGGCTTATAGAAGTGATCAATTTATTGTTGCGACCTCATAAATAAAGGTTCATGATCTTTCCTATGATAGCTCTATCTCATGAATCATTTTAATTGTCCTGAAAGAGTCCACCATTATCCTCTTGTCAATTAGTGAGATAAAGTGTCTTCGTGGTCAAGTACGTTGCACCTCGCTGTGAAGCAGTATCGACGCTGGGGCCGGTAAATAGTCGGCATCGTAAATAGATTATTCACTTTCTTGGGCTATTTCAGTATTCCCATCAATATTACCTGAATAAAATAACAATACAACTTCATCTGTAGGGGGTATTCATGTTTTACTCCATGCTACACGTTTTCTGTAATATAATTTCTGAAACACGTTTTATTTTTTTTATTTTTTTTAAGTAATCTCCCAGAAATGCTCCGTTTAGGTAATCGATAGAAGAGTGAAGTGGAATTAGTTCTACGAACGACCTTGTTATCATTGTTTTTATGCCTCGACATTATGCTATCATTCTGCTTTGATACTCTTGGACTTGCTTATTTTTCAGTTTTTACTGCCAAACTTAACAAAGCAGCCCAATTTTGGCCCTCTTGTGATTGAAAATACAAAATAAAGAGGCAAAATGAGAATAAAAAAGTAAAATATTGTATCATATATATCCTCGTCAGCTTTGAAAAACGCTGTGGATGTTTCGCTGTAGTTCAACCGATTCAGGCGTGATATAGTGAAAGTTCGACGCACTGAAATAAGAGGTGGTTGCATTTTTCCACAATTATTAATAATCTTGGAAAAGCGCAACTATTTCTATTTCAAGTTGTGGAAATTAATATTTTGTTCGATTTTCGCATGCTAAGAGGACATAAAAAGGCTTCCGGGACCGCCATTATTCCTACTTCAATTTTTACCAAAAAGTCAACGAATCACAGTTAAAAAAATATTACACCCGCAAATTAACATTCCAAAAAAACTGGGATTTATCGAAAAAATAAGTAATTAATGAATATCATTTGGATGATTAACATAAGAATGCATGCAACGAAAAAAATGGCAATTGTGCAGAGTCAGAGGTAGCAACTACCCTCTCCATGCCCTGCCCTTCCTTTCATGAGGAGACCTTTATATTTATCGCTATTTTATTCCGTGGAATTTCCGGCTGCCGTGTGTTCAACGACCGGGCATCCCCTCGGCGTCTTCCACCTCATTCCAATTACCCTCTTCCCTCTTTGCAGTTCGTTTTTCGCTCGACGTGATGTTCTCCCTTTCGACTCCCCGCTGTGGCTGTTATGGCCGAGCAAGTCGTGTGGGGGATCAGGTCTCTCTCCTCAGTACCTATACTCTCGTCTTCCCTCGCTGCCTCCATCCTTCTTTCCTGCCACTTCCTCGCTCAACTCAGGGCAGCGTGCGAAGTCATCCCAAGCGCTCCCTGCGTGCGATACTCCCGTCAGACTTTCTGTACATAATAAACCAGAGCAATGAAGCCTGGCTGCTCCAGAAAAATGAATCAAGAGAACGCATCAATCCGTATCGAACTTTAAATTTCCGACCACTTAACCACCAACCACCACCTTGGGGCATGAGTATGAAATACCCCTAATAAGGAAAGGGGTCGGGAAAGTTTCTGAAAATTGGAACTATAAACTCACGTTGTTAGGAAATCTAGAGGTATAACATTAACACACAGAGGAACTGCAGAAATCAGTACTAATTTAGGCTAACCCCTGGCCTGATTCCGGAAAAGTCAAATTATCTGGGAATTTTAGTCAAATACTTAATTACTATGGTTCCCTAATTTTCGCAACTATTTTATTGAGTACTATTCGGTAGAGATACCTTAATGCTGTTGTGAGGCCTTTTAGGTCTCTTTACTCGCGTAAAAGTTCTAAATAACCCTACCAGTGTTAAGACTATTGTTTAGAATGCCAGCAGTATAAAATAACTAAAATTCGCATTTGCGAAAATTAAGAAGCCATGAACTCTGTTAAAACTTATTCAGTGTAAAAAGAGAAGATCTTTGTAATCCTTCAATGTATCTAAAATCGAAAAAAATACTTCTAGGAAAATACTGAGATAATATTTGCAAATTTTTAGAGATATGCAAAATTTTATAAGGGTCAGCTGTATGTCAGCATGTGCTCATAAGTCTTGAACGATTAAAAATTCACGAAAAACTAACGGTCGAGCTGGAGTGATGTCTTTCTTAAATATCTCGTGCTTTCCGAGCTATCATTGAAGGCGACACAGGTTCTCCACCTGGTCAAATGGTCCATTTTTGCCGACAAATTGTTAAATCGCGACGGGTCGCGACGTTTTGATGATCATATCCTTCAGCGTCATCAAGACACCACATGTAGTCGTCGGGACGATTAAAAACTCAACCATGGGGCCCGGGTTCAAATCCTGGCGTTTCTTTTGTTTGAGATGTATCAGAGACTTTCCGATCCCTGCTTGAGTGTTCTCAGGAGAGTTCTTAAATTAAAGAATTCTGTCGCTTGAATGGGACGTTATGACGTGTTCCTCTTGGCCTTCTTCGTTTAGAGCAGGTTAATGCCCAGGTCGAGTTATTCTCCAACCTGCCATTCTTCTTGACAGAAATGACGTAAGTTTTTGCCCGCCTCCATGTATTACCCACATACGACTCAGTGACTGCACCAAGTGTTTTATTTATTTTATTTATTTATTTATTTAAGTAAATTTCACATACAGCCGTGACGCCAATTTACAGTGAAACTTTTAACAATGACATAAATTAGACACAATACAATAACAATATAAAAACAAACAAAGAATTAACCAGTAGGGAAGTACAACATTCAATTAGCAGACATATGGGTCAAAGCTTGTGCGGTGAATTTTTTGCGTGCGTAAAAAGGATCTACGGAAGGAGGGAGCGAATTTAGAAGGGAGGAGAGGCGATATAAAGGTGAGCGCTTGGTCAGGGAGATTCTGGGAATAGGAAGGTGGAGTAGGGAGAGCGAGCGGGTGGAATTAGTCGGTATTCTAAAATTCAACTGAGAGAGGAGTTCTGGGCAGTCTAAAGTCGAGTTCAATATACTGTGTAGAAAGTTGAAGTCCGTTTTAAGTCTGAGATTCTGAAGATTAGACAAGGAAAGATAAGACAATACAGCATCAGAGGACATATTGCGTAAGTGAGGGATTCTATGCCTAACTATTTTGGCAAAGAAGTGGGGGATGCAATCGAGGGATTTTAGGTTAGTCGGGGCTGACATGGACCAAATTGGAGAGGAATACAAAACTATGGGAAGGACAATCGTTGAGAAAGAGGAGTGAAGTGCAATGGGATCCTTAATTTCCGTGAAGCGGTAAAGAAGCCCTAACAGAGACATGGCTTTCTTTTTTACAGTCTGAATGTGGTCGGAGTAGTTTAGTTTGGGGTCGGTTATAACGCCCAAATCTTTCACCGTCGTAACTCTGGTCAAGGGAGATGAATTTATGGTGTAGTTGAAAGTGATGGGCTGTGTTTTTAACGCAATAGTCATGATGCTGCATTTTTTAGGGTTGAGCTTTAATTTCCAAGTGTCACACCACAGGGAAGCTTTATTTAGGGCAATTTGGAGATCTCTGCAGTCAGAGGTGTTTTTTATCTCCTTGTAGATCTTGCAATCGTCCGCATATAAAAGAGTTTGTGTTTGGGAGGACAGAAGGTGGGACGGAAGATCATTAATATATAAATTGAAAAGATAAGGTCCTAGGACACTGCCCTGAGGAACTCCTGACGTCACAGGAGACCAAGAAGAAGATCCACCAGCGAGTATTACACGCTGGGTTCTGTGGGAAAGAAAGCTTGTGAGAAGGCTAAGGAACTTACCATGTATGCCAAATTGCTGGTTTAGTTTATGAAGGAGGAGTTGATGATGGAGTGTGTCGAAAGCTTTGGAGAAGTCAAGGAAGATGGTATCAAGTTGACGAGAGTTGTCTATTGCAGTGACGGCGTGGTGCTGGAAGACAGCAAGATTTGTTAGGCATGATCTCCCAGGGAGAAAACCATGCTGCTGACAGAAATAGGCCATTCGATAGGAGTAGGGTGTCTCGTTTTGCCACTTTTTTTCTAGGATTGTATCGCAATACCCAGAGAAAGGTTTGTACCCAGATTGGTAATACAAACATGACTTTTTGTACAAATCGACTAATATCATCTGTTCGCATTTTGCTTTAAAATGACGAAAATCTTTAAGAAAAATGTTAAATTTTAATTGGATTGAGCGAGTACTCTATTTTTGGAATAGAGTATAACTTAGGACTGAAATTGATATTTTGGGGCAAATATATCAACTTCAATCAAATTATCGAGAAATGGCCTTTTATCGTGTCCCCGAAAGCTTTTTTGTGGGGGTGGACAAGACAGAACATATCGCCTCATTTTACGCTTTGCATTCAAAAAAGGCGTGAAAAAGAGATTTTTCCGTCAAAAACGTGGAAATCATGTCTTAAAATATCAAGGGTAGTCACAAAATCAGATAACGCTATTGTATGCCATCGCCAACTAAAGTAACTTTTTTTCGGGTAGGAAGATACCACTGCGATAGAAACTATCATTCGGGATTCAACATGGCGGTTTTATGTCCCTAAAGTGTTAAATTTACCTATCTGCGGTCGGAAAGGGGTTTGCTTAAGTATGATTAAGCAAACTTACTGACATATTTCAACGTCAAAAGTACTTGATGCCTAATCACTCAGTTGCTTTTGTTACTGCTCCTGAGTGATTTGTACTGAATTATTTCCGCAGGTGGGAATGGTAGGTGTATGAACTCAAGCGTCGGTGGAAACTAAAATGGAGCATCATAATGTATTATGAAAGAGGGCAAAAGGCAAGTGAAGCACAATTGGTGAAATATGGTGATTTGTGCCGATGAGAAACGTATAATCAAAATTAAGTAATTTTTGGAGCCTTAATCCCAGAGATATATATTTGGCTAAAGAGATTCTAGATACTATTGTTTCACGTAGATATCTTTGATCGCGATAGCGTATATTTCGTGGGTGATGTTATGGATGTTGGGCCTTTCTAGTGGCATGTCCGAGAGGGATATTTTGTTTATGACGTGAACGGAACAATGTTATCACAAATCTAGATCAGTAGATGCCGTAGACTAGGAACGGAAAAAATATTTCTTTCAATGAATTTATTGCCTTATTTTGACTTTTGGTTTTTTGTTCTCACTCACTCATGAACATTATTATTTTTCCAACTACATTTAACGTGCTATCATTAAAATTGTCTTGCTGAATAACCAGGTAATATTAATATTTACAATGCGGTCTTCTTTCAGCGCAATATTATTGTAATTAAATTGATCAGAACATGATGGAGGCAATGAAATCGTATTAAATTATATTTTTACTGCTGTTGTGAAAAATTAAATTTTCTGGTTAAGTTCTTGTGGCTCTAATATTAAACTAGAAGAAACAATTTGATTAAAACTGGATTATAAATATCGCTTTGATTTAAAAAAATATATTACCTACATCATGGCAAACGTCATGATAAAAAAGCAGGCCTTTCTGCATAGAACCTTGAGTTACCTACTTATTAATGGCGTATTGACGTCAAAATACGTTAACCAAGTGTAAATGGGGACGGATATAAGATATATGGATATTTTATTAGACAACCGTAGACATGCAAGCGGTTAGCTATCATGGAGTCACAAATTTGTCAATTTCTCATAACGGAACGGGAATTGGTGTTTTCCAAATTATGGCCATAGATCTACAGGTATTTATGTTTATCCTAAAACTAATATCGTCATATAAGGACCTAAATTCATAAATCAGAACAACCTTATTACACAGAAATTTTTGCAAATACTTGCGAAAGAAGCTCAGGTAACTAGACTTGAGAATGAAAATTTTCAATTAGCCTTATTCTGATTGCGTAGCCAATCATACGGTTTCAACCAATCGTAGTAACAACCGATCGGAATAATTACTATTAGTGTCAAGCTCACCTTCCCTGTACCTCTGTCCGTCGTATCATATACACACTGACCTGGGCTTGAAGTAGAAATTGCTGTGTCCGCTGCGAGCATCAATTAAGGTATCAGGGTGCCCGGGTATGAAATCAGTTTTAGCTCTCGGCACGAATTCTGAATTTATATGCTTGAAATGAAGTCACGGCGTTTTTTTCTGCATAAAAATTTCCTTCCATCAGGGTTCAAATATTTACGATTAACGTATTTATTGCGCACCAATCGGATTTTTTTGTCTTAAAAATAAAAAAATTGTTTGTACACATCGTATTGTCCTATTAATAGTTAAGATTCGTGTCCTCCGCAGGCTATCTTTACTTAGACCTTGAGCAAATTGGGTGATCAGGTAGGTCTTTTCAGTTAAGACTGTTCCCAGCGGGAAATTTGGGGGGAGTACCATTAGAGAGGGGGTACATTTAGAGAAGGGTTCAGGGGGAAAAGACTTATGCTTAGGAATTTATCCCAAAAATTATTTATCCCCCAAATGCTTTTTACGGCCTTGGTTTCATCCCCTAAGAAACCACAGTATAAGCCGATGGGCTTCAGATGAATCATCAAGATTTTCGGAAAGAAAAAGTTTATCTCTTCATTTTGAATTTCACTGTGGAAAAAAATCACATCCCAGCGTCTCGTCATTAACATCTCTCTGCTCTTCATGATTTCGGCGGGAATTTCTCCTCGGCATTGCGAATTTTTTGTTGAAAAACATAATTTTGGGCGTGAACTCATGTGGTCGTGGACCGTGACTTGAGAAAAATGAGGAATGCCGGGTTGAACCACCTTATAGTCGGAATATTGGATTGAGTTGGTAAGGAATTGGGCGGAGGAGGTGGCGGACTTAAAACGAGCCCCTAAAGCAACTTAGGTCTTCGACCAATTACCATGGAAGACCAACCCCACCCATGCAACTCCACCCGCACGGCTATTATTACCATTCTGCCTTCCCAAATCTGACGCTTAACCCTTTGAGGTCCAAGGGACATATACGCGTCAAATTTTTGAAATTCTCTCAAAATTAAATGAGAACGTGTATGACAGCGAGAATTGGCTCTATTGAAGAGTAGGCTATTGGCTTCTAGTTTTAAATCCTTTTTGTGATATCATTTAGATATTGTAGTTTCCACAGAGTTTAGAGCTTTCACTTGAAATGCTGTTTACGAAGTGGAAATTTGATATTCATAACAAATCAATGAGAAGGTCAATTATAACAGGACTTTCGTTTTATCCTTTACGTGTATCTAGCCAGTGGAGTTAGTACGAAAAACTCCGCATTTGTGCTGCAATATTCACAAAATAAGTTTTTTTTATGTCATGGGACATACATGTCCCTATATACCATAAAGGAGCGAGAATGGTATTATTTCACGTTCCGGACTGTACCTCTGAAACTATTAGAGATATTGCATATAAATGTTTTTGGAATTAATGCATTACTATTGGCCTAAAAACGATTTTTGTTTTGCAATCTAGTGACTGCAATCTTAATGGACCTTAAAAGGTTCACAACAAATTAACTTGACGTAACTTCACTAATTGCGAGCTGGACTGATAAGTAAATTATTCAGTCATTTATACCTCAGCACGCTAAATCTTTTGTTGAAGATTTTTTAAGTTTACGGAACTATATACTCACGATCTTCTTCTATTTTTGTGCATTTAAGAGATAACTGAGCTTCCCTTAAATACAGCTATGCCAATACGCGTTGTTAATCAGCAGACTTTTTTTTTAAGTTCCGAACTCCGTAGTGATGGTTAGCGAACTCGACTTAATTTGTCGTTACTGTTGAGCCACTGCTAGAAAATACTTTTCGTCGACATATGTATTCCTAAGTATTTAGAGAAGTATTTGTTTATGAAAAGATTCTTAAATAGTGTTTCACCTTTTATATCCCTCAGGATCGCTAAGATATCCTACCATGGATTGATAGTTTTTTCAGTATGGATATATCATATAAGGTAGTAGAATAAGTTTTCCTTCGTGATTTGTTTTCTGAAAATTGCTTATTTGTTATACTTTTACGTGCTTATAACGAGTAATGTGGTCGCTTAGCTTAGGTAGAGTACATGTATGCAGACAATGGGGTCCTGGGCTGGGATCTCAGGTGAAGACATACCCCACCCAAAAAATCCTGGGTGTACAATGTGGGCGAAGAAAAAGAGTTGGCCCTCTTCAACTTAATTGTGTGAAAATTCACTCGCTTCAACTTGGTTTGGATTGAGCTCTATCATCATCTATCTAGTGTGTGAGTACTTAAGTTTATGGTTGCACAAAATTTTAAGGGAGGTTGGCGGACTTTTTTTTGAGCTATTAATGATTTTTCAGGCTTCTTCGATATTGTTGTCAGCACACTGAATCCTATGATTATTTTAAGAATGCTTAGCATAACTGAGAAAGTGCTTAGGGTAAAGCCTAGAGGGATTCTACTTGGTAAGCATCGATCTAAACGCTGCGGTTATTTTTTTATACCTTCTGTAACCTCGTCTGTTTAAAACTCGTTTTGTCTCCTTTCTGTTTTAATACATAATGAGTAAGCCTTTTTGCTGTAATAGAAATTCGCAGGCTTGACCACATGTGGCCGTTGGTCAATGTGCCTTTGATGGCCGTTAGCTGTTTTAGGAAGGCTGAATAAGAGTTGTATAAAATATTTTTCTGAAGTAACGAAAACTTTCGCTCGATAAAATAGTGGTAAAATTATATTTCGTAGTCTTGAATTCATAAGTGAAACAATGAATGGTGAATATTTGCTGCTTCGAACTTGTACAGTTGTACTTCGGCGTATCTTCATATCTAATTAGGATTTCTTTTGTTTCCTTTATTTAGTTTCCTTTCCTTTGTTGGAAAGTTGGTTGACTATAACCTAGACGAAATACGTTGATAACATGTATCAAGAACCAAACGCATAAAAATCAACCTGAAATTATATTATTTTGGATCAGTTAATGATGCATGTAAAATTTTCCTAAAAAATTTACCAACATGACTTGCTTATCACACTTTGCGTGCACGTTGTGCACGATCACTAGCGTCATATCAAAAGTTCTCCACACATTCAATGAAATTGTTAAAATAAAATTGATTTTAGCCAAATCCATCTAATTGTTAATTTTAATGAGGAATTAGAAAGTCTAGATATTTGAAATAGTATTTAGAACATCGTTATTAGGCGCTGTGTTTTATATTTACCTCATTAATATTTTATGTAGTCATGCACACTTTTTGCCTACCACCATTGGATGTCCGTTTAAAATTCAAGTATCGGCAGATTTGCATGCTTATGTCCTATTGGCTCCAGCATACAACTGACGCACGTCGAGAAAATATAAATATTGTATGAATACATTTGTGCCATCGGCGGAGAATCAGTGTCCGGGCAGGTTTTCGTGTCTTAAATGCAAAGTACTTGGACGCATTTCCAAGAAATCCAGCGCAACTGACGCTTGACTCCTCCCATTTGAGGCAGGTACTATAATTATAACTGGGAACATCCCTCTGAAATTCGCTTTGATTTCGTTCCACGACGTCGCGATAAAAAAAACAGCGCCCTTTCCATCCAGAAAATTCAATTTTACGCGAAAAGTTCCACCTTTTAGGAAAGGATTCCTGGAATATTCCACTCCCTCTTTCATAAGAACTCCGATTTCCGTGTTTGAAAAGTGGTCGAAGGGTTTTATTTTGAATGGTTTGATTTTTTTATAGGACCTCTTGTGGTACTTAGTCGGAAAGGGCGATGATCCCTAAATCCTTTCGTTGAGATCAGGCTGTCGACATTAGGTTTCTCTTAACAATTCATTACCTTCCCTTCATTATAACCAGTGAGGCCTTAGTTTTTGGTCGTCTTCTCCAAATCACATGCTATATTTTTTTATTTTATTTTATTTTATTCTCAAACCATCGGATACAGCTCTTATTGGCCATTTTACACCGGGGTGTTCAACAAATGTAATAAGTATACGTACACAAACGACCATGCCCTGGACCGGGGAAACCTACCCAGGCGAGACTCGAACCCGCGACCTCTTGTTTGGCAGGCGAGAACGTTACCTCGCCGCCACTGAGGCCGGCATTTTGGAACAAAATCCATGACTACCGTTAGGCAGTAAATGGAGATTTCTGTTTTTTTATTATTTTTTATCTCGTGTTCCTTGCCAATATGTTACATTACAGCAATTACGTCGTAGTGAAAATTTTTAATATAAATATGAAAATAAAGTGATTATTGTCTTAATTTCAACTCGTGCATCTGTCCTTCCGTCAGTTTGCACACCATTACTTTGAAATTCCTCACTAAATTGTAGTGTACTCTACTTCCACTTTAATTACATATTCAGGTGGGCAAGAAATCTTTCTGAGAGCTAAATTATGCTCCTGTCTTTAATTAAAGGCATCCGGGAATGAAACATCTCTTTTGTTTATTTTACTCATTTTTCATTTAAAAAAAAATTCACGGAAGATGAAGATACAATCCGTGGTAGTTGCCTTCAAGGCTGGTTACTCAACAACTTTTACGCGCAAAAAATACATTTCCTCGCCCCTGCGTGAATAATTGCCCCTTAATGGAGTAATTATTGCACTAGTCATCAGTGAAATGTCGCTCATTTCGACAAATGAAACTGGGATCACGTACGTTGTGCACTGCGGCTTCATTCTTCCTTATGTTCACACCCACCTATCGATCGTGCCTTCATCTCACCATAATATGTATAACCCGTTTTCCATTTTGGAAGGTTCATGTCAAATGTGATGATTAACGACTCAGCAACACAGGAACATCACCAGAGTCACTTGCTCTAGGCAATACGCCGTCGTTATTCACTTTTGTAAAGCAGTTACCCCGCTCATGGGCGCTATAGATCGATGCTATGACGTGAGTAATAGGTTCATCAACCCCTCCATGGAAAAATAAGCGGATGCTATAACGTGCTGCTGGTTTTGTAACATACCGCAGGTACATCAAGTGTTATGGCATCTAATTGACTATTTCCTTGGTTCATCGAACCTTGCGGACATACTTGCGGGCGATTGTGTGCTACGATCTGCATTTCTCCCGATACCAATATCTCACAAAATGCTATTTTTTTCGTTTCCTAAGGGGGTTACAGATTCAAGCCTTCTTCACGACTGCGGGGGTTGACTTACCGTAACCAAGGGATTGAAAACTCGTTTAGAATGACCACTGGTTCAAAATTTTTTTAAACGGTGAACCTCAACCTAAGACATCCGTCTGTTGAGGTAGCTCAAATTTATCTTGAAATTAGCCAGTAGGAAAGAAGACAGTTTTGTCCAACCAGAGACACGTAAGCTATCTTATGCCATCTAAAATTGATTTCACAATTTTTGCGGGGCTGTTGCTGTGATTGAAGGAATGTTACTTTAATTGGTGTGATTCATGATACTTTAAGTTAATCTAAGTCAAGTTGTTGTAGACGGGACTTAATCCTAGTGGTGCCGAACTTTAAAATGGTAATGGATACCGTATGTACGAGACACTCACTTCGTTTTTACTGGAAATGGTAACTTAACTACCGGTTTTTGATGCTTTTTAAGGCATTTTTATTGTAGTGGTTACAATTTAAAATATACCTACTGTTGATTGCGTATTCTCTGAAAGGAAGAGTTTCTTCCTCTGCCATTATCTTACATCTCTCTCCTGTTTGATATTTAATCTTATCCACCCTCTGGCTTTTGAAGGTCTGTGACTTAATCAATTAAGCTTCCTAACGAATTTTATAGGGAGCATAGAAACTTTAAAAGACTTCAAATAAAATTACGACTAGCATTTATTGAAGTCCATTATGGTTCGGGGGAAAACGAATTCCCATATCTATCTGTTCGGCAAAATATTTCTATTAATTTATGGCTTCTGTCGGACCGGAAATTATGGTGGCGCTCTAATATGATGTTCTCCGTGTCGCTCTTAAAGATATCAATTCTCAATTACTCCAGCAATCTAAAGCTAGTCTATCCTAATTCGTGGAGAGCGAGGTGGTCCAGGGAAAATATCCTTCCTCTTAACGCTGAATATGTGAAGCTCAGACGACTTTGGCTTGTTGTGGGGTGACATTTCTCGATATTTGGTTCGAATAGGTGAGGGTAGCCTCACCTATTTTTAGCCACTTCAAAAGTTCCTTTTTATAGCTGAAGCCCAGATGATTTTTTTTATTTTTCGCACTGCATGACACCCTAAATGTTTACTAAAAACGTTCTTGATTGCAGTATGCTGGGATTATATTTTTAACGGAGGTAACATCTGTAATCAGGCTTTCCATATCTCTTTATTTAGCTCAAAATTAATACGATATCGTATAGAATACTGAACATTGCACGCAAGAAGAACTCACTGAGGGGTTACGATTTTAATTATTTATAAGTTTTGAAGCGCTCGTGGTAACTGAATTGATGGATATTTCAGTGTAATTTTCCATGTTCACACAAGTAGACTTTTAATATCCTAGTAGCTTTGGAAATATTTCCTCTCTTATTTCTTCTTAATGGTTAATTAGAACAAACATGGCGGTGAGATTAGGTTTATATTTTGGCGAGAGTTTCATCTCTTAAACGTCACTATTTTCATCTCATTATTTTTTCTTGTTAACACTGCACTATTTTTAAAATGCAACATGTGTTCCGTTGGAGACTTATGATAGATGCATTTCTACCGATAGCCTCAAAAAAATCATTTCTGCCCAAGTGTCCTTCCTCAACGTTTGCTCACCACGATGCTTATTAAATAATGAAATCTTCAGCCCACCATTCCTCACATATCCCAGGGAGTTACGTAAACAACAGGAAAAATTCGGTGCTGTCAGAGCCAGCAACTTCTTTCACCTAAACATCTCAAAATGTGAAGATTTATACTTCCTATTTTTAAAGGATAAATGACTTAGCTCACTGAATGGGTCAGAGTTTGATCGCAAATCATGTTGCTTCAAGATTTATGCCTTTCGTCCCAACCTTCGACTCAACCTTTTGAGTTCCGTTTGAATATTAATTGGTTCTTTCAACTCCTTACCTCTTTATTTGCGGATATATATCCTGTCAACTTGAGAAAAAAATCATCACATCCCTTTGCCAACAATAAGAGGTTAAGAACCCATGCTGAGAAATGCTAAACCCTGTTTGTTTTGGAAATTTCATTCTCAAATTACGCAGCTGGTCTTTGCAAGTTTACTGCTACCTCAATTATTACTTCTTACTCACTTTTTTGTTGATGCGGTTTTACCTTAATTTGTATTATTTAAAGTGTCAATTCAGTTCAGTACTCACGTTGGAATTTTTATATTACAATTTACACTATTTAATAGGCTAAAGTAATTTTCTTTAGAGCGGCTTACTTAATAAAATTGAAAATATAGATTTTATTTTACGCGGACATATAATCATATTTCTCCTAGGAAATTAATTTTATTTCAATTAATTCTATTCGTACAAAAATTTCTTTCCGTCTATTCCCATGTTTTAACCCTGTTTAGCAGCTGTGAATTTCCTTGAATGTGCTCTCTTAAAACAAAGAACGTGCCTCTCTGCTATAAAATATTCAAAGTGGTAGATTTTCAAGATGAAGTTGTGTAGTCATTGAGTATAAGTTATTACAGTAGTAGTGAATGTTGCAAATTGCAAAGACTAAGTCGGTGAGTGAGACAGTTCTCTAATTGGAAGCCGCAAGCTTCCTTTCAACGTAACTCTATCCTAAAGTATTTTATCGCGTTTTCATGGTGCATTGATGTGACAATCTTTTACGACCTGGCGTTGAATAAAACGTTGAAAGGTTAGCATTGTGATAAATTAAAGGCGATATTTTCGTTCGTAAAACTGTGAAATAGCTGTCATTATACACCTGGGTTCTTAGGTACCCCTAAACCTACCTTCAATTCGAGTTTCCTCTGCCGTAACATTTATCTTTACTGTTTTATGTTTTAAATTACTCTGTTGAAGGTTGTATGTAATACTCAGCATCTTATTTGCTAATCATTATCTAAGGACTAGGTATATGAAACTCATCTGACTTGAAGAGCCTTCTTGTTTTACAGACAGCATTTGTCTCCAATGTCATTTTTCTTCACACTTCCCTTAAAAAGCGTCGACTTAACTTTTTCCCTAAAATTTCTTTGAAATTTTCATACTAATCCTTTAATGAAGTCTTCAAAATTTGCTTCAAGTATTAATAACTATAACCTTTTCCTTAAGTGTCAAAAAAATCTTCAAGATTTAGAATGTGGAGAGAATACACCCTTTTTCCTACCCCACGGAAAATATGAGTTATTAAATTCATCTTTCGATTATCTTGGGGTCAGATGACTTCGTTAAATCCGTTGTTGGTTATACCTCATCCCCAAAAAATAAAATGAAATGCCTTTTTCTCGCCATTCCAAAATTTTTGTCGGGATTTACGACACGTTCGTTTGTCATTGCCACCGGTAAGGGCTGTTTGCTCCCCTGCCAACCTTCAGTTCCCTTCCACCTCGAGGTCGTAGTTCATCGCCACTTACACAGCGGGTTTCTAACAGGCGCGGGCAATCGGGCGGCATCTCTTCGCTTGGTAGGAAATTTTTCGGCCGGCCGGTGTCATTCCTCCCAGTTGGGCCGACTTAAAAGCCCCAGAGGCAGTGGCGACTGGAACGGCCTTCAAGATCTTGAAGCGATTAGCGCTCCTCCTACGCCGAGGCCCGTCGAGAGATGTGATACATGCGGCGGATACATCTCCATCTGCTGGTGACGGTGCCTCAAGGCATACAGGGTTGGCCCCTGAGGACCGAGCTTCGCTTCATCGCCAATTCCATTATAGTTGAGAAAAGTAACAAAAAAGATTGCACTATTTTAAAGTTCATCTTTGAAAAATTAACTTACAATTAGTTAAATAAAAATATAGATATTTTTTACGCGTAGCCGTATTGCGCTAAAGAATTTTAAATAGGGTGTACAAAATTAAATATAGGATTTAATGGACAAAAATCTACTTCAACCCCTATTCCATTGTATTTGGAAAAGTTAACATAAAAAATTGAACTTTTTTACAGTTCATCTTTGGAAAATCGACTTAGTTAAATTGAAATTTAACCATTTTCACTCGTAACCGTATTGCGCTACAATATTTTAATTGGATAATCAGAATCAAAATACAGGATTGACCCCTGTGGACCGAAATCCAATTCATCCCCCCACGAAAACTTCTCAGAATAGTTATTTCATTTTTATTTTTTTTGTGTTTAAACATCGTGTAATGAAAAGTAAAACTTTATAATTCCACATGATTTTATTAAAATACGACCTAGGGTTCCACGTGACATACCCTGGCTGGGAGAGCTTGGCTCCCCCACGTAAATGGTAATTTGGTGGTGATGGTAAAAATTACGAAACCTTTACATTGAAGTATAATGAAAGCAAGAACATCAAAAGTTTTATTAAATTTTATTCTCAAATAGTACTTAAAACGTTGTTTTCAGAGGCTAATTAAAACAAATTTTCGAGAGCAGGGGCTCAAGAATTTCCCCCATTTTACTGGGGGATAATTAGGAGCCACTAAACCCCCGGCAGGATTGCTGCCCCCCCGAACATAAAACTATCAACTCCGTCCATGGATATGTCGTCATCCGGTGATCTGGTCATCGCGTCACATCACGTGGGCGCGTCATCACCAGATGATGACATGCAACGTCGAAGCCCAGGTCGTCCTTTAATAAATTAATGTGGATTTATTGTTTTAATTTTTGTCACATTAAGTCGATAATATGAAGTCAATCCCGAGGGAAGGAATTATGTTTAAACATTGAGTTTTTTTTCGCATTTATGTTGCTTATTCATATTCGCTTCACCTCAAACCTTCTACCTTCATCATTATTTCCATTCCTCCGTTGAAATCTCCGCATGTGCTCACACAGTCATAGCGTTAATTGCATCGCCCACGCGTTTCGAATTCCAATTCGGCCTTCAATGAGTTATGGTCATCGGTCTCCGCTAGGCTTGTCCTAAGGAACGAGATACCCTTCCTCGGGGCAGAAAACACATTTTATTTCCCTAATAAACTCACAAAAACTGGCACCATTTAAACTCGCCTCACACTTCGTATGCATCACCCGGTTTCATAAATCAACATCACATTTCCCAACTTAGGCAATTTTCTTTGGATATTTAGATTTTTATTGAATTTTCAGTCGTTTTCACGGTGTAATAGTGCAGCATTAAAATGGTATTCCGTGAGCTACACTTAAATGCAAAGTAATGCTCACGTGAATATTTTTCGGCATTTATTGAAAGAAAAGATAGTTCGTACTCATTTTAATTTGGAGGAAAGATACTAACCTCTCTGTTGAATATTATGTAAGGAAGGGTACAATATATTCGCTCATAGCGAAAATATTTACTGAATGTAAGTTAACTTTGTGGAACATACTGATGATATCCCTGCTGACTTCGAATTCAATGAGCCAATTGAAATGTTATTGGTGCCGTTGTATGCTGAAGAACGTATTAAATGCTGCTACTTATCACATGTTAGGTTAGAATACCATGTATTCTGTAAATCAGTGAACATTTAACAATAGTTCGAAAGTGCTGCAGGACAAAATTAATGATTTGGTTAAATCATTTGTTGGCAGCGATCAACCAACATGAATACCGAATTGAAGGCAATGCCATAAAATCAATGCGTTGTCTGTTTTAAGTAATCTTGAAAATATGTAATATTTTATGTTCTAATATAAATTTCTCGCCCAACGTCTGCTTATTCCTACCATTTGTATATCCACGTGAACTTTCCGCAGCCTTTTTACTTGAGTGAAACTTTTTAATAGGAACTAACGTGAAATATTTCATGGGTTATAATGGTCGTGTTCATCGATGCGATGGTAATTGTTCGATTGCGGTGTCGTCCGGGTTATTTTTTTGTGGCACGCACCGGCCTTCACCCCATTTTCATGACGCGACTTGGATTTAAGCGATTATAATTTTTATTGTAATAATTAAGAAGTGCAAAAATAGCATTGCATATGGAGTATGCATCCTAGTTCTGCTAATATTTTCGGGGTTTGACGACCTTATTTTCAGGGGATTACGTCGACACCGTGGCGTGACTAGACTTCTGTGCTTGGGACCAATTTGAAATGGCCAAATCCGATATTACGTATGGGTCCGATTAGCTCACTACCACGATACCGTTTTCTTTTTGTTGTTTGCTCCGATTTGAATTTTTTTTCAATAAATTTAACGCTCGCGACGAAGGAGAAGACTTAGGATTTTAATTATATATATTTTTTATTACTTAGTATGACGTTTCCATTTCTCATAATTATCCGGAATTCAGGGTTTCACAATGCTGACCTCGGCTTTTGATTACTGAATTGCCATATTGCGCGCGCCTACATATAAATATTTTCCTCTAAGTTTCACGTTTTTTATTTTAACGCAAAGGTGTTACTTTTCTGACGAATGGGAATGGATTCAGTTGTCGCTTATTGAACAAATTACACATTAGCACAATATTGTAGACACACTTTCAGTTTTCGACCCTTTTGTATCGATGTCGTTAGGTTTATGCAAATCTGATTTTTATCTCTATATTTCTCCCAGTAACCGTGCCGAATATATGGTATCGCTTGATTCAGCGATGGTTGCGAGTAAATATTGTTTTTTCGTCTCCTAAACTTCTTCTTCATCTTAGAAGGTCATATATCGGATTCATATTTGCCATGGGGGTAGACAAACCCCGCGATTTGTCTTATACGATCGCTGGAATGTCGCCTTATTAGGAATTTGTTCTCCCTAGCGTTATGCATGTAAATCGCATTCCCTGACACGCCCAGCTTATCGTCGACGTGTGATCTTGTTTTCGAGTCCGCTGTGATTCCAAGCGCATTAATCGCCGGCGGCCTTTGAGTCGGTTGGTGCTCTGGGTACGTTAGGAAACCTCGGGGATAGATCGCGTGTTAAACTTACGGGCAAGGTCAATCTCTCGAACTTTGAAATGCTGCTAATGCAATTTCGATGGAGATAAGAACTACGTTCCGGCGCGGAAGAGCGTCTATTTACTGTGTGCCTGGTCCGCGGGTGCAGTAATTCGTTTATTTTCATCGATACGGGACACGGGAACGTTATAAACCTATAATGGTCGCCTATAAGCCAGCTCAGTGGTCAGTTACGTATCCTTGTCGGATCCAATCATTGCCCATTAATAGGTAGCCGATGCATCTGAAGGTGTGAACCTATTACGCTATCTCTCGTCCGACCAAACGTGGGGCGTTAGTGTTGGGTGGTATCATCAACTATTCTCACCGCCTCTAGTTTTTGCTCAACACTGTCCAGACGGTGCTTCATCTTGTAATCACATTGCTATCATGACTTTAATGCCTGTTTACTCATCAACTATAAGGTAGGAAACTCCTGAGCCTCTCCTATAGCTTAAGGATTTATTTGCGCCGAAATACTGAGAGTGGTTTATCCATGGGACATAAGTAAAGATGTTATTCGTATCACCGGGTTATAACAGGAAATTGACACTTTATCGATAAATTGTTTTGATAATTCTGCCACAGTCAAGTTTACTAAATTTTGTGTTTATTTTTGGAAACTTTGAAGCATCACATTGCCTTAAGTCGAGTGATGCGGAAGTAATGTCGTTTTCGACTGCGATAAAATCTAACTACTTTTAAATGACAGTTTTAAGTCTTTTTAATCTTAAAGGTTACGTTTCAGGTAATCCTAGTGATAAACATGCCAATAGAATCGTATTCACAAGATTCTTAGTCCCTTATCTCATAGGAGCTCAAAAGCGTGAATTGTAGTTCTACAATTGTAATATTTTAATCTAAAAAAATAGGAAAGGACGAATTTAAACTCTGAACCTATCATCAGTTGTAGTATGAAATATTGGTCACACCCATCAACTACTAGAGTTAAGCTTGAAAAGTTGCTACTTTTGTTGATTTTTCACTTTTTCAGTGTTCTCTACGAATTTTATTAATATAATGAAGATATTTAAAGTAAATTAATGATACGATGGTTTAGAAATTTGTTTTTTTTACTTGCCCCAAAAACAAATAAATAGCCACGGTATCGGATAATTTTGATAGAGAGAGCAATGTTTCCCTATGATAAACACGACGACTCACCAGGGTTAGGATGTGATCGTAAGGTTTAGGGTGGAATAATCTTGCGCCCTCTTTGGGGCAGCGCAAGCTACCATTATCTCAATCTTGGTAAATTCAAGAAACGACGCAGTTGTCAGAGGCTCTAAAAGAGTAATAAAGGATTTAAGTTTTTCCTGGTGAATACTTCTGACAAATATTTCTCGGGTTTGCATCCAGGTTAAAGCTTTTATGTAAGCCGACGTTTCGGAAGACGACTTGTCTTCCATCCTCAAGGCTGTGTTACTCTATCGAAGTTCAATTTCACACTGAACTGGATCGACCGTTTACCGAGGACAACAATACGGCTCAGGTGTCGTCCGATTGGCTGTAGGTCTTTTGAAATTCTTCACGTTTAACCCTTATGTTTTTAATACAGCTAATTACAGGTCTCCATGTAGTGCTTAGATGATAGCCGGTGTCCCGATTGAAATTTTTGGGATTGAGGCGGATCTCTATTGCTTCCTTAACTACGCGGTCCCAGTAACGTTCAGCATGACAAAGGATTTTGGTGTCGTCCCATTTAATAGCATGGTCTTCATTAATGCTGTGTTCCGCCACGGCCGACTTTTCTGGTTGCGCTAATCTGAAAAATCTCCGGTGTTCTTTCAGCCTCGTCTCAATCGTTCGGCCTGTCTCCCCCACATACATTTTACCACATTCACAAAGAGTAGGTTGATGGAGTAAAAATGAACTAAATAACGGCATAGTAAACTCATGACCGGAGCATACCCGATACGCCCACGACTATACCGTGTCATTGGTTGGCGATATATTGCGTATTACTCGTGGCCTACAGTACGAAGACCTTGTTTTTCTTGTCGCACATTTAGAACTATAGGCTGCTTGAGGTGCTTGGTGGATTCTTGCCACCTCCTTAGAGCACTTTTTTACTCTTATCGTCCCGTTGGCTTCCGACCGCCCACCAGCAGAAGGACACGATGGCCTCACGGTGGCAATTTTTTTTTAATTAGCGAAAAAATAAACTAAGTACTTAGCAAAAATTAATAGTTACAGTTATGGGGAACTTATGTAAAAATAGTGAAACTATATGCGTACTGGGCGCCACTTATCACTCATTGCTTTGATAAATGCATAAGGTTGATTGAAAATTGTTGATAACTCTTGATGTTATTGAAAAGTTATTGTAAACTGTCAGTATATGCACTGTGTATATTATACTTGAATTCATATGAGTTGAACATTCTATATTGTAATTCATTTTACAGTCGCGACAGATTTGACTTTATTTTTACCCACAAAAATACTTTAAATGTTTATATTTAGGTAATTAGTATTTTTGATTCTATGTTTTCCAATTTCCGCATTAATAATTTAAAATTTAGTCTAATTACAGGCTCTTGCCTCAAAGGATACCTCACTTATATAATGTAAATAATTACCTGATGATATATATGCATGGAATAGAATATATATACGATTATTATTATTATGTTACTATTATTATCTAAGAACTAATAGCAAACTCTTGCATGCCCTATATTAAAGTTGAATTGAGTCTTTCGTTAGCTGCCTTAATGCATTTTCCGAGCATTTTTTTATTTCTCCATGCCGTTATTATATCCACGTAATTTTCATTCCGACATGTATTCATTCGTGATTGACGAATGTAATTAGTAAAACACGGAAGAAGAGCCCATGAACGAAATGATGATGATTTAATAAATAAAGAAATAGTGTGCTAATGATAACGTTAATTTCTTCAGTTTCCACGAAAATTTTTATCGCCAGTCCCTGAAGCGTGGCCTACAGTAAGAACCCCATTCGTCGTCTTTTAGATCTTGAGGCTGCTCGAAATGATCGCTGGGTACTTTCCACCTCCGCATAGCACTTTTGAACCCTCATCGACCCATTTACCACCGGACGCCCACAGTAAAGGGACATGGCGGTCTCCGTAAAGGACAATCTCTCAGTGACCCCACGGAGAGAATCCCTAAGCTCCGTTACTTGCGTCTACTATTTGTCCTCCCACCAATTTCACCCCCACACTTCTATAACTGGAGCGGTAAATGACGTCAATTTCGGTGCAGGTTAAGTAGATTTGTACGTGGAATGAAGTGGATTTCATTTAGGTATATGATAATATTAAAATATACTCCGCTAACTGTACTTCTTTGAATGATGGTTCAAAAATAGCCTTTTAGTGAAAAAAATTTCTGGTAATAGCAATAAATATCCGTATTTTTATAGGGAAACTTATGGTAATGTTGGTAGTAATGTTGATAATGGCTAGAATGGATATACATTTTGAATGCAAAGAGAAGATGAAGCAAAGATACACTACAAGATAGATAGGGATAGGAACACGAACATATGATGTTGACACTGCAGAAGATGACCACGGAAACCACCACGACCACCTCCACTGAAAACAATGGTAATTAGTGTAATCTCGGTAGCTTGGCGATCTTTCCATTTCCACATCACTAGCGTGTCAACGTCATATGTTTTTCCTATCTATTTACTTCATCTTCTATTTTCATTCTTATATTACAACAAAATGCTGTAATATTGATCGTCATACCACAAGAATCGTGATATTTTTTTTGTGCATCACCATTCAACTTTTTGAGTTATTAGCAAATGCTGCAATATTTGTAAAAACCCGCTATTAACAAGAAAATGACGCCAAGGTTGGCTCAGATAACTAAAAATAGTGTTCTATCACTTTCCGTGCGGACCTTAGTATAGTAGATCTGTACCCCAGTGCTGGCCATTTTCCATACTTTTGTGTTATTTCTTATCAACAAACCTTTAACCAAGAGGAATAGGTGTTTGGTATCATTTTAAAGAATAAATTTTTATTTTGTTCTTTTTGTTTTGTTTGTTTTGAAGTTCGTATCACTTTGTTAAAAAAAATGGCACACTACAGTTTTTAATTTACGGATGGCGTAGTATTACGCTCGTAGGAAAAATCGAAGGACTTCACGTGGCCTAATATTACGCCCATAGCATTCAAAGTCATATAAAATATATAAGGATTGGATTATCCAAGTTCAATAAATGTGTCCTATTTTCTTTTATTGATTTTATTGACTTCATTTTCTTTTATCGCGGTTGATATCGCTCATAATACCAAAACTTTATTTAACCACATGTGAGAAAAGTTTTAGCTTTACCGCGATCTGACTTCCATGAACTCTAGCCTTGAACTTCGCCAATTTCGGCGTAGCTTAGGATCACAAGGACAAGTGTTTTCTCGAGCCATTTACTGCCCACTACTTCGTATCGAAACAGTTACACCGATCGCTTCTAGAGGTGATCACAAATCTTTAACGCCTACGATTACACTGTCCAAGAGCAACCAGCGTATGCAATTCTGTCCCCTCCAGCTCTCCTCAGCACCTCCTTGTTGAATATATTTTTCGTGGTCATAGAAATAGGAAGATATACATCAGAACGGACGGATTTAAGATGTCAGTGTTACTGAATAATTACAAATATTATTTGTATTCTTTATTTTCTGTTATCGGTTTTTAAAGTGATTATTAGGTGTTTGCCCTTCGGTTTTTGAGATTTTTGGCTGACATAACTATACCCTTACCTTAACAACATAACAAAATCGTAGTGTAGTGTTTATATCGTAGGTGGCCTTGCCGTAGAACATGAATAAGTAAATGTGATTAAAATTTAGTGAACAAATGTATCAACACTTACTAGCCATATAATCAACTTGATTGCTTTTCCAGTGCAATTTACATTTATTTCGTGGCATATGCATTAAATAAGGATATCTATATCAGTAACGTAGCAATTTGATTGAACATTATTTTAGTACCCTGCCACAAAAAAATATTTCCTTATTTCTCATTTTATATCAACTCTATTGATCACAGCCTATTTACCGTGAGGTTATTAATCCATCAATTCTTTTTCCTTTGGCAATTATTTTATTTTCTTTGTAACAGCTTATTCGATGAAATTTCCCATCGAGTAAAGTTACCCTTTGTCAATGCAAGATTGCCATAGGTGAAGAGGTCACTCACACATTAGAAACTCACTACCACTCATCGAGGTTAAGATAGGGCAGTTTTAAAAATGAGTGCTCTTATGTTTTGGTGCATCTTCTCTACCACAGCAAAGTATTTGAAGTATTTTTACATTTGTTTTTCATCAATTTTTCTTAGGGTTTCTGACGATTTAAGAAGGGGTTGATTCGATAACTTTTTGTCGTATTTTATCTCGTTCACACCAATGAGTATTTTTGATCCTATGTTTTTCAATATCCGCATTTAAGAATTTTGAATTTAGTCTGATTACAGGCTCTTGCCTAAAAGGATACCTCACTTATATAATGTAAATAATTACCTGATGATAAATATGCATGGATTAGAATATATATACGATAAACAGTTTTATGAATCATTCATTCAGTCAGTTAGTGATCAGAGATAGGTTTTATTGTGTATAGATTGAATTCAAGGAACTTTTACTTTTATCCATATAACCGAATGTGCGACTTATTATTTGAAGGAACTGTTTTAGTTATCTGTATTGTTAATTGATGAGCATTCCTCCAAGGCGTACAAATTTGCGAATGTACGTCTAATGGGAATGTAAACTAATTTTATATTCCATCATGAGAGCAGTATAAGGTGTCAACCTGATTAAGAATCCTCCGTAATCGCCTCATCTCTTTTATCCTTGCAAACGGGTGTGGTCGTCTTTGATATCTATCGGGATAATCTCTTCGATTCACATGATTCGTTCTGCGATTCCCATCTTACGTTCCCTCATTGGCGTGTCGTGATGTAGTACTGTGGGCCTGAAAGGATTGCAGCCGTTGGGCAGGGAATTGATCTGTGAAATCGCAGACTCGAGGGAAGTCAAAGGATAATAGTTATGTTAACGTGCGTAAATGGTCTCTTGGAAGGGAAGTTAGTACGCATTTCCCGTGTTACATGACCTTCCAAACTCGTTACTTCATTTAAATCACGGGCTCTGGTCGCAAATACATTCCTACCGAAGGCTGCTAACACCTTGCGATCGCCACATAACAACACAAGAGTTTTGTGATAATTAGGAGAAGGAAGAATATATATCTTTAGCTGATGAGGCTAACTTTTGAAGCTGAATGAAGCCCACATCTTCAACTTTCCCATCTAGGGAGAGATTATTTTATTGAAGTTCCTCTATACTTCCATTATGTACCTAGAATTCTTGTACCTTTCGAGGGAGAAGCGTGAGTAATTTGAGAGATTTTAACGCTTGAAATCGCTTCTTGGCATCATTAATTAGTATTATCAGTTTATAGCTGGCGTATGAAGTGACCTCTCCATTTCCAAGTAAGGGGAAACAAGACAGGTAGATCTGTGTAAATTCCAGTTTTCTTTTGATTCTGGTCGCAAACCCATTCCCTTCGAAGGCTTGCAAGACATGCTTAGCAACCTTGCGAAAGCTAGAAGGCTCCTAGGCAGGAGATGAGTGATCATTAGTCGGATTCGTTCTTTGCCTTCCAAGCTTTATTAATGATGCTATATTTTGCTTCTATAAATTCAGGCTCGCAGATTTTTTATTCAGCATTCAAAGAATCGAATTTGTTTGATTTTTATTTTTATCCATCGGTAGCGAATGGAAAGGCCTTTGACGAATCAAAAAGGTGGAGGAATTCAGTGTACTTAAAATCGATCATTGACGTTGGTATTTCATGATATAACCAAGAGTTTACAAAATTGAGAGGTAATTTAGACCATGACCAATTGACCAAGATTCTGGAAATAATGAGTATTTCAGAAAACGATTTTGCTTGCATATTTTTTAACGAACAAGCGATGTATGTACTACTTTTAATTGGTCGTTGGAGATTCTCATTTTTTATGAGAAGGCAGTAATAATTTTCAATCACATTAACACATTGGAGAAATCGCACTGCATTATTTGAGTCCGGCCGTTTAAATATTTATTTGCCCCCATTGCTTTGTAATATTGGATTGCAACAATTGCACGAATTAGGGACTGTCTCAAGAATGGCTGGGAAGTCAATTCGATTTTACGAGGTGCAGAGTTGGTTAGACGTGAGCATTTTACCTCTTAGGGCCCCCGCGCACTGGCAACTTTTACAAAGCAACTATTTAGTTGCTTTGAGGAAGTCCCTATGGAACACACGGCAGTTGCGGCAACTAAAAAGTTGCCCGTGCGCGGGGCCACAGTCAATTTCGTGTGTTTCATTTGAACATCCACAGAGCAACTAAATAGTTGCTTTGTAAAAGTTGCCAGTGCGCGGGGGCCCTTAGATTCGCATTGCAAATTAATTTCAAGCGAAGGTTCAGAGAAGAGGATCATGCATTGATTTTTGTTTGAGGAAACTAAAAATTCTGCTGTATGCGAAAACGCGGGTGAAGTTCCTTCCTCAATCAACGCATTCAGCGAAATCAGAGTTAGCCTTTTGCCACTCTTTCACCGCGGGATTGCATATTATAGTAGAAGTCATCTGTAATTATTATCTAGTGTCAGTACAAGAGAACATGCAAAGCTACACGTTATATTTTTGTAAAAATACATAGGTTACACACTTCTACACGTATCTTTTAAGAAATCTCGTCTTTATCTTAATTGTTTTGCATTTCGAATCATGCACTGGCGACTAAAATTACTAAATTAGAAATGTGAATGAATGAATACCTCCTTAAAGTTCCTCTTATCAATGTCTCTAAAACTCAAAAGTATTACGTATCTATGCTTTACTTGTAACAATGTTGATTTCTGTATCTATAGTAGAAAATTATCTGTTATTTATTTTGTTGAAATGCGAGCATATCAGAGTTGGTCGATGCAGAATGTCGTAAATGGTAATGTTGTAACTGTTATCACCCAACGATAGTTATAACCAATATGTATACCGTCTGTTTGAAAATACTAGTTTATATTAAGTGCTAATTGCATTCTTCGATCCAGTGTTTTCATTCTTCAGATATTAATAAAAGATATTTTTGATATCAAATATGCGTTTGATACCTAAATAAGTGCATTGCAAAGTTATCTTTCCATAAGCTTTGAGCTTAGATGCTGATATGACTAAGTTGACGAGTCATAAATAGCATAAGTTGGGTATTCGCTCAAGCAACGTTAAAACTTGTAAAACAACCAAATTTTTTTAAATACACCCAACGTATAACGTACTAATCTGTTTGAAAAATTAATTATTGCCTTAAATGTCATAATTGAACTCGAAGAATTGTGGTGAGATGAGCTTCCTTATATAATGTTTAAATAATTGCTCATTTCAACAAAACCCAAGGACGATAACGTGCAACAGGGGTCGATAGCAGGCCCTGTCTTGTCCAATATGGTCCTGTTTCGGAAGCAGGGCCGTTTCGTGGGGGAGTTGAAAGCCCCCCTAATGTTTGTCCTGGATCAAATTCCTCAAATGACCCCCCTAAACGTACTCTCTCACCAAAAGAACCCCGAATATTTGTTGCTACGGCCTTGGTCAGTTGGTATAATGAACCGTAGAGATAAGGTTGTTCATCCCGGTACCATTGACTTCAGGCGTTGGCGTAATTCGGCTGTCAAAAATGCGCCCTCGGCCACGCTCCTTGAGGTCGTCTTCACGACGGCGGTTTCTACCAATAAGGATCCGATGGAGGTGTGAAGGAGGTTGGGGGAAGAACCGTCCTGGGCGAGCCGACGACGTCTCCAATTTCACTAAGTCACGTGCAGACTGCGAGTTATGTATATTCTTGCTGGGAGTCAAGCCCAAAAGATAACCGAAGGAGTTTTAAGGGTGGAGCGCTGGTTTCCTCTTCATTAAGTTTTCCAAGTTGGTCTCAATCATGGAGGGGAACTGAGGGCTATGCTTGCCGACCCTACCTTGTTCTCATGCTGATTACTATTTCATTTAATTAATTCCCGTGGACTGATCCTAATTTTAATGACTTCATATGATGTTTTCTTGTAATGGTCTTCCATGTCAGGGGCGGTCTGGTCAGGTCGGCTGATTGACAATCGCCGTGGGCCCCGAATTTAGGGGGCCCCCACAACGCTCACGTCTATCGTGAAGCGTACATGAAAGGTGGAATGAAAAAGACTCAGATTACTAATTGAACCAAAGTTTTTTTTCCGCAGTTTTAAAAATTCTACGTTTCCATTGTTTTTTAACACAGTATGCATGATCGGTGTAAAAATATACATAAAAAAATAAATAAAATAAAGCTGTCAGAGGAAAAAAGAGAACCTAATGCTTTTTTGAAAGGGTTATTCGAAAAGGTTATTTTAGAGGTTTTTCGTATTTAGGTACAGTTTCAAGGAAGAAATTCACTAAAAATAGATGCCGTCATTCAAATATCTAAAAGCGTGAAATACGTACTCTAGGATCTTTCGATTTAGGCAGTTAAGAAAATAAGAAACCACCCCATTCACGCGTTCATACATTTAGATATTAACTCATACGGGTTCATGCACCGTGTAACCCGGTCTTTAGAGTTGATAATGGTAGTCCTCTCTGGAGCGAATGTACCTGGACTCCCCCGGGGGTATTTATAAGTACTCAATAGTTTTCTTAATACTATTCGTGCGGGTATTTGTATGCATTAAATATCACGTATTTTAGCTGAGTTTGGTGGCTGCCTTAGGAAGCGGGTATTATTTGTGGAAATCCGTACCCATAACCTTTATCTCCGATGTCCTGTTCATCCCAGTATACAGTCCAGGGCCGAATTAAAGGCCCAAGGGAACCGGACCCTGGGCAGTGGTATAACCAGGAATTTCGTTCGGGGGGGTCCAAAACCAGGGGGAAATTTTTTTGAAAAACAGGGTATTAAGTTGAGGGTTTTAAACTAATTTTAACAGTTTCAATATTCGAAAAAAAACTTCATTCGTAGAAGAAATATTTTGTAAATTCATGATTTTTCAGTATTTTTTCTTTTATGAAGGAAAATGATTGTGTTTTTATATTTCGGGACCCCCCGGATCCCCTCCCCTAGCTATGCCACTGGCCCTGGGCCACCCACCAAGAATGAGCCCTCCGCCAGTATAGAGGTGTATGTCGCAAAATAGGAAAAACATCATGTATGAGGGGATTCGAAGTGAAGCTGGTTTTTTTTTGTTACCATGTAGTCGTCAACATTAACGTTATTAACCCTTTCTTACCCAGAGCTGCTTCTGGGAGAAATCAAATTTCAACATTTTTCACTATGAAAACTTGAAAATTTTGCTCTCAATCGCCATCATTGTGGCAGCTAAATATCTCGTCATTGCATTTTACATAAAAAAATAATGCTTAGTTTAGATATTTCCTAAACTGAGCAGAAAATTTGCACATTTTTGATGTTGCTTAGAAGCAACATTGGGCTATAAAGGGTTAGAAGGTTAACGCTGCTGATAAAAAGCACTTTATCCGATGGCGTTTTTAATGTGAACGCAACCGATGGCACGCCATGCGGCATCGCCGGAAACACGAGTCGCGCGCACAGATCTTCGTGTATTTAGGAGTACGAAGAGCTCAGTTTAGGTTTAGAGCGAATTGCATCACCCCCAAACAGTGGGCCTCCCACCAAGATGGGCCCCGCGCCACCCACATCCTAAATCCGGCCTTGATACAGCCAGACTCTCTTCGTGTTATCCGTAAGTCTCAGCTAATCCTTTCTTTTCTTTGATTAACCAACATCCCTCTCTCTATCGCACGGATTTGGGCATGTCCTCATTGCTCAGTACACGGTCGAGTTGGTTCATCCAAGCACTTTACCTCCTCATAACCTTATCTATCAATTTCCTCTCTCGTTTCCTCGTCGTTAATTTCCATCCAGCTACTCACTCGTCACTCGGGGAAGGTTTATAAGTTTCAGGAACACCTTTTGCTAGAAGAGTGTATGTAATATTAATCCTGAATGGCACCCATGCTAAAAAGTAAAATGCAAAATGGAAGGTACTCTACATTATGGTTCACGCGGAAAATAGCTTTGGCATGGACTAGTGAAATCCATTGAATAATCTATCTCTGAACGAAGAAGGAATATAATCCTTTAATACCTTTCATTTATCCTATCAGTGTGTACGTCCCATTTTTTTAGTCAGCCGGCAATGACAATTTTTAATGTAATCGCCCTCTCATATTTTAACCTTGTGAGGCAATTTTCAACTTTCGCTTACGTTCAATAGGCTTTTTTCTCATTTCTTGTATGCTTGGTCGAATTGGTGAGGTTGATCTGAGATAAAGCCCTTGATTTAGGTCGTTGAAGGTCAAAACAAGTCTCATAATACGACTGTATCGGCAGATGATGACTCCAGGGGTAGTAGTTTTTTCAAATCCTTCTATTTTTAGCCACTCCGAAGGATGCTTGTAATATAAATTAATGGTAAATATATGTTTGAGTGTTATTAATCAGAATTCGTTCCATAAAAATCTCAACTGTAGTCATCTTGGCCTAAGACGTAATGTTGAGAATACTTAATTGGAAAATAACTCCTTTTTAACTCTGGGGTTTGATTCAGAAAGCGAAACCCTCCCGTGACTTGATAGACCTCTATAATGTACTCTGGAAAGTTTCTATTGTTTCCTGTTCAACGTAATTTGTTTTAGCATTCGTGCTATCGACCTCTTCATAAATGAAGCAATCAGGATCGCGTGTATCGATATGAACAAATGAAAAACAACTCTTCTCGAAATTCTTTTAACTGTATCGGTTCTTTCCGCGAAATCTAGACATAACTCTTGTGCGCGTAAATCGTCTATTGTCTTCGGGGCAAGATGGCCGCGAGTAATTGTTTTTAAAATTGCTTATTTGCTGCCATTTGAATTCATTTTGTACTCCATGTGCTTCAGTATATTCATTACACTTATTTCACCATGTGCAGTATTTTTTGTGAATAAGTTCCATAAAAATATTTGCTCGAATGGAAACAAATTGAAGTCAAGTATAAAAGGGTCATTCAGTAAAAACCGAAAGAGTACTATTGGATTAATATCGAAAAAACGTACATTTTCTACAGGAAAAAAAATTAATTTTGTTCATTGAGAACCAAAATTGTGAAATTACAATTTGTAAATCATACAATCTAATGACGTAAGTGACAGAGATTGTTACCACAATCGTACAAAATTATGCCCATGGACTACCATAAAAAACCAAAACAGTTTAATCAAAAATAAAGTGGAGTTTTATTTCATGTACTCTTCTACTAATTTTAGTGACAAATTAGCAAAGAAAAAATTATATTCCCTAAATTTAATGTCCACAGACTATGATTCGTCATGTCCGTGGACAGTCCCACATAGGTTTTCGAAGAGGTGTTTATTGTATTAACAACCTATACTAAATAATTTATCATAAAATCTATGATAAAACAAGTAACAACAATATAAAAATTCCAAAATGGTATTTTTTGGTTGCTTTTATTTCATAATATTTATTATAAATTTAAAAAACTATTTGTCCTACCGAAAAAAGCTATGTCCGTGGACTCGCAGGAAAAAGGGGGAATTTTTCATAGGATATGGTGGCAGCCCTGAACAATCAGTGTGTAGAGAAAGATATTGTCAGCTATATTGGGTTGTTTGAGTGTATATTTGCTTTAGTGAATGTTTTAATGCTGGAAGAAAAATTTTGGTTCAGTTTTTTGAAAGAGCCAAGGTCATCACTCATGTCCGTGGACAGGTAAATATTAGAAAAAGTAAAATCTTTCACTAATTACAACTAAAATATCTTTTTCAGCTATAAAATGCAAGTTCAGTGTAGTGAGGACAGTGCCCTAACTTATTGTAAGTCCCAACTATAACTTAATTTAGAGGAAATAGTCATGTCCGTGGACATTATGTTCGTGAAAACTGCAGTCCATGGTTATGACAGAAGGTGACGGACGTGATGGTACCTGCACTGTGACTAGTCACAAAATGTCCAATGACAAATTTAAAAAAAATTTCTATTGAGTAAACACAATATTCCTCTTCTGCTATGACCGTGGACATATATATCATGTCCGTAGACAGCACAAATGTAAAAATAAAAAAGTGTAAACATTACTAAGGATCTCTGCGACCTACGTCACTAGATTGTACGATTGACAAACTGTAATTACACAATTTTGGTTCTCAATAAACAAAAATTATTTTTTTAAATTTTTTCCTGTAGAAAATGTATGTTTTTTGGAGATTGATTCTAAGGTACCCTTTCGGTTTTTACTGAATTGTCGTATTTTGTAACATGTTACTGGAGAGCAAGCATAAATTTTCAAATTATTAGATTACAAGCGAGTAGCCGCAACAGCCAAATGGTAAATTTTAATGAACTATTGCAGTAAGAAAAACGGTTGTATTAAAAGTGTGATTTTTTACACGAAACATCACTCCATACCGGGGTCATGAGTTTGAAAAAAGTTCATCTCCCTGTGATTTTTATGAAGTCCCGAAATTTTGTACTGACCCTCACTTACGGCGTCACTTAATAGCAGTCATAAAGAGCGCAGAAATTTTTGTTAAGCACTTGCAAAATATGGCATATTCATGATAATTGATGCTTCAAAACATACAAGAGAAGTATTAGTAATAAAAGTGAAGCATATTCTTGTGAAAAAATATAACACTACTGTGAAATTCTTTTGTAATGCACATTTAACTATAAAGCTAAAAATAGTCTGTATATTTAGTATAAAAAATAAAGTATAGAAATAGCTAGTAGGATTACTCTGCAATTAATGTTACTTTTTACTGAATCAGCCTAACCTGACTTCAACTATGTCCCGTCATGATGTCATCAAAAGGGTCTTCGGAGGAAAGTATTTGTGTACGATTGCCTATATTGACGATATGGTCCACAATAATAATCTGTTAACACGTTTGGTACAATATAATGAAATACAAGGCAGATTTTGGTTTCAAATGAAACCAAGATCAGGATATCACACACATGCTATATCATTTTGAAAAACTTGTATCAATGTAATACAGAGGTAAGTAAAGTTAGTCCAGTAAAGATGTAGGAAAGAGTAAAGTTTTGAGGTAGTTTTGATTTTCCTCTCCTTACTTATTTCGGGCTGCCAAATTCGAATTGCTATGTTATGCTAAAATTTCTATGTTTTAACACATAGCGTTAAAATCGGCATGTAACAAACAGCTCTTTCTGTTCAGTTTTGCAAGAACTCTCTATCGTATCCTGGACGCGACTTAATTTTGAATTCAGTGTGAGTTCATGGTCATAAAAATTCCACAGAAAAAGATCTGGAACATGACCAGATAAAACCAAAAACTTTCTCAAGAATGCGTGAAGGTCAAAAAATTCAAGTCTTTAGTATAGGAATACCAAAAAGTGGAAAGAACTGCAGAACTTTTATAGACTCTTCCCTGCCATTCATTTGACAATTCGCATTTTTTTCAAAGATGAACGTATTATTTGTCAAAGAAAAAATTATTTGATATAAAAAATAATTTTAGCAATGTTTCAAACTTTTTGCTTTCATTATGAGTAAAGTCATTATATTTTTTCTCTGGAGGGAAATTCTCACTGAACAGCTTAATTAAAATAATGCTTTATGTTGGATAAAAAAATCTCGTGTAACGTTTATGTGAAACTCAATAAGGAAATAATGCTCATTTACGCTCTTGCGCTAGTGCTTACGCTACTGAACAAGACTACATTTAGTTACTGATTGGTTTTAAACAAATATTCGTGAAGCCCTCCCTCAAAGGTTGTGAGGATTTCAATTCTGAGGGAATACGAACATGGTGGGGAGTATTCGTTGAGCGCTGTGAGTTATTTTACATCTTTCACTCCACTCTCTAATTGGTGAAAGATGCTCGAAGTCTAAGATCTCATAAATATATTCTTCTTTCACTTTTGAACATATTTTTGATTGAGATACTTTTAAAAAGGTATCTCATTCATTATCATTAGAATCGGTATACATTTTCCCATTTAAATACTTCTTGGATTTTTAATTTTATCAAAACGTTGTGTGGGATATGGAATTTCAATCATTTTTATTCACTATCGAAAATTGGAAAAGGGGCGTGAAATCTTCAAGAACATTCATATTCTATTCCAGAGCACAGTTAACACAACTCTTTCATGAAAAGTCCACCATTTTTTGATTTTCCGCCATGATTTTTTCGCCTGGCTCCTTATTTTCATCAAATCAAGGTAAATGGCTTTACAGAAGCGCGATGATTGCTGTCTTAATACCTACAATTATTTTTTAGAAATCTTGAGTCAATTTTGTGATGAAAAATTTTGATGATGGCCTCAAGTACTTTTCTCCATAACCGCGAACATTGAGTAGCTCAGGTTGATGGAGCGAATATGGGATTTATCCTCATTAATTCTCTCGGGATAATATCTTTCGAGTGGCTCCCTTCTACGGGAGGAGTCATCGACTCAATAAATGCATCCCTCTCGCGGCAGGTGGTCCAAAATATTTTTCGAGGCGCCAACCTCGACGAGCTGCCTCTCAACTCGAGAGTGTCATCTTGCAGAAGAGAAGCGGAAAGGGATTAAAATAATGTTGTCCTCCCCTTAGACTTCGCTGCGGGCGTTGATATCACCGCGCAGGTTCAAGACACTCTCCTTGGGACTTATAAAAATATCGGTAGCCAGTTGTGTGCGCGGAGAGCTCTCTTGGCCGGGACCCAAAAGGGCTCCCACACGGTCGCACGAAGAGTTTCACCTCTCGGCAACAAATTATGCGAACCGGCCTCGGCAGTTGGGCCCGACCGTTGAGGATGGGTGGCTGGTACTCTTCCTCTCCCGCCCCCCGTGGAGGAAGAGGCACGCCGCGGACTATCGTTCGGATGTTATCCCCGCTCTCGGCTTAAGCGGGGATCGTAAAGTGTTTTGCTAGCTGTACTCATCGAAAGAGGAATGACGTCAATAGTATCGTCGTGGAATGAAAATTTCATGCCGCGGACTATGGCTATCATCGGGTGTGGCATTCGAGTCAATCATGTCTCTTTGACTCGATGGAAAATCCGTGGTGATCATTGATAATGGTTTGTTTTTTTCAAATGAAATATGTGTAAATATGTTACAAATCAAAAATTATACGTATCATACGCATTAATTAGTCACTAGCACTAAATAAAATACACATAAAAAGAAAAACTCACACGGGAAAATGTTTTGGAGGAAAATGTTCCGAAGCCAATAGATTCTTTCTCAGCATCTAAGGAACAACTGGAAGATGTTGAAAAAGAAGCTATTGACTTCGAAAGCTCCAAAAACATTTCCCGTGAGGTTGTTTCCTTTTATTTGTTTCTTATTTAATGCTAATTTACTATTATTATGTGTCACACGCATCATTTTTCGACATTATTGTATATCATACACATTATAAATACATATTATCGATATGACATTCGGGTTAATCGTGTCTCTTTGAATCGATGGAAATGATTTTCAATTTATTTCATTATATCCCTTTTTTCTTTTAACCAAGAGAGAAATCCGTAGGAATTAAATTGATAAAAACTTGGCTATGTCCACTTGGCTATTTTATTTATGCAATTCCTACGATAAAGGATTTCCACAAAGTTACGCCCGCTACTATTAATTACTAGAAAGAAAGGTTTTGGGTTCGTCTTTAACATTGCCGCTATCTTCGAAGGCCATTGCTATACAACATTTCCAGCAATTATCCGCCCCTGATACCAAACAGACTAACGTTACCATCCAAGTACTAAGTCGAGGAGAATTGTCAGTCTGAGATTTTTCTGACGAAATGATCGTGTAACATTGATGCTTGTAACCAATGATGCAAGACTGTATCCTCGCTGTTATTATTATTGAGCTCTGTAAAAACTGTTACAGAACTGGCCCTGGTTCTTGGCTCTAGCACTCGCTTTGAAGATGATGATAGATTCGGCACGTTAAACGTCGCTCCGAAGGTTTCCCGCTGTCAGCTAAGGGAATTTCGTTGCGGAATAAAACGCTCTTGTCACATACGGCTTTAAACGGTCTTCATTGGCTCCGGCATTCAGACCAAACGTGTGTATATATATCAATCGAAACAATCATCATCAAACTTTCAAATCGGTCTTGTCGTGGCAATGATATTTTGGAATTCATGCGTAATTATCTACATCTATTAATTGTAAAAGGGAAAAACGATAACAGGAGAGTATTATGCATCGTTATTGGACCGGTTGATGTTAGATATCAAGAAAAGTGCCTTCGTTTGAAGCAGAAAATTTTCCTCCTTCAACAACCTGTTCAGAGTCGATAGCCAAAATTACAGAATTAAAATTTTTCCATTGTTACAAAACTCACCGTATTTACCAGATGGTGACAATTCATAATTTCAAAAGTTGAAGAAGTGGCTTTGTGGACAAAGGTTTACGTCTATGGAAGAGGTCATCGCCCAAACCAATGCCTATTTTGAAGAGACCCCAAAATTCTACTTTTTTGGACGGCTTAAAAAGCTTGGAAAAATGCTTAAAAAATGTCTATGGCTGAAAGAAGACTATAATGAAAAGTATAAAAAATTGACCCAATATAATTTGTTTTCACACCTTTTTCTAAAGACTAATTGAGCAACCCCCGAGTAATAAATACCAGGAGGTACAACTCTGCTATAATTTCTTATTTTAATACCGATGTTTAGTGCTGAATAAAACAATCCTAAATAATTGCTCGCGGATCAGCGCCTAGTGGTCGCTGTTAGTCCTAAGTTGCCTTTTGCTTATGAAAAAACTTAAAATACAGAAAATTGAAAAAAAATATTCGAAAAATATTAATTTATACAAAAATATTAGTTATTTTCCTAATGGGTATTTCCTTTTGGGTTTTCTTTCGCTTTATTTCTCATCCGTTTCCTCTATAATGCAAAAAAACTACCGTTTCCTAATCTAATCGATATATTCCTCTTTTATGTGCTAGTATCTGCGTACTTCAGTGATTTTTGTATTATATCTGTGAAAGTTATTTCTGGATTTTAGGAAATAACCCACTTCTGAGATAAAGTGTATGAAATTTATGTGTCATACAAATCCAGTTGCATTTTCAATAAGATATATTCTTCAATTGCCGCTGCACTTCTGCTCAGTGGCGGATACATATGGGAGGCGCATGGGACGTCCCCCCCCCCCCTTGCGGGGCTTCCCGCATTGCCGAACATTGCAGAACCACAATTGTAACTTTTTTACGTCATAAGATATAATTTTCTTGTATATGCGTATAATCAGTTTTAATAAAATTATCTTAAGCTTTGCATGCAACTTTATTATTTTTTATTACGATAAAAGTATAGGTAGTAGCTCAAAATACCTTTTGCGCCCTCCCCTCTTAAGTTTTTTCTGTATCCGTTACTGCTTCTGATTTATAAAAAAATCCACTGCGATTAGTATGTTTTGTTGCATAAAATTACCAAATTAAGAGTTCCTCCATGATCGGCTTTTCATTTTAGAATTCTAGCATCACTTCTCGACGACGATGACAAAGGGCATAGCCGAATAAGAGGGTGAAAAGCCCCCCTCCGGGATTTTTCTCGGACTTGGAGCATAGGATTTGGGTTCAAAAAGGACTAACCTCCCCACACTTCCAGCCCGCTAGAGGCCCACCAGGGCCGGCTAGCTCGAAAATTCTATTTCCACTGTTATGTAAATATCTCTGGATAGAAAGCATATTTTTCAATGCAGTTTGCGCCATTTGTTGGCTTTCTTAATGAAGCAGATGCCTAATTATTTTCACAACTTTTTAGTGGCATAAGGAGAAATAGCGTCGATTTGAACATTTGGCATGGCATGGCATTTGGAGGAGGCGACCGATAGCTGAGGTAATTTGTGCCATGAGAGAAGGGTGGAGAGAAACCTGGCGTCGGCATTAGCCTTTTCTTAACGGGGACCACCAAGGGGACCACGGCTTAACGTCCCATCCGACGGACGGAGTGTTGCGCTTGAAATGTCCTCCACACAACATTCAAGCAGGGATTGGGCAGTCTCTGAACATTCTCTGCCGCTGCCGGGATTTGAACCTGGACCCACCGGGTGGGAAGCCAAAACTCTAGCCACCACACTAACCCGATCCCCAGATTTGAACATTTCAAACACTAGTTTTCATAAAATATTTTTGAGAGGGCCACAAAGAAAAAATGTGTTTCGAAGGAGTATTTTAATACCTTTCGGCTAATTTAATGAGAAAGGAACATTTAGGCGGTGGAACACCGAGAAAAACAATAAAATATGCGATTTTGGCCATTTTTTCTATGACCTGTGCCCCCATAACACCCGTTTCATACTCTTTTCACCCTCTTATTCGGCTATGCCCTTTCTGAATGTATTTTACGGGGCAGCAAAAACAGATTTATTATTTATAACAAAATAACCGCTTAGTAATTTCGACAAAACTTCATGATTTTCACCATATGAGAACTTGATGCAGTCTTCCTCACGAGTGGGTCTAATTTTCTCCCCTTGCAAGGTTGTTGCATGAGGTTTTCCTGAACCTGAATATTTTCAGTGATTAAAAGCTCGAAACGGATGGTTTCAATAGCCTCTGGGTTGGAATTTTGAGATGACTTATTGCTTGGTTTTTCCTACGCGCTTCACGTCTGCAAGCAGTCGGGTATCCGGGTTCGAGTCTCCGTAATATATCATTCGTGTTGCCATTATTTATCTATGCTTTAGTGTGCGCGTAAGTGCTTATAAAGTCATGTATTCATATTTATGATGTCTGTGTAGCTTGCCTCCTCACATTCATAAGGCTTCCGAATTACTCATCCTGCAGCCAAGGGCGTGCCCAGGATCAAAACTGGGGGGGGGGGGGTCAAGCCGTGGTCGCTATAGTTATAGGTAAGATTTAAGCATGGAAAAGGTGAATGAAACCAAGTTTTTAAGGAAAATATAACAGCTATTTATTAGTTTTTAAAATGATTTGCTTGAAAAAATATTATTTTCCATAAAGACATTTGCGATTTTTGCTTCTACATCTACATCTACATAATACCCCGCGAGCCGCCTAAAAGGCGTGTGGCAGGGGGTGTTAGGACACCAGCCGTTTACAACTATAAAAAGAAGAAGTGCTCTAACGAGGTTGGGACTAGCGTTTATTGAAGTCCTTTATGGTTCGGGGGAAAAACGAATTCCCATATCTATCCGTTCGGCAAAACATCTCTCTTAATTTATCGCTTCTATCGGACCTGGAGATATAGTGTGGCTCTAATAATATGTTCTCTGTGTCTCTCTTAAAGATATCCATTCTCAATTGTTCAAGCAATCTAAGCCTAGCGCGCAGCCTCCGAGTCTCCAACGGCTCCCAGCCTAATTCGCTTTAGGGGGGTGCTGCCCCCCCCCCTCCTCCTATAAGCAAAACAGAGCTACAGTTTTCGTGTTTGGGTTGGAATCACTTACCAGTTGGGCGCAATTCAGTGCTAAGTGCAAATGCAGTGGATAATTTGGTGTGTCGTAGGACTAATAAGATTATATCGATAAAAGACTTTTCAAAAAATGTCAGTTACCATTTCAAGTTACCCCACCACTTCAACTTTGACCCCGGATAATGGTATCTTTTATTTGTTTAAGATTTTCTGAGAGAGCTACACACTCCGTTCTGCATTTTCTTTATGTTGCTTTTGTTCTTTTTAGCACTCTCGACGTGGTGACAGCCCACTATTCATCCTTGGGAAAGCTACATATGTATGGAATCTGTCTTAACGGGGCGGGGCATTTCGAGCTAAATCATGGACTGTACCTGCGCGTAAGTATAATTATACTCATTTCATGCTGAAGCTCAAACAGCCTCCATATTTCATTCGATGACCTCTAATATGGTAATCACCCGGCGAAAGCTCCAGAAACAATAGTGGAATCTAACAGTCGTAACAATATTAAGTTTCTCTATCATTTCGCTTGTAAATGTGTTTTGGGTGAATAAACGAAGGATTTACGACTTTTTTATAAATTATTTTATGTTTAAGTTGGGTGCACAATTAATCATTTCAATATCAAGCCCATTCTTACAATCTAAATTTAGTTCTGAAGCAGATAATGTAAGTCCTCTTTCGATGAACAAATACGTTACATTATGGCTATTAATGTATACTTCGGACTTGAAAATCTATTAAAAATCAAGCGCAATTTATATTTAATTTCGTGATATTAACATTTAAGTGGTGAGGCTCATTAATACGTGATTTGTGCGACTAAAGTACCCTAGCCTGCAATGAGGTAAATTTAATATATGGGGCACAGGTGACCATACAGTGTTTTTTAGAAAGGATCTGCAATACTTCAGGACGTGGTACGGGAGACAATTTTTAAGTATTTTTTGTTCATTAAAGTGGGGTAGAAATTAGTTACTGAGCTATGGCAAGGTAAACAATTTGTAGGTGCACTTTGATATTATCATGAAAACAGTTTTCATTTTTTTTTAATTAATTTTCATACCACGGAAAACAACTAAATACGGCCTTTTAGATCGGCGTAATTAACATGTTAACAGTTTAACGTACACAAACAACCGTGCCCTGAATAGAGGAAATTTACCCCGGCGCGACTCGAACCCGCGACCTCCTGTTTAGCAGGCGAGGACTTAACCCGCCGCCACCGAGGTGGGCCTTTTTTGGGTATCCAGCTTTTTCTACATTTTATTGAATACTCTGGATTTTATGGACATCAAATAATTAAGGTTGGACGAGAATGTGCGATTATGATTGTCTCATTTAATCTCAAAATGGGTATCGCAGTCGTATTGTTGATACTCGCTCAAAACTCTCGTTTAATTTAGCTCAAATATTCAATTGTTTCCTGAAGTCCTGCATCCTGAAATCCTCAAGTATTGCAGATTCCTCCTGCAACACCCTGTGTAAGGAAAAACTTTGAAGATGACAGTGCAGGTTAAAGAAAACGAAAAATAAATCAAGACAGTACACAACCGTTTGAGTAGGAGGGATGCGTCGCCTTCGTACCTAGGTCTATTGGCTGATGAATGTGGCATTTTTAGCTAGGCAGATTGGTCTTGTCTAATGTATCGAGTCTCTCTACCTCTCCTGTTTTGCATTCGAATGCATTGTGCAGTGTTATGGGACTAATCTTTTCGATCGATCTCACCAGTTCTACCAGTCACCGTGGGCGTTGGGATCAGGGCATAACTTCGTCGTTTTCGCGAGGACATGCTGAGCAAACTGTCCTCCCACTCATTGCCATCGTCTTTGGGACTTCTTACTCTGACACATTTGCAATCATTCTTCCATTTGGCCCACATTTATCAATGTGCCCTCCTGTCTGAATATAGAGTTACACGGTAACGAGCCTCTTTGACCATATGAGGCCCTGGCAATTAGTCATCCTCAGACTACGTCTTGAACCTCTAGATAGATGAGGGAAGTCTAAATAGCAAGCGCCTTCTATATGAATGCGGATTCTTTTGTCTGGGGTTAAATCAATCATGCTGTCCTAATCGTTACTTGGAATTATCCTTCGTGAAACTTTTGACCTTGGTTCTGTTGAATGAAGCATTACCGTGGTAGTAGTCATGGCTAAAGTTTTTATTGACAACCTACTTTATACTATTCAGAGCCGTGACGCTGAGGTCTGTTTGGTGTGAGGAGGAATAACGTATTGCTATAAAGGGACTAATTTCTGAGATACATTGAAAATTGTTTAGATGAAGAGATATTTAAAGCATAAATAATAAAAATAACACCATGGATGAAACTCCGAGAGAAATCTGCCTTTCCGAGGACCTTGAAAATAAAATTAAAGTATGATAGACACAATTTTGTAAAATTGTGAACTGGTATAGATGTAATACGAATGGATACGGTGTTTGGTGAACGTTTTTTTGTCTTTCTAAAAGTTTGTCTCAAAATAGTTGTCATTTAAAATAGCTGGTGAAAATATCGTGCGTAGTAAAATATGCAATCAACTGCGTCAATATAGCTGCCGGTAGAGCAAATAGTACAAAATACTAGGATAAAGGAATTGGCATCTTTTTGTACCATCTTGTCCTATTTGTATTTATAAATAACTAAAATTTTGTGGAAGCTATTGGGCCAAAGATCAGCGAGTCATTGTCACTAGTTATTTCTAGAAAGAAAATAATGAATGGAGCCATTCCCTCTCGACCTCATTGTGAGAATTTAAATTTTGAGGTGTATTTGGCTGTGAATGTGAGGTGCCTAGCAAACGAGAAGATTCTTAATGAAACACAAATCAAAATAAAGGGTAATTACAAAGACGGCAGTCTATGCTTAATAGTTTATGCATTGTTTTTCCCTTCCTCTTTTATTAACACATCAAAAAATTATTCTGTCATAAAACCCTCACTTATTTGATATTTTTCAATTTTTTCAGATTATTTTTCCGTTTCCCTAAATAGGGGTAAATTATATTGTATGACCTTGAAACTAACAGTTCTTTCTGGAAATACATAAAATATGAAGCTCTATTGTTTCAGAAAAATGTCCTGTGCTAATTGACTTTTCAGTGAAATCCACGAGCTTACTTTCTAAGTTTGGCTCACATTTCATCATAAAAGCCACTTCATCCCTTAATAGGGTGCTTTCCCATTTTTTTAATTGCCTATATAGAAATATTATTAGTCCTGGAGTACGTATTTCACGCGAAAACGCGACGGCTAGGTATGAATGCTGGGAAAAGCCCGTGTGACGTCATTCTAGTTCCAGCTGCCGCCGTATGAGGCCACCTTGGTGCGAGGCTATGAGCGCCGATACGATGCAGGCTGTTAGAAGGTAGAAGAATACCGTGCTAGCAGGTAGCGCTTGGCTTACATAAGGATTATTAATATACCCAGTCAAACAGGAAACTTTCCGGCCATAGGCAATTTTAATAAGTGATTATTAAGAAATGTTTCCCTGAGCTCTGTGCCACATGCTTGCATTAGTAATCTCAGATGACGTAAAACTCCTGACGACTCGTATAGCATCTGGGTCCCTGTAACGTGACGTGGAGTGGCATCGCAAGGGCGCCAATCTGGCCTTTTTCAAATGAGGTTAAAATTGACCATTAACAATCGTCGAAACTGGGATTTCTAAAACCAAATAATTTGTATATAATGAATGCACGAATGGTGGGTAACGAATGGCAATCAATGCCTTTCTTTTTCTTTGATGAATGAAACTACCCTATTATTCTGCCTGGCACGATAGATTCGCAGTAAGTATTTCGCGAATCTCCTAACTCCCATCACAATTTGAACTTCCGAAATTATTTCATGATAAGGCACCTTCCCATTCATTCTTAAAGTAATTCCTATATCTTCCTCTCACTTCCCTGCTTACCTATTATCATTCTCCCCAACAGCATTCACTCCCATCCACTTCCAGTTTTCCACACAAGTTTCCACAACATCCAGCATCCTCTCCTAAGTTTAGTACTCGCTCTACCCAATCGCTCTATCTCCTTCTCATATCCTGGAGAAGTTTCCTCTTCTCACTCATCATATTTAGCACTTCTTCGTATCTTTTCCTCTCTTTCTACCTCACCCCCATTCTTTCCCATATCTACATCTCGAACGCCTCCTGACTCTTCTCATCCTCCATCGCCTTAGTCCACTTTCCGCACCGCCTCAGCGTTACATTCCACATCAGTATCTTCACTAGCATTTTCTCTACACATTGACGGAGTAATCCTCTCGTCAGCTCTTTCTCAGTTATTCACGCCTCCTTAGCGTGGACCATTGCTTAGATGACCGAAGCGAACATATATAATCCCAGGGAGGATGTATAATGGGACTGCCTTTGATGTATTTTCGCCAGGAGCTATCAACACCACTGGATGAAACGAAGCCAGACTACGTCCAATTTTTCTCAGCTATTGAATAATAATATACTACTCCCGAATTATTTTGGTGGGGGTGGAGTCAATGAAAGTTATATTATTTGTTCCGAAAGAAGGAGTTTTCAATCTTGTTCTCGAAAACTATTCTTACGTGTCGTGAGCCCTCAACTGGTAGTATTTGCTTTTTGATTTACGTCATCATTTTCAGATCGTGAAAAATATGGATCATTATTTTCTCGGCAAACATATCACGCGTGATGACAGTTCGCCTATCGGCGAAAAGAGATCTCGCCTCTGCGTCATCAGTGTGTGCTCCTAAGTTAAGATAAGACTTTGTTTCGGGAAGAGAGAGAGAAAATATTTTAGTTCGTAATCCCAATGCAGAATGTTTTAGCAAAAAATTTGAAACAGACTCGGAGGCTACTCAAGCCTCATTTAAGCATTCAATGAATTTTCAAGAGAATTATCGTCCGTATTTTGCAAATATTACGGTATTTAGCGGACCATATTTTTAAGTAATACAAACAAAACAAAAAAGGTAAAGTGATATGGGCAACTCGACAAGAAAATGTATACACTAATACAGAAACATAAACTTGTGCAAATATGCATTTCGAACATTTCCTTAAACTACATTTATTTCATATAAATGTTTCAACTAATACAGAGACAAAGGTTTTTGTAAATATGCCATTTGAACAATGCACTAAAATTCATTTACTATGGTAAGGTAAGACAAAGGAAGCGTGGTAGCCTAGTGAGTAAAAATAGGTTTATAAAAATAGCAATTTGTTGAATATTAAATGAATTAAATAAAAAGTAAATTAGGCAGAATTTTGCATGAAATATTAGTAAGCTTAGGTATTAGTAAGTAAAAGCCTTTTGGTAAGCGGCTTTCATGGAATAAATTAACGTGGAACTTTAACGGTATAAGTAGAGTAAGGTTTGGTCGATTTTAAATTAGCGTGCAAATTTTCGAACGTGTCATATGGTAGCCTTTTGAATCACGTTTAATTCTGTAATCATTCACCTTTGTTAAAGCTAAGCTTCCCTATGACGAAAAAACCTAGACCTTCACCAGCATCCTACTTTGTTGTCTGTTTTATGTCATCGGTTTTCATTTGTTCAACCAAACTGTTTTCCCCTCCCCTCACGCCACTTTCACAAACCCCCTCCTCCTACCTTGGCAATCGTATAAATACATGGGAGAGTTTCTGTGTCATCATCTTGAAAATGATATAAGAGTGTCGAAATCATGGTCGGTAGTAGATTTATATATTATAGAGTGTAAATTTCCATTTGTTGTATATATTTTATCTTGGCTTTTAGCCTTTGTTTCATGCGCTTCCCATCCGAGTTTGCTTTACTAAATCCGAATATCAAGAAGACTAAAGAATATCAAGCCTCTTCGTCATGAGTGTGTACTCCTAAGTTAAGATAAGTCGGTGGATCGGGAAGCGTGGTAACCTTGTGGGTAAAGAACCACATGTGTCACTGTGTGAACATGAGACGTCAACAACTTGCTCAGAGAAACCCATCCAGAGGTTCGCTCTGATAAAATGGCTTGGTGGTATAATTGATTAACACGCCTGACCGGTAATCGTGTGATCCGGGTTCGAATCCTGTCTGTGTCAAATACTTTTTCATGGCGAACTTCATCCTTGGTGTATATTATTTAGTATTCTAATAGACATCCATTCCTCAACAGTGGATTCAATCCTTTGATTTAATGGTAGTGGCACAGCAAGCCGTTGGATGAATCACCCCTCGAAAATCCACACTAAAGGATACTGTATGAAAAATTGTGGTAGGAGAGGAGAGTGGGGACGAGTCTGATCTTCCCGGAACCCATCGTAATGAAGGCGAAGAGAGGTGTGGACCCAAGGACCAAGGCAGGGGTAAACGACCCGTTGATGCTTATTTAGCTGACGTGCCCAAATTATTCCAGAGGCGCATATTGATTTTGCAAGTCCCCACGAGTGTTTTTCAACGCTGTATCCTTCGAAGGCAAACCTCTTGTCGCACTCGATACTTATAGAAATTCTTGGAATCTTCTCGCGTAATGTGGGGATTAACAAAATCTAATCATGGAGAACATGAATAAATGGTAACATGGATAATTGCACGAAGATGAATACATAATAAATCGAATATAGATATTAGTTATCGCATAAATGAATGAATAATCGAATGCATTTTTTAAAATATGCTGAGCTTAAAATTCCCTATCAATTAATATATTTTACTAATTGAATTTTCAAGCAACTCGAGTAACTGCAATACCATTTTTCAAATTTTTATGTATAATTCAGTCATAAAATTTATTTGCTGAATAAGACACATTACCTACTTCTTCTCAACCGGTCGTCTTCTGTATATTTGCGTGACTAATTACTGTTTAAAACGTACATTGCCATTTTAGAAAATTTCAGGGTATTTAGGATGGTGCTTCGTCAATATTTGTTGTGTTTAATATGCATATATGTTTTCATTTTAGAAAATAGTACGAAAAGTTGTTTTAAATTTGAGATACGGGCAAATTTTGACATGGACTAAGTTCATGTGCTATTGACATTTCAAGATGAAAGCGTTAATTTGTTACATGTGATTCTTCGCGAAAATAGACTGGTCTATCGGGAGTGGTGCCCCCTCTCAACACTCAAGCTCTAGGCACTTTGGCATACTACTGTATTTTTTCATCCTAACTCTGATGATGATGCACCGTGATGTAAAAGAAATTTCGATTCTGATTGTTATCTGTACTTTTTTCCGAAGTACTAGCTGGCATTGATTGAAATATATAACTATCCCTATAACTATTCCTATACGAATTTCCGGGTTTTTTCAGACTTACCGAGCTGACTATAGTACTGTAGATCTGTACTCCATTGCCGGCCATTTTTAATACTTTTGTGTTATTTCCTAACAAGCAACCTTTGATGAGAGGAATAGGTGTTTATTATCATTTTAAAGAATGACTTTTGCTTTCGTTTTTCATTTTTTTATTTAGAGATTTGCACCGTTTTGTTTTTAAAAAATGGCAAAATACGATTCTTCAAAAGACGGGTGGGGTAATAATGCGTTTGTAGCAATAATCGAATATTTTATTATTATTATTATAATTTTATTTAATTATTTATTCATCAAAATAAATTTCACATTAATATTACACCCAGAGTACGCAAAGTATTAAATATTACTTTTAAAAAGTAAAGCTTGGCAAGCTCATTTTGTTTTGACAGCATGTAACTCACGTCAGAGAGGACTGGTTTTTATTCTCACAAAATTGAACTAACTTCTTGTCATGATGAAATCTTCCTTAAAGAAGAGAATTTTACTGAGACGTCGATAGATCTATAGGAAGCACATTCTAAGAATGGTAAGAAGGATATGTTGATCATATTTTATTCAACCAAAGAATATATTGGACAGCTTTATCAAAACTACCCTCGAGATGATGTCCTGTGTTCATGATGACGATAAGCCTCGCATAAGAAATTACGTCGAGTGACCAGAGCAGATCTTAGGGCCCAAATGGAATAGGACGTGGAGAATTTAAATGATAATTTGGAAATAAAATTGATGAGCATTGTCAATACTCAGTAATACGTCCTTTGTCTAGAGTAAGTTTAGTCATTTGTCTCGCAGTAACTCTTCCGCCAAGTCATCACGTCATCGGGTATTTCATTGAACATATGTCTTCTCGGTTTTGCTTGTGCCGTATTTATCGGGCCCAAAAGGGAATGGGCCTGTTCTTGACACGAGAAATATAGCTTTCAGAGCCCTTAAAGTAGTATTCAAAAAGTAAAGTAAAGTAGTTTTGATAAAGCTGTCCAATATATTCTTTGGTTGAATAAAATATGTTCAACATAGCCTTCTTACCATTCCTGGTATATGCTCCATATAGATCTATCGACGTCTCAGTAACATTCTCTTCTTTAAGGAAGATTTCATCATGACAAGAAGTTAGTTCAATTTTGTGAGAATAAAAATCAGTCCTCTCTGACGTGAGTTACATGCTGTCAAAACAAAATGAGCTCGCCAAGCTTTACTTTTTAAAAGTAATATTTAATACTTTGCGTACTCTGGGTATAATATTAATGTGAAATTTATTTTGATGAATAAATAATTAAATAATCGGGCTTTGTGCATGGGACCAGGATTGAAATGGCAAAATCCCAGATCATACGAGGGACATGATGAGTTTTTTAGGCTGACTACGACGATAGCGCTGGTTTTCACGTTGTTTATTTCGATTGGAAATTTTATTTTTGCTAAATTTAATTCCCATAACGAAGGAATTTCGTGATTTTGATGTTATATACCGGGTGTTTCGGAATGAATAGCGGTGTTTTAACGCTTTCTAATATTTATTACTCTAAACTTACAGCTATTAACCATGCATCAAATGAAAGAGCAACTCAAACCATTTTAAATAAAGTGTTCATTATGAGCAACATTCGTCTCACGGCACACGTCAAGACGATATGCGAGTTCTTCCAAAATATTGAATAGTGTCCCTCGAGTAATTGCTGCAACAGCTGCTTCAATCCTGTTTCTTGTATCGGAAAGCTAAACCGAAACGCACGTTGCACAGTTAGTACATATTCTGTCTTTGGAAACTGTTTAACACAAAAAGTTTTCTGTTCATTAGTCGCCATCTTTGCCACTCGTTCTCTATAACGGATGGCGGGGGAAACATTGGGTGCACACGCATATTATATTGCCAACAAAAAAACTGAGTTTCTCTTTCATTTGATGTATCATTTACAGCTGTACGCTACGTGTTACATTTTATCAAGAATTAAAACCCCGTTCTTCCTTTGACACACCCGGTATTTATGAGTATTTACTTAACTAAATATTTCCATTTCGAAAAATAATGCGAAGATAGGATTATGGCGTTGACCTCGCAATTTGTATACTGCGAAATAGTGCGCATTGATCGGCCATCAAGAGCGCTCGCATACATATTTCGTCTGACATGAGTTTGCGTGTCACCAGCCATGGGAAGACGAATGAAATGAAATCTAATTAAATGAATAGTGAGAATCGGAGTTCACCAAGTTAGGAGCAAATAAATATTAGGTGATAGACACTTCGGTAGGTATCTGCAGTTCTAACACCACATAGCATGCTTGAAGCTATGAATCATAGAAATGCTGAATGTACAAATCCAGAAGTCTACTTATTTTTTTCTATTTTATTGGTATCCTCATGTATAATAACGTATAATTTGGAATTCACCGCCATAAATTTCTTTCACATAAATATTTTAAATATTTGTGAACTATTTCAGCCAGTTTAATACTTCCAGTTCATTACGAACTATCTATACTATATGGTGAACTATCGTTTCGGGTGAGTTTCATTTATGTTAGATTAGTTTTTACTCTATATTTTTGGCTTAGAAAGAGTTCATCACTGTTGATTGCACGTAATAGATGTGCTGACCTTGTGGCGTAGATTTTTGATAAGTGAATGTACGACAGAAATCAACTTATCGAGAAAATACTTTCCTCTAGCGTACGTTAAATGTGAGAGGCCGTAAAGAAGCTTGATATATCATGTAGCTTTCAATCAAACAAAAAGGTTAGCCGTTTTAATATCTGCGTTTTAACTAATAATTGCGTCGTTGATGAGATTCCTTACACAAACATCTTACCACAGAGAAAATGGTAGTGAATTTATCCCCTTCGTCATAATGAAATGCGCATGACATGGCCAAATTTGCGCATAGGGAGAGAAATACCAGCGTACTGCCCGGCAAGGCGCGCTTATGAAATCCTTTTCCCGTCTTGAGGCCAGCCTTGCTCACCGCTGGTGTCGGCACGCCGTTAACGCTGTCCGGCGGTCTATCTTGCGGTCCATTCCTGCCAACAAGATGCCTCCCGCCCGTCTGCTTGTTCGTGTCAAGCGCCGATTACGTTCCGGAAAAGATGAATCGCCTCGCGTAAGGCAACGTGGGCGGAAGCCCTTTTCTAAATGGCGATTTGCCGAGGTCAAATAATTATCAGCAGGCTATGCATCACCCACTTACTTCCTCATCGAGCAAGAATAAGGCTTTGAACTCGTATTCGCCAATTTTCATTTAAGTTTTTACATATTTATACGCCGAATTGATGATAATATTATAGCAAACTTTTCAAAGTGCAAATTAATCTCACCTGTGGCATTTCCCTGTCTCATTAGCTGCTCGGACTGGTGTCATTGCGTAGTTATGTGTTCTTTAATGTGTTATTGCGAATTTCATCAGTGTCAATCTTAAATGTCAGTGCGTGTACAAGTCGTATATTAAATCTCGATTCATAACGTGATTGACACGAATTCCTTTGAATTTAAGCGTGTCATTACCTGTTGAAGTTGTTTTTAACAACATAATCTGGCCGGAGTTCAACGGTAGCAACTGGTGAATAAATATGTTTCCTTCTGTATACGAGTATTGGAATTAAAAATATGCCTAACACTACTATCCGTGTTATTCCACTTTTAATCGTCTTAAATATGCCAAAACCTGTTGTTTTACACAGTTTGCGAGATAAATTAAATTTAGAGTTCATATTAAACAGTTGATTTTTAAGTTACTACCACACTGTTTGCCACACTTGAATGGGTAATGTATATTTTGTGAATTGTCTTGCATTGATTTATCCTCTAATTTACTTAAAACTTTTCTCCAATTTTTCTCGTTGTCCTTTTCAGAACTCTTTGTCATATGCTTACACAGAAAACATTCATTTATGTTAAGAATGATCGTAGGCTTTCCCGGCGTAAAGAATTGTGGAGGGTTACACGGGTTTCCACCGGGTCAGGTTCTCCAACTCCATCTCGGCCGACGTTTCGATGGGCGAGTTGTCCATCGTCTTCAGGGCATATGTCCTGCCCTGCACATGTCTTTATGCCCTGAAGACGATGGACAACTCGCCCATCGAAACGTCGGCCGAGATGGAGTTGGAGAATCTGACCCGGTGGAAATCCCGTGTAACCTTCCACAATTCGTTTATGTTATATAAATTTTGGAAATTTTATTTTATTTCAATTGAATATAATTCATAACGACCGTAGAGGTGGAATTTTGTTTATAACGATAATGAAGGGAGAAAGAATGCAAGATATTTTCTAGTGTGATACTCATGTATTTGCAAACTACACGAAATAAGACGACGTTGACTTATATATGCTGTTGAAATAGTGAATCTAGCTACCTCGATACCACTGTTCCAGTATTTTTAATTATTTGCTATCTGCCTTCATTCCGCGATATTGGCTCCATTTCTGCCAACGATTAGAAGAAAAACTTGCTTCCCATTTTTGAAGCATATTGAATCTGCTCTATCATTGTGAAAAACTCATACAACATCATAGTTCACACGCCTTGAGAATTTAAAACATCACAATAGAAATTTACCTCATTCAGCATAGCTTGACATTGCCACCCGACGCCTGAGAAAAATTTTTTATTATTAGGGAAATGTTAGACTTTTTGGACTTTGGAAGCTCACTACCACAGTAATAAGCGTCGCTTCGGGCCATCACGATTTCCCATTTCAACATTTAACCTTTTCCATTTTTTCCCTAGTTTTAGAACATCTGTTCATGCTATCTCGATCCCAAAAATGAACGTACCACTTAATCGCAGGAAATATTCGTCCTTTACTCTCCAATATTAGCATGCATTTTTTTTAATTTGAGAATTAAATGCACAATGTAACGGTTGTTTCCAAATTGTTCATTGATTATTGCATGGCGTCATTGTCAAAACTCAAGATGCGCGTTAGCACATGATTGGTGTTAGTTAGTTATTATGCATGCATACTTGCATGTATTGTAAATGCAGTGTTCGTAGAGTTTAATATAGAGAATAGAGGGACAATCCCTTCCATTATAATTGGAGCATTCATTCCCTAATAACTGAGGAAGTAGTCTTGTGACGTTCATACATTTTATTTCTCTCGTGATTCTAATTGTGAAGCAAATATTATTTTAGTTTTATATAAGGACTTCATTTCGTAGAAATCCAACTTATTAAGTAAATTTGAAAAAAATAATAATGTTCCAGGGGTACTCATTACTGTAATTCGTATAATTTAAGTACTTCTGGAAAATTGGGAATATTTTTCTATTTATTATCTATTATTATATCATTTTTGTCTACATGGCATACATATTCCAGCAGTGCAAGAGAATGCCCACATTAAGACGAGTGAACATTGTTCTTCATTTCGACTGCTCTGAATACGGTATGGTAATGATAATATTGGTGAATCCATGTGCAAACCCTATAATTTGCGCTTGCGATCCGAAAGAAAGGAGCGCTTTTCTCCGATGGGTTAAAAGGTAGGACGAGCTCAAGGACCGAATCCGCGCCGTAGATTCACAGCGGAGATAACGAAGAGGAGGGTGTGGGCGGTTGTTTTCGATCGATTGGACCCCTGTACGAGATCGCGTCGAAACGGAAAAGAGCTGCCTTGCGAATCCGACGTCCTAATTGCAATGTGGCCCGTGTTTCGGGAGTTGGGGGAGGAATTGGATCAGATTGGATGGGTTTCGGGCAAATTGAGGGTTGGGGAAAGCGTAGGGAAAAAGTTACGAGCAGGATTATAGGCACAAACAAACATTTCTGACCAGTGGCGTTGTTAGAATTGGGTGAGTCGTAGCCGTCTCCTGGGGTCCATAGCGATGGGAAGTTGGGGAAATAATTCCAATGTGAAAAAATATTTCTTTATTTTCAAGCATACCTGCTATTCAGATTTTACCAAAACACTTCACTAAAAAATATTAATTTATTAGATGAAATAGCTCTTTGCAATGCGAAAAAAACAAATACATAATGCTCAACACAAATCAACACCTCTCAAAAATTATGCATTGTATTTTCAGTCAGAAATTTTAGTTCTAAAAAAAGATATTGATTCATTTAAATATCAATTCCCTTGTTAAATTTTACACACTTGTTTAGAGTGAATTCTACCCGCTTTCTAATAGTTTGAAATAGTTTGTAGGTATGTGGTAAATAAGGTTTAGGCACCCAATAAATTAGAACATAACCTTGGGAAATTTTATTATTTGTGTCTCATTTAGGGCACGTAAATCTCCTTTATTTCACTTTTTTAATGAAAGATACTGAAGTAACCGTTAATCGTTAAAAAATGAAGACCATAGATTACCAGTATTCGATTCGGGAAAAATTAATAATTTGAGTAAATACTTGCGTTAAGAGTTTTTTTTCGTCTGTTTTACTTAGAAGTAAAATACGTTTCTCTCTTTATCATATTTTTCATAAAATTTAGCCGTCAATAATAAGGGGGGGTGCTAAAAACTGCTACTTGAAGTTCTGAATTTAAATGTTTTGTTTAAATCGTGAAGGAAAGGTTAGCTAATGTTGTTTTCTCACTTTTTGGGATGTTTGAACGCTGAAACCCCTGGGTAACTAGTGTGGCCCTTCCTACAATCATCATCACTGGTCAAAAATCCTAAGATTGGTTTGACGCAGCTCTCCACTCAATTCTCCTATCTGCTAATCTTTTCACACCTACGTATTTCTTCCCTTTTACATCTTTCTTTAACTTTTCCATATATTTGGTACAGTAAAAAAATGAGGATAAAACTTCCTACCGTTAAAAATATAAACAAATAGATATTAAATATGTTAATAATACTACATACCTTCTTCATATTATGGAACAACTGGTAGTTAATATATGTTACCTACCGGCACAAAATTTATTATATATCTTCGTCAATGATATAGATTTTCCTTCCTTTGGCTACGTAATATAAATTAACCCGGAAAAGGTATGGAATTAAGAATGCAGTAACATTCAGGAGGAAAAGAAGTTTCAGATGGGACAGTGACCAAAAGGGTAATTCCCGAATGAAAACTAATTTTGAACGTGATTGATCAGAAGATGGTCACCAGACCCTACAGGGCATGGCAAACCTCAAAAGCTCGTATAGGATCGCGGAGAAGAAAGTATAAATTAACAGGCCTTCGAAACTGTTGAATGGTTTCGGTTCAGCTTGCCTGAAGGAATGACATTCGAAAAGTTACGAGGCCGTAAATGAGGATGAAGTTGTGGGCCGATGAAGGTTGGTTATTTACAGCGATACGGGGTGGACACCGTTCGTTGATTAATGACTTCGAGAAGCACGCGATATTTCGAAGCGATGAGAAGAGGTTTGCTTCGGGAAGCTCTTGTGTGTTAGTTAAACGGAAATGGGCATTGCGTTGCAATATTTACACCTGCTCCATTCACGGTCAATATCATTGTAAAATAAGTTGGTTTGTGCAATACAATTGATAGTATGCGGGCAATATTGAAAGGTTGTGCAATATGTTGTGTGATTTTCAAAATATTGAAAATATATTGTGTAAGCGGAGTAATATTGTGCTATATGTTGGCAATATTGTGCAATGTCCTGTCAGTTGGTCTCTAGCGGTCGTTTGAACTAGCCAACTCAACCACGCGTTATTATCATGAGTGACAAGAAAGCCGAAAAATATTTTACTCTCAAATTTTTTGAGGAATATCGTGGTCTTCCGGCTCTGTGGGATGTGAAGTCCAAATATTATAGTAATCGCGCGAAAGAGGGGGAGCAGTACGATTTGCTGATTGAATAGTACCGCGAAAAATACACGGTAATTGGAAAAAAATAGAACTAAAAAAATAAATTCGTGCAACACAATTCACATTGACTCAACGTGTTGACTTCATGAAATTCTGCCAGGGACTGTTTGCGCGATGTGGTTGTACGGCTGTGCTCGCGATTGCGCAATATATTGCACAACATTCAACATCGCCTCCATAGGGTAGAATATTTTGCACAAACCAAAATTGTACAATAATATTGACCGCCAACAAATATTGTGCAACCCACATTGAACAATAATATCGAACCTCCATAGGCCGCTTGACGAGTGGCTCATAGCACAGTTTACTCAATGATAAACTGAAGGTATTAAGTGCAGCTTTTAAACAGTCAAGAAAGATCAATTGTCAATTGAAATTGACCATTTTACCTTGAGAATTCTTTCTGTCTTTTGAGGATGGAATTCTATCTTTCCGCCTGCGGGAGGTGTTCAAAGTCATTGCCCTTGAAATTTTGCAGCAGTTTTCCTGGTTGGGCTGACGCATCCAGAAGAATCAGTCTCGTCTAATTTGAGTGCATTAATTAAATCGAAAATTTACATAAATAAAGGAAGAGCGAAAAGAATTTTAAAAACTCATAATGACTGCCATGTGTTACTTGTCTTATAGATCTTATGTTAAATGATAGCGTCTTATCTCTTTCGTGCGCGTTACAAGTCGAGCTTTCCCTGCAAAATAAACGAAACATGTTTAATTCTCCATGCGCGTGGGAATTGATTAATAATTTAGAATAAATAAGCGTCTTAATTACGATTCAATTCACAATTACCATATTTAATTTGGTTTTATTGTAGAGTTCCAAAATTAAATATAAAAAATTTTAACCTATCCAGAGCGGGAAGAAACTCTAGAAAAATTGCCTAGATGCAATTGATGCATGCCAACTGTTTTTAGCTTATTGGCTTGTTACTGCAGCACATTTACCTTACTATTCCGTATTTCAATGGCTGTATACAGCCAGATTCAACGTTTCACATAGACTTTAAATTATTGATAATGATTGGTAGAATTAACTTCTGTTTCAATGTTTCGTATAAAATTTATGCTTATGCGCACATTTCTTCAATGGTAATGTAAAAATATTTTCCTTTTATATCTATGTTCCGTTTTTAGGAGAGAAATTGACTCGGGTTACGCACCAAAGAATACGTCCCAGCGCGGGTCTTACTTTTCTCGTGTGTCAACAATAAAGTTGGTGAAACTTATCTCTTAATGCTTGTTCTAAAGCTGAGCGGATGGTATGTTTTCATCGACCTTTAATTGTATGCGATAAAAAAGGAAGTTACTTTTAAATATTGTTCCGAAAACGAGAGAAATGTGGCGAGGCTTGTCGATGGTGACACTTAGGATCCTCTCCGAGCGCTTAGCAACTCGCATACTTATCTCTGAACCGGGTCTCAGGACCTCGCTGGACCAACGGCTGTAAATGAGAATCGATAATGAGAAAACGGAACCAACGTTAAGGCAGGGCTTCTCTCCCTGCCCGCGTAGTTTATGGGACGAGGCGATAATGCAGGCAAAAAAAAAGTAAAATCCCTCTTACAAGATTGGGAAATCTCTTGGGGTAGAGGTTTCATATATTTATTTTGGGTGGACAGAGTTAAAGAAGAGGATTTCAGGTCGAACCCATTGGTAGTCTGCTTGAGTCTCCTTGAATTATGTCCTTAATACTGTCTCAGGTGACTATTCCATCTTATCTCTTCGTTTAAGCCTCACTTGCGTGACGTCAAGCCGAGTTCATTGACCCCTTCAACTGTTTTCAACCCGAAAAGTTCATTGGTCGTTTAAGGGCTGGGACAGGGTGTCGCTTGCGCATGGCGCTGCGACCGCAAACTGCGACGCCGGAGGCCGCATTACGTGTGTCTTTTTTTCTCTTGACTCCCCGCTCCAATCATCCCTTCCCCTGGTCTACCTTACATCCTACACCATTACCTGGCAACTGGTAACCGCCGCACAGCGGACGAGAATAGACCAGTGCGGTAAAAAGAAATGGTTATTGAGATCGCTTGGCGCGTAGTCATAAAGGAAGTGCTGGCAAGGCTTTGGAATGAATGTCAACGATCAATGGGACTCAATTTAGTTCTTCATACCCCATAATTATTCTGTTTCGTGTGCGCGGGTTAATAAATAGCATTGGTTGTCACTAGCATATTCCCTCTTGGTGTTTAAAATTGGCGGTATTGAAAAGCGATGTGGATCATTTAGTGAGTTAATGAAACATTAAAAAAGAATTCATAGCCTTCTCCTCTTGCATTTCCTCAGCACACAGGGTCAAGGTAGAAGATCTGAAACCAAAATTATTCAGTTTATAATGCGCGAGTAAATAAATATAATTAGCTGTCTCTAACCTACTTTTTCCACTTCGTATTTTAAAGTAGTAGCGTTTAAAACTGATTTGAAAATCTTAGTGAGTTCATGTTACAGGGTAAGAAAGGGTTTGTTTGTGATCTGGTTGTGCTCCTCTGTGCTTTAAAAGCGTAGTCAATTTTATAACCTCTCCTGTCGAAAACATATAATTGGTTTAACGACTAAAAATAATGTGTGAATATTTAAATATTGATCAACTCTAAAACTTTTATCATGAATCAATGCAAAAGTTAGAGTAATTATAATTAAATCCGTTAAAATTCAGTTTATATTCTCGGGTTTAAAAAATATCATTATCTTTCTTTAACTTATACAATTTGACATGTAAAATTTGTGGAATTGAAAACGAAAGCACTTAGGTAATTAATTGCGCACCAGGAAAAGACACTTTGCTTGCTCATTTTACTACACCTCTTTACACAGGGCAGAGTTATTTGAATTAAAATGTTATCGGTGATAACACTAATTTTAATTTGAAAAAGGTTATTCACTCTGCGCATCCAGCTTATCGGGACGAACATACAAAAAATCTCGGTGATGGGAGTAAATAATGAACTAATTATACGTGAAATTGCTATCAATGATGTGATCGTCGGAGAAAAAAATCGTTATTAGAAGAATGTTTTGCTGGATATAGCGCCAGATTAACCACCAAATCCTAAATCAGATAGCGCCAGTAATGGAAATATTGGAGGTACTATTTCCTGTGTAAAAACAGTTAAGGGCGGTGACAAGGAGCGGTTATTGCGATCGCTTCGCATATAGTAATGAGGGAAGTGCGAGCATGGCCTTAAATGACCATAAATCAATGGTCAATGAGATTTAGATTTACTTTTTCGTTCTCCTGGATTACTCCGATACTAGTGCGCGGGTTAATATGCATCATTCGTTGTCGCTTAATTATCACCGCTTGGTAAGTAAAGTTGGTGGTATTTTAAAACAATTTAAAGCACTTAAACCATTGAGTTAATGACACATTTAGAAATAATTTACGCCTACGTATTTCGCATGACCACAATCTTCTAGATGGAGCTAGTGTAGTTAAAAAGTCATTTTATACTTCTCGGCACTTTCCTATTTGAAAAGTAAAGAATATTATGCCCATGTTGCATAGCCAGCTCGAACAACAGTTTCAAAACTTAAAAGATAGAAATTACGAAGTGATCAACAATGCATTATACTTTAAATCTAATATCAGTAAATTGTGCGCGAAATGCTCCGTCAATTTTAATCATTCTTGATCTTTCCATTCTATTCGGGTTTTTTAATCATTCTTGTTGAATTTGAAAAAAATAGCATACTGTCTTGTTAGTATCTAATTATTGATCTAATCCAAAAATTTTATCATGAAAAAATCCTTTTTCGCCGGTACGCCTTCTTTAAGTTTTAAAGCCTCAGTTTTCACTTTCAACTCTCAGTTGATATATTAATGTAATACCGGTTGCAAATTGTAGTTACTCTCCAATCCCTATTAAGCTCTGCAGCGTATGTTTGTCGACGGGTCGGCCATACCTGCAATTGGCAGCGACATAACCACCGATTACTTTCGTTCCGCTGAACTTTCCTGTGTCAACGGATGCGGTGTAGCGACGCACTGCGATGCTCACATGTTCGGAATTTAAAAAATTTCGTTTCCTCCGCCTCTGTCGTCTCGGACCTCGGCGTTTCCGGAGCCGACGCCTCAAAGGGTGGGTTTTTCCCCGGTCTCTTACTCCAGACTGGTTCTTTGACGGCCCAAGTAGATGTTGCGCTACCATTCCCAAGGATTTATTCCCCACACTTATGTATTTAAGTATCTTTTTGCGCGTATAAAATCTATTTAGCATTCCAACAAATGGGACAGCATTGACTCGTGAATTTAAGCGAAAAAACATGACATTTTCTTTCGTTCATTCTGAGTAATTCTCGTTTTCTATAAACACCAAAATATGTTTTCAATAACATAATAGATAGTCAAAACTAATTTTTATTTCAATAATTCGACGAAGTGCTAGACGTGGTGGATGAGGAGAGAAAGCTTATGGATGAGATACCGAGGAGACAAAAATTATGGATGGATCGAGTACTTAGCGGGGAGGGGATGTTGAATACAGGCCTGTTTACATGGTACATTAACACGTACGGGTTAATGTGTAAATGTATGAACGCGAGAATGAACGCCAAAATGCACCGTGTAATCACCCAAATTGTGCAAATGCATGCACAGAAAATAGAAAATGTTCTAATTTGGTTCATGCATTCGTACATGTTCCGTTCCGGTCTACAAAAATCATTCACGCAAACGTACATTAACTCGTACGTGTTAATGTATCGTGTAAACAGGCCTTTAGAAGGTAGAGTGTTGGGTAAAAGAGGGAGAAGAAGGAAGAGAATAAGATTTTTAGATGGAATGAAAGGGAGTAGGCCTTACTCTGTATTGAAGAGGTAAGTCTTTAAAGGAAGGGAAGGATGAAAGAATGGCCTTTTAAGAACTCCATGGAAACCTATCTTATTGGTAAAATACTTTTTATTAATTTCCATTACGTACTTTTTTAAACCGTCATCCTCCCCTCCTTCCCAACTAATCCCCACTATTTTTACGTCGATGAGACCAGTTAAACTTTAGGGCTATTTGTATATTTGTATGTACCTCGGTAATGAAAATCATAATTGCCAAACCTAGATCGGGAAATAAAAAGGTGTGGAATTGGCTAAAAGTATTATTTTTCGTTTTCCACGTTTGTACCATCACCTCATCTCTATTTGCATATTATTATGCCACTACTTTTTAGTAGTCATCAGATTAGGAGGCATCGATTATTTATTTACGCGAGGAATCTAGGGGGGAGAGGGTACAGCCGATTCGCACCTAATCTCAAGTGGGGGATGGGGGGGCGTCCCAGCAAGTATCACGTAATATTTTCCCGCAAGAAACAGTGTAAAATGTGATTCTAGACGGCGATCTTGTTATCTTAAATAATAGTCAATATAGTATTTCTATATATAAGAACAGAATGGAATATACAAAACATTTTGACATACCTCTAAACTTTGAACATTTTTATTGATGTTTTGTTTCTAAGGTATTGCCACAACCTAGGTTACCATTAATTTTGATGTATTAAATAAAAATAAATTTTACTGAGGTTATCGATGCCTGTTTTTTTATTACAGTAATTTTTTGTTTTTGAAATGTAAACCATATCCTTGAAAAGTCTTTTTTTCAATATAACCTCATGGTCTAAAATTTCGGCGTTCTCAAAATCAAAACTATGGCCATTGCTTATGCTCTGGCTAGCAAGAGCACACAGAGTTATACCACAGAGTAGGTATATATCTACTCTGTGGTTATACCACCTTTTACTGTTGATTTGTGTTGTGAAATTCTATTTTTTTAATATTGTGATGTTTGTCCTATATAAGAAGTGTTACAATCGAGGCATGAAATTTTATATATTATATTACTTTAAAAAAAATTAATCGAAACGTTGGCTGAAACTTACTTTATAAATGACCTAAACTCCAAGAAATACTATATTATATATTAAACAAGGTCAAGAAAATGAAAAAAAATAATAATTAAATAATAGTCTTAACTAATCTTCAATAATAATAATTTTATCATATTGAAAATGTTTTATCGTAAATCCAACGAAATGAAGCATAGTTTAACGTATTTACGCTGAATATACGCATGTTGAACTACATATCTCACGTGAGATTAGAAGGAGGGGGTCAAACTAATCTCACGATTCAAAATCACCTCACGTAATTAATGGACGCCCCCTTATCAATGAGATAAATACCCTGTAGGGTGTTCCAATGCATCGTTTGGCCAAAAGCACAGGGAAACTGAAATACAGGGTTATCATAAGAGAGTGGTGACGTTTTGAACATGGTTTAAGTGAAATTGAATTACTTACAGGTGTTTTATTTTTCGAATCTGTCGTTTTCAAACGGATTTTATTACAAGCACGGGTCTGAAAAATCTCTGCCTGCGCCGACATTGGAACCAGGACCCAAGGGTTGGGAAGATGGCACTTTAGTGGTAGGCTAATATCGTCACCGGGTTTCTCTCTTGTCACACACATACTGGAATTTATAAATTATGTGAAAAAAACTCTTTTGATGGCATATTCGAGAAAAACATTGACGGAAAGTAATTCTGATTTTTTAAAAACATGTTCAAAACCGCAGCATTCTTTATCATGGCTGATATACTTGAAATATCATATAGAAATATGGGGGAACACGGCATGTGTGCAAGTAGAAGAAGCGGGAGAGAAGTTATCGGAAAAATCCTTTTTCTGCTTTCCATAAAGAGAATGCGGCCTTCTGATAAGACTCATTATGACGATTAACCGGTTTTCATTCTGAGACTTCCCTGAACCTGTGGATTACCTCTAGTGATAATAATTGGAGGCTTTATCTTTTTTTCCATGACTAATACTAGAAGCACGTTGTTGCGAGGAATGCAGGAGAAATTTTCAAAATATGCTCTTCCAATTTTACTTATAATAGATATTTACTTAATAATTTAATTGTTTATTTTATGATTTGAAAACAGGATCTCATTGCAATACTTGTCTGACCCTAGGATATATTTTTATTTCTTTTTATTGAAATAATTGATATATTTTTCATTAGACTATAGGAATAAAAATAAAATGTTGATTAGTCACCGCGTTACTTCTTGTGTTATAAACAAATTAATGCTGTAATTGAAGACAAATCACAAGAAAATGTCAGAAAATTCCTATGTGGAAAAAGTATTAGCTTAAAATATAACATGTATATTAATAACATTGTGTTTGCTACAATTTTGCTTTTTAATATCGATGGATGTCATCGAAGATGGCAAAACTTTCCTATGATGGCGCACGTGAAAAGCATTTGCTCTATACTGTAGAGTCGCAAACCTACCTCCTAAACTACAGTGGTATGTATTCATATTTTGACATGACTGTTTATTAATGGTATGAAAAAAAAACTATATCTTTAGCAATCGGCATTTATTGTATACACTGAACTTCGAGCGTCCATTTTCCCTTTCTCGGGAGAAATTTCTTTCAGCGCAGTCGGCAGAAAATTTTTGCCGAGTTGAAAACTCGTTCTGTGATTTTTCCAGCAAAACCATTGCCAATTTTTTACCGTCTTCCTCCAGCAAGAAGATGACTTTAGAATAGCTTGGCCTTACCACTTCCGCATTTCTTCCGTTAACTAATTACCAAACTCAGATATAGTCCGCTGTCGTGTCCTGTCTTCGCCAAAGTTTAAGTGGATATATAAAGTAGACTACAAAGTGACAACATGCTCATTAAGAGACATATTTTACGGCTCCCTCCATTGGCGATATTGCATCAACACTTGATATTGACCAAACTTGTTTCGTAATGGCCATGAGCTCAGTTTTTCACTGAGAGTCGTTGCTGGTTTAAGTTGGGAAGTATTTTTTTCTGACTTTTTCTGTTCATAAATGCGAGTGGACCGTTAAAAAAACTGATTTTCATATTTGCAATGTTTTCTTAATATCAGTTACTTTTCATATCTTCTTCAAATCCTTTCAAACAGTGCAGTTGAGAACTGTAATGGTACTTATCTTTCCACCACGCCTGAGAGTTTTGTTTTAAAGTAGAGGTAATAATAATTATTCGGAGGGGTGGTACAATCTTAATATCTTTCACAATGTAAGTTATACATAAATAAAATTTAAATAAGAACTTGCAAAAAATGCACATGTTTTGATTGAAATAATTTTTAAGAACACATACACAATGCTCAACTTACACACAACATCAGCAGCAATTCTATCCTATGAACACATAATTTAAGGTTCAGTCATCTTGTACGGAAAAATAACCTACCTTACTTTTAAAGGATTGATTTTCATGGGAAGACATATCCAACTTCTTACAATGCTTGTTATGAAGTTTCATTGCACTTATTATTGAATGATTTTTAGAATGCTCTCTTTTAAAATGTTTTATTTGGAAAAGTTTTCGTTTCTAGTGCATCGAATAGTTGTGTCAAAATGTAATTTTTCCCGAAGGAGTGGGCAGTTTATGCTGTTGTTCAGAAGTTGATACCAGAAGAAAAGATTATTAACCTCGCGTTTACAGGAAAATGTATCTACGTTAATCATATTAATAGTTTCACTGTACACAATATTGCTTGTTGATTTTCTTGGATAATGATTCACTATGGTGAGGACTTTATTCTGCAGATTTTCGACAAGTGTTCCTTGAAAATTATAGAAAGAGTTGCAAACAAGAAATCTGTATTCTAAGAATAAGCGGGTAAGGAACTTTCTTATGATAATGCTTTCAATAAATAAAGGTTTTTTGAGTTGCCATGGAACCATTATTAAAGGCAAGCATCTTAAATACTTTCCCTGCAAAAGGTTCTCTATGTTGCTTAAAAGATGGTTTATTATCAAATATCACTACTAATTGTAAGTCACTATTAGAGTGTACTATTGAAACTGGTATCTCATTGATTTGATAATCAAACGTGATGCTTTGCTTTCCACGCTAAAAAGACATAGCATTACACCCTTGTATGCTGAGATTCATCATATTAATGATGCGCCACTGCAGTGACGTAACTAGGAATATGCTTTGGGAGGGGATGGGAGGGCCAGGGGCCGATCCCCTCTTCCCCCGAGCAACGGGGGGTGCGGGAAAAGTTTTGAAAAATTACATTCCTGGAAATACATTTTACATGATTTTGGCAATTAAAATTTAACTTTGAACAAATGCAGTCATTATATTTCAAAACTAGACAGAAGTTTTAAATATTTTTATTATTTCTCTGAGGCTTTGGGGGGATCTATCCCCCTCATCCCCCCATAGTTACGCCACTGTGCTATTCTAAATACAATGATAGAGAATCTGAAGGTTCCTTTGAATTATTGAATTATACACAACGTGAGTTCATGTCTGTAATTTAAAAGGAGTGATGGAATGAACTGAATATTGATTAAAATGGGTATATTGAGATAATCAAAATAAGATTATCATATTTTTTTGTAATTCATATGTCATACCGTCTTGACGACAGATGTTGTGGAATATAAAAAATATTTAAGTAGCCGACTCTCGGGACTTTTTGGAAAAATAATTTTGTTATAGTTTTATTAATTAATGACCTCTATACGGCCGAGCAGCATTTGAATATTTTGGTTTACTTAAGGCCGCAATCTTAGTGAGCAAGTTATGGGATGGAGAAAAGAAATGAGCGGGTACTAACGGAATGATGATGGCAAAGAAGTAAATAAATGCGCAATGTTCGACCAGACACATTTTGAAAAATGAAAAACGAGGCCTCTCACTCACACACTCACCTGGTAGATTTATCTTTCCAAAAATTATCCTGCCGAATATACTCGAACGATACGATTTACTCCAGTAGACTCATCACTCTGTATTATGTGCATTTTCAATTTAGTTACGTTAAAATTTCGTATAATGAAGACCGAAGTGAGTATCCACTTTAAACATAAGACTTTTTTAATGATTGGTTTCCGGGTTAATTCCACGTCGATTCATTTTTGGCGGACGACAGTTTCGGGCGCGTTCCAGCTCCCTTCTTCGGGTCCAAAAAAGAACCTCCTCCGTAATAAAACTTTTTTAATTGAGTTGTACTATTATCTTATTGAAATGACCGTTTTGAATTCAAAACTAAGGAAAAGAATTTCAGTCTCCTATTCGATTAATCTCCTTTTTTTCATTTCTGACTTCTTAAATATTAAATCAAATGAAAATTTAGAACGTACTGGGTATATTAGTGATGATATGACTACATATTAATTGTGAACTTTCTGCGTGACCAACGGTAAGTTTTTATGCATCGCGATAGACGGCAGAGAAAATTATTTCCCGATATTCTCCAATCTGGAAGCTATTCGTGGTAGCTTTATGTTATCCGTGTAGCTGAGACATCAGCTGTGCTTGTTTTTAGGCTTTTTTTGTCGGGTTCCTGGGAGATCAAAGCAAATGTTGAAGGGAATAGCTACTCTTGGTGAAGCTATTGGCTCTTATCTGACGTTCCTATCATGGCTCGCATAAATAAACTCGCAACTTAAATGCTTTTAGATTTCCGCCATTCAAACGCACAGGCGTTAGTCACATGGTTCTTATCTTGCAGTCAACCTTACGCTATAGGCATGATTTTGTCATTATTCACGTGTAACCTAAACCTTCTTTTATAGGTAAATTCTTCTCTTTTTGTCCATGGGTAAAGGTTTGGCTTAAAAAAGTAGATTTTTAGGTTGAGATTTGATCAGCAATAAGCATTTGGCAACACAAATAATTACACAAAACGTAATTATTGTTGTATATACGTATTAGCGGGTAATGAATGGTGGATAGCTGAAGAAGAGCGGGCGACGAGTGAAATTACATGCATGAAATGTGATGGTTCAAAATGATACATAATTTTCGACATTTCTGATTAGGCGGTCGCGAGTTAAAGGCTTCTTGAGTAGGAATTTTATTTATTTGTTTACTCCTGGCCTGGGTTTAATCCAAAATGCAGTATGAATGATATTATTAGGATTGATGTTATTTTATATTTATTCCATGGTACAAGTGTTTCATTGTTTACAAGAGAGCTTAAATACATATATTTTATATATTGATTTAGTTATTTTATAGTCCAAAAACAGCACAAGGCCATTTACGAAGGATTCATAATAACAAAGAAAACAATGAGCAAATAGAATTCGAAACGTAAGCAATAATGAATAAAACAATATTCAACAGTATTATCAAATTACACACAAAGAATGGTGGTATTCATAGGGTGGTGCGTGGAGTAGAGGGGAAATTACGATGGAGACAGCAATATAGATGAGGGATTAAAAAAAGGATCAAAATTTGGAGCAATGACTCGTCTTTAAAAAAAAAACTTTCTTCTTTATAAGCGTAAAAGTATCATCAGTCGACGCCACGAAACCATTAAATCTCAGAGCCTTATCCTCTAAAGATATATAATTTAATACTGAATTTGAGTTTTCCAAAATATATTCGAATCTATAAACGGTCAATGCACCTACACTCTGAATTGATGTATTTTCCTGAGGTCTCAGTCCTGTTCCACCCTTTCATAAAATCAATAATAGTTTTGCTAGAACGTTCATTTAACTTATCAGATTGTAATCTTAGATCTCTATTAATAGTAAAATCTGTAAATGGTTTTGACAAATTTTCTTTTATTGGTATTAAACTTTTATTATCGTGGACATTCAAGGTCCAAAGATTTTACAGAAATAAGAATTTATCTTGATTTTATTATTAAAAACAATAAATCATATTAATGAAGTCCAAAGAACTTCAACAGACACATAAACTCAACAAAAAATAAAGAGTACCATCCATGTAGCAACAACAACTTCCACTCAATACACAACTAGACTTGAAACAAGAAATAGTGTTGATCTGGAGTAGAATGGAATTTGAGAAAAATAAAATGGGGAAAGTTCACAAAATATTTAAGAAAAAGTGATTGAACCGTGATACATAGTAGCACGCACAAGAGACACCATGTCTGTTTACTATTTACAGGAATTCCAAGTATACATTCATTCAGAAGATATTAACTCGTACGATAATTCATGCTATTCTCTCGGCCTCTTCACCAGGTTATTGCAGACATATTGGCCGACATTTCGGAAAACGACTTGTTTTTCATTATAAAGGCATGTTACTGTCTTAATGTAGGATTTCACACTTAACTGAATTGACCGTTTGAAACCGCCTTGATAATGGAAAACGTCAGCTCACGTCAGCCATGATAACTACAGTAACGTGGGGGTTACCGACATTAACTGGGCCCGGTGCAGAATCCCTGGCAACAAAACCACCGCCGACATAAGGCCCGACGGCAAAACCCCAGAGGACACAAGGCCCAGCGAAAAAAAACCCTGAAGACATAAGGCCGGACGACAAAATCCCCTGAAGACATAAGGCCGGGTGACAAAATCCCCGCGGCGACAAAATGCCCGATGACAAAATCCCCAAGACATGAGTCACCTGTGCACCTCCATATTATTTTTTCACTAATTTGTTCTTGTAAACTATACATATTATTCTCTAAAACGAGCAACTTTTTCCCTTTCGACTATCGATAAATGTTAGCGGCATTTTATCACAAAGTATCCTCTCAATCAATGTTTATATATTGTTTATGATGATCATTTTGACTGGTGGTTTTGTCGCCGCGGGGATTCTGTCTCGAGCGTTTTGTCACCGCGGGGATATTGTCACGGGACTTTCGTCGCCGGGGATTTAGGAGCGAGCCTTTTGATTGCGACCCATAACTTGGTGAGGAGCCCGAGAAGAAAACTTAAAATCGTTTGATATATAAGAGATATGGAAATTTTCCTAAATTTAGTTAGCAAAGCTCGACGCATTTCAACCGTCAGGTCATTCTCAAGTGCACCAAATTTATATTGTCCTTGAGAATGACCAAGCGGTCGAAACGCGTCGTGCTTCGTTAAATAAATTCGTGGAAATTTCATATCCCTCTTATTCATTAATCAGGATGTAATTCCACTACATATCGCCGGCCTCAGTAACTTTTAAAATCGCTTCTTGGGATTATCTTGAACATTATAACGCTCAGTTATTCACCCCGAAGTTTGGCTTGAATGGGTGATGATAGAGCTCACCCCTTCAGGGGACTATAGAATAACCCATGGCATGTGATACCATGCATTCAGGATAAGGTTTACTTTCCCTAGACTGCCTCTACCTTCGAGGAATTTTGTTGAGGGTGCTGGAAGAATTCACCCAGGGTTTAAACTCGGTATCCTCGGTCTCCACGCTCTATCTAAATCAGTATTTTAACGTATTTTTATTCATAGTAAAGACGTCAATATTCCGAAAAAAATGTTTTGAAAAAGTCTGGAAAATTCAGGAAATATTTTCTTGATGTTTGAATCGCAACCCTTATCCTGAGAGCAGGCAGGTAGCCAGAAATTCCCGTTTGGGGCACTTGTGTGATATGCGGGATGACCGAACTCGTAAAAGTGGTGTCAATGCACCCGCTACCGAAAACCATAAATTTAATTTGAAAATCAATAAATATCGTTAATAAAGTGCTCTTTGATTTTTACCGAAACGGGCGTAGTTGCCATGGCTTTGTCTTCATTTGTTTTTCCGTCCGAATTTTCGGACGGATTTTGGGAAAATGTTCCATTTTTGGGCTAGAGGGGGCTATAATAAAATAACTTTGATAAAATAAAATTATTCCCTGTGTAAATTGGATTCCCCCAAATTATTTTATGATCCTTATCCTTTCAAGGCCGCCTCTAGAAATGATTTTATTATCCTTTTTATGGCTAGTGTCCTTTTATATCTACCCACATGGGGTATCCAATTCAAAATAGCTTACATGGTAACTTTGCTATGTTATCGAATATATACAGGAGAGGAGGTACCCCCATGTTCCTATTCTGGATCCGTCACTGGTACCAGGCATTATAAAATATGGTATCGAACATAGGAGTGTCACCGAAGAGGTGCCCGTGGGTTAGTGGCCTCCTCAGCAGATGTATCACGGGCAGTGACCAAAAGAGGCCGCAGCAAATTTCTGGGGAAATAAGGAGGGGGCTAAAGCCGCTATACGTTCCTGACTGTGAGTGGAAATCGTCTAGGCATTCGATATGGACGTGTTTGACAAGTGCTCGAAAAATCTCGGTTAGATCACATTTCAGTGAGTGACTTAGCGAGAATCATGTTTCAGGCGTGATTCGGAATTCTCTCCGTTGGATATGCAACATTCGAAGAGGGTCTTCCACTTGACGACTTCCTGTAGCCAATTCTTGCCTCGGGTGGGCGATGAGTCCGATTCGCCCACTCGCTGCGTTTTTGTTTTTATAAAATCGCCCCTTATAATGGCGATTAAGTTCGTGTGGCGCGTTCAATGAATGAATCGTTCACAAGAGTGTAAACGAATACGAACCTCGTCCGATTCGCCCACTCGCTGCTTTTTTTAAATATAAAATCGTCCTTCTTAGTGGCGATAAAGTTCTTGTGTGGCGCATTGGGAGAGGCACTCGTTAGCAAGAGTGTAAACACGAACCACGCGAGACCCATGCACAAGGCCGAGGAATAGCTGAGAAGCGGAGACCAACTTGGCATGAGTTGGTGGCGTCAACTATTTATCTGATAAAGGATTAAAGTCGTCGAATTTTCGTCGCGTATAGCCTGAGATGTCGGCGACAAATCTAAAAACGGAGAAGTATTGTTCTCTTCGTACTTAATCATGATCGACAATGAAAAAAACTGGTGAACGAGCCCCTTCTCAGAGGCATTTCTAAACAGGAATTTAGTATGGTATTTAAACGTGGAACTTACGGTCAAATAAGCGTTTAAAATGTTATAATGGGTAATGAGAAACCTCAAAGGAAGCAACAAGACCACTAAAGAGAAAGCCTATGAAACCCTAGTTCGACCAACCGTAAAGTAATGACGTTTTACATAAGATATCATTACTCTGAAGTTAACAGTATAGGAAAGGTGACTTTAGAATTTAGAGAAGGAGCAGAGAAAAGCTGCGAGGTATGCGGTAGGGAAACGCAAAAAAAAACAGAACGTTACAGAAATGCTTAGAGTACTGCAACAGGACAGTTTATAGGAGAGGAGGAAAAGTAGCAGGCTATGAGGGATGTACAAAATAGCGATCGAAGAAAAATCATGGGTTGAATTTGGGAAAGACCAATAGATTCGTTTGGAATGTGCTCCAAATATCTTCCGTGTCGTCATATTTCAGTGTGGTACTAATTGGGAATGTTTACCAGGCGTAAAAGTTTATTCAATTCTTTCCCGGCGAATTTTTTTGACTAATTCTTTTAGGAATTTCCAATTTCAATCATTACATATCACAAACGTTTCTACCAACGACTCGTCCATCAACATCAAAGTTAACCCATTATTAATTATAATGGGTGAATTAATAATTATTAATGGGTGAATTAGTTTGAGTCAAGGAAAACCGAGCCGTTGAGCCATAAAAGTAGCAAGAATCAGGTTACTCCTATTACTCTTTAATGAAATAAAAAAAAATAGATAGCGATAGAAATCATCCTATTTAACCCTCCGCTACTCGCGTGGCGTCTGCTGGACGCCAACCAATATGTTTTTGTTTTTCTTCGGCCAAAGTGTGCGTATAATAGTTTCTCCTTCTAGGTACCTTACTCTTTTCGAATTGTCTGCCATTCAGTTAAATCATATCAGATAAATTTATAGCAGGGTGCCAGGCAAGGGTTTTTGAAATGTATTTGAGTCTGTCAGACGCCACGCGACTAGATTCGTTACAATTTAATAAATATTTTATTTTCAATCAATGCTCATTTCTTATATTTTATAATTGTTATTTAATGCTATTATTAATTATGATTATCTTTAATTTGTTGTAAATAAAAATGCAATTTTTTTCTCTTATTTATTTATGTGGTTTAAGCTCGCGTTTTTGTTTACTGCGGGAATATATCAAGGAATTACTGCTCTCGATTTCACCGGAGACAATCATTCGAAGGTCGTATTTCAGCCACCCATCCATTGTGGGTTTTTTGTGTGCAACTTAATTGCACAGCAATTGATTGCAATCTGGGGAGCGGCACGCCACGGCCTGCTGTTTCGGCATATGCCCAGCTGCTTTTTTTTCTATCCGCGTAGGTCCAACGCTTGTCTTTTCGTCGAGTCTCAATTATAACGTATCTTACCCTAGTCTATTCAGCACTGTGGATAGGCGCCGCGTCGCGAAACCATATCGGTGACGACTTTGCTTTCTTTTGAATTCGGCATATGCCCTGCTAATTTGTTTTCTATCTGCGTAGGTCCAACGCTTGCCTTTTCGTCGAGTCTCAATTTTAACGTATCTTATCAATGTCTATTCAGCACAGTGTGATAGACGCCGCCTCTAAAACCATTTCGGTGACGACTTTGTTTTCTTTTCAATCTGCAACCTTAGAGAAACTCTCCAACATATCTATGACAAGTTATCTTTTTCTTATCTATTTCTCGCAGCCGCAGAGATGCCACGTCGGGTCCCCACATATTGCGCTAATTTACTAACTTGTTTTCTTTTGGATATACAAATGTGCAACTCTTGTAGTTCCTCCGTATAAATACCCAAGTATCCCGCTATCGACCACTCATTCTTTGTCCGTTGGTGTATTGGTGCGTCAGAAAGGAACTTGTGACTGCAAGGAGCCCCTGAATTTTATCAGTAAAACGTGCGAGTAATTCCAGAGTGGTGCAGTGGAACAAGCTACACTTCATAGTGTTTCATTGTTCGAAAGTGTAAGTTTTATATTCCTTTATATTTATGCATATACATTTATGAAATTAATCACGCTGTAGATGGTTGTTCCCTATTATGATGTATCTCTTCTGGATTTACTTACGTCCCTTAGATGGAGAGAAAAAAACAGCTAAACCTAATGCGTGAGGAAGATCGTAGCTATCTGCAGCGTCTTCTGATGGAATCATCAGATTCAGAATTGTCTGCAGTAGATGATGAGAGCGAAGGTGAAGAAGATTCCTTAGTGGAACAATTGCAAAACACGGATACGGAGCAAGAAATTACTAGTGAGGAAGAAAGTGACCGAGAGGATGAAGAATCAGGTAAAGAATTTGTTTTTGGGAAAGACAAAACTACGAAGTGGGCTTTGCAAATACCAGTGGTGACTGTAAGGACTCGTCGTCATAATATTGTAAACCTGAATTCACGTGTGAAAGAAAGTGCTACAACCGCTAAGACTGTACTCGAGTGTTGGAGATGTTTTTTTACCGACAGTCTGCTTGCTATTATTTTGGAAAACACTAATAAATTCATTGAATCCCAAAAAGATCGTTACGATAGGGAAAGAGATTGTAAATTTACCGATTTGAGTGAACTGAAAGCTTTCTTTGGATTACTGTATATGGCAGGTTTCCTTAGAAATAGTAAGCTAAATACAAGTGATTTGTGGTCTACAGATGGAACTGGTGTTGAATTTTTTCGATTGGTGATGTCTCGTAAGCGCTTCCACTTTATTTTACAAAGCCTTCGGTTTGATGACAAAGCAACTAGAAGCGATAGGAAGCTATTAGATAAGCTTGCACCTGTTAGAGAGGTTTTTGATATATTTGTTCAAAATTGCCGTGAAAGTTATTCTTTGGGAGAATACGTAACTATTGATGAAATGCTATCAAAATTCAGAGGAAGATGTGCATTTAGGCAATACATCCCGAGTAAACCAGGAAAATATGGAATTAAGATATTTTCTCTAGCAGATTCTAAAACATTTTACACAGGGAACTTAGAAGTATACGTTGGGAAGCAGCCGGAAGGCCCATTTTACGTTAGTAACAGTGCCAATGATGTTGTAAAAAGGTTGGTTAGACCGATTGCTCACAGTGGTCGCAATATAACCGCCGATAATTGGTTTACCAGTTATGAGCTAGTTTTAGACCTACTCAAAGCTAACCTTACGTATGTAGGAACAGTAAGGAAGAATAAACGGCAGCTTCCACCCAGTTTTACATCCCCTGTCGGTCGAGAACCATTTACAACTCGTTTTGGATTTGATAGGCATTGCACATTGGTATCATACATACCAAAGCCACGAAAAAATGTAATTTTAATATCTTCAATGCATCATGATTCCACAATCGATGAAACAACAGGGAATTCGAATAAGCCAGAGATCGTGACATTTTACAATGCAACTAAATCTGGCGTTGATGTAGTTGATAAATTATGCGCGACTTACTCAGTAGCAAGAAACACCAAAAGGTGGCCGATGACTATATTTTATACCATGCTCAATGTGGCAGCAATAAATGCTCAGGTTATTTACCTTGTAAACAACAAAGAGAGTTCTCATGCAATTTTGAAAAGAAGGCATTTTATCAAAGTCCTTGCGCAAGAACTAACTAAAGAGCACCTGCAAAAACGTAGTCACGTGGTAAATTTACCGAGGGAATTGAGAAAAAGAACTTTAGCCATTAGTGAGAAAGACAAAGAAACTGAACATAATGAGTCAAGTACTTGCAGTTCCAAAAGTATTCGTAGGAAATCGGAGGAAAAAACGAAGGAGAAAAAAGAGAATTCTAGAAAGAGATGTTACATTTGCGACAGAAAAAAAAATCGAATGACAAAATATAGGTGCATTTCCTGTGATCATTATATATGTTTAGAGCATTCTGAATACGTTTGTATTGTTTGCAAGGATAAAAATATGTAATTGTTGCTGTGATGTGGTTTAATTGAGAGCAATGTATCAAAAATGTGCTTAGTTACTAAAAGATGGTTAAAATGTCTTAAATAAGTTAAAAACTATTGTATTTACAATGTTATAACTTGTAAAGGAGCAAATAAATAACATAAAAGTAGTGTGTTGCATTTAATTTTAATATTAACTATTATATTATAATGTACACTATTGGCGTCTAGCAGACGCCACGCGAGCATATTTGTCCCAAAATTTGACGCGAGTGCGGAAGGGTTAAAGACATTCCCATGATCTTTCTGGCCGATCATGAGTAACCTTATTATTTTGACTTTTTATGGTTCAATGGTTTTAATTAGCTCAAACTAACTCACTCACCGTAATGACGGTGCACATGTCGTCTAATGATGGTAAAAACGATTTCGATTGAAATGGAACATCACATTTTTATAGTGAAAGATCGAGGTAATCCGAAAGGTTCTATGTGGTGATTTCAAAACATTAATGAGCGTGCATTTGTAAATATTTCCTAATAATAATTAAAGCATGTATTTTAAGTAGTTTTTTTACTGTTCAAATGAGCATTTTGAGTGTTTTAGAATGAGTAGTAAGCATATTTTGTACAAACGCGTTTTTTTTTTTTAGAATCGTCGATTTTTTCGATTAATCGATCTTTTAGTTCAAATTTCGATTATTGTTGAAATTTTGGGCTTTTCATTTCGATTAAAGTCGATTTCTCGAAAAATCGTTTTCGCCCGACATATTTCCATCACTATAGACACGAATATTACAAAAGAGGATCTTTAACTCGGTCTTTAAATATGTTGTCATCATACACCGCGCACTTAAATGGGATTACAAAAGTTGCCAGTCGCATCGCTGAAAGACAAATTGATCCGAGTTTTTTCGGGGAAATAAGGTATAATTAGCGGTTTTAACTGAAAATTATACACATGATAATGTGATCTATCAAATTCGTAAAAGCTCAATGTTATTCTTCATAACTGCAAAAATAATAATTCAAAATATTGGAAAATAACGTGGATCGCACTGCACTCATCACCAATTTTTTTAAAACCAATTAAAATGCGACCGAAGTGGCAACAGAAATCACTCCTCTATGAGATGGAATTGGGCCTCCTCTATGCAGTCCCTTTGGTTGGTACCTACTGCCAGTCAATTTTAATCCAAATGTGGTCTCATCTAAAACTCTGCGTGGCGAAATGCAGATAGCAATTACCCGCCATCTGGGATTGCGTACAATTAGGTCGCCACCGTTGCATTCTACGCTTCCTTGATTTATCTCAATCAGAGATCATTGTTCCACTCGAAAACTTTGCACATCCCTTCCACGCGTTTTTTTCCGCCGAGAGAGAGGATAAATCCATCACAGGACTAAGACACACGATCACTTTTCACGTACAAGTTGAGGGACGGTTTCAAGACAGTATCACTCATTTTAATAGACCGCTTAATAAGGAAATTAACTCTATATTTAAATTGAGCGCATAATAAATAATTAGTTTCATAGCATAAAGGCATTCATAGAAATATATAACGCGTACTTGACGCCATTTATAATTCTTCTGCAGAAGTAAGAATAAAATACTGCGCTCACGGTACTTCTATATTAATCAAATTCATGACACTTCAATGCTGTTCCTTGCAAACGCTAAGACCATTTTGAGAAGAAAAAAAGTGTATCGCATTGCACTTATCACCGCGCCGCAAACATTTTTGAAAGCCTATGCGACCGAAGAAATACAAATTACCCTGCAAGCCACCTACGGAGGTGTTTGGCAGGGGGTGAACCGTCACCTACGTGCTACCATCACCAATATCTACCATGCAAAACTACATTCATGGCTGGGCCTGAATGGACGAAATTGGGTCTCCTCTATGCAGTCCCCTTGACTATAATCGCCCGTAGAAACGTTAGTGACGTGTAATGGTGAAATCCCGAGAAAACCACCAAAATTTACCAGGCGTGTTTTGCGATTTTTTTCCCCCTTCGATACACCGCATCCGAAAAGGATCTTCAACTTGACGACTTCCTCTCGCCAATTCATGCGTCAGGTGGCCGATGCGTCGGATTCGCCCACTCACTCCTTTTTTTATATGAAGTCGTCCTTCTTAATGGCGATAAAATTTACATCGTGCAGCACGTTTTTTTCTCGCGCCACCGGTGTAAGTGTATATGGCTTGATTTGGATGGATCTTCACGTGTCTCGTAAAAGTAAGAATATTCCGCCGTGGGCCAACGATAAAGCGAAGATTTTTACGCTCTCGCTCCGAAACCGGGAAGCTATCCAAAACGGGAGTGAAGGAGAGAAAGGAGTATTTTTACTGCCCTTATCGGGACGCAAATCCTTTCCTCAGCTTCTCAGAGCATGAGACACTTCTGGTTTGTTCCTTTCCCAGAGTGGGGATGTTTTTAAAATCTCCCCTGGCACTTCTCAGTTCCTCACCCATCCTTTCGCACTATTCACTTTTTTCTGGGTGTGGTTTGTTCTCAATGCAATGAATATTATCGCATTTTATTTTCATGTCTTTCCCTCCTGGGGATCAGGTGAATGCTGTACTCTGTACCATTCCAGGCACCTGTTTGGTCCACATCTAGATGAAAGTACATTGATACCTTGAGATAAGAGTTTAATTCTTTCCGTAACCTTGCTCGTATCTCAAAGCAATTTCCCACATTGAAATTAATTGAAATGCCATTATTCCGTTCCAGCCCCAAAAATGTACCCCAGAATGTTTTTGCTACCAGTTTTTGAATTAGAAAAATGTATTTATAAATGAAAATTATTGTATAAAAACACAATAAAAGAAAATTTTAAGCATAATATAACTGGTTTATAAAGTGTATTTGTATTTTGGCCACTTAAATGCAACTTATATTCAACTAAAATGCTACTGTGCGCTTAATTTTAATCACTGCTTTTCTCTTCACTAGTCTTTGCCTTTTTCGCCGTGTGCAGCGCCGCAGTCGGCCGTTCCTCGCATCTCAAATTTCGTTCGTATTTCATAACAAAATTTCGCTCGTATCTCAAATATCTCGTACGTTAGAGCACTTGTATCATGAAATACTACTATTTTGAATTAATAACGTGAAATCTTCCAATGAATAAAATTTCAATCAACTCGAGTTTCGATGTTGATTAATAATCGTGAGGACCAACGTTGAAATATCAAATGCTATTGTGAAAATTTTCACGTTATTTTTTCAGCGTGTCCACTACGATGTTGATTTTTTTTAATATTATGAAAAATATCGGTTTCCATGAAAAGGAACACAAGATGACTTTATAATTGCATGGTACAATTTGGGAAAGAAATCGGATCCCACAAACCATTAAAAATCATGGTAACGCTGTCGTAAAATCCGATATTTACAAATAGTAAGGCTTTTCTTTAGGCTTAAGCCCCACTAACAACACATCAACTTGGCGTTACCAGACCAATTAAATTAATTAATTAAATTGCATATTCCTGGAATCATAGCATAAAACGGATATCATTTGGGAAATCGATTTTACAGCACTATAGTGCTGGCTGTTATTATAATAACAGCCATGCTTTCTGAACTCATACCATGAAGAAGACTTTAATTATACTCGATATACAAAATTTTCTTCCTTCATAATGGTTTATTTCAAGAGATTTTTTAGCTTTTCTCTAATAGTGACTAGTATCTATTTCTCGGCGTATCGTGACGCCATATTGGGTTTCTGCGAACCAAGAGACGCTCATTTATAGTTTTCAATTCGATAATTATACCAAGTTAGTTCAATCAAAGTTGTTTTGAAGAAGGTTTTTTTCGGCTCAATCAACGCCTCAACCATCAAAATCCTTCTGAGGATAGTCGTTATTAATTTCAAGGAAAATGATCCCAGAAACATTTATTCATATATTTGAATATATTCATTCTCAAGTGTATCATACTTTTGGGATATTCGACTACATTTGACGCCTTTACGTTAGACACCCATAGTGAAGGCATGGAGGTCATTGGATACTCAGGCTTGAGACAGGTCGGATTTAGGAGGTCACAGGGGTCATGACCTCTCCAAAATTATGTCAAAAAATTTCAATTTTCATTAGTTTAATAGTTTTTGTATCCTTGTACAGGAATAAAGGGAGTGTATAAGCAAATACATGGCTATTTTCACATTTTCTGTTGTATGAAGTATAAATATTTTATAATTATTTTAAACTTCAAAATGGCTATTTATTTATTTCCATTTTTTAACTTTTTAAATGTCTAGAAATATTCAATTTCATCTGTTGTTAAGAATAAAAATAAAATTTTAGGATCTAAAATGCGTGAAAAAAATGGGCATTCTTGAAACTTTTACACGGGAGAACGCCCCTTTCTCCCGGAGTTTATTACATGCTCCCCAGACCCAGGATATGAACCCCCTCCATCTAAATTTGATGCTGAATCCGCCGCAGGCTTGAGAGTACTATAGAAAAACCAGGAGCGTCGACTGCAAACTAGTTGAGCGGCCGGGAACCAACAGCTACTTTTCAAAGTGCCTGAGAAGGAAGAGACTACGTGGGTCGGAGCATAAACGCTCACAGCACTCCAAGTAAGATAACGCTAGTAGCCACCGAACGTCATAAAAACCCTATTGTAACGTTATTTTATTGTCGATCGACTATACCGTTTCGATTCATAGCTGTTCGCAGGTGAATACTCGCTTGGCGTGCCAACAGTGGATAGATATTGTTTCATTCACGTTTGGTGCCAGTGTCCATTCTGGCATGTATTTTAAGTAGTGCCCTTTACGCGGTACGGTCCGATTTAATTTAAGTAAATCAACTGGCCAAACTTAACGCAGTTATTTCTTATGTTTCAATATCCCACAGAGCAATTAGGGAACTTGTTCAAATTAATGAGAACGTTTTGGCCTTTTTGTCACCCTTTACCCTTGATTATCTTGTTTTAGGCACTTTATTGTTTTCAGGCACTGCCCTGAAATGTTTTGTGAGATCTTGGAATGAGGGATTACGTTCGATACTTTCGATATCGATTGGATATCAAATTTATTGTGATGATTGAATGTGAAACGTCGGCGCGCCCATTCTTGTTATCAGTGCGTATGCTTTAATTTTTAGAGGCAGTTGTATAAGAAAATTGTTTTAAATAATAAAAAGATGTTGGAATGATGAAATTATATAATTAATTAATCGCATTCACATTTTCATTAGAGTTTTATAATAAGCTAGGGGGAACTTATTAGCCTGATGGTAGAGCGTGGGGCTTCCGATCGAATGGTCCGGGGTCCAGGTTTTCAATTAAAGCCTTCATTAAACATTCAAGAGACATAATCTACCGTCTATTCTCATGCACCATACACCCTCTTGCAAGACGATCACTTTGTTTTTTGAGCAATGGATTTAGTAAAATGATAATTTCGCAAAAATTTCCACACTATGACGAGTAATATTAACATCGCAGGTCCTACGGGGTGCCGCAACCGGCAAAGTAAACTAGCCGTCGTGTCTTGTCTGATCTCATGTTTTTGCATAGGATCTTAAGCGGTTCTCTCCGGACCAACGAAATTCTCCATCTTTTCCGTTTTCATGTTCCTCCTCGCCCCTTACGTAATAACTCTCTGCTTCGCATTCCGCGATTCCGTCTTTCCATCTCGCAACGCTCTCTGTTCTACCGAATACCGTCCTCATTTAACTCCATGGCTTCAAAAATCCCTTCCCTGGACCTCTTTTCCTCTGCCACTATTTAAAAATCCTCCTTAAAATACCATCTGAATAAGTCACCGCTGTCTAATCCATACTGCCCCTACTTATGTTCAAAAATTTTGTTTTCTATTACTTTTATAATTTATTGTGTTATTTTTCAGCTGATATTTATCTACGTAAACACCCTTTGTGCCGTTTTTAGTGGTTAAATAAATAATTATAAAAAATTAATAAAAATTACAATAGGAAAAACTGATAGAGGTGGATGAATTCTGTTATTTGGGAAGCAAGATAACTAGTGACGGGAGAAGCAAGAAAGAAATTATCAGCAGAATAGCCCAGGCGAAGAGAGCATTCCACCAAAAGAGAGACCTGCTTACAGCGGGAAACTTAAATATAGAAGTAAAGAAACAATTTATAAGAACCTACATCTGGAGTATGCTCCTATACGGAAGTGAGGCATGGACAATGACCGCAGCGGAGAAAGCAAGGATAGAGGCCTTGGAAATGTGGTGCTACAGAAGAATGATGAAAATCAAATGGATCGACCGAGTTAGTAACGAGGAAGTCCTAAGAAGGGTAGGAGAGAAGAGAAGCCTCATGAAAACCTCAATAAGAAGACGGAACAACCTTGTTGGCCACATCTTGAGACATGATGGCCTGATGAAGGCAATCGTCGAAGGACAAGTGGAAGGCAAGAATGGAAAAGGAAGACCTCGAACAAAATATATGGAACAAGTAAAGAGAGATGTGAAAGAGAAGAAATACGTAGGAGTGAAAAGATTAGCTGATAGGAGAACTGAGTGGAGAGCTGCGTCAAACCAATCCTAGGATTGTTGACCAGTGATGATGATGAAATAAATAATGCCTGAATCAAACGATCATTTTTTCCTTCCCTTTGGAGGGACGGCTCCAGCGATAGTGGAAAAAACGACCGTTTTCTTGATAATTTTCCGCAAATGCTCGAGGGATGGAAATCCCATCCCTTTTTCCATCACTCGGTACGTCACTTTTCCCCCCGATGCTTAGCATAGATTGCACCGTCCATGAGCCAATGAAAACGCACGGCCGCTAACAGCTGTTGTTACCCCACGCTTGTCTTTTAATCGAATGACCGTTTTTAAATGAACGGAATAAGTTTTGGAAAATGGGGCGGTGAGAATGAACGTGCGATTCAGAAGTTGATGGGTTGAGCGATCATTTCTATGGTCTCTGAAAAGCTATCGCGGAAACTATCTCTAAGAGGGACGGAAAAAATGATAATGTTATTCAGGCTTAAGAAACTGATGTAATAGTTCGGTCAGTGCTGTTTTTATTGCATTGCCTTTACGCCTATCAATTCCATTTCAAATGCAAATACTCAGGGGACCTGCTTATCCTCGGGTACGACACGCACCCTGTTTTTGACGTTTCTAAATGCGAAAATAGTTTCGGCGTGATTAATGAGCAAATACGGTATTATAACATGACTGATAAGCCCCGGATCCAAATACACCTATGCTATATTTAAACCGGATAGTTGTTTGCTACGAATAGGTTAAATGTCGATAACAGTTGGGAAAACAGCGATGAAATAATTTTAGAAAGTAGAGATAGACAGTAGGTATAACTAGGATATGCATTAGTATGTGTAACTGGCAGTATCATCACAGGATCTTCAACTGCTTGTTTTGCTGAGATAATAATTTCAAGGTGGCACCATGCAAGCAAAAGTAGCATTAAGCATAAGTTTTTTTCCTAACTTTATATTTGTTTGGAAAACCGAGAACCAACCCAGTGAGAAATGGGTGGTGGAATCCACGTGGAACCCACGTGGAGAATTAACGTGGATACCACGTGTTTTTGGTCGTGGAATCAACGTGGAACCCACATGGAAATTTGGTGGAAAAATTAAAACAGCAGTAGGTGCTGTCCTAAAACCATTAAAACCTCAACCACTCTATATCTAAACCTTCGATATATGTGTCTACGATTTTTCATGTGCTCTCATGGCTGCCTTTCCACGAATTATATAAAAATAGAATGTGCGATACATTGTCACATAACTAGCGTGGTTTCAGGATGATAAATGACGCAATGTCACCAGGGAGTTAAGTTCCACAAATTAGAAATTCTGTTTAACATTTTATGATAATCACCACAAATCCACTTGAAATCAACGTGGATTCCACGTGGGTCCAACCACTCAATATCCACCACCACCAAATATCCACCACTCAACGTGGATTCCACGTGGGTTCCACGTGGATTCCACCACCCATTTCTCACTGGGAAGGAAATTCGTAAGTATTTATTCACTTCAAGTGATAGCTATCGATAGCAGTCGAAGCGATACCCAGGTAGAATATGACTGAAAGGAAGTTCGTAGCTGATAGAGATGGGTTGCGTCTTCTACAGAGCAGGAGAAGAGGAGGAGTTAATTTTTAAAAATAGCAATTTCGTAAGAAACATTTTAAGAAAACAGAGACGTTCACAGCTCATAAAATTGCATTATAGTTCTGTTATCAATTTAGTGAATTTGCTAGATGAAACTGCATTTAAACCTCTAAAATAACCCTTTTGAATACCCCTTTCAAAAATATGTACCACCATAGAGTATACTTATAAGTACACGAAATCGCACCGCGGCAATGCACTCTACCGAAACGAAGATTTTCGTCTTTGTGGTTTCCCTGTAAACACAATGAGTTGCAGCAACGTTGCAGTCAGGTTGCACGAGGTTGCAGAGGTTGCAGGGCTGTTGAGGTCTCTTTGCAACGTCCTGGCAACGTTGCAGACAGGTTGCACGAGGTTGCAGAGCTACTTAGGTCTCTTGAAACGTTGCAGACAGGTTGCTTTGCAACGTCCTTACAACAATTTTCCCTCATTCATTAAAATATGAAAATATTGAGCTAAAAGAATAGGTACCCACACAGCAGAGGATATTCCTGGAATATCCTATTTTGATCCGTTATATTCCTATTTCGTCCCAGAGACATTGCGAACCATTGTGGGATATTCGCGGTATATATTTTGACAGTAGGCTTTTGTGTATGTAATAACTGAGTCACAGTTGTTACAGTGTGTTTCATCATTTCTTTTCGGAACACCCAAGAACGCCGTCCACCTGGGGTGCTACGAAATGCAGATTAATTAAAAATCAATCAATTCCCTTAAGATGTAAAAAAAATCCTGCCATGATAAGTTTTCCTCGTTTCATAAAGAAGAATGTTCTTCGAAATGTGATTTCACTCGTGCTTTTTAATCTACTAAGGCGATGATACAAAAAAGATATATTTCCCAGTGGGATTTATTCCTCAAGTCATAAGGCGAAACTTAATTTTTCGCCTACCAAGATTTAGACTCCCGCCCGCGATGTCGAGCTATCGATTGTGGATACCATCGATGGTCGATTCCACCAATAGTCGATTTCCATCGAGAGAAAAACAACATGCCAACGGCCATGCCGTTTGATGGCCGTTGTCGTATTCATGTGCACATTAATAATGTTACGTGAACTGTGTTGTGTTCTTCGTGAGCGGAATTGATCCTGCCGAAGCATATCAGCCTCTTAAGTTCTTCTTTTACTTGTTTCACCAGCACCTAGGCAATCATCTACTGTTACTACGTAATTTTGTAGTGTTATGTTTGCGAAACTTCTCCAACAAAAGTTTATCAACCGCAGAAGCATAGGCGGATCCAGGGGGGGGGCACGTGCCCCCCCCAGACCCTCAAAAATATGCAAGATTTTTAATACGGTCCCATTATCAGTGCGTTCGTTTTGTATTACGAGGTATCCTTGTGCCCCACCCAGAACAAAATCCTGGATACGGCCTTGCTTGTGCCCCTCCCAGAAAAAAATCCTGGATCCGCCCCTGCGCAGAAGTTCTACTTTTGCTTCCTTCATCAGAATCTGGGTAAGTAGAAGTGTTGCTTATTGCAACATTTTTTATTTTAAATGAAGCATATTCTTAATATTTTCAACCTTCTCACACTTCCTGAGACAGCTCAGTCAATCCATCTTCTGTGGATTGAAAAACATTACATATGCATAAACTTAAATTTATTTTAATGCTTGACGCATTGCATCACCGTAGTGTGGGAGGATTATGAAGAAAAACTTCTCGGCTTTACTATTTATTGAGTCATTTAAAGTTATTTACATTTTTTATAGTGTTTATTTTTCATTTAGGTGTAGTGGGTTTAAGTGTAGCTTCATGTCAAAAACATCTTCATGATGATGTAAAAAGTTTTGGATCAAAGTTCCAATCAGGTAATTGTTATTAAAAGAAAACATTTCAATCAATTTTGTGTCTCATTTTTGATAATTTTTTGTAGTTAAAGATGTCACTGTGATTTTGTTAAAGAGGGGATAAGTAATGGGATTTGATTTGTTGGAGGCAAGTCTATTTGTGCACATTACTCAGGGATAAAACCATTGGGCCATAATGATAAAGTGAATATCAGTTTATCTGTGGTAATATTATTAATACCCAGCCCAGTATAGGAAATGGTTTAGATTCATCTTCCTTTATGTTTGCTTGAAGCACTTTTCAATAGAGTGATCAAAGACTTTGAGATGCGTTGGCTCCCTAATATTGTTTTCTTCTAAGCAAGCAGACTGTTTGATCTTGATTCCAATTATGCAGGGTATCCCATTTATCTTGACCACCCGAAATAACTTTTTGTTCAGATGGAAGTTCAAAAATGTGTCAAGCAAATGTTCATAAGCCCTCAGGGGGACATTAATCAGCATGACTGCCTTCCTTGTATCTTTGTTTCTACAAAGATTTGAAGAGTGGTATGTCTTTTTTAAATGACACCCTATATTTTTTATGAATGACTGGTGGAGTAGTTCCAATACCCGCCTTCCTGCACTAAGTGCTATTGAGTCAGACATTTTTCATAACACTGTGTTTATGTTAATGGTCCACTGTGCTACATTTTTGAATAAGTCTTTAGGAGAGGAAATGAACTGCCAAATAAAAAATATAGGGTGCCATTTTAAAAAGACATACCGCTGTTCATATCTTTGTAAATAATAAAGCTACAAGGAAGTCAATCATGCTAATTAATGTCCCCCTGACGGCTAATGAACATTTGCTTGACACATTTTTGAATTTCCATCTGGACAAAAAGTTATTTCGGGTGATCAAGATAAATGGGACATCCAGTATTCTTCATGTAAAATTGTCATAGTGGATGTGTACAGCCTTTGGTTCAATGAATTATCCCTAATATAATAATTTTTATTTCAGATTGATTTTTTGAAAAGAGTTGGGGGTTCTACTCCACCAGATGCAACAAGGCGTGGGTTGAGAGCATCATTCTTAGATGATATTGCAAAATATTATTTATTGGAAGGCCTTAAAGGGAACATAAAGTTTGGACAGACACACATTCATTTGGCTCTAAGCTGTAAGTAAAGTTTTCAAATTTCTATTAATTAAATACTTCAATGAGACCAACATATGTCAGTAGCTTAGGTATTTTCCTTGAGAGCTATCAGCAATCCATCCTTGCATTTTGTTGAAATTCTTGCAAGGACATTACTTTTGTTATTTTGTGCTGTCCAGCGCCCAGAATTGAATTATGCTCTCTAGTCTCTTGGGTTGTATTCAAAGTTAGTACTCTCCCTTTCAATACAACCCTAGCATTCGATTATTTTTATTACCATTCCTATGATTTTCAAGATTGGCTGTTCTAAAAAATATCATGAGATAATTTCTGTTTTCTTTGAATGACATTCAATTATTGTTGTGCGTGCTTATTTCATTAACATTTGGACTAAACTTTTATTTCTCTAAAGTAAAGAAACCACTCTCCAGCCTTAAATTTATCAGGTGGATTTTGTGGGAAAATTAACTGCTTACGCCTTAATTATCGAGGTCATTTCAAGATCTCATGTAATGACAGTAATGATAATAGAATCGCTCAAGAAAATGACTAAGTATATGCAGCCAAGCTCGTGTCTCAAACCCTTGTTTGTCATTTCATATGAAGTAATTTGCCAACTCTTGCCTCATAGAAAGTCCAAATTTGTGGGCTCTGACCTAGGTGGCAAGTGCAATACTAATCCTGCTGATTTCATAAGCTGACCATCACATCTTATTGGTTATGTGCATCTATTTAAAAATGGCCCTATAAAAACTACTGTCTTAATTATATTATAGTCAATTTACTTCTCACCTTTATAATAAGATGAAAAGTACATTATACATATTTTTTAGTAATGTAAACTTTTTCTGGTCCCATAGTTATTTCTGAAGACCTTCTTCAGTATTTAAAGAGAATTGAGAAGACGCAGCTGGAAATTTTAAAGGAAATTCGGGCTTTGAAAAGAGCTAAGTCGAACTGCCAGATGCCAGATGAAAGTGACAACGACTTATTATTGACCTGGAAATTCCCCATGGATACAATGGAAGAATTTGATGCCCTGGAGGTGGAACTCCTCAAAAAGCCATTCCACGCAGCTCTGGTAAAATAAAACTTTTGAGTGTCATTTGTTTGATGGGCTTTTATAAGTAGCTATTTGTGAGTTTTTTTGTGTTGTAAAAATTCCTCTGATTTTTCAGACTGTAGAGTTATGCAGACGAGGTCGGAATAACATTACTGAGGGTGCTTTTATAAGTAGCTATTTGTGAGTTTTTTTGTGTTGTAAAAATTCCTCTGATTTTTCAGACTGTAGAGTTATGCAGACGAGGTCGGAATAACATTACTGAGGGTGTTTTCGGCACTATTTACCAATAACCTTGGTCGGAGATTTTCATTTTTCGGCCATTCCAAAATGAACACTAAAAAAATCCAGTTCTGTGCCACCAGAACGTGTGCCTGTATTATTGGTATGTTGTGCTTATAAAATTATTTCAAAATGGGAACTGTTCAATAAAACTACTTGTGTCTAAAATCCTTACTAAAATTTAATTTCAGATGCTTTCCGTTGCAAGCCCACATTAAAGGAATATGGCCATAAGCACATAAAGGAGAAGGCAATTGACTGGTTCAGGCACGCTGAGTCAAGGCATCAGAGGGTGGAGGAAAGGAAAACAAATTGTAAATAAGGAATAATAAAAAAATTTCCTTTGAAACGACACAATTTAAAGTATTATTTATTAAAGGTTGCATCACGTTACGCTTCTGGTGGTGAAGATTTGTGAAAATGTAGTAAGGATTAAATTTTGGCAGTAAATTGGTTGACGTGAGACGTAGCTGCAACGTTGTGGCAACCTATATGGTTTACAGAAGGTTGCAGGCAGGTTGCAATCATGTTACGTGTCACGTTGCAAAGATGTTGTGAAGACGTTGTGAAAACGTAGTACGGAGGACGTTTGGCAGTAAATAAGACGTTGTCACAACGTTGCATGGAACTCCCAGTTGGTTGCCGTGAGACGTTGCTGCAACGTTGTGGCAACCATTATGGTTTACAGGGTTATTTTAAATAAAAGGAACAAAATAATCATTCCCTTTCATGAAAAGTTTGAAAATATCTTTTTCTACCAGCATACGTAACTTCGATATTCATATATATCCTACACCTCGAAATTTGAAATCTGCCATTCCGCCATTTTTCAGAGACTGCGTATTTAATTTTAAAAAACTCTCTGTAGTGCGAAGATATCGTTCTCTCTATAAAAAAGAGATAATGAAATACACAAACCAAATATTTTGCCCATGACGAGATGAAGAAGACGACCGTTACGCCGTTCTCATAGTTTTTCGCGTTTTCTCCTTCACTCTTTCGATTGTAGACGTTTAATTTTAAACAGTGTTTGATGATTTATTGTTGTAGTCGAATAAACAATGAGTAGAACGATATATAACACGACCCTATAGAGCTTCGGCAGCGTTCTATCTTTTTTGCGCCGATGTTCTCTCTTATCTCATGACACATATATCGACCTATATTTTATTTATTTATCTATTCATATAATCTTTTTACACTGAGTATGTTGTAAATAAAATAACTACTGAAAACATAGAATATTATAGTAGCAATACCAGTCTTTTCATGCAGCCGTGCAGCGAGGAGGGGTTTGGGGGATAAACCCCCCCCCCACTCAGATCTCAGAGAAATTTTAAAATTTAATCCATTTTACATAATGGATTAGTATATTACTTATAGAATAGTATTAGGATTAATCAAACATCCCTCAGAAAGCCCTAATACTCGCCATTTTGAACCATTATTCTTAAAAACTTTCTGGAGGAGGGCCCCCGCAACTCCCGTTTACCCTGGCGGGTATGCAATGCCACCAAACTCTAAAGTATTATAGTTGCACCTAAACCCCCCCCCCAGCCTTAATTCTTAGCTGAGCCCCTGCTTTCATGTACACTTCACGATGAACCAAAGCATTGTGGGGGGGGGGGGGGCTTAAGCTCAAGGCCCTCAGCAATCACAAATCAGAAGACCTGGCCAGACCACACCCCTGTGCATATGTTTCCTGAAACCCATGTGAAGTTGCAAATTTTCCTGCTCAAAGCTGTAGCTAGCAGGGGGAGAGGAGATGGTAAGATTCACCCTGCCCCTTCAAACATAAAGAAACTCTTAGCTGATGCGATTTGACGTGAAGACATCCCTTCCAATCAAATGCTATCCTTCCAAATCACTCACCACCCTTGGAAAAATTTCTAATGAATGACTGACTCTTCAGAGATCCCGTCATAAAGTGAAAAAAGTGCATAATCCACTGCCAACTGCCAAAATTCGACTGTTATTTAACTCTTTTTTCATTTTTATACTGTTTATCCTTATATGTATATATAAAATTCTCGTGTCACAGTTTTAAGTAGCCAAACTCCTCTGAAACGGCTGGACCGATTCCTATGAAATTTTGTGTGTACATTCAGTTCATCTGAGAATAGCATTTAAACTATTTTTCATTATTCAATCCGGGGCAAATTCAGCCCTGGATTGGGCCCTGAATTATTTCCAAAAGAAATACATGTAAAGTTGAAATGAAAATACACAACCCTGGTTACTTTTCACTAGAAAATTATTTATTGATACGACACGTTTCGACGCGACGTCAATAAGTCTCACGGCCAAACGATGTCTTTTTGCAGCTTAGATTTGGGTACACAGTGTTTTTCACACGGACAATTCAATTATATGTGGCATACTCTCGTGTGGGTAAACAATCCAGTTTGTTAGTGTTGGCTAAAGATGGGCTCACTAAAAATATGTACACTCCATTGCACTAAGAGACAGATAATGTTTATTTTTGCAATTGTCTTAATTTGTTGAAGAGATGTAATTTGAAATTAGATAAATTTTAAAAGATTAAATTTGATAGTAAAAGTACAATGCATTCAAAAAATTAATGTTAGATGTTTTGTTATTTTCGAAGGTCTCACTCCATTCCTCTTTGAGTCAAATACCACATCCCCACACACTTACAATAACCCAGTTATTTTTTATTTGACCACCAAAATATTCAAATAGAAATAAATTATAAGGCAAAACAATGTTTGTCAGGTCAGCTGGTATACGTACACAAAAGAGGACATCAGTTTGTTTGTCTGCTATGCATTTCCATACGGTTGCACAGATTGTGACCAAAGTTGGTTCATAGGGGCATCTAATGCTCTCAAACCCTTCAGTGCTACTTTTGATTGCGTCCGCTGCATCCTGGTATGGTATTTGAAGGAGGCGACCGACAGCTTAGGTCATTTGCGCCAAGAGGGAAGGGTGTGGAAGAAAGGGTGGAGAGAAACCCGGCGTCGGCGTTAGCCTGCTCTTAACGAAAGGCGCCAAGGAGACCACGGCTTTACGTCCCATCCGACGGACGGAGTGTTGCGCTTGAAATGTCCTCCACACAACATTCAAGCAGGGATCGGGCAGTCTCTGAAAATTCTCTGCCACTGCCAGGATTTGAACCCGAGCCCGCTGGGTGGGAAGCCAACACTCTAGCCACCACACCAACCCGATCCCCCCCGCTGCATCCTTCGTGTTGTTTTCTCATTACTGTTTGTTACATCACGTCATACAACTTTTACGTTTGGACATCATGCCTGGTAGGCATACCTCTTGATACAAATGAGAATTTTCTTTCTCAGTGATCACCTTGCTCATCTGCTATCTCATTTTATCTCTTGCCTTGAGTTTCTTCCATTCATCTTCACATATTTTCTTTCCTCTATCATGCTATTAAATGGGATAAGTTCAAAATTTCAATGTATGCTTATATAACGGAACTGGTTCTGTATGGGAGTGCAGATAGTTGGTTAGGACATGATATTAAAACATTGTTTGGAAAAATCAAAAAATCTTTATTTTTTTATTTTACAGAAATATTCTTCCAAATTGCCATGTCGCTCTGCCAGATTGCATTGGAAGCAATTTCCAGAAACGTTATCATAATTAACAGCATATACAAATACAATTGAAGATAATTAAATGGTGACAGAGTCTTTGGAAATTTTAATTAATTCTTGAAATACATGAGTAAGTACACTAAATATTGCTGTAAAATGCTGACAATTCTTATGAACAGCCAAAAAGAGTATACTCAGAAATCAAAAACTAATAAAACTAAATAAATCATCTCACTATTTAAAATATTTAAGTATTTCAACATAATAACTACTTTACCTCAAATACTTCAGTATTGATTCAATGACCATTGCAACCAAATCAGCAATATCTTTTACTCCTAAGCCCTATACAGATACCCAAACATCATTAAATCTCTTATGCAGCAAATATTTCAATTAGCACTCAACACAGCTGCTAATGTTTCCTAGCATATCACAGAAAACAGGTTGAAAAGAAGGTTCTTATACTTAACTGTCTCTTATGTCAAATTAATAAAAGCGTAACCCAGAAATATTATCAATTGCTTGAGAATTCCACAGGCCTCAAGGTATTGTAATTCGTATGGTCCATATTGATGCAGTTCCCTACACATGACATTACAGAATGTCAAATGATGTCAGAGGTATTCCAGCTGTAAAAATATCACACACATGCTTGATGTTGTATGATGTACAACTTTTAAGTGCCTGTGGCATGCAGTATTAATCTATTTAACTATGAAAAATTTGCCATGCCAAATCTTAAATAAATATCTTTCCTAAATAACCTATTTTGATTTTGAAAGCTTAATATTTTAACTTTTCTATCTCATTAGTATCTATGCATAACTATAACTTCGCTCAAATTTAGGCAATAAAAAGAGCAGCATTTTATGGGCATATTTTTAAAAAAATTAGCATTATGAACTTGATCTCTACTATCCTAAATTTCTAAATTGCATTATTGAAATTTGAGGTGGTATGGCTAGATCTGCTCATTACTTGCATATAAAAATAAAAGACCAATAATTTAAGCAGAAAAATATGTCAGTTAATCTAATGTATGTGCCTCGCAAGATTACATCTTTGGATCTTCCAGCAGAAAACTGTAAGATTTTTTAATAAATCTGTCTTCATTTTTGCTTTAGTTGGAAATATAATCCTCAGATTATGCAAACTAGACTGAAAGATTAACTTCTCAATTAAAAAATCATTATTCAACTTGCAATTAACTCCCTTCAAATTTTCACTCAATTTTTAAAGAAATTGTTAGGAAAATGTTATTACAAAATAATACATCATCATTCATGAGAGAGAACTTTCCAAGAAAAAATTCCAACAGTAATATACAGCCCAGGCCATTAAATGTATCATCTGAAATTTAACCTACAGGAGCATTGGAATTGACATGGTAGATAGTTGTCTTCCATTCCTGAAAATATATCCAATTAATTATTAGCTCAGGTTATTTTTTCATGTATCTCTCGTTGGCCATTGAATCTAGGCTTTGTGATTTGAAACTAGTCTCCATTTTTTTAATCTATTTGGATTATTTGTGCACAAGGAAAAATTTTCCTTTGAGTTGCATCACTCTAGTTGGCAATATGTTTGATAGATTTCTCAACAACTAAATGAAGTAACTCCTGATAAACCATGAGCATATTTGGAGTAAAATACTTATTTCCACAAAAATTAGCAAATAAGCATAGTTGCTCCCTCTACCTTTATGATTCAAGAATTCAAGTACATAGATTGTAGGTAGATAGGTGTATAATTTAAAATTTCAATTTTGTGTAAAGATTTTGCATAATTCCATGGTCCTTATATTCTGGCAGGATTAATATTTTGCATGCATTGGCAAGTAAATTTTGACAGCTATGGTAGACCCCTGTGATAACTGTCTGTTCTTTAAATTACATCGTACATAGTATGCACATTTTGAACTTGGGTAAAATCTTTGCACTATCTGTTGACTAAAATTGAATGACGGATGAAAAGGATCAAGAGAGGCAAAATAATTATGTTTACTTCAGCATTACTGCCATCGTAAATAAATCTCGAATAGGGTTGCGTACAAAGCTGCTACTTGAGCTGAAATACAATATTATGTTTTGAAAAGGTGCAAAGAAAATTATTTTTGTGTGGCTTTCCATTTTTGCTGTTAAGGTGATGCTCTAATGTCTACCAAAAATTGTACCTGTTTCAGGTATGCAACTTTTCATTCAATTTCTATCATCATTTAGGAACTACTGACTGAAATTGCAATGGACGGCTAATGCTTGAACAGGTGATCTAGTATTTATGTCATGCGGTGATTACTTTATAATAAATGTATACCTTATGGTGCATTCACAGAATTTTTTTGGGTCATAATGCATTAGTGGATGCATATGATTGTCATAAATCAGGCCAAAGCAACAACGGAAGCCCTTCAAATAGATCATTAGCAAGACTATGTCTAAAACTACCTTCATCATTAAATTTAGAGCAGTTTTACAGCAGGTCCAAGAAGGCACAAAATCACAACATACAGTTTTTGTAATAAAAAATTTGCCCAACTTATAGTATACTTTTCTGAATCAAGCATTTTCATTTAACCACAGGTACTGACAAAGAGAGTTCTATCTATAAGTTCAAAGAATTATTGACCCTTAGTAGCAAGTACATATGTATTCCCTTTCCTGTGACTATGAAACTTTTCGTCTCCAAGCATAATTGAATACACATTGCTCCTGCAATAATTCTTTTTTTATGAGCTATTTTTTTTTTGAATGGGGCAAATACATTCACCTTATACTATGAACAATAGCTCTACTCAACCCAGCATTGAGAAAACAATAGAATGCTGCCAAAAAGAACCAATAACACGCAGACACATTAATTTGCTTCACATTAAATTTAAGGCAATTCGCACAATTTAGCAGCACCAAAAATATCACAGAGTATGAAAATCGCTCTATTTGTTTCCCTGCTTCAGAACAAAGTGATTGACATATTCAGCAGAGATGGGTGGAGGATTTTGGCACCTCTGTATTATTTCACTATGTATGCCAATGGTATCCACAATCAGAGTGAAAGCACAATAAATTTCTCTGCTATTATGTTTAATGGCATAACTTTAGGCAACTAAAGATGTTGTCTATAATTTTTTGTATTCTTTATTTCATAGCACATCCTCATGTTTCTGTTCAAATAGGGGCATCTAGAATTCTTTACCTGAATACTTTACATCAGCTAAAAATGTCTGCAAGGGATCTATTTGCCTAAATTTCGTCTAGTTCAGACAGCGCAATGAAGTTTAATATTTAAAAAATCTCGATTTAAAAAAATAATAAGTTTTCCCACAGCACTTATGTAGCATTAGGTTACCTCATTCTTTAACCCTACAATGGTCTACATAACTTAAACCGCAAAATCAAATTCGTGATCCTAATCCAGCACAAACATGTTCCGTGCTCATGCCGTCACATACATTTATGTCATGGCAGGCAAGTGACTTAGGGCATAAGGGCTCAGTTATAATTCCTTCTAATGGTATATTCCCAAAGTGCCAGCCGCCGGCAGTAGGCGGAGAGAAAGGGAGTCACCAGTGAGTGCCGTGCGGAAAGCTCAGAAAATTTTTTTTCTTTATTTCTATTTTCCTTTTTTATTTGGTTTCACTAGATAAGGGCACCTTTTGAGGTGAGTTATTATTATCTATTTTATTTTTGCTTCCACTTCATAACATGGAAAATATTAATATCCTCTCTCAATTCTATTTTTATAACTCCTTTGCAAAAATTTTTTTCACATATCTTCAAAAGGAAATCAAACTAAGAAATCCTTTTGAGGGTGACATAGACAAACGAATTATTTTATAGCAAGGTGTTTTAATTTTCTTAAAAACATATCAAAGAAAGAGTAATGCAGTATTTATTTTGGTTTACGAGGAGGAATGGAAATATTTATCACAAATTGCTTTTTTTTTTTTTTTTTTTTTAGTGTTCATTGTCACTGAGTTAAATACTTGTTTGGGAGGTTGCCTAATTTTGGACAGACTCAAGCTTGTGTTTATTTTACTTCTTACAATAAATTGTGTCCCAATTTTAACCCCCTTGGTTTTTACAGTGCCAGAAAGTTCCAGCGTAACGATGCTGAGAAGGTGTACAAATGAGAGCCAACTTATACAATGGAAACATAAATTGACTTCAAATCAGCAGAACATATGGCACTTGAACATAATAAGAACATATAAAACATATAAAATAACAAACAAAGTAACAAAGTCTAGTGTTCCTAAAGTAACAAAAACTATCAAATATTTTGATAGTCATGATAATTTTTAATCACATGAAAAAAAATTTGACCACTTATCAGCTTTCCTTTCCACTGAATGAGGAAAAAGCACCAAAATTTCAATATTTGTGCATCAGTCAGTTTTTTGCCATTAAAAAACTTACAACTGCGGCAAATTTCTGTAATTCTTGACAAAATTACTCACTCACTCCTACTTGTTGTGTGAATGGAAATAAAACAATATTATCCAAAATCTATTGGACAAAAAACTAATCGTTTAACTCCAATGTAATTTCAGTGTGTTTCACCAACATCAAGCATCCAATTTGCCAGTTAGGAGAAGTTTTTGAAACTATAGTTGCCATGAACAATTACACCACAATACTGCTTATCTAATAAATATATTTCTGATGCTGCCCCAGGTACCCATATCGTCAAATAAAGCTTATGAAAAGTGTTTTATGCAATATAACGATGGGGTTTTTCAAAATGAACAAAATCAGAAATACATATCACATTCCATCCTCATCATAGAAATTGAGGTTTCCGTCTGTTGGGTAATGAACAAGACATGCGTGGTGGTACGTCCGTGAACATTGACTACCTCTTAACCAATCACCTGCAGATGCAGCATAGCTTTGCCAACTGTCCCCAAGTCCTAGATACACCCAGCTTTGAGCATGCCTTAGAAATCTTGGGCCATAACGATTGCGCGCATACAAACCAGGATTGGTGATTACACGAACCCAAACACCCACAGGATCCCCAACAGTAGTCAAAAGTATCCTTGTTGGAGGCATATTTGGTTCTGGAAGGCTTCTCCAAGGTCTAGTTCCTATTGAATCATTCCTTTCAGAATCAGCTTCTGGTGTGGAGTTGATATCAGTGCTCAAATTATGATAGCCCCACATTTCTATATATATATCCGGTGTATTGAGACAGAAGTAACCTTTTGTTTTTATTGAAGTTTCTGGCTTATCTGGAATAAAAAATATAGGAATATGTGTTACAGAGATATAAAAAACAATAAATAACACAACCATAGCCCATTTAAAATGAGTTAGTACGTGGGAGGGCAGTACTAAGTAGGAGCCACAAATATAGATATGTACTGGATTTTTTAATGCCAGCTTGAATCACGTCACGCCACAGGTAACCAAGACCGATTGATTAGAAATTAATCGTGACCAAGTGTTCGTTCATCACATAAGGTAACATTTAATTTAGATACACAACCAATGATATAATGGCAATAACCAATGATACACAAATGATCAAAAAAGACTAATGGCATTGCAGAAAACATGTATGTAGCCGTGGCGGTAAATGTGTTAAAAGTTGTGGACTTTGATCAGAGTCTTGGATACAGCATTTACTCAAAATTGGATAATACTAACTACAGCTGCCAAAGTCATTAAGTTTAAAAATGTTTCAAGAAAATCAAGCAGGTTTTGAAATCAAATAATAGAGATACAGCAGGGATCAAGCCATGATATCTATGGCCGTTTCTGCATAAACCAGCAATTACTAAAAATTTAAAAGTAATTCAGACTAAATTTTTAGCTTATTTAATGGAACTAATGATTTTCTGATGCATGGGATTTGACAAAAAGATACCAGTATGAGCAACCCTCACCGAAGTAACTCTGAAGCAAATTTCTGGCTAATGTCTCTGCAATACCACATGATTGTCTGATTCTGTTATTTGATATCAATGAATCAGACAAGTTTTTTAATTAAACTGTATACACATCCATATAAATAGCTAATCAACATGCCAAGATTCTAATGCTCTCAAAAACGCTAGAAGAAAAATCAAATGGCCTAGGTGATGTCATTTTCCTTAAGCCTGAATCATATGATAATAATTTTCCGTCCCAGACGGCACAGGAAGTTTTCGTACCTAAATACGAGGGTGGACAATCAAGATACAAAAATCGCGCTTAGGAAGTTACTTAGAAGGTTTTGTTTCTTTATTTCCTTTAATGACGAAAAAAGATGCAAGAGGACTGGCAAATTCATATGCATCGATAAAATTGTATCTCATCGATAAAACTGTATTCGGTCTGGGACTATTTTCTTTTGCGGGTGGTGCCATCTGGTGCCATCGTGCCATATCCTCCTAGAAAGATCACATGCCTTCACAAGCCGTTGGAGATGGCATGGTTTACGTCGCGTCTCACCACATTTCAGGGATTTTTGTGGTTAAGTTGGTGAAAAATAGAGTGTCTGGTAATGGTGAAGTTTCCCTTATTCTTTAATTTCATTCTCTGGGCTTCAGAAACGTGTTTGTGAGATATTTTTGTTAAAAATGCCTTCCGTGTGTGTAATTTCGGGATGTAATGGAAACTCCGGGACATGGCTCAAGTTTTTAGCTTTCCAAAAGATCCTGAGTTGAAGAAGAAGTGCATTTGGGCGATAAGAAGAAAACATTTCACCCCTACGAAAAACTGTGAGGTATGTACTCTTTCTCGCTGTAATTATTTGGATGTAATTTTAAGTTAGAAGTGGCTTCGGGATGTTGATGCATCAACATCCCGAACTATTCAGTACTGAAGTACTATAGTACTATTCAGTACTAAAAATGGTGATTCAAAATATTGTAGCAGCAATTCTTTTGAAAATTCTTGCATTTTAGTTGTCTTTTTTGTATTAATTCATTCGGCAAACGTGTGGTTAAAGGAGAAACTAGGAATAAGCTGCCAAGTTTATAGGATCGAATATTGCTTCTTAGCTTGCCCTATGGTGAATTACACGTCGGCTTTCATCATTTCAAATTATCTTATGCTATAGTTTGAAACAATAAAAATATCAGGCTTAAAAATATTTACTATATTTACGAGCCTAGTAATTTGATTTCTCATGCAGAAATACCAAAAATTGGAAATGATTTGACCTAATAAGTTACATGGTATTTTATTATTTATTAATTTTAGGTGTGTGAGCTTCACATATCGCACCTTGTGATATCAGAAAATAATCTGTGGCCTTGGACGAGAAGACGAGGAGAAAATTCTTGCTGAATTGGAGGTGCCCAGATTGGAGGAAGGTACCATTGCTTCACTGTTACCTGTCGCCAAGAAGACAGACATTGTGGCAGAAGTGACATATTTGTGGATGTGGATTTGATTTGTGCAAGTTGGTGCAGTGATAGTGGACGTTCATCGGAGAAAGTATTGACGATAGTTTGTATGTATCGACCAGTCCTCTTTTAAATAATTTTCTATTCGAAAGAGAATAAGAGTAATTGTTTCGCTAAATTACATGTGGGATAGAAGAGAAAATTGGAAATATTATTGTGGTTGACAATAGAAAATACATAATATATGTATTGTATTTCTGTGGGTTTTTTCTTTCCTGCCTCTTTAAAATTTCTTGCGGTGGTGACTTCATGCAAAGTAAGTATAAAATCGGAGGTGTGATCTAAGAGATAACATGTTTTATTTTACAAGTGTTTATGCTGGTGATTTGGCAGGACTTTCATATTTTTAATAGGGTGATACATTTACTGCAGTGACCTAGGGACTTTTACTCATCCCAAATAATTTTTCAAATACTTTAGCGCCTGATATGGGTAAGTTTTAGTAGCTGAGACTGAACTATACGTTAATTTTTGCTTGCATTTTGATGAATTCGATCATACTAATAGCAGATGTGTCAGCAGTCCTGTTTCATCGGCAATTTTTATTTTAAAATTTTATTTCGTCAGGCTTTAGGGTAAGCTTTTTAATGCTCGTGGGCTATGTGATGTCTTATTTAGTGTCAAAATTAATAAGAATTTACTCTCATTAACATCTCAAGGTTTCCAAGTAAGTACGAGCCACTTAACAATGCTGGATGCTGGGGGTGCGTGAATTAGCCATGAGAATCTCATTTTTCGCAGAGTTATTTAAGTGGCCGAGTAAGTTTTGTAAGTTCTCAATGGGTAAATAATACTATATCATGAATTCTAATTACCATGAAAAACTCACAACCGACAAAACTTTGTCGGTCGTGAGTCTTTCATGGTAATTAGAATTCATGATATGGTGTTATTTACCTATTGAGAACTTACAATTCATAATGATTCGTATCAAGGTTCTCGCTACGGTTGGTAGCTATCGATTGTGTTGCGTTCAATACATTTTTCGATCGTGCGAGTTACGATATATCTATGTCGACCTAATCGATTGAGATTAGCCTGAGTGCCGTGTTCCTGCGCGCTTCGTATCCAATCATACGTGCTTAGTAGCGGACATTCACATGCTGCGTACGCGCTTCGTCGACAGGCCACGAACGGAAATTATCCATTGACGAAAAGCGACGGAGCGGCATAGTATCCCCTTAGTCAATGGGTACTATGTACATACGAATTAGATACGGAGGGTTCTGTGCCGTCTGGGGTCCCTCAGAGTGATAGGTTTTCAGCAACCAAAGAAGTGATAGCTCAACACATCATTTTCTGAATCACATGGCCATTACCTCTGTCCCTTTATCACTTTCCATATTTAAAACTGACATTCAATTAAATGCTAAGCATGGGATCACAACTCCTGTAGTACATATTTCACCCTTTTAGATTTTTAAATGACAATATCTATTTTTCGCGATTAAATTAAAAGTGAAAATTTTTAGGTGGGCGAAACGCAACGACTAAGTATGAATGCTGGGAAAAGCCCGTGTGAAGTCATTCTGGTTACTGCTGCTACTGTGTGAGGCCACCTTGGTGTGAGGCTATGAGCGCCGCTACGATGCAGGCTGCTAGCAGGTAGCACTTGGCTTAAATAAGGATTATTAATACCCTATCAAACGAAGGAAACTTTCGGACCTTAGGCAATTTTAATAGGTGATTATCAAGCAATGTTTCCCTGAGCTCTGTGCCTCATGCATGCATTGGTAATCTCAGACGATATTAAACTCCAGACCACTCATATAGCATCTGGCCTCCTGTGATGTCACGTGGAGCGGCATTGCATGGCCGCCAATCTGGCCTTTTTCAAATGCGGTTAAAATTGACCATTAATATTCGTCTAAACTGAGATTTCAAAACCAAATAATTTGTATATAATGAATATACTAATGGTGGGTAATGAATCTCAATCAATGCCTTTTGTTTTCTTTGATGAAGGAAACTACCCTATTGCTTACTATTTGAGGCCTTGCATTCTGATTGCCTGAAGTACAGTTTCAGTTACGGAAATAGGATCACACAAAGTGATGGAAAAAAGTGAAGGAAAGCCCATCCCTCAAGCCACCATGGAATATGATCACAAGAAAAGGTCATTTTTCTGCCATCTGGAGCAATTGCTGGATCTGTCCCACCGAAAGATTGGAAAAAATGATAAGAGTGCTTCAGGCTTTGAGGAAAATGTGGTTCACTTTTGCTTTTACAATTGAATCAAGTATAGCAAAACCATTTAGGATATTTTCTTTATGTTCCTTAATGAGTAATTTAAGGAATGCTAATCTTGATTCGTCCCACAATTCTTTCAGTGTAAACACCAACCATGAGATTTACCTTTATACATTGGAACTGGATCCTCAAATGATGATAAAGAAAATCCACGCTCTTTGAACCAGGACTTCCCTTTCACATACGCAGCAAAGTCTTTTGATTCAAACGTCGCATCTCCATCAATGTCCCATGGTATGAAGCTACCCATTTTTACAGCTCCAAGGATTGATCCAGCCTCTAATTCATATCTGAGATCTAAAACGAGGAAAAATTATTAGTCATCAATTAAGATGCTCACTTTTCAATGAAAACTCTATTACATAAGCACCACAAATTCCTGACGCAAAAAATACTTATTAGAACAGGCTGAAGATTTTAAAACAATATAGTCACAGCCAAAAGGAGTGGATCATTTTTTCCTTTAATTGCTGTAAAAAGGCTTTTAGGTGTACTAAGTACCACATGATTTTTATTCTCTATCAGTTTTTCCACAAACTATTCCATTAGACTACTGGCAAAGAGAGTAATCAAGCATGTCTATTAACATGCTCTGCTGCTGATGGAATGCTTCGTTCACTGAGGCATTGCCCCAAATGCCCCTGACCTTGTCCCAATCCCTTGCCCAGTCCCTTGCCCCCAACCTTGTCCCTGACCTAGGGCCAGGAACCAAATCCGACACTTATACACCCAGGGGCATAGCTAGGAATTAAGGTTAGGGGGGGTTCTAGGCACAACTAATACTGGGGGTTGGGGCTATGGAGTACCCACCAGATTAAGCAGGAGGTGCGGGGGCCCTACCCCTGAAAATTTTCAAGATAAATGGTTCAAAAAGGTTGACTTTTACGGCTTTCTGAGTGATATTTTATTGCTCTTTACACCAGTGGCACATTGAGGGGGGGGTTTTGGGGGATAAAATCCCCCCCAGAGCTCAGAGGAATTTTTAAGTATAATCCACTTTACTTAAATGAATTGATATTAGTAATAGAATATGTAGTGTAAAGATTAATAAAATATCTTTCAGAAAGCCGTAAAACCCTCCATTATGAACCATTTATCTTAAAATTCTGCAATTTATTGATCTCACACCTACCGCTTATCCTGGTGGGTATTCCATACCCCCACACACCCCGGTATTAGTTGCACCTAAACCTTCCTTCCCCCCCCCCCCCCCCTCCAGCCTTAATTCCTAACTGTGCCCCTGCCTTACACTATAAGTAATATAATCCAATTACATAAAATAGATTTAACTTCAAAATTTCTCTGAGCTCTGGGAGGGGGGGTTTACCCCGAAAAACCCCCTGCACCACTGTATACACCAAGTCATCCTGGGGAGGGGATTGGAGAGGAAGGAACAAAAGGAGATAAGTACCACCATGATAGGCCGACGCCTCTGGGGTGAGGATAGGGTTGGAAGGGAGGAGATAGGGAAATCTCACACTGTCAATGTGGGCAACAACTAGCAAAACCATGCTTTAACATTTCCATGGAAAGGAAAGATTTTCCTATGGAGAAGAAAAACCCTGTGATTTTCCGTAGATATGGCTAGTCTTACAATTGGATACAAATTTCTCATGTTCAATTGAGGGTTGCATAATCTATTTCCAGTTGCATTATCTAAATTATGAATACCTGAGTATGCTGACAGATGGCTTTTCAACCAAAATCCAGCATTTAAAGTAGTAACAGTGTAATTTAAGTTTTTTGTTTCACATTTACATTTGAGAACATAACAACATTTTTCGGCAACAGGTGAAGATTTGACTGGCACCGAACAGACCACAGGTGCATTTCCGTGCACCAGACGTTCCCTGGGTTGGGCTCAAGAAAGCACCCATCTTTTAGTTGTTTGTGAGCTATCTCTTATGACTAGATAGTGATTTCAAAACCTTAATTCCATAACTTTGATTGGCCATGAGCCATAAGTTAGATATAGGCCTTCCGTAACTTTTCTTGGAAACGAAAGATTTCAGCAAAGTGCACATTATCTTATTCGTATGGTATAGGCCAGAAACTTACTTGCACAAGCAACAAGGTTTTTATATTTATTTAACATGAGTGACATAGTAACATAGTTTTACTGAGATTTTATTTTATGTTTACCCATTGTTTTTCTGCTAGGTGGATTATCTGCTGTATTAGGTAGACCTACTGCTGTCTGCGATTTAGGTGTTTGGTTTGACAGCCAGCTCTCATTCAAGGTACATCTAGACCAAACTGTCTGCGATGCCCTAAAGAATTTAGGTTTCATAAAGAGAACCTGTCTAAAATTTAACAATCTTCATGCTTTAAGGACTATTTATATAGTTCTGGTACGCTCAAAATTAGAATACTCTATTGTAAACTGGTCACCTTATTATAATACAGACTCAATACGGCTTGAACGGGTCCAAAACAAATTTCTCAATTTTATTAATTTCAAATTAGGAATACCTCATTCTGATTACAATACTTCATATCTTCTATCCCTTTTAAATCTGAAATCCTTATCTGACAGGCGTTCCTCCATTGATGCCCTATTCCTTTACAAAATTATTAATTCTTATATTGACTGTTCCTTTCTTCTTTCTTTAGTAAATTTTAACGCACCCCGACATAATTCCAGAAATCCGCACCCATTTGTTATTAACTACCATAGAACAAATTATGCCTTTAACTTCCCGTTATCCAGAATGATGAGGAATTTTAATAGACTCGGCCAAAGTTACGATTCCTCTATGTCCTTTTCCAGATTCAAATGTCACCTGTGGCAAAGATGAACTTTTTTACTGGAGAACATGTTTATACTTTAAATTTTATTTTGTTGTATCTCTCTACATGTTTTATTCATTGATGTGCAATTCTGTATAGATTTTTTTTTCTTCTTTTTCTGGGTTTATTGCATGTGTGGTCAGTATTTTGTATTGTTTATCATATGTAAAACTATATGTAAGAATATGGTTAATGGGTTATCCCGTAAATAAATAAATAAATAATGTGATGGTTCTCAATTCTTAATGCAATGCCAGCTTTTTCATGTGTCCTAATTTTTTTAGTCAGTAGGAATTGAGAACCATCAAATTATACAGCAGATAATCCGCCAAGCAATAGGGAAGTGCACTAGTGTTTCAAATGCACCAAACACATTTTTTAAATTAGAGTTCAGGATAACATAATGTCGTAGAACCACAGTTTAAATCCTAATAGTGAATACTTGATTCGAGATGACCGTCTGAAATATGGAAAAATTCAAAGGCCGCGAAAACGGGTGTCCATGTTGAATATTGGCCGTGACGTCACAAGGCAGTAGCAGAAGGCAGCTTCTACACCGTTTAGTTTTACCACTATTATTGCATAGAAAAATTACAGAATTTGAGGGTATCCGTTTTTTGCTGTCATAAAATATCTTCAGAATATATATGTGGCTGCTTCTCTTTTGAGTAAACGACTTCATCATTGCGTAATATATTAATATTCATTTACGTGTCAACTTCAAGTTTGGAAAGAATAGTACGAATAGCACATTGAATCTTTAATAAATGCATGATGGCATTTATTTTTCGCTGGGTATATTTTGGCACAATGCCGTTTATCATGCCAAAACTTTTTTTGTAAGAACCGAGTCAAACTAATAAACCTATTTCAGACGTTTGCTGCAAGACTTATTCGTTGCGTATGTATTCACGCCGGCCGGCCGTAACGTTCGCCCTTCGCTACTAGAATCATGGGATGTTAGCCTTATTTCCGAGCTGGCTGGTTGTTGCAATGGTTCGCTGTCCAGGATGGGTTCAAGAAAAGGTAATCTTGGTTGGGAGAAGGAAAATTCCAACGATTTATAAATGGTATACCAAACTTTGATGTATTTACGGTTACTGAATTTTTGAATAAGGAGGACAGGTTCAACGCTCCATAGAAATGCGAGACGTTAAGGCTAACAAGGGGAGACCGCGTACCTTGCTGCATCATTTTCAATTAGGGCGTTAGTTAGGCTGTAATTAATTAATTTTCATGCGTTACTTTTTACAAGTTATATATATAAATCCAAAATATCCACAATTTTCTAATGGGTCGGTTGAGGTAGTGTGCACGACTCAAAGGAAAGATGTCACCCGATGGATTGTGGTTCAAGACTACGTCATGGCATTATTTTTTGTTGTCTTCATTGTGATCATACGGCATCAAGTTTATCATTAATTATAATTGCAGCAATCATTGACATGAGACAATTTTTTAATCATCATTATGGCGTTTAGGTATTTTAGCAGTGTCATTACAAACGCAGAGATACGATGACTACAAGGGTTGGTGTGCGCTAAAATGTTAATTTTTTCTTTGCTTATACTGACCAACTTCCACATTAAAAATGAAAACCACTCTTGCAAGAGCACATACCATTAAAGGCTCGCGGCAAGCAACAATATGCGTGCAGGCATAATTAATAAGAACACAAAGCGAATATAAAATGCCATGTATCTCGAACACTTGTAATTCACATTACTCCAAAGGGAGTTTACTTACTCAGTACATACCTCAGTACCTTGTACTCAGTACCTACCAGTTTACCTCAGTAGCAGTGCTAAAAGAACCATTCTGAAATATAATTTCAACTAACAAATAGGATGAAATAAAAGTTGATAACCCTGGACCGGGCGCGCTGGCGTATAAAATACGTCAATCTTTGAAAACCAAGGATTTCGACATTGTACGTACATTCTGGGCTATAATGGTCCCGTGTATTCTTACAATGTACTTTGACTGCCTATATTGCGAGTTTTCAAAGTTCGAGGTAATGTAGCTAATTTTTTAGATCAGCAAGATGAACCCGTCACCAGTGGAGTACAAATTACGCCGCGCGACCTGCCGTGTTCCTTTATATCTGTATCACCTATAAATGCACTAATTTCAACAAATAAAGATTAACTTTAACAAAAATCGTTTTTTATCATATATGCACATATCATGGGCAAAGTACGCATTTTGCCCGGTCGTGTAAAAAAACAGTCGCGCCATAATTCTTTAACCAAACTACTTTCAGTTTATAAATTACGTAGGTCTACGCGGAAGATGCTATATTTTGACTCAACACACTTTCTGATGTAACTGAGGTACCTATTAAGTAAATTATTATAATATAAATATCAATTTGATCTTACAATACCTTCAAATGATCTTCAAAACAGAATATCATCGATAGGTAAGAGTCAGGAGCAGCCTTGAACCATTTATTCCGTATAGCTTGTGCTCAAGGCACGGGAATGAATATCTTCTCCAGGCTTTTGTTTCGACGTCGAGATGAAATTTGGAACAAAAAATCATTTATAATTCTATTTTGAATTCATGTTTTCGGTACTAGACGACATTTTTAGGAAGCAAACTCCACCGATTCCCGGAAACTCTCGCCGCGCTAAAGAAGGCGACGGAATACAGCGATACTCCACTGGTGACTACTGCCTTGTGACGTCACATCTCAATCAAGATGGAGGCACTGTGTTTCAGCGCAACATGAAATTTTCCGACTTTCAAAACGTTTTAAAGTGCATACCCCAGATGCAGAAAATAAAAGTGACTATACTAATGTTTCTTTTTTAGGCTTAACTTTCAAATTCAGCAATAAAAAAAAATTAGTGCACTTCCCTATTGCAGCTAAATTCGAGTCTTTTCTTCTTATTGATAATTTCATTTCAGAAGAGCATTGCCTTAATTTTCAGAATAATAAGGAAAGGTAACCAAAAACTACAACTTCACAAATTTCTAATATCGTCTGTTTCAGTGACATGACCTGGGATATACAGCAAAACTAGGGATTCAGATTACTTATAAAAAGGAAATGACACTTAAAACATGACTCTCAGAGTTAATTTCATAATTCGGGTGTATTGGAGAAGTTCCAAAAGTACTTTGAGAGCAGAAATTCCTATTTTACAGAAAGAGAAGAACTGTCATGTTTGTAATGTGAGCACATTGAATTTTGATAAGCATTCCTTGGAAATCAAGGGATTTCACACTTAATGTTACATAAATATAATTAGGTTTCCTATAAACATGATAACATCCCCATTAACCTTGTATTCATTAATCTTTGATAACAACAGAAATGCAAATACAGTGGAACTTGGTTAGTACGTTCCTCCTTAGTACGTTTTCCTCCTTAGTACGGCGATTTCTCTTGGTCCCGGTGCCATCCGAACAAAATACAGGTTAAGTATTTGGTTAGTACGTTTGAAAAAGTTGTGCTTTCCTGGTTAGTACGCTCAATTGCTTGCATGACGCAACCTGCAATTTGTTCTCTAGTATCTGCTTAAGGGTTGTAAACCTCCGAATTCGTGATTTATTTATTCTTATCAGCCATTGACATTCTTACATTCATTCCACATCTCTCCTTCTACGACCGTGATTTATCCAAATGCATTTCTCAATTCTTCTGACGTGATGAATAATAAAATGCGGCCATTTTTCGGGAATGTCTGACAATGCAAAACTGCAGCCAATAAGAAGCCCCATTTTTCCCCACCCTAAGCTCCTCATCTTCTGTTGCCTTTAGAGTGCCACACTCTGCACAAATATCACAAGTGGGCAGTTGTTGCTATTGCACGAGTTATCATAGCATGGGCAGTTAAATTACAATTGAAATGGAGAGAAAACAAATAGTGAAGCAGACTTCAAATTGGTAACTACGCCACTCATAATCATTAGTTGTCGTGGTGTAGTGGTTAGCGTACAGAGCTATGGATGCGTAGTAGGGCGGATCGGAAAAATCGATTTTTTTTCAAATCCATCTGGCCCAGTGAAAAAAAGTTGTGGAACCGATCAAAAATAAGGCCTGAAATATTTGAGACCTGTAGGTGAACCCCTGACCCTCGCTCAAATGCAATTTAGGGGGGGAGGGTCAAAATTCGAAAAGTATAATATTTTATGGTCATTCCCTATAGATTTAGCCGAGTTACTGCCCTTACAGAGCAAAAATTTCGTGTATTTTGATGTATCTGCCACCATTTAGCCACAAAATTCCTAATTTGAGTCTGTGGCCGTGAAGAAAATATTCCAACGCCCACACAGCATCATGGATACAAGAGAGGTAGGCCAATCCCGTCCCCTCCCCGCTCGCTTCTTCCCTTCCCATGCCTCGAATACAGCAACATGCATCCCGCGTGTGCTGCTAGGAGGGCGTTCATCTTTGATAATATACATCGGCAGATAGTAGAAGACAAAACAGATGCGTAATGAGACGATTTGTCCCTTATTTGGTGCCTTGCCAGCGTAAAACAAATCGATGTTACCAACTTTTAGAGAATTGATGAAATATTTTCTGCTCGGTGCTTATCGATGGCTGAGTTCTAACAACACGTACCTCCAAATTTTCAGGAGAGCAAAAAACCGGCTGAATTTTAGATAAGTATCTGTTGTTAGAATTTAGCCATTGTTATGTGTAATAAAGTATATACACCCTAATAACAACATATTAAGCAATATACCACAGATGTTGTCAAAAATCACCCAAAGGTAGAAGCTGAGACTCATATTTATTTACCCTGTGGAAGATGTGAGTGAAGTTAGAAAGTTGAAAAAATGGTCGAAGTTAGCAAACAGTCATGGACTAGGCTTTGAAAAGTTACATGCAATTTGTATGTGATGTTTACAATTTTACATGCTTACAGTTTCTTCTCCTGACCTTCCTTATTATTACAACAATGTAGTGTTTATGATCTTGGAGTATAGGTCATGATTTAAATTAAATACACAATTGCAATGCCTCGATTGTAATAGTTGTTACATTGGTCAAACTTCTCAATATTTAAAAAACCGAATATCCCAGCACAAATCATCAATAAAAAATAAAATCACTCTTTCTGCTCTTGCAAATCACAGTCTAGACTATAGCCATCATTTTGATTTCGAGAACACCAAAATTTTAGACATAGAAACCAATTTTAAGAAAAGATTATTTAAAGAAATGTTTTACATATCAAAATCAAATAACAGTTGCAATAAAAGATCGGACATCGAACACCTAAGTAAAATTTATTATTATTTAATTCATCGAAATTAGAATTGTTTAGTATAATTTAGATACCATTTGTTAACAAATGAATCAATATTTATTAGTAACCATGATTAGCCTAGTAACAAAAATTTTCTATCACAGGTATGTTATTTAATTCTGTTCACAATTTTTAATTTACCAATGAATTTGTACTGCACAATTGTATTCAAAATTTTTGTAACCACTTAATTAATTTATTTTCTTTGTAAACATTCATTATAATTAAGAGCCCTGAGGAAGGAGAATAAATCTCAGAAACGTTGGCCAATTGTGTATTTAATTTAAATCAGGTAAATTTTTACAAGAGGTACAATCCGGATTTCGCCTTCAAACCTTCACTTTCCTGTAGTATTTTTGCCTCCTGATTAACGTGGTGGCATTCATTCCTGGCGGAAATTAATAGTTTTCGAGATATTTTAACTTTTATGGATAGCGATTTTCGGGTTCTGCGCATGCGCGGCCATATTGGAATGGCGGTAAATGAGTTTCACGGAACATGTTTGAAATTGTAAACAAGAGAAAAATATCCCTAGTGATGGTCCAATACATAACAAAATGGGAGGTAGAAGTGGATAAATCACTTTCTGGGCACATGTACGGGCTGGTCAACTAGAAAAAAATATCCTTCGAGCTGGTCCAGTTGGTAAAGTGGGTAAATCACTTTCTAGGCACATGTACGGGCTGGTCAACTAGAAAAAAATATCCTTCGAGCTGGTCCAGTTGGTAAAGTGGGTAAATCACTTTCCGGGCACATGTACGAGTTGGTCAACTAGAAAAAAATATCCTTCGAGCTGGTCCAGTTGGTAGGGTGGGAGGTAGAAGTGGGTAAAATGTGCTTACCTTCCAGTGCTTATGGTTGCCCAGATGTCCCAGGCAGGTCTTCCTCAGTGGGTGAACTTTAAATTTGGCGGCATGGTAATGTTTGCGCATGCGCAGAAGGTGAAGTGCGTAAAGTAAAGGGTGAGTAAGTGAAGATCGTAAATGGCGGCGCATGCGCAGAACCCGAAAATCGCTATCCATAAAAGTTAAAATATCTCGAAAACTATTAATTTCCGCCAGGAATGAATGTCACCACGTTAATCAGGAGGCAAAAATACTACAGGAAAGTGAAGGTTTGAAGGCAAAATCCGGATTGTACCTCTTGTAAAATAATACCTTAAATCATGACCTATACTCCAAGATCATAAACACTACATTGTTATTTTACATGCTTTCATTTTAATTTATGACCGGTTTGAATATGCTTTGTATTATCTATGGATGGCAACTTAAAAAATGCATTGAATCCGTTTGAGAATAACATTTAAGTATTCATGGAAAATTGATAGTAACTTTCAGTTTACTAATACAATTTCAATACAATACAATACAATTTCACCAGATTAAGCCTAAAACAACTCTCTCTAGGCTTTCATTGATCACTCTTGCCTTAATTATATATGTGCTCCATGAGATGTAGAACAAATAACACTATTTTATTTATAATTGATTAAGATAATACTGATAAAAAGTTGCCCATTAAATTTCAGTAACTTGAATCGCTTACCATGCACATCTGGTCCTTGGCTTGGGTCCAAATTGACATTGCCTCCAATGCTTGAGAATTGATCGAAAGCACGAAGAGCTGCAACCACTTGTCTGGCACAACAAGGCGGCACTAAGTACCCTTTATGGGCAAGTTTAGAAACTTTACACGAGAGTCCCACTTCACCACAGGAGAATGTAATGGACTTGGGTGTATTTCTTCCAATTGGATTGGGAATAGGAGGGTAAATCACAGTTGTCAACTCCCATTGGACAGCTAGCCACAGCCAAGCAGCATGGTGGTCAGTTGGCCCTTAAAAGAATGCAAATCAATGGTAAGTAGCAAGTTTTTCCCAGTAAAATTAACATTCAAATATGGTAATTATATTAACCCCTTCAGAAACCAATGTAGCTCAAAGTGACGGAAAATTTTGATTTAACTGCAGCAGTAGCCCCGAGGGTCTTTTTTAAATCTGTCTTAATGTTACAAAAATATATTTTTTGCTGTATTTCTGAAATAAAAAGTTTAATTTCCAGGATAATGTTTCATAAAAATTTTAAGAAAAATTTATAGCACATTTTATGATAGAAATATTAATGGTGTCATAGGTATTTTTCTTACAGTCTGCATTTCTCTCTAAAATGGCCTTGCAAAATTGACCTAAGTCCAGAGAATATGGAATATTCCCAGGAGAGAGGGACCTTCTTGCGCTTAAAATGTTTTTAAGTCATTTCGGCATTTTTTTATGCATTTTGGAGCCTTAAATTTCATTTTTATTCTTAACAACAGATGAAATTGAACAATTGTAGATACTTAAGAAGTGAAAAAAATAAATAACCAACTTGAACTTTAAGATTTGGGGGATTATGACCCCTGTGAGGCCCCCCTAAAATCTGCTTCTGCATACTGAATGCTGGTTGTTCATTAACAATTAATCACAGGCTTTCTTCTCCTTAGTATACACAACGGTAATATAGATTTTTTTCTTGGGCAGGAAAGAGAGATGCATAAAATTTTACGAATAATACAAGGTTTCTTGTGTACTCACCCTTGTTCATTTCAGTACCACTTAAAACGTAGTACATTACATCTGGACACCCCAATGTGAGGAAACCTGCTTGTTTCAGTCTTAGAAACCAATCTGCAAAAGTGACTGCCTCCAAATACGAAAACCTACGTTCACTTTTGGATTTCACTTGAGAAAATGGATGAGTACGGAGTAAATATGTCCTTGTCACAAAGGGTCCTTCAAGATGATCACAAATCATACAGTCTCGTGCTGAGATACGGTAACCTCTTGTGTAACGTAGAGCATACCCTCTGATCTGGGACTGCAGACAGCCCATATTCCACTTCCCTGAAATGATAAAGAGAAATTTCTATGATCTAACAAGTTACCATTTATGTTATGCGCAAAAAAGTTCTTCTACCGATGGAGTAGTGCCAAAAATTCTTGTGGCCGATATTTTACCTCCTTAATAGTTCTTTATTATTCTAATTCCATGACCATAAAGATTGAAATACTAATATAAAATCTTATAAGCTGAGATCTATGACATACACCACTCAACAAAATGTAATAAAAAATTAATAAAAAATAAAAAATGAAACACTGCACTGTCAGTGCTTAATACTTAAGAGTGAAAAATAAATAAATACATTTTTTCACTAAGTTACCCTGATATGTAAAAAAATAAAACTATCTTGGAGTGGTCACAAGTAGGCTGGAGAGAGTATTTGGTGGAAAATAAATAGCTTTATTGTATACAAGTCATAGTAAGTCAATGCACTGGATAACATACACCTACCATTAAAAACATTCACATGTGTTATGTACTATGCTTAATTTACCTCCTAATAATGAGGCTTAGGAATAATATACCTTGAGAGTTGAATTTCCATTAAAATTGATTGTGGCACGCTATTTTTGGGGAAACATTTTTTATCCGTAGTACATAAGTATAGAGTGTGCTTCCAGACTTTATGTGGTGGAAGCCCAACATTTTCTATCACATTTTCAAAATGCCAAATTTGACCATCCACTGTTTCATTCAATAAAAAATTTATTATCATCTTCTCTAACAATTGGATGTGTACTTATCTTTAACATGCTTGTTTCTAAGCCTTTTTTCATTGCCATTAGCTTTGGTACAGGCAGTCAAAGCACTGTAATTGAATGTATCCCTTGAATTAATTATTTTAGGCATTTTGCCAGTTTTGGTGGATTTACAAGTACACTTTTTGAATGGCCTAGGTGTGTCCCACTAAGCCTCTCTCTATAATTGGCATTAAAGCTTATTCTATTTCAATCTATCCATTACCATAAACAATATTCTCATCCTACCCCTTCCTTGTCTACCTAATATTACATTTACGTCTATACACTACCTGTAAGCTCCCTCTATAGGCATGTGGCACTGGTTTTATGACACAAGCTGTTGACTTACAAGAGAATACAAAAAAGCATAAAAAATTTGGATGCATACTGTAATTAAACAGCCCCAGTTCAGTTTAGCATAAAATTCATTACAGTAGTTTATTGTTCACAGGAAATACAAATATGTATATCTTTCAGTTTAACAAAATACCTCTCTTCTTCCTGAGTTTCTGACAGACCTAGAAATATAGTCAGGCTGCAAGATGATTTTCATCATGTCATACTGAAAGAAACCCGGTCAAATTTGCTCAAGTGATCCAAACCAAGCCCGTAGCCTCGTGAGTCCCTGGTGGCTCCCAGCCCAAGTCTTGTAAATGCATTTAATCTACTCTTATAGCATTATTCAATACCCCCTCTCATCCACTCCCTCTTTCTGTGAAAGTCTCTTTATGTGGAAGTTAATTCTCCTCATCTATCATGTATAGAACATCCTCATTCCTTTTCCTCATTGACACATTCACCAATAGAAACAACAGTTATTTATATTTACTCTAGCATTTCATTTCATTTTGTCCAAAATATTGGTAAAAGTGAATCGGTACTAGGAAATCTCCTTCAAAAATAAGTTTTCACCAAATATTTCAAATGAAGACTTAGGGCCAAGATTGATTTCATGTTGGTTCATGTCATTATGAGAAGGAGAGCATCGATCCTGTGCCCCCGTCCATGGTATCCCGTTAAGTATGCAACCCGATGTTCCAATTAACCACCATGGTTGCATAACCATCCTCGGCTGATGTTTCTAAATTTCCGGCAGTTCTCAGAATGCGATCGAGTTAATCTGGAAATGTCCGTATTAATTATTATCATTATTATAGTATTCTACCGATTATGGAAGGTTTCCATGGAGTACTAAAGAAGTGATCAGGGAGCCTCCCTTTCATTCCAGCACTGTCTTCTTCAATTCACTGTAATGCCTACTCCCTTTCAATCTATCTACAAATCCTATTCTTTTCCTTCTCCTCCCTCGTTTCCCCTAACATTCTACCCTCTAACACCATTTTCAACATCCCCTCCCCGCTAAGTACTCCTCCCATCCATACCTTCTGTCTCCTCCGTATCTCATCTAAAAGCTGCCTCTCCTCGCCAACCATACCACCAACCACTTCGTCATTCCTTTTCCTCTCCGTCCATTTCACCATCTCCATTCTTCTCCATATCTCCCCACATCTCGAATGCCTCCAATCTTCTCTCGTCTTCTTTCCTCAGTGTCCACGTTTCCGCACCGTAGAGAGCTACACTCCAGATCAAGCTCTTCACTAACCTTTTCTTTAAACTCTTACATAGCGATCCTCTCAGAATCTCCTTCCTGTTCAAGAACGCCTCCTTTGCTAGTGCAATTCGCTTCCTGATGTCCTTGCTACTGTGTCCGTTTTCCTCTAATGCGCTGACCAAATAGTTGAATTGCTCTACCTGCTCAAGTTTTTCCCCACCTACTTTTATCTTGAGTCTCATATTCCTCGCTCGCGATGCTTTACAAAACCGCATTACCTTGGTCTTCTTGTGATTAATCCTCATCCCATACTCCTCGCACCGCTCGTCCAACGCATCCACTAGAGTCTGCAGTACCCTCGCTGACTGGCTAATCAGCGCCTGATCATCCGCGAACCTCACCGATTTAAACATCATTCCTCCCACTTTCACTCCGGCTTCCAACTCGTCCCACACTTCTCTTACCATCTCTTCAGCGTATTCGTTAAAAAGCAGCGGCGATAGAGGACAGCCCTTGTCCAATGCTTTCCCAACCAGAATCTCCGTCCGCTACCCTCTGTTGCGCAGTCTGGGCCACGATTATCCTCCCCGGCCCAAGATTATCCTCCTCCACTGCACTTTCCTCCCCTAAAGTCAATCCCTCCGGCCTGTTTCTTCCGTCATACAGATCTTCCACGTATTCCTTCCATCTACTCCATACCTCTTCTCGCTCGGTTAACATCCTCCCATCTTTAGCCTTAATTTTAGATATGGCTTGTCCTCTTTTGCCGCCCGATAGCGACTTAACTTTGGCGTAGAACGTGCCTACTTCTCCATCCTTCTGGAACTTTTCCATTTCTTCACACTATCTTTTCCACCAATCCTCCCTTGGCCTCATAGTTTCACGTGGTAATCGATTATTTAGTTCCCTATACTTTCCTTTGCCCTGCTCTGTGTCCACGTTCTTCCACTTACTTCTCTCCTCCATTTCTTTTACCATTGCCTCCATAACGCAAGGCTTCTTTATCCTTCTGCTGTCAACGTATCCAATCGACTTCTCCGCCGCTTCGACTATTCGTCCGTATTAATGGGTCCTCAAAATGGCGACACAACTTTGACAACCCATTTAAATTCTTCTTTGAGAAAATTTTGAGTTCACAGTTACATTTGGATTACAAATTGGGTGTAGAGGACTATCAAGTGGAGTAGGTGCGTCGAACTTAAACGGAGACACCCCGGGCGCCAGTGGGAGGTGTGGCTTTGGGATCTTCAGCCCCCCCGAAATTTTTTACTTGTGGCATCTAATAACGATGGATCTGCTAAAGATACTTCGGTTATCTAACCTCCGACTCTCCATTTTTCGATATCGTTACATTTCATAATTTCTGCCAATACATAATTATATTCCACACAGTTTTTATAGAAAACTCTACCGTTTCCACCTTTTCATGTAACAGATAATGGCCTTAAAAGGTCGAAACCGGTAAAGTTTTCAATGAATATCTAATGTGTGGAATACAACAACGTTTACTTTTTGTATACATCCATAGTTATTCCAAGTCAAGTTATTGTGAAATAGGCATAATACAACAGATATGCATATAAAATGGCTGATGTTTAACAAATATTTGCAAACCTTCCTCATTCCTTGCCGCTCCTCCTGCCACCAGCACGGCACCAGATAGTACGCGAATCTGCCGCCGGAGGCGCGAGTGTGTGGGGTGGAAATGGGTGACACCACGGGCGAAGAGCACGAACGGTGTGACTGCATACCCCGCCAACATATTCCACGCTTCGCCAGGAGACGCCTCGCCGTATTCATACAGGACTCCGTTGCCGACTTCCTCCGCCAACTTCTTCAATCTTTCTGTCAACCTGTTATTAGAACGACGGACAGGAAAAGAATAGGGTGATTTCTTATTTTTTTTATTGCCTAAATCGCGGCGGCAGATTTCAGAGGGCGGAAAAATTCGAAATGGTTATTAAAAAGTTTTTTAAACATTATAATTGAATTATTTAACGATAATTATTAATTTATAAATTATTAAACAATAATATTAATTAAAATTAGTGGGGGAACTTTGGAGGGGAGGGAAAGTGCTTCGGCCTCAGTTGAGCATAGACCTTATTGGAGTTAAGTCCCAAGCAAAAATGGATATTTTTAATTACCTACACCACCGAGTGACGCAACTTCTTCAAAATAGACACCCTTGCCCAATAGTGACGTCCGCGCACGAACCACCAACTTTTAAACAGACTGCACCTTAGATTCACTGACGACATCACATCCGATGATTGTTTCAGAAAGGTTGAACTTATTTGAAAGTTAGGTCAAATATCTGCTAATTTTTCACTACGATTAATTATGCCGAGCATTAAAAACTTGCGTTATTTATTTATAATCAACATCCAGAAAACAGAACTATTAGCCCTTTACATCGGGAGGCTAAAAAATAATAACGGACTATCAGAAATAACCATGCCCTGGATAGGAGAAAGCTACCCAGGAGGGACTCGAATCCGCGACCATCGGCCTGGAAGGCAAAGATTATACCTATATCTATATTTCATGTTATTATTTAATATCATCACACATGTTATAATTTATTACTATTTTATAAGTCTCATATTGATTTAACAAAACGCTGATGAAGTTGTGGAGGAAAAAAAATTCCGCGCCAGAAAGCTAACCACGAGCCGAACCTTCAGTCTTCAGGCCACTGCAATTCAAATATTTTCATAGTGATAGTGGGTAACTACTCGTAGAAGACCTTTCTCTCGACCAAATGGGGAAGTGACCTACAGCTATGGTCATTTAAGCCATAAGGAAGGAAGGGTGGAGAGAAACCCGGCGTCGGCATGCTCTTTAAGGGGCCAAAGGGACAACGGCTTAACGTCCCATCCGACGGACGAAGTGCCGTACTTGAAGTGCCCAAGAAGCACTCAAGCAATGGATCAAGCCAGGGGCGGATTTTGGGTGGGGGTCACAGGAGTCAGGATCCCCCACCAAATTATATGACTTTTTTTACATTTTTATTATTTTAATAGTCTTTGTATCCTTTCAAAGGGATTGTATATACTAATGTACGACTACGAGTCCCAAACATGACAAAATCTTGAGTTGTATTTATTGTAGAGCGTAGCACTCCCTACTGTAAAGCACACCTCTCTGCTGTGGGAGTATTCTATTATCCCTGAATCCATGCCATGGCCCCCACCATATTTGATGCTGAGACCGCCCCTTGATTTGGCAGTCTTCGAAAAATCTCTACCCCCGATGGGTTTTTAAATCAAGCCCACGAGGGGGGAAGCCAACGCAAATGCCACGTCACCAAACCGAATCCTGATATAGGTCGTATGTAAAGAAAAGTCTCACCTGGGAACTGCAACTAAAACTGTCATCTGGGCGTTGTAGTTTCTCACGCCGTTCAAGATGCTCTGCAGTCTCCTCTCCTCCCTTTCCTCATCTCCTTCGAGGACCAAAAGAACCGTGATGACAGTGTGCAAGGGCTGTTCACCTTCACAGCCCCCTTTGGCCACGAACCCCGTGTCGAAGAAAGGGTACCCGTGTCGCTCGCCCAAGTAGTGTTCGTCACACACCAGGTCCCTGCCGTTTCCCTCCCAGTCTGGTCCGAGAGGGAGCTGCTTCCCGTCAGGACTCAGTGATACGTCCCCGGCACCACTTCTCGAAGAGTTCCTCGGCTCCCTTGGTATTGCATCCTCATCGCTCAACTCGTATCGGGGATCGAGCCGGGATACTATGCGACTCAGTCGTAGGACGATGTCACCCAAGCCTTCACGGTCCGGAGCTGCAAGAAGAGCAGAAACCTGGTCATTGACAACGCGCGATGGTCACAAATCGAATAAGCTGTCCAAAACTTATTTTTTCGACTTTTTGCGAGGAAATTTGGTATTTTTGGTTTATACAGGATATGGTCCACAAAACACGCTACAAAGTCGATAAGTTTCAGTACGTTCCACCTCTACACATGGTATTGATTACTTTGAATATCCTTCTACGTAATAATATAACCATTGACAGTGGCGCAGCGAGGGGGGTTTTGGGGGAACCCCCCCCCCCCCCCCCCAGAGCTTAGAGAAATGTTTAATTTTAATCCATTGTACTTAATTGGATTGATATTACTAATAGAATAGTGTAATGATTAATAAAATATCCCTCCGAAAGCCGTAAAACTAACCATTTTGAACCATTTATCTTAAAATTCCGCAATTTATTAATCTCACCTGCCGCTTATCCTGGTTGGTATTCCATACCCCACACACCCCGGTATTAGTTGCCCCTAAAGCCCCCCCCCCCCCCCCCCCCCGCCCAGCCTTAATTCCTAGCTGCGCCCCAGACCATTGATACTACCATAATATTTTAATACTTTAATTTATGGCCAGGTTTTTGAAATTCTGCTGCCCTGTGCGCCATTGGGGAAACGTGATATTTAAACTTGTCTAGATCCAAGAGAAAGGGAAGTCCAGTTAGTCCACCCTATAGAAGTGATATTCCAGAATAAATATCCTACTCTGAAAAGGTATTTTATGCATTCTCAATATCATTTGGTTTTTTTAGAACTAAACTTTTCAGGGAAGGAGATTTATACCTGAAGACTCTGTTGCGAATTTTCGGTAAAAAATAAATGCCTTTTTCCGACTCCCGTTGAATGAGCCATTGAAATAATTCATTTGCATCTATTTTAATTTAATGTATCATGGCTGGATATTTATAATTTTTCATCCCAAAACAACCAATAAATATTTTACTCGCAATCATAAACAATTTAGTTATGCATGCAATACCGTGAAGTTCATCCAGAAACTATAGGGTAGATTAAGTGAAAAATTAGAAAAATAGCATATAAGACGCTCTAGCTCTAACAGAAATCAGAAAAAATATCTGTCATCCCTGAATATTCTAAAACTCTACAAATTCACTATAATTCAGTTTCCTGCGTGAGGCCTGCCTCTGTTTTGAAACACACCTGTCAGGTCTTTTGCAATGGTGGCCAGCTGCTCAGCTATCTCCCGGCGGAAATCAACACTGTCTTGGCTGGCTTTCATTCCTCGATGGATGGACAAATCCGGCTCGTACAAAGCTGAGAAAAAATGAAAATGCGGATATTAGTAAGGAATAGAGTGATACCGATACTAAGGAACGACCAATATTTATGGTATCAGTGTTATCGTCAGTATATAATGTGACCGATAGCAAATCCGACACCAGCACATCCAAAATTTAGGTTATTACCACCGGTTCGGCTAGCGACGTGTCGATTTGAACCGCTTCATTTCCCTGGTAGCAAGAGCCGTCCTCCCTTCAACTCTGGAAAAGGTTTGAGAATGGAGAACTCAAAACATCGCGCTTTTTTCAGCCATTCAAATCCTTAGCAACAAACAGAAAACTGCCTAGGTATTAACTAAAAAGATTCAAACGTGAGTTTGTTCAGCGTTATCATAAAGCTATTACTAAACATAACTAGACAATTGATCATTCAAGGAATGACCGTGTACTAGCCAGCTTACTGAGACAACCACTAGTGCCATTAGAACTAGGAAGACATCTTTTTGTTGCGTTTGCGGAGTTTTATTAACTGGTCATCCATACAAGGCTGTATACAAGAACGTATTGCCCCGTGGCCAGCACTATAAACTGCATTATCCTTTTAAATCCAACAAAACTCCGAAAACTTCCACAGTAGAAGACTCCTAGGTAGTTCAAATGACACTTACATCAGACACCATAATACTGAGGGAGTTTGCCGCCAAATTGGTGCTGATGGTGGCGGAAATTAACCATGTTCCCATTTGAGAACAGATTTATAAAAATTCATGAAAATTATGTCTCCTATCTGTGATTACTTTTATAGCTTTTGTTGAGTAAATAAATTATAGAAGTATTTTTTTAAAGTGAATTGCAATACTTGTGTATACATTGGTAGTTAATTATGCCTTTTCACAATTGGTCATTTTCATCATTTCAGTAATGAGTATGCGATTTATCCGATACTTTCCCCGACACTTGCTCTCAAGTGACAAATGCTCATGTATTCAAAAGATTAGTCCCTTAGAAATCCCTCTCACGGGGGCAGAAAAAAAGTAAAACCTGAAATACTCATGGTGGCAGTCAAAACACCACCATTTTTATTTCACAGTTTATTGGAGCACATGTTAACCTTCAATTAAAAAAAAATTGGATGAGCTAACTGCTCTGCCTTTTGGTGATAATTCTGAAAATATGAAGTAATGTTTTTGAGCTTAAAAAATCGGTTAATTAACAACTGTTGACATCATTTTGGCTAACGTAACAACGCAAGGGGAATAAAAGACATTACTATGGAAGCTATGTACTTGGATAGACAAGGGGTCAAAATTTCATTCAAATATATTAAGTGGTTTCTGAGTTATGAATTTTTACCCTGTGCCCTGCACTCTGGAATTTGACTCCCACTAGCGCCACTTCTGAGCAAACATCTCAAACTTCGACTCCTCATATCTTGCAAACTATGAGAGTGAGAGAAGAACTATTTTGCACGAGTCATTAAATAGGTGATAGCAGCTAGTGACAAAAATTTCATTAAAATCCGAGTCGGTGGGTGCCATGCCTGGGTGAACTGACATGGAATGACCCTATAGTTAAGAGTTGTTGTATGGCCTCAAGACCTCATTTTGACACAAGGGAAGTTCTAAAGTCACCTCCAGTGCCTTATTTACTATGGGCGCAAAAAAGGTAGAACGCTGAACCAAAATGGTGGCGTGCATTTGCTGCGGGGCGATTTTTGTCTTCGTGGTTTATTTAAACTTCGATATTCATGTACTTTTCTAAACCTCCGAAATTGAAATATACCTTTCGGCCATTTAAAAAAATCAAAGAACGGGTAAAGATTTAATTGAAAAACTATTCGTAAATCGAAGATGACGTTCTCTCCATGAAAAAACTATGAAGTTCGGCAACAAAATATTTTTCTCGTGACGATACGAAGAAAACGACGGTTACGCCATTCTCCTAGTTTTTCGCGTGTTATTCTTCATTCTTTCGACCGTAGAGGCAAAAAATTCACTTACGTTTAAACGATGTTTAATGGTTAAATGTTGTAGTCAAATAAAAAAGGAGTAAAACGATACATTACGCGACCCTATGGAGCTTCGGCAGAATTTCATACAAATGCTCTAAGTTCCGCGTTCTACCTTTTTTGCGCCGATTGTTCATCATATATTATGCCGTACTTTTTCTGCCATTCCGTATATGCTCCGTTAATACTGCACCTTTAGTGATAAATGAGGATCGTTTTAAACTTTGAATCGCCGGTCTCTGGCGAAAAATACAATCTCAACCTAAAATGTCACTATTTACCCATAAATACGACTTAAAAGTTTCGATTTTTCCATGTCGATTGCTCGCTCGAGGTATATCGACTCAGCATTTTTTTTTATTCTTAAGTTCAAAAAATTGTTTACAAACCCGTTAAATCTTTAACTAAACCAACGAAACGTGGCATGAGCAAGAAAAAATTAAAATGTAAAAAAGTACGATCCGAGAAGTGTGAAGAATGTTAAACGTTTTCTAAAAGAGACGTCGCGTTTAAGGAACTTAAAAGGTAACGTGTACCACGAATAAATAAATAAATGTTTTGAAATTATTAAAAAATAATTATCAACGGGAATTGACAGCAAAAAATGAAAATAGTACGATATGAAAATGTTGCTTTTACATGTGTGAATGGTATAAAATTGTTAGGTATAAAAGTAGGAAAAATAAAATAGATAAATTATAAATTGTTAGGAAAAACATTTTGGTGAAAGAGTTTTCCACATTTCTTTCGAAAAATTATGGAAGAGAGTTTATTGTGAAATTGTTTTAAGGATTAGAGAATATTATGACTTTATATGTAACAATTGTGACAGTGCAAAATTTTCGCACGGGTTACGATCCGGAAATAAAGGCGAAGGTAACCACGAATCTTTCAAATTTTCGAATTTTGACAGTTTAGTATTTTTAGTTTAGTTGTTTTATTTGAGAAAATCGCCAGAAATTCAGACGGAAGACCTTATTTTGACATTAGGAGAGTTCTTAATTTACCTCCGGCACCAAAAATAACACTCCAAATCAACGGATCAACAAAAAATTTAAATGCAAACAACCATAAATTTATACATATCCAAAGAGCGCTTTGGTATCATGAAATTTTAAATGCTGGTATCCAATCTAAGTTTTTATAGAAAATTATGAATTTCTCGCTGAATGCCTTCCCTTCAATATCAGAATAAATTTACTTCTAATTACCTTATATTCCTATTCTTGTTCTGGTTCCTTCCTGAAAAAAATTTTGGTCAAACAGTTTTCCATATTTCTTTCGAAAAATTATGAAAATATGAAAGTTAAATCAGAATGTTTCTTTCGTGCTTAACTTCAAGAGTAATCTAATTTATACCTTTTTAGTTTAGAAACATCAACAAAAATTACCAAATATATTACTTGTTGAGTGTCCAGTAGTTAGCCATCACTAATGATTTGAAATTAAGATTTTTCAACATTACGTTCTACAAGGAAGATTCTAGATTCATGAGATACAAGATATGTCATAATCTAAATGGGCTCCAATTTGAGGAAAGCTACCGTTTTGAAATATAAAAGAAACCTGTAAACTTTTTGAAATATTTTTATTTAACTAAAAGCCCACACTTTAAACTACTTTTCCAAGTTATGTCCGTTAATATTATGGTATTTATCGCATCGAAAAATAAGCCTCTGTATACTGCCGTCAGAAAATTGCCGCCCGAGTTGAGCCACATCAAAATTGTTTACGCATTCATCGTCATCATGGCGCTGGCCTAGATGTTTCTTCAGATGAAAAAAAGGTGGTTGTCACTTGATACCAGGTCGAAACTGTATAAAAGATGATCAAACTGTTTCCAAACAAACGATGCAATGATATCTTAAGTTCTTGGACGGGACTTGGACATTTGGACGGGAATGGTCACGCAGCAAAAGGATCCCGTTACTCAGAATTCCTCGTCTTTTGTTCTCAAATGTACGGCGAAATTTTTTTTAGGTCTCACAATACTTCACAGCATTTATTGAGTCACAACGAGGATAAATCGTCAAGTAAAAACCCCTTTCCTGTACGAGAACACGGGTCCCCATGCAGCCAAAAGTGGCTGTCAACTCAGGCGCAATTTTCTACGAGAACGGCACACAAAATCTTGTGGTTCGATTAGAAAAGTACCTTAATATTAATGGAAACTATGTGGATAAGTAGTTTAAAGAGTGAAAAGGTGCGTAAAAATAAAATTGATATAAAAGGTTGTAACACCTAATGTTGAGTGGTTTGTTTTGGTTTTGGTGTGACGTAATTCAAGCAATAATAAGCAGCAGAGGTGGAGTGAGGTAATTGTTGTGATTGTTGACGGCGCGGGAGGAGGTGAAAAGAGGGGAGTCGGATTGTGATAGTTATGGCGGACGGGTGTTCCCTTGCTCCCGAGTTTGTATCATTTAAAGTTTAATAAAATATTTGTAAGTGACGTGTGAAACTAAGTGAAATTAATTGAAACGTTACAAGGTTTATTTATATTTCATAAATTTTAAAACAACGCTTCCTTGAAAACGCACCTTGTAGCACTCGTTCCATCCAAAACGTTGTCTCCTCTTCGTCTATCAATTCGTCGCGTCGTTTCTCTTCCTCTCCCTCCACTTCACTTTCTCCGACCTTATCCACACACACATCTCGAAATCCTCCAGTATTTTCTCGTCCTCCTTACTCAGCATCCATGTTTCCACACCAAAAAGTGCAACACCCGAGACCGGACTCATCACTTGCCTTTTCATTAACCTCCCCCATAACGATCCTCTCATTATCTGTTCCCTATTCATGAACGCCTTCTTCGGTGAGGCAATTCTTTTCCTGATGTCCTTACTGATGTGTCCGATTTCCTCTACAGAGCTGCCCAAGCAGTTGAACTAGTCCACTATCTCTGCTACGTTTATGACCACCTCCTTTTATCATGAGCCTCACTTCCTTTCCATGATAAAAACTACAACTGGTAATTTCCGCACTATCATACAAAACTCGACAACTGGCCATGGTTTCAACATATGATGATGTCATTTTCAAGGACCTTGATACAGAATATGTTGGAACTATGGTCGGCAGTTGAGTTTTGTATTGAAGTGTGGAACTTACTGTTTATAGTTTTTATCATGGATATACGGAACTTCCTCAAAGTCTAGCCTGAAAAGATTTTATAGTCACTTCCTTTGATCGGGAAGATTAATAAACCGTTTAATTTTGGTCTTCTTCTGACTTGAATTTGAGTATTTTTAAAACATGACCGACCCTTGAGATGTATGTACCATTGGCATGTTTTTTTTATGGTAGTCTGTGTAGTGGAGTACGAAGAGTATCTTGCTTTAAAATATATTTACTCCGTTTCCCGACTGACAACTCATTAATGCACTCTCAAGAAACCCTTACTAAGAATCCTTTCGTCCTCAACCCATAATAAAAGATGCAAGATTTTATAAATAGCCATATTTTTTCAGAAGCTTTATTTAGAAGGGGGTTTGGAACTTGAGTAAAACACGTGACCAAGCGTGCGGCGCGCTGGGAAGGGCAGGATTTAATCTCACACAAATCATCTTCATCTAGCTATACTTTCTTATCCACGATATTCTCTCGCCACATCATGGAAGACGTTGAGCCAAATTTAAACAAATCGAATATTATTCGTAGGTCCTGACCTCAACGATTTTAAGCCCGTAATGATACATTCAAAATTCAGTAATTTTACACAGAATAATTTCATAACTACACGAATTAAAATACAGGGCATTTCAGGAGGAATCTGCAATACTTCAGGAGGTGGTAGGGGACACAATTTTAAGCATTTTTTGTCCATTAACATGGGGTCGAAATTCCTTAGTTACAGAGCTATGACAACGCAAACATTTTTTGGATGCACTTTGCAGTTACCATGAAAACGATTTATCTTGGGTATCAAGCCTTTTTGACATTTTATTTAGTACTCCAGATTTATATGGACTTTAAATAATTGAGGTTGGACGAAAATTTGCCATTGTACTTGTCTGAAAAAATTAATCTTTGAGCTTAATTAAACGACAGCGTTTAGCGAGTATGAACAATAGGATTGCGCAATTTCACCCATTTTGAGATTAATTGTTCAAGAGATTAATTGTATTATTCATGGGTAACAGTGTACTGTCATCGAGTATTTTTGTCGGATTAAATTGTTGTAGCAGCGCTTTCGTCCACATCTAGGATTGTTTAGAATATTAAATAAGTTAATTGCACAAAATTGGGAGAAGATCCAACAAAAATTGACCATTCGATATATGTATAACACTCACCGATGTTTATAGCCGACTGACTGCCACTCACGAAATTTTCTTCAAGGCGCCTTTATTTGCATAGTACCCAACTAACTTCGTACAACCGATTCTTAAACAAGTCGTAAACCGATTCTTATTCGTTAACTGGTATTGGTTATTGGTTCGGTTAAAACTTCTTAAATAAATGGGAAACTACTTCTTTTACTTCAAACTAAGAACTCAACTTGTGTGACTTTCTTCTTACACGTCGTGACACACTCGAAAAATATCACAGCAATGCAACCATAATTACATAGCTACGATTTAAACCAGGCATTCAATATTACTGATGATAACATATTATGGAATCTTAATTGAGTCTTCAATAACTGGAGGAACTAAATATAGTAAATCGGTAAAAGATCTACCTCCTGAAAACAGTCGAGTATGTTTACCAACAGTTAATATTATTTCTTATTGCTATAAGACTTTCAGCCATTTCCTGACATGCTAAATATTGAAGCGCATGATTATGATTTCTGAATGGGGTAATTCTTTCCCAATCGTATTTTGACGTGCCGTGTTACAAAACATGTTCTGGAGTCCACCTACAATGTTTCCCAGTGTTATTTCTACTACTACATTGCTTTTAGCATACTAACTTAAGTTGCTTATTGAAGACTATCTATGAATAGTTTTTCTTAGTAGGTAACAGGACAACATCCTACAAATTACTAATTTAGTCGCCTTAGATGTGCCTTTAATGCGAAATATATGTATACGGCCACTCAGCACTATTTTTTTCTGATACGTTAGAAATTATAGCATTCGAAAATGTGTTTTAAAAGTTGTTCAGTTTCTTTCCAAGTAGCTGCGTACCGATCGCTAGTTGCTGACTCGCTAGACTTACTGCAGAAGATTTGAGCTGCGTCCTTTCATGAGTAAAATGATGAAGCTGCAACAGACAGTTGTTATGCAATGTAGCATTACTTACCCCATATTGCAGCAAAGAGGCCAAGAAGGGACACCGTAGCCAGGAATCCAACGGCGAGAGATGTATTGCTTCTAGGAAGCAGTCGAGATATCAATCCCCTCATGTCTGTGATCTTACAGTTGAGTCATCCACTCGGACCCTGGATGGGATCTTAACTCCGTATCTGTACTTCACCTGAAATAGACAAATTCAAGAAATATATGATCTTGTTTTTTCTCGGCGAATATTTCTTATAAATATTTCTCGGGTTTCTAGCCGAGTGAGACTTTTTTGTTCTAACGTTTCGACGGAACACTCTTCCATCGTCCTCAGAGAATGAATGTGCTGCAGGCCCGCCTTCCTGCGCTTATATAGCCGTTCAAACCGCGGGGCATTGTTGTCGCCTTCTGTCCGTTATCTTTTTGATTAACGGTTTCCATTCCGTGCTTATCGTGTACCCAGAATCGCGATTTACTTTATTCCTCTCCAGCCGGATCTCAATGGCTTCTTTAAGGAGACGATCCCAAAACAAAGGTGCCTTAGAGATCACTCGAGCCTCATCAAAAGATATTATATGATCTTCCGTTAGGCTGTGTTCAGCGAGGGCCGATTTCTCCGGATGGAACAGTCTTATACACCTCTTGTGCTCTTTAATTCGTGTCTCTACCGTGCGCCCAGTCTCTCCGATGTACACTTTCCCACACTGACATGGGATACGGTAAACTCCAGGTGTTCTGAGTCCCAAGTTGTCCTTCACACGCACTAAATCCCCACGCAGTTTTTGCGGTGGTTTGTGTATAGTTTCAATATTCCGCTTTGCTAGAATCCTCGATATTTTCCCGGCCACAGTTGAGACATAAGGCAGACAAGCTCTTGCTATGGGTTTCTTATCTCTGGAAGGCATATCTGGAACGAGGAAGCTTTCAACGCGGTTATTCTTGTGCTCTGTGTTAGCTCTTAACAGGGCGAGCGAAATCTCTTTCTTCGTATACCCATTTCGGAGGAATGTTTCCCGTAGGTCGAAACGTTAGAACAAAAAAGTCTCACTCGGCTAGAAACCCGAGAAATATTTATAAGAAATTCAAGAAATATTGAGCCACGGAGGTAATGTATAGATATTTGGGACTCAAAACATTACAGGTTACTTGTTCCCAAAGGGAAAGTACTCTTGAAATACTGGTCAAGTTCCTACAGTTACTTAAAATATCCATCAATAACTGTGAAGAGCTGATCTGAAATGATTAACAGAGGCAGCAAATGTGCCAAATGCACGTAAACAGCCAAAGGTTTAAAATCTGATGCTTTCCCGGCGAATATGTTCAAAAAAGGCTATTCGGGCTTCCAGCCGGGTGGTCTCCCTCCATTCTGCCGACGTTTCGGAACACGAGTCGGGTTCCATCCTCAGGGCTAATGGTGAGTGGATGAAGTTTGCCAGCTTGTTTACTTTTCAGTTGGTTGTGAGGACTAACGTGATTGGCTCGGAGGCAGCCAATCTTATTTTCTTAAGTGCCGGTTTCCATGCATTACTCAGTGAATACCCTGTGTCACGATTGAGGGTGTTAGTTGCCAGCCGGATCTCGATGGATTCCAGCAACGGAAACGTCGGCAGAATGGAGGGAGACCACCCGGCTGGAAGCCCGAATAGCCTTTTTTGAGCCAAAGGTTTAGTTCAACAATGTTTACATCCATATTGTAAATTGTGTTGCGAGATACGACGATATCTTTTGTTTTCATGCCGATTATTTCGACTGGGTATATCTCAGCGATAACGTATCCGAGGTCTAATATGCATACATGGATTATAAATATTTACCAATTTTAAATATAGGTTTTTTAAAAGCTGGTTCTCTCGTTTTAATAGAATCAACGTTAACCTGGTAAACGTAAGGTAGACATATATATAACTCTTGATTTCTCATCCTTCACAAACCAATGTAAATTACAATGTCACCAACTGAAATTGGATAACGCTAAGGATTGATGTAGGCCATCGATGTGTTCTATAAAGCTTTGCATAATCAGCAAAGTAAATAAAGAATACCTCCGCCCAGGACAATATTCTGTGAATAATGGTAATTCCTGTTAGAAATCAACGGTGTTCGTATAATTCAATCGAACATTCAATCGCTCCAATTTGGTTACTCCGTTACAGGGGCGCAGCTAAGAATTATTGCTAGGGGGGTTTTAGGCACAACTAATACTGTGGGGTATGGAATTTCCTCCAGGGTAAGCGGGAGGTGCTACCTCCCCTAGAAAATTTTTAAGATAAATGGTTCAAAATGGTGAGTTTTACGGCTTTCTGAGGGATATCATATTAATCCTTACATTATTCTATAATAAATATTAAACTAATTAAGTAAAATGGATTAAAATGAAAAATTTATACCAGCTCTGGGGGCTTTTATCCCCCAAAATCCCCCCCTCACGCGCCACTGCTCCGTTAAAAAAATAACATGTCGAACTTTCAAATAAATGAGTATCGCTCAGCGCGGGAATAAAAAATAACTCAAACGTTTTCTAATGCCTCGTTCACATTACGATCGTCCGAGCCGTCGTCCTAACGATAGTTGACCGAACTAGCCGTGTGAATTACAAAAAAAAAATACAGTTCGCAGAATTAAATATGTTTATACGGTCTCAAGTCCCATTCCATACCTTTTCTGAAGTCAGTATTGTCGAAACAACGGAAGGTATAAGGATGAAAAATGTCAGTTATGTCGGAATTAAAAGAATTTGCGTCTAAATAGTTCGGAAACAACTATCAACCTTTTAACAGCCTAACTAGGCCCATTGTACAATGTCGAGCGAGAAAAAAAGCAGTATCAGTTAATAGGAACGAAAAAGCGGACGAACAAAAACGTAGAAAAATTTGGTCGCTCCCGTTTGGAATACCTAATGAGATATCTTTATTTTATTGGCATAGTATTGTTCGCACTGACCTTATTGTCTCTGAATGCATTAATCTGCAGCCATTGCATTTATTTTTACCCTGATTTTATGTTACTAAGCACATTGAAACAGTTTTGTATGTTGAGACAACTTGATATTCTGGTTTTAATTGAGATTTTTTTATTCTTAGAAAAGCATCGCCTTTCGATTTTGAATAGATACTTCCGGCAATAAAATAAAATCTCCAAAAGTATGGCGTAGAAAGCTATATTGTAAAATCGGCAGCGTAGTAATGAAATATGAGTTAAATTGCATTTTTATAACTGAATTATCTTTGCTCGATTTTTCCTTTTTAGTAAGTATAGTTTATCATTTCTCTTTTGTAAATTACATTGTTAATTGCAGTTGTTTACAGGCTGTAAGTTATTAAATAAAATATATTAAGTAATAGCAACCATTGTTTTCTCTAAAAGAAATTAAGATAAAGGGATTACAATTTGGAGAGAGATTAGATCACACAGGAGAAACATTGATAAAATATACAAGAGCGTATTTTGAAATTTTTAAAATAAAAACTATTTCTTATTAGTTGAAACGTTTTATCGAGGTGTACTCGTTAACTCGCTGCAGATCAGGATTTTGGATTAGACGCGGGAATCCGCTTGGTCGAAAATAGAATTTGGCTTCGCTTTCCCTGCGTCGCGTCGTTCTGAGGATCTGGTTTCCAAAAGATTAGCCTTGGGGGCGGCTTCGCAACAGTGAGATAGGTCTGGGCTTGTGACGCGGGCATATGGGATAGCATCAGCAGGCATAGGGGATTGATTACCACTATCCCACTAAACTGGAAGAAATTTTCAAAAAGAATAGAAGGAGCTATAAACTGTAATGGTAGTGATGGTACATGACGGACCACATGTCATTTTCAACGGGCGGAAGGTACCCGTTGAAATCAAACGTTATTAATAATAAAACGTTATTGTTCTTTTCCGCACGATTTAATTAATACGACCGGTTTCGTCGCAGAGGCGACATCATCAGGTACAGAAACCGTTATAATAACAGTTATTTTGTTATTATAACGGTTTCTGTACCTGATGATGTCGCCCCTGCGACGAAACCGGTCGTATTAATTAAATCGTGTGGAAAAGTACAATAACGTTTTATTATTAACAATGGATTTTCACAAAGTAAAGCCAGAAACAATCGAGTTTATTCAAACGTTATTATTAAAGTATTCTACCTATTCTACTACGAGGGATTTAACGAGAGATACATGTAATAGAATCATACATTATGCAATAAGCAAAGTGATAGCTGGCCAATAGTAAAGGGAAAAGATCTATTATAAACTTAATTATTATTTAAGTATTCTACCGATTAAGGAAGGCCTCCATGGAATACCCAAGAAGCACTCTGGCAGCCTCCCCTTCCTTCATGTTCTTCTCTCTTCAATTCAAAATAGGGCTTATTCCCTTTTATTCAATCTAAAATTCATATTCTCTTCCTTCCTCTCCCTCTTTACCCAACATTATACTCTCTAGCACTACTTTCGACATCCCCTCCCCGCTAAGTAGGTACTCATTCCGAAGAAAAAATTAAACATAAATTTTATAGACTACTTAGAAGCAGAGGAAGCACATAAATGGAAGTAAACTTTATTCTACTAGGAGTGAAATTATATCAGAAAAGGGTAAAAATCAAAATATATCTCAAGAAAAATTCTTCTTTAATAATGCCACTATTCTATACTCGGGATACACAGAAAATGTCATGGCTTTAACCCTTGTAATTTGATTTCATCAACTTCAGTAAAAATAAGCTTTTATGAGGCCAAGAGAACCCCCAAATAAAATTGTTTATCCAAAATATCTTCATAAATATTGCATGTAAACCGGGAGGCATACTCTGAAAATTTCACGAACATGGCATTTCGTTTCCCGAGGGAACTGACTTGATTGAATCAAAATTCTCACCCAAGACTTACAAATATCTCTACCTCTCGCCTCTCCTTCTATCTCCTCCAATCGAGGTCTGCCGGACTACACCTGTTCCCGCCATTTGCACCTGGGAATCCCAAGCTTTATTTTCTCTAGCGGCTAACTTACGATGGAGGCCTATATTTGACCCAGCAACGAGTGTGCCGCACCTATTCGTTCTACGAGCATCATAAATGCATGAGTTCTTGGATGAAATCGCCAAAAGAAAAGAAGAAAGTCGTGATGGTAATTTAACCAACAAAAGAGGAAGGCCGTGTACACATTCAATTGAGAGGGTCCATATAATAATATCAACAGATTGCAAGGCATATATAGCATTCGCTACTGATGTAAAAGATAAAAGAATTTATATCAAACAACTTCGTAGAGTCATCGAAATGCGATGTAAACCTCTTACATTCCTATCATAGAGGATAATAACATAATCGCAAGAGATATGAAATGAAGAAATAATTCCAAAAATAAAATCCGAAGATTCAAGCGATATGGAGTGGAATTTTTCCATATTGAAATAAACACTCAAAATTTTCCACGATTATAAAATTCATTACGACCTAGGATTGAATGTTGCTACGTCATCACCTTGAAGATGATGTAGCTACATTGAAACCTAGGTCGTAATAAACTATATAATCATGGAAAATTGCAAGTATTAATTTCAAAAATATTTTTTTATAATTGGCAAAAAAGAATGCCATCATTATTGTCAACTTAAATACAGTAGACAATAGAAAATACTCGCTTCGCCACCTTCAATCAAGCAGAAAAATTTGTAATGAGACGGTACAAATGGGTACCTTAGAAGTGAACTTTCTTCAGTAATCGGCGTAGTACAGAGACGTCTTGTTGAGCAATACATTTCACGAAATTGATCAATTTCTTGCATCGGTTTCCCAAAAATAGTTATCCTTCCAAAAAAAATACTTCCTAACCTTTGTGAAGGCGTAAAGACGACAGTTTCTTTGTAGCCTCCCTGACATGACAGGCAAACAAGTAGCAAACTGGAGAAGTGTAACATCTTGGTCATTATTTCGGAAGTGGTCTAAGAAAACCTGCACGTTGAATAACGCATGATGAGCTCACATGCTATGTTGGCTGAGCCGGTCGATTAATCATTCAGTGGGCAAGGGGTCTTCACATTTTTCTCACTTCCCCATCACCAGCCGCGCGGTCGAAACATAAATTTCCTCAGACCCTGAATGTTTCCCCCATTGATATATCCACGAGAGCAAGAAAGGCATCCAACGCTTGGGTGGTTGGCTTCGTATTCTAGCACGCATAAAATGAGGCAGGGAGAATAAAGGAGTAGTGACTCGTCAAAAGCCTCCACCTTTAGTAACTTACGCCGTGAAGTACGTAAATGTCTTCTGCTCTATACTTGAAAGGATTTTAAAGACGCAGGTTAATAACAAGGTTACTTCATATTGATCTATATATGGAGGACTGAGAAACATATAGGTGAAAGTCAATTTTTGTTGATTTTGAGGTATCCATGGCAATCGACTCCAAAATCATCTAAAAGTACAATGCGTCATAGTCACGCTTGGGACCGCCGCGCCGGGTAGCAGCACATACTTGGAGACCTCAGCACAGTTTAAAGTTCTTAGCAAATTTTTATTTAATTCATTAAAAACTTTGATTTTTGACTAACACCAATATATTTCTAAGCCCTTCACATAGTCTTGTTAGTGTTACCGACCTCTTAGAACAACTCGGATGGGAATCACTATCAGACCTTCACTATAAGACCGTATATTACAAATTAGACTAAACCCATTACGTAAATTCAAGAGCTGTTTATTTTCCGACGAAGTTATCCATATCTTACAAACTCCAACACACTAAATACGGTAGATCAGATCATAAAAATAAAATAAGAGAGATAGACTGTAGAACAAATATATTTTGAATGAACCCAGGACCTCCCGATCATCAGCCAATCGCTCAACCCACTAGACCAGCACGGCCCCTGGTTATGATCTCATGGTCATGGGAATGCAGATAAACTCATTGCAGTTAATTGGCAATAAGTAAATGAATATTTTTGAGAAGTAAACAATGCCGTGCTCACGTAAAAACATCCATCGCTGGTGCGTGGCATAAAGATACTTCCACACCTAGTAATCTCCGTTTTCTAGCGAGGCAATGCGAACAGCCAACACGTTGCGGGCGATGTTAACAGTTCTCGTCAACAAACGTGAAATTTGTAAGTAAAACAAGATGTCACTCCTTTCATGGAATCCAGAAACCTTCGCTAGTTAAGAATAAGGCGCTAACTCGCGCGAGGCTACCTCGTTTCTACATTTGCATGCTGTTCAATTTGGATACAACGGCTACGCTTTGAAAGTATCAGCGGCTATCAATAAGAATAACACCCTCAGTCGCTAAACCCCAAGGTTCGTAGGGGTTGGTGAGGGTAGAGCTTACCCTTGACGGAGTAACAGGTGTTTTTAGTTTACACCTTACAGGGAAAGCACGTTTTATATATTGATTTAGCATTGCGTTTAACATTTAATTAAATGTACGATTTTCCATTTTATAATATATACACTGTCTAATAAAGCTTTGACTGGCATTTAAGGTTGAACATGATGCAAAACTTATGATGGAAACAAATGGTCGTAAATTCATAGTGCTAAATTCTATGACACTCTAAAAATAATGTAGAAGTAGAATACATGTAGAAATAAGGTCACTAGGGAGGTGGTGGTGACGGAAACCATATGCATGCATTGTCTAACTATACTTTTTGGTTTTTCGAATCATACATTACTGATGAATCTTTAACTAAATGTTTCAATATTTTATCCTCGATATTATCACTCATTAACGATTCAGATTAATATTATCCAATTTAGTTTTCCGCAGTTCTCCTCTCTATTCTCCTATTAGACATTCCTTAAGTATTTCTTTTCTTTAACATGATCAATTCCTATTTCATACGAAAATTCTCAATTTTCCCTGACAATTTTATTAGCATTTACTCCTCTTGATTCTAACACTTAATCAACTTAATTTTTTGCCTTATTACATGGAGAATTATTAGTCAATATAAGCTAACGAAGTGTAGAACTACAGAATCGGCCCTAGTTGAAAAAAAATTAAACTTCGGTACAGCATAACGCTTTATCCTATGGTTATGGAATTATGATATCGCTATTATGCTCTTTTATTAATGAAAAATAATGGGAAATTATGCACAAATAGTCGACATCTTCGTTGTAAATATTTCCACGGTGCGCTGTTTCGTAATATTCGTACATCGTAATTAGGAATTTTGCGCAGTAAAAATGGCAAGAATGTCCAAGCCGCGAAGTCTTGAATGCCATATTGATCAGGTGCACAGTACTCGTCCACTCTACCGTATCCCACTGACATACATACAGATGAATAATTTACTCGAGAGAGGGTCTCAAGACTTGAAATGCTCCATTTAACTGCTCGAAATGGACTCATAACACACTACAGTGGAAAAAAAACATGTTGAAGTTCACGAGGGTAGGGTATACAGGGTGTTTCAGGAGGAATCTGCGATACTTCAGGAGGAATAGGGGGTGACAATTTTAAGCATTTTTTGTCCAAAAAAAAGGCGTCGCAAGTCCTTAGTTACTGAGCTTAGGCAACGCAAACAGTTTTGGGGATGCACTTTGAAGTTACCATGAAAACCGTTTTTTGGGGTATCCATCCTTTTCGAAATTTTATTCAATGATCTGGATTTTTAAGGACATTAAATAATTATGATTGGACGGAAATAAGCGATTATAATTGTCTGAAACAATTAATCTAAAAATGGGTAAGAGAGCGCAATCGCATAGTTGATACTCGCTCAAAGTTCTAGTAAAATTAAGCCCAAATATTAATTTTTCAGGCAATTGATATAGCAAATTTTTCGTCCAAACTTAATTATTTAATTTTCTTAAAAATCCACATCATTAAATAAAATTTAGAAAAGGGATGGATACCCCAGAAAAATGGTTTTCATGGTAACTTCAAAATGCAGCCCCAAAAATGTTTGCGTTGCCATAGCTCAGTAGCTAAGGAGTTGCGATCCAATGATTCTGGACAAAAAAAATACTTAAAATTGCATCCCCTACCGCCTCCTGAAGTATTGCAGATTCCTCCAGAAACACCGTTTACTTATAGCGGGTTGAATATTTAAACATGAGTTTTTACTCATCGCCCAGGATACGAATTTAAACAATGGAAGATAATTAATTTATGGTTTTTTAAGCTTTGGCACAAACGGAGATTTGGAAGGCTTAGATGATATGATAATAACAACCAGAGGATTTTTAAAATATCATGGGCTATATTTCAAACGTTTTCTCCACCGTCTTTAAAATACAAAATCAGTCATGGATGACCTTCGGACCTCTAAAATACTATACACGCAAGAAAGCCATAGCATTTATAGATGACTCTCATATATCATTCTTACCGGGATAAGTATACATTTTTGGAGTTTACCCGCGGAAATATCATGATTGTTTGTACTTATTTATAAATACGTGGGTATTTTGCATCACTAAAATGTATCAAGTTCAGTCAATACGGTTGAACTGGGATATTGAAAAATACGCCTTTAATAGCTAATGAGATTTGTTCTCGTCTGTGTAATCAGTCTTATATACATTGCATTCTGAAACGTGTAACTGTTAATATTTATGTAGATATATTCTTGTTCTCTCTTTCTCTTACAAGATTCTATAAATTCTAATATTACGTTCCCACAGTTCAAAAAATTTCCACCGCGGACTTTGGTAGCACTAAATTAGATAATAGAACAAAAGAGCTACAGTTCACTGATTGAAATATTTTTATATTTTCATCTCCAGTTTCAATGAAATCAATTTTTTATTACAGTATTGCCGAAGCAGCCGCTAGATGTAGCCGCATTTAAATGTCCTCTTAGTTGCAGTGAAAAGAGTCTGCAGGTAAATTGCCTCTCTAACAGTAAATCTTGAAACAAAAATGAATCTTGTAACAGCATAACGATGGCTGACAACACGTATCTCAAATATGACCGGTTTGAGAGAGGTATCTATAACAAAGTTTAATAACATTCTTATAATAAAATACAAGCACTTTGTTTGCAAATGAATGCTTCTTTTTCAGTTTTATGAACTTTTGGGTTTTTTATTCCAGTGTATAAGTAATATAAATTAATCATTTTTTGCTCTCCTGCTAGTTCTAACAACACGTCTCAAAAATTTGCTATTTTGTTGTTAGAACTTAGCCACCAATAACTCAGTTCTAGGCTCAGGTTCATTTTCCATTGAGAAGAAGAAAACGTTAACAATGAAAAGGAACGTTATTATACGATGAAGAGAAAATCAATCGCGACCTGACACTTTAGGATCATGTTGTTCGCCTAGAAATTATAGTCTCAGAATGTATTATTCTACAGGCACGCTCCTGAATGGAAACATGAGGGACGGATAGAGCGTTCGATACGGTAAAATGAAGAAAAATGTCTGCCGTAATCACCATACTCGGAAAGAAAGGCAATAAGTGAGTCAAGCGTTCACGTTACGTTTGAGATGGTCTCCGTAGCATAATGGAAATACTCGTAGTATCCTCGCGTTATATCCAAGTACGCTTTCAACGAGAGATTACGTTGTGTAACTTCCTTATGAAAATAATGAAAGAATATGCTGTCAGAAATTTTAATCCTTTCGTGTGAAATAATTCTTCATCATCATTAGTCATCAATTCTAAGATTGGTTTGACGCAGCTCTCCATTTCTCTCTTCTGTCCGCCAACCTTCATATTTATTTTCTTTTGCATCCTTTATAATCTGTCCTATGTAACTCATTCGGGGCCGTCCCTTGCCCTTTTTCCCTTCCACTTGTCCTTCAACGATTGTCTTCATCAGGCCATCGTGCCTCAAAATGTGGTCAACTAGGTTGTCCCGTCTTCTGCTAAAGTTTTTAGGAGGCTCCTCATTTCTCCCACACTTCTTCGTACTTCCTCGTTACTTACACGGTCAATCCATTTTAACTTCATCATTCTTCGGTAGCAGTAAACTTATAGTAGGGTTTTCAGGGACTTTTCCAACCCCCTTCTTAATTTTTATCGGTGAAAAATTATACTGCAGCGGACACTCGAAAATTTGCCTCTCGAATGACCAGTGATCTTGAGAAACAGCCAAGGGCAGTTTAGTAACAGCAGAGTAGACTAGAAGGAAAACCTTTTCTAGTTTTTCTTCGCGATAGAAACCTGTTCTCTCTACAGCTACGCATACAAAAATATCACCGCAAGTATCCTCCGAGGTGGATAAATGAAAAAGTAATGAAATTACCTCGCCTCCTGTGCATTTGTAACATATGATGATATATTTAATGGATTAAATCATCGTAAAAACTCGACAAACCTTATGGGCAAATAATTTCAACAAATTATTCCAAATTAAACAAGTTCGCAAACACCGACTTGCTAGCAATACATTGCAATTATCTTTAGCAATATTTGAAATAAATTTCGATACTCCACACAATGATTGCCTCATCGGAGAATTTAAGGCCATATAGTGAGGTACGCCATTCTACCAAAAAGAGGCTTCAGTCAGCAGCATTCCTGCGTGGATAGCGAAAAAAAAACGCTTTAAGCCTTCGTGAACGCTGAGTCGTCTCTTCGCTTCAGAGAAAGCATTATACTCTAAATCCATGCTCTAGAATACGAACTCCCTCAAGGATTCGAGGGCTGGCTGGAATGGCATGCCTCGACGGAGGCGACAACAAAAACCGGCGTTCGGGAAACGAAATAAGAAAAAAAAGAACCCTGATATCCGCACATTATACGCGACGCGATCGAATTCGCGAAAATTCCTCGCGATCTCAATCGATTCCGTAAGCTTTAATGTTGAGGTTCCTTCTGTATTTCCCTCCTTCACTATCTCAATCACAAAATCAAAATGGCACCCACACGAGGGCGTAAAATATCATGAGGATTGCATTTTTTTATTTTTGCATTTTTTTCGGGCTCAAATACATAAAAAAGAAATGCGGAGACCTCAAACTGTCGCCAGTAGAAAAAGCAGCCACGGTAAAGAGAAGCACACGTTGAGCTGCGGGAATAAAATATCAAAAAGTGTATCCTCCGAGGTGTATTTCACCATTAAAAAAATAGAGAAGTAAATTTTTCGTTCCGATTTCCACCATTAAAATGGTTAGCTGAATCACATTTTCCAATATTCCCCCGAGTTTCAACTTCCTCTTATATTTGTTTTTCGCTGCGTGAAATTCATTCCAGAGAAATGTTATTATTTACACGGCAGTTTTTTTTATTAAATTGAAAATATCATTTCGAGGAGGAGCGGAAAAAGTTGGAGGACCCTTTATTTCCCCTACGCTTGACCTTAATTGCGAATTTCATCAGACCAGGCTCGTTCCAAAACTTTTTTCTGTAAGTTATATCTATAGCGATCGATAACTCTTATTTTCTTATTTTGTGATGGAGAAGGATCGAAATTTTGGCTAGGCTAGATTGCTTGCTTCCCATTCTGTGAGCTCCAGCCCATAGATATAACATTATCATCCCGATACCTACTAAGTATGGGACGAAGACTCTGATGTCTTCTTCCCCAATATGCGACTCCAGGAAAGCAGCCAGCAGAAAATGCGGATATCTACGTCATTTCCTAGAAAATTACATAGCTAAAACATAACAGGCTTTCCTAGATATATTTTTGGATGCCATATTTTAAAATCCTCTAATTTCTTCTACTTCTCTTGACAATAATGGTCAATGTATATCCATCGCACATGTATGACACAATGGACATAATCTTTTGCCCTGACGGCGAAATGAAGTCTATAATAATTGTTCCAGAATTTTATAAGAATTATTACAATGGTAAATTCAAAGCATTTGGCTCTCGTATTTGTTAATCGCAAAGGTATGGCCGCACCTCTTTAAAAAAAAAACTAGTTTTTCGCTGTTTTCTGCATTTTGGCCCCGCGGGACAACTTTACTGTTCAATTAATGTTGGCTTTTCCACGAATAATTTACGCATTATTCTGCAGAAATATTTAATTAGAATGCAGACAGCTTTAAAAATAATTTATTATCCACAAAGATAGTAGGAATATTCTTGAAGCTAATATCTCAATGTGAATACACGAAAAAATAACCAACGGACCTGGAATCTTCAAAGTCAGTAAATAAGTTAAGAAAGCCATTCCAAGACACTCATTTAAAACTTGACCTCCTTCCTTGAGTCCTGGGAGGAAATGCGAACATTTCATCTTTTTGGGTAAAAATATTGATATCTCAAAGGCTTAAAAGCGCCTGAAACGCTTTCCATTGTGATCCCGAATAATTAATTAGGTCGAGTGGTTTTCAACCGCTCTGGTGCTCGAGAAGTCCACGACTGTCGAGAGTGGAGACATCCAAAAAGTTGAGACTCAACGAGAAAAATTCTCTTCGTTAGAATTCGTATAATTACTGGCTCTTTCGTAAGCTCAAATTATATTATATCATATTATATCCAATTGAGCGGAGAGAAGCGTCAAACCAGTTTTAGGAGTTTTGACCAGTGATGATGATCATCATACTATATTGTTTCGTGTGGTACGCATATCAACTTACATTATCTGAGTTATTATATACTTGGTTTATGTCATGCCACAATTTATAATACACGATACCAACAGTATCGATGGTGATTAAATGGTGTTAGAATTCGTATAATTACTGACTCTTTCGTAAGCTCAAATTTATATCATATTATATCCAATAGAGTGGAGAGCTGTGTCAAACCAATCTCGTGAGTTTTGACCTGTGATGAGGATATCATTATATATTGTTTATGATATCATTATATATGGTAAGGTACGTATATCAATTTAAATTATCTGAGTTATCATATAAATGGTTTATCATGCCATTATTTTAACTACACGATACTAACGGTATATATGGTGATTTTATCAGATATAGAAGATACTAACAAAAGTTTCCTACATGTAAATAACATTCCCCTAATGTACATATATTGTACAGTGTACACTCTAAAAACATCTTAGGAGTTTTGACCAGTGACGATGATCATCTAATATAATGTTTCTTCTGGTACGTATATCAATTTACATTCAATTTACACCTGAGTCATTACCTATATAGTTGGTTTCTGTCCGATTTTTTTTTAAGCCTCTCTACCCAATGCTGAAAAAATAAGAGTTTTATTAATTAAATTTATGAATAAACGAACCGAATCAGTGATGACAAGGCATTCTTCGTTAGCATTAATTTGAAATTTGTTACACGTCTGTAGGATCTTGTCAGGGTGACACTTGAAAGGGCGTCAGATATTTTTAGAAAAAATTGAAATATTAACGTGAGAATAACTAATTTTCAAACCACGATAGTTTCTCTTCGTTAACTCCACAACCATCATAGTCACAACCATCAATTTCGTATAAACATACTCTACAACTGACCACCTTATTAGGCGTGCTGCGGAAGGTGGTAGTATACCAGCCGCTAACCTATGAGAAAATACAAAAAATATTTCGGAGCGCGATGTGAGAGATTTTATAGCCTCAGTTCGATCCAGCATTCGTTAAAATACATTACTATTCGGGGGAAAAACGAATAACTAGGCCTAACCGATCAGCAAATTACCTTTTACGTTTACCTCTTAAAATACCTTCATCGTCTCAGCGAATACCTATGCCTAAATATGCCTCTTGCTTCAACGTTTCCCTATTACAGGGAAATATAGTGCGCTTTTGTCTGATCTTAATTGCTCAATCAATCAAGAAAAATTATTCAATCAAGCAAGGAGAAATATCTACAAAGCTAGAGATAATTGCCCTTTCAAGTGTCTTGGATCGCCGCGTGGCTGGAAGCGCTGATAACAAAACGTGTCATGAAGTGATCTAGTCTCATGCCTCTTTCCGTTCAATGAACCCTGTCTGATATCCTGCATGCCCACGTATCTCTGTATACTTGCATGTTCTTTTCTTCTCCCATTCTCTTTAGTATTCCGATTAAAGAGGTTCTACCACGATACGTAGTGAATGCTTTGACCGAGAATTTTCCTCTCTACTTTTTTATCGTAATGTATAGGCTTTAATGTTGTAATAGATAAACTGTATTGGTAATTTTACTGGAATGGATTTTATAGAAAAAAAAGCGCTTCCCAGGTTTAACATCTTGGAACTTCTGCAAAAAACAAATATCTAAATTATCTCACGGAAAATCGTGTTTATGCGTATAATAATGATGATTATATATATATATTTTTTTATATCACGAGATGTGGGTCAAATGTAAATATTATTTATTTTTTCAAACTTTGCCTACAAAATATTAACTTTGCAAATGTAAATATTATTTACATTTGCAAACATTTGCCTACATTTGACCCACATCTCGTGATATAAAAAAAAAATATATATATATATATATAATAAGGGGTCGTGAAGTATAAAGTTTGAATAATGATGATTGCTATTTAATATACCTTTAGTTCAGGAAAAACTTGTGCCATTAATAATTACGTAAAAATAAAATACAGGTACAAGAATAACAACATATATGATTAAATGTTGTTTGTGAATAAATAATTTTTTTCATTTCATAAAAGTTTTAACGCTACCTGAAATCCAATTGATACTAGCCATCGCTGTACGAGACGCCACTCCTACTCAATTTAATCCTATAAGCAAACATGGGCTGAATACCGCAAAAGATTAACGGGGTCAATTTCAGATAATCTCTCAAGAGTGTAACTATTTGTTAGAACTAAAACTTTACTTTTTAACACACACACATCAATATAATAAGTAGCAATACTTAAAGAGAGGGTAGTAATAACTATTTAACTACATTTACTACCAAATGCGAAGAACCAGTGCCATAAGGTCGAGTTGTTTTATTTGCTATTTCATTAATAACTATCTGACTGCACTTTGAACATTATTGTTACTTTTTTCACTTTATATCATTGTGTTTGTATTACACCTTGCTAATCAGAAAAACACATCTCCTCTGCAAATTAAATGATATTCAAACAATATTTTTCTAATCTACGATTGCAGTGTAAATTGAAAAAAATTAAACTCGTTTGAAAAGGAATTTGAACATCCCGAGAAAAGCGGTAGAAAATGACTTGCAACTCAGTCAAATAATAATATTAATTTGCTTTCATTAGTTTTAATACAGGTTTATTATACATTCGAAATGAACATCAGTTACTTACAATTTCAACTACAAATTAGCATAAAAATTAAACCGATCAAAATTAGCCGACAGTGAGTTCACTGCATTTAAATTTTTTATTATTTAAAACTGTATTTAAAATAAGTGAGAGAAGATGTTACTAGTGCGAGGAAATTCAATTGCCACAGTTAAAATTTAAAAAACGGGAATTCAATAGGATAAACCACCTATGATAATGAATTTAGAGGCTCGAGGCTGCGCGCTAGACTTAGATTGCTTGATCAATTGAGAATAGTTATATTTAAGAGTGACACGGAGAACATCGTCTTAAAGCCCGACTACGTTTCACATCCGACCAAAGCGATAAATTCAATAAGTCTTAATTGATTAATTACCGCAAATTACTTTAATGTCAAGAGTACGTCGAGATGCAACTTCCTCATAAAAACATAGTGTTTCACTATGGGGCGGATTCAGCATCAAATTTGCGGGAGGTCATGACTTGTGTTTGGGGAGTATATAATAACTCCCGGGAGAGAGGGGCGTTCACCCATGTAAAAAAAATTTAAATGCCCATTTTGGAGCCTAAAATTTCATTTTTATTCTTAACTAGCGGGCCACCCGGCGTTTCTCGGGTACCTAAAGAAGTGGGAAATTTGGAACTTGGAATCCATGGTCACATAGCAGGATTTTTAGGCAAGCTGAACAGCTGATAATGGAAAAAATTATTTCCGCATACTGCGCACGGGATCAGCTTATACCTTGCTCCACAACATAGTTCGCTATGTGTGTCCGTATGTGCATAGACCAAAAGCGTCATGTGAGCGCATTCCCCAGGAAAAAGGTGTGCACCAAGAGGATTAATAGTTAAGAGTAGAATCCTTTGAATTATGTTTTCCCTTATGACGTGTCAAGAAGTGTGCTACCCGTCAGGGTGCTCCACCACATAAGTTGTATGACGTGACGCAACAAATGGTAATGAGAAAACGACGAGAAGGACGCGTCGGACGCAACCGAAAGTAGCACTGCGGGGTTTGATAGCATGAGATGAACCTACGTACTAACCAGCTTAAGGTTGGATGGCGATATTTGGTGGAACTTGTTCGCAGGAAACATAATGAAATACACTTTTGTATGTTCCACAAGAGTTTTTAATCCCGACCCAGGTTTCGGGATTAAAAACTCTTGTGGAACATACAAAAGTGTATTTCATTATGTTTGCTACGTACTAACATTGGCTGTAATTCGTGCAGCCGTATGGAAACGCATAGAGGACAGACAAACAGACATCATCTTTTATATGTATGGATAACAGATAAAATTGAACAATTTTAGACATTTAAGGATACAAAAACTATTAAACTAATAAAAATTGTTTTGATAAAATTTGGAGGGGGTCATGCCCCTGTGACCCCCTCCCTGTATCCACCACTAATTTAGATTAACTCTAAGTTTATTTCCCGATATTTTAATATCATTTTTCTAGTTTCCGGATAGTAAAAAAGTTATTTCCCAGATTTTCCTAGAGTTATTTCAAGTGAGTCACGCGATCTAATATTTTAGCTATTATTTTTTGTCCCTATTAGCAGTTTTCACTATGCATTCTATAGTGAAACAAGAGTAGCGTAACGTTTACCTTTATTACACAAATCAAATAAACACAAATTAAAAAAGCAATTGTCCTGCGTAATTACTCACGAAGAAAAATAGGGAGCGACGACAAGTACTATTACTTCATCAATCAAATTAACACAATTTGCAAACACAATCGATAAGTATTCAGGACGAAAATTCGCGTGCGACACCGCTTACTGTCCAACGCCACTATTTCCATTCCACGATTCCCTTCCTCTTTATTTTCCCGTCGTCAAGGAGAATTGTTACATTAGCCTTATTTTAAAGGAAAAGTGTAACAAATTTGTAAAAGCGTTCGAAAATCTTTTTGTTAGTTTGATTTGTGAAGTAATGGTACCAGGATTTTTCCTCGTAAGTAATAAACCAGAACATTTGTTTTTGCAATTTGTGTTAATTGGATTTGTGTGATACAGATAAACGTTTCAGCAGTGATCTCTACATATTTAAACCCTAGAATAATTGAGCTTCATTAGATGGATTTATGGTACCACGAATATTATAAAAGAATATTTTCAAGTCAGCCACTAAATGTTTGTCACCCACCGCGCGTTAAAAAGTGCTTACGAAAGTCGCCACTCGCGTCGCTGACGGACAAAGTGATCCAAGCTTTAAGGGGAAAGAAGGGAAGTCAACCGAAATTAACATTCATGTTGATTTGATTTATTAAATTCATAACTCTTCAATGCTATTCCTTGCATTTGCACAGACCATACTGCAAAATATTGGAAAAAAGTATTGCAATGCATTTAACACCGCGCCGCGGACATTTTTGAAAGCCCATTAAAATGCGACCGAATTGGCGACAGAAATCAGCTTTCTATGAGATGGACTAGGGCCTCCTTTATACAGTCTCCTTGGTTGGTACCTACTGCCAGCTAATTTCAACCCAAATGTGATCTCATCTAAAACTCTGCGTGGCGAAATGCAGATAGCAATTACCCGCCATCTACGCCGGATTGCGTACAATTAGGTCGCCACCGTTGCATTCTACGCTCTCCTGATTTCTCTCAATCAGTGATCATTGTTCCCCTCGACTACTTTGCCCATCCCTTCCACGCGGTTTTTTCCGCCGTGAGAGACGATAAAGTCATCACAGGATTGAGACACACGATCACTTTTCACGTACAAGTTCAGGGACGGTTTTAAGACATCACAGTCAGTAGCCCATGCTTGGGACAGATTCTATGTTCTAGCATAAATGAAAATACTGTAGGAAATGACCACAAACTGTAGATTTCAAACAAAATTCTGAAGAATCCTTGCACTTTGAAAATAAGGATCTGTTAACCCACCGCGTTTTTTAATTTTTTTTTAACCCCTCCCCTTACTTGGGCCACCTTCGCTTTCTAATGCCAGTACCATATCAAAACTAAAATATTTTAACTTGGGAGACTGTAGTAGGTTTTTTTATTTAAATGTAACGGTAACAAAACTTACGTGCAAAAAACGCATGAACTTAGAAGAAAAAAATGAGCACTACTGTTTGAAGACGATACAATTATGCTGCAATGGATATCACTCTGAGCACTAATACTGTTTAAATCATGAAAGCCAACCTGATAAAGTAAAAATTCCGCTTTTGTCCTAATTTAGAGCCCTGTCCCAAGTATGGGCTGTTGACACTACCACTTATTTTCAAATACCGCGGTTCAGGTATAATTTGCAATTAATTTAAATTAAGCACTCAATAAATAATTAGTTTCACAGCTTAGAGACATTTACAGAAATAAATAAAGAGTACTTTGCGCCATCGATAACTCTCTGCAGAACTAAGAGTAAAATACTGCGCACACAGTACATCTGCATTTATCACATTCATAACTCTGCAATGCTATTCCTTTCGTTCGTGAAGACCATACTGCAAAATATTGAGAAAAAAAGCGTATCGCATTGCACTTCTCACCGCGCCGAAATAATTTTTGTTGAGGCCGATTAAAATGCGACCGAAGAACTACAAATTACCCTGCAAGCCACCTACAGAGGTGTTAGGCAGGGGGTTAACCATCACCAAATTGCAACCATCACCAACATCCACCATGCACAACAATATTCATGGGAATTAAAGTTGCCTTCCTCGAAAATACACAACGCAACATGCACGATACGTATGATACATAAGTTACGTGATTAATCTATATCCTACTTATTAAGGCAAACTGCCCATGAAGCTAAAAAAAAAGTGCAAAGAATGCCGTCATAAACACTAGGAAAATTCAGAACTTTGTACTGTGTACTTAGTAACCCGACGCCACAGTGGGGCCAAACCCCACTTTAGGCGGACAAAAGTCAAAAAATTTTACTAACAACCCTAAAATATTCATATATATATATGTTTTGGAGACCACTTTGATGAAATCCAATATTAAGTTTTCAATATTTTCGATTTTTAATTTTTTTTATTACTTTTATAATTTTAAAAGTAACTTGATTAGAGGTAAAAATAGATTATATATTAAAATTTGAAATAATAAAGAAAAAAATTTCACGTCAATGATCCTAGTGGCCAGAAAAAATCTGATATAAAATTTGCAAAATTATTTTAGCAATATCTTTGAAATAACCTACATGCTTAATATAAAAATAAAGATTTGCTCTTAAGTTTGCATGTACCATTTTCCAATACACAAAGAAAGAACCCAGTCAACACAACAATTATGGCCACAGTATGGCCGAACTGTGGTTTACCTGTGGCAACTATGGCTATGGCTAGCCACAGCTTGCCATACTATGGCCAGACTGTGGTTGCCTTGTGGCAAGCCATAGTGTGGCTTGCCATACACATATGCAACTATGGCCACACTTTGGAAAGCCACAACTGCCACAGATGATAAAGTTTGTTTACGGTTGCTATAGATGCAGACTTGTTGATGAGTTATCAAAATGAGAGTTGGCTGATTTCATTGATATAAAGAAAGTGTGTTAAAGAAAGAATAATATGTATTTATTTCAAGAGAAAAGGCTTCCACATTATTTATTGATTTAATCTATTTCAGCGTCTTTCCGTGAGTACTGTGATGTTGAAATGTGGAGAGGATTGGATAGACTACCGTAAATGTTGTAATGACTAAATATGTGATTTTACCTGTTACAGATTGGTCCATAAGCCTAGCTAAAATAACTTGAGGTGGATGTGTAACATGTTATTGTCTCAAATCCAAGGCAATATTGTAATACTAGCTTATCTGTTCTATTGTAATACTATTTATGTTATCCTACTCCACGTACTAATATCTACCAGAAATCATTTCTGATAACGGGATCAAAATTCTGGAATTCTCTCCCTGAGGATCTTAGACAGAGGGGCTCCATCCATGCTTTTAAAATTAAATTGTACATGGATTTACTCAGTGGAGAGCTAAAATAAACTCCCACGAAAATACAGCCTATTATGTATCATTATTATGTATTATGTACTATTGCCCAATATTCCGTCTGCCTATGATGTCAAATTTCAATCCTTGTTACGTGTTATTTCTTTTTTTTATAGATGCGTATCAAACAACTTTACTTGACATTTTTCATGAACTTTTGCTTTGATGAGCCATTTTTTGTAAATTGTGTTTTTTGCTCCAAGGGTTTTTTCCCAGAGCATAATAAATATCTATTCTATTCTATCTGCAATGTTGTTATGTTTTTTTAGTGGCTAACCTAGGCGATCATTAATGGTTATATTATGTTATTCATGGTTAATTTACTGCAATAATAAAGTACTTACAAACATTATTTACTGAGTAGGAACTTTTATTTGCATTTACCTTTCTGATACTCTATATCGCAAAGTGCTACTTGGGGTATTGGGTGCCAACCAGAGGGCATTTTATCGTATTTATTATTTAAATTGATGGTAAATTAAAATTTTTGGTTCGCATCTAATTTTCCAAAAAAATCATTATTTTTACATTGATGGGCATAGCTAGGATTGAAGGAGGCATAATAATACTATTAAAAAGGAATTATTATATGTATAAATATTAATATATTAGTGGTGGAGCATTGTGGCTAGCCAAAATGTGGCCATAGTGTGGCTATCCACACTAAAGCCACATTATGGCTAGCCACACTGTGGCCACAGTGTGGCCGGGGGTCAAAACCATTATGGCGCCATAATGGCAACCCACTATGGCCACAATGCCTTGCCACAGTGTGGCCACAGTATGGCCACACTGTGGCCATAATTGTTGTGTTGACTGGGAAAATACTGCATTGAAGAGGTAGTTTTAACTTTCAAAAATAAAATACAATAGAATATGGTTTATTGCGCGTAGAAAGTGAAAAAGTAGGTACTAAATTGGCATTCCGGAATCGAATACGTACACCTCAGTTGAACGGAAATAACCTTTTCAAGCACTCCATTCACAACAGGGTGGGAGCCTCGGGAATGGCCTCTCTACATTTCAAAAATCTCAGCCATTGTGTAGAAAATTTCACCGCTTGTATCTATGAGTAGACAAAATATATAGGTAATGCATGCAAAGTTGAATTATCACAAAATAATAATATCTTAATGGACACTGTTTATATTATAGTTTACCCGTTGCTATGCGGCCATAGCGGCCGGATGGATTCGCTTTCGGCTTGTCACGCATAGCTAATCTTTTATCATAAAACTATTTTTGCAACTCGATGGCAGTTGATTTCTTTTATATTATTTAGCTCATTCTTCAATTAATAATATGTCTAAAAATCACGTAACGATTCCGTCCAATTATATAACTTTTCTCTAATTAAATAAAACTTTTAATCGTGAAAAATCAACGACGTTCCATTCATGATAATTAATTTCTCCACGGCTATTTTCTCCAAAATATAAATAGTAAAAGCAAGTTTATATTTTCCATACTTATTCCAATTGATTGCAAGTTAAAAAATTAAATTAAAAGGGCTAGTGTACTGTAATCATAGTTTAAAATCGTCCGTACATTTAGGCGTCTGCGACTCCGGGACCAGTGCTTCACTTTTCTCTCACTTTGACACTTATTTCTACGCGAAGGTGCGCACATATCAACCCGTGAAATGCACTGTTATGCAGTTCAAACATCCTTTTACCCAGCCTTATATTTAAAAAACCCCATTTCAAACTTTCATTTTTGGACTTTTGTCCACTTAAAGTGGGGTTTGGCCCCACTGTGCGACGTGGAGAAACAATGAGAGTTAAGTGATAATGGATTACAATTATTGTTGACGACGCGAAACAAACAAAAAAAAGGGAGTATTGTAATAAAATAGTAGCGTTTATAATAATATAATTGTTGTTAATATATATAATTGTTGTCAAACCCTATGCGTCGTCGCTCTGGATGTTTGGCCCTAAGTAGGTACCTTTTAATTGTGTTCGCAATTTTTGTGTTATTTGATTTGCGAAGGAAGGTACGTGTAATCGCTCCCAATTTTTCTCCTTCAGTGTCAATTTATGTTTATTTGATTTGTAAAGTACCTAACGGTACGTGCCGTAGTTCCTGATTTTCTTAGTGTGTACTTTTCCTGGACAAGTTTGTTTGTAGTTTGTGCTTATATGATTTGAAATATACCAAGTGGACGTTACAACTTCTCACTCCATATGTGCTTCAATACACAATACTGCCGCACACACCGAGAAGCTTCATCATTCCTTTATCGTAATATTGATATATTCTCGCCGTCTTTAAGTCGGGACCTGACAGCAACGCCTCGAAGCCCTTGGCTATTGAATTGGCTCAAGCTATTGCGGGGGGTCAAAATAACACCCCGACCCGGCCCAATCACTTAATGCACATTTGTCACGCAAACTAAACACTAGAATAGGAGCCAGGTCAATCCACCCCTGTTTTTCTTTTTTATGGCTTCGATCTGCCGATGGAAGGCTTCCGTCTCCGCCTTTCTTGAATTCTTTATCTCTAAGGCTCACAGTGGGCTAAAATCGAAAAAAAAAACTTAACACAACCTCAAAAATTGTTATTTTGAGTATGAAAGTTGGATATTACGCAGTTGTTGTCAATATACTAGTGCACGTTTTACGCAAACTGTTTTTCATAGGTTAGTTTTTTAAACAAAATACAAAGCCTCACAGTTGAACAAAAAAGTATCAAGGATACTAAAATCAACATCAGCCATCTTGTAATGTATCGACGATAATTATCAAAAGACAGAAAAGAAATCAGGTGATAATGAATAATGAAAAATTAATGTAGTACTAATATAAGATAATATATATTGCTTTTATTCAATATATTTGCTTTTACAAGATTCACTTTCAAACATCCGACGTGTCTGTATTCCCCGTGGCCAGCAGCCATCTTATGACTGAGCCACACGTTCGAAAAATCGACCTTAATTTCGGCGTCGCGCCAAATGAGAAAAAACAATAACAGATTGTTCGATTTTTGCGAAATTTGTTCAACTTTGTATTTCTTATGTATTTTTAAAAAGTAACCTATGAAAATCTGTTTGCATCGAAATATGCGCTATTGTACTGACAAAAATTGTGCAAAGTTCCAACTTCAATACAAAAAAACACTATTGAGGTTTTGTCCAGCGTTTTTCGATTTCAGTCCATTATGCGGCTGCAAGAAACGGATGAGTAAGTTTTGAAAGCGTTTATATTTAAGAGGTTCAATTGAGAAATGATGTAAAAGTTATTCTATGAATACATAGAATGTAGCCTTAATCACTTCTTTTATAATATTGTAATTCAATAACTTCAGTTTGAAAAATATCAGACGATTCCAGTTAAATACAATAAGTTATTCAAGCTAAAAAAATATTTGAAATATTCGTGGCGTTACTTCGGATTGATGGCAGTGGTTGAATAACTGTTAAAGAAATTACGAGTTCACATCGAATTTTATCAAGGAGGTTGTAATGAGAAACTAATTGATTGTTACCTTCATGAAAACTTCAAAGTATGCTCCTATATACATTGTGATTAACGATCACAAGAAGTGGGCTTACCGTTTTAAATTTTCCGGAAACTGCATTTAAAACCCGCTTTTTTATACAGACTCCTGTCGCAGTATTTGCCAAAGAGGAGGAAAAATGTTGAATATCCACTAATAAAATATGTAATTCGTTCTGGAAAAAAAATTTAAATGAAGTTATAACATAGGAAATTGATTAAAATAAAAAGTGGGCTCGTCGCAATTATTTACTATTCGCAAATAAACATTTAATTCAAGACGCATCACATGCAAGTAGCATAAAAATGACGGTAGTCGGCTCACTTAGCTGGAAAAAGGATTAACTAATGTTTACAAGGATGATGTTGTCTACAGTGTGAGTGCCCAAATACTTCTTTTTAACCTTGATGGATATAGTCGATGATGGAAAATCATTTTTAATAACATGCGCGAAAAGTATCTGTTTTAAATCGCACAGAGTCGAACCTACTTGGCACAAAAATGATATAGAATTCATCAAAATTAACTGCTGTGATAAAAACTAAACATTTAATGCTCTCTTTGCTGTTTGGTGCGGTTTTTTTATTAGCATGAAATAAATGCAGTGATTGAAGTCAAGGTAATGTTTACTTAGCGGTAGTAAGGTAAGACATGATTAAGATGATAGTCAACTTATACAGCAAGTGAAAGAGTAACTTTATATTAATTGTTTTATCCGAATGCTAAATGCTAAAATTTTGCTCATAATCTTAAAAGGATGTCAACTATGAAAGCAGTAGTTTATTCAACAACACATGCGAATATTCGGAAAACTTAGTCTTTGATTTGGATTTCACGGTAACTGATTAACTTCGTTTATACATAATTTCTCAAGTTTACCAACGTAATTTCTACAATTTATAAGTATTCGGTCGCTGAAAATAGAGCGACAGTATCGGAATCATTGAAAAACAAATAGTCTCCTTTTCCGAGCAAACTTAGGACGGAGTCTTCTTTCCCACACCGTGAGAATCGATAACTCACCACGAGGCATTTTCCACCAATAATCACCAGCGTGTTAAGTCTCCCACAAACACACGGTTGAGTCGCCCGCGAACTAAGAAGGTTTACCTCTGTGCAGACAAACGATGGCTTTTCTTTTTTTCTGTTGCGTAATTTGGGAACACCATAGGAATTTTCGCTACTGTTATGCCCATCAGGCATCCAGGGCTTCAGTCCGAAATTTTTTTATCTGGCGGTGACTACCAGCGATACATCTGCCGAGGATACCACTAGCCCAGGGGCAATAACCCTCTGGCATACCAGGGTGTATAATATACAGGATGTTTCAGGAGAAATCTGCAATACTCCCGCAGGTGGTAGGGGAGACAATTTTAATCATTTTCTTTCCATAAACATGGGGTCGCTACTCCTTAGTTACTGAGACACAAACAAAACGGCAACGCAAACATTTATTTTGGCTACACAATTCGGTTACCATGAAAATTGTTTTCATAGAGTAACCTGCATTTTCAACATTTTATTTAATACCCTGGATGTTTAAGGACATTAAGCAACAAGGTTGGACGAAAATGCGCGATTATAATTGTCTGAAACGATTAATCTCATAATAGGTGCGCAATCGTATTGTTGATATTCCCTCAAAACTCTAATGCAATGAAGTTCAAAGATTTTTTTAAGCCAGCGAAACTGTTGTCCACAAACCAACTGACGCTAAAGAAAGCCCGAGAAAAATTAAGAGATCAATAAAAATGAATTTGGGGTTTCCAATGTTGACCTCAGATTTTGGCCAATACGAAGCCACATGGAGCTGTTTCTATTTTCTCGGAGAAGCAAATGGACACAGACTAGGTGAGGATATTTACTCACTCTGTGACATGGGGGAGTCAGAGGAGTACTAAGAAAGCTTATCTCAGCGACGACATATGTAGACCTTTCTTCATTCTGTTGCATCACTCGCAAACGCTGTGGAAACTGTCGATAGTGCGCGACCTCCTTGTCCTCCCAGAGATAATGGGTTGTCATTATAACGTTACACAACTGTCCGCGCTAGATTTTACCTCCTACTTTTCCGTGTGATCGTGAAATATTCTAGATAGGCTGCTTGATGTTAGCTCTAGAAAGATTATGAATAACCGTACGAGTGAATTCTACTAATTCAGGCAAGGTATAGTGGAAGTCCGACATATTGAAATAAAAGGTATTGAAAGTAGCACTTGCAATTTTCCACGATCATAAACTCATTTTAGTAAGGAATAAAAGTTTATAATCGTGGAAAATTGCAACTTTTTCTTTCAATATGGAATTATTCCACTCCATCACGCTTAGTTCTTCTGATTTTATTAAATACAAGGTATTTGTATTTTCTCACAAATACCAAATGATTGCTCCATGAGCCGAATAGCGTCGTACGTATAAAAATTATTGTGGAGAAGTGAAACTACCTTTTATTTCAATATCCATATAGTTTTGCTCACCAACCCTTAACTGTGAAAAAGTGTCATTCTATACACTTGACTACGCTGCATACAAAGATGCACTGCGCATGCGCACAAAGACGCAGTTTCAAACTCTTAATTCCCCGCACTATTCTTTTTGAAATCTCTAATATGATTGTTCCATTCTCCTGGATATTTCCCCTGCGTCAATTTTGATGGTAACAACCAGTGACGTCAAGGAAAAATTAGCAGTGCCTGAACGCACTTTCCTTAACTTTCTTTAGTGAAATATTACTCGGTATGTTTTTTATTACACGTCATTATTTACATTTTGTTGCTATTTTTTGTTTTGGTTATGAATGCATAAATTAGAAATTTTGTGGCAACAAAATTTAGAAAAGTTTTATTCGACTATAATGTCTTTTGTTAACCAGTGCCGGAACGACGCGCCGTTCGGGCACCATGACACCACTGATAACTGTTTCGCCTACGTTCCAGCAGGCGTCTTCAGGTCGGAAGTGATTGAACTGCTGTCACCAATAATATAGTCACGGTGAAAATATCCACAAGAATCAATAATTCACCTTCACAACACCGCGGAAGCCTTCGCATTAATTCTCTTACATTTTATATTCATAATTCAATGGGCGATACGTATTTCAACCCGAAAATTGATGTTTTCATGCCCGAAAATTGATGTTTTCTCAGAAAAAATGTCAGAAACTTTACCATATATTTATGTCTTCTAACTCGTATTATTTATGTAGACAATGGCCAAAAAATCAATATTTTTCCTTGAAATTTTTGATAAAATTTTCTGCTTTGTTAAGTGTCATCTTTCTCCATTAAATTGATGTAGAAATTGAACAAAAGAACAATAATTTCCGTGAATTTTCTTATTTACTTTCCTGATTTTTTTAGTACCTACTTTCTAGTGCCTCTTTTTTAAAATGGCAATACCTGTACTTAAAAGCTACATCATTTCTTGCCGATCGAATAGAACTATTTGTGGTACAGCACTTCCACTCAGCAACCATCGATGTCACTTTATGGTTTTCCTATTTTAGACTGCAGACGCAACAATAACGGCAATATAAATAACGTGATTGTGTTAGCTTCATCTTGAGTGGGTTCTATAGTCAATGGAAATTACTTATAATTTGTCAACATAATTACAGTAATCTCTGATTTCGAGCATTACGCAAGAAAATTATTGAAAGGATTCTGGTAGAGTGTTTTATTTATTTATTTATTTATTTATTTATCAATGGATTGATTGGCCGAATAGCACTGAATCATATGATGAGATTCATACATGTAACGTTGCTAAAACCACTCATGAAAACCGCAATTCACCGTGATTTAAATCAGAATCAGGTTTTTCTTTCAGACAAGCCAATGACATCAAAGCCAAGTTTGCTTAAATAAATTCAATAACTGCGCCTATGAATATGCTAATTACCTTGTTTCACATAAATAGTTCAAGTTCAAGCTCTCGATTATTAGTGTACATGTTTGGCTGTAGTTTTTAGATTGTATAAATATACCAAAGACCGGAGTCTTTTAGGATTCTAACCTCTAACTATCAAGGTTACCAACAATTACGCCACTAATGAAATTAATCGTTGCACTCCCTAGGATTACTGATTGAAAATTTTTCTTATGTTATTTATAATTTTTTGCCATATTGCATGCAAGTGATTAGTCACCCCCCGCCAAACACCATAGATGGCTTTCAGGGTACGATGTAGATGCAGATCTAATACCAGCTTATTATAATACGGCGACGGGGAAGACATACAAGAAGTACATCAACTAGGAACCAAAAAAATTGAATTTTATTCCAATAAAACGCTGTTCCTTAATTTGTTACGGGAAAAAATGGGCATTAATTTAAGGCATGTAACTGTAAAATCGGTTCATTTTTATGTTTTTTATCATGCATAAGCTTTATAAATTAAATCTTACATTAGCTGAAGTTACATAAATCCCTTCTTCCAGTTACTGCTCGTAAAATGTTAATTTCAACGCTTGTTTTTTCATCACTTGATTACTGCGACTAGGTGTATGATGACCTTCCATTGGAATTGGAGAATAAACTTCAGTGGATTCCTGCACTAGATTTGTCCTTGACCTTCACGAAGATGATCACATCTCCCATCACCTCCACAATTTGTCATGGCTTAGAACCTCTTCTCGCAGAAAATATTTACTTGATTCATTTCTTTTCACTCTCTTTCACGCTCTTTAAGACTGAATCATCATCATCTTGTGGTGTTCTGCCCGTCGGCAGGTCCCTCGCGCCAATGCTGTCTCCATTCCCTCCTGTCTCAGGCCATCTCCTTGAAGTCTCCGTATCTTCCAATAGGGTGGTTTCCTATTATTTTTTTATTGCCTAAATCGAAAGATTATTACTCCTGGAGTATGTATTTCACGTTTTTAGATTTTTAAATGACGATTATTAAATGAAAATTGAAAATTTTCAAGCGCGCGAAAACGCGACGCGTAAGTATGAATGCCGGGAAATCTCTCCGTGTGGCGTATTTCTGGTTCCCGCTGCCGCCCTGTGAGGTGACCTTGAGGCGAGTGGAGCGCTGATACGACGCAGGCTGCTAGCGGGTAGCTGAGAACCCTGCTGGCTGGTAGCGTTTGGCTTAAATAAGGATTATTAATACATTATCAAATGAAGAAAACTTTCCGACCTTAGCCAGTTTTAATAAGTGATTATTAAGACATGTTTCCCTGAGCTCTGCGCCTCATGCATGCGTTGGTAACCCCAGACGATGTATAACTCCTATCCTCTCGTATAGAAACTATGTCCCTGTGACGTCACGTGGAGTGGCATCGCATGGGCGCCAATCTGGCCCTTTTCAAATGAGGATAAAAATGGACCATAGCCATTCGTCTAAACCGGTATTTCTAAAACGAAATAATTTGTGTATTATGAATACAGTAATGGTGGGTAACGAATCGCAATCAATGCCTTTCGTTTTCTTTGATGAAGGAAACTACCCTATTGTTATGTTGTCAATGAACTTCAGCCTTCTCCCTCCCCTTCTTCTGACCCCTTCCACCGTTCCCTCCAAAGCTACTTTCAAAATTCCATTCCCTCTCGTCAAATGTCCCAGCCAGTTGCCCTTCCTTTGATTTATTTTGTCCATCAACGTTCTTTTCTCCTCTATCCTATTTAACACTTGCTCATTTCCTAAGACTGAATATCCAGCACATATTTTCCCATGTTTAAACCAAAATCAGCCGCCTATTCTAGAAGCACTAGAACTGACCCTTCCTCCTACGTACTATTCCTCGAGCTAATACTTATCTCAATTCCTATCTTACCTCTGGTTTTAATCTCTAAAATTCCCTGCCGTCATCTATAAAAGATGTCTCCACTCCATCCATTTCAAAGGAAAGCTTTTTCATCATTACCTCAGCGAGAACTTTCGTCGATAAATTATATTTATTTTAATTTTGTGATATCACAAGTTATCTGGAAGTTTTTGTGCTATTTTTCTTTTCCTCATGTTCTTTTCTGTATTTTCTCATTGTTTGCTTGGGGTAATTTTAGCTTCGTTATATTTTTGTTGCCAATAAAACTGTGTTAGGTTAATTTTATTATTGTTGTTCGAGCAGAAATTATTTTGTTTGTACTTGCTCTTATGGGGAAACCAATGAACATCAATAAACTGTCATTCATTCATATATCATCGCTTAATAGCCGCCTAAGTAGGGAAATTAACCACTTAGATCAAAATTTTTGGTGGACTGTTATAAAACCCACACAGACGGCTCATAAGTTGTCGGCTGTCATTGCATAGGAAGACCATAAGTACGGCGTAGATAACGTTAAGCATCAACACTGGAAAATAAAACCTGAACACAGCCTAAATAAGCCGTTAAGCCTTATCAACGAATTTCTACTGTTTGTTCTCATCTCAAATTACATTGATTAGAAGGTCTACGACCTTACATGGCCCCGTAGAAAGATTCATATGGAGCATAAGAGAACAACTGTGGTCAGTTTGGACGTACAGATTTGGAGTACACCACACAAAACGGAGGTATTATCAGAATTTCACGATTATTGCGCCAGTAGTTTTTGCGCGCTTACATAAGTCGGTTGTACACTGGTGTAAGTTCGGGATTGCTGTTTTTCAGCGCATCACGGGCGTGTTTACTTCATCCAAAAAGTTTTTTGGTGCTCATAAAAAAGTTTATCATCACCATAAGTCAACAATCCTAAAATATCCGGTGATCACCAATAGCTCCCCACTTTGGTCAATGTCTGCTCCCACTAATCTTGCCACCCTTAATAGTGTTACAACTTTTTTTTTGCAAAAATTGTAAAATTTAGACACCCAAATCTCCGCGAGGCACCTACTAGTGCAGTTTTATCCTCTTCATCCCTCCCTATTCTCTCCCGACTCCTCTCCGACTTCAATCAGACATCAAATTCATTTACAATGCCCTTAACTCCCACTTCGACAGTCCTGACATTGTTTCCTTCTTCAACAACAGAGTACCTTCCCGCCACACCCGATCTACCTCTTTACTCCACATTCCTACACCCAGGCTATCTGTAATTAAGCGCTCTCTATTCCATAGACTTTCTTTTCTAATAAATTCTCTCCCGTGTGATATTGATACGTTTTCTCTGACAATTAAACATTTTACTCAACTGGCATCAACAGATTTAACGCATGAATATAACTAATAACTTCAGGTTTTACTTTGTGAAACCTCTCCATATTGGAAGTAAGGAAATAAAACTTTGTAAGGTTCACTGTTATTTAATTATGGGCACGACCCGGGTTTCGTAACTTGGTTACACCGTCAGGTGACTGATCTTGCATGCATCATACATTTATACAAAAAGTATTCAAGTGACAATGAGGACATCTATCGGAAGGGAAAGGACTGATTGAAAGGGCGGGGGTGAGGGTTAAACACGGAATGGAATAGTGAGAGGGGGGGTTAAGGGATAAGGGGCAGCCTTGATTTTGGACGAGGGTTTTTCCTGTGAGGATAGGGTCCTCCTGGTTGGTCAGATACCTGTCACTTGAATACTTTGTGTATAAATGTATGATGCATGCAAGATCAGTCACCTGACGATGTAACCAAGTTACGAAACCCGGGTCGTGCCCATAATTAAATAACAGTGAACCTTACAAAGTTTTATTTCCTTACTTCTAACGCATGAATGACTAGATAGCTGGATATTTGTCTGTTGTTTTAATTTTTTTGTTTTATTTAAATTTTTAGTAAATAATTATTTACTTATTTAATATTAGTTGTCATAAGTGCACTATAAAGTGGCAGTCTTGCTGTAAGTTTACCACTTTATTAGAATAAATAAATAAAAAGATTGGTTTGACGCATCTCTTAATTCCGCTCTCCTCTCCCCGAGCCTTTTCATAGGGATTTATTTCTTCCCTTTCAAATCCTTTATAACCTACCCTATGTAATTCATTCGGGGCCGTCCCGTGCCCACCTTCCCATCCACTAATTTTTATCTGGCCATCATGCCTCATTCTGTGGCCAACTAAGTTCTCCCATATTCCCCTTAAGGTTTACAGAAGACCTCTTTTCTCGTATTCTTCTTAGGGGGCGTCCATTGATTACGTGAGGTGATTTTGGCGATTTTTGGACTCCTCCCTCGTTGGTGAGATATCGTGAGATTTGACTCGATCCCCTCCCTCTAATCCCAAGTGAGATTGTTCAAAATACGTATTTCCGTGTAAATACGTTGTAATTGCGTTGGGTTCGTCATTGGTTGTATTTTTATTTGAGTTTAGTTAAGACTAGTATTTAAGATTACTAGTATCGCAATTTTACACTGTTTCTTTCGGAAAACATTTGTTGATACATGCCACTTGGCCATACGTCCCAGACGTCTTGACCAAGGAAGCTCTAAGCGACGAAGTGTACACATCAATGCTAGTTCCATACGAAGACTTGAGAGCGTCCCTTAGATAAGCTGTGCTTGAACAGTGGATGGAGTCGTGGAGGGCTCTGAACGATAATAAATTGCGAAGCATCAAGGCGACAACTTCAGCTTGGCCCTCCTCCGCCAGGAACAATCGAAGGGAGGAAGTGTTAATTACTAGGCTGAGGATTGGGCACTGTCGCTTGACTCATTCCTTTCTCTTTACGGAAGAGAAGGAAGCGCCTCAGTGTGATGAGTGCGGATGTGTTTTAAGTATCCGACATATCCTGACAGAGTGCGACAAATACCGTGACGCGCGGATTCGGCTCAATATAGGGGAGGACCTTGAATCCCTCCTCGGAGACAACCCGACTAATCTGAATGGTATAATTTTGTTTCTCAGGGAAACGGGTCTGTTTAATCAAATTTTAATTTTAATAAATAATATCTTAGTGTTCAGCAGAATATCCCAGGCGAAGAGAGCATTCCACCAAAAGAGAGACCTGCTTACAGTGGGAAACTTAAATATGGAAGTAAAGAAACAATTTATAAGAACCTACATCTGGAGTATGCTCCTATACGGAAGTGAGGCATGGACAATGACCGCAGCGGAGAAAGCAAGGATAGAGAGAGGCCTTTGAAATGTGGTGCTACAGAAGAATGATGAAAATCAAATGGATCAACCGAGTTAGTAACGAGGAAGTCCTAAGAAGGGTAGGAGAGAAGAGAAGCCTCATGAAAACCTTAATAAGAAGACGGAACAACCTTATAGGCCACATCTTGAGACATGATGGCCTGATGAAGACAATCGTCGAAGGACAAGTGGAAGGCAAGAATGGAAAAGGAAGACCCCTAACAAAATATATGGAACAAGTAAAGAGAGATGTGAAAGAGAAGAAATACGTAGGTGTGAAAAGATTAGCTGATAGGAGAACTGAGTGGAGAGCTGCGTCAAACCAATCCTAGGATTGTTGACCAGTGATGATGATGATCTTATTGTTTCTAATCTATATAAATAAATTATGCAGTGGCGATCCTTCTAATATACGACTTGAATCTAATGACAGAGTAGTGGTGCAGAATGACCTAGCCGTCGACGCACCCTAACGACCAATACTACTACGATACATGCCAGGACCCCTCCTCTCCTCCAGGTGATATTTGGTGTGATTCGACTTGACCCCCTCCCCCTAAACGCCTCATGTAATTTATGGATGCCCCTTAGCACTTCCTAATTACTTACTCGGTCGCTCCATTTTATCTTCATTATTCTCCGGTGAATTCTCTGGATTTTCGAGGCCATTAAATATTTAAACTTGGAAGAAAATTTGCGATTTTAATAGGGTGGTTTCCTATTATTTTTTTATTGCCTAAATCGAAAGATTATTACTCCTAGAGTACGTATTTGACGCATTTAGATTTTTAAATGACGATATCTATTTTTCGCGATTAAATGAAAAGTGAAGATTTTCTAGCGCGCGAAAACGCGACGGGTAAGTATGAATGTCGGGAAATCTCTCAGTGTGACGTATTTCTGGTTCCCGCTGCCGCCTTGTGAGGTGACCTTGAGGCGAGGCTTAGCGCTGATACGACGCAGGCTGCTAGCGGGTAGCTGAGTACCTTGCTGGCTGGTAGCGCTTGGCTTAAATAAGGATTATTAATACCTTATCAAACGAAGAAAACTTTCCGACCTTAGCCAGTTTTAATAAGTGATTGCTATGACATGTTTCCCTGAGCTCTGCGCCTCATGCATGCATTGGTAATCTCACACGGTGTATAACTCCTATCTTCTCGTATAGAAACTAGGTCCCTGCGACGTCACGTGGAGTGGCATCGCATGGGCGCCAATCTGGCCGTTTTCAAATGAGGATAAAAATGGACCATTGCCATTCGTCTAAACCGGTATTTCTAAAACGAAATAATTTTTATATTACGAATATAGTAATGGTGGGTAATGAATCGCAATCAATGCCTTTCGTTTTCTTTGATGAAGGAAACTACCCTATTATCTGAAACAAGTCTTTGAAATTAATTAAACGAGAGCTTTGAGCATACATCAACAATACGATTGTACAATTCCACCCACTTTTTAATTTATTTTTTCAGGCTATTAAAATCGCACATTTTCGCCCAACCTAAATTATTTAATGTCCTCGTATATACAGAGTAGCAAATAAAATAAATTCAACTTTCTTAGGAGAGATGTCGTGGAACATAGCTAATGATAAACGAAGATATCGTATGCCCACAATTTATTTACAGAGTACAACACGTGCCGTTTATTATCAAATAAAATGTCGAAAAGACTGAATATCGCAGAAAAACCGTTTTCATGGTAACTGCAAAGTGCATCCAATAAATGATTGCATTGCCACGGTGCAGTAACTAAGAAATTGCGACCCCATCTTTATGGACGAAAATGATTAAAGTTGTAACCTCTAACGACTCCTGAAGCTTTTCAGATTCCTCCTTAAACATCCTGTATAAATTAAATTTGTTGTATTAATGAGTAAGTCATACTATAAGATATCGTCAAAACGTAGGCTTTCGAGGCAACTCTCATAGGCATCATCTTCTGGAAAATTCTGAAATTATTCGTCAGGAAAAGTTTTTTTGTTGATTGTGTAATAATATAAAGGGTGCGGTAGTGAAGTTGGTAGAGTGCTTAGCCGCCTACATAAGGGTCCCGGATTCAAATCCTACGTGAAGCACTTGGACATCCCAAAACTAAAATCCTTTCAGGTAAAGATGGCGCAGACAAGAGAAATGTCCCTTCCTCCCAAGCATGAATATGTGAAATTCATGTGAGCAGGGTGAGCTCTACCCTCACCTATCCAAACCAACCTATTGCGCGGGAATAATACGAGTCATTAGAATAATGCGAAAGAATTACTCTCTGCAACAAGAGGTCAGTGTGATGTCAAGAGGTGGCACACATTGTACGCAAATATTATACCCAAGTTTCAAAACATATCAGTAAATATAAAAATTTTCATGCGTTTAAATTACGCTTATCTACTTTTTCCTTACTTATAGCTCTGGCTGCAAGATGAATGTGAACGCAATGTCAATGACCTTTGTCTAAGTGAACTTAAATCAGCTACTTTTACATCACGATAACACGCATTTCAGATAGTTTATGTCACTACATTGCCATAAACCGGTAAAAGCTTTTGTAGCTTTGCCAAACATATCGTACGGTATGGCTTACATTTTTTAAAAAAGTCATCATCATTATTTTCTATAAAAATCAATGATATTGATACAAATACACTATTTCACACTCACAGTGACGATAATCTTGGCAGGCCTTTTTACTCAGGCGCGTAGATTAAATGCTTGCTTATAACAAAAAAATCATTACGGGTGACGATAACGAGTAATTTTGAGTGATTTTTGCGTATCTTAATTGTTATCTCACTCGGCAGTCCGAGCCTGCCGCCCTTAATTTGGCCACAACCGTTAGCATGCGATCGGGAAAGCGGAATATTGGCCCCCAGGCTGTACGATGAGGCCTAATTTTATCGATAATTAAGTTAGAAAATAAAATGAAGCCCGCGGTAGAAAAAAGAAAGTGAAAATTCAGTTACGTCGCGCCGTAATTTCCTATCAGATTATTAATAGTTCGTTTTTTTATCACGATTCTCCCCAAAATTACATGAACAGAACCCAAAATTTGCAATTTTACGTTCTGGAATTAATTTTTTTTTTAACACTTCTATGTGTTAAAAAAATCGAACGACAGGTTTAATTATTGATTTTTTTGCAGAACATGCAGTGATTCTGTAATTGGCCTTGACAGTGGAGCACACAATTTAGTCTACGATAGTTTTGAGAGCCACAATTCATGCCTATTCCCAGGTAAAAGGTATTCCGTTGAAACTATATCTTTAAACTTCGATGAAAGTATGATTCAGCGCCACAGACTGGAGACTCCATTGCGTTCAACCTGCCTATCATCTAAACATACATGAATAAAGATGTCTGTTTGTCTGTCCGCTATGCATAGGCTGCAATGATTGAATCCAAAGTTTGTACGCTGTTTGAAATCTCAAGCTCTCAAAGCACGTGGTGCTACTTTTGCGTTTTTGGTCTACGGACGTACGGAAACACATAACGATCAACGTTGTGGAGCGGGGTAAAAGTTGACCCCATACGCGGTATATGGAAGTCATTTTTCCCATTGTTTGCAGTTGCATATGTGTACCATCATTATACCTGATTTGTTCCTTTACCAAAACAATTCTGCCATGAGACCATGGATTACAAGTTCCAAGTTTCTCACTTCCCTGGGTATCCTTCACGAGAAACGCCAGGTGGTCTGCTAGTATATTCTATTTTTTTAATCTTGGCGTTGTGATATTTGAAGCACCATAACGGACTAGACACAGGGATAGAGGTTGATGAGTAATCCTTATCTATGTCCCCTATTTTGTTATCTATTCTAACTCGCTATCGCTTCGGCCTACGTGTTTCTAGCGGCTCCCATTCCAATTCATGCGAGAGCTGATAAACGCTTTCCGTTGGCTCGTTGCAGTATTCGACGCATCGTGCACATTTCCTTTGTATTTTATTTAGTTCACGGATTTTCTTTCGGCGCCGCTCGCTCGCTCCATATTCAAGGTAGGAGCTGACCACAGCGAAATAGCGCATTTCTTTCACTTTTTCATTGCAAACCCATCCCACAATACGCATGACGAATCCTAGCTTCAAAGGTAGATTAAGTACGTAATTTTATTCTGGGACTATAAAAATTTGTACATATACATGTGCAATGGTAACAATATTTTTTTACGAGATTCATTTGCGCTTTGAGAGTTATTATGAAAACAACGCTGAGGAAATTGCATGGAATATCTCATGGAATAACTCACACGCTATTAAGAACCAAAAAATCCTAGATCAAAAAATTCTCACGTCTCTTCTCCATTATTTTCAACGACACTCCCTGCACCATGAACCCCAAGGTTAAAATAACAAGGTCTGTTGATTTTGAAAAGAAATTTCGGGGCCCATTCCGGGTGAATGGAAAACAACCGAGAAAGGGAGGTCCTGGGATCCTCCTCCGAAAATTTTGGGATTTTTGATGCTGAATACGAGATTTTTTTCGTTACAAAAAACTGTAATAGTTTGTAGGAGTTTTTATTAAAAAATTTAGCATACATTTAGTGTAAAAATAAAGTAGTTATATAAATTGGATAAGGTAAAAGCTTTCAAGGCCTCAAGGGAGGGGTTGTAACCCGGAGCCCCACCGTAGCTATGCAACTACCCGGCCCATCCAACTTAAATGGTAATCTCTCCGAAAAAAAGTAAAAAAATATACATTCAAGTACAATGAAAACAAAAACATCAAAACTTTAAATAAATTTTAATATTTGTTAGTACTTAAGATGTTGTTTTCAGAGGCTAATTTAAACAAATTTTCCAGCAACACTTAGAGGCTATAGAATACACCCCTTTTCATTATTAAAGTCATTTCATTATGACATAAAACTCAATAAACTTCGCGCATGAGTGTGACTCCACCAAAGCGGTTTGTGGTGGTGATACTATGGAGACAGTGTAAACTGGTTGGACAACCGGTCACAAAAAAAATCTTTCAGGAGGTTTCGTGACTCGACCCCGGTAGCAGTTTGATCGAACAGAATTGATATCGTCGCAGACGGAGGTTGACGTGTTTTGTCTTTGCGTGCACGGCCTAACCCGTTTAACCCCCGCGACCGCCGTTGACTCAAGGGGAATGAGGGGAGGCGGGGATAATATTCTTTTTTTTCGTTTTCGTGAAAATTTTATGCCTTTACACGGAATTATTTCCCCAAATGGCGACCAAAGAGCGTCAACACATTATCTGATGATAATTGCTAATGGAAAAATTAATTCCAATCAAGTGATTTCTCGCTAGAAGCGACCTTATCTGCTGTACTCATGATGGTAATTAGCATGAATTTGATCTTCGCTATAAATCGCCTAATCCTGCGGTCATGGTAGTCTTTCATTTGCCTTTGATAAATATGGGGCGTGGGTTTCTGAAAATAATTATAATTTTTTTCTTTTTCCTTGCACGAAATCAAAAGCTTCGTGACCTTAATCATATACATTGGTCTTGAAAACTGTCTGTTTTTATGCTTCCCAAATTTACGTAATGGGATGACAAACAAAAGTAATTATTCGAGCCATGGAGAGGAGTAAATCAAATCACCGAAATGGTCGAAAGTTATACTGTATGTTTAGAACTTTTTTTAACTTTCAACCATTTCGTTATTTATGATCGGAGCACATCGTGTTTTGTAACATTATTCTTACCTTTTTTTGTAATTTACAAATATGCTATCTATGCCTTCGTCGGGGTGAGGAAAGGGAAGGGGACAGCTACCTATGTCGGTCCCATACACTTTTTTTGTCGGTCCTTTCCTCCCCTCCTTTGCTCGCGGCTCAGGTACTTCTCGGACCTGTGCGCCAACTTAGTAGAGATGGGTCAAAAAGAACCGAACTGCCAAAACGAACTGTTCACTGAAATGAACCGGTTCGAAAATGAACCGTTCTCTAAAACACCCTGTTCACTGTTCATGTCGGCACTGCACAATTGCGGCATACTCGGTACAGTAGGTATGATCATCAAGAGGCATTTTGAACTGCAGCTTACTCGAGCAAGTGCGTTGTGGGTACAACAGATGGCGGTTACGACGGAGGCCATCCAAGACCGCCGAAGTGCGTCGTAGACGACCGAGCCCCTCCCCTTCTTTCTCTACTATTCCCCTCCGTCGACGAAAACGAACAGTTCGCCACTGAACAGTTCGTTCTAACTAATATTTGAACTGATATTTAAAATATCAGTTCATTCGAACCGTTCGTTCTAACTAATATTTGAACTGATATTTAAAATATCAGTTCATTCGAACCGTTCGACATAACTAATATTTGAACTGATATTTAAAATATCAGTTCTTTCAAACCGTTCGAAATAGTAGATTAAATATTAGTTTCCTCGGGGCGTTCAGTTGGGATATCGCGTTCATTTTGATTTCGTTTTTTGAACATTTGTGGATTTGTGGATGCATCTCCAAAAATATTGTTTAAAACGCGATTCATGAACTTAGGAAACGATTGAACTCATGATTGTGGAACATTTTTTTGGTCCCTTTACCAAGATGATCTTTGGACTTAGTTTTTGGCGCCTACGATGAAATTTTTTAATGTGGATGCATCTCCAAATATATTGTTTAAAACGCGATTCTTGCTCGAAATTACCATAACACTCTCCACAAACCTTACGATACCACACTAAGCTTTCATGTACTCTAAACGCATGATAAACAATATTTTCTACCGAATGACCCTACCTGTTCACTATGAACCGATATTTTGAACTGTTCTTTTTACTGAACAGGATCAAAGTGAACGGTTCATAAAAATGAACAGTTTAACCCACCTCTACAACTTAGGCCCAGCACACACGGTGTGACTGTTTTACAACTAACGTTGCAAACCAGTTGCGCGCGCAACTGTTTTGTGACCTCGACAATGTATTGGATTGGGGAGGCTCCCACGACGCGACTGGTTTTTGACGAGCTCAAACCAGTTTGAAACCAGTCACGTGCAACCGTGGGCCCGCGGTTGCAGTTGCGTTGTAGACTTCAGTTGCACGAGACCATGTGGTGTTTTGGTGGTATTTTGACGGCCGTATAGTGTCGATCTCAAAATGAATGATCAAGAAGTGAACATGAAGCTCGTTGGAGCAATAGAGAAGCATGAAGTCCTGAACAAACACAAACTATCTAACGTCTTTGGTATTGATAATATCTCACAGCGTCTTCTTCGCGTGACTCAGCGATAGTAAGCGCTGACGGCCAATGCAAGGGCTAAAAAAAACAACACGCACCGCACTAAATAAACACTCCACTGATTGCAAAATAGACGAAACTGATTTACAACTGCCCTTTGTCATTAAACCCGTGTGCGGACAGAAGTTTTGTTTCAGTTGCAAACTGGTTGCAGATGCAACTGATTCCCAACTGTGGTTACAAAATAGTCGCTCCGTGTGCGCTGGGCCTTACGGTACACACACTATAGGTTATTGCTACCTGCGCTTGCTGCTGCTTGCTTGGGTCTTGCTGCTTGTGCAATATAGTGCAGTGACATATATTGTCGTAGCTTATTTGTTTATTAGCGTAGGATATTTAAATTAGTCTTAGTTAGTTAGTAATTGTTAGTTGGTGTGGGTTTTGTGTGTGGTGTGTGCAAGTGAGTGAATATCCTGATTTTGTTTGATCCCGGTTCCTGCGACGTGTGATTATCGAGTATCTGCTAGTAGTGATAAGTAGAAAACTTACGTATATCTCAAAATTTTCTCTTCCCTTTAGTATTATTTATTGCATAGTTATTTGCACGTTATCTTTATTTGTGTCGCTGCGCCTTTACTAATCTGGTGTTACGGTCGTTAAGTAGAATATATATTTGGCTGCTTTAGATTTAATTTTTCTATCGGAATAGTGTCTTAATATTATTTAAGTAATTTTGTGATAGTTGCCCTCTTTCTTTTACATCAGGTGTGTAATCCTAACTCTTAATTCTTATTATAGGCTAACGATATATATACATATTGTTTTAATAGATTTTTTTCTGTTATAAAGCTCTTCATATATTATTTGTTTTACCGTTGTTTTGAGGTCTATTTTGACTGTTAGGATTTTTATTGTAATTTTCGTAGCGCAGCACTCTCATTGTGATCTTGAAAACTCTCGTTCCGTTCTCCAGTAGTGGTCAATTTAGCACATATCTCCCCTTGAAACACAGGTAGTTTCTTCCGTCCCTCTTGTTGTTAGTCATTGACTCACCCCTTCACTCCTAGCCCTCTCAAAACAACACCTGCGTCCTTGAAGAGCTAGGCACACCTCCCCCCTTGCTATCAATCCCTTTTGCTAATCCGTTTCTTCCACTTTCGGTTAACTCGAGTGACTATTTAGAGGGTAGGAGGTTGACCTTTTTCTTCTTCAGTTATTTTCCATTGCATTTTCGAGTGCGGTTTTGATATTTTTGCCTTGTTAGCGTTTTTCATGTGTTAGGATATACTTTCACCAAACGCATTGCAACTGATCACACTTTTATCTCAAGGACTCATATACTCTTTTTTACTTATTTATCCAAAGTCTATTTATACTTATTTATTTAAAGTCTATTTACGCGTATTTATATATTGTTGTTAGTACTTTTATTACTTATTTACCCTTATTTATACATTTTTGTTAGTCTATCACCCTTTTTATAGCTTTGCTCTTTCGTGGGGATCATATTGCGGGGAATTTATATTTTAGCTAGTTAGTTTCGTCTTTGCTCTCTTGTTGATTATTATCGTTAATCTATTTGTCCCACGTTAAGTTATATCTTAATTTCGTTAATTAGTCTTCTTTGGAACTATATAGTTTTCTAGTTTTAAACCCATTAATCGTCTTAATCCATATCTAGGTAACTACATTCCCTTATTTACGTTTAAAAAGAGACAAGTTAGTAAGTTTATCGGTTTGTTTTACTCTCTCTCAAATATCTATTAAGCGTAAATATCTATTAAAAAGAGACAAGCTAGTAAGTTTATCGGTTTGTTTTACTCTCTCAAATATCTATTAAGCGTATCTCCCGTCAGGTAAGCTTTTCTGAAATCCAAAGTTGCGATAGTGATAGGATGCCTTCGAATAGGTCACCCGTTGCCGGAGTTGAAAACGCCGGTGAATGCGAGGCTCTCGGAGACCGCATTACCGCGTTGGAGACGATGGTGCGGGAACTTCGGGCCCAGTTTGAAAGGGTGGCTGATACCGCTGAGGGGAATGGTCCGAGGGGTGGTTCTTCGAAAGGTCGCCGTGCCACAGGGGCTGCACGGGTTCGCCCGATTGCAAATAGCGGCTGGTCGATCGAGAGCCTTCCTCGAGGTCCATCTCTCGATGACGGGGTCACGTCACCCCGTAAATCTGAGTTTTGGAGGGTCGTGTCTCGGAGGGACGGTGGTAGTGTCACTCTAAGACGGGGTTTGGGGGATGCTGAGGCAAATCCCGTCCCCGTCTCGAACAGGTACCAGTTGCTGTCGGATGGAAACTCCGAGGTGCCTGACGTGCCTACTCCTACCCCGAAACCGGCACCTAGGAAGGGGCGTCAGAGTGGGAAGGGGGGGATCATAGTGTTAGGGAGTAGCAATGTCCGTCGTGTGATGGTCCCGTTACGGGAGAGGGCAGACCGCGAGGGTGTAAGCGACCGTGTAACGTCATGGTGCATCCCTGGTGGCGGTGTTCCTCAGGTGACGCAGGCGGTTGGTGCGGCGGTACGGGGCACGAAGTGCTCCAGACTGCGGGTCGTGGCTCATGTCGGCGTCAATGATGCCACCTTCCGTGGATCTGAGGAAATTCTAGATTCCCTCCGGGATCTGAATTCCGAAGTGAAGCGGGTGGGTGGGACCATTGGAGTCGGCATTGAGCTTTCGATTTGTAGTCTTGTCCCGAGGATCGATCGTGGTTCTCTGGTTTGGAGCCGAGTGGAAGGCATAAACCAGAGGCTGCGTCGTTTCTGCACGGACATCGGAGCCTCCTTCGTGGACCTTAGGCCGGCAATCCGATCGTGTCGGATCCCTCTGAACCGTTCGGGAGTCCATTACACGGCCGAGTCGGCTAGTCGTGTAGCGAGTAGCATATTTGAGCACTGTAGGTCTTTTTTAGAGTAGAGAGTAGGGCAGAGTGTAGATATATTAGTGGGTTGAAAAATAAAGGGGTAAGTTCAAAACTTTTCACAGACAAAGATTCTTCCAGAAATGAGAATAGAGAAGTAGAGAGAAAAATCAGCGTTTCAGGTATTACATTTAATCACGAGAAGCGTCAGTCGAGCAACACGTTCAAAGGCAGTCAAGGCTCAAGTCATTTTGATAGTTTGACAATAAGACATGCATTTCCATTTATCAGCGGTATAGAGCCTGTGAATAGTCTATTCGACAAAAGCAAATCAGAATTATTCCCGAATCGCAATATTACTACTTCCGAAGTTTTAATCGTGGCTGTGGTTAATTGCCGTAGTTTAAGAAATAAGATTCCCGAATTCCACCATTTAATTCATAGTACGAAGTGTAACGTCATTTTTGGAACAGAAAGTTGGCTAACAGATGATGATTCAGACAATGAGATCTTCCCAAAATCGTTCACTGTTTATCGGAAAGATAGAATTAATCGAGTTGGGGGCGGAGTTTTTATAGCTGTAAAGAATTCAATTGTCAGCCAAGCGATAACCGTAACTGAGACCAGCGTTGAATCTGTGTGGTGTTTAATTAATTGTCCAAAATTCAAAACTATTTTATTATGTTCGTATTACAGACCACCTAACTCAGATATAACGTCAATGTTGGATTTTCAAAATCAAATAAACAGCGTAGCATCCAAGTATCCGGAAAGAAACTTGATTGTGGGTGGAGATTTCAACGTACCTTCTATAGATTGGGAGACTTATAGCTTCATTCCTGGTGGGAGGGATAAAGTGATCTGCGAGGCTTTATTACACACTTTCACATCTAATTCATTGTTTCAAATAGCATCCGCACCAAACAGAGGAGAAAATATTCTTGATTTATTAGCGACAAATATACCACATCAGGTAATAAACGTTGGCACTGTCGAAGGAATAAGTGACCATAGGGTAGTAACTGCAAAGTTTTCTCTAAATACCGCTGTAAACTTTAAAAAAGAGCGTAAAGTTTTCATTTTTAAAAGAGCTAATTTTGATGGGTTTAAGAGTCATATGAAAAATGCTTTCCCCGAGTTTCAAGAATCAGTATTAAAGTTAAATGTAGAGAATACTTGGAAAGCTTTTCTTTCGCTCGTAACTTCGGGAATAAATAGCTACATCCCTAGTAAAATAGTAAAAGAAGGCAGCGAACCGAGATGGTACGACGCGGAAGTGAGAAAATCATTGAGGCGACAGGGAGCGTGTCATGCTAAAATGAAAAAAGTCAGCACGGATTTATCCGCTAATGAACGCGAGCTAATAATTAAAAAATATAGGATGACTAAAGCCGCCACGAAGGAAGCGTACAGGAATGCGTTCACGAATTTTAAAAGAAAAACACTAGTAGAGCAGTTACAGGATAACCCAAAAGCATTTTGGTCATATGTTAGGGAAGTTCAAGGTAAACGATCTACCGTATGTTCGCTGAGAAACGACAATGGAGATGTGTTGACAAGCAGTTACGATAAAGCCAATTTATTAAATTCCTACTTTAAGAGCGTGTTCACGGAGCCTTCCGATAACTCACCCGAGACCGATGACAATCCCTGTCTACATAAGATGCCAGCTATTGACATTAGTACGCTCGGAATAGAAAATATATTGAAATCGCTTAGTCCAAATAAATCACCTGGTCCAGACGAAATCCCTTCTCGCGTATATAAAGAACTAGCCTCAGAACTTGCCCCCTACTTGCAGTTAATATTCAGTAAATTCATCAAGCAACACGAAGTACCTAATGACTGGAAAATCGCTAACGTAACGCCTATATTTAAAAGTGGAGACAAGGAACAGCCATCTAATTACAGGCCGATATCTTTAACGTCCATCTCTTGCAAAGTCCTTGAACACATCGTAGTCAGCTCGGTAATGAAACACCTAGACGCGCAAAACTTATTAATGGGAAATCAACATGGATTCAGGAAAAGCAGATCGTGCGAAACTCAGTTAGCGCTTTTCGCCCACGATATTTTAGTCTCCGGGGAAGACAACATTCCAGTAGACGCGATTTTTCTTGATTTCAAAAAGGCATTTGATAAAGTACCCCACGGAAAGTTAATAATAAAACTGAAATCTTATGGTCTAGACGAAGATGTCATTTCCTGGATTAGAGAATTTTTGAGCGACCGCGTCCAAAGAGTAGTATTAGACGGTGCAGTCTCCAATGAGGTTAGAGTGACTTCTGGCGTTCCTCAGGGTAGTGTCATTGGCCCACTCCTATTCCTTCTTTATATAAACGACATTGGCGAAGTAGTGCAGAGTAAGTTACGATTATTTGCAGACGACGCTGTAGTTTACAGAGAAATCCGTTCCAGCAAAGATATAGATGAACTAACGAATGACCTTGCTGCTATCCAAGCTTGGTGCGATGCTTGGCAGTTAGAATTAAATTTGGAAAAATGCGTCGTAATGAATTTCTGGAAGAAGAATAACTCCCTACAGCGTAACTATGTCATTCGGGGCACGCAGTTAAAGGCAGTTGAATCTGTGAAATATCTAGGGGTTAGACTCAATAATGATCTATCGTGGAATAAACATATTCGAGAAATAACCGGTCAAGCTAATCGTAAAATGGGTTTTGTTAAAAGAATATTAGGAAAGTGCGACGACAAAGTGAGAGAAATTAGCTACTTTTCCCTCGTTAGACCACATTTGGAATACGCTGCCAGTGTTTGGGACCCTCATGAAAAAGGCTTAATAACAGAGTTAGAACGCGTGCAAAGAAGAGCTGCCAGGTATGTGAAAGGTCGTTACGATAGTCTTGTTAGTGTAACTGACCTCTTAGATAAACTCGGATGGGAATCTCTGTCGGACCGTAGATTGAAAAATAGACTAAACCTTTTAGATAAATTCAAGAGCAGTGTCTTTTCTGACGAAGTTAACCATATCTTGCGAACGCCAACGTACTACGGAAGATCAGATCATATAAATAAAATAAGAGAGATAGATTGCAGAACTGACAGATTCCGAATGTCATTTTTTCCACGATCAATAAGAGATTATAACGGCAGCAATAGAACGCGTAAATAGATTGCATGACTTGTAGTGTAGCCTACTAACCTATGTAAAACTTACTGCATGTTTCTGAATTTCTATTCTATATTCTATTTCTAACAGCATATAGTAGTATAGTTTGTTATTATACGGGACGTTTCTTGGACGGTGTGGTGTGCATGTGGGAGTCCAAATGCATGCTGCATGCTGGTGATTGATCACCCCCTGCCAAACACCCTAGAGGTGGCTCGCAGGGTAATTTGTAGATGTAAATTTGTAGGTTGCGGTTGGAAGCAGAATACTGCTACAGTGGATTCACATTGTAGTGGCCTCCCTGGTGCGTTCCGGACGCGACGATCGCCTGCGTCAGCAAGGGTCGTGACTCCCCACCTCCCAAATTTTATCAAACTTACATCAAATTTCTCTGTGCAGAACTACATCCTCTACGACAAGGCGGATTTTGCTCGTGACCGCGGTGCTAATGTCATCAATTTAAAAATGGAACAAAATAGGAGATATAAAACTTCGTTGGGGTACACCTGAGGTGATTTGTACGATATCTGAGCTAACTCAATCCAAAAGAAACCTCTGCTCGCGATCTTTTAAGACATCCTTGATCTAACCTATGACTTGTTTATCTATATCGTACGCCTCCAACTTATGAAACACCTTTAAATGCGCACCCTTATCGAATGTCTTTCTTAAGTCTAAGAAATAGCGTCAACTTGTAAAACAACATATACATAAATTTTTATGAGCACGTAGGGGCTATGGAAGAATATCTCCCGTTTCACTGACAATGAGTTGTGTTTCATAACCCCTAAACCCAAGGTAGGATTGCTGCCTCCTCAACATGGACTACGTAAACATTTAACGGGAAATAAAGACGCAACTTGCTTTTAGTAAAGAACAAAGACTTCGAATAAGAAAACTAACAATAAACAATATAATATTGAATAATTGAAACAATATAATACAGAGAATCAACGTAAACAAGCAGCTAGCAAAATAGCACCACAGATGAAAGTGACGCGGGATTATAAAAACCAACAGTGGACAGTTGAAACAATGAAATGATTTTGAATATTAGCGTTGCCAGGGCGGAACTTCCTTGAAGGCCGCTTTACACGGGGCACGGAATTGCGCAGGTTAGAACAGCATTAATTTCTAAAATTGCGTGGAATTGTGCTAATGCACGAACGAAATTAGAACAGGGGCTATTTTGCCATCTCACGTCCACGCATTCTTGCATGCGTTCTAGCAATTCACCGCTTACACAATGTGACTGCGCTTTCGTGCACACTTTAGATTGTGCAAGTACGTGCCTCGTGTAAAACGGCCTTAACACCATTTCAATCCCCCACAATAATTGTTTCACGCCGACCGATTTAAAAATGGTTGAATTTACCGCAACACTCAAGGCTGAGGCCGAATCGCTGAATATGAGGGCCACAGTGCCCATTTTTATAATAGGATCTGCATTCCACGAAAATAGGCGGAATGGCGCACAGGAACTGGTTCTTTCCCGATAAAAACATGCGCGGAAATTTGAGATTACCCCTTCCGTGGTAAACAGAGTTGTTTACGATCCATCCCACCACCGCGTCGGCCAATATGGAGGAAGAAAATTTTCATGGAAAGATGTGACTTCCATTTAAAATCGCTATTCTATTTTTTGGAGCATCGTGCGCAATTCTGTACAATACACTCACTTACATTTGCCTATACAGTTTGGAAAATAATTAGGCAGACTGCCTCACACGATCATTTTTTCCTTTCCTCAGAGTAATAGCTCCAGCGATGGGTTTTCAAGGCCTGGTTACACGGCACATTAACACGCACAAGTTAATGTACGTCTGCGTGAATGATTTTGGTGGACCGGAACGGAACATGTACGAATGCATGAATCAACTCAGAACAGGTTCTGCATTCGCACAAGTTGGGTGGTTACACGGTGCATTCTGGCGTTCATTCTCGCGTTTTTACAGTTAGACATTAACCCGTACTTGTTAATGTATCGTGTAACTACGCCTTCAGAGACCAAAAGAGTGATCGCTGGACTTATTATTTTCTGAATCACACGGTCATTCCCACCGTCCATTTTTCTAACGCTTTTCCCGTCACTTTCCATATTTATAACTGTCATCCAATTAAAAGCCAAGCGTGACGTTGCAATCCCTGTCAGCAGCCGTGCGTTCTGATCGGCTGAAGGGCGGTGCCAGCGATGGTTTCAGCGACGAACTGGGACGAGCCCAGTGAGAAAAAAGAGATGGGGTTTTCATCCCTGGAGCTATCGCGAAAATGATCGCGTAAAGCGGTAATTTTATCCACCATCATTGGAGCGATCGCTGGAGCTGACCCTCGGAAGGGATGGAAAACTGATTGTGTGATTCAGGTATGATGCTCCTAAAAGTGCCTTTTGCCCTAGGATCTATTACTTCACGGAACAGTAGCGGATACATAAACAAACTCGAAAGGTGGGCGCAAAAGATAACTTGAGCTACCTTTACTTTTATCGTAATGAAAAATTATCTTGTCACAGGCGAACTTTAAGAAAGTTTTATATAGACCAATTATACACATATAGAAGACAATGCCATCTTATGTTATAAAATAGTTACCATAGTAAGTTCCAGTGGCGTAACTATGGGGGGAACGAGGGGATAGATCTCCCCCCCCCCCACCCAAAAGCCTCAGAGAAATTATAAAAAAATATTTAAAAATATTGCCTTTATTTGACATATAATAACTACATCTACTTAAAGCTACATTTTTAGTCACATAATTATGTCAAATGCATTTTTGGGCATGCCATTTTTCAAAACTTTTCCCGGACTCCCGTTGCCTGGGGGAGGGGGTCGCCACCCCAGGCTATCCCATATCCGCCTAAAGCATATTCCTAGTTACGCCACTGGTAAGTTACACATTTAGTTAATACGGGCCTTTGCAAATCGTCCTTCTCGGAAGGTGGGGGCTGAATGCCCAGTACTAATTCCAGCAAGGAAAGCCTGACGCTGAGTTTCTATTTTTTTGTCGCAGCAAGTCTATTTTTTCCACTGATTTTCTAGCATTAATCCAGATTACGTCGGTGAATACAATGATCCTATGTTCACGACGATATTTTTTAGCTGCCTTAAATAATTAGCTGCCAACGAATAATATCATTCTTCTGAATAAGGATGCTTTTTTTTCTCCTGCGTTCGTACCCGAAGCCTATGCTTCAAGAAGACGATATAATGTTGTCCTTTTGAAATCTGGAAGAACACTGTCCACATTTACCGAGTTTAAGATCGATTTTTAAAGTCGTAGGAGTATTTTCCAGGAAATATTCATTTACCTTTCCTTTAACAATCGATATCATAAAATCGTTAGAAATCACTGCTCTCGAATTTCTGTAAGGTTGACTAGTTTTTTTTAGTTTTTGAAGGTGTCATAAATGGACCTTCCTTTCTCACTTTGTAACAGTGGACTCCGAGCACCCAGTTGCCTTTCTTGCCATTTTAAAATCACCAGCTCTCAAAGATGTCCCCCACCTAAGATCTTTCTTGGGTCTTGTAGAATATTACTCCAAGTTCTTACCGGGCCTAGCTTCTGTTCTGTTTCCTTTGCATGAACTTCTTAAGAAGGATGTCGTCTGGTTTTGGTCAGCAGACTGTGACGCAGCCTTTATGAAAATTAAGAGGTTAATCACATCACATAGGGTATTGGAACATAATGATCCAACTGTGCATGTGATATTAGAATGTGATGCTTCACCATTTGGCCTAGGTTCGGTGCTGCTCCATAAATACATCAATGGGAAGGAAAGGCCGATTGCCTTTGCATCTAGGTCACTGAGTAGTGCAGAAAGGAATTATTCACAAATAGATAGAGAGGCTTTGGCCATCATTTTTGGGGTGAAAAAGTTTCTCGGCAGGCTTCAGTGATGCTGAGTGATTATGAGACACATCACTCATTCACTCCAAAAAAATCAACGACAACGTGAACCCCTTTGCTAATTCTTCCCCTGGTCCCTGGGCTGGGGTCGCTTCTCCTGCAGATGTTTTATGGTACCCTATGAATGGAACTTGAGGAAAAACCCAGAGCGCCCTTTTGTAAAAGGCATGCCCTGGAAGTGGGTAGTCCTTTGCACGGAGTATGAGATATTTTCTGCCTTGGTTTCCCTAGCAAGACCGAGAGACCCAAGGCAAAATTTGCCTCTCATTTCCGAGGTGTCAAAATTTGCTTGCTTTCATGTACCAATGTATTGAAACAAAAGCATTGCTGTTACAGCGTATGAGTATTCTCTGTTCAGGATATTTAACGAAGGAGTACATATTTCCTAGTATGGATTGACAAAAATCTCCCTTTCCGCTCGAGAATTTTCCAACCGTGCGCAAGGACTTTGGCAACGCAAGGCGAGAAGCCCGGCTCAGCGGCGCCACAATATTTTTTAAAGATAAAAATGTTGTAACTCCCTTAAAATTAAGATAATTAAATGATTTTTTAACAAAAAATAATTTTGTATTTTTCTTCAAATTCTTCGCAGTATATAGGGACCTACGATGTAAGAAACATAAGTTTCTTGGCGACTACTTTTTACCTCAAAAAATGCAAATTTTCTTGTCCCAAAGGGTGTTACATCGATGTAACCACATTTTTTTTCTCAATAACTGTAAAATTGGTGAGAACCTACAAATAGAAATTAGTATGAAGAATTTTGTGTAAAGGATTTATTTCAATATAATTAACGGTTAGACAACAATTGCGTGAAATCTAGCGCAAGCTGAGGAGTCATTTTAACCCGTAGAAATCGGCAATTGCTGAGAGGCACAAATTCCACCAAAGGACACAAGGGAAGGAGGAGAGCGTCCTTCCCTTGTCCAGTTTGTCCTGGGACTCAGGGATTCGACTATCGCCCAGGCATTGTACCTGGAGGACGAAAGTTTAACTTTCGCCCGAGCAGTGGAGATAGCCGCATCTCGGTAAAAAGGCACTGGTGTACGCGGAGGCGAGCAGAAACGCAGCAGAGGGGAGAAATTTGGAAGGTGTTGGAGGCGCAGCAGAAGTGGATTATGTGAAAGGTGAAAAAGTTGAGATGGAGGAAGACGACGAAGCCAAGGCGGTGCCGGAGGCACGGGAGCGCCAGGAAGCTCCCGTAGATGGCAGAAGCAGGAGAGAAGGCCACCAAATGTAGACAGGTGCAACTGCTGTGGTTACATGGGCCACAGGGCTGCAAGTTGCAAATACAGATCATATAAATGTGACATTTGAAGAAAGTCAGGGCACCTTATGTGTAGGGAAAGTAGAAGGGTAAGTGCACCGAAAAGGGTATCCTTTCAAACTTTGGCCGTGGGGGAATGCGATTTTTCCGAAGGGCGCTTTTCTTCCTATGCCGATGATTTTGATCTTGCATTGTACAATATAAATAGTGCTATGATTGGAGGGGTGGGTCCATGGTATGCTGAAGTGATAGTTAATGGAATAGCCCTGAAAATGGAATTGGATTCAGGTTCAGCCATCTCTGCAGTGTCAGAAAGATGTTATTATGAGTATTTTTTAACTTAAAACTTCAGGATACTAGAGTAAAATTAAGGTCTTATGCAAATACGCTCATCGAGCCCAAGGGTATTGCGGAAGTTGATGTAGTGTATCAGGGGTCTCATGATAAATTTTGTAGTAAGGAATGGAGGGTCGTCATTATTGAGTAGAGATTGGCACAGTGCACTGGGCCTACCTCAGCCGGTGCAAAAGGTATGCTTGTCACAAGTCAAGTCTGGGGAAGATGTCATGAAAAGCTTCAAAGATTTGTGGGATGAAGGGTTAGGGGCCTTCAATGGGGGGGAAGTCGCCCTTCACTTAAACACAAATGCAACACCAGTGTTTTGTGCGCCCAGAGCCTTAGCATTTGCCCTTAGAAATAAAGTAAATGAGGAGCTTGACAGATTGCTGGAGCTGGGTATTTTGTATCCAGTAGATTTTAGCGATTGGGCAACACCCATTGTGCCAGTAATGAAAAGCACAGGGAAGATAAGGATTTGTGGGGATTTTAAAATTACTTTAAACCCAAATTTGAATATTGAAAGGTACCCCCTACCTAGAGTGGAATAGGTCTTTCTAAAGTTGCAAGGTCTTCAGGCATTTTCAACCATTGACTTGTCCCAGGCTTTTCAACAGCTAGTTTTAACTGAAGATCCACAGCGTATGTGCACCATTAATACCCACAGGGGCCTTTTTAGATACGCTAGATTACCATTTGGCGTTGCATCTGCACCAGCCATTTTTCAAAAGATAATGGATCAAGTGGTTCAATGCCTTTCAGGGGTGGCCTGTTTTCAGGATGATGTAATTGTTACAGGCTGTAAGGAGGAGTAACACGGTAAAAATTTGTATGCATTGCTAGAAAGGTTGCAAAAACTTGGATTTCGAGTAAATAAGCAAAAGTATAAAATTGGTTGCGAGTCAGTGGAATTTTTGGGTCATAGGATAGATAAAAGTGGGCTTCATGCAATGAAGGATAAGGTAGAAGCCATTGTAAAATCACCACCTACCAAGGATGTCCCCCAGCTAAGATCTTTCTTGGGTCTTGTACAATATTACTCCAAGTTTTTACCGGGCCTAGCTTCTGTGCTGTTTCCTTTGCATGAACTTCTTAAGAAAGATGTCGTATGGTTTTGGTCAGCAGACTGTGATGCAGCCTTTATGAAAATTAAGAGGTTAATCACATCACATAGGGTATTGGCACATTATGATCCAACTGTACATGTGATATTAGAATTAAATGCTTCACCATTTGGTCCAGGTTCGGTGCTGCTCCATAAATACATCAATGGGGAGGAAAGGCCAATTGCCTTTGCATCTAGGTCACTGAGTCGTGCAGAAAGGAATTATTCACAAATAGATAGAGGCTTTGGCCATCATTTTTGGGGTGAAAAAGTTCCATCAGTATTTATATGGTCGTCACTTCGTTTTGAAAACAGACCATAAACCGCTGCTCCACATTTTTGGGGAAAATAGAGGTATACCACGAATGGCTGCCAATAGGTTACAGCGCTGGGTAGTAATATTGCAAGCCTCTGATTATGAAATACAGTATATCAAAGCAGAGCAAAATGTAGTTGCAGATGGATTATCTAGGTTACCCGTGGAGCAGGAGTCAAATATTACAGAGGAAATTTCCTATTTGCAGGTAGGAGAAAGTGAATTTCTTCCTGTTACCTCAAAGGTAATTAGAAAAGCTTCTCGGGTGGATAAATGTGTAAGTGAGGTAATTGATTTTTTCTTGTTTGGCTGGCCAAGTAAGGTGGGTGAGGAGTTGAAGCCATATTTTTATAGGCGATATGAGTTGACAGTGGAACAAGGTTGCTTGATGTGGGGAAATAGAGTCATAGTGCCATAAGGGTTAAAACTGAAAATATTGTCAGAGTTGCATTCAGGGCACTTGGGATTGGCAAAATCAAAATCATTGGCAAGGTCGCATGTGTGGTGGCCAAAGTTGGATCCGGTTATTGAAAAGATGGTAAGTCTTGTGAGTTCTTCTTATCAAATAAGCCAACGCCAAAGAGGGTACCATTAAAGAGTTGGAACTGGCCAGAGAAAACATGGCAAAGACTACATTTAGATCTGGCAGAACCCTTTGTGGGGAAGATATTTATGGTTTTAATTGACAGCCACACAAAGCGGCCAGAGGTAAAGGAGGTAAGGACTAGTTCAGGAGAGGAGGTCATTTCTCATCTAAGAAATGTATTTTCTGTCTTTGGACTACCGGAGCAGATTGTTACCGGCAATGGCCCCCAGTTCACTGGTGGAGAATTTGCGAAATTCTGTGAAATGAATTGTATTAGGCATATATTTTCTCCACCATATCATCCGGCAACTAATGGGGCTGCTGAAAATATGGTGAAGATTTTCAAGAACAAACTGAAAACCCTTCTGTACTCAGGAGTTCTCTTGCATGTTGCCTTGCCCTGATTCCTTTTTGACTATATACTGGCACCTCACTCTACCACGGGGGAAGCTCCTAGCAAACTGATGTTTGGAAGACTCCCTCGTTCTCGCCTTGCGGTAGTGAAGCCAAATACGAGAGAGGTCGTGGCAAACCACCAAAGGGCTCAAGGAGGACCTCAGGGGGGTTCTTTTGGGCGAGTGTTTAGAGGTGGTCAAGAGGTGATGGTGAAAGTTTACCCATATGGTATAGGGAAGTGGGCTTAGGGAGTGGTGAAAGAGGATCTTGGTACAAGGAACTGAAAAATTTTGACTGATGATGGGAATCTCATTCACAGGCATATTAATCAAATCCAGGGCAGGGAGACAAGGGTTACAATGAGGGAGAGGCCAAGTTGTGTGGAGATTGAAGATGTAGCTATTGCGCCAGAAATAGCTCCCAGAAGCGAAGAGGTTAGCATTTCAGAAGAGGGATCGGTGCAATCTGTGGGAGGATGGGAATCTCAAAATAGTGTCTGGGGACCGATGCTGCCCGAAGTGGGAGGGAATGTGAATGACCAGAGTGTGACGGAAAACAGTGTCCCTCAAAGGAGGTACCCTCTTAGAGAAAGGAAAAGAAGGGAGTGTTTGGATTTGTTAAGTTTTTTTTCTTCTTCTTTGTAATGTTCAATTTATTAACATGAAGTATGTTTCCTTTTGTTTTTCTTCCCTCTCCAATATAGAGTTTCATTTTTTTGTGATGTTGCAAAATTTAATCAATTTGTTTTTGAGGGAGGGAGATGATGTGATATATTGTCATTGTTATTGTTTGTAACCTTGTATATATAATTTAGTGTGTCATTTGTTTTGGCGCCAGACAATAAATGGGGCGCTACGCTTTAGCGTCACTGCACGGCAAACCATTGGAGTGTAAAGTCATTACAATACGCAACCAAGATTCTCGGTGCGTAGTGAAGATAATCTTGTCGCATTTCAAAACGGACCCAAAAATACGATTTAAGCAACAAGGAAAATAGAATAATTTTTAAACCCATTCGAGTGAATATTTGGGAGTTCCGTTTCTATTAACTGACTTGCGATTATTTCTTGAACCACTAATGCATTTTTATTGCATATATTAAAGAATTTTCGTTTTCTCGACCGAACGAATCGGACTGAACCTGGCCATGGTATGTTGGCTCGTAGAAGACAGTTCCAAAACAAATGATGACATTTATAAATCGCGTGGATTCGTTCACAAAAAGAATTGCAAACGTATGGAAAGCAGTTACTCATGAATCTTCTCCGTACACAGCAATTACAATACGAATGATGACGTCCGAAAATCCTGTCGAATCGTTCAAAAGGAGTTCCAAATGTGTAGAAAGTAGTTCCACATGAACACACTCTGTACAAAGGAGTTCGAAAGGGGATTAAAAATGAGTTACAAACGTCTTCATATTTCCAATTTTTGGTACAAATGAGTGGAAATGAGTTCCCCAGCAGTTCCATGACAGGTTTTAGTGTTTCAAAACAGTTTCAAAAGGGTTCCAAAGCAGTTGGAAAGCAAAAATTTTTCCCCGAGCTACTTTGAGTAACCACGTTAGTCTTGAGAGATCTAAGTTCGTCCTCCAAAAACTGTTTTACTTACGACGAAATAAGGTACTGCTACCTTTATAGCACCTTCAGTGTTCGTAAAATGAAGGTTGAGTTTGTTTGTAATATGGATGCACCTTCAAATGACAACTTAGCCGCCAAATACCCACTTCTCAACCAAAATTTCAGGCATAACCTTGTCACACCTGTGGAGCGATTTACCCATTGGTATCTCGGTGCACAGATGAATATTTCGAATGACCGCTGAAGTGATCTACACCTACGAGTTACCGTGCAAGCCACCATCAGGGTGTGTGGCAAGGGGTGTTTCCACTTACTTACTTACTTAGGCCAAGAACTCAGGACAACCACACGCGGTCAGACCAGAAACTAGGTGAGTGCTGAAGACTCGAACATGCTACCATGCAAATTAAACTACTTGTTAGTAATAGAAAAACGAAAATTTAGCGTAGTAACAGTGGCGTAGCCAAAGGCGGGGGTCCAGGGGGTCCGGACCCCCCCCCCCCCTCGAAATATAAAAAAAATTATTTTCCTTCATAAAAGAAAACGAAATATTTTTTAAATATGAATTTAAAAAGTATTTCTATAAAAAATGAAGATTTTTCGATTACTAAAGGTGTTAAAATTATCCTTCAAGCCATTACTTTGTACCCTGTTTTTCAAACGTTTTCCCCATGGTTTTGGACCCCCTCCCCCCACCCCCCTCCCGAACGAAATTCCTGGCTACGCCACTGGCGCAGTACGTGATTCATGAATGAGATATTACATGCCAATAAATTCATTTAGATAGTTAGTATTAACAAATATAATAGGCTGTTAATAACACATGTAGAGCCCAATTTACCTAATCCGAGTCAAGCTAAACTATTGACAATATTGCGGTCCCTTATTTTACGCGGAAACGGCATTTTAAATTTATTGGTTATACAGTCTAATTACCTAATAATATCCATGCGATCGTTTCTAGCATAATAATTACGGTCTTTCAGAATATTTTCAGCATCGCGCAAAAAGCTTTCTACTTGAAATTTCCGAAAAACATTAAATCTAAATTTATCCCATCTATCGGTTACACTTTCCCACACAAAATTCCTAATTAATTCCGTTCCACTACTAAGTTTATTGTCACAACTTTCAACAAATGTTGCTGCTCGCCTCGGTATTCTTCCTAACAATAAGTAGGTATATCCTAAACTATGCCTTCTTCATAAGGGTCCCATACACTAACGACGTACTCCACATGAGATCTCACGAGAGAATAATAATCTTTCTTTTACTTTCTCATCGCATTTTCCAGGGATTCGTTTAATAAATTCTAACTTATGATTGGCCGGCCCGCGAATATCCTGAGTGTGCTTTTCCTGGGTAAGAGTTACTCTTAAATACTTAAGCAACTATACAATTCCATGAGTACCTGAGCAAAATGAGTTACCAGGAGTACCCTTGAGGATCCTGTCAGGATCATGTGGACATGGGTGCTCGCATGAATGAATTAAATAGCCAGAGAATACCGAAGCCACAGCTTAGGTGCCGGGGTGAATAACATCATGACATTGATAGCAAAGATCAGGGTTCTCAAACAGGGGCACCCTACACGAGCAGGCACTTAGCCAAGTGGGTGGGGGTTGTTTGGGGGCTTCAGCCACATTGCTTACCCTTCCCCCAACGCCCCCACGAAGTTTTTTGCGGCCCCTCTTGGCGACGATGCATGTGATGAGAAGATACTACTTGCCACCTCTCCTCTGGTACTCCGTTTTCCGATACATCATCATTTCCTGCCGTCTACCTCCATATCACTTTGAAGAAACATATCTAAAATTCTGGCTGTAAATCTGTAAGTTTTCGAAAAATCAGGTGGACTGCAAGAACAAATGCCAATGGACACCTAGCCATAACAACTACGTCCGTTTCTGTAAAAAAAAACAACTATGACCTAAACCTTCAGCACAGTGAAAACGAAATTTATTGCTTATTTAATGTAACAATAAATGGGTTTTCGATGCGCAATAAATTAAAAATACATTACAAGTAAAGGTACCACCCAAGCAACCAACGAAACAGATTTATGGCTACGTGCCCGTAGACGAGTATCCAAAACAAAGAAATTAAATCATTCGAGCGGGTCTATAGCATCCCCTTTAGACACTCCAATGCGTAGCTGTAGGATACCACGTGGATATAGTTGTATGGAGTACTCACTGGGTCGGTTTCTCGTTTCCGTAAGCACTTCGCACACTACCACGCCCCCTTCGACGTAGCTCCAGAGAAGGTCGACGGATTGGCGAAATGACAGTGATGGAGTCGCCGGTTAAGATTGGACACATGGTGCAATGGCGGGAGCCGGGAAGGAAACCCCTTCGAGTCTCCGCCCGTAGCACTAGACACAAACCGTGGCACAATAGGCTCTGATACAGGAAATGTGGCACACCGGAACACGTCGAACACACGTGCGAAACAGTGGAGTAACCCGTCACAATGGCAAACACGGATGTTAGTATCCTTTTCAAGGTCTGAGGTACGTATACGTGGGTGATGGAGTTGGAAGATTCAACGCTCGGCCGAGTTGCGTGGGAACATGATGCCTAGAGAGGTACAGTGGACCTGATAACACGTCCAGCCGCATTGAAGATTTTGGGAGCAAGGCGGCACCGCGATGCCGGGAAACCTGCGCGCTGGTGCACCCCTGAACCTTCCGCACTGGCCTCCGCGGGGGAAACAACTAACCTGATCGATGCCGTGTTTCTGCGCAGCTCTTCTGCTCTTCTCCCTCCATTCCATTCCCCCACCACACGCCTTTCCCCCTCTCCGCCACAAGCCTTTCCCCCCCTCCTCTCACATGTTCCGCAACTCCGCTACCCTCCTTCACCCTTCCGGTAGAGTGCGACAAAGGTTTCGGTTCGCCGAGGAGACAGGCGGTGGAGCCTGAATGCACATAGGAGGGGAAAAGGCGTCCAGGGTCGATTAATACGATATGACTTCCCATCGATATGTCATGGTATGTTTCGATGTATCGTACCCCGATACGATCGAGATATCGATCAAACCTTTTCCAGGCCCAGAGCCAAGGGGACTACATAGAGGAGGCTTAATTACATCCCATTAAAGGTTGATTTTTGTTGCTACTTCGGTCTCATTTTATCAGTTTACAAGCATGTCCGTGGCGCGGTGATGAGTGGACTTTTTTCCAATATTTTTCAGTAAAATGTTCGTTATTGCGAGGAAATGAAAAGTTATGAATTTTATTGGCCACATCAACAAGCATGTACATTTTGGTTGACATCCCTAATTATACCTTATTTCCCGGTGAAACCAGGATAGCAACGCGAGTGGTGACTTTTGTTAGCCCATTTAAATGCGCGGTGGGTGACATGACATTTATTGTTAGAGGCCGTCTTGAGGATCAGCTTTTGTAGTGTTCCTGCCTGGAGCCAAAGGCTACGAAAAGGAGATCGTACAAGGCAACTTCTTTTTGCTGCCACTTCGCTCGCTTTTCTATCGGTTTACAAAAATTTCCACAGAGCTGTGATGAGGGCAGTGTGACCCATTTATTGTCAATGTTTGCATTAGAGTATTTTCTGTCGCGAAAAATAGCATCGGTGATTGATACGATAGATTACATAATCTCCAATATCAATTTCGGTAAACAACACGTAACAATAGGTTAGTTTCCTTCATCAAAGAAAATGAAAGGCATTGATTGCGATTCGTTACCCACCATTACCGTAATCAAAATATACAAATTATTTGGTTTTAGGAATCCAAGTTTAGATGAATGTTTATGGTCAAATTTAAACTCATTTGAAAAAGGCCAGATTGGCGCCCATGCGATGCCACTCCACGTGACGTCACAGGGACCTAGTTTCTATACGAGAAGATAGCAGTTTCACATCTTCTGAGATTACCAAAGTATGCATGAGGCACAGAACTTAGGGAAACATCACTTAATATTCACCTATTAAAATTGCCTATGGTCGGAAAGTTTCCTTCGTTTGATAGGGTATTAATAATCCTTATTTAAGCCAAGCGCTACCTGCCAGCAGGGTACTCTGCCACCTGCAAGCAGCCTGCATCTCAGCGGCGCACACATCCTCGCCCCAAGGTTACCTCACTTTGCGACAGCGGGAACCAGAATGACGTCACACGGGATTTTCCCAGCATTCATACTACATGTCGCGTTTTCGCTCTCTTGAAAATTTTTACTTTTTATTTTATCGCGAAAAATAGATATGGTCATTTAAAAATCTAAAAGCGAGAAATACGAACTGCAGGAGTAATAATCTTTCGATTTAGGCAATAAAAAAATAGGAAACCACCCTAATTATCGTGAAAAAGAGAGAAAAACAATGATTGTCAAAAATAATAATTGAAAACAATCCTTGTAGACGACGCGAAAATTTACAAAATGGGTAGTCATGTAATGAAAATAGTGGCGTTTCGTCGCACACGTCGTCTCTCCGGATTTTTCGTCTTGAATACTTACCAATTGTGTATTCAATTGTAATTTGATTTGTGAATCACTGGAACGTTTTGTTGCTCCTGATTTCCATCGCGAATAATTACCCAGCACAATTGTGTTTATAATTTTAGTTAATGTAATTTGTGAAGTAAAAGTGAACATTACAAGCCCTAGTGATAGTTTATTTGCCCGCGATACTGGGAGCGCTCTACCAGTTCGCGTGGTGAGTGGCGACTTAGGTGAGCTCACTTAAATGAACGTTGGGTAACAGCACACGTGGAAGACTGGATACCCCGCTATTGTATTATTCGTTCCCGAAGCTTTCACTTCCCTCTGTTGGCTATATCGTGAAGTTCTGCGAGAAGCGGAAATGTTATGGGGAGGCGGCAATCTCCAACCATCATTTCTCACGACCTCGTTAGTTTGAGGCCGGGGTGGATGACCACGTAAAAATTTAGTCGTAACGTTTGAAAATATTTGTAAATACCGAATTTAGGAAGGGCTTTGGGAATAGGGTAGTTTCCTTCATCAAAGAAAACGAAAGGCATCGATTACGATTCGTTTCCCACCATTAGTGTGCTCATAATAAACAAATTATTTGCTTTTAGAAATCCCAGTTTAGACGAATATTTATGGTCAAATTTAAACTCATTTGAAAAAGGCCAGATTGGCGCCCATGCGATGCCACTCCACGTGACGTCACAGGGACCTAGTTTCTATACGAGTAGATAGGAGTTTTACATCGTCTGAGGTTACCAATGCATGCATGAGGCACAGAGCTCAGGGAAACATGTCTTAATAATCACCTATTAAAACTGCCTGAGGTCGGAAAGTTTCCTTCGTTTGATAAGGTATTCTTAATAGTAATTCTTATTTATGCCAAGCGCTACCAGCTAGCAGGGTACTCTGCTACCTGCAAGCATCCTGCGTCGTATCAGCGCTCAAAGCCTCGCCCCAAGGTCACCTCACTTGCGGCCGCGGGAATCAGAACGACGTCACACGGAGTTTTCCCGGCATTCATACTTACCCGTCGCGTTTTCGCGCGCTTGAAATTTTTCACTTTTCATTTAATAAATATAGATATATAGAAAAATAGATATCGTCATTTACAAATCTAAAAGCGTGAAATACGTACTCCAGGAGTAATAGTCTTTCCATTTAGGCAATAAAAAAATAATGGGAAACCATCCTATTGGGAGTTTGGGGTAGTGATTGCGCCCCGTAAATATCCATCGTTTATTTTATAAGCAAAGAAGATTCTATGAGCTTTGACAATAGTTTTCATGCAGGGCCGGACGTAGATGAAAAGAGGTCCGAGGCTATTCCACTTATGAGGCCCTAACAGCTCACATTTTTTAGTTTGTAAATCACATTAGAGATATTTAAACACATCATTACTGCGATGTAAATCAATATGTTAAAGGAAACATGTTGGACGTAAATGTTGAGCCATTTTCTCGGAGCGAACTTCAGCCTGACCGGTAATCGGGGTATCCGGGTTCGAATTCCGGGTAAGACAAATATTTTTTTCGTGACGAAATTCAGTCTTGGTGTATATAGATGATAAAATTTTGGGTATAAATATATTTCTTCTACTTTTATTTGCAATGCTTTGTTAGTTATGAATGAAACTCGTCCTGCAGAAAATTACTTACCTCTGCATTACCTTACCTTTTTTATCCCCAAACCGCTGAATACAGCTCATATTGACCATTTTATATCGCGGTAATCAACAAATTTGACAATTGCACGTACACGAACAACCATGCCTTTGATAGGGGAAACCTACACAGGTGCGACTCGAACCCGTGACCTCTTGTTTGGCAGGTGAGGACTTTAACCCGCTGCCACCGATTTTGTTGTTATTAAGGCGTTTATCAATTATGAGCTAGAATTTTCATGCAGGCCACGGGCATGTATCGATAAATTATTAGTCAGTTACTCTGGTAAATATTGAGGGAATTACTTCTGAGGTGCAAATACCTGGAAATCTGACATCGCTATAGAAACTACATCCAGGGGCACTCACAGGGGGCATCTGGTGCAATTCGCCCCGTGAGAAAAATTGTAGGTTGGGAGAATTTAATTTTTTGAGATGGATTTTTTACAGTGAATACTGCACAGTGGCTGAGGGGGGGTTGTTGCTTTTGGGGGGAATGGGCCATCTACGTTAGCGGATTGAGCACAACATTTACTTCATTCTCCAAACACTTTTCAGTTTTATTACATATCAGGAAAGAAAATATAACAGCGATGGTATTAAGTTGACTTTTATTGCATTAAATACTGCAACATTTCCTTGTAGTCTGCAAATACGTTGTATCTGAGAGGAGATTATGTTACTAATTATTATATATTACTCCCTATCAATATAGAAGATTTCAAAACATATTATTTTATTACTGGCTAGAATTACTCTATACATGGAACAATAGAATAATTTCGGTCTTCGATGTTCAGCGCAGTTTAACTCTGGGAGAGGAGGAGCAAAATACTTTCTACGATATCTTCTCATATAAACTTCGATCGCGTTTTGGTAATTTTTTAAAGTGAATACGACAGGCTACATGCACTGCTTCTGGGAAAGCCTACCACTAGCATTCCATTCTTCCATTCCTGAAGTGGCAGGAGACCCGTTGCCCGAACAAGTGCCTGGCCCAAGGTAAGTAAGAAGAGGTCGGGACGGTTTGCTATCTTAACTCGGTGCATCACCCAATCTTCTATATTATTTCTACTGTATAGATACCTTTTTCTCAACTTAAACGCAACCAAAACTCTACAAATGAGGTACCAAAATGCACAGAATTTATCAGAAAACATGCGACGGCATATCTTACTTCCTAAATATTGCTATTGTTTCCTAAATTTGGTTTTTAAATAATAATAATAAAAAACCGGTAAATATTCCTGACGTTAACGGCACACAAACTGATACATTTGTTCATTTGCAACAATATCTCGCATTCTTTAAATAACTTTTATCGACATGCGGCTGATTCCACATTCAAGTCTCCTGTTGACGTATAAGTCATCATGATGGGTTTAGCAGAGGATAGTGTAATTACTTCCAATGTTGTGTTTAAAGAGGTCCTCTGACCCCAATTTGTACATGAACATTCCAATTAAATTTGTACATAAGACCCTGCCTTTTTTTCTACATTTTAAAATCAGAAACGCGCCTATCCCTCTGTGGACCTGCATTGAAAAGAGCGGGGGAAGCCCGCTGGGTGCGGGCGCCGCACGCTCGTATTTACTTATTGCTTCCGGGGCATCCATTATTCGTAGGCGTCCAAAGGGGTTGGGGGTCAAGACGATTCTCACCTATTCTCACGTGGGGTAGAGAAGGGCTCCTGGCAAGTATTACGTAATTTTTTTCCGCAAGAAACAGAGTAGTAGTCTTTTTTGAGACAGTACATGAGTCGCCGTGGACTGGATTAGAATGAATATTCTCTTACAAACATATAAAATCGTTTCAGGCTTGATTTTGTGGAATATTGTTATATCCATGATAACAACACAAAAGTTAACCTTGATAATGACAAAAAGTGTCGAAACCATGGTCGGTCGTTAAGTGTTAAATTAAATAATGTGGAAATTACCATTTGTTTTTTTATCATGGATATTCTTTTACAAATTTCAGTATTTATCATTTTATTATTTTATTGTTCAATTTTTTCACTGTGATTCTAGACTACGATCTCTGTCATCTTTAATACTAGTCTTAAATATTTTTAAATAAAAATAACCAAACAATTGTTTTTGTAATAAATCCAATGCAATGAAGGATTTGACCCTTTAAGGTCCAAGGAACATATATGTTCCAAATTATTTAAATACTCTCAATATTAAATGAGAAGGTTTGTGAAAATTGGTTCTATATAAGAATAGGCTAGTGGCTTCTAGTTTTTAATTCTTTTTGTGATATCCTTTAGATACTGTAATTCCCAAATTGTTAACAACTTTCACTTGAAATGCTGTTTACGAAGTGGAAATTTGATAGTGTATAAGAAATCAATGAGAAGGTCAATAGGGTGGTTTCCTATTATTTTTTATTGCCTAAATCGAAAGATTATTACTCCTGGAGTACGTATTTCACACTTTCAGATTTTTAGATGACGATATCTATTTTTCGCCATTAAATGAAAATTGAAAATTTTCAAGCGCGCGAAAACGCGATGGGTAAATATGAATCCGTGTGACGTCGTTCTGGTTCCCGCTGGCGCAAGTGAAGTCACCTTGGGGCGAGGCGCTGAGCGCTGGTACGACGCAGGATGCTAGCAGGTAGCAGAGTACCCTGCTAGCTGGTAGCGCTTGGCTTAAATAAGGATTACTATTAAGAATACCTTATCAAACGAAGGAAACTTTCCGACCTTAGGCAGTTAAAATAGGTGATTTTAAGACATGCTTCCCTGAGCTCTAGGCCTCATGCATGCATTGGTAATCTCAGGCGATGTATAACTCCTATCTACTCGTATAGAAACTAGGTCCCTGTGACGTCACGTGGAGAGGCATAGCAGGGGCGCGAATCTGGCCTTTTTCAAATAAGGATAAAATTGACCCATTGCCATTTGTCTAAACCGGTATTTCTAAAACCAAATAATTTGTATATTATGAATACGGTAATGGTGGGTAGCGAATCGTAATCAATGCCTTTCGTTTTCTTTGATGAAGGAAACTACCCTATTATTAAAAAATATTTTCAATGAAAGACACATGACTTAAAATTAAATGATAGCTGATGACTTCAGGATTGACTGTGTGAAACCTCTCCATATTGGAAATAAAGGAATAAAACTTTGAAAGATGTAACTACTTTACAAAACCCCGGGTCGTGCCCATATTAATATAATAGTGAACCTTACAAAGTTTTATTCCTTTATTTGCAATTTAAAATATATATTTACTATTATAAAACTTGAAGTTAATTGGTTCAAAGCACAAAAATAACCAGATTGGAAGGTAAAAATTACTGTTTTAAATGGTTTAGGGACCACGTGACTCTGAGCCAGGTTTAGTAATCTAGGGTTCACATTGAAAATACGCATTTGCTTCTAGTCTTAAATTCTTTTTGTGATATCCTTTAGCTATTGTAATTCCCACATTTTTAAGAACTTTCTTGTAATTGATAAAAATTGATGAAATCTCACATGAGATTACAGGGAGGGGATCGAGCCAATTCTCGCGATATCTCACTATGAGGGAAGAATGGAGGCCAAAATATCTTCAAAATCAACTCACGTAATTAATGGATCAGGGGCGGATCCAGGATTTCTTTCTGGGGGGCACATGCAAGGCCGTACTCTGGATTTTGTTCTGGGGGGGCACAAGAATACCTCGCTATACAAAACGAGCGCAATGAGTGCCCCCCCCCCCCCCCAGATCCGCCAATGTAATGGAGGTCCCTCCCTAGAGGCGGTCTAACTTACAAGCGAAGTTGCACATGTCCATCTTTCCCGACTCATGGCGGGTGACCTTGGATGCACCTGTGTCTTTTTCGCACAGATGTGTTTTTACCCTCCATGATCCGCTTCCGTTTGTGTGGGATTTACCGCAGGTCCTACTCCAGGTCTTACGTACTACATTCTCTTTTATAGAAAAATCTTCCAAAATCGTTGGCACAACAAATTATGGTTTCGCTAGTAGTGGGCTCTGGTCGCTTTCATAGGGGCGAGAGTATTCCCCATCCCCCTTTCCATTCCTATACCTATCCCGGTGGCGTCGTTGGTCTCCTATCGCGGCGGCGCCTCCATTTTTTTTCCTTCCAGTTCCACTCCCCTCACCGGGTGCGCGGACGTATCAGTTGAATTACTGGGTCCCGGCCCCGGTGCGTTGTAACCTTCTAAGGACCCCCCTTGGGTCCTCATTCCTTGCATGTCTACCGCTAGTATGCATCGGTATGGAATGCCATTTCCAAAAACACATGATGATCCTAAGGTCTCGAATCCACGACCTTAGTCTGAGGCTTTATTTATTTATTTCCACACCACCGAAAACAGCTCGCGTTGGCCTTTACATCGGGGCTTTTCAACAATTTTGAACAAATATACGTTCACGAACAGCCATGCTCTGGATAGCGGAAACCTACCCAGACGGGACTCGAACCCTTGACATCTTGTTTGGCAGGCGAGGATTTCACCCCGCCACCACCGAGGCAGGCGGTTTGATTAGACATGATGTTTTTTTGTTGCTATGTTCACGAATTTTGTGAAACAATGGCAATAATTTCGATTGTGGTATTAGGTTTAAGTTTGCACATTTTTTTCGGTTAATTTTCGCATTATACCTATCGTAGCGTAATTAACTAATCTCAGTTTGATGTACTAATCGCAGTAAAAACACTGATCCATACAAGAGAAAATGTGCTGTATGTCTGGTATGGTATGGTATTTGGAGGCAAGGAGGCAACCGACAGCTGAGGTCATATGCGCTATGAGGGATGGGTAAGGATAAAAGGGTGGAGAGAAACACAGCGTCGGCATTAGCCTGCTCTTAACTAAAGGCGCCAAGGGGACCACTAGTCCAGGAAATGAAGCTCATAAAAGTGGAAAACCTTGCAATTTTTTCAAACTGAATCGATTTGCACCAAAATTTGGGATTAGACTAATTATACCCCCTACTTCAAATTCTATATTATGCCGAAGGGCGCTTTTTATTTTTTAGGGGTGAAAACTACCCCTAAAAGCTGTAACTTAAAAAATTATTTTTTAAAGCTAAATACGTGTAAAATTTAGTTCAAATTATATGTATAATTATTTTTTTATGTTTGAAAAATAATTTTAAGGTGTTTCAACCCATAATAATCAAACCTTATTGGGGGTTAATGTAAAAAAGAATTTTCAAACTGAATCGATTTGCATAAAAATTTGTGTTTATACTAATCATACCTCCTTTAAAAATGTTTTTCAAACCGAATCGATTTGCAAAAATATTTCGGATTAGACTAATCATACCCCGATCTTCAAAATCTATACTATGCCGAAGGGCGCGTTTTATTTTTTAGGGGTGAAAACTACCCCTAAAAGCTGAAACTTAAAAAGTTATTTTTTAATGCTAAATACGTGTAAAATTTAGTTCAAATTATATGTATAATTATTTTTTTATGTTTGAAAAATAATTTTAAGGTGTTTCAACCCATAATAATCAACCCTTATTGGGGGTTAATGTAAAAAATAATTTTCAAACTGAATCGATTTGCATAAAAATTTGTGTTTATACTAATCATACCTCCTTTAAAAATGTTTTTCAAACCGAATTGATTTGCAAAAATATTTGAGATTAGACTAATCATACCCCCTTCTTCAAAATCTATACTATGCCGAAGGGCGCGTTTAATTTTTTAGGGGTGAAAACTACCCCTAAAAGTTGGAACTTAAAAAATTATATTTTAAAGCTAAATACGGGTAAAATTTAGTTTAAATTATTTGTATAATTTTTTTTTTTTGTTTGGAAAAGAATTTTAAGGCGTTTCAACCCATAATCATCAACCCTTGCTGGGGGTTAATGCAAAAAAAATTATTTACCCTAAAAATAAAAATTATGTATCACATTGTATCTTGTTATTCACTTTCTTACTCCTTTCATTATGTATTCACTTTTTTCTCTCATGATTTTAATCACAGCACAGAAAAGGTATAACAATAGGATAAACAGAACAAACTTCGTAATGGTAACATAAACAAATAAATGTACATTTATGTAGACATTACATGAAACACAATCAAACGGAGACTGTATGGCTTCCAGTCTTCCCACCACATGCATGCTCACAGGTCACTGTGAGCGAAAGCACACATACTCACATATGTGTATGTATATATACATCTTATGGGTATGTGTGTTTATTTTGTAGCAAATTTGAGTGTATTGTTAGCTTATAACGTAAAATACACGAAGAATATGCTGATTATGAGGAATATTATGCTCTGAATTGTGGATTTCGAATTTTTCGAAAATAAATTTGATTGGTATTTCAAACATAGCTCCTTTATTTTTTATGATAGAAAGTTCATTTAAATTTTGTTTTGTAGGGTTTTTACTGACTACAAGGTCATGCGAATTAAATTTTTTTCGAGTCATTAATTTTGAAAGGGGAGGGATTTAAGGGTTTAAATAAGGTGGAGCTCCCTTGAAAATAGAGGTTTTAATTATCAATATCTCACCAAATATTTATTATATAGAAAATTTAAACACACCAAAATATTTGAAAATAATGAAGCTATAATTTATCACTCGTGCATTTTTTTCATATCTCCAGCTTTTTTGGAGTTATTTTGAAAAAAAGAGCATTTTTAACGAAATTGTAAAAAATGACTTTTCACTTTTTCCTTCAATTTTTTCAAAATTTAGAGTTGTAAATTAAAAAAACTTCTAGGATCAATTAACAATACTTAAATAAAGATAATTACTGAAGGGCATTGATCAATTTTGTCTAGCGTGGTAATAAGGAGTTGTTTTCACTGATTTTTTCGTACAAAAAAGTAGGGACTGATCTTATTTTTAATCATAACTCGCTCAAATTTCATGATAAAAAATATTTTTTCTCATTATAAGAAAGTATTTTAAAAACACTTTAAAACATATTACATAATTTTTCCTCGAAAATTACATTTTTTCCGCTATTTAATATTGAATCTTTCAAATTTAGCGTATGACAAACAATAGATAACCATCAACAAGTTGTAGCTCGGTCCGAATTGGTCATAAAGGAAATCTAAAATAAGATTTTTATTAAATTTTTTACAAGCTACAGTTTTGTAATTCACAATTTTCTAATAAAATTAATACTTTTCAAGTTATTTGCCTATAATCGATAAAAATCGTTGATTTTTTCGTCAAAAAACTGTTACTTTCAATCGCAAATAACTTGAAAAATATTAATTTTACGCAAAAAATTGAAAGAACATTTTATTCTTAGAATGTATTTTTCTATCGATTCCTGTGGTCAAAATATAATTAAAAATTTCCACCCCCGAGATGGGGTGGAAACCACCCCCAGGGTAAAAGCGCCCGTCGGCATGATATAGATTTTCATTCTTGGTATATTCCCTACTCATTATGAAAATTTCAAGAAAATCGATTCAGTTTGAAAAAATTGCAAGCCAAAATGCTTCATTTCCTGGACTACACGGCTTAACGTCCCATCCGACGGGCGGAGTGTTGCGCTTGAAATCTCCTCCACACAACATTCAAGCAGGGATCGGGCGGTTTCTGAAAATTCTCTGCCACCACCAGGATTTGAACCCGATACTACGGGGTGGGAAGCCAATACTCTAGCCACCACATCAACCTGATACCCCGCCGTATGTCAATCGCTGCAGTGAGTACTGATCAATTTTTTTCATGCGGTCGAAAATTACCCTTAAAAGTTATCCTGGGGAAGACCCAGATTCCCGTTGGTAACGATTGCTCCTTTTTTAACCCATTATAACCCAGTGTTGCTTCTAAGCAACATAAAAATTTATCAATTTCCTGCTCTACTTACGAAATATCTAAACCAAGGATTACTTTGTGGTGTAATTTGTAGTGACGAAATATTTAGCTGCCACAATAATTATGGTTGAGTGCAAAATTGTGAAGTTTTCACAATGAAAAATCTTGAAATTCGATTTCTCCCAGAAGCAGCTCTGGGTTAGAAAGGGTTAAACTCTTCGATGTTTTGGTCGAAACATTTTGATACTTTCAGTTACTCCTTTTCTAACGGTGTGCGCCCATGCCTACCACTTTAGGTTCCTGACAACCACAGAAATAAGGATTTTTGAGCAAGTATATTACGTTTCATTTATTTCCGTTTCCAGTTTCCGTTTTTTCAATAGATCTGAGACGAGTTACCAAACTAAATTTATCATGTATTCCCTTCCTTTTAAAATTTAAACTTTCTTTGATGAAGACTATTGTGTAGCTTTTCGTGAATCAGGATTTTTAATTGTTGACTTTCAACTATGATCTTGACATTTACGCGGAGAGAAATGCAGGAAAAAATGAAGGAGAAAAAAGGGAAAACCATGGACCCTCGAAAAAGGAATGGGATAGTATCATACGGCTTTAGATGTAGGCGATCAACAGCTAAGGTCATTTGCGCTTTAGGGGAGGGTATGGAAAGAAGGGTGGAGAGAAACCCGGCGTCGGCATAAGCCTGCTCTTAACGGAAGAAGCCAAAGGGACCTAGGATTAACGTCCCATCCGACGGACGGAGTGCTGTACTGAAAGTGCCCCCCACAAAGTACCCAAGCAGGGATCAGGCAGTCTCTGAAAAATCTCTACCACCGCTGAGATTTGAACCCAGGGCCAACACTTTAGCCAACCCGAACCCCTCGAAAAAGGAGTCAGGACGAATTTCTCGGGAATTGGATATCACGGAGACGAGGAGTCACAGCTTGCTTATTTTAATTTTATGAACATGAACTTTTTTATTCCTGCAAGAGAATATGACGAGCTTGTTCGCGATCAATCTCTCGTTTTTGGAGATGAATGAAACTTGGTTGGATCATAGTTAATTTCCCTGTCAATGTTGTTTTTTTGCTACCTTCAAAGCATCAGGCACCAGCACCATAAGCACCAGGTTCGTATAGGGTGGTTTCCTATTATTTTTTTATTGCCGAAATCGAAAGATTATTACTCCTGTAGTACGTATTTCACGCTTTTATATTTTTAAATGACGATATTTATTTTCCGCGATTAAATGAAAAGTGAAAATTTTCAAGCGCGCGAAAACGTGACGGCTAAGTAAGAATGCCGGGAAAAGCCCGTGTGAGACATCATTCTGGTTCCCGCTACCACCATGTGAGGTCACCTTGGTGCGAGGCTATGAACGCCGCCACGATGCAGGCTGCTTGCTGCCGAGCATGGCGGTAGCGTAGAGTACCCTGCTAGCAGGTAGCACTTGGCTTAAATAAGGATTATTAACGCCTTATTAAACGAAGGAAAATTTCCGACCTGTCTGTAAAAAAAAGCTAGATACCCGAGTTTGAGGGGCTCTAGCGTCTAAACGAAGCAATGACTTTCAATGCAAAAAAAGCATACGAAAGAGAATTTATTTCTACGTTGTATCATGTACTTTAAAAAATCTTCGGGTCAATAGTATTTCCTGTACTTCATTTTTTCTCAAAATAAAATACCCGTTTTTTGCGCATAAAATCAAGTTGCCCAACTTTGAGCGCTTGGCATTCCCGTAGTTTTCGTTCCTATAACTTGCAATTTTGATAGAAATAATCCACATCTATTATTAGCAGACTACCGAAAACAAATTGTTTATACCACTAAAATTAACGGAGTTGTTGTAAACAACGCAAACCTGTGCTAACTTCTAAGTCAGTGGGTCAAGTAGTAGGCAATTTTAATAGGTGATTATTAAGAGATGTTTCCCTACGTTCTGTGCCTCATGCATACATTGGTAAACTCAGACAATGTAAAACTCCTATCTACTCGTATAGCATCTAGGTCCCTGTAACGTCTCGTGGAGTGGCATCGCATGGCCGCCAATCTGGCCTTTTTCAAATGAGTTTAAATTTGACCGTAAACATTCGTCTAAACTGGGATTTCTAAAACCAAATAATTTTTATATTATGAATACACTAATGGTGGGTAACGAATCGGAATCAATGCCTTTCGTTTTCTTTGATGAAGGAAGCTACCCTATTCATCTAGTCTTCTAGTGGTTATATGGGGTCCCCTGGCCTGTAGTTACAGTAATAACTTTTTTGACAGATAACTCCGATAAAGGAAGGGGTAAGCCAAGTAATGATTTCACCGACCTCACTACCCGCTCAAAAGTAAGGAAAACTAAATTTCTTGTAAGAAATTCCCCTTCAGAGTTTTCTTTTGCTGCCGCAATGCCTGAATCACACAATCATGTTTTCCGTTCCTTCAATTTTTGTTCATGATATCGTAGCCGTGGGTGACAGACACGTTCAAATAGACGCTATATTTTTGGGCACAGAAAGACATTCGATATACTTCCATATTCAAAGCTAATTCAAAAGGTGGAGGCATAGATAAGCACGTAATTGGTTGGATCAAACGATCGCGAGCAGAGGGTTGTTTTGGATAGAGATAGCTCGGATATTATACAAATCACCTTCGTTGTACCCCAAGGAAGTGTTTTGGTCCCCTTTTGTTCCATCTTTAGATTAATGACATTACCATCGCGGTCACGAGCAAAATCCGCCCCTTCGCAGGGGATTTAGTTGTGTACAGAGACCATTACAATAGATAGGCATTAGGAAAGGATCTCACTGCCATAAATGAATGTTTCAGTATTCGGTACTTAAAATTAAATCTTGAAAAGTTTATAAAGACTGGTTTTCTGCCTTTCATTGATAGGTCCCAAACATCAAAGTCGTCTCCACCTCATTCCGTCCAAGGTTTCCTCTTTTTTTCCTGACACCTTCTTCCTAACCTCACTGCGAAAAAAAATTAAGGTGTATAATATTTGGGAGTAGGATATCTCTTCAAGAAGAAGTTACACGGAAACGGGATGCAACTATTGAATGCCGAGTTCGTAAAATACTTAGGGGTCACCATTACTCGGAATCTCTCGTGGGGTTTACAAATACGCGAAGTATGCGGGAAAGCCAACCGTAAACTGGGATTTGTGAAAAGAATCCTCGGTAAATGCCATGGAGAGGTGAAATAGATAAGCTACCTGACTCTAGTAAGGCCTCACATGGAGTATGCTGCTAGCGCGTGGCACCCTTATGAAGTCGAACTGATGTCAATCAATAGAGTACAGCGCCGGGAACCAGATTCGTGATTAGTCGTCACGATAAAAAGTCCAACGTTTCCAATATGTACGGCGAGTTCGAAAAGGTATATTTACAGAACGTAGAGCAAAGTATAGGCTAAATTTACCTGGTAAATTCGGAGATTTTATCTCAGATAACGTGAAAAATATGCTCCGTTTACCGTCATAATATTGTAGACGTGATCATGAGAAGAAAAATAAATAAAATAGAATGCAAAAAATAGAGATTTAAAATGTCATTCTTTCCTCATACTATCAATGATGGCAACGGTATCTCGATAAATAAAATTAATGGCGTCATTTGCAAGGACGACTCATTACATGCTTATCTTTTTCCATTGTTCTAACCTTGCTTGAATTTACTATGGGAATTAATAACCGTTGACAAGTTTTGCTTTTGCATTAATGTGCGCGTTTCTTTTCTTATTATGCGTAATGTTTTTATGACCGTGTGGTGTTCATGTTGAAATCCTCTTGCATGCTGCATAAAAGTGATCGTTCACCCTTGCGAAACACCTTGGAGGTGGCTCGCAAGGTATTATGCAGATACGCTGTGGAAACTGTTGTTTATTCCTATCAAATGAAACAAATTTTTTCCGCAGATTTTTAAACATGCTGCTTTATCTACATGAAAACATGCGGGCCACTTCTAGGGGTTTGGCTTGAGTTGAAAACTCAGCAATTGGAAAATAAAATCGAAGGATAAGTTTTTTTTTAAGAACAACAGATAAATACAGGAGCCATGTCTATAAGGATTATATGGAGAAAATGGCACAAGGTAAGTAAAAGTACCGTCAATGGTTGGTAGAAATATAAAGCACGCAGTATGGTTGTAATGCTGTGTATGCATGCATGTAAATGGTCCCTATTTTTATGAATATAACAGAAAAGTTTAGATTTCAATTTTTATATTGTGTATTCCATGCGACATTTTTGATAAATACGAATTTTGAATCATACATACAAACGGGATTGGTTCAAAAATAAAGTTATTCTTTTATAACTTGCATCATGTGATATTTTGACTCTAATTATGATTTTATTTGAAATTCTTGCCAATTTATTTTGAAATATTTGAAGCGTTAAATAAATCTTCAGACTTTTTATCTCTCTTTGAAGAGAGCCACACAGAGAAACTTATGGGCCGGAGGCAGTTTTCTTATTAAAGTTCTTTTCACCGACACATTTCGAAGAACGGGATTCGAGGCAAAATGATCCTCCTCCCCTTGTTCCCTCAGGGCGATCCTCCATTTTAAGCAGATTATACAAAAGCTCTGAAAAATCCAATGAGAGCTTATCAGCCAAGGAAGTGAGTAACTAAAGCCTGAATCACACGATCATTTTTTTTCGTCGCGAAAGTGATCACTATCGAGATCACTTTTCCCGTCGCGAAAAGCAATCGCTCTAGTGATCATTTTTCTGAATCACACGGTCATCTGAATCACACTCCCGCCGTCGCTTTTCGCATCATTTCCAATATCACAGCTCGTTGTCACAGGACCCACATACCGAAATTATATAGCGTGTTTGTTTATTTATGTCGTTCCCACAATTGTCAAACGTTGCGCTGCAATCGCTCCATAGGGGAATGCGTTCCGATTGGCTGATATGGGGTTTTAGTGACGGTTTTAGCGACGGAAAAAGCGACCGGACGAGTGATGAAAAATAGCGATGGGAATCCTCATCGCGATCGCGAAAAACAATTGCCGGCGACGATCATTTTGCGCAGTGATCGCGATAGTGATCACATTCGCGACGAAAAAAATTATCGTTTGATTCAGGCTTAAGACAAAAATGCATACGCCCACTCGAGTCAAATTCTTCAAAAATGTTTTTGGAGTCCACTGCGGAATATTTGATGCAGTCAACTGCATTGGTTGGTGCAAAATGACGAGTTTATAACGCTGCGGCTTTTGGAGCAATTTCATATTCTTCAAGAAATTTAACGCGAGAAATGAGGTAGGTGTCATTTTCGTAAAATTTCCTAAATTTATTTTTATACACGCTCCTATGGCAGTATCTGTCGAATCATAGAAAAAATATTTATTACGTTTCAATAAATTCTTTATTGTGTAACGAAAAACTTATGTAATTTTCGTTTTACCATAAGAATCATAATGAAAATCGAATTTAGCCGCGGCATTGAACTAATGCTTGAGTTATTAGCATGTGAATAGTTTGTGACTGAGGTCAAATCACCTCAGTTACATGAAAGTGGAGCTACCATCCCGAATCGAGTCGGTGCGAATAGCTGGTAGACCTAAATAGACTAATTATTATTAATATTAATGTATTCTTCCGATTAAGATAGGTTTCCATGGAGTACTTAAGAAGCCTTCTGGAAGCCTACCTTTCCTCCATGGACATCCCTCTTCAATTCCCAATAAGGCCTACTACCCTTAATTTTATCTATAAATCCTATTCTCTTTCTTATTCTCCCTCGTTTACCCAAAATTCTAACCTCTGGCATTATTTTCAACACCCCCTCCCCGCTAAATACTCGCTCCATCCATAACTTGTCTCCCCCGAATCTCATCTAGAAGCTGCCTCTCCTCACCCACTTCATCGCTCCTCTTCGTCCACTTCACCTTCACCATCACTACACCCACACCTCGAATGCCTGCAGTCTTTTCTCGTCTTCTTTCCTCAGTGTCCACGTTTCCACACCGTAAAGCACTACACTCCAGATCAGACTCTTCACTAACCTTTTCTTTAAATTCTTACATAGCGAACCTCCAGAAGCTCATTCCTGTTCATAAACGCTTCCTTTCCTAATGCAATTTTATTCCTGATGTCCTCACTACTGTATCTGTTTTCCTCTAACGTACTGCCTAAACAGTTGAACTGCTCAACCTGCTCATGTCCAGCACTTCGCCGTACCTCCTTTTCTCCGTCCACTTCATCTTCTCTTTCCAGTCATCTTCATCCAGTCATTTCTCGTCCTCCTTTCTATGTATCCAGGTTTCCGCACCGTAAAGCGCTACCCTGCTGACGATTAGACTCTTCACTTACTTTTTATTTAAACCCTTACATAACGATCCTCTCATAAGCTTCTTCCTGCTCATGAGCCCCTCATCTGCATACGTAATTCTCCTCCTGATGTCCTTACTGCTGTATCCGTTTTCCTCTAGTGTGCTTCCCAAATAGAGCAATTCCTCTACCAGCTCAATTTTTTCCCCTCCAACTTTAATCTTGAGTTCCACATTCCTAACTCGCGATGCTTTGCAAAACCGCATAACATTGGTGTTCTTGTGATTAATTAATAGACTAATATTGAGTTACAAACATGAAAACTATATTATTAGCAGAATGATCGCAGGCTTTCCCGGCGTATAGAATCGTGGAAGGTTACTCGGGAATTCCACCGGGTCAGGTTCACCAACTCCATCTCGGCCGACGTTTCCATCGGCCGAGATGTAGTACGAGTCCATCGTCATCAGAACATCATAACCGGTGGAATTCCCGAATGACCTTCCACGATATATTATAAGCATTCTTTGCGCCTTAATTTTGCTTTGTGTACCTCGATGGATGCTGTATCATAGAAAAACTTTTGTTAGCATCATGCGGGAAATAATTTTGTTTTGGAGCCACAAGTTCAAAGTGATGTGGCTGCGTAAGATAAAAAACCGTACTATAACGAGATATTTTAATACATAAATTACTACCTTACACGCTAAGCTTCAGCAAATTGCACTTTTAATTGGCGGTTACCACTTTTTATGTCCATTGCATAAACCTGAATGGTTTCAAATTATAAATAAGTTTACACATTCCAAATTTAAACTATGGGAACATTCCATTGCTATTTCATTTTTGAAGCAAGTTAAAAAAAAATTAGTAAGTAATTGTTTTTCGGAGGGCATGCAAGCAGGGGCGCAGCTAGGAATAAATGCTGGGGGTTTAGGGGGGGTTTAGGTGCAACTAATACCGGGATGTGTAGGGTATGGTATACCCACCAGGATAAGCGGTAGGTGCGAGATTAATAAATTGCGGAATTTTAAGATAAATGATTAAAAATAAGTCACATACGGGTGTATGCCGCGTGTCGTGATGGAGATAGCCCCGACGTTTCGCGACCGACTGCTGGTCACTTTTTCAAGGGAATAATGTTAGGATTGGGTTTTTGCTGCCTTTTTATATTTCAGGTGGGAGGGGTGGGCGGAGGGTGTGGGGAGTTAGGACTGGAGGGGGAAGATAACGAAATGTTGCTGATGACTGGGCTCCAAGTATTGCTGATTCTCAATCCGGTATCTCTATTGTAGTTGTTCTTGTTTTTCTTTATTTCTATGGCCTCGCGGATGAGTCTGGTTTTAAAATGTTTTATCCTCGCGATGACTCTTGATTTTTCGAAGTCGATCGCATGTCCGGTGGCTTCGTGCTCCGCTACGGCTGACTTTGAAGGGTAACCCAGTCGAATGGCCCGCTTGTGTTCTTCTATCCGAGTTTTGACTGTTCGTCCGTTTTCCCCGATGTATTTCTTCTCACACGATCGGCAGGGGATTTCGTATCTTCAATTTGAAGTGGCGTCCTATCCTTGGCATTTCCGAGGAGGTGTCGTACTTGGGCGTGTGGTTTAAATAAAGGCAGCAAAAACCCAATCCTAACACTATTCCCTTGAAAAAGTGACCAGCAGTCGGTCGCGAAACGTCGGGGCTATCTCCATCACGACACGCGGCAGACACCCGTATGTGACTTATTTTTAATCATCATGAGCCGCGAAAGCTTCAATCAAGAAATTTATGATAAATGGTTCAAAACGGTGAGTTTTACGGCTTTCTGAGGGATATTTTATTAACTCTAGCACTATTCTATTAGTAATATCAATCCAATCAAGTAAAATGGATTAAACTTAAAAATTTCTCTGAGCTCTGGGGGGGGGGGGCGTTTATCCCCCAAAACACCCTCGCTGCGCCACTGGTTTTGAGGGCCGCAGATTACCGACCCCGAGATTTAATGAGTAAACCTAATAAAAACTCGTGAACAAGAGCGTGTAAAAGTGAACTAAAACATGGGTTGTGCGTAAAAGAATAGGATATACGAATGAAAATGTTTGCGAGAACGTCCGCGAAAATCTTCCCAAATCACTGTAGGAAGTGCAAATGACTTTGTACGCAGCCACGCGCACGGGTGCAAAGTTAAGTACACCAGAGGATGAAGTTCACCATGAAATTACTTGACTTAGCCGGGATTCGAACCCGGATCTCCCAATTGTCGCTCAGTCGCAGGGGCTCTTTTGCGCAGTCGCAGGGGCTCAGTCGCAGTCGCTCTTTTGGAATGAGTAGAAGAACATGCGACAATCCGCATAACCCAAACCGACTAAGTCTGATAATTGAGATATAATTATGATGATGATATTACATAGAAAATTGTCTTTGGCAACTTACAAAATCGCAACTTACAAAAAATATCGGGGGGCCCAAACCGGAGTTCCTGTCCTGGGAAATTTTATAAGTGGTGAATTTTAAGTTTTTTCAGCATTTTAGAAGAGTCATATGATCAACATTAGAACCCTGATAACTCGAATCTCGTTATCTGGACACTCCGGGGATAATTGACAAGCTTGACACATTTTCCCTCACACCCATAACGAATTTTTGAGGGGGCTCGGGCCCCCTCAGGCCCCATGGAGTCGCCGCCACTGCTCAGTCGTATTAGCCAGTTACACCACCAGGAAATGGCTTGGTTGTGTAACTAGCTGACACGCCTGACCGGCAATGGGGAGATTCGGGTTCAAATCCCGGCTAAGTCAAGTAATTTCATGGTGAACTTCATCCCTTGGTGTATTTACCTTCATCAAATGTTAACGATACTAGCCCCTTATTAACCATTTAGGTACAGTTTTTGTTTTAGTGGGAAAGACCTGATTTGCAAAATTATTTGCCCCCCTATCCATAGCGACTGCGCTCTGACTGCTGCCCGAAATCTTATGGGGAGAATATCTTCTCCCCTCAACTCGTCTACCAAGCTTTCTCTATCCCCTAAGTGATATAGCTTACCTGTAAAATATACAGGTAATGTAGATTAATTATCCAAGTTCCCCCATCCTGATCCAGGAACCAGATCGAGCCCTTGTGGACAATTTGTTCGCTTATCCGTGTTTAGTCCAGCCAGGGTCTGTTGTTCTGATAAAAAAATGCATTGACCGTACCTTGAATTCGTCATGACCCCCTACTATTACAGATTAATCACCTTAAGTTGTTGATGATAACTATTAGCCCGAGTCATAGTGAGATATAGAGGCAAAATCGATGAGAGTAATCGCCTTATTTAGTAAAAAGATTTTTTATGTATATTCCTGAAATTCCTTCACAAGCGCTATAGCCTCTCGCAATCGAGGTTATGCTTTGAATCGGGGCAATCCGGGCCAAACGAATATTTAGGGTTGTTAATAGTAATTCCTTTAGGGGTGCATAAGGCAGGAAGGGGTGAATAAATCGAAGCCCCCCTTCCCCCGTCCCAAAATGAGTGTAGCGTAGCGAAAAACTTGATTTGGGGGACTTTTGGATGGTATGCTGGTTGCATATTGTGATTTTTTTCAATTTGCATGGATTGGAAAATCATAAAGAGTTCGTTAATAAGAAATAAATATCGTTTAGTTTTTTAGCGAAACGGCTGTAATATTTATGTTTTGGTCTCCGTAGGCATTTGTGCACGAAACCTGCCTGATTTTCCGAAAAAAAATAAATAAATTTTGGGGTACTTGTGTTAGTAGATAATATTATCCGCTTTTGAGAAAATTTCGGATCTAAGTTTACGACTTTATATAGGGAAGAGAAAGTTAGAGGAAAAGTAACCCTGGGCTGACTGTCTTGAAATTATGCATGGCGGGTAGTCGCTGAAGGGGAAAAAAATTCGGGGTGGCTGAAGCCCCCAAAGCCCCCTGCGGGTGCGTGCCAGGTCTATGTAAGCCACTGAGTCAAGCGAGGCAGAAATGCGACTGCGGGTCTTCAGGGGAATCAGCCTTCTATTTGCAGTATTGATCTCTTTTGGAATGAGTAGAAGAACATGCGACAATCCGCATAACTCAAACCGACTAAGTCTGATAATTGAAATATAATTATGATGATGATGTTACATAGAAAATTGTCTTTGGAAAAATAATTCGTTGAACATTAATCAATTCCATCCCATCGGAAAGTATTCCTCAGAACTCAATCACGATGACTAAATTTTATCTGAGTTTTTATGAAGGTATGACCTCCACTCATCGTGCTAATGGTTTGAACTCATCACCATTTGAATGTATAGAAAATTGAAAATTCATTATGGGGACCGATTTCCCTTATCAAGGAAAAGGGTGAGATCGTTCATGTTTTCTACCGATTTTTCGATAGATTGAAGAAAAATGGAAAGTAAAGGTTAATTTCACACCGCATTTATCATGCTGTGTAAAATAAATATTCTGTCATGTTTTTATCAGACGATTTTTGTGGTCCGTAAGCACCTAGCATCCTAAGCGTGGTTTAATCATGTTTTCCCGGGACCGAACCAATAGAAACTTTACCGTCACCTATGCTGATTCATTTAAGCACTCTACCGGTTAGGGTAGGTTTTTGCCGGGATCAAAATGAATAGCGGGCTTTATGTTATTTATTACACTAATCTTATGAATGGTGTTCACATTAAACATTTAGGGGTTGTTACCTAAAACAGCAACCTTCGTTATTTACATAATCATGCACAGAGAGGTAAAATAAAAGTCTGAACTCGAGCTAGAGATTCCATTATTACCAGGCGAGGGCGTTCCTCATTACAGGGATCTCAGAGTAACGCTAAGACAAGGACAGAGAAAGGGTACGTTTGAGATAGCGATAAGTCTGAGTAATTGGTAAATAATTACTTATACCACTCGTATTTTATATTTATAAACGTTTTAATATACATAATTCAGCAATATTCTCATCTCTCTTTGTTTGTCTCTGAAGTATGATTAAACACTAACTAAGGGGTAAACACCGAAGGAACGCCGTTTTGGATTTCCCACCGATGCCTCGAGTACGACGCATGCCGTAATTCACACTTTTATTTTTTTCGATGACTCCCCTATTCACCACAATCACCATATCGAATGTCGCTGTTGTCGTTGAAGATTTCTAGTCGTGTTGAAGCGATGTATCCACCATGGTGAAAGTGTAGTGATATAAGAGTAAATGTTGTTCAAAACATTGCCCTTATTTGTAAAATGTGCCTGTGCAGTGTGGAAAAACATCATTTTACGTAATGTGAAGCATTTTAGTTCTTTTTTATAAGGTTAAAAAGGAACCAAATAGTAAATATGAGTTTCCCGAAGAATTTACGCCTGTGTAGGCTTTGCCTGCATCACAAAGATAGTTTCGTGGATATTCACGAACAGAGTGATAGATATGGGTTTGTCGTTGTAGACGAAATCAATGAGTTACTTCAGCTCAATGTGAGTACCATCCGTACTTAATTTTCTTTCGTCATAGCATCTGTTGTGAAAGCTGTTGTAGTCTGCTATTATTCTTTGAAAATTAAATACCCCGGTATTATCAGCTGTTTCATGTATATTATAGTTACAGTTTTTAAAGCTCATACATTTAAATCTTTACATAATTTTCGTAGCCGTACGCCTTTTAATGAATTCCACTCACCTTCTAGTTCAGTTTAGTACTCACTCATTGTCGTCGATTGGATTAACTTACATAGGTTATCTTTTTAAACCGTCTTTTGGTGCTTCCAGGTCACACCAGGAGATGGTCTTCCAGAAGGTATATGTTATGATTGTCTTTATGACTTATCTCACTTCAGACGTTTTAAAAAAGTTAGTCATGAAGCAGAAATAACATTGAAATACATACTTAGCCACGATGGAGAGAACGGAGTAAGTTGCCCATCTGTTGAATAAATCATTCTTATAAACTAGTCTAATGTTCGCTATTCTGTATGTTTTTTTGGAATTTTGTTCCCAAAGATTTATTTATTCTTAAGAACATGGTCGTGTAATGAATGCTTGTCACCTTCATCATTGTCATTATCTTCGAATTTCTACTTCCCGTTTCAGCAAATGAAACAAAGGCCTGAGGAGGCAATTAACGACGAGCCTAATAATTACGGAGACCCAGATGTTGATCCGCTGTTGGACGACTTAAATCCGATAATTACGCATTCAGAAAGTTTAAGGAGAGAGATAGAGACAAACAGTTACGATGGGGATACTGCAGATGATACTAATGTAGCATTAATGTGTGAGGCCACATTATCAGAAGTAGATGAGAATCTATCCATTGATAAGGGAATGGAGGCAGTCAGGAGATCAATTAAAGTCGAATCCTCGCCAAATTCAAGCTCACATCAAGGTCGAGAGCTGTCTCACAGTGTCTTTTCTATTGTGAGAGAGCAGGTAAGCCATGTTTGTTTTTTATTCTTAAAGCTTGACATTATTGCCTTTGGTTTTACAATTGTTTTATGTTTTATTTAATATCGACTTGATTATTGGTGGTGGCATTGTTGATGTTGACTTGAAAATGGTGAGGGTCATTTTTGACCCTAGTTATGAGGCACAATTTATTGTTTTTACACCCATGAGGCCATTTGCTGTTGTCTAAGACTTTATGAGTGAACTTTTCATCATGAGCTGAACAGCCACTGCCTTCTTCAATATTTATTTCTTCTAGAGTAATGAGTATATATATGAGTAATGAGTATATACAATGGCCCCCTATCATGGAAATTGTGCTAAATGTTTTTCTTTATTAAAACTTACTTCGACATACTTCCGTAATTATACCGTTTTGCTATACTATTGGTACTATTATGATGTATATTTTAATTATTTGGGTCTAAATGTTCAAAAACCTGTTTGAGCCAGTCTAATGCTCAGGATCCTTCAGCTGGAAAATTATCTCTCATGAGAAGCTCCCCATGTGAAAGTTGATATTCGAGTAAAATAACCTCGTTCATCCTTCTGGAATGAGAAATAGTTTACATATACTATGTGTAATTAAGGCACTTTTGAATCTTGAAGCCAACCTAGCAAGGGTTTGGTCCATTATGATTTATAATATTAGGGAAACTGTAAGTTCTTGTTAATTTGATGTGGTAGATAGAGGAGGCTACCTTCGTGAACTAGCTGCTGTATGAAAGGTTTAATTCAACTTGCTATGGACTGCTGAATTCAGATGTGGCTATTAATATAATTTTCATTGGTCTCGATTGGCAGAACTTTATTAAAAGAAATAATTGGAACTGTTTTCCATGCAAATTAGTTTTATCATCCTTGTCTGCTTTCATAGACTCATCTCAACTATCAAGAGGTTACTTAATGCCAGCAAACACCTCTTTTCTCTTTTATACCTTTCGTTAGAGGAGGGGATCATGTTAAATTTTTATGCTTATAATTGGTCATTTTTTATGTTAATATCGGAAAAGTCACTTAATATGAGTGTATTTTGTCCGCAAATTCATGAAGTGTTGTTTAATGTTGCATTTGAACTTTTCAGGGAAAGTCAGTGAACCATGTCAAAAATGAATCCAGCAGTAGATCGGACTCAGCTCCACATGATAATGGTGCTCTAAGTTCCGGTAGTAATTTAAAATGTTCTGATTGCCTTACTGTATTCCCCGATGAGTATAGCTTCAGATTTCACCAAGCAAATAGTGAGTGTGCACCATTATACATCTGCTCACTCTGTGATGCGTCATTTATGAATAATGTTTGTCTAATGGAGCATCATATGACTTGTCATGCTGATGCTGGAGAAGCAAGTGATGCCAAAGATCACAAATTATCTATGTCTGTGAACCGAGGTTACAATTGTAATGACTGTGGCTCTTGGTTTAGGAGACAGATAATTTTAGAGCACCATAAGGTGAAGTATCATGCCCAGAAACTGATGTGGAATTGTGGAGTTTGCAAAAAGGCCTTTTTGACCAAGGGAGGCCTAAAGGAGCACTTGGTTGTGCATTCAACTGAGCGGCCATTTGTTTGTGAAATATGTGGCAGTGCTTTCAAATTGAGAAAGAAACTGTTGAGGCATGTAAGGAATTGCCACAGTGAGAAGTAGCATTTGGTCAGCAAGATCGAACTTAAGTTGTGTGTTTCTCCTTTTCTACAGTGGTCAACTGTAAGTTTGGACTTCTTCAATTAATTAATTAGGGCATCTCTTTCTTAAATGCATGTGCCCAATTTGTTGTTTTTTTATAAAAGGTCATTTTGAATGAATTCTATATAGATAATTATCGTGTGAAACTGGGTTACAGATTTTTTCTTTATTGTGTTTTTTTCTGTTTTTGAGTTTAGTTTTGAACTAAAAAAAAATATTATTTTATCTCCAACATTGATACATATAACTTTTATGCCAGTGCTGAAATATTTTTATTTAAAAGAATACACTTATGTGTAGTTTATGGACTGAATCTCCATTTGATGAACTCTTTTTCATCAAACTAATATATTTGTGTATATTTTCTTCAAAGAGTGGGTATGCTTAGAAATCTTTAATATAATAGATACTTATAAGTAATGGATAGAAATGCACGAAAATAATGCTTTTGAAGGAAGAACTACTCTACCCATGCCAAAGCAACATCTTATAAAGAAAAGAAAATTTGGGTACGGCAATGAAGGAGGTAGAAGCTAATGTTTGCACTTGAAAGGAATAATGTAGGCCTCTACTATAATAACCCATATTTTGAGTTGACTGATTTATATTATTATTTTGTTATTATCCTCCTTAAAGACTAATAACCCACGGCAGCATGAATTTATTTTATTTATTAATTATAGAGTCCTTGTCTTAGCTATATAGACAAATATATTATTTCCTAAAACTCATGTTGAAATCTAGTACCATATAAGTACATAGTCTGTTTTATTTTAAAATTATAAGTTACTCCAATGAAGGATATCCATTAAAAAGTTGCAAGATGAGCCAAAAACCTATTGAAAATTGATTTAATATTCTATGTTATTAAATTTTATGTTAGTAAAAGTTTAACTGCTGATGTGCTGTGAATGAGAGTAATTCTCATGTGAATCATTTTGTAAGCCAAATCTATTTACAGAGTGCTTATGTTCTTCATGCAGCATTTTTGTTTCGATATGTTACCTTTTGTTGTTGTGTAATGGTGTAACTGTTACTAAATCTAGTCATGTAAATACTATAATTTATTAAAAGGCCCTTATTCATATTGAGAATGGAAAAATTTTGAGTATTTATGACTTTGTACGGATCATTTGTAAAATGCATAAATTGTGTTTCGTGTATGAAGTGCAAGTGTTCTCAGGGCACTCCAAGTAAGCCACGCAAAAATATTAGGATCGGCATTAGAATTTATGTGCAACATAATGCACACTGCTCTAAAATGCAGTGTTTTTTCTTGGTTGAATATTCAATCTGTATGGTGAGAAAGATGGTGTCTTTTAATGTCCTTTGAATGGGAATGGAAAAGAGTGAGTGGTCATTCATTCTTATATATGTACTTGTATGCCAAGGGAATTGGGTGTCTGGGGAGCAATATAAGAAAGATTGTGGGATTTCCAATGATTGTTTTATTTTCTTAATTCCCTGAAAACAATGGTACCCTTTTTTATACACTTATTATCAGTGTTGGTAAGTAATTAAGCAAAGTAAACTGATTACTTGCAACTATTACTTTTGCAGTAATTTGTATTTGTAACGATTACTTTTTACGAAATGTGACTTTTATTTGTAATATATTCCTTTCAGTGAAAGGAGAATTGTTACTTTTGTTGTAATCATTACTTGCTCGTTATCGATGATTACTTAGCTCACTCCCCCAAAAACTTCAATTACTTTAGGCAGCTTTGCTAGCAAGTACACATGCTTAAACAGGGAATAGTTCAAGTATGATCGCCATCGGGGATGCATCTGCCAGGCTGCTCTGATAAAATGACTTCCCTTGTTTTTTTACAGAAGTAAAAATTGTACATATTGCAATCGAAATGGCAATTAAGCAATTTCTATGACTCAGTTATTCCACATCTTTACTGTGCTACTAAATCAATAATTTTTACTCGTAATTGAATACTTTTTTTGCAAAGTAATTGTAATGGAGCCCAATTACTTTTTCTCGGGACTTTTCCAAGCACTGCTTATGATTATAGTACAAGAAAATAATTCCTTAACCCTTTTTTGCCTACTAATGTCGCCCATATCCAGTGATCATTTGCATTTGCGAAGGATTTGACATCAGCTGTAGTGGGCATGGATTTATAAATGCAAACGAACGAACTTCGGCTATAGCTGACACAGGGGAAGGGAAGTGGCTACTGAGGTAATAAATGGTTGGAGGTATTCAGGCCCTGCCCGAGGCCCTAGTGCCACATCTCGACAATTGTGCCCAATCCTCCTACTCATTTATGATCCTCATTACTGCAGGAATCCATTGTGAAGTGGTTATGATTTATGCAAAGAAAAATTTTGTTGCATACTCCGATTTTTTTATATTTAAAATTTAATTCTTTGTTTTCTTCTGTGTGTTAGCGATTTGTAGATGAAATTTAGTGTTACTATTAACAGTCTTCTGGATTTAAATTTTTATTACCTTGTATTTACTAACCTTGCTATTATCAATGCTAAAAGTTCGTTTAATATCCTACATTGCTTAAAAAATGTTAGTCATTCTTATATAAGTTTAAATTATTGGCAATATTTCTATAAATAAGCATTGCATATGTAAAAAGTTGACTGTGGACTCCTTTTAAGAATGGAAATCAGGCTATAGTCCAGTGGCCCAGGTAATGCCCATTAAGTTGGTTCCCAAAAGCGGAGGGACAAGAGTACTGGGGTGACTCCACCCCTTAACCCTTCGAGTGCCAACCGATTTTCTTAGCAGTATGCCAAAAGTGCCGAGGCATTTTTGCTGATTTTGCAGTAGATTAGGAAAAAAAAATTAGGTCTCGAAAACAACTAAAGTTACATATTCAAAAACTTTAGGAAATCTGTATTATTTGTGGTTTCACCTTTTTAATATATTATTAGGTGATATGAGTTAATTTTTATAATATATAATGTTAAAATAAAATGAATACATATTAACTATTGAATGATTAGTGAACTATCAGCATCTAAAGGCCTGGTATACATTAAAACGTACAAGTTAATGTATGAATGAGCTCAAAAATGCACCATGTAACCATCCAACATGTGCGAACGTATAAACGGAAAATAGAACCTCTTCTAACTTGGTTCATGCATTCGTACATGTTCCATTACAGTCCACAAAAGTCATTCATGCAAACAGACATTAACTCATGAATGTTAATGTACCATGTAATGAGGCCTTTAGAATGGTATTGCAGAAGGAACGCTATCACGCTCCTGGCACTTTTCCTGAAAGATGGTAGGAGTGCGGTAGTGCTCCCCGGCACTCTAAGGGTTAAAAGGGATCTGTAGAGAGGTTTAAAATATTATCATGCCATTTGTATCATTGAAAACATTTTCCCCTACTAGTAGCCACCAGGAAAGGGTTAAATTTACCAAAAAAGTTTTTTTTTAAGACTCTCATAAGTCTCGGTATTTTCACTTGAAATTTGCTAAATGTAGGTAACTTAATTGATGGAAAAAAGTCCTGAATCACAAGTTCTTTGGTTATTGAGGTGTCTGTGAACTTAACAGAAGGAAATATTTTAATTTACTATTTTTGTGAATTCCAAGTTTGGTAAAAAATTAAATAGGGCATTTTCCTGGAAAAGTGAATGTTTGTTTCTCATATTTCTGGATTAATTTTATTTTTGACAAGCTATTAGATTTCACTTAATAGTATTTATGGTTTTCAGGTAATTTTACTTATGATTTGCTTCTAAACCTTGAAGCACAATCCTTTACTTTTCTCAGATCTTTCTCATAGCTATATAGTTTTGATTTTGCAAAGAAATAGACTTATCTGTTGTAAATGCTCTTTATAATAATTATCCAGATTAATATGATGCTTGTAGCTAATATATGAGCCAAATTAAGAGTATATTATATTCTCATGATTATGTGAAGTCAATGCAAAAGCATTGCGCCAATTTTGCCGCAGTTCGTAAATGGAGTTTCAGTATTTCTCTATTACCGGAAGAAGGGAAATATGATACTCATTCCCATCACCCACAATAGTTTTATTACTACATCATTAAAGGGAAATGTATTTGGGATATGTGAAATGTTTGATACTACATGAATTGTGCTGCTCAATCTAAATAAAAATATTCACCTCCAGAACTTTAATTTTCAAACAGGTAGATCTGTCGAAGTATATTTTGTTACCATCAACACTGCAGTATTTTGATAAGGCATAACCAGCATAAAATATGTAAAAGAGCTACTGCACTATCACTGTTAATAATGCCACTGAGTGTTATATCACTTAGATTCTGTGACACTAGGTACTTCCTCGTGTAATGGTAATTCATAATGATACTAACTCAGTCACAGTTTCAATCATTGTGGAAGGCATAAATTTGGCTTATACAGCAGAAGACTTGATGCAGAAGAATACCGAGGGAAATATTGGGCCTATTTAGATTCTTGATATTATGAAAAAGAGGTCCAAGCATAATGGGGGACCTGGGAAGACAAGACATATGGTTTCCAGGGAGATGGAGCAGTAATGGTGACAGGTGCCTAAGGGAGATAAATGTCTTGGGGAGGGGTGGGAAACCTTTGGATAATTGAATGCTAAAATGTATGACACTTAAGTATACTCACTTGATTCGTGTGCCAACCCTTAAGAGATTGGAGGGAGGGATGAGATGGATATGGGAGAAAGGAAGCTTTGGAAGACAGGGTTCCTGAAGAAATTGGGTGCTTGTAGAGATGGATGGAGGAAAGGGATGTATGAAGAAAGCAGATCGAGGAGGAGAGGATTCATGCAGGAAATGGATCTAAGGAGATAGGAGGGTTGAAATACGGGAATGAGTGTTCCTGAGGTCATAGGGGGCCCCAGAAAGATAGCAGGCTAAAGTGGTGGCAGGCCAAGGAGAAACTGGAAGAACATGAGCCTAGGGAGAGAAGGTAAGCTTGGGAGTCAGGGAGGGTACCTAATAAGAAAGGGAACCTAAGGAAAAAGGGGGCTTTGAAAGATGGTAAAACAAGGAAAAGAAGAATGAGCCTGACATTGGATTTCTTCTAATTGGGCAATTTGGAACATATATCCGACAAGGTTACGATGAAATGGAAAAACCAGGGAACTTAAGGAAATAGCCATCTTAGAGGGGAGAAATGAGAGGAATAAAGATGTCGAGCTTTTATTTGGTTCCCTTCTTATCTGGTGATGAGAGGGTCCCTTTAGGAGGGTTGAGGTGGAATGGAGGATTTACAGTGGTAGGCAAATTGGTGACCTTAAGAGGGAGGAACTAGGAGGATGAGTAGTTGAAAGGGGCAGACACTGTTCAGGAACCACCTCTTGTCGCTTGCAGCAGTTCGAGCATTGTTGCTCAGACTATGAAGACCTAGTGAGATGTATGTCACCCTGCTATTGAAGTCAAAGCAATAGGAATGCATATTTTTGGTTGCTGGTTCTGATAGCAGTTTCTGCCAAATTGTAGACTCTGGTATATGATTCTAATGCTTTTTACAATTCTTTTACCAAGTATCATCATAGCTTGATGTCCCTAAGCTGAGTTCTGCAATAAAGTCTAAAGAACTAGAGAAAAATTGTCCAAGAAGGATTATTTCCAACAAAGAATTTGGGGAGGGCAAAAAATGCCAAAATATTTGGAATTTTATTTTTAATGTAGCTTTATAAAGACAATAAATTTTTGCAAGCTTATATAATCATGAATTTTGGTGAAGACTGCTTATCTCAGCCCCGGTTTTATGGTTAAAACCAGTACAAACCTCATGCTTCCTTCATCCCTACTGGTAGGTACTGCTCACATTTCAAAGGTATATTTTACTCAAATGAAACCCATATTATTTCCACAGGTTAAGGGAAAAAGAGGCCAAAATTACTGGAGCCTCTTAGAGAATCATGTGGAAGTTTATTAAACAAATTTACTCATAGCTTGCTCCTTGGGTCCCAGCAATGACCCTTATCTGACGTCAGATCATTTATCACCGTACCTGAGGACCCCGACTACTTGTTTTGATAAGGGCGTATGCGCAGCGCAACCTTCTGGGCAGGTGACGCAACGTTTGAAAAATACTCCTCATGAAAAAGTTATTATACTGACAGCAATATTTTGATCAAGCACCGCATCTTCATTATTGAAGGAGGTAGTATGAGAAAGTGTGTAGTGCGTTCAATATTTGAAGCGATATTATTTTAATGAGACTTTTCTATTCACTCTTTTGTATAATGGCACGCGTGATCCCGTCTTGGAACGTGATTTCGTGAGGCTGGATTATAATTAAAGTTACTAAGTTAAAAGCAGCAACATGTTTTGTCACGCAAGTAGACAAGTCTTAGCCCTATCGCTCTTCCCCATTCCTGTAAACGTGCATGCAGGTTTGTAGTTATTCATCCAAAGTGGTGCATTATTGTGAATCTGTGGATTCATTACTTGTTTTGGTTATCTTTATTTTCAGTCGCTGCACGATGTTTGTTTGGGCAGGCAGCTCTTGGTATTGACGGATACTTGAAAACCAGGGATCGTGTTAAGGTGCAATTTTTGAACCTAGCCGACAATTTTAGATCAAAAATGTTGGAGTTTACTCAGCCGGCATCTACGAACATGATTTTTACTGAAGATCTAAAGAGTATGGTTCATTTGGTGGAAAATAAGCCAGCCGATGTTGAATTACTACAAAATATGATCTCGAGGTAGGCATTGGTGAATTTTAAATGTATCTGTTGAGAAAGTTCCTAGCAGTGATAACTTGTATTTCAAAAGAAGTTATTTTTCGTTTATTTTGTCAGGCCTTATTGGTGCCCACTTATTTCCTCTTAGCATGACTACACCCTCACAAAGTGGCCGGCCTTCGTATCTATACTCGAAATTATTGCATTTAATACTGTCGCAGCCAATTTGTGCTTTAGTTCTCCGTATTTTCAGCGTTTATGATTTCGTGAAATCCTTTTCCTAAAACTGCAGGAGTGATTGTACCATTCCTATGAGGATTCCTTCGATGAACCTATGAGCTTCCGTTCTGCTTTCCATGAATTGCTTGATTTCTTTGCATGATTGCTCGAAGGAGTTTTTTTTTCATTTTTTTGATTTGCTTTGTATTTATTTTTTGTTGTGTATTTCATAGTAACATCGAATTGTGAATATTCGTAAATTCTTCTAAGGCCAGACTGTGATAGACATTTATCACTGCCAATATTAGTAGGTATGATATGGACATTCTTAAGACTAATTATGAATTTCCTCGTATAGTTTACAGGTTTCCTTATGAATGTATGATGAAGTTTACCTCACAGATACAGGTTGAGCTATTGAAAAACTGTTAAGGAGCATAAATGCCATTTACTTCTCACATAAATGAAATAATCTGCCCCAGCTGCACACTGAGGCTCTGGTCCATTCCGATTGGAGCCCTGTGTGCAAAAATAAACGAAATATATGCATCAATAAATAATTTTATTCTATTTGAGACCACTTAGATGGAGGCCCTGATTTTTGTGGTAGAGTTAGTAAACAATAGCAATACTCAAATCCTATGTTATAATGCTTAAAATTAGGTAGCAATATGTAATAAGGGAATTTAATAATGTCTAGAGAGAATAAGACTAGCGGATCATTTTTTAAAGTCACAATGTAAATGAGAGAGAGGTGTTGACAGATGAGAGAGATGTTGGACTAAAGAAATTTGTTGTGTAAAAGCCGTCAATTGTACTTTTCTGCGATTATTTAATGAGTGAGTAGGAATGCGTTGCATGCATTAAATAATTGTAGAAAAGAGCATCTACCTTTTATTTCAACATGAGGACTTGCTTCCCATTTATCCAGTCGTACTGGGTAGGCGCATCACAAAATTGTCTCAACTCACTACATTGTTGCATGGCTAATTTGTGATCTTGTACTCATGGAAATATGCAACAAAAGTCCAATTGCCATACAATACAGAGTTTTATCAAACTAATTTTTATTGATTACCTCATCTCAAGGGCTTTTCTCACAATTCACTCACTTTATCTAACAAGCCACCACTGCTTTAGCATTGCATTTTAGGGGACATTTAGGAAGATTGCTTCAAGGCCAAGTCTTGTTTGATCGAAAACTTCTCTGTGAAATTTTTGTCATATATTTCAGGTTCAACCGACAAAACAAGGAGCTTAGATTTGGAAGCTTTATTTTTGGACCTGTGGTTATGAGAGCACTCCACTATCTTAATCTTCCCGATGTTGCTCTCAAAGTAAGTTTTTCTGTGTAAAGCATTTTTTATCAAACATCTCTTGTGTGCTGTAATTAATTTGATTCCTTCCACAGGTTTTCAAAGACCCTGAATTGGATGGATTCTTTGATCAACTTATGAGTTACCAAATTCTAATGGACCTATTGTACAAGAATTCTATGTTTAAAGAAGTTATTGAAGTATTTGACATGGTCCAAGCCAAGCAAATTCATGGTCCTAAGTACCCCAAGAATGTTGTCATTTTAGCAATGGCTGCAAGTTATAAATTGGTATTAATGTGGACTTGCTATGTTCTATTTTCTTAATATGACCTGTACAAACGTAAAGAATAATACTTTTTATGTTTGTTGTTTTTTTCAGAACACAAAGGAGCAGTTGAATTATGTAATGAATGTCTGGAAGAAAATGTTGGAGCTTGGCCACACTCCAGTCAGAAGAGCTATCACATTTGCAGCTGCCCTAGCCGTAAATCAAAATTCACCTCATGTTGCCATCGAAATTTTATCCTGCACTCAGCAGCCAAACTATGTGACTGTTAGGAATTTAAAAGTTGGTTTGCATTTTCTATTTTACCTTTTCTTATTTCCTCAAATCTAAGGCAAATTCAAAATCATGACTTACGTAATCTTTCAAAAAAAAAACAATGTAAATTTAACCCTTTCAAGACGGTGGAGTTTTCGTCTTAGCATGACTGCTGTACTGAGCCCCAAGAGACTCTTCTTTCTTGTGGTATGGAGCGTTTTTGCAGGACGTTCGTTAAGAAGGGTCTCGATAATAATCACACGCTCTCAGTTCCAACCTTTTTCGACCCCTCCCAGCGGGCACTCCACATTATCTCGGACTCCGAGAGTAGTTGTGCTCCCTCCTTTCTGGGTATACGACCCTACCTGCGGTATTGGTTCGCTGTCAACTTGTGGATTGCTTATATGTATTTGGCACATGGATAATTGTTGCTTGCACGTAAATTGCAGACTTTGAATTGAATTCATCATTTTTTTCTGAGCATTGTCAAATTTTAAACGAAGTTCTAAGGTCAATATTAATGCATTTAATGCAGCAACAATTTCCATGTTGATGTTTATACAGAACCCAAGATATAAGTAAATATTGATCGTAGAATTTTGTTTAAAAATTGTAAAAGCTGCTCAAAAGACAAGGAATTCAATTATTAGTTTATATTTCTTGAGAAAAGAACAAATATTTATTTCCAAAACTGACTGGATAAACAATTGCATGACTGCAGTCCCTTACCGCTAAGAGGGTCAGTAAAAAATGAGGGGTCAGGGTACCTGCTCCCGTATTCTGAGGGTAAAGCCGAAACCCCGCAGTGTTGGGTCCTGAAACAAAGACGTTGTACACCCGCGGCCATCATAAATGGGAAAGAGCTAGGAAACGTATATATTCCGCATTCGTTCACTTGTGTAAGAAAATCTCGGACGAAAATATATGGCTTTCATCTCCCGGGTCAAGAAACGTCCACACGTATATTTACGTCTTTAGTACGGAAAAGGTTAAATGATGCATTATAAAAATCATGATTTTTAATGGTAATTTATCATAATGGACATGAATAATCTACATCCACATAATACCCTGCAAGCCGCCTAAAAGGCGTGTGGCAGGGGGTGTTAGGACACCAGCCATTTACAACTATAAAAAAAAGAAGTGCTCTAACGAGGTTGCGAATAGCGTTTATTAAAGTCCTTTATGGTTCGGGGGAAAAACGAATTCCCATATCTATCCGTTCGGCAAAACATCTCTCTTAATTTATCGCTTCTATCGGACCTGGAGATATAGTGTGGCTCTAATAATATGTTCTCCGTGTCTCTCTTAAAGATATCCATTCTCAATTGTTCAAGCAATCTAAGCCTAGCGCGCAGCCTCCGAGTCTCCAACGGCTCCCAGCCTACTTCGCTTAACATCTGGGTAACACAGTCTGTACGCCCATAGCAGTTTTTGACGAAACGTGCAGCCTTCCTTTGTATTTTATTCAGTTTGCAGATTAAGTCTTTCTGCACCGGATCCCATACGCTCGCTGCATATTCAAGGTGCGGTCGGACGAGAGCGAAATAGCACCTTTCTTTTACTTTCTCATCCGAAAATCTTCCCACAATACGCTTGAGGAATCCTAATTTCTTCAGGGCTATGCCGCCAATATTCTTTATATGTGTTCCCCACGTGAGGTTCGAGGTTATTGAAACTCCCAGGTACTTCACTTCGTCTGTTGCCTTTATGTTAATACCATCCACTGCATAAACATGGTTAGAGTTGGGCGAATTCTGCAAGAAATGTACCGCCATGCATTTGCTCAGATTAAGTTCGAGTCCCCACTCTTGGCTCCACAAATCTAATGCGGGAGCAGAGATCATTAATGTATATAAGAAACAACAGGGGGCCAATTACGCTTCCTTGTGGAACACCTGATGTAACTTTCACAACATCAGAGCTAATTCCGTCAAGAACTACTTTTTGTTTACGATCTCTGAGAAAGGCGCGTATCCAGTTTACAACTGTTTTGTTTAATCCGCATGACTGTAATTTGTATAAAAGTTTGTTGTGAGGTACAGTGTCGAAAGCTTTCTTAAAATCTAGAAATAGTAAAGTATCTAGAAATAATGAAGTATTGATACCTGCACTGCACAAACGCTCAACAGTCACCCTCCGAATTACATAAATCCGCTCATCTAGTAGCCCAATTAGAACTAGATGAGCAGCGGATTTGATTCGGTGGGCGATTATTGAGTGTTTGTGCAGTGGAGGTATTTAATGCTCACAGAAATTCAGTGTATTTATGTACACCAGTAGAAAAAATCGCTGGCTTGCCAATATTTTAGTTTCTATTGGAGCTCGAAACAGGTTTGGCCCGATAAAATGACTTTCCCATTAATTATTTTGTAGGCTTCTACAGGCTGATGTAGTTGAAGTACTGTTTTTCTGGGTATTGTGTGCATTCATTATCTCAGAGGACAGTTTTGCCAGTGTTTACTCAGCTTCTTTCGGTCATTGAAGTGGAGATTCTGTGTTTCTAGTTTTTTTTATACTTCATCCATTGGGGTCAGGTGTTCCATGATTGGCTGCTGAAGTAGCATAAATCTCAGGCAAAGCATAACTCCTTATGTTTGCTTGCCTGTGCTAGCTGTCTTTCCAGTTGAAGTTTTTGTAGTTTTTGCTTTCCTCAATTGCCTCTGTAATTATTCTTTGAAAATTTTGTCTTTCTTGTGCTATCAATTGCGCATCTCAAAATTCAATCCCGTGTGTAAGTCTAGTCCATAAGTGTTCTGCTTAAGAGACTCTCCGTGGCCTGTTCTTGTTACCCACTAGTGTTCATACAAGCTCGTCTTGAGTGCTCTCTGCATCTGCCCAGTGTAGTAACTGACACAGCTGCATTCTACTTAGTAGAGACCATTCTTCTCCTTTGGCATCTAGTCTTATGGCCTTACCCAGGGTTCTCCAAACTATGGCCTGCGGGCCACATCTGGCCCGACACATAATTTCATCCAACACGCCAAACGAATCTCTTACTTGCGTGTGAACAAACATTTTCCAAAATGAAGTACGTACGTGAAGTCTAACCATTGAGCAAATTTGTCTGATGATCATTTGAAATCGATTCAAACAATAGGGTGGTTTCCTTTTATTTTTTTATTGCCGAAATCGAAAGATTATTACTCCTGGAGTACGCATTTCACACTTATAGATTTTTAAATGATGGTATCTATTTTTCTCGATTAAATGAAAAGTGAAAATTTTCAAGCGCGCGAAAACGTGATGCCTAAGTATGAATGCGGGGAAATCTCCGTGTGACGTCGTTCTGGTTCCCGCTGCTGCAAGTGAAGTGACCTTGGGGCGAGGCTTTTAAGTGCTGATACGACGCAGGATGCTAGCAGGTAGCCGAGTACCCTGCTAGCTGGTAGCGCTTGGCTTAAATAAGGATTATTAATACCTTATCAAACTAAGAAAACTTTCCGACCTTAGGCAGTTTTAATAGGTGATTGTTAAGACATGTTTCCCTGTGCTCTGTGCCTCATGCATGCATTGGTAATCTCAGACGATGTAAAACTCCTATCTACTCGTATAGAAACTAAGTCCCTGTGACGTCACGTGGAGTGGATTGCATGGCCGCCAATCTGGCCTTTTTCAAATGCGGTTAAAATTGACCATTGCCACTCGCCTAAACTTGGATTTCTAAAACCAAATAATTTGTATGTTATGAATACACTAATGGTGGGTAACTAATCGCAATCAATGCCTTTCGTTTTCTTTGATGAAGGAAACTACCCTATTGGCTCATCTACTGGGGAACCTGATTTTAATAATATGTATTTTGAAGTCAAAAAAACAGTATCATTCATCACATTTATTTGGTTGCATTAAACTAAATGCAGGAATCTTTTTAGTCTACCCTGATTTTACCAACAAGATATTTTTTACATTTTCCATGTGTATTCTCTAATTTTTTAATTAGTAGCACTGACATTTTTTATTCCCTCGACCCACATAAATGTGGGAAGTATATAATGTGGCCCTTGCATTGAAAAGTTTGGAGATCCCTGCCCTAACCAGGCGGGTGGTGGTTTATGTCAGGTTGTTAAATATCATTGTTATATATGTAATTTTCTTTTTGAGGAGTTTGAAATGTTCGTCAATGTTCTTGTGACTTATGATATTAATCTAACAATAAGTAACTGAGGCAGGTGAAATGTAGTGGAATGACATCCTGATTAAATGAAAAAGAGGGATGGTACATTTTTCACAAATTTTTTGATTAATGTATGACGCATTTCAACTATTAGGACATTTGCAATTACTCTGTGAAATAGTTGAAATCAGGAGCTGTATTTATACTTTTCGGATGAGTGGGGAAGGACGAGGAAGGGAGGGGAGATTTGCCATTGGGTAGTGCACGTGGGGAATGGGATGGCAAGGAGAGGGGAGTGGCCCATGAATGTTTGTTCATTCGTTAAACCTTAAGAGTGTGGGAACTTGTTTATACATTTTGCACACTGACTGCAGAGTTTACCCAAAATTTTTATTGTTACCTGGATATCTTGCACTTGGACACTTTCTGTCCCTATAAGGACCGCCAAGGGGCTTAATTCTACCTGGCCAACTCTCGTGGCAGGGGGTGCCTCCTGCACAGGGGTCTCTTCTGCTCTGGCTGGCAGCTAAAATCATGAACTCCCACAGTCCAAGGGCTAAGGAAATGTCTCCTCCTTGCATAATTACCAATTTTTCAAGTGCTTCCAGTCTTCAGCCTTTCCTCTCCATGCAACTCAAATGTATACCAAATTCAATAGTTTCTTCATGCCTAGTGTATAGTATAGTTCTATTAATGAGGAAGAAGTTTGTTATTGTCCTCAGACAGTCTAGAATATTGAGCAAAATTAGCTGTCAGCTGGGAGGCACAATTGTTTAATGATATTTTGAGTAGATATAATTTACCAATATTTTAATGTGAAAAATGTATTGTGTTATTTCAAATGAAGTTTTCAACTTATTTTCATTCAATTTATTTTAGATTGCTGCACTGGCTGATTTGGGTCGGGTGGAAGATGCATTTCCTATCCTTAGAAATGTAATTGAAACTGATGTTCCGGACCAAAAAAAGCAAACATTCTCCAAGGATGTTGTGAGTAGGCTTAATGGTCTCTTGGGAATTTATAGAACTTGGCTAAAAGAATGAAAACTGATCATTATTGTTTGTTTTCCTCAGTTGGATAAATTAAAAAGGTCTGTTGAGGAAAGAGCTGATCCAGATGTTGTGAAGGAATTCAAGCATTTAGAAAAAGCTTTGATGGAAGGAAATCACTTATCTGATAGTGTGAGTATCTAGATCTGTTACTTAAAGTCATAATCTTGAAAGGAGGTGCATATTTTTTTAATTTTAGACTACCAGTTTTTGATGAAGTTTCCATTTTTAACCAGATTTCGTTAACCCATCAATCTTAAATAGTCATTTCAAAAGGTTATGTTGATGAGTATGTAGTTTTTATTCGAGAAGTGTTTCGTGTTTGAATTATCTTTATACACCATTTTCTTTCCCCAATTCATTTGTCTTAAAGTCTTTATGGTAGGAGTTGTCTTAAATTTGTGTTTGATTTTGAGTTAAAATTTTTGTTTTCTCCTTGACTCATTAAATTGTTTCCTTTTTTCTTTCAGTCCTTAGATGAACATCTTTGCTCTGAAATAACATTAGCTAATGCTCCTGGACGCCAATCAGGGGAACGGAATCGGGCAGGTTTCACTGGATCTCTGCATCAGAAACCTCAGTATAACTATAGAAATCCTCCACCAAGACATTATAGGACAAGCCTTAAAGATATGGAATGATGTTTTGTTTGTAATTAAAAAGTAGTAAAATATTTAAGTAAATACCTATTATACTTTAAACTCTTCTGTATATTGCTGCATTCCATAAAACTCTTGTGCTCTTATGGAATGTTTTCACGGTTCAAACCAATGGAACTACATATATTGAGGCGGCTCCAGTCCATCCCATGGTAGCCTTATCTATGCTTTTACTTTGGTTGCTTTTTAATCAGTTCCAAAAAAATCTGAAACACAATGAGTGCTGAATATTCCCATTTACACCCAGAGTTAGCAATTGAGTATTTGCACTTATTAGTAATGCCATCGAAAAGATACCAGTTTAATAGATGATAGCATCTCGAGTACAATTTTTGATCAACAGTGGTAATTGATATATTTCCCCATAAAATTCCAATTGCTCTTCTGTCAACTTTGCGTATGTAAACCTATTTAAATTTGAAGTTATTAACAGCACAATCAGGGGCTGATGGATAATCCTCTTTTGCAATATTCTTGGTTCAAACAATGAACTTCAATACAATTTCATTTGATGGTGAGTTCCATTGATGATGTGGTTGAGAATCGGCATAATTGATGAACATACTTTTTGGCCTCAAGGAAGCATTGGCCTAAAGCAAATGATTCAGGAAAAGCCTTCATGATGATCAACTTTTATTACATATATACCGTATTTCTTCGAATATAGTCATCCCCCCCCTTATTTTGAGGCTTGAGTTTCAGGAAAAAGTAAAAAAAAAATGGGTTTGAATTTAGTCCCTCCTTTACTTTTACCATGGGCATTTTTGGAAAAAAGGGGGGGACTCTATTCAGACAAATACATTATTTATGGCATTTAAGTATCATAAATACATGTTTACAAGATGCATATGTATACCGATGCTAATAGACACATAAAATCATTGACCATCAGCATTGCACCTTATAAACACCAATAATTGTCTGCAGGAAAGAGCCCGCTCGAATTTCATGCATCCATCCTAGTATTAGTCCAGTCATGTATATTTGTCATGGATAAATTCGTTGTGTAAACACAGCTTAGTTGGCCCTATTTGATTTATCAGAAAGTATGCGTTACTTCATGGTCATAATCAAGCTGTGGGTATTCTGAATCTTACAAATCTGTTGCTGCAATGATTTCTACTAAGAAGAGGTGATTGAATTGTCAGGGATGTCCTTTCCCCCAGTTATCTGTGGTACATGTCCTCACTCACTCTTCTTATATCCTACCTCTTAAAATCATGCTATCTTCCCCCTCCAAAAATTTTGATGCTGCAGGATGCACTATGAACACCCAGGGTAACCCTGACACATATCGTAAATGAAACCGTAATTATTCCATTTTCCAAAGTAACCTGTGAAGTCAAGGAAAATTCTTGAATTACTTTTACTAGAATGTAGTTTTTCTGAAGCGGGTCAATTTTTTACCTGCTGAGTCGACAACCTATTTATACATCTGTGTTTGAAGAAAAGGTATCAAATATTGACTTACTTAAGATTTCCATAAGATCCCTACCTTTATTGGGTTACCTCACCTACTTGTTCTAAAGTGGTATTTACACGATGCATTTACCTGAGCAACTACATGGTTGGACAAATGCTCGGAGAGACGAAGATAAGCATTCATATATGGCTGGTGAGGAAATCCCCATTTATCAACAGCAGCATGGGCCTTGATACATAAAAATGGGGGAAATTATCTCTTAACATATGGCTCAATTTGCTTTTGCTGAATCAAAGTTATATTGGAAATAGGGAAAACATGTATCAACGATGGCTTTGCCCACCTAATCCTTGTTAAATAATTTGCTTCTCTTAAAGATGAATTTCACAAGTTTCAGCTGCTCACTTAGTTACTACTATGATAGTTTAGCCTTTCATAGTATCTGCGATATATGTATTCACTAAAATTTTCCACAGTGAAAATTAATTTGGGAGGAATAACTTAAGTTTTCACAAAGTTCACCACTTAACTGAAAAATTAGGTATGTATTCTGAAGTTGATTTAATGAATTTTTTGAAAACATGAAGGACATATATTATTGCTTTTCATTATTAGGTTTTTTAATAGTTAATTCTACCGTATTAAAATTGTCACATTAGTTCTCAACTATTGTTACATCTCAACATATTCACATCAGATGTGTAACAGATGTTGCTTACAAGTCCTTGCTATCTGGAATCTGTGATGGCCCTTTGACATTGAAATGGCCCTTAATTGTCTAATGCTCAATGCATCAAGCTATTAACCTTTTCCACTTGGGTGTCAAGTGACACTCAACATTGCCTAGCTCACTATCAACTCCCATGTCAAGGGACTCTTGACCAGCATTATTTTCTGTTCAAGATATTTAAAAACAACTCTGAGTGAACTACTGGTATAGTAGCTGCCTAATTCTGAGTGCAAAGGGTGAAGGGGTAGAGTGATTTTTGGTCTCTGCATCAACAACATAAAAAATGTGATTACTATAAGGTTTCAAATAGTTATTTACTTATTTTGATCCATCTATTTCCACTTTTGTGCAAGATTTACAAATACGTATTCCTGTAAAGTTTGGACTTGGTAGGTGGGTATGTTAATGATTACTAGAAGTCTCTTGATTGGTAAAATTCATTAAACTTATTTTATGACAATGTTAAAACACTTTAAAATGCGATATGCTGAGGAAAGACGACCTTATTATCTGAAATATGAATTTGGAATAGTTTTGTAAGCCGGAGGGCAGATTATTGCATGGAAAGGCATTCAAATAGAGGCAGTTCAATACATCATAAGGTTTAAAATTACATATCATTGCCTAAGTTTGTTTTGCATGAATAAAGGTAATGATATATTGGGATTGAGAAGTAGGATTTTCATAATTTTGTAGCTTCCCATCCTGCCAAAATGTCTCATTTTATGTGATAATTCCTGTGTTTCACCTTAATTTTGTTCTAATTTGTTAACACAGAGAAGGGCATACCTGTCATTTTCTATTTTGCAGCAAAGATGATAATTGTATACTAACTGTATCCTACTCAATGATTCCTTATAATTTCCCTATTAGTTTCCCCACAGTGAACATTTATTTATTTATTGAATCATTCAAAAACAGCCAAAACTGCCTTTACGTTGAATAGACAACTTAAAATCTGCAGCTTTAACAAATATAAACTATAAAAAGGATTCTTCGTTAAAACTTTCGCGGGTGCTCGTCATGTTGAATTAAAACTTTTGGGCTATGTCGCCGCGTCAGATTTTGGGTGGCCCCAACGTTTCCCGACCGATGCTGGTCGCTTTCTCAAGGGAATCTGAAGAGGTGGGATTTAAAATTGGTATATATAGGTATACGTGTCAGGTGGTGGGGGGAGGGGAGTGAGAGGTTGGAGGAGTAGGTTGTCGATTATTTTTGCCGATTACGGGTTGCCAAGTACGGCTGATTTTAAGGCCAGTGTCTCTGTTAAAGTTGTTTTTCTCCTCTTTAGATATTTCTATTGCTTCTCTTACGAGTCTCTGTTTAAAGCCTTTCACTCTCGCAACAATTTTTGCTTCCTTAAGGTCGATTGTGTGGCCCAGCGCTGCGTGTTCGGCTACTGCGGACTTCGTTGACTGCCCCAGTCGAATTGCTCTCTCGTGCTCCTCTAGACGTGTTTTAACCGATCTGCCTGTTTCGCCGATATAGTTCTTCCCACAGGTCTGGCAAGGAATTCGGTATACCCCTTCGACTTGTAGTGGAGTTCTATCCTTGACGGTTTTCAATAGATGCTTTATCTGTACGTGAGGCGAGAATATTGTCCTTATCTGGAATTTGCGTAGGATATTTCCTATTCTGTCAGTCGTCCCCTTAATGTATGGCAGGAAGGCTTTCTTCTGGTCGCTGAGGTCATTAACAGAGGAGTTCGCTGCTTCTGCGGTGTTGATTTTGATCTCATTGTTCTTTCTGATAACTTTATTAAATGTTCGAGAGATAACTCTGTCGTCGAATCCATTTGCCCGTAGAATGGCCTCTAGCTTCTTCCTCTCTTCGGCAAAGTTGTTCTGGTCGCTTATTTTGTAGGAGCGGTGAATTAACGTGTTGACCACTCCATTTATTTGCGCTGGATGATGGTGAGATAAGGCGTGCAGGTACCGATTTGTTGCTGTAGGTTTTCGATACACTGCATGCCCCAAAGTTCCGTCCTTCTTCTTTTCCACGAGGACATCTAAGAATGGAAGTTTTCCGCCCTCCTCCACCTCCATTGTAAACTTTATGTTGCTGTTGATCCCGTTCAAATAAGTAAAAAATTCCTGAAGCTTTTCTTTGCCGTGCGTCCAAATGATAAAAGTGTCGTCGATATATCTCACCCAAATCTTCGGCTTGTAGGGGGCGTTCTGAATGGCTGTATCTTCTATGTGCTCCATGAATATATTTGCAATTGCTGGGGAGAGAGGGGAACCCATCGCTGCTCCAGACGTCTGTTGATAAAAATTATTCCTCCACCGGAAGAAAGTGCTCTTGAGGCAAATCTCTGTCATCTTGGCGATGTTTTCTCCGAACCTGTCTTTTATGATATTTACCGCCTCGTCACAAGGAATATTTGTGAAGAGCGATATTACGTCAAAGCTGACTAGGATGTCTTCTTCTTTGACCTTGACGCCACTAATGATCTGAAGAAAATGTTGCGAGTTTTTCACGAAAGATTTAGCGTCTTCTACTGCGGGCTGTAAGATCGGTGCCAGATATTTCGCTAGTTTATATGCTGGTGAGTCAATGGCGCTGACTATGGGTCTAAGGGGCACTCCTTCCTTATGAATTTTCGGCAGGCCGTAGATACACGGAGTTTTCGGATCCTGTGGGTTGAGTCTTCTTCTATCGGCGGGATCTGGTATATGCGTCTTGATTATTTCTGTCACTATCCTCTTGTATCGGGCGGTTGGGTCTCTGTCGATCTTTTGATAAGGTCCTTCCGCGAGTAAATCTTCCATCTTCTTGTCGTAGTCTTCTTTCTCCAGGACGACCGTCGCGTTGCCTTTGTCAGCTGGTAAAATCACGATGCTCTCATTTTCTTTCAATTTTCTAAGGGCTTCTCTCTCCGCCATGGTGGTGTTATGCTTCTGGTTTTTGCTTTTCATTCTGAGGATTCGGCAGGCGTCCTGTCGAACTATTTCAGCCTCGCTGGGGGGCAAGTGGCCAATGGCGCTCTCTACTCCACTGATGATTTCTTCTACTGGAATTTTCTTCGGCGTCAGCGCGTAATTGAATCCTTTTTGAAGGATCGACTGGGCGGCAGGGTCCAGGGGAAGTTTTGAGAGGTTGACGATGACCTTTGCCTCGCATTGTGGATTGTAGGGTTTCTGCGAAATTTCCAATCTTGTAAATTTCCTCTTCTGCTTCTCCGTCGTAGTCTCTGCTACCGCGATCATGTATGATGCCGTCATCCTGTCGAGCCTCTCGAAATCTTCCTTCTTCATGGCATTGGCGAGAATGATGTGAATGTTGAAAAGTTCCTTGCCGACGTGGTCCAGTTCACGGCGGGTCTCTTGAATAGCTGCTCGTAGTAATTGTTTACTGGCGTTGTGAAGAATCCGGGGTGTGCGTTGAGAGCGAAGATGGTGACGTAGTCTCAGGAAATTTGGCAGAATCTGCTGGTCTCGGCAACGTAGTAGAAAGGATAGTTGGCACAGAAGCGATGACTTCTTGGCTCGGAGTTTGTCGAATTTCTTCGATCGATGTCGCAATTCCTCCCCATAGAGGCGTCGTAATTCTTCGTTAAAACTTTCGCGGGTGCTCGTCATGTTGAATTAAAACTTTTGGGCTATGTCGCCGCGTCAGATTTTGGGTGGCCCCAACGTTTCCCGACCGATGCTGGTCGCTTTCTCAAGGGAATCTGAAGAGGTGGGATTTAAAATTGGTATATATAGGTATACGTGTCAGGTGGTGGGGGGAGGGGAGTGAGAGGTTGGAGGAGTAGGTTGTCGATTATTTTTGCCGATTACGGGTTGCCAAGTACGGCTGATTTTAAGGCCAGTGTCTCTGTTAAAGTTGTTTTTCTCCTCTTTAGATATTTCTATTGCTTCTCTTACGAGTCTCTGTTTAAAGCCTTTCACTCTCGCAACAATTTTTGCTTCCTTAAGGTCGATTGTGTGGCCCAGCGCTGCGTGTTCGGCTACTGCGGACTTCGTTGACTGCCCCAGTCGAATTGCTCTCTCGTGCTCCTCTAGACGTGTTTTAACCGATCTGCCTGTTTCGCCGATATAGTTCTTCCCACAGGTCTGGCAAGGAATTCGGTATACCCCTTCGACTTGTAGTGGAGTTCTATCCTTGACGGTTTTCAATAGATGCTTTATCTGTACGTGAGGCGAGAATATTGTCCTTATCTGGAATTTGCGTAGGATATTTCCTATTCTGTCAGTCGTCCCCTTAATGTATGGCAGGAAGGCTTTCTTCTGGTCGCTGAGGTCATTAACAGAGGAGTTCGCTGCTTCTGCGGTGTTGATTTTGATCTCATTGTTCTTTCTGATAACTTTATTAAATGTTCGAGAGATAACTCTGTCGTCGAATCCATTTGCCCGTAGAATGGCCTCTAGCTTCTTCCTCTCTTCGGCAAAGTTGTTCTGGTCGCTTATTTTGTAGGAGCGGTGAATTAACGTGTTGACCACTCCATTTATTTGCGCTGGATGATGGTGAGATAAGGCGTGCAGGTACCGATTTGTTGCTGTAGGTTTTCGATACACTGCATGCCCCAAAGTTCCGTCCTTCTTCTTTTCCACGAGGACATCTAAGAATGGAAGTTTTCCGCCCTCCTCCACCTCCATTGTAAACTTTATGTTGCTGTTGATCCCGTTCAAATAAGTAAAAAATTCCTGAAGCTTTTCTTTGCCGTGCGTCCAAATGATAAAAGTGTCGTCGATATATCTCACCCAAATCTTCGGCTTGTAGGGGGCGTTCTGAATGGCTGTATCTTCTATGTGCTCCATGAATATATTTGCAATAGACCTCTGGACAAAATTTTAATTTGCCTTCAAATATGTTCTAAAAAATCAATAAGGATAAATATATACGTAAAACGTTTATTATATGTAATAATTTTCCATGGAATGTTTTTTAATCGCAAGAAAAGGAAGCTTTTCTCATCAGCAGACACTCCCATCTCAATACGTATTTCCATTGGCTGACGAAAATATGACGTCAGCTCATGCAACCATGCGGCGGTCCCATGAAATTCATGGGGGTTAGGCGGATTTGCAAGATCTTCAGCACGGATCGGCACTTCGTTAGCGTTTCACTTTGAGAGGTGAACATAATATCGCCGTGACGTGCTTTTCCGAAGAGTGAAAAAGTTACTGGGGATATTATTTTGCTTCCGTGGGCATCATGGATCCTGGTTTCGATAAGGGAGACGCGAGAAACTTGCCTAAATTTTCAACTGCCTCAATGTTTACATTTTATAGGTATAAATAGTAACTACTGAATTAATAGTAACTACATAAATTCTGAGACCCGGGGAGTGAAGATGGCTAGGTGAGTATATCACCGCGAGTGGAAATTGATTTTCTTAGGGTATTAGTTGATGTTAACGTTTCTAAATCCTTTTATTCACATAGAGTCAGACGAGAAGAATACGGCGATGATGCTATAAGTTGCGTGGTTAAGCGTGATAAAAATGAATGCATCGTCCGTGATCGTATTCGTAGGTTCGATCGAAGGCCTATGTTGTTGAAGCCCGTCTTTTGGAGGAGAGCGGCGAAAGCGAAGTTGTGACTCTTTCGTGTAAGGATTGCATAGCCAGTTTGGGTACGTAAGACTTTACTCTAAGTGGTATTGTATTTTTTTATTTGGCATTTTAAGGAAAACAAATTTTCCCGTTATTTATTCGTGTAGAACAACCTGATGAAATTTTAAGTGGTGAAATCTCCGATTTAATAGTACATAGAATAGAAATAGAACATAATAATTAGTATTTCCTGAAGTGTGGAAAATATAATATGGAACTTCTTCGAAGTAGCCCACTTGCTCAAAATTTCACTTTTAAGTAACTTAATGGGATAAAAAATTCCCCTTTTTCTGTTGCTGTTCCTTACATTCTTTACCTACAGCAAAAATATAGGAGATAAAACTATCCGCTTATTATTATTACATTTGTTACCTATCAATGAGCTGTAGGGTTCTACGGTACTTATTCATTTGGTTTTGTAAGCATATATTCGAGTTACTCTAACATTGTCCAGTCTTTCCCTAGTTTCAAGAAAGAATTACTCCAGTTAATTATATTAGTTTTCGTAGTAAGTACCAATAAATCAAGAGACTGAAATTCGTCGGCACTTTTTCATCCGAACAGTTCGTCGTTCACCGTCTTGGGGGACCGTGTGAAAATACTTATTTGAGGCATTTCCACTAGTATTACTGCACATAGGCACAATGCAGTACTTATAGCTGCGCTTCGACAAATCGACGAAATACGTACGACAACAAAAACGGCGTAATATCCACAAAATCACTAATTCTTTACCTCCTCTACAGTAATGCGCACGGACGCGAACAACACTATTGCATGAGCTGACGTCATTCAAGATGGCAGTGGTGCGAATTACGTTCCTCTTGCATGGCAAGTGACGGCTATTTAAAATGCTCTAAATAAAAAAATGCAAGATTATACGGCCAAAGTGTTACGCCACTTAGATTAATATTTACACGTACTTTTCAGAAAGGTATTTACCTTGATAGGTGTCCAGAGGTCTATTGCTGGGGAGAGAGGGGAACCCATCGCTGCTCCAGACGTCTGTTGATAAAAATTATTCCTCCACCGGAAGAAAGTGCTCTTGAGGCAAATCTCTGTCATCTTGGCGATGTTTTCTCCGAACCTGTCTTTTATGATATTTACCGCCTCGTCACAAGGAATATTTGTGAAGAGCGATGTTACGTCAAAGCTGACTAGGATGTCTTCTTCTTTGACCTTGACGCCACTAATGATCTGAAGAAAATGTTGCGAGTTTTTCACGAAAGATTTAGCGTCTTCTACTGCGGGCTGTAAGATCGGTGCCAGATATTTCGCTAGTTTATATGCTGGTGAGTCAATGGCGCTGACTATGGGTCTAAGGGGCACTCCTTCCAATTTTCGGCAGGCCGTAGATACACGGAGTTTTCGGATCCTGTGGGTTGAGTCTTCTTCTATCGGCGGGATCTGGTATATGCGTCTTGATTATTTCTGTCACTATCCTCTTGTATCGGGCGGTTGGGTCTCTGTCGATCTTTTGATAAGGTCCTTCCGCGAGTAAATCTTCCATCTTCTTGTCGTAGTCTTCTTTCTCCAGGACGACCGTCGCGTTGCCTTTGTCAGCTGGTAAAATCACGATGCTCTCATTTTCTTTCAATTTTCTAAGGGCTTCTCTCTCCGCCATGGTGGTGTTATGCTTCTGGTTTTTGCTTTTCATTCTGAGGATTCGGCAGGCGTCCTGTCGAACTATTTCAGCCTCGCTGGGGGGCAAGTGGCCAATGGCGCTCTCTACTCCACTGATGATTTCTTCTACTGGAATTTTCTTCGGCGTCAGCGCGTAATTGAATCCTTTTTGAAGGATCGACTGGGCGGCAGGGTCCAGGGGAAGTTTTGAGAGGTTGACGATGACCTTTGCCTCGCATTGTGGATTGTAGGGTTTCTGCGAAATTTCCAATCTTGTAAATTTCCTCTTCTGCTTCTCCGTCGTAGTCTCTGCTACCGCGATCATGTATGATGCCGTCATCCTGTCGAGCCTCTCGAAATCTTCCTTCTTCATGGCATTGGCGAGAATGATGTGAATGTTGAAAAGTTCCTTGCCGACGTGGTCCAGTTCACGGCGGGTCTCTTGAATAGCTGCTCGTAGTAATTGTTTACTGGCGTTGTGAAGAATCCGGGGTGTGCGTTGAGAGCGAAGATGGTGACGTAGTCTCAGGAAATTTGGCAGAATCTGCTGGTCTCGGCAACGTAGTAGAAAGGATAGTTGGCACAGAAGCGATGACTTCTTGGCTCGGAGTTTGTCGAATTTCTTCGATCGATGTCGCAATTCCTCCCCATAGAGGCGTCGTAATTCTTCCCTTGAGAAAGCGACCAGCATCGGTCGGGAAACGTTGGGGCCACCCAAAATCTGACGCGGCGACATAGCCCAAAAGTTTTAATTCAATATAAAAAGGATATTAAATAAAAAAAATATTCAGAAGATGGCTTTTCAAAGCTGCCTCTGCCAACCAATAGAAAAAATACCAACCAATAGAAAAAAAAAGATTTGATGCACCAATAGAAAATGACAGGTATGCCCTTCTCTGTGTTAACAAATTAGAACAAAATTAAGGTGAAACACGGGAATTATCACATAAAATGAGACATTTTGGCAGGATGGGCATTGAAAGATCCAGGGAAGGGTGAGTAGTCGACATGATATTGAAAGAGGTACGGAGTCTGTAAAAAAGTGATCTCTGAGAGATAGAAAGACAGAATTTAGGTTGGTGTACTAGGTTGTTATTATGCAAGGAGCGGGTGGGAATGTGGAGTGAAAAGAAAGGCAGTATTTCTGAGGATCGGAACTTGCCATTTAAGACATAGTAAGTGAAGGAAAGATCATGAAAATTCCTACGGGAGGATAGTGGCACTAATGATCCAGCAGGCATTACTTCAGAGCGTAACAATTAATTTGGAGTTTTATGTGAATTGAGTATTGATGTGACAATTGGTGGGAGAGGAATAATGAAGCAAATGATGGTGGACGGCGAAGGAGAGTATGGTTGTAAAAGTTGTGGCGTGCGGGAGTGTCTTCGCTGCCTAGAGTTTTGCGGTGGAAGCTTTTTTAAGTGTTTTAATATTGTGTCATTGACGTTTATGTTTTAAGGTGTGATAATAATAAAAACGTTACAAAGAATTACGGAGGTGAAGAACACGGTGTCGGACTACTGAAATATAAAATTCGAGGAATCAAGCGAGATGGAGTGGAATTGATTCATAATGAAACACTGACTTGCAATTTTCCACAAATATAAAATTTAATTCGACTCGAGTTTCGATGTTACTACATCATTTTCAAGGTACAACTGAGAGAGGAGAAATGGGGTGGAAGGTCCTCAAGGAGGTGGCTGGAATGGGTAGAAGTGCAAGGCGTGGGGGGGGGGAGGGGAGAGTGGAAAAACCAGAGGAGGTAAAAAGGTTGGAAATTGAAGGGTTTTTTCCAGGGTTAACAAACTTTGAACATAGAAATGAAAGCATTTGAATACACGTGGCGGTCTTCTTATCTTCGGGTGTTGGGTGTTGTTTCCGAGGGCCATCGGTGAATGGTGGGGAGGGGGGGGGGGGGGAAAGACGTCTTCTGTGCCCGTAGGCTGCCGTGCGGATTAGTAGGGTCCTCGAGGACGCGTTCTTCTGAGGGTGTGTAGGTGGGGAGCGGGGGTCGGCGGTTAGGATTCACTGTATGGTTCTTGTGGGATCTCATTCACGTCGAGTGGACGACAGGAGGGGGGGGAGAAGGGATTGTAACACTTCTGGGAAACGCACTATTGGAACTTAATGGAAAGCAAGGGCGATTTTGAAAGGTAGAGGTGGTCATTGAGAAGGGAAACCTCAGTTGTACCTTGAAAATGATGTAGTAACATCGAAACTCGAGTCGAATTAAATTTTATATTTGTGGAAAATTGCAAGTCAGTGTTTCATTACTACTGAAATAAAGAAATTAACAGGGCGTTCAGGAATTTTAAGGTGGGAGGTACAGGCAGTGGAGTAAATAACGGAGCAGTACTTGAGGATTGGGAGAATGCAACCAGGGAAAATAGCTCTCATGGTGATAGGGTCGGTAACAGTGGTGAGTGGATAATCAACTCCCACGACTGACATGGCCGTGGATTTCATTTTGTCGAGGTGCGGAAGAAAGGTTAGTTTGGGGTCAAAAGTAACACCCAGGTCATTGATGGAGGAATCTTCTGGAACAATTTCATTAAAAATAGTGTATTTATAAGGAGTGACAGTGCATTTTAAAGAAAAAGGTATGTATTTCGATTTGCTTGTATTAATTTTGAGTTGCCACTGAAGGCACCAGGCCTCAAGGGAATGAAGGGAAAAACTGCAAAGTCTGAGAGTCAGAAGTATTCTCAACTCTTTTGAATATTTTGCAGTCGTCTGCAAAGAGGAGTATTTTGCATGCATTAGAAAGTGCATAGCCCGCAATATCGTCAATGAAGAGGGAAAAGAGAAGAGGTCCGAGAACGCTGCCTTGGGGGATGCCTGAAAGGATGGGGATGCTTGGAGAAGGTGCTCCGTCAAGAACAACTTGCTGTGTGCGGTCGGTTATGAAATTCGATAGTATAGATAGGAAAGAGCCATGGATATTGTAGCGATGAGACAGTTTGTGGACAAGGAGGGTGTGGTTGACGGAGTTGAAGGCTTTCACAAAGTCAATATAGCAAACGTCCTACGGAGAAGAGGCTTCGAAAGCAGTGGTGATATGCTGATGTAGAATAGATAGGTTTGTAACACTAGCGCTAGCTGGAAGGAAATCATGCTGCTGGGGTGAGATGTAAGCGATAGTATATGATAGAAGTTGGTCATAAATAACACGTTCGATTAAAATAGAAAGGATAGGGAGGAGAGATAGAGGGCAATAGTTACCTACATCATCTTTTATGCCGGATTTTAAAATGGGAGTAACAAGTGCTATTTTCCAGGTTGAAGGAAATGATCCCGCTGGAAAGAATCGGTTGAGTAATTTACAGAGGGGGATGTGGAGAGTATTAGCGGTACGATGCAGAGAGAGTGAGCCAAGGCCGTAGGCTACAGTGGCTTTGTTGGGAGGCAAAGATTTAAGGAGGCATAGAGTCTCCTCGGGCGTAACAGAGACCATGGTAAGTGAGTGAGAGCTAACCGGATAGTGTTGGAAGTTCAATTTGCAAAGTGGGAGTGGTGAAGGTTGAAGAAAAGTACGTAATAGTTAAAAGTCGAAGGTCGCTCAGCCCCCAAGAAAGACCATTGATCTGATTTAGCGATGGATGGCATTCGGGCTGATTTCCGTTTCGAGTTAAATAGTGACCAGAAGTGTTTAGGGTTAGAAGCCATGTCATCCGTAAATGATTTGATGCTATTGATATAATCACGGCCTAGGAGATTCTGGGACTCTCTACGAAGGGAAGAAAATGAGGCATATGTGTGGAGATTGGGAAAAGACTTCCACAGCTTCCAAGCAGCTATTTCGTTTTGAAGAACTCTGGAGGTTTCAGCTGTGAGCCACATGGGGTTTTTCTTCGATATCCTTTGGGAGGGAACGAAGTCATTGGTGACACCGTGCTTAAAGTCATAAAACACTTCCATAGCATCATCCGGGGACCCGCTCTCCAGGAGACCCCAGGGCAGGAGGGAGAGGTTGCAGTTGATTGATTCCCAGTCAACCTTCTCCCAAGATTCCACTGGCTGTGATGGTGGCGAAGTTTTAGGCAGAAGTGCAGTGGGGGAGGGACATGGGCAACGAGAACTCGAGCAAGGAGTGGTCGGAGTTGAAAATATTCCTGCATGTGGAGGGAGAGTTTACCCTGAATGAAGAAGGGATGAGATCCAAGGTTATCAAATTTCTGGTGTGGAAAGGGTTTCACTGGTAATAATAAATTTCCGTTTATATTCAGCTGCTTATAGACGATCCAAATTTTTGCCACCCACATGAAACTATGGCTTGAAATGACTGTGAGCTCTTATGAGTGCTGTCAAGCACATGGAGCCATGGGCGACAAAAAGCTAGATAATTTGAATGGCCATAGCTCTTTCTTTAGTAATAATTTATAGTGCAGCTGAATTATCCATTATAACACGTAGAAAATTGGAATAGAAAATATCCTATTGCACAACCAGTGTCCCATCGATGATCCAATAAAGTTGGCCATGTCCAAACTCATGGGTCCCCTTAGGTTTTCCTGATAATATCGACCTTCTCTCCAGGGGGCCGTCCTGGATTGAGAGCAAAGTGTAGGTTGAATATTTCTTTTGTTCAAGACGATTTTTAGCTTAAATGGTTTTTCTAGTGGTAAAGGATTCACAAAATGTTCACGTACTGAATCTGATATACATATAAACATAAGTAAAGCATCCTCATGCCTTTCCCTGGGTTTCGTATAAACTGAAGCTGTTGCTGATAACTTTTATGTACAAAAATGGAAAACTAACTCACAATGGAAGAATCATAGGATGATAAACAACATTAAAATCAAATTTTCGTGATTTAAAAAAACCGCGCTTCCCCTCTCGTTTATTTTCGTTTCGCTCTTCATTTGTCTAATGCTTGCGTTTTTCTCATGTCACTTGTTCGTCTGCAAGTTGAAAATGGAATGATTTTAGGTGACAGAAGCTTGATACCGGTTATACCCTTTTATTTTCATTTTCAATCGCCGGCAGTAATGAATTATTGACCACTCTATTGAGTGCTGAAGTTTAAGCTTGTGACAGTATTTATGCTGTTCTTATTTTTATTGTCATGGATGGAAAGGATGTGAAAGCCGCTTTGAAAGAGGCCCGTGAAGCCATCAAGAATAAAGATTACAAAACAGCACAAAAATTATGCAAGGTAAAAGATGCACACGCCCATTCAACTAAATACTATATTCAACTATTCATATGCCATGGATCTCATGTATATATAATTTTTTTATTGCAGAATATCCTCAAAAGTGACAGAAATAACTACCTAGCTTTGGTCCTCTTTGGGGTTTCACTTCAAGAGACTGATCAAAAGAGCCAAGCTCCCAATGCATTCAAGAAGGCCATTGAAGTATCGCCGGATCAAATACTAGCATGGCAAGGCCTTTCGTCTTACTATGAGAAAGTGGACGAAGAGAGTTCCTACAAGGAGTTAGTGGAAATCTACAATAAAATCATAAGTTTGGAAAGGTATTTTGGATTATTTTAATGGCATTCTATGAGGGAAATACGTCACTTAATTAGCTAGAAGTTTTTTGTCGTTTGTGCCGGTGTCAGAACCTAGAATAATGAAATTACCCAAGAAAAGTGCACCCGAGTTCGAAAAGACTTCCGTGAGAAAATTAGGAAAATTCATTATGGATGTTTGTCGTTGTATTTTGGTTTTGTATACTTTTTATTTCTTTTCTGAATGAAGAGCTGCCATTCATCCCTCGAACAACTATTATCATTTCAGTGGACTATGGAGAATGTTCTAAAATTAAGGATAACGCAGTATTAATCCTTAACGTTCTTTTGGCATGGATTACTTCAAGGCACCACATTATTGGTTGCACTAAATATCTAACTTTTTTAACAATCACATTGGGAATATAACTCCTGGTTGGTTAGCTGTTACAGCAGGTGTAAGTTTTAAGGCAATAGTGGTTGCATGGGAAGTGGCCAATCAAAGCGATATAATCTGGACCATTCTAAATGCATACAAGTACTCTTAATATTCACACTCTTTGGGTTGAATATTGAGAGTCATGTCATGGTAATCATGCAAATGTACTCTTCAGTTAGAACTACGTAGCTCCTGGTAAGGGCCTTTTCACAAATGACATATTTATTGAGATTGAGCTCCCAGTTCCCCTCCAACAGCAGCTACAGAATTTCCTTCAATCTTCTCTCTGTGGCTAGCAGTCATTTCTTGAATCTGCTTCAAAGGCTGCTGCTCGCCTCAGATCTGGTCACTGATCAGGGTAGTTCGGTCGAGTTCAAGTGACTATGCTATTGGGCCAGTGATATGTAACTGGACAATTCAAAATCTTCAGCAGGGGCAGCTCATTCAGGAAGGGTCAGAATAGGCTACATAACATTCTGCTATCATGCTCAGCTAGCCCTGCAATGCACAAATTGAGCGAAAATTCCACGCAATATATCATTCTCCAGCTGTGGCGCAGTGCACACCAATTTGTCTGCTAGTCACATCATATACTCAGCAGTCCACACCATCTCGTCCGGTATAGTCCACAAATTTCCACAGAGGGGCAAAAGATCTTGGTAGCTTCACTGGCTAAAGCACTCGACCGGAAATCAGGAGATTTGGGTTTGAATCCTGTTCAAGGCAAATGATTTCTTTTTCTTTGGAATTTTTGTACAATTTGTTCATTGCGAGTGACTCCTTAAAGTTTTCACCATGACTTATACTTATATGACAGTATACTTAAATTAGCTCAGCTAGAGCTCTTAAATGCTCACTCCCCTCGTTGAAATTTTTGGTATTTTTTACCCTTATCCTCTCTTCATTAACGACATATATTTTTCCTCGGGTATTGCTTGGAATGTTTTTAAGGGGAGTTCACTTGGAAAGAAAATGCAGTTTGAAGGGGTTTACAAGGAGGGGAATTCATTTTGGAGGGGTTGCACCTTAGACTCATGGGTGGAATTTAGAGTTTTATGTCGTGGGGGGCAGCAATCCTACCAGGGGATATGAAATACCCCCAGTGAAAATGAGGGAAGTCCCCAGGGCCCTCCCCTGTAAAATTTGTTGAAATTAGCCTCTGAAAACTGCATTTTAAGTACAATCTAAGACTAAATTTTTTTGGCATTTCTGCGAGTTTTGTTATTTTTTTGGACAAATTATCATTTAAGTTGGGGGCCTGGCTCCCCCTAACATTGATTTCGGGTGTAATTTGAAAAATTGTGTTACAAAGGTGACATGTATGAGGTATAAATTTGTTCTGATAAATACAGAATTAAGGCATTATTAACAAACAAAATCATGCTTTTGGATCCCAAACCAGCACTTGCACAAGTGCAATGAGTAAAAAAATAGTGTGTTTGTGATAATATGTCATACACTGCTACAGCAAAGGGAACATATTATATTAACATACATACTAATGTGCTGAAAATATAACACACCTAGAAAATGATTACTTAAGGAGTAACTTTTTGGAAATGTTGGAAATAGCCAACAATTTCCACAGAAATTGTATTTTATATGCACACAGCACATTTAACCACCCTGTGGCATAGCTGTGTGCACTGTAAGACTCGAAGTACGGGTGGTTAAGAAATAACCAGACTCCAAACACCGATGATGTTTAACGGGAGTTTATTGACTCCAAAAGTAAAACATGTTCTCACCACACTGTAATACTGCCAATATTCACTCAGGCAGCACGCACGACCCATGTTGCCAGTCCTCTAGCCGTAGACCAACTGTCCTTTTTGCGCCCCTTACGTGGCGCTCCTCGTCCCTCTATTGGCAAGCCCATAAATCATCTGGTGGTGACTCGCACTGAGGCGCCACATGCACATATGCATTGTGAAAGTTCAAAAAAATTTCTATGGAAATGACAAAGTTTTGATTGTTAAATCATGAATAGCACTCCTTTTAGTGAGCCATTGAGCACAGATTTGAATATTACCCTCTGAAATCTTTATGCATTATTTGTAAGAAACTTGTATGATTTTGTGCCAGAGTTAACACTCCTATCAGTTTTATAATTTAACTAAGTATGTACTTACTTATATCTGTCATCGTTTCTTTTCCAGTGATGTCAGCAAGAGGATTGAAGTTTCTAAGAAGTTGGCTCAAACTGCTCTAAAATTAAATGATTTGGATCTCTGCATTGAAACTATATCAAATTTAAAGAAATCCTCTGCATTGGACAATGAGGCAGAGAAAACTATCAATGAAACAATTGTCACTACATTGACAAAATTGAAAGATCTTCCTGCAAAATACTCTACTTTGGTATACTTAATTTTTTATGGCAGGCCTCTCTGTATTTTGCTTTAACAAAGTCTTGTTAGGGGTAACATTCTTGATAAAATCTTTGAATAAGGTGGTGGCTGTATTTTATGTTCATAATGTTTTGTTTTCTGCACTAATTAAATATGATAATGGTTGATTCTTTTAGCTGGAAGACAGTCTTGCTGCCTCGTTAAGCTCATCAACCACAGTTGAAAATGAGGAAAATTTTAAGAAGTACCTGAAACTACTGAACAAAAATAAAAGTCTTGACAAGCTTCTTGTTGAGTCAAAACGGATGCATTCTATTTTTAATAATTTAGCTTATCCGTTGGAGTGGATTTGTCGAACCTATTACGAGTCTGTGCTTGATGGACAAGAATTGTCTTTTACTGAGGACGAAGCTGAATTGTATAGCTCTAAGTTATTATCAATGAATAAAGACTCAAGTATGGCTCTAATGGCTAAGGGTGCACTATTGTACAAGAGGAAAAAGTTTGTGGATGCATGTGACTTTTTGAAGAAAGGTGTGAAAAATATGCAATCAAGGAGTCATTAATTTCTTGATTACTCAGCAGAAATAATTTCTTAATTGTCTATTTGTGTTTCAGCATTGCCATTGATTCCAAATTCTTATTACTCTCTTGGTCTGCTCGGCATAAGTTGTCTGAGTCTCCATAATGTGGAAGATGCTGCATTTTTCTTGAGAGAGTGCCTGAAGAAATTTTCATCCTCTTCAGATGCTTCCAAGAAGAAAGGAATGGAATTTTTCCTTAAACAATCATTAGCTAAAGCTCTTTCATTGCATGTTGATGCTGACATTGCCCAGAGTGCCTTACCTATATGTGATGAGGTATTGTAATTTGCTATTTGAAATTTCTCGTGTGTTTTCCACCTTTTATTGCTTTTTTCTGACTGTAAATCTTATTCCAGTTGGTAAAAGAAAACAGCAAAAACTATGCTATACACGTAATAATGGGAAGAGCGTATGTTGCTTCTGGTAATGAACTGGAGGCCAAAGAAATCGTTCAGAAACTGAAAAATACAGATTATTCGAGAGTTGAGATATCAGTGCTTGAGTCACTCATTGCTAGAAGTGAAGGGAAGTTGGATGAAGCTTATAATGTGCTAAATGAAGCTACCAGTCTAGAGGACTGCACCTCAGAGGTGTGGACCGAGCTTGGGAAGTTGCAGTGGGAGATGAAGCAGTTTGATCAGTGTTTGATGTCCTTTTTGAAGGTAAAGTATGAATTTCATTTGCAAAAGCTCCACTGGTGTAAAACATCCAATGATACTCTACGAACAGTATATTATCAAGCACCACTACATACCTATATGGCTGTCTCTAGTGTTAGATATTTTGATAACTTATTTGCTCATCCTGTTCTCATAGGAAGTGTTCCTTTGAATTCTCCTCCAAATTTCTCAGTAAAATGGCAGTGTCAAACAGATATTCTTGTCAAAATATTCTACCAAAGACCATAGAATGTTTTCCTCTGGGAGAAATAAATAGTCAATTAGCAGATTGGATGGGGTACTTGAATACAGTTGAATTTGAAGAGTCTTTAGTAGGAGGACTAACAAGCTCATTGCCTGAAAACATTTTTCTTTGCATTCAGAATGATATCTTTACTGGCTATCTATCTATTCGTTACTTTGAAACTGGCAAAGCCAGCCTGCCTGTTCCACTGCTAGGTTGACTTTCCTGGGCTACCGGTCATTGCCTTTTTGCCCATCATTGTGGCGCTGTTGCCTGTCATAGTGCTGAACCTGGTGCTAGTTACTAGACTTTTACAAAGGAGAACCACTACAGTGGGGAGATAGAAATTAATTGTGGCTTGCCACTGTTTGTCTCACTTTTTTGGGCAGGCTGTTTTTGCTCCATTTTTGCATGGTTTTTGCCTGCAACTTTAAGCAATGTCAAGCTACAGCACTGGGACCAAGTTTAAAATGTGTGTGCAGAGATTCTGCGTTTAACGCACTAAATCCCATCCCTGCAGCACTTGGTATGACTGAGTGAGATAGATCCTAAAGTGTGACTGCACAAAATGCATACAGACTGACATGCTAGAAACTTAATATAGGTAATAGATGTAGTTAACTCTAGGCAAAAGTGGAAAATTTGGAGGCATGATTGAGGAAGGATTTAAAAAATATTGAAATATTGAAGAAAATGAATTTAAATAGTATTAATGTTTACTACTGGTAGAAAATAGACTGGGAAGGTAATGAGACATTACAAAATTGTAGAAGGAGAGGGAGACCTAAAATAGCAAAGCAGAAAGGATGTGCCCATCAACATTTCTAATGCAAAGTAATATATTGGCATTCTCCTTTCCATCTTGAGACTACTGTCTCCAAATTTTCAGAGATGAGAGACTGTAGGAGTGGGGATAGACTTGGAGCTAATTTCAGGTCTTGCATGAGTGAAAGGGTATGTTCGAAACATTGAAGAATGGGAGGGTGAGAGTGAGATGATGGAGGAAAAAGGAGACGCTATTTAAAATAGATAATACATTTTGAAGAATATTAAATGCACTAAGGTCTGTTCACTTTATCTTTGCGGGTGAGCTGGTGTGGCTTAACAGAGTTGGGGTGAGAGGAGGGAAAGTTTATCTACACGTGACTTTCCCTCTTCCAATCAGCAGACAGTAGGCGTGGCCTAGCACTTCGGAATTTCAGTCGCTCTCAGACCTCCGTCGCGTCAACTTCGTGAATCTGCTAGCTGTGTTGCCAAATCTCGCGCGTTCACTTGGTGCTCTTCGATTCTTCCATTTAAATCCAACTTATAATTTACTGTTCCTTATTCTTCCACGTCAATCCTTTTACATTGCCTTTCCAGAAAATTTTTATTCACCTTTTGCATTCCCATCAGCACCGACTCCCTCCCTCCACCTATTCCCTCTCAGTACTTTTCCGATCCCTTTATTAACAAACCCTAACCCTTTTCCTCAACTCCGTATTTACTTTTGGGTATTACAACCTATATAGTTTTGTATACCTCTGATTTAAAAGATTAACATCCAAGCGTGTTTATTGAAGGCTCCGAAAGTGACTCCGAAAATTAAGACACTGATGGGAGGGAAGACGAGGAGGTTGATTTATTAGCCACACCACTCCAGCAATAAGTACAAAATAAATTATGTAATAAAATACCCGTCGTGCTACTTTTCTCCATTGTTTTTGCATCCTCATCCTCACGAATTCCCTTGCACTCCCCGTTTATAAGAATGTTACACCTATGTATGCCTTTCACCAGCGGTCTCGTGTTTAGCGGAAAATATCCTGGCTTCTGAGATGGGATTATCCTCAATCCCCTCTAAATAAGTAGCTATACATTGTATGCATTGTTTCGCCGCCGGGCCCAAAATATCTGTGGCCACATATGAGTCACACCTTTTCAGTAGGACACTAGGGCGCCTGTGTACATTTGGCAACGTTAAGGTCGCTCCTGCTCTCTCTCTCTCTCTCGGTACTACCCCTTCCCCTTCAGTGAGGCCCCTCCCCCTTCAGCGAGGCCCTCCGAGAGTGTCCGGGATCTCACGAAAGCTGACCCGCAGAGATAAAATGAACAGATAATAACACTCTGGTAACTAGTGTGAAATATGCTTGGGGCAGGTGGTATTCTGTTACTGTTAAGATTTCTATGAAATGCGTGGTTTCATATCTTCGCGGACAATGCCGTTTTTTATCAATGGAAAAAATATCTATGTACTTTTTGGTAGTCAAGGGTTTGTTGTTTTACTTTGTTGTGAGTCTTTTTACTGTGAGGTTGAGAATAAAAACACGAAGTAGATTGTGGATCCTGATTTTTCCGGACTAACTGTCGAAGCTTGTATAGTTGCACGAAGACTTTGTCCACGGGTTACCGAAATAATATTTTTTATCAGTTACTACTTGGTTGCTGAAAAAGAAGGTGTTTAAATTTCCCTCGTCTCTTCCCGAAGAATGATATCTTATCAGTGAGGAAGCCATTTTATACACATATTTAGTTGGGTTACTTTTTTCTCCATTGTACAATGTAATGTATTTTTTGTCAGTGAAACTGGCCTTGCTTAAGGCTTTGAGCTGGAACTGTAGTAGTTAAGTCTTAACCAATTCAACCTAGAATAATTAAGTTCTTAGTGGATAGAAGACAAATGCTATTGTTTTGACATACCTTATGGATGCTACTGTTTGTCCAGCATTCTGGCATTATATTGGAGGTGCACATACGTCTATTTTTTGGTTGAACATGTTAATTTGATGGGAAAATTCTCAAAACTCTTTCTTCAACTTGATTGAAATTGAGTGTGTCTCTTTTCAAAGTCTGCTCCATCAGGATTGATTTCAATGGAGACTCAATGGTGGTGAATTAATGATGCTGTAATGTTTGGCATTGTTGCACAAAGTAATGTTAAGAATCATACTTAAAGGCTGCCTTATATCCATGCAACACATAGGTCCACTTGAGTTAACCCAAGGTAAATCTCTAATAAATGTCTGTCTCAAAGATTTGGCTTAAGTCTGCCCCCCTTGCACCACACATTAGATGGAATGCAAAAACTGCAATGTAATTCAGTTTTTATCAACGGTATCAACAGTGTAAAGCATCCAAATTGTTACACGTCACTATTTTTACATTAATTGGTATTCAGTAGTTCTTTAATTAATATAGATATGTATCAGGTTTTCACATCCTTAAAATTCTTATTTAAATAGCTATTTCTCATAAAAAGCATATCATTTTACTTCCAGGCTGCCAAATTGGATCCTAGTTCCAGTGTTCCATTTGTATTTCTGGGAAAGTTTTACTTTACTGTTGGAAAAGATAAGGAAAAAGCTAGGAGATGTTACCAGAAAGCATTTCAACTTAATCCACATTCAGTGGATGCAGGAAAGGGCTTGAGTGATGCTTATAGAAGTTTAGCCTGTCATGTAAGTTTTTTGGGCTAGTACTTTTCTTCAACTTGATTAGCTTACACTTATTTTTGTTGACAAGTTATTTAAACATATACCATCATGCACCCACTAATAATAAAATTGCAATACAAATTTGTGGAACTAGGTAACTATAAAGCCACGTGTATATGTTAACTCTTTACAGCAGTACTACTTACCTATTTCATTTTTGCCTGCTCAATAAAAATATTTTTCATTTTAATGTGTCTCACCAATGTCTGGAATTGGTACAGATGAATTTTTATCCTCAAAGATTTTAATTTTCATGACTATACGTGATACTGTGTTCATATATCTCATGATATTTTCAGAGTGGTAGAAGTAATATACTTTATCTCCCTGTTTAATTTCATCATAATTGGTAAATTATTTAAAAAAAATACAAAACTTCAAACTCATATTGGAAATGAAGGAATAAAACTTTGTAATGTTCACTATTATAATAATATGGGCACGACCTGGGTTTCGTAATGTAGTTATATCTTCAGGTGACTGAAACTACGTTACGAAACCCAGGTCGTGCCCATATTAATATAATAGTGAACCTCGAAGTTTTATTCCTTTATTTCCATTATGGAGAGGTTTCACAAATTAAAGCCTGAAGTTATTAGTTATATTTCAAACTCATATTTCCTAGCTCTGTTGCTTGGACAGTTATCACTTGTTCTCAATTTTGTGAGAGTCAGCCTTTACAAAGAAATTTTATATTTTGGTTCCTCTATTGTAGGAAGCAAACCTTGAGTTGCTGACTTCGGTGACATCATCCTCCGCTGCTGGAGCCAGTGCCAAATGGGCTTGGCTTCGTCTCGGTCTCCAGCATTTGGAGCAAGACAATCCCAATGAGGCCATCAAATGCTTTCAGTCTGCAATTCGATCAGATCCAGCTGACAGGTTGGTTATTGAATGAGAATCAGTGGTATCTTCTTAGGATTTTCTGTCTTTTGTTAGGATAACCAGGTGGTCAATCTTGTAGAAAGTCTAAGAAGTTGGGAAATTTCACTGTCTTGAAAGTAATGGAGTGTCAGGAAAAAATGAGAATATGTCTCGGTAGTGCCTTTGGCACTTGTACATGTTCAAGAAAACTTAATTTTTTGTTGGCAGGCATTGTTGGGAGAGTTTGGCTGATGCATATTTGTCACGTGGATCTTACTTGACTGCTCTTAAGTCCTACCTCAGAGTTACTGAGTTGGATCCATCGGCAGTTTACCCAGCATTCCAGGTTGCCAGTATCAAGCAGGTATAATGGTTACCCAAGTTCTTGTTTATTTATCATTTTAATTGGACCATCACTTCTGGAATATCCAGAACTGTAGACTCTTGTTTTATTATTCCAAGCACCAGTAATACTCATGGAGTGAGACATAGTTTTAAAGTGAAGTATACCATATTTCCTAACGTTTGGCTTTGTATATCACAGAGCATATATTATTTGTGTTTCCCCTCCTTGTTTTCTAGCATGAAAAAATATGGTTTCTCTTATGATTAGCTCATAGGTTCACTCAAGATGCTCATTTAAGATCACAGTAAAATGGTTGCTTCACAATTGACAGTAATTATATTTGAAAATGTATTATATTAGAATATTCTCTTGATTCTCGGTTTTAATTGTAATATGCTTCCATTTTTCATAGGTTTTGGGAGAGTATGAAGAGTCATTATGTGACTTCCAAAGCTTGTTGGAATCGAATCCCAACTATGTTCCTGCATTAAAAGGCACTGCTGAAACGTGTCTATGTTTAGCTAGAGTTTATTTTTCTCAGCAGTTGATTGGACTCACAAAGAATATGTGTGAGGAAGCATTAATGCATTTAACAAAGTATGTTCTCCATTATTACCCAGCATTTTGATTGCTATTGTTTCTATTATGTAAATATAAGTTAGTAGAATAGGTGTTCTTGACTCATCGCGGTAACTAAGGATTTGATACAATCGTGAAACATAATAAATTAATGTCTTTACTCTGGACTTCTTCTTTAGAGCTGCAAGACAGGAGAGTGGTTTTGCTTGCATTTGGAAGCTAATGGGTGACGCTTGCTCAATAATGGCCAAACTACCTGATGCATTAGCCCAGTTAAGGGTTCATCGACAGCTTATTGACTTAGATGCTGATGAAAATGAATTAATTACCATAGAAAAGCTCTCAATATTAGAACTGGGCGCTCGGTAAGTAACTTCAGTATGTATTCATTGTGCAATCACACGTATGGGTAATTGCGATTTATATTCATATATAATGGTGATTTTTCAGTAATAAAATTAATGGTCATACCATCCCCATACACTGATTCTAATATGTACTTTGATTCATATATCCTCAAATCCAATGCTATTGAATAGTTGAAACTTCTAAAAAATAAAACTCTCTATAACTCTCCCTTCATAATGATATAGATGTAGAAACTAGATGTGAATTCACTAATTCCTTGTTGGAAACCAACTTATTATTTCCCTGATCCTTCTTAGTGGAATAATTTCTCCATATTGACTGGATTATTGCTTCCCTTAAAAAAATTTTACCTAGTGATATCATTTTATGTCAGCATTTATTTTTGTTCTTATCTCCCTGCAAAGTATGAATAATCAATTTTGTGATATAAGAGACCCAAATGGAGGGGTTTTTATTGTGTAATTTTGGGAAATTGGGTGATGTAAAGAAAATTTTAATGGTTTTAATAATTTTATTTTTAAGGTAAAAGTAGGTAATGTGTTTTTATTGGTAAAATTTCTCATTTTTCACATTGATGTTATATCGTGCGTAGCTCTATGATGGAGGGAATTTTATAATTGGGGGTTCATCATTGATTTATGTGAATACAGCAATTAGTCATTCATTTTTCACTATTTTGTTTATTGTGAAGGTGCTATTGTCAAGCTCTCAGCATATCTCCTAACAACAGTCTATTATGGCATGACCTCTCTATGAACTATCACTATCAGGCTGACCAAGTTGCAAAGAGAAGGTTGAAGAGAAACTTTCGCACATTATCTTTTGATGCCGCTAAAAAAGCCATATCCTTGGATCCTGGAAATTCAAATCATTGGAATCTTTTAGGCATTTTGTGTGCCTCAAATGGTAATTGCTAATTGTCTCGAGTGTGTATATCTGCATGGTTATTAGTGAATGAATTTTGTTGATTATCTTCCTTATGTGTTTCAGAAATTCGGAATTACAAATTGGCTCAGCATGCATTTTCCATGTCTATAAAAGCTGAGGAAATTAATGAAGTTGCCTGGTCTAACTTGGGAACATTATATCTGGCTCTTGGTGATCTAAGGTTAGCTCATGAAGCTTTTGCCAAAGCTCAAAGGACTGAGCCAGCATATCCTAGATGCTGGATAGGACAGGTAATATTGAATTTAATTAAGCTTTTAGGATATTTATGTAATTTTTAATTTTGTCTTTAAAAAAACTCTATCTTCTGTAAGGCTACATTCTATTCTATTATAATGACCGTTCCCAAAATATAACTGCAACTCTATACATAATAGGTGTATCTTTTTATGGGCATAAAGCAGTGGTGAATCAAAAGGAATCTTTGTGTGTATTTTAGCCTCTTGTCACCGTAATAATAACTATTGTAATTCATGAAGACATGCATAAAATAATCATCATATACTGGATCTCATGGCATATATGATATAAGACATGCCCTTCTTTCAGTATGGCATGCTCAAGAAAAAAATTCTGCGTGAAGGCTTGGCTCCCCATCAATTTTAGGACTTAAGTTAGTTCCTTTTAGATCTTATACAATCAAATAAATTAAAGCAAGATATCAAATGAGCTTGATCATATGGTTCGAGATCTCTGTCTTAATGGACGTAATATTTCTGAGCCTTGTGATATTATGCATCGTTGGAAAGTGATATTAAGTCCCTTGCATATGTGTGACAATTTTATGTCATGCCAAAAAATATTGATGAATCTCTTAATCCTTGGCCTAGAATCGAGAAGATAATAGGGTCTTGGCCTCAGCTTAGGGCTCAGTATCAAGGTAGACAGGCATTTACTCATGTGTGCTATTTGGTCGTATGGTTGTCTAGGATTAGCTTTTTATATTTATGAAAGGAAATATAACGAAATGCTAACCAAGGAGAAGCTTTACCTCTTGAAAAGTTTCATTCTTGGTTAATACATATAAGTGGTTATTTGCATTTATATATTTTGTTGTACCCCTGGGAGAATTCTAGAACTAGAATTCTAGTAATTTTAGAATATTTATTTTGCTGATGATACTCGATGTTCACTCTTTTTCTGTCATTTTGTCCTTTATGGCAAGTAGAAAACTTCCCATGCCCCCCACATTATTGAAAGTTATTTTCCATAAATTAGACCTCAAACCTTAGGTGAAGTTGCTTCGCTATTGTTTGTAAAGAAATAAATCATCCTAGTATATAGGCAATACCTTTGGCAGTTTAGTCAGATAAGGTTGCCTATAATGGAGGATAAAATTATAAATTAATAGAATACCTTCAGTGCATATATGTAAGTTTCCTAGTTTTTGAACCAATGTCAATGGAGTTTTAACAGCAATTAAATGCAGCAACGTCCATAATTACTATTTTAAAGTAAGATTGTGACTACATGCTCCATGGCCCCCATACTTTTAGTGATTCTAGGGTTATATTTCTATGGAAAAGTCTCATGAATATGAATATTATTTACATCTAGGATACTAATATCTGAAATTCCTATAACTAGGGAAAAATTCCTGAATCATTTTCTGTCATAGGATGAACTTCCATTACTCTAGGGACAGTAAATCTTGTTTTGCAAGTGGTAGCTGGTCACTGAAGAGCTAAAAATGTCGGTTGTTTGCCTTTTTTATTCAGCCACAGATGTTTTCATGTCGGTCAGTGACTCTCCTCTCAATACTAGAAAAACTTTTGTCTGTAGAAATGGAAAGATGTGGTGAAAATTACAAAAACAACCTATGGCAAATGCCTAAACAAGGATTTCATGCTTTTCATCATTTTCTCCTGTTGATTTAACTCTGTAAGTATTTGTTTCCCAAGAATGTGCCTAAATTTCACAATTTTTTCATCAGTGTAAGCCTTACTTCCTAAAAAGTTTTATGCTTAAATTATAAGTATTAGTGGTCATTTACATTTATATATTCTGGTATATCCCAGGGTGAATTCCAGCTCCATAGGTAATTTTAGAATATTTATTTTGCTGAAAGAAAGTTACAGGCTAAATATCCAATGATTTTCCCAAATGTCTTTGCCCATACTATCAAAGTACAGAGTGAATTTCACGACCCTAAGTAAGCTAAGTAAGAGAGATGATTGGAGTTGGATGCCGGCCTCGGTGGCGGCGGGGTAAAGTCCTCGCCTGCCAACCCGAAGGTCGCCGGTTGGAGTCCCGCCAGGGTAAATTACCCTTATCCAGGGCATGGATGTTTGTGATTGTTAAATATTATCAACCCCGATGTAAAGGCCGAACAGTGCTGTTTTCGGTGGTGTGTGAAATAAATAAATAAAAAATAATAACAAGTAATCAGCAATGAAAAGCAGTCAATGGAATGGATATATCATATTCTCCCTTCTCTCTGTTATAGGCACTCATTGCTGAAAGTATTTCTCCGGCAGATGCCATGGATCTCTTCCGTCATACTACCCAGCTCGGAGTCCATCCAGAAAGTTGTATTGGCTACGCCCACTGGGTGTGTTCAGTGTTAGAAGAAGTGGAAAAAGATAAGGAGACAAAAAAGAAGCATAACTACATTTATTCAATTGTAAAAATGCATGCCATACCTGTGGCAACAGACTGTTTAACATGGTATACAGGTTAGCTGCAAAGTTCTATCTCATGGCATTAAAAAAAATATTTTTATGAACCTATTCATACTTGAGTATCACATGTTGGCTAAACCCACTATTTTTGTTGGCTTCTTCTTGTCTTTTCATATTGTCTCTGCCAAAATTTAATACCCAATTCATTGTGTGCATTTGGCGATATTGTTTTATGTCAGAGAGAGTTGAAGAACTGCTTAGCTATTTCTTCTACTATCCCCCAGGGGAAATTATTTGGGTTAATAAGCCCATTCCATGATTAAAAATTTATAATATAAACAAGATGTGCTTGGAATAATGTATATTTGATATCATCATCATCATCATCACTGGTCAACAATCCTAGGATTGGTTTGATGCAGCTCTCCACTCAGTTCTCCTATCAGCTAATCTTTTCACACCTACGTATTTCTTCTCTTTCACATCTCTCTTTACTTGTTCCATATATTTTGTCCGAGGTCTTCCTTTTCCATTCTTGCCTTCCACTTGTCCTTTGACGATTGTCTTCATCAGGCCATCATGTCTCAAGATGTGGCCTATAAGGTTGTTCCGTCTTCTTATTGAGGTTTTCATGAGGCTTCTCTTCTCTCCTACCCTTCTTAGGACTTCCTCGTTACTAACTCGGTCGATCCATTTGATTTTCATCATTCTTCTGTAGCACCACATTTCAAAGGCCTCTATCCTTGCTTTCTCCGCTGCGGTCATTGTCCATGCCTCACTTCCATATAGGAGCATACTCCAGATGTAGGTTCTTATAAATTGTTTCGTATATTTGATAAAGCTTTGAATATTTTTGTTTTTACGTTTTGGCTGCTAACTTTGGATAGTTATGATCATAGCCATTGTGTAAAAGTGCACATTTCTTTAAAAAATTAACTAAAAGTTAAATTTTTTCTCAATTAAATTATTGATTATATTGCCTATTTGACCTCTGTTGACATTTTTACATCATTTAAGATTAGTCCCAGACTTGCTCATAAATTATCTACCTGTCTTCACTTTCGCTTTCAAATGGTAAATACATTTTATTTTGCAGTCATATGCTCACCTGATATATTACAGAAAAAAATGCTTTCATGGTTTAGTACCAATCATGGATATAAAAATAGGAACTGGAAATCATGCAAATGTCCGGGAAATTAGGTTTTGGGAAAACTCAAGTGGCTCAGCAAAAAGAGGAAAATCACGGTTTAATACATGGAGCATTGCTGCATCCCAGTGACATGATGGATGTTTTGTTGCCGTCCATTTGGTTGCATGAGATACTGCTGACTCCATGCTGTTTGACTTAATTTCTGCTGCTAGTGTTGCTGCCTACTTTTATAACATGATGTACGTTGGTGCATTTTTCCATAAAATACTTATGAAAGACTGCTTTGCCGTTGAAATTAAGTCGGCGAAATTTGAAAACTTCCAATTGAAAATCAGGGAAAATGAAAATATAAAGTTGGTGTGAACTCTGATGTTTGAGTGTAGAGTACACTTAAAACTTTGAAGCCATGTTTAAATATCTAGAGTAAGTGAATTTTTCTGCCCTGTGGTTAAGCTTTAAATTTTTCATGATTGGTAGTTCTTGTGTAATCATATCAGTGTTTGAGGAATCACTTGCAGCTAGATTATTTTCCCAACTTGTCCCACGTTTCCTTACTTAAGCTGTGCTGATTTTCAATGCTAAATTGTCAAAACCATCCAAGATTTACTTTAATACCATTATAAGTCTGTATGTGACACAATTGAGGTACCATGTAATTAAATTTTTCTTTGAAGGTGTCATCCATGACAATCCATGTGCCTTTAACATGTTTGGATTGCTACTGGAAAGGCAAGGCCTACACATTGAGGCCAGGAAAGCATTTCATAAAGGATTGCAACTTCTTGAGAACACAAGCAATGCAGAGATGTGTGACATAATTAGGAACAACTATGCCCGGTCATTGATCTCTGTTGGAGAATATAATGAGGCAACTGCACAGTATCTTGCAATCAAAGAACCTGATTATGTGTCTCAATGTGGCCTCGCTCATGCTTATTTGAAAGGTAAGTGAAGTGTAATTAGTCCTTCAGTGCCTTCTGAGTGTAAAGATATATCCCCATGGCTTTTTTATTTTTTTCAGAAGTCATATTTAATATTGGAGTCGATGTCAATAATTTATGTTTATGAAGTCTTCATTATCATTGGATTGACAAACCAGTGAACCAGTTTAATATACCTCATATGAGGAAATTATGTCATGGAGTTCTCGGAGAATAAGCCATATTTTGATTGCCAGTTGACTAAATATTCTTATTTTGATTGAATTCTTGAGTAATGTATGTTTTTCACAGGGGAACGATATGAAGATTCATATGCTGCTTATGAAACAGCCCTGAAGTGGATGGTTAATATACCTGAAGAGTGGAAGTCTCACATATTAGTTGCAATGGCAGCTGTTGCTTACAAGGTTCATCCTGATATTACCCAAACACTTCTCTTCCAAAGGTAGATTTATATTTATGTTTTAATGCTTTATGCAGTAAATGTGTTCTCTAGCTATTAATGTATTTGACGGCATATACACGGTGCGTTCCATAAGTAATATGACCAAATTCATAAAAAATCATTTATTGAATACATTCGTACAAATAATCAAAAATCATCATAATAGCACCCTCTTACGTCGATAAACTTCTGGAGATGATGTTTCCATGCCTGAATGGCACCCTGGAAGGCCTTCACCAGAATGTCATTTGGTGCTGAGGTAACGTGCGCCTGGATGCTTTCAATCGTGTCCCAATGTTTTCCTTCACGGCTCCTTTTCACTGAGGAAACAAAAAAAAGTCAGCAGGAGTCAGGTCAAGACTGTAGGGAGGCTGGGGAACCAATTGGGTGTGGGCCCTGGACAGGATGTCGTTGACAATGAAGGCACTGGATTCAGCACGTTGTTGTAATGAACTTTCCACGCTACGTTGATGACGTTTTGGTAGCTTGCGACCCTCCACTATTCCTTCGTCCACTACGAGGTTTGTTAGTGATCTCCCATCGGCCCTCCATGTACAACTTGTGCCATCGGAAAACTTGCAATTTGGACAAAAAATTCCTTCAAAAGGCCTGCTGAATCAGTGTAAGTATTTCGGTGGCAGATTTTCCAATTTTTATGCAAAATTTGATAACGTACCGTTGCTCCACAGAACGACTCATTGTGCTGTCTTGCATGAACCTAAAACGAGGTTCACAAGAACCTACATCCTGACTCAGTGGCATCTTGCAGCCAAATGTGGGCGATTTTATATTCAAAACCAGGTGCGTTTTGAATATAAAATTGCCCTCCATCTAGCCCAATAGGTTGGAACACTCTGCGGCAAACCATTGTATCAGGGAAAATTACTTATGGAATGCACCATGTAAGATGCACATCTTTTTCCAAAATAATAGCTCCGAAAAAATCATCCCACCCCAGACGGAATCCAGGGTGGAAATTTAAAAACATATTTTGACCATAGAAATCGATGGAAAAATTAATTCTAAGCAAAAAGTGTTCTAGACACTTTTTTGTAAAATTAATATTTTTCGAGTTATTTTCAAGACCCCAGTAGTCTCCTGTGAATGCCATAACTCATTGTCCTTTCCATATGGGTTGGTAATTTTTTTTAACCATAGGATGTCCTTATTGAAATGTAGGCCGTCCTTTGTGTTTGTCGTGGGCATTTACCTTTTTGTGTTGATCTTATCTCTACATGATAATTTTGGTATTTTTATATAAAACAGGTGAGTAAATACTCATCCTGTAAATTTTACATGTACATCTTATTTTTCACTGATATAAAATTTTAAAATGTGCTTCTTCAGTAATTTGTTTATGACAACTACATAAATTGCATTCAGTCTAAATTTTGGTTAAGCTAAAAGCAGTATGTACCAATATTTGATTTTTTACTAATTCCTCTGCATATTCCAGTTTTCAGTCTCAGTCTCCTTCCATAAGTGGGATGTTTGCATTGTGTGCCTTAGGAATATTGACTCAGGATGTGGATTTAACGGAAAAAATGCTCCAAAAATTCGGCCCATACAAGGATAATGAAGTTTTCATTTCAGACATTGCTATGTTCCACTCTTATTCATTTTTTACTCAGGTTAGTTAAAACCATCTAATCTTTATTCAGTAAACGTAATGCATTTAATCTCTATAATTTCATAAATTGTGAAATTGTATTATTATTTTTCACCTATAAATTGATGAAGGAAGTATATGGAAGAAAAAAACTGCGTACAAAGAAAGAAGTATTTTGTAATCCTTACCTAAATTAAGCTTTGTTATCTGCTAATGAGCTTGGTGGTCAGTGTTTTCTTCATTAAATCATCTTATAAACAGCAGTTTTAATAATGTTGTTTATTAAGCATTTTTTGGGGCTACTTGATATTCATTTATATATTCACTTTTAGACTTACATACATAAATGAATGCATTTCATTTTAAGAAGTTATTGTTGATTATCAATTTTAGTGTCAATGGGATGATGTGGACATTTCATTATGTGTTTGCATCAGATAATTGTGCTTATAGTTTTCAATTTATTGATTTTATTTTCTTGAAATATGCAATGAAATTCTTAATTTTTCACTACTTAATGTCATGATATTTGCCTGTTAGGTAAATTATCAACTTTGAAAATTGGTTAAAGCTGTTAGCTTTTATAAAATATGATGTAAAATTATTGCTGGAACTTCCACTGTATTCCCTCAAAGGTAAAAATGAACTAATCAATTTAAATTTTCCACCAGGGTCAGTACTTGAAATCACTGCGGCATTTGAGTGGAAGGATACATTGCTATCCAAATATTCCAACTCTGTGGCTTCTGTTGGCCCTTTTGCTTCTACACACTCATAGAGCCCAGCCAAGGAATGAAGTCATGTCCGTGGCCACCTGTGCCCAAGTTGCTATGACCCTTGGTCAGAGCATGATAAATATTTCCAAGGTACTCACTCTTTCCTGTATGTTTTGCCACTGGCATTTATGGACATGTGCTGAAGAGCTCTGTGTGTTCCCAATACAGTCAAACCTCTATGTAACAAACTTCTTGGGACAAGGAAAACATTTTGCTGCACGGAGGTTTTTGCTGTTAAGAGAGTGACATTCCTAATGTAAAGAAAAGCTATGTAAGCAAATTATTGACTGATATGCAATAATTTTTCTGGAGTTCCTCAGATAGGATGATACATCTCAACAAAAGCATAAATTTTCTTCAATTTAACTTCAAATAAAATAATTTTGCATGTACATATAGGAAAGTTAAGGTCATAAAAGTCACTAATAGGTGTTACATGGGACAATAAAGAAATTTCATCAATTCAATGTGCTATTCTTAAAGGTCGGAAAACCATTTTCAGAAAAAGCTAAAAATTGATGTGAAATTAATTATCATAAGCAATCTGTGGATTATATCATGAGAATTATTACATCAGGTAACTTAAAAAAATTCACTGCTCTTGCCCTTAAACAAAGATGCAAGCTACTACAGACTTCCGTTAGCATTACCTACTTAATCACAAATCATATAATTGACAAAGAGGACTAAAATTCATCTTTATACTTCATTATTTCATTCTACTGAGGATGACTATACATTATTCTTGAGGAAGGAATATCAGATTCTAATTTATTTTTCATTGTGGGGAGGAGGATATTTGATCTATGAAGGTTCTTTCTGAAAACAGACTCTGAATAGGAAATGAAAATTTATGCATCATATTTTATACCTGAAAATGATTTCAGCTATATTATGTCATTGCATTTATATTGACATAAGATTGTATGAACCATTGTCGGGAATAGAGAGTACTTGAGTACTCATAGTTATATTCCTACTAGTATGTATGATTTAGATGGGTATGTAATTTTCAATATTGATTTAAGCAAATTTCCTATCATAGTTTCCAACTGAATAATTCCTGTTCACTGCACAATAGAATTTTATATTGCATTGTCGTGGATAACTTATTATTCCTTAGAAATATTGATAGCCATTAAATATTATTGCAGGTCATGTCTTTGGTGAGTCTGAGCCACCTCTTGTCTGAAAAGGCTACTGAGAGCCTAAGGAGTGCACAAAAAGCTGTTCACTTATTCCCTGATGTTCCTGAAAATTGGATTGTGCTGATTGCTTCGTATCTTCCTCATTGCCTTGCTGCCAAATCCAAAAAAGGAATGTCTTGGTTAAAGCTTATCATTGGTCATGTGAGGAGACGCCTTGAGGCATCCAGGCCGATGGTCAAATGGCTGAGTAATTATGAACGAATGGTTACGCAAATGTATGAGGAGTATGGAAAGGAGGGAGCATAATCATGGTGTTTCAGTGTCTTTCTGGAAATTAAAGACCTTTGAAAGCCAAATAAACTTGTCACTAAAAAATTTATTTGTACAGGAACACATTACAAAATAAATATACAAGTTATTATATTTCAGGTGGAACATAATTCTCATCTGTTTCCTTCTTCTTTTTCTTCTCTTCCACCTTTTGGCTTCGCTTTATCTCTTCATTCTTTTCAATCATCATCTCAAGTTCGTCTTTCTTATCAAAAAAGAACAACACTTCCTCTTTTTCCGCCAGCTCTTTCTTCTTTTCTTCAACCTTTTTCAATCTCATCTGCCTCTCATACAGCTCAATTTGTTCTTTCAGTAACTGCACTCGCTCTTTGTCCCAATTACTGTACAATTCTATTTGCGAGGTAATGTCCTTCTTTTCCTGTTGTGAAATCGCTTGCTTCAACCGCTCTTCCATCCCAGACAGTAGGATTTGTTCTTCACGCAACTTGTCCTTAGGGAGGCTTTTGATCATGTCCAGAAGTGCCTGAACCTGATCTTTGGATTCACTTTTAACATCTCCAGAAAAAGCCTTCTCAATCATTGACACCTGGAATATAATTCAAATATGTCATACATGGTGGAATTCCATGATCATATTATTGGGCAAATAAAAAAGTCACTGTGAGGGCAGAAAGTAGCAAAAATATTTGCGCAGGAAAAATTAGGAATTTCGCAAGCTTGAACATAACTGAAAATTGAAAGAGCATTCAATTTACATAAGAATGAACTTGCCACTGGATTAGTAAAATTTTAATACTTTGGCCAAGGCTGTTCCCAAGTAGTTTCAATATCTTTATTTTAATTTCGGCAATACTGAAGTTGAGTGTTTAATTGAATATGCTCTGTCATGGCCATAGTTGGTAAGGGGGGAGGATCTGAAAGTTCGATGCCCCCAAAACTTTTTGGAAACATGGTCACATACCCCTCCATGAAACTACCCAAAATATTTTCATAATAGCCTCATGATCTCCTAGTATTTTAACAGATAATGTCATATGAACTTTTTACACTGAATCACTACAACACTTGAACAAATATGGCATGACTTTCTCTACCAGAATCCTATGCTGAAAAAATTAAACTCCACAGGTGACCACGCAAGAGTTAATACTCTATAAAAACAGAATAGTTTCAAGATATGCCATTGAGAGATCATGAAAAGTCTGTAAAATTCCTGAGTCAATGACAAACCAAAGATGGTGTTTCCTGAAAAGGGTGATTTGAATTGTGCTGCAGCATAAAGATATTGCTATTTAATATTAAATTGTATAAAAGATAGCATGTTAATGTAATATTTAATAATGAGCTATATACACCACATGAAAGCCATAATGAATTCAAAGATTAATTCCACTCTTACCACTTCCATAAGTATATGCCCATCTTCTTTGGATGATTTTAATTTTTCCAAAAATCTTTTGGCTTTGTCCCATTTTTCATACAGAGCCCATCCAATCAGCTCATAACTTTTTCTAATTGGATCATTTTCTGGCAATCCTCTGCTCATTATTACAAAGGTTTTTCCAATCAAGTGATTAGTGTCCCTCAAATCAAAGTGATCATCAAAGTAAGGGTTTCTAATATACTTTACTCGTACTTTTACCTGTGAAAGTAATGAAAGCAAAATAATTTGAGAGTAACTAATGATTAATTTCAAAACTATTAAAAAGGTAAATCATTAACCAACATCATCAATACATGATAAGATAGTGATTTTTGACATTTCACTGTATTATTTAAATTTTTACAATTATGCTGCTTTGCCATACATAATTTTCAGAATCAAAGGGAAAATACATTCCTTTTCATCTCATATCAGATGACTTACACAACTGCCTGCTGTTAGTGCATTAATTTGTGCACTTACATTCGGATATAAATTATCATGTATGGAAAAGTTGCATATTATAAATAATTACTACAGTTTTTTTCTGAAGTCTGACGAAATATATAATGGCATACATATAAGTAATACTGTGAACATAAAATAAAAAATTCAACCACTATTGAAACTTTGAAAAATCCAATTTCTGTGCTGAGATTGAATTGGGATGTAACATTAACACATTCAGTGCAGATGGCATCAACTGACATGGTACTCTACTTCCATGATTTTGAACTTTCTCTGTTCTGTACATCCAAGACACTAGCTCCGTTAAGAGATGTCCATGACTTAGACCCTCAGTTGGTTCTCATCTTCAACTGTGAGAAGTAGTTGCAATTTGAGCTGAAATTTGGGCTCAAAAACAGATGGACCCATAAGTGGGAGGATTTTGTAACAATGTTTGACATTAAATGTGTTCAGCGGAGGTCCTTTGGTTACTTATACCAAGAGCAGACACATAACAGTGCCAATTCTCACTCTACTCATCTTTCACGAGCTTTCGCTCACAGCAATAATGATCCTTTTTTGTCAGTTGCCTCTTCCAACTATGTGTTTGGAACAGGGATTTGTTGATTAGAAAAGAATAAGTTGATAGAATTGGAAGAATGACATTAGGTTACACGCCTAATATGAAGCATTATAGGTGACTGAATGGGATGGTAGTTAAAACAATGTAGAAAGATGGCGAGGATATGTAGCAGAGAATGATAACATAAAGTAAGTGGGATAATGAATGAAACACTTAAAAGGATTTTTTCGGGCAGTAATTATGCAGCCAGAAAAGGACAAATTTTTAATCGAGGTCAATGGCATGGGTGGAGAGACTTCGTGGAGGCCAGCTATGCTATGCTACAGGAGATAACTTTAAATTTGACTAATAGGCGAGGTCTTACCTCCTCCACTGGCTCATCCATAGGTTCTGGTTCCCAAAGCTCATTTTCCTTGTGGTTTAAGTACATATGGCACGCATACAAACAAAAACATGCTGTGACGGGATGATTCCAATCTTCTTGTAGCATTTGAAATGTTGCCACTCGAGCAGCATCTGAGGATTAATATGATGAAGTATCTCTTAGTATAGTAAAGAAATACATGGGTTGTAAACAATAGATTCATCACCAACCTCGATATTGCCCCTGTTTCAACATCAAGTCCATCAACAGGTTTGAACAGTAATAATCAGGGAAAATTCCGTAATTAAGTCGATCGTTGAGAATTCTCATCAATGGTTCAAATTTCCCCATGTCAATTAATGACCGAATAACGACATGGGGAGTCGATTGTAACATGTCCGAGGTACTTGGACTCAAACGAAACCTATGGATAATGTCTTCCAATTCATCTGCATAACTTTCATCTGTTACACTGCAAGAAAACTAAATAGGAATTTACTTAATAAAAATAAACTTAATAAAGTCATATCTCATTAAATACTGGGCCTTAACTATTTTCTCACCAAGTCCACGTCGATAGCACTCGCCTTTCCTTTTGTATTGAAAGTCTGGTCTAAATCCCGATACATTTCATCTGCAACAAAGAATCTATTAAGAATGGAACTCAATTGGACTTGGGCATAAAAGTTTACAGAAAATTGCACGCAATCCTCACCTATATTAATTTTCTTAATAACGGGTGAGTTTAATCGTTGAGACCATGCTTCTTGACACTTGTATGCCTCAGATAAAAAATACCTTACCCCTATAAAAACAAAAGGTTTTGTTCATGAAAGACTTCACTCACTCCCCAAAACGCAACAGATAAGTGATCATTGTTCAGTTTACCCAAACTCCGTATCCTGAAAACTGTCCTCGCATAGCGACTAAATCCATTCATGTCTCACTGCAAGGAATTTTTCACTGAATAGATGAGTTCAATCAAGTCCAAGTTGGACTCTACAACAGCAAGGTTAGATCACGTTGTTTACTTTCTGATTGCAGCCGGTCGAGGGAAAACAAATGCAATTTGAAAAGCCACACACGTATTACCACACGTTCGACTACAACAACAAGTATAAAGTCGTAAAGTTGGCACCAATGGTACGATGCAATCGAGTGTTTTTCAGCGATTCCACCAATCACATACATACACGCGTGCATTTTTCTGTTGTTCCAGAATAGGAACGTGAGATATAAAAGCCGAAGCCGGTAGTGAGTTGTCATTAGTATTAGATGTATGGTTATTTATGCGTGGGTCGTCCATCCTCAAAAGTGTAGCTCAAAAGGCGAAGAATATGGCCAAATCACCTGTTTTCCTCGTATTTTCCACTTTGGCAGTACTTTTTTTGTTGGCGTTTGTTTTTGTGAGTTCGGATGACAAAGCTAAAAAGGGGCCCAAAGTTACCGACAAGGTAGGAATTCCATATTTTTTTGTGTATAATATAATTCACTCATATTGGATGCAAACGTAATGATTATTAAGATGTAGTAACCTCATGCAGATCTAATAATGATTTTTGTTTCTATCAAGGTATGGTTCGACGTAAAAATTGGCGATGAGAGTGTGGGTAGGATAGAAATCGGACTTTTTGGTAAAACAGTTCCCAAAACTGTGCAGAACTTCATTGAGCTAGCCAAGAAACCTGAAGGTGAAGGGTATAAGGGAAGCAAGTTTCATAGAATCATTAAGGATTTCATGATTCAGGGAGGAGATTTCACTAAAGGAGATGGAACTGGAGGTAAATATTGTTCATTCAAATAAAATCTATTTGACGGGGGGCCTATAAGATAGAACATTGATATAATTTTTCGTCTATAAATTTCAGGCAGGAGTATTTATGGCGAACGATTTGCTGATGAAAATTTCAAGCTGAAGCACTACGGTGCTGGGTGGCTCTCAATGGCAAATGCCGGGAAAGATACGAATGGATCTCAGTTTTTCATAACAACTAAGCAAACTCCGTGGTTGGATGGAAGACACGTTGTGTTTGGGAAGGTGATAAAGGGAATGGTGAGTGATGTAAAATTTGCTGAGTAACTACATCAAGTTATCAAACTCTCGAATTTTACGTAAAATCCTCCGTTGTTGTGGGGAAAGGACATGTATCCTCGGAGTGAACAGTAAATCTGTTGCCTAAAAATTTGTCCAGTTCCATTGTGCAGTTAATCGAATTGGTAGTACATACTGAGACAGCAAATGGGAGGGAACAGAGCATTTATTTATATGGATTATTACTGTAATAAGTAGAATAAATCAAATATCAGCCTTCTTTTCCTTCTCTGCTCTCTATATTCTTCAAATTCTCTCATCTCCAGATACTCTCCTAGCGTCTCGTATGTGGGAGTCCCCCCTTTATCTCCAATTGTTTTGTCTTTGTTCCCTCCCAATGTATTCTTGATTTATTTGCTCTTGGATAGACGTATCTTAATTGGAATTCTTAAATCTTTTTCACTATCATTCCCACTTTAACTTCTCCTCTTATATCATCATCATTCCTGGCGTTTTCTTCCTTATCACCTTGCTTATCAACTGAAGCATCTTGTTTTCTATTTTTTACCTCACTTCTTTTATCAGCAGTGATGATTGGTTAGGTCCCTGAATCATGAAGCAGCCCAGGTCCTACAATGTACCAGCTCATAAAGTCATTGACTCTGCCTATAATTCAGCTCCTTAACATTAGGTACCCTCCTTTTGATATCTCATTTTCTGTATGCTTAATAATAGCTTCCAATTCTCCATTGCTTGTAACATTTGGCCCTTCTGATATTATTTGAGCTTCTCGACTATTCCAAAGGGATCCTGAAGATTAATCCCTAATGTAATAGAGTTTACCATTGTGGTCCTGCAAGTTATCATTCCCCTCCTCAGTGTCTTTTCCAAGCCTCCAGTCTCTGCTGAGTTAGTTCATGCATTATGTCCAAGGACATTTAAAACCGGAAATAACCTGAGAAATGTTGTGTTTGTGAAAAAAAATCATATGCTGGCCAATAATTCATTTGAAAGTAGTGTGTGGCCTTGCTATCCGGTTAGGCTCTCTTCAGCACTGAGCTCATCATGCTGTGTACTACTCATGAGTGTGTGCATTTTCTCCCCGTTTTGCCACTATGCACAGTCCAACCTCCTTCCTCTCGTCACCTACCATGTGTGTCATGTTGGAGTTAAGTGATAAGGCTCACATGGGAAACTTATTTCCTCAAAATAATTGTGAGTTATTGCTACAGCTTACTAATACTTATCTAAACAACACTTATTGTGAACAAATTGGAGGTAAGTGCTAGAAAATTCAATCTGGGAAAACTGAGCAAAATGGATCGAGATATACTGAGCACTCTGTGATATCCTCAGAAAACAACATGCTCCTCAGTGCCCCTCTCTTCATATCCCTTATAGACATATTCATTACCTATTAAAAATAAAACATAAGGGCTAATAGCCAATCCCTAATGTAATCCATGTGGCATTGGAAAATCTGTTTTACCAACCCTACTCCTCACATTTGTCTTCTCCGTCTCACTCATCTCTTTTACCAACCTAACTAGTTTTTGTCTTGTACATTTCCATTTCTCCATGTACTATTTGCTGTATTTGCACAAATATTGTGTATCATTGCGGTCTGTGGCATAAAAACATTGTTCCTCATCCATTAGTTTTTCCTGGTGCAGTCTGCCTTCAACTTCTTTTTCCTACACCTTCATTGTTTGGTGATTGACCTTAATCTGATTGTAATTTCCCCTCTCCCAATCATGATTCTCACATTTGTGGAACCAAGGAAGCAATTCATTTGGTCTAACATCTGGAGCATGCCTCGCTGCGGTTGGAGGGGACTTCATGAGGGTGTACTGCTAGCAATGGAACCTTGGGACCAAAATGCTACTCATGGTTTACCATCCTGTGCTAAAGCTTGATGTTTGATGAAAATTTGTCTCTTGAGCCATAACATATTTTTTGAAAGGAGGGTTTTTGTGGACAGTCATCAATTGGTTTAGCCGTATCAAATGTGATTGTCATTTTAACTGACTGACTCTGATCGCAGCTTCCGAGCATTGCAAGTTAAGAGGTGTTGTGGGAGTTGAGAAAAGTAACAGATTTTACTTCAAATCATTGGTATCCTAATATGTAAACGTAGACCAACCACTTACTCAGATACACAATACAATATATAATGTATGTATTCAAATGTTTGCTAACGTTCTGATAGCATTTTGTTACCGACAATTGTGTGTTACGACTTCACTTGTATAATTTCTTTTGATTAATGAAAAGCATTCCCGTGAATTTTTTATTGCAGTAAATTTATTGCCTGTTTAATTCAAACTTAACTCCATGAACATTTGAGCATTTTCCTTACAGAGAATTGATGGTGCAGCAGTTTTTACTATTAAATTGCAATGCAATTTAAACTTTTTATTTTTCTCCTATAGGACGTTGTTAGAAAAATGGAGAGAACCACTACTGATAGTCGTGACCGTCCTGAAAAAGATGTAGTGATTGTTGACTGTGGGGCGGAATCACTTACAGAACCTTTCTCTGTGTCTCGTGAAGATGCTACTGAGTGATGGTGATAAATAAGTTGTGTTGCCACATGAATCCAAGTGACAAAAACCTCAAAGGATATGTGGCTAAGGAATGTTCAGACTGAAGTGATAATTTTTGCTTTTCTTACACAATTAGGTAGTGAATGGACTTAAGTGTCAAGCATTTTATAATGTCAAAAAGCTTGTAAAAGCCACACTTGCACTCACACTAATGCATTATAATTTGATTGCTTCATAATTGAGTTTTCTGTGTCATAGTTCTCAGCAAGCAGTTGCTTATGAGGTATGTTTGGAAGGCAAACATCACGTGTATTTGACATTTTCTGGTGTCAACTTTTTTGCACCTGTAATCATTGTGGAATTTATAATTTTGTATATTTTTCAGATGTAATTTATGAAATGCTAAGATGTGAATTAAGAGCTTTTTGATCTTTCAAAAATCTGATATTTATTTGTGTTGTTGGTTAAGTAATTTTGTAAGGCCCAGAAAACAGGAATTGAGTGCTGAAATTTATACAGATACTATTCTTGGTTAGAGAGTATGGACCTTTACTGTTTTCACAAGCCTGGAAAACCTGGTAAGCAGTGGTGTAATGGTGCCAGAATTCACCGGAATGCTGTTCCGGCACTGGCTAAGAAAAGACAAAATGGTCAAATAACACTTTTATCCATTTTGATGCCACAAAGTTTCTAAGTTATAAATTCGTAACCAAAACAAAAATATATTTTTAAATATGCAAACGTTACTTGTAATAAGAAAACAGAGTAATACTTCACTCATAAAAAAAGTAAAGGAAAGTGCGTTCCGGCACTGCTAATTTTGCCATGACACCACTGCTGGTAAGTCTTAGGAAATTGATAAAAAAAGGTAGTCATAGGAAGTCATGGATTTTTTGGCTGGTCTTGGAAAAATTGAGTATTCTCGATTCATTTGGCAGGTGACTATGTCAATTTCTAATTATTTGCAATTACATATTACCCTCAATATAGTTGCATCCATTGGCACCACTCACAGCTTTAGGCTTGAATCAAGACCAATGGTTATTGGCGAATATGCTGATAAACATGTAATATTAATCACAACTTTCATTTTGTACAAATTTAGTGATTGTTACAGTTAATTCTGCTATCAATGGGCAATGAACATGTGGGGTGTTATTTTTTAAGATGACTCTAACAAGACATTTTTATGGAACACATCTCTTTTTCTGTCCCTGAAAACATTAGCCAAACAAGCCTGCAAAGATATTAGCAAGGCCGAATCCAGGTTTTTTTCTGGGGGGGAGGGGCGCAAGGATCTGACAGGCGAACGATCTTCTCAAAGTTGTGATAAAATAAAAGATTCAACAATTAATATGCGAAATATTCTCTTTATTTTAATATGAAATAAAATGATCGAGGCTACGAAGTTAACAAAACAAAGGTAATGATAACCATATTAAGCATCAGGGAAATGTGCTTCCCCCATGCTAAATCCGCATATGGATAGTAGTGATTGAATGTGACTTTCAGTGGCATAGCATTTGCTAGAAATGGTGGGACAGGGAAACTGATGGTCAAATTTGGAATATGGTCCACAAAATGACTTTTGAACTAACCTAAAGTTATCACATAAAATGTAATCGTGTGGTTCTTGGTTTTGGATAATTGTGCACTCATATTATTAACAGAAAATTCCGGGGATATCAGTGACCGTCAGGATGATTGTGATGTTGGGGATCATTAAATTAACTTTGGCCTCGGAGTGTATACGAATGAGAATTTGATTTGGGAAGGTTCAATGTATTCAATAATTAGGCTATAATGTGTACTTATCAAAAGTTCATTTCAGTTATTAAAAATTATTTTGATTTTGACTACATTAAATCACACAAAAGAAAAATTCGGAAAGGTCTTTATAGATGTGGTGTAGGCCTACTTCAAAGGAATGTAAACTTCAATAATTAAATGAATGAAAGTTATTCGGGTTTTCGTTTTATTTTCAGGCAGTGCCACAAACATTTAATTTATTTACTGTATATTTAGCACCATTTTCCGTATTAGGTATGTTTACGCTATAGCTAGAGATAAGGCACTCTGACGAATTTAGTATTCATTTTTCCGCCTCAATTCGGAACGAGCTGTTGGTCCATCGACGACGTCTACATTTGAGATTAGGCGAGTTTAATTTATAATTATCGCTGCATCGTGTAGAGGTCAAATTTTTAATTTATACGCCTTCAATAGCAATAGAGTAATAATGCAAGAAATATTTATGCCTGAATCATCTGATGATTTGTAATCATATTATCGATAGTATATTGTTTGCAATTGTAAACAAAGAAGTTGGAGAGGGGAGGTTGAAGTGAGTAATGTAAAGAAGAAATTAGAAATATGAATTCTCATTTACCGTAATTTATGGTGGAGTTTAGTAGAAGAGGAAATGGAGTCTAGCGTGTATTCGAGGACGTCGATGAAAGATGTAGTCAAAATCGCGAATTTATTACGCGACGAAGGCGATAAGTTATTGGATTCCTCTTGTAAGCTTACGTTGACTGTCGACTTTCTAGTTAAACTTAACGAAGCATTTGATTTGATTGTAGAAAATAACGAAAATTCTTGCTTTCAAGTCATCAACACAAACAACTCCTCCATCGAGTTCCTTCATGATTTACAGTTCTTGCATGATTTCGTTCAGAAAGTTACAGGTCTTCGCTTGTGGAACAGGGCGAAGGCCATAGATTCCTCTGTTCGCTTGGATAAATTTAGATCTCTCCAATATCTTGGACTTCACACTGTACCCGTGAGGAACATCAATCTTGCGTGCTTGAGGGATAAACTTAAGTATCTGAACTGCACTCATTGTAATTTGGCTGATATTAATGAGTTACTGTTTACACCTGAAGAAAGCGCGCCTTTGAGACAGGATGAAGGGGGTATTTCCATAGAATTTAATTGGGTAGCTCTTGAAGAAGTATTTTTATCGTTTAACTCAGTGGAGGCCATAGGCTCGTCTCTTACTTATACACCCAAACTGAGATTATTGGATTTAAGCCACAATGCATTGGCGGATATTTCTGCGCTCGAGCACTGTACAGGAAACTTGGAATGGCTCAACATATCGTTCAACAAACTGAGTGTTATTCCAGTGGTTTCTAAATGTACCAAGCTGAAAGTTTTATTGGCCAATGACAACCAGCTGACCGACTTAACTGGTAAGTTAAATCCTTTACTTATGTTCTCATTTGATTTTTATTTTCGCATGATAGATCAGTCGCTTCTTCTTACCTCTGATTTATGATGGCTCTATTCTCTTTTTTTCTATAATTGAAAGTTTCAGCTACAATTTTCTTGGTCTGTCACCACTAAAGTAACGATTTAGTAAGTAGCAGGAAAATAGTGCAATGGGCAGCTGGTTAAGCTTTTAACATAACGAGCTGCCCATTGAACTATTTTCCTGCAAGTAGGAATAAACTTTAAATACAGCATTCCTTTGCTAATTTATCTGTATAATGTAGCATGGTGATGCGCTGACATTCTATTTTACATTGTATTTCTTAATAATGAAATATATATCTTTTGCCAAAATTTATTTGCTAGTTGTAATATATATGATTTTTCCTAAGCTTTTGTTAGACATGCATCTCCATAATGGAATCCAATATCAAAATTACAATTTTCAAATGCAATTTCCAAAACAGACCCAGGAAAGCCCAATATCTTTTATAATATGTTGTTGAACAGCTCTTTGAAGAGCACATTTGGGATGTTTCTGGAAAATGAAAACTTTCTTTGTCAATGGCTCCTCCTTGAATAATGTATTGACTACTTCCTTGCCATCCCCAATTATATTGACTTTTCTGGACACCCGGTGTGAAGCATTCAGTTTTTCTCGGGGGTGTAAATCCATACCCTTACTTGCTTGGAATGTATGTATTTCAGTCTCCCTAGGGTTGAGGAGTCCCTTAAACTTGGTTAGCGCTTATCTGAAGAAGGTCCAGGACCTGCCAGTTGCGACATAAGAAAGGGTGGCTACCCTCCCCTAATTTCTGGAAAAATTGAAAGGATTGCATTCTCAGTGGTAATGGAAGTGAATCTCCAATGCAAGTTTTTATTTCAGCCGCCAAGCAAACAGAAAAAATGAATTTAAAAAATCAATGAGCATCTAAAAGCCAGTAGACTTACGTCTGTTAGATCTCAGATGTATTATTGCTGAGCAGAATTGCATACTACCGAGACACCGTGGAATGTACCCAACCCATCCCCCAAAACAACATCCTGATTCCACCCCTTGAACTTGCCCTTGCTTCAATATGATGGTTGAATGTTGCTGATATGAAATGGTGTGGGGAACTTTTGTTTAAGGAAAAATTAAGAAAGAAGTAGAAAATAATATGTTGTAATAATTATGCAAATTAATCTGCACAATTGTTAAAGTTGCCATTCAGCATTATTATACATTTATTTGTTGTCATCAGAATTATTGTCATTATCACTGGTCAACAATGTTAAGATTGATTTGATGCAGCTCTTTGCTCAGTTCTCCTGTCAGCTTATTTTTTCACATTCAGGGGCACAGCTAGGAATTAAGGCTTGGGGGCTTTAGGTGCAACCAATACTGAGGGGTTAGGGGGTGTAAATACCTGCCTGGGTAAGTGGGAAGTGCAGGGGCCCTGCCCCAGAAAAAATTGAAGATAAATGGTTGAAAATGGTGAGTTTTACGGCTTTATGAGACACAGTATTTCAATAATTCTTACACTATTCTATAAGTAATATTCATCCAATTAAGTAAAATGGATTGAACTTCAAAATTTCTCTGAGCTCTCGGAGGGGTTCTATCCCCCAAAACCCCCCTTGCTGTGCCACTGTTCACACCTACCTGTTTCTTCTCTTTCCCATCCCTCTTTACCTGTTCCATATATTTTATTTGTCTTTAGCATTAAAAGCGTTTTTGATGTAATCTATATGCACCGGTCAATTTACCTGTACTCCTCATCTTGAGAATGTTACGCTGTACCAAAACCATGCTCTACAAAATAAATCACTGCAAAGCCATGGAAAAAACAAATTTTTTATTCCTTCAACTTCTTCGATAAAGGATGTCCACCAATTATACCCGCTACTATTAATTATAAACGAAGAAATATTTAAAATCATTACAACTCATCAAAATGATGGGTAATGGTCCTTCTAGATAGCCATTAGACCCCAGTGCTTCAAAATCATTAATTGGAGCTGCTCTCCTCTGTTTAATTTGGTTTGCTGGGATTTTACTGGAATTAATTTTGACTCAGGTTTTGGTCTTGGTGATTATTATGAATTGTCATATTTTGTTTTCTTTGTTATTTTTTAGGGTTGAGCAGGATGCCAAGTTTGCAGCAAATCGATGTATCAAACAATCTTCTTCTAAACCATTCAAGTTTGTCTTCTCTGTCTGACTTGTTGAGAATTGAAAAACTTCACCTTCAAGGAAATCCAATGGCATTTAAGAGAGGACATCGTCTGTTGACGATTGCTCATATCAATCCATTAGTTTTCATTTCAGGAAAAGTGAGTATTTATATCTGTAATTCGTATGCAGTGAATAAAGTGGCTATTTATTTATGAACATATTGTAGTTATTATACTGTTGACAGTTTTCAATATATGATGTGGAAATTTTAAAGAGCTTAGTAATTGAAGAGAATACTTAAGTATTTCAGTTACATAAGAAAATGTCTATTATCTAAATATATAGATTCATTATGCTAAAATGTAACTATGTACATATCTATCTTCTTGACATTGAGCACTAAAGTAGCGAGGGATGAAAGGGTTCATTACCTTTCGGCCTATTTAAATTACTAAATTAGTCATAAAATATTTTCTGATTCATTGAAAATCATCAGCCCTAAAAGAAAGTAGGGGTAAGTTGGTTTGGTTTTCCACTCCACTTGCCCGTGAACTGGAATCGGAACCAAAACATATAAAATGTTAGATCTGTAATAATATCTGCTAAAACCAACTTGAAAAATTTTCTACAGCATAATTGACACATAATACCTATAATATAGTAAGATATCTTTCTTAAAATTTTATGAAACCAATCACATGTGAGCAAGCATGTTGCCAGATATTTGCTTTGGGGAGAGTATGTGGGTTAGAGATCACATGTGCAGGTGACATTGAAAGTTGTCAAAAAAATAATAATACATACTAGTTACAATAAATGAGCTCTAGTTTTATTTAAACATTTTGCAGTTTAAAGGAAAAGTTGCAATTTTTCATGCCTGATGGAAAAAGATTATGTACTCAGAGCCCAACCTGAAATACTTCAGGCTCTAGTAGTTGTTTCCCAGTAAATACATCTTCAGAGCATTCTTAAATGGTACAGGTGGAAGACATTTGATATTATGTATGTAGTAATTTTTTGTATATTTTTGATAGGGATAATAAGGGTCCTTTTAGGCAGAAAGGGTTGGGGTAGTCTTTCAGGTGAATGTCGTTGGTGGTTCTGTTTGCATGATTATGAAGAGAACTATTTTTTAGAAAGTATTTAGGGTTATTTTTAACAAAGGAGGCATCATTAAGCATGTACTGTGAATGAATACATAAAAGCTAATGGCAGGAACCAAGCCATAATGCGAACCAGCAAAGTGGTGGAACCAATCCACCTTAAAAGAAAGTTGAATGTCATGGAGAATTGTATATATCAAACTAGCCCTATAGTTGTGTATTATTAATGCCTTGTTCTAATTTTTTAAAATCAGTTCCAGCTAGATGGTCGGTCCCTGTCTCCAATGGAGCAATCTCATTTATACTCTGCAGAAATGCATGGTACCGCAAATGTTTTCCATTCTGAGGTTAATGAGAATTCCTTACCCTCTACCAATTCTGGAAGGCATTCAGCTTCTGGTAATCAGGATACTGTGCCTGCTGTACCAGTGGTGCAGCGTCGTACTGTAAAAGTTGGTATGTACTTTACAGTTTTTGGTTAATTGTGTAATGAAATCAGTGCTGTAGGTGGGCCGGTACGGCATACCCCCAAAAATCCAAACTCGTTATAAGTGTACCCGTTAAACTACCTTTTTAAATCTGTAAAAAATAGCCTTATTTTATATTGTCCAATGGATTTCAGAAAGAAAAATCGGAAATGATTATTCACTTGTTCAGACTTATCTTGTGGCAAAACTTGGAACAAATGTAAGAGGTAGAGTTTGACATTTCAATCGCGGCCGAATGTATAATACATGTTCAGCTGTTGGCAATTTTTTGTGAGTACCGCCTAAATTTTTTACCCAACTACAGCACTGAATGTAATACCTTTTTTATACCTTGAATCTCTTGGCCATTGAGTACCACACAGTTTTAATTAAGTAATCGGTTACATTTTTCTTGCTCACATACCTATTTCCAGTGGGATAGGTACATATTTTTATGAGTTGAAAAGATAATCTGTATCAATTACTTGTTCATGATACTGATGAAATTGCTAATAATAGAAAATATGTTCAAGTTATTAATGTGTAGTCATGATCATAGGCGATTTAGGGGAGGAGGCACGGGGCACGCCCCCCAGATGCTTAAAAAATTGACAAAATTTATTATTAATATTTATCATTATGTTTGTTTCGTTGTGTGTATTATGGAGCCTCAATTATTTAATTTCATATTATAATAAAGATAATATTTTGTACAGTATTGCTGTATGTTGTTTTTAATCTCAAATATGAGTAGACCATTTGCCTGTCAGACCATTGTGCCTCCTCTCTCACCCCCAGAAAAAAATTCTGGACCTGCCCTCGTTCACGATTATGTTGCTATTGCTGTGTAATTACCATGAGCGCAATAAAGTCCACTTGCACCTCATTTTAATGCAATGAGGGTACTATTGCAGGCTTAAATGTCAAGGTGTGAAACCATGTATAAAAAAATGTTGTTGGTATTTTATCTTCTTCATTTCTCTCAGGTGCTCCTGTAGGTGCAAGGCAGGTGAGAATCCGGGAAGTGGCTATTGCAGATGAAGAGTATGTCTCAAATGGAAGAGATGATATGAGTGAAGGTGAGAAAAGTACCATATTAATTTGTAGGTAAAAAATTTTATTTTACATATCTGAAAGAGCGACTAAAATACTACTTTTCTACATAGTCACGAAACAAATTGAGGTACTTATCATAGCAGTGGATATGCTTGAAAATTCTTTCATCATAGAATTTTGCCGCCTGCAGTCTCAGTCACTCAGTGACTTGCACGAGGAGCTGGTTGTCATCGTCAAAGTGCTGTATTGCAAGCCATTCTTGGAAACAAGTGGAAGTTGCTTGGTGTAAGGATAGGACTATTGGGTGGATGAGGGAAAACCTCCTATTTTAATGATATAAGGAGTTCTTTGATGCGGTTTGCTGCGTGAGGTAGGGTATTTTCACTGACCAAAAGTCACAACTGGCGGGATTTTCAATGCAGTGCACATTTTCAATTTGAGTATCGAAAAAGCAGGCAGTGCAGAGATGTTTCAGTTGTCATGGCTGGACACCATCTTGGTGTCGTGCTCACAGTCACCAAGATAAACACGACTGGCACATGCCTAGCGGCAGTAGGCAGAAATGTTCCTTACTTTGTTAATAGTCTGCATATATGAGGCACAAAACAAGAGAAAAAGGCCAGTATTTGTAGTAGACCCTACATATCCGTCCCTACATAACATGAGGCCCCTACATGCATTTCTCAGTCGACCCTACATAAGTGGTGGGGGGGGGGTAATTCTGTCATCAAGTTCTCAGAAATGACGTAGATGATGGCACCGCGCCAGTTTTCCACTCTGGATGCGTAATGACACCTAACTATGAAACTAAGAAAAGACGTCCAATAATTTTCGGGTGTATTGTTAGGGCAAGGTAAATAAACAATCGGTGTCGTCCGCCAGGTCGTGTCGGTACATAAATTATCACTACAAATACTCTCATATCGAGCCAAAAGTAGAATCATATTGTCTTTAAATCACTTAAAAAGCGGTATGTACTAGATAGTGATAAGTGCAGGGAAAATATGATCATTGACGTGAGAACTTACGTTGCATTATCAAGGTTCGTCATTCGCTTTCACCTTCCATAGTTAAGTTTATTATGTGGCAAATAGCGGCATGAAAATATGTTTTCTGTGGTTGTACGTAAATGATATTTCCTGGATATAGACAGTTACTTATAGATATTTTTCAAAATGCTTTACTGTTTTTTTCAAATGTCTTAACTGTCTATATCCAGGAAATAATGGAATACCACATAGTTAACCAAGAGTTAGTGAATTTTGTTCGTAAATGATATTGCTTTCTCAAAAGCTTACCAAGTGCCAAAATGTGAAAAATATTAATATATATCAGCAGAAACAAGGTGATGTGTACCACTTTATTGTACTTATTATACTTCAGCCAATTTTATTATTTATTTCACTTGATGGGTATAATGTGGTAGTATCATTACCTTCCTGCTGTGTTACTCTACATTTTTAAATGGTTGGAGTGAGCTCGTCTCCCTTAATAAGCTTTACGACATAGATTCTTTAATCGAAGTGATCAGCGGACTAAATTTGGCTGCCATGTTTTTGTAGGGTGCAGGGCTGGTTCGGGTATCCTACATCTAGTAGGGCCCGTTTGGTTCCAAAAACGGCCATATGTAGGGCTTGATGTGGCATATTTTGGGCGAAATCGCTTAATGTAGGGGCTGATGACGTATCCAGGGTCGGTTGGCACTACAGGGTCAACTAAGAATACGGGCCAAAGACACAAACATCTCAATTGTGGGGGAAAAAATGTAACAAGCAAATGTCTTAAAATGATGTCACTCAAGTCCCTCTATAATCATGTCATAAAAAAATTCATTTAAACTATTATAGAATTTATTTATCAACCAGGTGTGTATTTTTTTCTGGAATAATGAGGGAGAAGGAATTATTTTCAGTTGAGTGAGCTGTTATCAACTATGATTAGAATGTATCTTCAGTTTATTTCATATGTCACCAGTTTCCATCGTAGCTCTGGTGAATAGTTTTTTATGGGTCATTTTTTACGAACATTTTGCATGTCATAATATACATACATTGAAGGAAGATAGTGAAGGGAAGATAATAAGAATTATTATCTGTGATTGTTGTGGCAGTGTTAATTTGCCACCACCACTCTAGGTATTTATCAAAAATATTTTTATTATTTCATTACTTGATTACATTAGCCTTCTCCGATGTTTCTTTATTTTATACCAGTATATTAGTAGCTGGGTATGATATAAGATCCCCTTCCTACGATTTTTTTTTTCTATTTTCTTCGTGTGTTAATTAAGTTTCTTGGCTTATTTAATCTGATGCTTGCTAATGTTTGCCAAACCTATTATTTAATTAATATTTTTAAGCATTAGTGCTGTAGGATTTCTTTCCCTTGTGAATGAGAAATATGAAGGTTTGAAGGAGTAATTGGCTTTGTGAATTATGACTCAAAATTTTGTGCCTCCATCTTAATAATAGCCATTTTTCTATCTATACAAATCGATGTAAATCATGTGCAATCAGGCATAATGCCGTAGCCTTTTCTCGAAGAATTACATCTTGTATTAAGTTTCCTTAACTTGGCCTTTTGTTGAAAAATTTTGTCCTGATTTACCTCCAACTCATCCTATTTTTATACACAGAGCCATCTGTTGATCCTGCTTCTGCAGTTCACCTGGAAACTAAGAGGAACATAGAATTTTTACGTAAGAATGCTGGAGAGGAAAATTGGCTCCGTGGAGGGGGAGGTCAGAAAGTCGTCAACTTGCTTGGTCTTCCGATGAAAACAGCTCTTGCCCCTTTGGCATTAGCCTCTGCAACTGTTTATTCAACTTCCCCATCAGTTGTGGAACCATCTCTTGATCAGGTGGTCCGTTTGAGTGATGAAAATGCCGAATCTTCATGTGACAAAGCTGAGGAAGTGCAGGTGGTGGCTGAGGATGAAGGTGTTGTGACTTCAAGTGATGAAGTGGGTAAAGATGAAGAGAATGATGTGTTACCTGTGGAGGAAGAAGATGAAGAAAAGAAGGAAAATGGAGGTATCTATTTCTCTAGACCAGTGCTTCCCTGCCTCTGATCTTGGCCCTTTTACCTGTAAAAATACATATGTAATAATATTGATAATAGTGAATATTTTTTTAACTTTTGATCAGTATATATTCTACTATATCCCACGAAAGTCAGTGCACCACTCAGACTTATCTTAAATTATCTACTAAGCCAATGCATGCCAAGGTGCTGTGGTTGAGTCTAGTGGAATTAAGATTGTGTATCCCTCAGAATATACTCAACACTAGGGGCAGTTTTGAAAGCGCCTGTAATCAAGTTAACTTGATTTTGGGATCACTTGATGATGAAGGACAACAATCTTCTATGATGATTTATGAGCTACCTCCATTGTGGGAGACATCTTATCATGACTTGAGTTTAAAAAAATGAGCTCGGTGGGATTGAATTTCCAATAGTATTGAAGTCACTATGGCAATGATCACTACATGCTGCCTCCATTGTAAGCACATAGTTCATAAATTGGTGTAGTAGACCGTTGTCCTATGACATCAAGTTAGCTCAAAATCTAAGTTGATAATTGTTGCTTTCGAACACGGCTTGGTTGAGTGATTCCTTATTTTTTAGTGTACATGAACTATGCATTTACTGAGTATATAATAATTTATGATGGAAACACCATCTCTTAACTGTTTCCTTTTTGCTGCAGTGGAATTGGGTGTGTTTGTTGTGCAGAGAGGAAAGTCCGGCCTCTCTGATCCAATGGATGACATACTGCTTCGTGTTACAGACAGGTATTATTTATTTACTTTCTATGCAGATTTGTTGAGAAATTTTCATTTATCATTGTATATGTTTTTATTCAACATCCTATTTATATTTTAATTACATATTATATAAGTTAAAGTAATTTGGTGTTGAGAGTTTTGTAATAGGGTAGTTTCCTTCATCAAAGAAAACGAAAGGTATTGATTGCGATTCATTACCCACCATTAGTGTATTCATAATATACAAATTATTTAGCTTTAGAAATCCCCGTTTAGACGAATTTTAATCGTCAATTTTAACCTCATTTGAAAAAGGCCAGATTGGCGCCCATACGATGCCACTCCACGTGACATCACAGGGGCCCAGATGCTATACGAGTAGTCAGGAGTTTTACATCGTGTGAGAGTACCAATACATGCATGAGGCACAGAGCTCAGGGAAACATCTCTTAATAATCACCTATTAAAATTGCCTAAGGTCAGAAAGTTTCCTTCGTTTGATAGGGTAATAATAATCCTTATTTAAGCTAAGTGCTACCTGCTAGCTGGGTAATTTGCTAGCAGTCTACATTGTAGCGGTGCTCAAAGCCTCACCCCAAGGTCACCTCACACGGTGGCAGCGGGAACCAGAAATACGTCACACAGGCTTTTCCCAGCATTCATATTTAGCCATCACGTTTTCGTGGGCTTGAAAATTTTCCCTTTCATTTAATTCAAATGGGAAAAACAGAATCATCATTTAAAAATCTAAGAGCATGAAATGCATACTCCAGGAGTAATAATCTTTCGATTTAGGCAATAAAAAAATAATAGGAAACCGCCCTATTAGCCTCATTTTCAGGGAAGTTATCAATATTCCCACTGACCGCAATGAGATATTGTTGTGTATTTAAAGTATACCAGGACTAGCCACGGTGATAACTTTTATGGGATTGACCCGCAATGCACAGTTGTACGAGAAGTCCATAGAGAAAAAATCATTGGCCTTAACCAGGATTCGAACCTGGATCCCCCGATTTCTGGTAGAGTGCTTTAGCCAGTTAAGCTACTGAGGTGTCATTCCTCCCTATGGATATTTGTGGACACTACCAGAAAAGGTGTTGCTTGACTGCTGAGCATTTGATGGCAAAGCAGTCCAAATTGTGCGCACAACGCCACAGCTAGAGTCCAGGCCTGGGCATAGAACACAAAGAGCCGTTCGCTCTTGACTGGTTTAGAGTATGTCAGGACTAGCCGCTGTGATAACTTTTACGAGAGTCACCCGCAATGCACCATTGTGCAGTAGCTTACTGACTAAAGCACTCGACTGGAAATCGGGGGATCCGGGTTCAAATCCTGGTCAAGGCGAATGATTTTTTCTCTATGGATTTTTCGTATTGTTGTGTATACCAATAAGTGAAAATTATCTAGGTAGAAGTAGCAGCACAAGTGTTTTAAATGCCATTATTATGCTTAAATTATTATCATAACCCTTAGTAATTTTCCCTTTGGTTTTGTTGAAAATTTCTTTGTGTATCATCAGCATTTTATTTTGCCTATGTGAAATCAAGCACCCATTGAATCCTTGATCCAGTGTGTCATTGATACTGATACATTGTTATCCTTTATTTAGTTAATTTTTGATTCCTGATGCATACATTTTATGCATATTTCATTTTCTCCAAGCATAATACATTCTTGTGATTTGTTTGCCGATTATTTGTTATTTTTTGGTTCTTAGATAGCATTTTTAATTGTATGCTACTTAATTTTTTCACTAATATCCTCTCAAGCTTTCTCACTTTTTCGTAATGGCAATCATTTTGGTTAAATCAATTTTAAAACAGACCGTGAATTTATGTGTTTTTTCAAGTGGTCTGAATCTGCTGAAGCTGATTTTTAGAAGAAGTTTTTAGCTGAAGGTAGCCTAAGCTAAAGACTCAAACGCAATTGATTTATATGTAATTTACTGAAATTATTTTCACAAAAAAAGTTAGAATGTCATTAATCCTTATTAACCCTTTTGCACTGAATGTTGGCTAGAGCTGACGAGCATTTTTATATTCAAAAGAACTAACCTCTGCTCTAGCCAGCGTGGATTTTTCAATGCAAGGGAATGAACATTGGCTAGAGCCGATGCAGGGGAAGAAAAGTGACTGCTGAGGTAGCAATGGTCGCAGGTATTCACACCCTGCCTGAGACCTAGCTTAGTGAGTCCTTAGTGCCACTCCTTGGTAATTGGGCATGACTCTCCTACTCTTTTATAATCCCCATGTAGAGAGAATTTTAATAATTCTCATGCTACTCATAAGGCAGATAACATTTTCCTCTCATAGACACCATCAGAAAAGGGTTAATTTATTGAACTCAAATAATGATTATGATCTAATTTTTTTTCCTCAAGGCTACTTATTGAGTGCAATGTGGCTACTGGATTGGAAATGGCACGACGAACTCTTCACAACTTGGTGGCTGTGTCAAAAGACAATATACCAGGAGATGACAACAGAAAATCAATTCATTTGGCTTTTAGGGACACTTATTCAGTAGAAGCATTATCATACTTTATGGAGGATGAGGAGTCTGAGGTAAGTTCTAATTATTTTGGTTGAATAATCAAAGAATGAGCCCCACAGATACTCATCATGTGGAACCCACGCTGCCATGCAACATATTAATGAAACTCAGTTATGACCCTGAAATTACATGGCATTGTGCCATGGTATCTTTATCCTTGTCATGATCCTAGATTGGGAAACAAACTTTTATGGGTCTTTGATGCATTTGGATTTAATGAAGTAACTGGAGGTTTTAAAGTAGGCCTTGCTTTATAATGTGTCATTCTGGAGCCATCTCAAGACAGTGCTTGCCATCCTGCACATGGAGAATTCAGTGGGTGCGATGTTTTTTAATGCCTTAAAATCCTGGTCACAAATTTTTGTTAGTAAATTTTAAATTTACTTTTGAGGTCATGCATAGAGCGAAAAATCCACAGAGAAAAAATCATTCGCCTTGACCGGGATTCGAACCCGGTCAAGGCGAATGATTTTTTCCCTGTGGATTTTTCGCACAATTGTGCATTGCGGGTGACTCCCGTAAAAGTTATCACCGTGGCTAGTCCCGGTATACTTAAATTCGTCATGCATAGAGTGCAAAACCTGTTTTGATACTATTTTCCGCATGCTCTCTTCCTATGCTTTTATCTTTGTGCTGTCATGTATGATGAAAATCTCATTATGAATAGTGATTGGTAGTTTAGCTTTGAAAGGCCTATAATTAACACATTAAAAAATACAGATATTTTAAGGCCTAGAAGCCCTTGCCACCCTATATGCTCAATATTACATGGGATATCTCTACACACCTGTGCATAAATTCAACCAGGAAGTAATCAGAGGTCTCTCGCGTGGATTGTAGGGGATCAAAGTAGGGGGTCATCCTGCAGAGGGACCACGGGTGATGCCTCATGCCTAGGTGTGGCATCCATTACTTGGTTGACCGGCATGTAAGGGCACATTCGGAAGGTGCCCTGCCCCATAACCACAATCGGTGGCTGCTCACTGTACTTTGCCCCAAACTTGCTGACACTTTGGGCTGTGGACTGCTTTGTGCATTTAAAATGGTTGTATGCAGCCACATAGTTCACCTAGGGCCTAAAGTGATCTGATTAAGTTTTGATAATGTCTTCATAAAGGATCCCTGTCGGCTCTCTAGGGTGCAGCATGTTGTATGCCAGGTTTTAAAATTTGTCTTAGCATTTGTTGCACCAGTGGGTCGGTAGCACCATGTGCAGTGTAGCTAACATTTAGGCAGTTCACTCACCTCAGACATTTTCTTGATTTTTTCACATCGAATGCTTTGATCGAAGAAGGAGCTGCCTAGCAGAATGATAGTTGAAGTTTTCTTTGTATTCTAAAAATATTGATTTCATATACAGGTTTTGGGTAGCAGTTGTTCATGTATTTTTGAAACTTACTTTTTTATGCAGGAACTGTTAAAACTTGTCCATGAAATGTTGGAAGTGAAATATACTTACTCAAAGGAACATACTATCCAACTTATGTGCATGAGGTGCTCTACTACTTTTCTACGCAATAACTCTCCCATGGATAATAGAGCTTTTGGAAAAGGTAAGTAAATATGTTTTCCCTTTGCAGTGGCTTTATTAATGTCCATTAAAAATCAATTTATAATATAAATTTAAAGCATGATTTGAGAGGATTACTCAACCATAGCTTACTTGCTTTAGACTTGAGGTGCAAAAATTGGAAGCTTTAGCCAGAGCATAGTACTCTAATTGCTTGGAAAGAAATTGTGACATCATGCTCTATCCTTTGCTGTTTATTTTTGTAATTAGGTAATGTCATTATTCATTGAGGATAATGCCTTATTATGTGTCTAACCTTTGTTTCTGTAGTCTCTTATTGATTTATTGTGTCTACGTATATAATACATCTGCTTTATTTTGTTGAATATATAAATGCATTAAATGCAAAATAAGTGACTTGAGATATTTTGGTAATTGACTCTCCAAAGAATATCTTGACGGTCTTCATGGGGAGCATATTCTGATGTAAATTTGCTTATCCTGCACTTTACACAGGCTCAGTCTTTTTAAAAGTCTGTAAGCTTTACTTGGCTTTTATAATTTCTCTATTCTTGCTTTTTGGACAAGCTATATGACTGACTCTTTGAAAGAAGCAAATGTGTACTGGTGTGCTCAAAATTGGGCTGTGGTATATGGGGTTAAAAATTCTAATTTTTTGCTGTGTACTCTAAAAAAAGGCACATGGTCAGATGGTTTACATTAATTTCCTTCCACTAAAATGAAATTTTATATTATATGTATATGATTGAGCATTTGATTTTATTTCATGAGAATTAAACCTCACATGTGGAATTCAACTCTGAAGCATGCATGCATACTCATGATAATTGTGTTCCCCCTTTCAGAAAATAAAGAAGGAAACAAGAAAGATGATCCTGATCCAGTACCAACGTGCCCCAAATGTGGTAGTGCTGCAGTAGTTCAAAATTTTATGGAAGAAGCAACCAACTTCCTTGAGCCTGCTGGTATGGAGATTTCTGGTTGGCTTTATGCTCCACATTTTCAGATTTATGTCTCAACATGCTCGTTTTTCTATGATAGCATTTGTTATGTGGTATTGTGTTAAGTTTTAGCATTTCCGGATCAGGTCTGCATATGATTCTTAACGTATACCTTCACACTCCAAGTCACGCTAATGCATAAACAGACCAACTTGCATCAATGTCTGATTTAGATATCTTTACAGCATAAGTGCAACCCGAATGTCAGTGTGGAAGCATCATCATTCAATACAGTGTAATTAAGCTATGCTCTCGTTGAGATGTCCATTCTGGAAAATGGTTCTTAAAGTTGGCCTTATTCTTGTCTATCATCATTACATAAACTTTATTATAAAAATATTCAACCAGATTCTGTTATAAGCCATATTCAAGTCCTAATCATCTGTGAATTTTTTTGGCGGGCAATGGATCATGTTTTTTTATTCACAAAGGTTTAGAAAATTTAAATATAAAGAGGAATTAATTAATATTGCATTCTCTTCAAATTTCCTTGCTGAATTATATTGACAATACTAATTTTTATTTTTTTTAGGTGTAGCACTACCTCAAGAAGGATCTATTAATGTCAAACGCACATCTCCTGATCATTCAGAAGTTAAGGTATGACACCCAATTAAATTACCTTGACATGTACTGTAGCACAAAATGGGTACTAAAAAGTCTAATAACATTAGAGATGCAAAATTTATGAATTACTTATTGAAGTACAAAATTGTAAGGAAAATGATCATTAACAGATTAAGTATATTTTTTATTACATACCGTATTTCTCCGAACATAGTCCCCCTCTGAATATAGTCCCTCCCCCCTAATTTTGAGGCTTCAGTTTCAGGAAAAGTAAAACAAATTAAAATCTGATGCTTTCCCGGCGAATATATTCAGAAAAGGCTATTCGGGCTTCGAGCCGGGTGGTCTCCCTCCATTCTGCTGACATTTCGGAACACGAGTCGGGTTCCATCCTCAGGGCTAATGGTGAGTGGATGAAGTTTGCCAGCTTGTTTACTCTTCAGTTGGTTGTGAGGTCTAGCGTGATTGGCTGGGAGGCAGCCAATCTTATTTTCTTAAGTGCCGGTTTCCATGCATTACTCAGTGAATACCCTGTGTCACGGTTGAGGTTGTTAGTTGTCAGCCGGATCTCGATGGATTCCTTTACCAGTCTTTTCCAGAAATCAGTCTCGCGGCATAGAATTTTCACGTGGTCCCACTTCACCCTATGATCAGATTCAATGGCATGTTCTACAACCGCCTGAAATTTTCCCAGACACCGTAGACACATAGGATCCTCCAAAAACACAGTATTGACACCGTTTTCCAACCATGCTCCAAACTAAGAGATCTACTTGTTAAAGCAAAGGATCCTTGTGGTTTTGAAACTCCAGGGGTCTACTAAATTCCTTGCGAGTGTGGGCATATGTATGTTGGGGAAACGGGAAGAACTATCAATACCAGGATCAAAGAACATAAGAGACACTTAGGCTCTGCCAACCGGAAAAATCCGCGGTTGTAGAACATGCCATTGAATCCGATCATAGGGTGAAGTGGGACCACGTGAAAATTCTATGCCGCGAGACTGATTTCTGGCATGTTCTACAACCGCGGATTTTTCCGGTTGGCAGAGCCTAAGTGTCTCTTATGTTCTTTGATCCTGGTATTGATAGTTCTTCCCGTTTCCCCAACATACATATGCCCACACTCGCAAGGAATTTGGTAGACCCCTGGAGTTTCAAAACCACAAGGATCCTTTGCTTTAACAAGTAGATCTCTTAGTTTGGAGCATGGTTGGAAAACGGTGTCAATACTGTGTTTTTGGAGGATCCTATGTGTCTACGGTGTCTGGGAAAATTTCAGGCGGTTGTAGAACATGCCATTGAATCTGATCATAGGGTGAAGTGGGACCACGTGAAAATTCTATGCCGCGAGACTGATTTCTGGAAAAGACTGGTAAAGGAATCCATCGAGATCCGGCTGACAACTAACAACCTCAACCGTGACACAGGGTATTCACTGAGTAATGCATGGAAACCGGCACTTAAGAAAATAAGATTGGCTGCCTCCCAGCCAATCACGCTAGACCTCACAACCAACTGAAGAGTAAACAAGCTGGCAAACTTCATCCACTCACCATTAGCCCTGAGGATGGAACCCGACTCGTGTTCCGAAATGTCAGCAGAATGGAGGGAGACCACCCGGCTCGAAGCCCGAATAGCCTTTTTTAAAACAAATGTGTTTGAATACAGTCCCCCCCTTTACTTTTACCACAGGCATTTTTGGAAAAAAGGGGGCACTATATTCAGACATATATGGTATCTATGTCTAATTGGGCTTCTGTGTACAATCTTCATTAATCAGTCCTTAGTAAATTTTGGGGGGTGTATGGTAGTTTAGTCAGTGCTTGGTTGCTGATGGCAGGGTCCCTGGTTCAAACCCTGGCTAAAGCCTTTGGACACTCCCAGATAAAATCTTCTAGAGTGTGGTGGGCCAGGGAAAGGAATTTATCCCCCAACCCTAAATGTCTAATGCTCACACATCTTTGGTTGAGTATGAGATGAACTCTACCCTCACCTACCCAAACCCAGGGTTGGATTTGGGAGGGGGGGTCACAGGGGTCATGACCCCCCCTAAATTTATCTCAAATCTTTAATTTTTATTAGTTTAATAGTTTTTGTATCTTTGAATGTCTAAATTTCTTCAATTTCATCTGTTGTTAAGGCCTGTTTACATGATATATTAACACTTACGAGCACAATTTTTGTGGACTGGAACAGAACATGCATGAACTAAATTAGAACAGTTTTTCTCCTTTACTTTATTTTCTGTTCATGCATATGCACAAGTGGGGTGGTTACACCGTGCATTTTAGTTTTCAATCACGCATTCATACATTTTGATATTAACTCGTACAGGTTAATGTGCCGTGTAAACAGGCCTTTAAGAATAAAAATGAAATGTTAGGCTCCAAAATGCATTTTAAAAATGGTATTTTTTAAAAATTTGCATGGGTGAATGTCCCTCTCTCCTGGGGGGTATTCCATATTCCCCGAACCCAGGTCATGACCCCCCTAATTTGATGCCGAATCCGCCCTTGCCTAAACCAACCCTCGGATTGAATCACTATGTGAAGTATAATTTGGTACACAAGGAGATGACCATGGGTGGATTTAGTGGGGGAGGGCACAGGGACACGTGCCCCCCCTATCACCCCCAGACGTGAAAAAAGACAACATTTTTAATACGGTTATCATTACGTTCGTTTTGTTTTGTGTATTACGGAGCCTCAATCATTTAATTTCTCATTAATAACTTCCAAATAAAAATAAAGAGAATATTTGGTACTCTAATTGTTGTATTTTGTTTTTAATTTCAAATATGAGAAGACCGTTTGCCCATCAGACTCTTGTGCCCCCCACGAAAAAATCCTGGATCCACCCTTGGAGGTGGCTGTGGCTCATCTTTGTAAGATGGTAATCATAATTTATTTTGAATAACATTGTGATCTATTTTGTATTTATTGTAGGATCCAATTGCTGAGTGGGCTGGGGCCAACTTGGTTAGTGAATCTCAGATTAGTAGTGAGGGATTGGACCATCGGTTGCACCTTCACATTCTTCTGAATATTCTTCCGGATGGTCAGGGGAAAGAATTTGACTCTCAGAATGTAAGTAACTAACAGTTCCTGGTTTCATTCAGTGTATAGAGTAGTTAATATTAGACAAATGAACGGATGATGTCGTCAGATGTTGGGGGAGTTTACCTATTGATCATGATGCCATGCAGTATGTAAACTGTTCTCCAAGCATGTTAATGTGACCCTTCAAAATCAACATCGACCCCTACTATTTTCAGTGAATGTCTGTTCAGTACTGCAGGCAATATTTCTGCCAAAAAAAGAATAGATGTTGAATTTTTTTAATCAAAACCTGGAAAAAGAACCAGTGCCTGACTGATGTAATATGGCATTTTGGTCGATCATGCATTCTTTAACAACATGTTATTTAACTTTACTTGACTAACATATTATACATTTTTGCTTGGCAAATAAAATTATGGAGATGATCTTAAGTTTTTTTTATAGAGCTTGCGGGCTAATTTACATCTTTAGTGAAATTATTTTCATTCATTTCTTGTGGTTGCTCATTTAAATTTGCCATTAATTCAGATAATTAGAGGTCATCCTTAGAACCGAGTATCGAGAACCGAGAACCAATGGGGGAGAACCGGATCGGTACTGAGAACCGAAAATATTTAAGAACTGACTCATCCTTAGTTAATATGTAATAGATAATGCACTGTGGATCATCTGTGGTGTAACCTCGATTAGCTTAATAACACTCTCACTGTAATGAAAATGTATTGTCTTGATCTGTGCTGCTAATTAGATTTGGTAAAGAGTTGGCATGCATGACTTGTTGGATTTATAGAACCTTTATAATATTTAGGATATTTGGCTGTGACTGACATATCATAGCATGAGAGTGATGGAAAAACTCTAGTCAGTTAAAGCACCATCCTTATGTAAATATCACAAAATTGCTATGCACTCTGTCTTCATTATGATTAATCAATGTTTAATGCTATTTTAATGCCAGATTGATATAAAGTAAAGAGCTGGCAGCAGGCCTTTTTTATTGTTATTTCCTCATTTAGCAACCATGAAGTTACTGAATTTTGATAGCATCCAGTAGTTTTATTCATTTATACTATATAGATCAAATGTTATGTAAGAGTGTGTAACTCATGATAAAGCAGAACATACCAGTCTACCAAAAATCATGAGGAGAATTTTGTCCATATAGAATCGTATATTTTCCATTGTTGACTTGTTGAGTGTTTAGGTGGGCTTGTATTACTAATATCTAGTCTCTTTATGGTTACTTTGTGATGAAATTATATTTAATTTCCATTTGTTTTCCTTTTGATTATCTCTTGTCAGATGCAAAAGAATACTTTAAAAAATACATAACTTTAATTATTGCTTTTGATTCTATCCACATATTTTTCATGAATGCATATGATTGAAACATGAACTTATAATTGTGTATATTTTTTACCACTCAAGAGGATAATTTTCTGTAGTAATTCCAACAAATAAAATTGCAAATCATGTTCTCCCTGTTATTTTCAGGTGATGGTGTTCCGAGGAAGTTCTTGTGATGCTTTTCTTGGGCACATAGTCATATCCTCTGACAGTGTTTATATTCTCCAAGAAGCCATGACTAGTGAAACAGAGCGAAGAAGGTGAGTTTGTTGTATTGTAAAAGTAAGGGAAGCATGAATTCAAGAAGACCATTGTGCATATTTATCTGTTTAAATTATTAAAGTCTCCATTATTTTATGCGATGTTTACAATAAAAAAGAGACATGTTAATGTAACATGATTCAATTATAAAGACCTGATGAAAATCAAAGAATATCTCAAAATCATCTCACAAAATGCCATATAAATTAACATGACATGGTATTTTTAGCCTTTTCTATTTTTTAATATGCCATGGAGCCTAATTCAAGTAATTGGAATTTGCAATAAACCATGAAGAAAACTGTATTGCTAGGATATTCTAACAACATTGAAGTATGTAGTTGTGTATTGATTCAAGAAAACCAGACTAATTCCCTTGTGCTAATTTAGTGATTCTGTGCCAATGAATGTGCTTATGGAAAACAAAAATAAATTAGCTATAAAAATGTTTTTTGAAAATTTGAGTAGGCTTAAATAATTTTGGATCTTAAAATGGAATCAACTGTTTGTTAACATGTTGACTGCCATGCCGGTCATAATGACCGGAGTCGAGTGGCTCCCATCACGCCACGCCGGTCGTACTGACCGGCCTCCGAGAGACTGTTTCAAGGAGGATTTCTGACGCAGGAGTGTCCGGAATCTCTTGCTAACGTATGGGCCATGACCGTTGTGGCGTCAGAATATAAATATTTAGTTTAAAGTAAAGAACAAAGACACATTTAATGTTTTATGATCTGGGAATAGTTAACGGAATGAAAAACACTAATGGCGTCAGAGGACATAACTACTAAAAACATCATGGCAGTCAACGTGTTAACAAAGATATTTGCAATGCAGACAATTTGGCCTTTAGTTGATGTTATCAAACTTACCCTGAGTGATATGTGATTTCAAGTTTGCCATTAATAGATCCAAAATCTAGCTGGGAAAATGTAGAAGTATCTGAAAGATCCAAAGTGACCTTAGATTTTAAAGAGCAATCCCATTACCATGTTCCTGATCTGTTATAGAGTGAGAAATTTTCTCAGATCATCAACAAAGCACAAAAAATGTGAATAGGGTAGTTTCCTTCATCATAGAAACCTAAAGGCATTGATTGCAATTCGTTACCCACCATTAGTTATTCATAATATACAAATTATTTGGTTTTAGAAATCCCAGTTTAGATGAATGTTAATGGTCAATTTTAACCTCATTTGAAAAAGGCCGGATTGGCGCCCATGTGATGCCACTCCACATGATGTCACAGGGGCCCAGATGCTATACAAGTAGTCAGGAGTTTTACATCGTCTGAGAGTACCAATGCATGCATGACGCACAGAGCTCTGGGGAACATCTCTTAATAATCACCTATTAAAATTACCTGTGGTCGGAAAGTTTCCTTTGTTTGATAGGGTATTAATAGTCCTAATTGAAGCCAAGCGCTATCTGTTAGCAGAGTACTCTGCTACCTGCTAGCAGCCTTCATCGTAGCAGCACTCATAGCCTCGCACCAAGGTGGCCTCACACGGCGGCAGCCGCTACCAGAATGACGTCACACGGGCTTTTCCCAGCAGTCATGCTTAGCAGTCGCGTTTTCGTGTGCTTGAAATTTTTCACTTTTCATTTAGTTGCAAAAAATAGATGTCATTTAATAATCTAAAAGCGTGAAATATGTACTCCAGGAGTAATAATCTTTCGATTTAGGCAATAAAAAAAATAGGTAACCACCCTATTTTTTTAAATGTTATTTTCTAATGGAAGCATATTGAGATATTTCTGTTTATAGAGATATGAGATTTGTATTCATCTTTATTTTCCTCATTGGTAATGAATTACAATGGGAAATTTTATTTTCAATGTTAATAGATAAAAATTTTCCATGTTTTTTTTCCTCATCACTACTTCTCCCCTACCTTATGTATGAACCATTTGGAAACCAAATGAGGCTTGTGCACTTTATAAGTATGCTTATTAAAAAATATAATAATTGGTTATGTCATGGGCGTACCCTGTGGGGGGCAGGGCAACTGCCTCCCCTAGAGGCGAAAATAAATTTAGTTCAAATCAAAAGTTATGAGCAAAATTTCCTTTCAAGAAAAATGTTATTAGTATAAGGCATGGAACTAAAATAAAAATCATTATTTCTCAAGCAAATAATTATAAAAACTAATAAATTGCTGTCATAATTTCCTTAAAATTTTGGTTTCAGTAACGTTTTCTGTGCAATAAAGTTACAACTTGAACGACCACGGCTAGTTTTGCCCCCCAACCCCGTTTTGATTCTGGGTACGCCCATGGGTTTGATTGCTATGCTCAAATACATTCAATTTGAATCATGGGGAAGTCATGGGAAATGATTAATCTTCTGTTAATTTTTCACCATTAATTATTATCTTGGCACAAATTATCTGGAATGTAACATTTTAATTTTTAGCATCAAAGTAGAAAAATATTGGATTTAAATATTATGATAAAATTGTCCAAAAAAGTAGTGGAATACTCATGATGCCTATCCCTTTCTCTCATAGGTCTTCTGGCGATGAATACAATGCACCCATTTTGGCCGAGCAACATCCCATACAGACTTGCCTGTCTGTGGTTAAATTTCATTCTGGATACATGATGAAATTTGGACCTGATCCTGCTAGCAGTCTATGGATATTTCCCAATCATCACAAACAGATGGAGGATTTGGTGGAATCATTTTGTTCTAGCCTGCAAAGAACTCCACCTATATTGAATGAAGATCAAAGGATAAAAGAAAATAAGAAATTATCAGAAATTAAAATGTTTGTTCCAGCCGCTGCAATTACAAACTTTCTTGGCATCTGTGGGCCTTTAGAATGCTCTGTACATGATGCCGAGTATGGAATCCTTGTATTAACATTATCTGTGATATATTTCGTGAACCATAAGGATATGGAAACATTTATGTTCAACCCAGAATATGCACCATCTTATGAAAGGCGAATTGCTGATCTTGTTTCTGTGGTAAGTGTATTACTTTAATTGGTATGGTATTTGGAGGAGGCGACAGACAGCTGAGGTCATTTGTGCCATGATGAAAGGGTGTGGAAGGAAGGGTGAAGAGAAACACAGCGTCGGCATTAGCCTGCTCTTAACGAAAGGTGCCAAGGGGATTACGGCTTAATGTCCCATCCGACGGACAGAGTGTTGCACTTGAAGTGTCCTCCTTACAACATTCAAGCAGGGATCGGGTAGTCTCTGAAAATTCTCTGCCACCGCCAGGATTTGAACCCGAGCCCACGGGGTGGGAAGCAAACACTCTAGCCACCACACCAACCCGATCCCCTACTACTTTAATTATCCATTTTAGATACCATGCTTTCATTGTTACTATGAAACCTCACTCAAGTCCCAAACCTAACTTAGACTCTACTCCACAGTTGATAGGTTGAGTTCCAAGGTGCCCACCACCATCACCCATGTTTAAATGAAATATGTATATCTTGTAAAAAAATACTTGGCAATACAAGACAATTGGCACCAATGCATTTTTAAAATTCTACCACTGGACATACCTACAACTACACTAGCTTGAGTGAGTTGAGCTGAATTTAGATTTAAAATACGAACTTGGTCTTAAACTCAACTTAAGATTCGTAGATCTGAACCACTGAGGTACAGTATGAGCTCAAAATTGAGTCAGATTCTGAAATACGGCTCTTAGTACTCGAAGTGTATTAATATTATTAGAAATCACAGCATCTTCAAATGAATATCACATTGAATTAATGTTTTATAACAGCTTCGAAGAGTTTGAAAATACGAAATATATCTTGCTGCAAGACCAACTTCATTCTAAGATGGATTCCTTTCAGTATGCCTTCTTTAAAATCAGGATTTTTTACATGGCGAAAAATCCTTTTTTGATGGGGAACAGCTCTGAAATTGGGACTTGTTATAAGTGGTTAAAAGTTTTTATAAGTGGGCTTCCCTGTTCATAGCAATCTTTGCTCACACTACCTTGATTTTTTAATGTATGTATGTATGTACGTATTTGGCAGTATTATTTATAAACTCATTCAATTTTTTTTCAGAATGGTGCTTCTAATATTGGCAACCAACTTAGTGGAATCACTCTTCATTTTTCAAGTGAAGAGCATGATGACAAGTGTGTTATTTGGCCTTGGGGTGATGGAATCTCTTTAGACTTTCTCTACTCTCTACAGAAACCATGGGAAAGTATTTTCTCTGTGCCATTTGAGACAATTCTTGCTCAAGGAACTTCTGATGAAGAATAATATGGTCTGATATGTATTTGTCTTATTTTTGGGGGAAATGGTAATGGCACAACAGGTGTTAGGTACTGAGGATTTTACTGTTCAGTTAGATGCATGCTACTGTACTGATATTTACCTCTAAGTAATTAATTGTTTATATTTTTATGAATAATAGTCTTTGTTTAGTTCATCTCATGTTATGATTATGACAGAAATATTTATGTAATATGCAACTGATTGCTGAGAAGGTGATCTTTGTGCATTCCAATTTGCAAATTGTGAAAATGAAATTATTTCCCCTTTTTCACTCTGAACTTATGAAAAATGAAAGAATATAATTCAGTTCTATCTCAAATTAGTGTTAGGAAAGAAGTTCTCATGGATACAAAGTCCACCAAAAATATGACCCCGAGCAATTGAAATCTATTGATAATTTTACAATCATAAGAATCGTTATGTATATTATTTTTATTTTAATACTCATTTATATTCAATTTGGTACTTAAAACCCTTAATTTGTGCCTTGAATTTCTTCTTGTGTGGAAATACTTCATAGAAATGAGCTTTCTCTTTGAGTCACAAAAAGTGTTATGCAGTGTATATGGTGGGGATTTGCAGGGCATATGAATGCATGAACCTAATTAGAATAGATTCTACTTTCTGTTTACATATTCATACAAGTTGGATAGTGTCATTCTTAATTTTAAGGTGTATTTTAACATCTATGCCTTTATGCTTAGATGTTTCGTAATATGACATGACCAGGTTAGAGAAATGTATCCCCTTAGTATGCTGAGAACTACCTTCATAACACCAGGGGTGAAATAAGGTTATTGTAGGTAATATTTTAATTTCCCCTGGGTGTTTAATTTTTTACTTCCTGCAATAATAGAAAAGATTGCAATCTTCGAGGTGACTCTTCAATGAAGTTTTTCATTTCACCAACGTACAGCAGATTGTTTAAAATGATTGACGAATATCTAAAAGCCACTTGCCTTTGATATCATACTTCAGATGCATTTTCACTAAGTGGTATTGTATATCACCAAGGAACTTCAGAAAATGATGAGCCATCCCTCACTTTCCTGAAACAATGACCTTATTCCAGTCCTGGTGTTACGTAAATAGTTCCCAAAATGCTAATAAAATAAATTCCTCTTACATGGTTACTTAATACAATTTAACATTTGAGTGTACATTGGTGACTTAACTATGAATGCTAAAGTTAACCTTAAAACCACCCAACTTTAATGAATATGTGAACAGAAAGTAGAACCTGTTCTAATTTGGTTCTTACATTTGAACAAGTTCTATTCTTTGAAAACCGTTTGGCATATGTACTTAAACTCATTCAAGTTACTGTCATCTGTAACCAGGACTTAAAACTTGGTCAAATGTAAGATGGGGTGTTTTTGCAAAAACAATCACCACTTCTATTTCATAAATAATGGGGATAGGTATCCATGATTGATGTTATGCCGTTGATTTGTAGCAAAAGAACCAATTTAGTTAATGTTAAATTTTGATAATTATGTATTTACCTGCTCTTAAAAATGCCTGATACCTGTTACTTCATTTCATTATTTGTTTTTATGTCTCCAGCCGATCTGTACCCAGCCCGTTAAGGCTGAAGGAGTACAAAAACTAAGATTTACTATACTCATGAACTCTTCAGCTACTGGAGCTGTCAGCTGTGTTACTATGCAATCTTAAGACCTGGGAACATTTTTCATCAAGGCCCATCTGAAACTTATCAATAAATTTTGCATTCATTGCAATTCTGTCTTCAGTTGTTACTAATATTTATTGACTCATGAGAGAACTTTTGGAAAATGGATAAGGGTAAAACTTTTGGTGGACATTGTTTCTTGAGGAAATTGTGATATTTCCCTGGGGAAAGAAGTGAAATTATTATTTCATACATTGAATTTCTTCCATGTGAAAGGTAATAAGTAATGAACTATAGCTATATGTGCTGACCTTTTAAATGAAATTTAAATATATGGGAAATTTTGGTGAAGTCATAAATTATTGTATGCTGTAACTATTGATGATATATCTATATTTTTAATCATAATAATGGTCTTCATATGTTTATTGTGATGTTCTCTGAGCATAGAAAATAATATATATTTTTAATTTTGTTGTAATAATTGGGAACATTATTATTATTGCCCTGATATTGAATTCATGCTGATAAGAACTTAGGTCTGTATTAATTATTGGTGCTAAATATTCAAACTATTGTTGATGTGTTTATGAATCTGTTAAATGCCTGATTATTGAAATGAATTGTGTGTTGTGGTGTATGAATTTTGTATGTGTTGTAAAAATAATGCCAAATATATTTACTTCATTAATATGGAAGTATTTAATTCTCAATATGCTCTACGGTAGATGATTATTTTCAAAGCATGGTAAGAATAAAGAACTCGCCTTTTGTCTGCCTGAAGAAAACTCAACACATGTAATATGGTGTGCAATCACTCTTTGCAAAAGGTAAGAAAACTTGAAAAATAAATTGTAGTAGAAGCACATTTTTGCAGATATCATTATACAACAAATAGGTAAAATTCCAAGAAAATATGATTATGTAGAATGATATAAAAATTTGAAAAAGTGATACCGAACAAGTATTTTAGCAGGAAGGTAAAGATATTATTTTTAAGATAAAAACAAACATTCAACCTTTATAATACTTTGGAGACAGAACTATTGAATAATAATAATAATTGCAGTATATTTTCTAATGATAATAAATAAAGAACAGATTTTTCATATTTTTGCAGGATTCTTAATGAAATTCATTGCAATAAAAGTGAAAATAATGGATTAATAAAAACTTTCACTGAAATAAAAGACTAGTAATCGATTAAAATCATTTTATGGAATTACAAGTCCATACGTGGGTACTTATACATCCTCATGTGGGAGCATGGACTTGAAAATTTAACATTTAACCCACTAAAAAAATGACCGTCGTCAAAAAGACGGTGCATACACGATTCACGTTTTGAAAATTGCGCTAGAGCCACTACTGCAGCGTCACTGGTCCCGTGGCGAAGGCTGTCCCTAATTTCCCCGCGAAAACGGCTAGGGTGTGAGGTTTCAGGGTCGTTCAAGGTCACCGAGGCCTATTTTCTGACGTTTAGGTGCATTTTGGTCACGTGACACAAAACGCTCGGAAAACGCAGAATTTCTGCTACTCATTAGCATCTCCAAAAAACTCGGAAATCGGCCGTTCAAGGTCAAATACGGGTGGGGTGTGGGGAATCCTCTGAGGAGAGCGGCCGCTGAAGGTCGCCAGAAAGTCGGTCAAGGGCAAGTTTTCAGAGTCAAGTAGGCCTGGGTAATGCCCATTTATTTAGAGGGGGAAACAATTGACTGAAGACAATTCCTTTAATTAAACCTTTCGGAGTAAATAACTTCGCAAGTAGCTAACGTAGAGACATGGGAGATAGCTCATCGGAATGAGAAAAATAATGCCGATTTTTTATGGTTATTATATTCATATGAGGCTCCCGTATGGAGGAGAAACGCATTTATTTGTCTCAAAATACTAGATGCGCATGTAATTCTCCTCTCTGTTCGATCAGCCGGTAGGCAACGAAGCGGCTACTAATCGCCCGGACTGGGGTAAGAGAGAAAGCTGTTCCCTCTGAAAGCCACCTCCCACGGGATCGCCATAACTTTGCGTCGTTTTTTTTACAAATTCATAAAATAGTTTAAGTTTCTGGTATGTTTCAGCATTCCACAAATGATTAAATTTAATAAAGCCAACTTCTCCCTAAACACTCAAATAGCAGACTATTTGATGGTCATCAGGTGGAATAAGAAAATAAAATTATAAAATGCCATCATGCCTTCCATATATGATGCTTGTTACTATTTTTTCGGCTGATAATGTCAGATAAATTAATTAAAAAGACCATCACTTCAGCAAAAACTTAACTACTGACGGATAAAATATAATCCTGATGACGGGGACGATATATGTTCTTGTCCAGCAACACGAATTTTGTTTACTGACAATAGAATAAAATTTTTATTTCTTACGTCCACATAGCTTCAAAGCTTGCGCGATTTTCTTATAGGTATTTTCATTTAGTCAGCGGTTCTAATCCTCCTCAAAACTAGCACACCATTAAATGGTTTATTACACTTTTGGAAAAAAGTTAACATTAATATATTCATACACTGCTGTAGGTCGGTAAAATTACTTATTTTGGAGAATTTTTATTCTTAATTTACTTTCCAAATCCCTCCAAATATTTTCTTTTCCCTATGTTTCTTTTACGGTGCAACTTGCTCCATGCGTGTAGCCCCTCGACGGGCGAACCTTTTCGTATGTATACACATACAAACCATATTCACAGTACCATATATATCGATGTGGTTAAAGTCTGATGGTGTGAGATAAGGAATGATTTGAGTTCGTAAAACTTAACTTCCTTAATATTTACCGTAGGACATCAATTCAAAGACGTGTTTCTTAGTCTTGGCGAGAAAAGTATGATTATGGAACTGTAAATTATGAATTCAAAGAGGCGTAACATTTGGTAAATTCAGGGCGCTGGGGCGAGCTTCCTCCGCGTGACCATGCTCGCTAGCCCTTGAAGGCAAGTGTGTCACATGGACGGAGGGGAACAGGGTTTCTACGTTGTGTTGCATAGAAGACTTCGGATAGTGTGCACCATCAAGGGCGTACCCAGGATCAAAACTAGGGGGGGGGGGGATGCCATGGTTGTTCAAGTTGTAGGTAAGGTTTAAGCATGAAAAAGCTGTATGTGATTGAACGATCTAAGGCCGTTGAACAGATGAAAGAAAATAAATTATTGAAATCATCGAAATAAATTATTTTCTTCCATTGGAAAAGGTGAATGAAATCAGCATTTTAAGGAAATCGTAACAGTTTTTAAAATTGTTTGCTTGAAAAAATATTATATTTCCTTAAAGACATTTGCGATTTTTAATTATATATTTGATAGGGGTCTTTAGGGCAAGCGAACAGAACTATTTCAAAGAAAAAAAGGAATATTTAGTGCAGGAAAGAATATCAATCACATTTATAATGAATTACTTTTAGATATAATTGAGGTTTGACTGATATGAGGTATTCTTGAACTGAATAAGCGTAACTTCCTTCATAATGGTCGTAAAACCACAATTCCAAGACGTAATTCATTGTCTCTGTGAGGATATTACAACTATGCACTTGTATGTAATGAAGTCGAAGAGGCGTAGGAATTAGTTAATCCACGGCGCTCGGCCGCGCGCCGTCCACGAGACCTAACTCGCACTTACAGGCATTTGAATCACATGGACTAAGGGGTGATCAGATTTTTTAAGGGGCTCTCGATATACTTGACTATTGAGATTTGACGGAGCTGATCAATCATCAGAGGTCAGAAATCGTAACTTTCTTCATTATTATCCCCGAACATCAGTTAAAAACAAGGTCAAAATTCTCGACGTTAGCTTATGTCTGGGAGAAGATAAATGTTTGATCTATAGATGCATTAAATTATAAGAATACATGGGTATGCCGATGTGCACGACCAAGAACACGGACAAGATGACTGGCGACCAATGTAATCGCCGCGCGTAGAAAAGCTCTTGAAAAAACATGTGGGATTGCGTCTACGAGAGAATTAATATTTTATTCTTAGATGCATAACATTAGGAGCATGTGCGTGCTGTTTTGCACTGCCAAGATGACTTATTTAAGTAATTGCCGCGCGTAAAAGAAACCAAAGAAATTTCTAGGACGCCGAGTACTATCTTTAAACGTTTGGTGCAAATTATAGCCAAATAACTTCACAACTACGGACAGTGAAAATAATAATAACATGTTTTAACGCTCATATCATTTTTATTAAAATATTTAGTTAAATTAGAATATCAATCGCATTTTTAACGAATTAACTTTGTATATAACTGAGGTTTGACTGATATGAGGAATTACTTGAACTGAATATCCGTAACTTCCTTCATACTTATCGTAAAACCACAGTTCAAAGACGAAATTAATTGTCTCTGTAAGTATATTACGACAAAGCATCTGTTTATAATGAAGTCGAAGAGGCGTAGAAGTTTGTTCATTCACGGCGCTCGGCCGCGCGTCCTCCGCAAGACCCAGCTCGCTATTCCAGGCAGTGGAATCGTATGGCGAGGGGAAACTCGCAGTCTACGTCACATGGATTAATTGGAATATTTTGAAGCATTCACTTGATTAATAATGCTTGACTGAGGTGCTCAATTATGAGAGCCCATGAATCGTAGCTACCTTCATACTTGTCACGGAGCTTCGATAAAAAATATGGCACTAATTCTCGGCGTGAAATATTTCCTCCGAGATGATAATTTTTGTTAAATTTTCAGCTGTATGAAAATGAGAGCTTATTGGCTTGCTGTGATATATGGCCAGGATGGCAAACAAATTTATCGCCGAGCGTAGGAGAGCTATAAACTATTGCATGGCGGCCAATGCGAAATTTAAACGCGTGGCCCATTACAAACAAATAAATTCACAACCAAAGACAGTAGAAGAACGGTTAATACTGTATATCAACCTAAGTTTTACAGCAATTGCATTTATTATTACAAATGCAGATTAGCCGCATTCTTGAGAAATAAATATGTTTTAACCCAGAGCTCTAAAAGTAAAGTGTTCCGGATATTTGGTGGAGATCGGAGAAAAGAAGGAATAGGGAGTATGTCTTCTTTTAATTAACTAATGAGGTGAAGGTTATAAATGAAAATGTATGGAGATAAAAATGATAAAAACAAAGTGTACTCGATAAAATAAAAATTAAATTTCTTTCCAATTTTCATTTTTCTCTTACGGTACAAAATATGTAGTTATAACGGGAAAAATTATCTCCACCACCAAAGGAAAATAAATGCTTACAAATAATAATCAATGTACATTATTTTCTTAGTAAAATTACTTTAAAATATTATTATCGTATATACTAATGTATTACCATAGAGTAAGTATATTCTTACGTAAGTATATACTTACTCTATGGTATTACTCAGCAGAAAATGAAACTACTATTGAACGAAGAGAACTACTGGAAGCCTTATTCAGAGCTATCACAACATTTCCCATTCACCGAGAAGAAATAACCATTGTGATGAAACCTGCAAGGGAATTAAGTAAGCTTAGTACATTTATATTCACACCAATATTACATTTGAGAGAATTTATTCATACACTATCAGGTAAACAACAATAAAAGCAATTCCAAAGGACCCTTTGGATGATGCAAAGTACATGGTTAAAAATTCGGCTTTCAGATTTCCACATGCTAAGATAAAGAATACATTTTTGGATTTAAATTACTTACTTTTTGAGAGAAAAATGAATTGACCCTAGCTCTGCTCTAAAAATAAGTCACGCATCCCATTATATAAAATTAAAAGATACCTTTTATTCTGAAAAATAGAGGGGACGCAGATACATGAAATTCCACGACAAAGTATCATTTGGAGTACAGAATTAATGATATAATTATATATAATTGATGGTTTTAGTGAAAGGTTAGTGAAGAGTTTGATCCGGAGGATAGCTCTTTAGGGTGCGGAAATGTGGACACTAAGGAAGGAGGACGAGATAAGGTTGGAGGCATTTGAGATATGGGTATGGAGCAGAATGGAGAAGGTGAAATGGACAGAGAGGAGGAAGAACGACGAAGTGGACATGATGGGTGAGGAGAGGCAACTTTTAGATGAGATACGGAAGAGACAGAAGGTTTAGATGGAACGAGTACTTAGCGGGGAGGGGATGTTGAAAACGGTGTTTGAGGGTAGAATGAGGCAGTAAACGAGGGAGGGGAAGGAAGAGAATAGAATTTTTAGATGGACTGAAAGGAAGTAGGCCTTACAGTGAATTGAAGAAGTCAGTGCTGGAAAGAAAGGGAGGCTCCCAGATCACTTCTTTGGTACTCCATGGAAACCTACCTTAATCAGTAGAATACTATAATAAATAAATGGATTGGCGGATTAAGTAAAAACTGTGGCATGCTGTGTGATTATATCCAAGGATTTTAATTTGAATAAATGTGTATGTGATGCGATGATGAAGCTCAGTTCATTGCTGTATTATGACGTTAGTATGTTGCTAAATTTTTTTGAAAGAGGTATATTTTTGTCTGTGTACTAGGTGGCATGCATGGTTTTTGGAGATTATGAATTGCCATTTTTTTAGCAGAATACAATGGGTTGGAGTGGAGCTCAAACGTGCTGACTTGCACTTCATCTCCCTCAGGTGCGAAGAGGGAATTTTCTTCCTTAAACGTTGATTGAATTTTTATTTAATTAAGGACAGCCTTTTTGGATATGTTTATAGTTCATAAATAACCTCTGTGATGTCAGTTGCGTCCTAATTATTCAATTCTCGGGATTTGCTTGTTTTTTTTATGATATCATTCCGTGTGTGCCTTTCCCATTTGATTTGATGTATGTAATGTTTTCTTATCATATCGCCCCTGTTTTTTTCTTACTATGTTTCCGACTAGTTGATGTAAGTGGCTTGACTTTTAGATGGATTGAAAGGGAGTAGGCCTTACAGTGAATTGAAGAAGGCAGTGCTGGAAAGAAAAGGGGAGGCTCCCAGATCACTTCTTTGGTACTCAATGGAAACCTACCTTAATCGGTAGAATACTGTTAAGTAGAATAGTTTTAGCGGTGATGTGAATGGTTTTATTTTTATTTATTAGGATTACCTTGATTACACTGGTCAACAAGAAAAACTTTTTTTTCTGCCCTACATGTGAGTGATCCTAGAGGTGTTTTTCGTGCTGATTCCGAATCTGGGCCCAGTTGTTTTCTATTACGGCAGGTTTTCTTACGGCAGCCGGATTAAATAATGGTTCAAGGACGTTTCAGCTAATAAATCGGGATTTTAAAAAAATGTGAAACAAATGGGTACTTTCTTAGGATTTTCTCTCACATTTAGCACCTGGTAAGTCCATATTCAGTGTCATCAGTATTCTGATAACATGTTGCTGAACTAAGCATGGTGCCATTTTTCCAAGAGTAAAATATCCTGGTGAAAACGCTCAGTGTTCATCACTAACAGCGCCGAGGTCTGGCGGAAAAACTCAAAAAGTGAGTCGAGAAAGTGAATTTTAAAATTCATATTGCAGCCTATTTTTTGTGCGAATGAATTATATTAGCCACCAAAGCGCGATATTTTTAGTAATGCTATTTCCTGTTCATATATAATGTTATAATGTTCCTGTATAATGTTCAAATACATTTATACATACATTGAATGCGTTTCACGCTCTTTTTACCGTTGAAAGCAATTGCTGTTGAAATTCCGGATTCTTCAGCATTTCCTAATCTGTGACAAATTTTCCACTTAAATTTTTCGTAGAGATTTTTTCTAAAAGTAACTAGATATCCTTGTAATATTCTTTTTTGTCAGTTTTATGATTATTATAGTATTGCGAGGAGCTCATTGCTATTATGAAAGTGATCAACCTTTAAAGTAACCTTGGAGGAATCGATGAACAAACACCAATCATCTGTGTTGAATTCCAAATTAAGAATATTAAGTTATTAAATAATTATTAATATTATCAAAGTTAAAAAATTAAGACGTGAATAAATTTTCTGAATCTTGGCTTTTTGTTTGGTTATTCATATATTAAATATAGTCTACAAGATTTCCGAGCCGTCAGTAAGTTGAAAGGGTAAAATTGCTGCAAAAATTTGCTACGCACATGAAATAAATTACGAAGGAGGGACAGGACATCTAAAAAATTTCATCAAAGCATGAACATTTCCTCAAGATATACCAATAATTTACTTCGCCGAAAACTGCAGTCTTTTCTATATATGTGCGGTTGCATACATTTGGTATTTCCCTATACATTTCAAATTCTACTAATACATGCTGAAGGTTTATATAGTACGCAATACGTGCATTCATTCCAGGTGCCTAATTCCTAGGCGATCGGTTAAATTGTTTCCGTCGTTCGGCCGTTTTACACAGGGCACAAAATTGCGCAGCTTATGTTAGAGTTCTGCATTAATTTCTAAAATGGCGTGGAATTGCGCGAATTCATGAACGAAATTAGAACACGGGCTATTTTTTCATCTCACGTCCACGCATTCTCGCATGTGTTCCAGCAATTTACCGCTTTGTACGATGCAATTTTTACTGCGCCTTCGTTCACACGTCAGATTGTGCAAGTACGTGTTCCGTGTAACACGGCCTTTAGATGAAGAAAAATTGAATCTCGTGATAAAATTAAAATCCCAGCTCACCGCCAACTCAAATATTAAAAATAATCATTGAAAATGATAAAATTAATTGTTTGAGGCGTAACTATGTGAAAGCGATTCATAATTAAATTAATGTGAATTAATGTGAAAGTACAAAGTTCTTCTTTCTTAATTGAAAATGATATTATCATTATAAAAAACGATACCTTGGCTCATAAAAACTTCCTTAGCTTACAACATTTTTCTTTGAATATTTCAAATATCTCTACAATTTAGGATAACTTAAATATTTTTGGCGATTATTTCCGTAGGTATTTATGATACAAATTCAAAAATGATGAATCCTGGGCAACTTTATAAAAATAAACATAGAGAGCGATAGAATATATAAACGTGAGTTTCCACAACGAATATTCTTTTGGCGAGCTGACTTTTTAAAATTATGTATTAGTTTTTTAATCCTACGAACTAGTTTTAAATCTAAACTTTCAACAGTAAAGTTTTGGCCAATTATCTTTTCAGATACATTTCTTGCCGTCGAAGTAACTAGAGGATTTAAAAATTCATTATAAGTGGTAGAGCCATGGAAAATGCGAATTCTCTTCGTAAAAAGATTCGAACGGGGAGATTTTTTTTTTCTATCTTAAATAGAAAATTTAATTTTCGAATAGGAGAGAAGATTTCCTTCCCATTTTTTAACAAAATGCGCATGATGCTATATGATGAGTAAAAAAATTAGGAACGATAGTAAAACTATTTCAATTTTAATTGTTCGAAGATAAAATGTTTAAATAATAAAGGATGAAAATATTCATTTGTTTGATTTTCAAATTTTACGAATAAATTATAAAAAGCAAACCATTAAACAATGTAGTAAGTTGACTCTTTTCCGTTAAATTTCACAGCGAATATTTTGTATTCGTGAAAACGACTATTCTGAAAATGCATTTGTTATTTTACATTTTTTTGGAATTTTTCAGAATTCGATTGGAGCAGGGTATAAAATGATACATATGACTCATTTTAAGGTTACGTTTTATTCTAAGCACCAAGGAAATCGATTGATATTTATCCGCATTGGTTTAAGCTCTTTTTGCATCGAAGTTCTCGCATCCAGTCACGAGAGCGCATAGAGAGAATATGAAATGACACGTTAATATCTCAAGAGATTGGGATGCTTCCGCTAACAACCGATGGATGAACTTGCTTGAATTAGTAAGGAGGGTAACCAATTTTCCTATTCTCCGAAGAAAGAGAATGGGCCTTGAAGATATAAAAAGGTCCTGGAAGAGCGGGTAAGACGAGATACTTAAAACGTTGAAGTACGTTTTTCCCGCAGTCATCAGTCTTACATGAACGTTTCCTGCAGGTGAAGGGTTAATCATTACGCACACCCACAAAGAGTTACCGTAGAATAATATCTTAAGCTATTTGGTTTTTAGCAATTAGGTTTCAAATACAGTAAAATATTGAGTTAAGCATGTGAAGCATATTTAATTGTATAGCGGGATAATCAAAAAGAGAGCAATGACGCTGTTCGAGAGGGTCGATAGAAAAGGAAAACATAATTTACTCAACTTAATGCCACGTAAGGTTTTAGAGTCATCTAAAATATTTAAAAATACGTGACCCATGGCTTTAGGTAGGGGTAAAGGGTGTATTGGTAAGATAAAAACTGAGCAACAGCCATAAAACTCTTCCCCCAGAACATAAAAGAATATGAAAAAAGCAACCATAAAATGACGGAGATCTTAGCTCATTGACGTCAAGGATGGCGATATTACGTATGATAAAATGGGCAATATAAATCGGAGAAAAGGATTTACCCACAGCTGTCTATTTCACGAGGGCAGAGGAAAGAAAGCAAGCTTCTTCGTCTAAGTGCAAGGAAAGGTGCTTCGTCAAATCGGCTCTCTAACATGTAAGTGCAATTCATTCAAATTCTCAGCACTTCAGTTTTCCTAAAAAGATCTCGTTGAGTAATTTCGAAGCTTTAAGGGTTAATGTCTGTTTCCATGAACGATTTCTGTGGACCGTAAGGGAGAATGTACAAATGCACGAACCAAATCAGAATAAGCTCCATTTCCTGCTCGTGCGTTCGCACAAGTTGGGTGGTTACACGATGCATTTTGGCATTCATTCTCGCGTTCAATCTTCATGGGTTTAGATATTAACTCGTATGAGATAAATTTACCTATCAAACAGGCCTCAAGGCTATAAATAACGGTAGAGTTAGAAGTAGTGTATATGCGGATTTCGGGAGCAATTCATGCATGTCTCCAGGTTTTTGTCGGAACACGGTCACTGAGGCGAAGCGAGTATTTCGAAAATTGTGGGCAAAACCTTAGGGAGAGGTCGCAAAGGAACTCAGCATTCCTCCCCTCTCCCATGAAAGGCAGCGTATGACTCGAGGAAAATCATGAAAAAAATTCAAGTGGGTCCCACCGACCGGTAAATATATAATAATTCGTAAATTAACATAATATATAGTTCCTTCCGGCCAATCAAGACCAGCGCACCTTACGCCACTTAAGTGGATGACCCATACCCACGAGGCAATCCGTAAATATGCGTACGTAATACTGGAATGTTGTAAATAAAGGCTATTTGAGAATTGTAATCAGTGGCGCCGACTCCATGGGGCATGAGGGGCTCAAAATTTCGTTATGGGTGTGAGGAAAAAATGTTTCAGGCTTGTCGATTTTCCCCGGAGTGTCTAGATATCGAGATTCGAGTTATAGGGGTTCTAATGTTGATCATACGACTCTTCTAAAGTGCTTAAAAAACTTAAAATTCACTACTTATAAAATTTCTCAGGGAGAGATCCCCGGTTTGCCCCCCCCCCCTATATTTTTGGTAAGTCTGCGTCCATGATTGTAATATATTATCGTTGTGTTATCTGTTAGTAAAACCACCATTAAGAAAAGATTCGCTTTAGCTCGCTGAGGGGGCTTCGCCGCGCCGCTCCCCCAAACCCATTGGGAAAGGCCAAAGGGTAAATAACATTTTTTTAACCCTATGACGCAACACCGTATCTCCCTCAGTTCTTGAGATAATATTTAAAAAATAAAAGTGGAATTGCACGATTTGGGCAAAACTTTCAGTGTTCCGATCGGTCAGAAAATTGGTTTCCAGGCATATATCGTGGTCTATATTCGAAAAATGATATTTTTGAAAAATTGATTTTTCGACCCCTAATACTCCGAAAAAGTAGAGGCTGTTGGTTACACTGTCATAGAAAGAAAATATAGTGTTTCGAAAAAATTTCCTAAGGTTCCAGACGATTTTAGAGGGGTCGATTCTATGACTTTTTGTCGCTTCTCGTCTCGTTTGCCCCATACATTTGTGTGAGTGAGTGAATGGTCGGAAGTGGGTTTTATTGTAAATGGAGGTTTTATAGTAGATACTAAAATTAATATACATTCTAATTATGAAAAATTATATACTTAAGATATTTTGAGATCATATTAAATTTTACATACGCATATTCTTCAGCCTCCAGGCACGGAAACCTCCGTTAGTAACTTGAGCGGTGGTAAGAGAGACAATTAAAAAGGATAAATGCTCAGGATTAGTTCAATGGAGAGGGCAAATTCACAAAATCGTTTCCAGTGTCCGTAAAATTGCATACCTTCACGAAAGTAAGGGGTAAACGACCACCGATACGTGACCTGTACAGACGGCTTTTTATCCCACTTAGCGGAAAAAAACTATATGTAATTTCCCGATTGGGTTCTGCTCTTGGAAATTTGTCACAAAGAAGCGGCTGCTTCCGCTATTCCATCGCTCAAAGAACTTGGAACACTTTATGATGAGCTTTTCTTATCACAAACTAGAGTTAGAACTTTGATCTATTCAGGAATTGATGACAAATGGTCATTAAATAGTAAAAAAAACTTGGCCAAATTATAGCTTAAAATGCATTTTTAAATCATAAAACCATAATAACAATCAAGAATCAATTTTTTTAATTTTGACCAAAAAAGGGAGAAGGGGCTTATGCCATAGGCGTAGGCCTGACAATGAATATGCGTCAAGAAAATAACAGAGTAATTGAGTATAATATATTTTCATAAAATGCTCAATAAATTAGGTTACCATAATCACATAAAAAACAAATACAAAAACAGGGTGAAACAAAGAGATAGAACACAAACACATGACAGTGAAGCCTATAGACCCTAGGGTGGTGCAGAGATGCAATGATGGCAAAAAACGCCGGGAAAAGAATTTAACCTCAAGTGGAAATTGAACTATGGATCTCCTACTTCCACTATTTTGTGTTTTCATATATGTATGAATGCAATCATCCCAAATTCTCAATTTCTCCTGTTTTCCATAGCATACGGGAAAAATTTATTGAAACTTGGGAATTCCCAGGTGTCTAATAAAATAATGCCATTTGAAAATTTTTCACATAATAACCTCAAACTAGACCTGTTCCATCACTGTGCAATACCTTGAAGTACCAAAAGAGGAAAAATTAAAAATAGGTATATTTTCCTGCATCATATTAGTTGATGTTACACAGTGATGAAACTGGTTGTATAAATACTCCTTGTTTCCTTGCCCTATACATTTGACAAGCCCTTGAGACCGGCAATTTTTAACATTTTTTCAGGGATGGTAGAGTATAAAATTAAACTCACACAACTCGAGAATTAATCTTTTTTTTTAATTCACGTTTTTGCTATAAACATACATTTTTTTATTTATTTTTTTTGAAAAATAAGAAATTGGTCCAAACAGTACAAAATTATTCCATAGAGCAGAGTCATTAACGACAATGCAGAAACACATAAAAATATGCGACTGGACTGCTGGATGCAGAAACACGTACTTTTACATGAGTGGACCATAATGTATTAAAGTCATTTATGTGAAATTTACAAATTCTTTTATTTCAAAAATGAATCACTTTAACAATCTCACCCCTCAAACCATTCATGCTGATGGTTAGTCAAAGAATAATTTATGAGTCAAAGAATAATTTTTTGCTAACTACAAAGCTAAAAGAATGGTAATGTTTTGCATTTCTTAAGGTTTTCAACAATCATGACACTCATGATTTTGCTGAGCTCACCCATGCTGCTTCCGTGTGGGGCACAACCAGAAGGCACTTGTGGTGACACAGATAGAGTGGGCAATATGTTCACTCTCTCCGTGAATCGCAGATTGAACCACAGCAGTGGAGAATGGTACAGGACATTTGCTGCCCGAAAAGTGGACATGGGAAAGTCAACAGGGCTGCTAGAGCTGGAAGCATTGCAAGGAAGCAATGAGTGCAATGGGAAGACGACAACACATTTACAGGTAGTTGTAAGAGGTGAGATGACAATGATCATACAAAAGCACAATAGACAGCAAGGGTGGATCAAGGATTTTTTTCTGGGGGGAGCATAAGGGACTGATGGATGAATGGTCTTCTCATGTTAGAGATTAAAAACAATGTACGACAATTGCCTACTGTCCAAAATATTCTCTTTATTTTAGCATGAAATTACATCATTATGTAATTAAACGATTGAGGCTCCCCAATACAAAACAAAACTGACGGAATGATAACCATATTTAAAATCTTGTCTATCTTGTATAATTATAATGAAGCATCTGAGAGGGGAACGTTCCCCTGTGACCTACCCTAAATCCACCTGTTAGACAGAGTTGGTGAACATTCCTCTCATTCTTGTTAAATGAAATGGTACATATCCCCAATTTTTAATCACCGAGCACAAAATTTTTGTTAACTACAATAATAAAGTCAGTTCAACCTTGATTATTTCCAAAACTGAAATAAAGATTACAAAACATAACTCCAGGCTTTATACAATTGTGGTCTATTCTACAATTGTGGAAAGATAAACAGTAGATTAATACCAAAGCTGTGGTCCATTTCCTCTACCAATCTCTTTTGAGCACAAAAAAAACTTGAAGAAAAAAACACCAATCAAAGTTTTGACAACTTTAGTGCCACTACTTATAGTGAGTTAAGAAGGTTACATTATATGTAATCATGCATTTTCAAAGCCCCATTGAAATCCACTGATGTATGTAATAATCTACCTCTAGAATTATGTGGACACACGGTGAAGAAAACTAAATTAAAATATTTAGGCTGATTCAGAATAATTAACTTTTGAATTCGGTTCAAGAAGTAACTAATTAGAGAAGGAGAAATTTCTTGAATTACTCAGGTCTAAAATTGACTGAGCATCCAGAGGTCATTTAACTTGTTAAGTTTTGAAAGCGAGCACTAAATTCAAATATTTCTGACTTTTAGGCATCGAAACATGTAAATTTAGTGGAAAATAGATACTAATTAGGCATGATTTGATTCAAAAGCATATTATAAGCTTTCCTTTAGCACAATGTTTTAACTAGGACCACACATAAACAACAAATATTGTATAATTTCGATTATCTGTCTTGAAGGAGGTAAACAAATGACTATAATCAGAATAGACATTCCATTCTTGAAAATTTTCTCAGTAATTTTTACTTCAGTTACTGCATCAAATGCTTTCTGGGCAACTTTTGCACCTACTCCTTTGGAAAACCAGTTTTTAAAAATTATTTTGTTTTGGGGGCATCCATTAGTTACGTTAGGTATTTTGGGAGGGGGAAGGGGCCAAGCTTATTCGCACCCAATCTCACATGGGGGAGAGGGGACGCCTTGGCAGGTATCACGTAATTTTTTTCTGCATGACACATTGCATATTTCAATCTTAGTAATCTTAACCTCTCCCCTCCTAAAGACAAAAATATGCGTTTAGATGTTTCTTGACCCGGGAGACGAAAGCTTCAAATTTTCATCTGAGATTTTCCTATGCAGGTGAACAAATGCCGAATATATGTGTTTCCTAGCTCTCACCCTTTTATGATGGTCACGGGTGAGCGATGTCTTTGTTTCGGGGCCCAACACTGCGGGTCTGAGGCTTCAGCGGTGCAGCGAGGAGGGGGTTTTAGGGGATAAAACCCCCCCAGAGCTCACAGAAATTTTTAAGTTAAATCTATTTTACTTAATTGGATTAATATTGTTTAAATAATAGTGTGAGGATTTATAAAATATCCCTCAGAAGGCTGTAAAAATCACCATTTTGAACCATCTATCTTAATTTTTTCCGGCGGATGGCCTCCGCACCTCCCGCTAACCCTGGTGGGTATGCAATACCCCAAGCACCCCAGTATTAGTTGCGCCTGAAACCCCCTAGACTTAATTTGTAGCTGCGCCCCTGTCAGGCTTTACCCTCTAAATCCGGGAGCAGGTACGCGGACCCCTCGTCTTATATTACCCCTCTTAGTGGTAAGGGATCGCGGTCATACAATTGTTTATCCAGTCATTCTGCAAAATAAATACTTGTTTCTTTCTCAAAAAATATAAGCTAAGAAATGAATTTCTTTGTCTTTTGAGCAGGGTTTACAATTTTTAAACAAAATGCTACGATAAATATTAACTTATATCTTGATTTCAGTATAAACATTGAAATTGTTGCTGCATTAAATAGGTTAACATTAATGGGAGAGCTTCGTTCAGAATTTGACATTTCTCAGAACAAAACGAGGAATTCAATTCGAAGTCTGCAATTTATATTCAAGCAACAATTATCCATATCAATAATTCATATAAACAATGCATGATTAATCACAAACCAATGCTGCTGGTAGGGTTATAAAGGAGGGAACCCAACTACCCTCGGAGTCCGAGATAATGCGGATTCCCGCAAGGAAGGGTCAAAAAAGGTTGGTGCTGAGAGTGTGTGATTATCCACAACACCCTTCTTAACAAATGTCCCCCAAAAAGTTTCCATACAGAGAGGTCAGAAGAATCTCTCGGGGCTCAGTACAGCAGTCATGCTAAGGCAACAACTCCACCGTCTCGAAAGGGTTAAGTGCCAGTCTTAACAAATATTAAATAAAAATAATTAAACAAATTGCTTTTTTCAATTAATACAATGCAATGAAGCATAGATAAACATATTTACACTGAAAACATGCATTTTGAACAATCTCACATGAGATTACAGATAGGGGGGGTGAACCAAATCTCTTGATACCTCACTAGGCAGGGAGTCCAAAAATCGCCTAAATTATTGGTCCTTTGAGCAATCATGCTTTGAGGCGGGGAAGAGTAGGAAAGTGAGACTAAATAAGGGCAAAAGTGTTTAAAGGGAATAACTTGGGAAGTGATACTCGATAATCCTATGAGGGGGTCAATTAATGTATGGATAATCTTCCTTAGTGTCAGGCAAGTGTGATGTGAATCTTCATGAATATAATAAACTTAGTGATGATTCAAGGACTTTTAATAACACTGATCTGGGAATTGACTTTTTATTTATTTTTTTATTTTAATAACACTGACCTAGAGAATGACTGAAGAGAAGTGAAACTGGGGTAGTATTATTAAAAATCAAAAAAAAAAAACATTGAGCTGGCAATTTTCATTTTTTTGTAATGTAGTTCCATTAAGGCTGCCAAGATGGGGAAAAGTTACCCATGCCCTCATTTACATGGGTTATGGAAAGGATCCCAAAGAACACACTCAAATATTCTTTAGTTGTGAGCAAGGATAGGGAAATAGCTCCAAAAATAACATTTATTTATGTCACCATAGGCAGATTTAGGAGGGGTGGGGCACGGGGACATGTGCCCTTCCTCCAGACGCTTAAAAAATAGACAAGATTTTTGATACAGTTAACATTATGTTCACTTCATTTTGTGCATTACGGAGCCTCAATCATTTAATTTAACATTAATACCTTTCATATCAAAATAAAGAGAATATTTTCTTCAGTTATTGTTGTATTTTGTTTTTAATCTCAAATATGGGAAGACCTGTCAGCCTCCCCCCCCCCCTCCCAGAAAAAATCCTGGATCTGTCCCCGTATTCCACCAAGCATTTGGCTTGCTTATGATATCAACAATTAAATTGCACTTATTTCATGACAATTTTCTCATACAGAAGGTCCAGACAGTGGGAAGGAGCTTTGCAAAAATGATGATCGATTGTTGTTTCATCCACGACATGGAATAAATGTTGTTCTCTTGAATGGTAGACGTTCAGCACAGCGATTAGAGTGAGTGTAAATTAAATTTAGAGTTTATATTCTTAAGGAAATCAATATTCTTCCCTATATTCATTATTTAAATTCAGTTCCAATGAAAAAAGTTTCATTTAAACTACTATGTATTAACATTTTCAAGAATTTGTATAGGTACATATGTATTTAAATACAGGATATGTTCCAAAGCCTTGGTTGTAGGTTAGATTGGTCATGAGTTGGCCACTGTGAATTCCAAAAAAATCTATACATGTAAATGTGAAGAGTTATTTTTGAAGACTTGATTTCCGAAGACTAGCCCTTTCATACAGATATAGAAGGCTGGTGTTTAGTTGTGCTTTTGTCATGCACATATTCAAAATTTCTCATGCATCTAGCATGTTCTTTTAACCGCATTTCTCAATGAAATTGTGCAATTTAGATTAAATGCCAGATGCGATACCATTATTGCACAATTTCCACCTCTCAGACTTGGATACATATCATTGTATCAATCACAGATTTTAATGAAATGATCTTTCACTTCTACAGCTTAGATGATAATGTAAATGCCTCATTATTCACCCATCGCCCATTGAGGAATAACGAGCTTTTTGAGGTGAGGCTGGACAAGAGGGTCAATAAGCTAAATAACTGCTTTGGCATGGGTGTCATGTCTCACTCAGCAGATGATGTGGAAATCAAACCTGCTGCATACCTGCTCAAGTAAGTATAACTATGTATTAGTTTTTATCCATTGGGAGGTATTACCAAAAAATGGATGGTAGGCTCCCACCAGGCAGAGTTTCCATTCCACCAGCGGTGTCCTGCACCAGTGGTGTTCCACCACTTCCCGCTGCTATTAAAACTAGGCCCATTGGAGCTATACTACTTGGTGGTGAAAGGGTCAGTGGATGAAATTCATTGGAAGTGTATTGTATGAAAACTTGTATGAAAACTTCCTTGGTTGTGGTCACCGAAATACATTTAACCAATGATATCCTTCCTCAGCAGACAGATTCTGCAGAGATTCATCAGATGAGTTACCATCATCATCTCTGTCAATAAATATCTTATTCCTGTTTCAAACAATGCAAATAATAATTTTTTTAATCAAACTACCTGAAATTCCACCTGTTTTGCTCAAGCATTGATTGAGATGTAAATGACACATAAATAACATCAGCTTGCTAGTATGAAAACATGAATTACTTTAAAAATTTATGACCTTAAAATTTTTGACAAAGTAATGTGGCCATAATCTCATTTAATGTTATTTAAAATTATCTAATAAGAAGGAAACAGCTGTAGTAATTTTCCACACTGAGTTTCAGTTTTGATGCCACTAATAATATTTATACTTACGTTTTTCAACCTTTACACATCATTTTTAAGAGCTGTCATTATCATAGTTTAGTGAGACAGCCCGTGAAATTGGCGGGTAAACATTGAAACCAGTCGAGTTAAATATAAGGGTGGAAAATTACAAATGCTGTTTCTTTCTCATCACAATGAAATTCCACATAGTAAACTTCTCGACAATTGACCTAAACTTATCTCAATATGCTTCAAACACATCAATTTTCAGAAATGGAACATGGATGTACTATAATAGTGGCATATATGGATCAGGAAGGGAGCTGCATAAATATGGGCCTGATTTAAATAAAATACAGGTATGTTCCCCATTCTCACTGGCTTATTTAACTGATTCCATTGTTAGAGTTGTGAGCACATAACTTCAAAAGTGATGAGCTTTAAAAGAAGAACGATTTTCATTATTTTTGGAAATTATTCCTTGATTTATTGCAAAATATGATTGTTCTTATCATAAAAACCCATTCTGTAGTTATCATAAAATTATTTTGTCATAAAAATTATATTGCATCTTAACTGAAGACAAGCAAAATGTACTCGCCATGTCACCAAACCACATATCAAGATGCAGTACATATTAGCATCTTTGTCAAGTCCAATGGCAATTACATATTACCATTTGAAATAGTAAGGATTGGTGTGTAACTCTATTTGATTTTTAAGGAGAGATTTGGGTTATATGTATGTAGTTGAAGGTTTCAGCCCCTTAAGTAAAGACAAATCTTAGGGAAATTCTGCCAGAATTAAGCTTGGGAAATCACTGGCTGTCACTGTCAAGCCTGGGAAATTTTGTCCCTATTGAGCAAGAGGAAATGAAATGATCCAAGATGGTGATACGAAGGAACATTCAGGAAAATAGGTGAATTACCATAAATTAGCAACATCTCCTTCATCAGGCCAGTTAGGCTGTTTCTTAAGATGTACGTACTTCTCTGAGATTAACTCCCTATGGAACACCTCGGTGCAAATTCTGATACCTTGGCATGGCAATCAAACGCACAGGTCACTTTGGTGCAGTATATTTTGACATGGGATACATGCTATGGTAGGTGAATACTGTCCTAAATCTATCTACTCCAAACCACTCCCAGTGCGTAGGGGAGTTATAATGAGTTCAATACTTGGTCCTCTACTTTTATTATTAATGTAAATGATCTTTATAACCCAATTACATACAGTAAGTAGCTCCTGTATACAGATTATACATTCTTTTTGCTGAAATCAAGACATAGGTCAGCCTGTTAACATGAGCAATGCTTCTATACCTGACATGACTCATTTGTGTCAAGCAAATGACCAAACCATTAACGAGCACAAAACCTCATCCCTTCAATTCCACCATTACAGGAATACTTGAGAGTATCTACAATTACATGCAGCAATGCTGTAATAAGATTTCTTTTGCCAGAAGCTTTTCAAATTTTATTTAAATCATAAGAGATAGCTTTAATTCCAGGATGAATTCTGTTACACAGAATTAGGTAAAGGTATTTTCCTTAGCCAGCAAAAAACCCATTCCTAAAATTTCACCGTAAAAGGAATCCTTTCTCTTCCAGCATCCTACTCATGATAAATGACTGTTACACATTTTCCATTGCTCAAAATTTGTAGGCCCACATGTTAATGAGGACTTGCACTCGTCCTCCCAAGCAAAGTAACGTCCAGAAAAACACAACTTCTGGTTACTACCTCCAAAGGACATTGGCCTTCCTTATCTCCCTTAAAACCTTGAACCTAGTATTAACAGCAAAAATCAAAGCTCATTTATCATATGGTATTATGATCTGGGGGCATAACAGCCAGGCCTGTGCTAGACCCCTTCTTAGGGTGGTGGATGGTCGTGGCCAGAGGGTACTATGCAGGGGGAGGACTACCAGGGGTACTGTGGGTGTGGAATACGATAACTAAATTTTGAAATTTTAATCCGTACGCTCTTGAGATTGAATCGAATCTTACCAGATTGAATTATATTAATTTAAATTATTATTTTGTTTGCTCAAGATGGTGTTTAATATGCTGTAAAATGAGACATCATTGAAATCAAGTTAACTGATTAATATTGATAGTTAACTGATTAATTCTGACTGTATATTTTGTGAGTTTCGCAACAGGAGGGGACCAAAGATATCCAGGCTGGAGAGAACACTGGGATACGTCTTGGTGTCCTGGCAGCCCAGCATGGGCCTGATGACAGCCTTGCCAAAAATTCATTTTCCTAACATAAGCAGGCCCTGAAGACCACACTGCAACTCCCCTCCACTACACTAGTAGATCTTTATTCCAAGAGCATGTCATTATCACACTCCCCTCACTCTGCACAATAAACTGTCCTTACTTGCCAAACTTAACCCTCTTTCTGATGAATAACAAAATCCACTCATATACAACACGGAGCTGCAACAATATTCATGTAACTCATCACTCTCTCTTAAGAGCTATTCTACATTACCAATGTATAACAGAATTCCTCCCGGTATTAAAGCTCTAATGATTTAAATAAAATTTAAAAAGCTTAGAAAAAGAAGGCTTATTACACCATTGCTGCATACAATTGTAAATGCTGTCAATTATTTGGTCATTGAGGCCAAATTCAAATTTGACCAAAACTCCAGGAACTTTTGGCCATTTATTGGAATTAACTGCATATTTTGATTATTTCATGTATCTTACAGCATTAACTACCATGTGATGATTTCTCAGTTACTTAGTAACGTACCAAAATACAATGCATAGTTGTAATAGTTATTCTGGCATGTAGAGAATACAGAACATTTTTTTCTTTCCTATTCTCATTTTCGGGCAGGGGTAGCCTAACACCCTGCTCCCTCTTATATATCCTTAAAATATTAACAAAAATTCAACACTGATATCATCGGTGAAAAAAGATTAATGCACCTAATCATTGACTCACCTCACTCACTCAGTTTGTCTACCTAGTTTTATTTAAAGTTCAATTCCTCCAACCAACTTCTTCCTCTTATTCTTTTCATCCAGGCACGTGATCGTTTGGGTGTGATGCGGAGAGACGATGGAAGTGTCCACTTCTTCATGAATGGCGTTGACTTGGGTAGAGCATTGCAAAACATTCCGGAGCCTATATATGGAGTTGTAGAACTTTCAAATGATGCTGTGAAAGGAACCATAGTGTATTGATACTTGCTTTACGGAATTTTGGCTAAATATTCCATGAACATGGAGAGCAATAAATAACTCACTCACAGCAAAACATCCGATGAATGATGGACTGGTCTCATTAACAATGAAAATATGTACAACAGAAAACAAAATAAATAGGTTAAACAAAGTTCTGAAGCATATTTTTTTGTCTACCAGCATTAAGTTCTACAGAACTCGGTGCAACGTCAAAGAATGACGTAGCAAAGCTCTTAAAGTGAAAATGTATTCCCAAGCAGATGAATTCATGCCATAAAAACATTGAACTCACAGTTAAGGATATAAAAAGATGAAAGCATTGTTTTCTGCATATGTAAATACAGAGAGGCAAAGGTATGTATTTATCATAAATTCTCTGAAGATAAGGCTAGAGAAACAGAATGATGAAGATCTAACTACAGCCAGGCAAATAGCCATAAATTGCCCTCAAAGGTGCTTGGATGGTATGCAAGTATGTAAAATGTACTGGTAATTGCTTTTGCAATTTCCACACATTGGAAAATCATCGTTTTCATTAAATTGACTATAAACTCCATACATGTTGGGCTGAAATTTACAATCAATGTTGATTTTTACTGAAACAGCCATATTATCATGGCTTGGCCTTCACAGCACTTAATTTCCAAAAGCTGAAATCATCGTTTTCATTAAATTGACTATAAACTTCATACATGTTGGGCTGAAATTTACAATCAATGTTGATTTTTACTGAAACAGCCATATTATCATGGCTTGGCCTCCACAGCACTTAATTTCCACAAGCTGCGTGACTCTTCTAAAAAATTCTAAGCTTTAGAGTAGAGACAGTAGTCAATATGCAATACCCTATTTTGGGAATCTTTCATATCTAAGACCCTGATCTCAGTCCTCAACTTTTGCAAAGAAGAGAATTTACGAGAGAAAGTTAAAGGATAAGTGCCTCTGTTCACTTTATCTTCCCGGCTGTGGCTAAAGCAAGTGGGTGTGAGCTGAAGAAATGTTTCTCAACAGGTGACTTTCCCTTGGCCCATCAGGGGACAGCAGGCATGGCCAAGCACTGCAGAACATCAGTCGCTCTCAGACCTCTCTAGTGCTAGCATTGCGAACCTGCTTGTGGTTCCCTGTAGCCAAACCTTACACCCTCTCCTTGTATGCCTTAATCCATGCCTTTCACCAATGGCACAGGCACAAACAGCATACAGCATGGTAGCTATGTCCTTGGATTCTGTAAAGGGATTATCCTCATGATCCTCATCCAAATGATTAAGTATATAGGGTGGTTTCCTATTTTTTTATTGCCTAAATTGATATATTATTACTCCTGGAGTACAAATTTCATGATTTTAGATTTTTAAATGATGACATACATTTTTCTTGATTAAATGGAAAGTGAAAAATTTCAAGTGCGTGAAAATGCGACGGCTAAGTATGAATGCTGGGAAAAGCCTGTTTGACATCATTCTGATTCCAGCTGTCGCCATGTGAGGCCACCTCGGTTCGAGGTTATGAGTGCTGCTACGATGCAGACTGCTAGCAGGTAGCAGTGTACCCTTCTAGCAGGTAGCGCTTGGCTTTAATAAGAATTATTAGTACCCTATCAAACAAAGAAAGCTTTCCGACCAGAGGCAATTTTAATATGCATGCATTGGTAATCTCAGATGATGTAAAACTCCTATCTACTCATATAGAAACTAGGTCCCTATGACGTCACGTGGAGTGGTATCGCATGGGCGCCAATCTGGCCTTTTTCAAATGAGGTTAAAATTGACCGTTGCCATTAGTCTAAACTGGGATTTCTAAAACCAAATATTTTGTTTATTATGAATACACTAATGGTGGGTAACGAATCACAATCAATGCCTTTCACTTTCTTTGATAAAGGAAACTATCCTATTAGGAAGGATCCCTTCCCATTATGAATCTACAGTCACCTCGATGTATACCCAGTCAAAATTTTCAACTAAAGATGTAATGCTAGATGAAATCCTACACTTTGGCAAATGAAATGAACTTATGAAATGCAAGCAACAATAATACATGTCACAAAATTTCATGGAGATATTCATCTATATTACTATCCCAAGATGAAAAAAGTAATACTAGGTAAGTTAAAAGTACCATAAGAAGGAATCAAAATATACTGATTAGTTCTACACAAGAAAGACAGGGAGAGACAGATAAACATTCTAACACAAAGTCCCAAGACCTGTGGATAAATTAATTGCCCGTAAATCAATACAATATATTTTGAAATTTAATGCTGTAAGGTAACACACATAATGACAGCTTCGATCTTTTTTTTTTACAATTTTAAAATTTTCCCTGGAGGAAAGTGATACCTATTATGAAAATAATGAAAACAGACAGCAGATATTCTAATACATTATTTATTAAAAATTATTACAATAGTTGTGCCAGAAAGTTAGTACTATACAGATTTATATCGCTTAATATTTGATTTCAAAAGTGGACCAAAATAAATGAAAAATACACCTTTGAAGTATAGTCCACAATTATAATATTATAAAAACAAAAATATCACCAAAAAAATTGAATATATTTGAGTTTTAAGAGTGAAAATTGGACATAACCCATGTTAATTAACTAAAATTCACTACACACATGCTTGGAAGATACACATTAGATATGAGTCCAGTGATGAAAAAGATATGAAACCAACAATGACAAAGAAATATTGTACTGTTCAAAGCATATACATAACACAACAATCACACTTTAGAGCAATTTGAATATTAAATAATTTTAGGATCACATGATAAAAAAGGATGAAAGTAAAATTCTAATTTTTATACATATTCCTGGTACCTTACACTGATGTTAGTGACCCGTTGCAGATTAGATAATCAATCAAGTTAAAAAAAAACAACATGGGAATTAGCTCACTGAGAAGTCCAAATCGTTCAAAAAAACTTAATATAGATGTATGTATTCACTTCCAATAACATGATTAGAAAAGTAACAAGAGAGATCAGTGCCAAAAATATTTTAAGAATACAACTGACACTATCAGTAACAGATATTCTATAAATACACTACCAACACCCAACTTCCATTAAACAACAAAAAATTCAAACCATACACACAATTTTCAGTATGATAAACGTATAGTTTGTCCTCTATCTAATGACAAATAACATACATAATCAGAGTTAAATTGATAATGCTTCCACAATACCAAAAAATGGACGAATAAAAAATATGTTTTTACATCATTTCAAGCACTACAATTTTCAATGACATATGTATTGTCCACCATTAAATAAATTTACCAGAAAAAATATTTATCCATTTTTCTTTCCACAAAAAATTAGGTATGTTATCACCAATAGCATTTACTGCAATGAAGGAAATGTGATTACATTTTCTAACCAGCTACCCTCAATCTCCTCATATCAAACTGAAATATGTACAAGCATTTTTTTTATTGTCTGATCTTTCATCTATAAATTCTTACTCCTTTTTTCACAAGGACTGTAACTATTCATTATATCTACATTGGCTCATCATCAAACTTTAAACAAGAGTTTAAAGATGTCTTTTGCAATGTCAACAAACACTAAAAGCAACACCACAAATCATTACCATTGGCACTACAACATACACGCCTAATTACCAGCATCAGGAATCACAAATTGCACATTTGACCATTTTGAAGCATTTAACAATAAAAAAATTATTTGGGTTTATATTATGAAGATAAAAATATCACGTTGAAATACTATTGTCCCCATTTTATTATTAAGGTCATGGAAGAGCATGTGAATCATATATTTTCATTTCATACCCAAGCCTATGGCAAGCATCTGCCCCAGCTACTAATAAATTTCCAAATAATTTCAGATTTCACACTGATGAATGATTATCATTTTTTCCAAATGAGCATCTTATTGTTTGCTGGCATATCAATGATTCTCTCCAGAGAAATTCCATTTTTCGATGCATATTCTTTCAACAAAACTATATCCCTTACACCCCAGCTAGAATCCCTCCTCCTCAGGCTGGAATCAAAATCCCTGTTGCTTTGAGGCTCAAGGACACCGTTATTGGCATAAGGTCCATAGGTGATGAGCAGTCCTCCTGGACGAAGAAGTCCCCCGGCAGCCACAAATAGCCCATGTGAGCATGCTATCTCACTTATGTGCATCATATTGGCATTGTAGATCATATCGATCGATGATGGTTTGAACTGTTCACCTTTGCCATTGAGACCCCAAACACTGAATGGAATCCGAATGTCTATTTTAACTGGCGGTAGCACATTTGTTAACTTTCCTTCAGCAACATGGGCACGTATGCTCATGAAGTCAGCTTCTTCAATCTAACAAAAAATTGTACATGAACTATGCATGAATTCTTAGAGAGCATATAATTTAAACTTAAACCCTCATACTGACATTAATTTTCAGCAAACAGGAGTCATCAGGCTTATAAAGAGAAATTTAAACTATTTTAAGTATACAATTGTTACGGAGGCTTCTGGGGTAATTGAATTGATAAATTTTTTTGGGTTAATGCTGCATCAACTCATTTTTTGTGGACGACAGTTTTGGGCAAATTCCAGCTGCTGTCTTCGGGTCCAAAGACCTGAAACTATTGCGTATGATGTTTGGAGCCAAAGACGGGAGCTGGAATGTGCCCAAAACTGTTGCCCACCAAAAATGAGTTGATGAGGCATTAAACTGAAAAACAATTATCAATTTTCTTCAAGAATAATTAATTTGCCAATGTTAAAATATTCAAGGAAAACCTACATTCTGATAATAATGTGTGATGAAAATTGATTACTTGTGTGTATTAAAGTGAAATTTGCAAATCACTCTTCATTTTGAGCTTCTTCAAATATGTTAAGGGAAATCAACTCACTGCAAAAATAAAAATTGTAAATCTATAGTTCAATAAATAGTACGTGAAAAATACTATTATTATATTTATTGCACATTTTAAAACTTATCCTGGTGAAGAAAAAAATGAAAATAATTTTATTTCAGCTGAAAAAGTAGAAAACTCTTTAAAAATCAAGAATTCTTGAAAATTTACATAAAAAGCCATTTCTTGTTCAGTTGAGAGTTGAAAGCCTGAACCCTGGAGAACAATATTTTGCATACCATCTAATCATAGAAAAAGAATAGGAAGGACACCCCTCTAGAGATGATTTGCAACATAACCCTTTTTTGATCCACCCTACAGTACATTTCCCTTCATATTTCCTTCGCCTAATGAATTGCTTTTGTAGGTGACCCACAAGGGACAGATGTAGCACCTGATAAAAAGTCACTTTTTGCCTCGGCTCCATGCATTGAATGCTGTTTAATTAATACATGAATGTAAGAGTGGGTTATGGCTACAGGGCATAATATTTTCATAGATGTTTTCCAAAACATAATAAAGGTTATAAGGAAAAATTGAATAGGAGAAAGAGTAAAGTGGCACTGCTGGACTAAAATGGAGCAAGGTTGCTGGTGAATGCCATGGGTAAAGAGAATCTAAGAATCGGAGCATAATGGAGATCACTGATTGATGAAATACAACGATCACAGACACAATTCAAATTCTAACCCCTCTGAGCTAATTTGAATCAGCTGGCCAAAAGCAGGTCTCAATCATCCTTTGGCCAGCTTAGTATAAAAAACTGGCATGGACCAAACTTGGCAATCAGTCTTAGTCCTGATGACAGTGAGAGAGTTTCTCATCAAAATGTTGGCCTTAACCCTACCTCGCCGATTGCTACTCATTTGTGGCGAGGATTTTCTTAGCAAAAGATTGAAAGCTCTGCGAACCAGTGTCAATTTTCCGATGCAAACAAAAGAAAGCAACGTGTGAATGGCGTGGGGTGGAGGAAAATGACAGCTGTGGATAAAATAGACCCAGCTACTTGGTTGCCCCTTGAGACCCAGCTTTGTGCAAGCCCTTCCTTGGCCACTCAGGTAGAGCCTTTCCCACTCCCATCTAAAGTTAGAAATTAATTTTTCTTTTTTTGCTCATCACATGGAAATTTCAAACAATTTCGTGCTTATATACATGCAACTCAAACTGACTGTTTGGGGTACGGGAAGAAATAGTGACAATACACTCATTAAAAATTATCATTAGTGATTCGTGAAAATCGCATATGTGATATATGCAATATTGATGCGATACACATGAATAAATGCAACACAATGACAGGACTTTTATGATATTTAAACTGCAAATTTGCCTTTTCGATGGCAAAATTCGGAAATTTAGTGCCGAGCCTGCCCCTTGCTACGGCAGTGGATGTTACTGCTTCATAGATGGTTACATGTATTTTCAATGGCAGCTACTAGAGAGAGAGAGAACCCTGTTAGCTTCTGCGATGTTATGCAAATATTTCATGCCATCTGCCAAGAAAAAACTGAGCTTGAAAATGCAGTGCTCCACATAATCTGGACACCAGTTAGCATTGTGAATGCAGAGAGGTTTCCCAGCGAGTACATTCTAGTTGTGACAGACTGGATCAGCAAAGAAACAAGTGTATGGATTGATTTTAAGGGGTTCAATGCGCTAGGATTCCCACTCAGGTTCTCTTAGCTCCGTCACTGATATTAACATGCTATAAGTAAAAACCATGACACAACTCTTAGGAAATAATGCTAGCTGATGTAAATGTGATGCAGCTGGTCAAGGCCAAACTCCACATGAGATGTTGGGGAATGAATGCTAATGATGGTTGAAGGATAAAGATGCAAGCAGTAGACTGCTCTGAGTGAAACTAATTGAAAGCTGAGAAGCGACACCAGAGAACTAAATCCTGAAATATGCATTGGTAATGCGAGAAAACTTGGACTGTTTATCTCTCTACAGATTTGCTTCCAAATAAAAGTGAACTCGAGGGTCACAATATACTGTGCTTATTGCTGCAAAGTCGGAGAGACTTAGGAGGTCAGCTAAAGGCAGGAGAGACGTGAAAAAAATTGCAGATGATTAATAGCGGCTTAAGCAATAAATGGCTCATGTGGTTAGAATAAGCTAACAGAAGGGTCTATCGTTTCCAACAAGGTTTCCCCTCACACCTTAACATCTTTCATCTCACATCACAACTTAAAGAGTAAAAGAAAATTTGTGAGTGCTAAACAATAATTTCAACCTACTCACCTCACTAGGCTGCCAGATAACATTTTGAAATTCTCTCGCAAAATGAGCTATGTGCTGGCCAGTGCCTGATGCAATTTCTAGACAAAATAATTTCCTATGAGGCTCAGAGAGACTGGGAATATACTCCTTTAGAACTTGAAGAATCGGCTCCTTATTGCGCTCAGCAGCTGGAGCGGTGATTTTTCCCCTCATCCTGGGTAGCAGAGAAAATATTCATGTAGAAGACGAACACACGTCTTGTTTTTAACTTGACGCATAAAATTAAATTGTAACAGTAATCACGTTCGGGGCAACATCCGAAATTACCCCTAAAAATTTGAATTTCCCACACAATGCTACATAAGTACTTAAAATAATACTTATGGTCAAAATATGACACAAATGCAGTAACATTGAGTCTTAATTATAATCCCTTACCTCCAATAGAAGTATTTCAACGATGATAGTACAACAGATCGGGAAAATGACAACCCGTGTTTCATTAATTACCCACAGTAAGCATGCTTAACCGAAGTGCAGATGCGATTACTGCCACAAGTACTTTAAGTAAATTCCACAAAAATGTGGATATCAAGGTTCAATGAAATTGCAGCTAAGTACGGATCACAGAAAATTCAACACAAGTTGAACTAGCAGAATGGAATGCATTTATAAGCATGATTGCCAAATGCCACAAAAGAATCTATTTCAAAATGGCGGGGCGGGAAATATGACACTCCGTGAGGGTCTCAAATAAGCGCCTTTTCATCGTTTCAGTACCTGTATCTCCTTATTTTTAAATGAATATGCGAATAAAATAACGAATTATTGTGTATGGTTATGGTTTCACGATTCTTTGTAATTACCAAGCTTTTATTTTCCTCATCTAATTTTAAAATGTTCAATTATTACAATAACATTTTTAAAAATCTTTTTAGCTCACGCTATGCATGAAATTGTTTATCTACGCAAATATTTTTATCAATTTAAGATATTAAAATAAGGCACGCGAGTAGAAATAGGAAACTACTAATGTTACTAGGGTAATTAGGATAACAGAAACAGCGACGGAATCGGACCTCTTTGAATCATATTGAGTTCTCACCCTCTGTGGAAACCTTGTGGTAGGGGCCATGGAAATCTTGTGACTGCATTAGAAGAAAAATACTTCACAGATGACATCCATTTAGCCCCGTTAAGCCTACACTGAACATTAATAAATAATTTCAATTTCACAGACAAAAATTACTCTGAATAGGTGATATGACAGCAGACAGTTTCTGCTAATATGTGTCTAATTATTTCATTTTCAGCCATCATCCGATATGATTCTCTCGGGCCGAAAGACAAAACAAAAAATGAAAACTAACCGAACGTAAGAGACAGGCGCCTGATTCAATTGCCACCATTGCCATAATTAACACAAATTTGTATTTCGCACGTGTTTTGTGCGCAAGGCTAGCAGAAGGATCGTAGCTTCTTGGTAGGCTGGGTAGTTTTGTTTGGTTGTGTGTCTGTCATGGCTACTCTTATGGAATTGATTTAATGTTTCTTCGGTATTTCTATCGATTTATGTCGATTCTTCATGCCTGAGAGACATGAAGTAATATGCAAATTAGTGTCATTGTGATTAATTAACCTCTGTTTCTGGAAGATAAAGTCTATTGAAGAACGATGGCAGCATCTACAAACCTTGTCATACCAGTTGTTCTTTGGGGTAAAACAGCTCCTACCCATTGTATATCAAGTATTTATTTGTCTCGTGACCAAAAAAACCTTGTTACTGGCTGTTATGATGGTCAAATATGTTTATGGCAAGTGGATCCCGAGACACTTAAGGTATTCTTATTTTGCCTGCATTTCACAACTGCCGTTGCTTCTTTATTTCGCATTGTTTTACTTTATCATTCCTTACTGAGAATATTATTTTTAGATGACTCCAAGATGCCTTTTAGTTGGGCACACAGCACCTGTTCTATGTCTATGCAAGGCTAGTATACTTGTGGACAATAATTACATAGTCAGCTCATCCGAAAGCGGGTGAGTACGATTGGGGAAATGAGAAATGTTGTCAACCTCTTGGTGCGAATCATATTTTGCCTCCTTTTAACTTATTTTAAAATATGCATTGAAGTTTTGATGTGATTAATTACCTGCCAATTGTATACGTCAATTTAGATTTGTCTTTTTTTCTTGATCCAATTAATTTTTTAACTCCATCCAACTTCAGGGAAATGTGTACTTGGGATCTCGTGGATGGGAAATGCCGAGAAGCCGCCAAACATCCATATGTGCATACCAATATGCAAGTGAGTCATTTAATAGACATTGTTCAATTTCATATGCGAAGCTCACATTTACTTCATTATTAACAACTTAATTTGCTTTTATCAAAATCTTGAAGGCATACAGAATCCGTTTTAATGTCATCATTTTTAAGTTCGAAGGTCTCATTCTTTTAATACGTCGAAATCCATTTTAAACACCACGAGTGAAATTTAATGGTATTTATATTTTATGTGTGGTTTTCCAATGATATTTACTTATTCTCTTAGTTCAGCCAGTTTCAAAGCTATCAGTGTAATGTCAAAGTATCTCTGAATTATGATGTATGGTTTGAAACTTAGTATTCGTTGGAATCAAGTATCGTTTGGAAAATTCTACCACTTTGGCTTTGATGGGATAGCTGATGGCTTGCCTGCTTAGAAATACTCATGGTTTGTAAGTTTTTTTGTTATGATTCCAGGCTTACCATATGGCTGGCACTGATGATGTCAGATTATTTTGCAATGGCTATTATGCAGAAGTTCTAATTATGGACCCATTTAGTTTGGAGTTATTGTTCACTCTTTCTTCAAGAGTAAATCCAGACTGGATAAGTGCTCTTCATGTGTTGAGGCCTGCCAAAAGGAAGGGTGAGTGTTAATTTTATGATGTTTCTGTAATATTATAGAATATAGCCTAATTTTGGGATAATTTGTGTCATTTGTTGTTGCAGATGAACTCAATGAGTACAAATAGAGCTACCTTAATAGCAATTTCTTTGGGATTATTATTATTTCACTGTGTTGTTTATCTTGAGGTGGTCAGGAAGTGAAGTATTTTAAATCATGGGCACAGCCAGGATTTATTTTAAACCCTCCTGGAAGGGGACAGGAAACTAACTCAATTTCATCATCTGGCCCTATCTAGCTCTTACTGAGTTAGTTTCCTCATCATTAGCTCTACCCATTGTACCCTTAATGTACTTCAAAACTAATACAGTAAAACCTCTATGTAGTGAACCTCTTTACATCATAAACCTCCATACATCATACCACCCCTATGGTCCCGTCTGATTTACATGTAAATTTATAGGCCAACCTCTTTGTAGTGAACCTCTTTATATTGTAAAACCTCCATTTATCATACCTAGGATATACCCCCAAGACGGCCTAACTACCTCTGCAAATCGTACCGAGACAACAAGAGGCCATTAATGCAGCCGCAATTAAATACATGGAATGACATTTTCAGCAATAAATGTTTCACTTTTTTTTCTAATTTGCCTTTAATATGCTGTAATTTTCACGTTAATCATTAGTTGAGGCCATTTTGATCAATATGAGAGCATACCTTACAGTAAATAAGAAAAAGATATCAAATTTTCCTAATCATTTTGAGTGACTGTTGAATTGAGAGAGATCACATCATTTTCTCTCGAATCATGGTAAAAATCATGCGATAGCGCTCGCTTTCTGTAATTATTACATAATAAATATACGTTCAATGATGCATGCATGTTTGTTTAAACACATTAATATAATGGTTTAAAATACAGTAGTGCCTTTCACTTCCAAAGAATATGAAAAAATGGTGCCTATCACTAAAACCTCTGTATAGTGAACCTCCATACATCAAATTGCCCAATTTTTGGTCCCCTTCATTACGATGTAAAGAGATTTTACTGTACTGAGCTATGGCCAAAAAAGGAAGACATTGTCAAAATTCATCTCAAATCTAGGAGGCTATCATATACTATCTCTTTAGAGAGAAGTTTTATGTACTATGATCGGGTGGGGTGAATCTTTGTTTCCACATGTGCAGTTTTGCACCATGTTGTTTTTTCTCTGCATATCACTCTCAGAACCTGTTTTTAAGCATGTACTAGGGTGGAAGTATGAATGTTAATATGCAATGAAGGTATGTGTCCTTAAGCTCCTTAACTTGGGGTGCAATGACAATCTAATCACTGCCTGAGAATTCACCCTTAGCCTGCCGGTGTACTCATGGTTGTGATGAGTTAAAAGATGGTCAAATTTGAAAGCAATTCAGGCTGCTTTGACAATCTCACTCTTGACTAATGCTTTGCAGCCAGAGGCAATCTCAAATACAATGCATGAAAATGAGGCTTTATGTGTTATACTGAGGTATAATAAGGCAAGAGTTGTCATTGTGAAGAGAGATGTCTTGACAAGAGAGTACTCCAAACGTAATTTTAGCACATCATACAGAGGTACTAGGTGAAATGATTTAACGTACAAATACATCACGAGCAAATATGCGGTGCTTACTGCAATGCCTTAAAGTCTTATGGATGCCTCCTATCTGCATGTGAATATTGCAAAGTTTGTATTTTCACCCAGTCGCCCCTGAAAGCAAGCAACACACAAAACATTGTTGATTATTTGTTGGGCAGGTAAGCTATTACCCAGTTAATTCAAGTTGGATACTTGGTGGAATGATGTGAAAACAGGTCATCCAAGTTCAAACTTTTTTCTGAGGGCTGTACTCTGACTTTTTCATTTGATGTTGACTCGATAACTCCACTGCAAAAACGCTCAAGAATCGCCCACCGGATGAAATCCGCTCATCTAGTAGCCCAACAATACGAATCCACTCAGAGCTGGCAGTAGCCAAAGCACAAACGCTCACCTAGAAGCTTGGAGAATAGGAGATGAAAGTTTATGCTCTGGACACTGCCACCTGTGTGGATTCATATTGTTGGGCTACCAGATGAGCGGATTTGATTCGATGGGCGATTGTTGAGTGTTTTTGCAGTGGAGGTATCATATTGTTGTACTAGTTTGTTGAGGGAAGATTTCAAATGCAGTTCCTTTGAGAAAGTCCTTCTACTGGGGCTTCATAGTGTGGAGGTCTTCATGCTTTCACTGGGTTGGGAGGCTTGTTATATGTTGGGAAGTTTTGCTGCATGTGTTCTATAACGTAGAACTAAGTGAAATTGAAGTACAGTTTTGATTGTTTTATACAAAGCACTTAGTGACTTCCGAACATACTGAACTGACGAATATACCTAGCCATCCTAATGTTTTTAGTAGAAGGATATTTATACAGTATTTTGCAATGTTACATTTGTCGGTTGGTGGGAGGGAGGGTAATTTAATTCATTACAGTTGGGATAAGTGTAAATAAGCCAGGTAGGTTAGTTCTGGGATAATAATGACATACAAGTGCACTGTGAATGATCTCTTCACCTATGTACTTGATAGTGACTAATGCTGAAAAAATTGCGTAGTTAGTGTGTTTATGTTTATTAAATCACCTAGTATTTTGCAATGCTATGAAATGTGGAATCCTGTCGCTAAGAAACTTGTGGTATCAGGTTGGATGTTTGAAAAATAGCCTCTATGTTGCTGTGATGAGAAATTATATTCATTATATCAGGAAAAGTTAAGTTCCATAAAATACATCATATATGTATTAATATGTAAAACAATCATGAAGAACTGAACATGTAAAACTCTCTACCAATGAGATCCTAATTAAATTGATGCAACTTGACATCTTTAAAAGTATGAGACCAGATAGTATCCCTCCAATTCTACCAGAAGCATGTTGTTACTTTCTATTGTATCCTTTATATGTTCTTTTCAATATGCCTTTAGGCAAGGGTGTATTCCTGGATTCATTCAAAACTTCATTCGTAGTCCCTGTTCACAAAAGTGGAAATAAGCATAATGTGAGTCACTACAGACTCACAGTAATCCAGTCTGCATGGGCTAACGTCATTGAAAAATTTGTTATTGATGAGTTAAGCCCATTAACAGAGAATGTACTGACAAATGAACAGCATGGATTCTGGAAGGGACACTCCACATCAACCAACTTGGCTTTATTCCAAAACGATACTAATATGTCCTTGCAGAGCTATTATCAAATAGATACTATTTACTGTGACTTTCCAAAGCCTTTGATAGAGAGAATCACTCCATTTTACTTTACAAAGCGGAGACTTATGTTATTTTTGGTCACTGCTATTTGTGACTCATGGTTTTAAAGTTACCTTTTAGAAAGAATTTAGGGAGTAAAAATTTGTAACTCACAGTCTTATGATTTTGTTGCAACTTTGGGCATACCTCAAGGATCCCACCTAGTACCATTACTTTTTCTTTTATTTATTAACAATGTATGTTGTTATACTTACCCAGCAAAATGTATTTTGCATGATGATGATTTTAAAATTTACCGCCCTATTGGTTGCACTGAGAATGTCAAAGAACTACAACAGGCCCTCAACAATTTACTTACTTGGTGCTGTTCTAACTGGATGCAATTAAATGTTGATAAGTGCAAGGTAATGACCTTTTGTGCAAATAATGCCCTTTCTATGTCATTACTTTTTAGGTAGGACCCCCTTGAACGGAGTAAATTACTTCTCCCACTAATGAATTTTATTTTAAAATTAAAGCATACAAAATGTTGTGCTTTACTAACCGAATTTGTAGAGATTTATAAAATGTAAATTGCTTATCGCTGATGTTTGCTACCCTGGTGAGATCTGTTTTCGAATATGGTACTGTGATTTGGAATCCAAATTATGATAGACACATCATCGCTCTGGAAAGGATTCAAAACAAAATCCTTAAATTACTTGACTATAATCTTAAGAAATAGCCAGCCACGTAATGACTCAGGACTCAATATTTCAGAACAACATTTGAATTTGCAAGCACTTTCAATTCATAGAAGACATATTAGAATGTTCTTCCTTAATGATGTACTGAAAAATAAGATTAAATCCTCTGATTTATTGTCCTTATGAACTTTCCGAATCCCAAACATCCATACAAGAAATTCGTCTACTTTCTGTGTTCCTTACTAGCCATCCAACTATACCAAAAACCTGATTATTTTCAGAGCAATGACTGATATTAACTTATATTGTGATCACTTTGATTTTTTGCATTCTTCCTCTGCTAGTAGTCCTCTGTATACCTATGTATTTTATGTTTCTATCTTTCAAATCTCAAATTAATGAGAATATGTATTATGTAATTAATTAAACTTTTTATGAATAATTTTGCAATATTTTTCTTTAAACTGGAAAAAGGGGGAAAGTTGAATAAACATTATTATGAAAACTTTCAAAAAGTAATTGTGCAAACATTTTATAATTAAGTATGCTTCTATTGCAGCCAGGGCAATTCTCCATGGAAAATTATCTATCATTTTTGTATGAAAATTAAAATTTTTTTCAATTTCATATGAAACATTTCTGCCCAGTGATGTTGCAAATGGCACATTTTACGATTTAATTTTCAGATGATGTTGTCCTTGCACTCACTACCACTGGAACCATCAAAGTTTGGACCCTGTCTTCTGCATTGGGGGCAATTGGTTCCATGGGTGATGGCCTGTCCACTGGAAAAGGCAGTAGTGGAACAGCTTCTCCCACTCACACGCCGTCATCATCCCTTCAGTCGCCTACTGAGCCCTGTTATGAAAATGAGAGCAAGCAGATTCGCTGTCTCAATGCCCTTATGATGACTTGCTGCTCATGCAACCAACGCACTGTTCTCATAGTGTGTTCTAAATATTGGCAGGTAAGTCTTCAATCACTGTCATGTATGAATAAACCCTTTCTCAGAGAATGATCTTCTTAGAGTATGGCATTGGAGGAGGTGACCGACAGATTAGGTCATTTATGCTAGCTTGGAAAAGAAGTGTGGAGAGAAATATGGCATTCACATTAGCCTGCTCTTCAGCAGTGGCTCTAGCTTGTGTCCAAAGGGTGGGCCAGGTTATAAAATGGGTGGGCGTAACCTCGAGTTAACGTGGATAAATACATTATAAAATCCTCGTCGAGTGTATTTGTTTTATGTTACGGAGTTAATATGGACAATTCATAATTATTCAGCAAATTAATGGAGTGATTTTCCATACGCCTATAACTTTTTACAATTAATTTTAATTTTATAAAATGAAGTTTAACTTTGGACTTCGATTCTGAAATTTGTCCGTCTTATTTGGGTGGGCTGAAAAAAATTTGGATGGCCCTGGCACCACCACTGGTGCTCTTAAGTAAGGGCAATGAAGGGACCACGGCTTAACGTCCAATCTGAGTGCTTTACTTGAAGTGCTCTCCACCAATCACTCGAGTAGGAATCGGGCATTCTCATATCTCTGCACCTGTGAAGGGTTGGAGGCCAAAACACTATTTACAGCACCAACCTAATCCAGGGTTCCCACTCAACCGTGAAAACCTTAAAACCGTGAATAAGCCGTGAATTTTGTCTACCGTGAAAATACCTGGAAATAGCCGTGAATTTCGTCATAAAACCTTAGAAACCTCTCAAACTTGATTGTGGAACTACGATAGACAGATTAAAAGAAAAGTCTATGTTTCGATCATGTTTCAAGGTCGAGTCACGTAGAGATACTGTTCACGCATTTTTCTGCGCATGTGTATTCGAAGCGCAATTATTAATTGGTCCGTGTTCCATGACAGCACAAGACCTTAAGCCTGCGATTGGAAGACCTTAACCCTGGCAAAAAATCAGGCACTTCTTCACCTCCCTGCCACCCTGCTCTCTCCATTTTCCCACTCACACCCTTTATCAGGACCTGAATTTTGCTAACTATAGGTGAAGTCATAAGAGATAGCACTTTCATTGCTGCGTTTGCATTCATGGCGTCTGTCGCGTTTGTTAAATTTGTAGTTAACCTGTGGCCGATGATTGTTACGTGATCAATATTTCTGCCTAAAATGCCTTATCTACAAACCGTGAATTTGATGACATTTTGACCGTGAAAACCTGGAAACAACCGTGAATTTTATCATGTAGTTAGAGTGGGAACCCTGTAATCTCCCCATCCTCTTATAGTGCTGTGTGCCTCACCATAGGATAAGAAACTCAAAAGGAACTGGCCTTACAGGTGGCCAATTTGTCACCCATAGTCAAGGATAATGCTTAGAGCTTGAAATGAGTTGGTTTTATTTAGCTCTAGGAGGGTTAGGAATGGTTAAACTATGATTGTTGGGATGGAGGATCATTGGCCAGTGGAGGCTTATGCTTAGCAATCTGAATTGTTTCCAGAATATTGATCTATGAACTCCTGTTAATGCAACCAAATTCTTAATTCAAATTCATACTCTCCAACCCATCTTTATTCCTTCCTTCACTAAAAAGTCAAGGTTTGTGGTATTCTAGTGTATAATTAACCAAGGTCTCACCTTAATTTCTATGATGGTTCTCTATTCTCAGAACTTCTAAAGGTAGAAATAGGTTTAATCAATTTTCATGAAAATTCAGAGTATTGCTGAATTTTTAAAAAGAAAGTTGTCCACGGCTTCTTTTATTTCAATTGATTAATTGTGGCATTTATAAATACATATATGGGATGTGCATGAAGTAAATATGTAATTACTATTCTTGCAAGACCAATTCAATTTTTTTCTTTTATATTCAAAAGTTGACCTCAAATTTTTATTGATCTATGTTTATAAAAAAATCTTATCTTGTATTCATATGTATCTGGTCTATCCGGTAGATGTACATAGTTGTGCTAAATAAGCGGAGCTTTTCATCCAAATGCCAATCAGTTATATAATCAATTAATTTTAAGTAAGGATGCTGTTATCTTCGAGTAGATGTATAATATTGTAAGTCTGTTAGTAAGGAATGTAAGTCTGAGTTCATTTTTCTTGATTTGACTTAATCATTTGTTCTGAAACTTGCTCATTTGTTATTACTTTGACTCTTGGACATTTTTTTAGCAGAAGAATTTGAACCAACTTAATAATCTTATATCATTATTTTCTGCTTTCTAGATATTTGATGCTGGAGATTTTTCTGTTTTGTGCTCTGTTATGGCACCTCAATCTGAGCGATGGATGGGCGGAGACTTTTTGTCAGCTGACAGAGTTCTTGTATGGAGTGATGAAGGAAAAGGGTACTTATATCAACTCCCTGCCAAGTAAGTTCAAGAAAAATTGGTTTTGTTTTAACGGAATTTATTTTTTCTGTGAATGGATTTCTTGTTTCAATAATTGGGTTTCAGTGAAATTGAAAAATATGAATGTTGCATGAGAATATATTTCATCATGATTTCCATAATTTTTGGCATTGGATTTTTCTACTGCATATACCTAATTTGGATTTCTGAGTTGTATGCACTAACTTCTTAATGGGGGTAAATAGATAAATCTTACTCTGTTGTAATTTTTGTGGCCAATTACCCGACCTCTGTGTTGGTGAGGTATTGTCCATAGGTTGCGGATTCGAGTCCTGTGTGGGTAGAAAGTACCTATCTATGTCATAGGTATTTTTAATTGTCCTAAACAGAATTACTGTCTTGTGGAAGCCAGAGAGGAATTAACACTACTGATGTTATTTTTAAATAGCAATAAAATCTCTTATATTTTAACCATATATGTATTACAAGCTACATGTTTTGCGATTTTAGTGGAGTTCTTGGCATGGTTTTAACATATGCGGGGATATTTATTTTTAAGCCACACAGTAACTGAACTGTAGTTTCAGTTGGTTTGATTGGATAAAAATGTTTATTAATATGAATTAGTAGTCACTTTGTACATCAACATATATCAATATTTAATTTCTTAGAAATAAATAAAGATTCAATACGCAATCTTTTATAGTGGTGTGATCTGGTATTTCAAATAAGCTGCATCTAGGGTGATGAAACGTTTAAAAATTGTACTTAAAAGTTCACATAAAGTAAACTAATTACTGAGAGATTTCTGTGTTCGAAGAAGCTACAATTTTTTTAAAGTAGATAAAAAGCAATCATAGATTTCTTTCAGCATCTTGGTTCATAAAGATTTTGATTGTACATACTTATTTTTTAGCATTAAGATCTTTGGGTTTTTGGCTATGACATTCATGGATTTAATCTTGAGCATAAAATACCACACTTTATAAATTCTTCCAGTGATTGTTGGTTATGCGTCCTATTTGGTTTTTTAAATAATTTTTCTTGCATGAACTTGGATGTCATAAGGCATGTTTTGTCTGTCTGAAGTTATCTATCAGAAGAATGTTTTTTTCTCGATAAATTGTGACAAAATTTCATGTTCTGGTCTGCACTCATTCCAGATCATTCATTACTCTCCTTTAGTACTAATTAAACTGGACTTTAGGATCCCCTTTTATATTTATGGCAGTTTATCCATGAACTATATTTAGAAAAGATTCACCTGGAATTGAAATCTAAGTATCGATTTAAGTTTTTTTAGCCAAAGTGCTTACCATTGCAATGTCCACGTTCTTGGTACCGTTGTGATTTAATTGTGATCCACGGAACTTCATGCTACTCTCGTTTTTCTCAAAGCCCTAGTTTGTGGTTTTATCCCTGGGCTCTCTGACTTTCCTCTTGTAACAAGTCTTGCTTACTTTTGCCGATAGTGCAGCTAATTTGAACATATCACATTCACAGTTTGCGAGAAATACATAATTCTTAAAAAAAAAAAATATTAGCAATACTTGCACTTAAAATTTCATGTTTTTCTTTGCGATGCAGAGGAAGTTATCTCATTTTAATGTGATATTAAGCCTGTTCATCGTTATTTTTCATTAAAATGTAACATCTCAGTTTCCTCCTAAAAGTGTTGTAGGTTGATGTAATGTTTTTTTTCCTAAATGTATGGCTAGAAATATAATGCTCCTGCTCCACTTAAGCTGGAAAATACAGTTTTCACTGCAATAGGCTGTAGGAAAATTTTAAAAGTTAAATGATAAAACTGAATGAGCATTATACTTGGGGTGCTAATGAGAACAGTTTTAATTCCTGAGGAAGCATAATCTGCCCGAGTTTTCAAAATTATCTTATTTATGAAATAATTGTATTACCTAAGGCCATGGAGGACATTGATTGCCGTCTGCACAATTATGTTATGAGTTAGGATTTTATTATTCTCTTCTTTTCAGAGATCGTGTAGCTCTAATTTTTTTTTTAGTTAATTATTTAGGTAACTCCACGGAATATTGGTGCAGTTTTTGGTGTATTTTTTGAAAGAAATTCAATTTATGTTTACGTATGCAGTGATGTAACATGTGGTATTAAAGGATTACAGTTTTTGCCTTCATTTGCTTTAGGAATTAGCTGTGGTGTTTTATTATTACTTGGGTAAGAGTATTTGTACTATGGATATTGGTAAACCATTAGCATTATATAATACGCTATTTATAAATTAATTATTCTATGTTAAACCCATTGTGAAGCATGAAACTTTGTAGTTTTTCGTGATCTTTGAATTGTATTATCTATTTTGAATTGTTAGGGATGATAGTGATATCTCATAATGATGCTAATTATTTCAGACCTGATTTTAAATGGCATTACTGCTAAGAAAAGAAAATTGGAAGAGCATTATTTGATTTTAGAATAAAAAATTGGAGTAGGATAATGCATTCTTCATGATCATCGTAATCTTGGCTCGTTTTATCATGAACTCCATATTATGTATCCCTTGCCTTAACATACGCACTCAATCAGATTTTCATTACTAATGGTAAAAGCTGTATTAGATGCCATTGCCAAAATAGTTATCTGTTACTCTACATCTACTCTCAAAATACAGACTATTGACTTAAGTTATTATATTTGCTTGCCTAAGCTGTGAATCATAGGTTATATGAAAGAACATTAGTGCATGAATCTCTAGGCATAGCTTTCTATTATGCTAGATGCCCATGCTCTTGCACATACCTTTAGTTCCTTAGCAGAAAATTATATGAAGTGAGAAATTTAATTAATTTAGCATTAAAACAGGTGTGCTACTGTTTATATTCTCAATAAATCTTTCCTTATTTTTTGTATTTTTAATGGCCCAAAGGTGTTCACGGCTCCCCATCAAATGTTCTATGACATTTTAAATTTACGTATGCCCTCTTTGTGCATACAATCTGTAATTATGGCTAATGATGAAGTCATTGTAACCAATTTCTAACAAAGTGTAGTCATGTACTTGTCATGACAAGAAGTTTATATGTAGTCCAATTCTGCGAGGACTTGATTGGGTGGAGCTAGATATATTTCAGAATTGTGACATCTTAAATTTTTGAATGATGATCTCTTGACTTTTTGTAATTTCAAAATGATGTTACTTTTTGGTGTCATAATGTGGCGAAGCTCTAGACCTTGATTCAGAATTACAAAAATATGATGTGTTTTTACCAATCGATATTTACTCATAATTCAAGAAAATCAATGAGCATAAGATGCTTTGATTATGACTCAAATGACATATTGCTTGGGGTCTATCATGAGATAAGTAGTTAAATGCAGTAGGCATTTAAAATGTGGGAAAAGCTTCGCATGCAAACCTAGAATAAGCCTACCATGAAAATTACCAGGAGCAATCATCTATGTTTTCTGATAATCTTTTCTGAAGAATATTCACTGAATGGTGTCAGTAATTTAAATTATATAGCTATGAATGTGAAAGAATTATTTTGATGTTTAATCTATTTTTATATATTGTTTCGCAGTTCCTTGTGTTTAAAAATTCTCATTAATTATACTGTACTCCAAAAGAATCAAGTATTTTTTGGGGTTCATCAGATTTTAGGTTGCAGTGAAATTTTATTTTGCTGCCGTTGTTATAGATGGAAGAGGTATAGATGGATGGGTAGGTTCATGCTATTGTAATAAAATTTGCTGGTCTGGTGTAGCCTTTTTATTTGATTCTCCATCATAGTTTGTTGAGTTACCACTGATCCATGATTGATCCTCTGACCCAACGTTTATAGTTTTGCATAAGAGTTTTGAATGGATTCTAGTATTAGTTGTTCTATGGTATATTCTAGTTTTATAATTTCAATATACGTACTTGGAATTATTTCATGGAGAAATTCAATCTCTAGTTGAACTCAACTGGTAATTTTTTAAATTACATTCAATTATATTATTTACATCTGAAATTCATCATACATATAACCAATTTTTGCTAGTACTTTTGAAAAAATTATTGATGTACCCTCCTAATAGAGGAGTTATGTGAAGAGGTTTTAGCTTTGCAGTTCTTCCTAGTTATTATGTGATATTAAATGCCTGTTCAGTGCTTTACAAAGAAGCTCAACTCTTATGTAAATTCATTCTTATGTCAAGACTCCTGACCTCTGATCAAACAATTCCAACTGTGGAGATCCCATCATTTCATCTTAGATTTCAGACATTGAATCTGCTGCACTTCATAATAGGATTGATAAGAGATCCTATGAATAAACGTGTATTTGGATATGCATGCATATTTAAGTGCACACATAATGCTGGCCCCTTCAATTCTTTTACCTGTATGATTGTTGACTTGTATTACTGTGTTTATAATCTTAGTTAAGTGGTATTATTTTTATTATAATAATAATTCATGACGAATAAATTATTGGGTAGTGTGTTTGACCATGAGTTCATTCAAAATAGATAAAATTATGCATTTTATTGTCTCTTCAATAAGAGAAGTTTTGCTAGATGCAGATCTAGAATTTTCTCTAAGGGGAAGGGGTGCAGGTTGGATTTTTGAAGCTATGCTGGGGGGTTGGGAAACTTGGAATACTCAGCAGTCTCACATAGCAGAAATACGTCTCCGATACATCTCTGAGACATCTCAATAGGGTAGATTCCTTCATCAAAGAAAACGAAAGGCATTGATTGCGATTCGTTACCCACCATTTGTGTATTCATAATATACAAATTATTTGGTTTTAGAAATACTACCGGTTTAGACGAATGGCAAGGGTCAATTTTATCCTCATTTGAAAAAGGCCAGATTGGCGCCCATGCGATTCCACTCCACGTGACGTCACAGGGACCTAGTTTCTATACGAGTAGATAGGAGTTTTACAGTGTCTGAGATTACTAATGCATGCATGAGGCACAGAGCTCAGGGAAACATCTCTTAATAATCACACATTAAAATTACCTAAGTTCAGAAAGTTTCCTTCGTTTGATAGGGTAATAATTTTCCTTATTTAAGCCAAGTGCTATCTGCTAGCAGGGTACTCAGCTACCTGCTAGCAGCCTGCGTCATATCAGCGCACAGAGCTTCGCCCCAAGGTCACCTCACTTGCGGCATCGGGAACCAGAGCGACGTCACACGGGAGTTTTCCCGGCATTCATACTTACCCGTCGCATTTTCGCGCTCTTGAAAATTTTCACTTTTCATTTAATCGCCAAAAATAGATATCGTCATTTAAAAATCTAAAAGTGTGAAATACGTACTCCAGGAGTAAATAATCTTTCGATTTAGGCAATAAAAAAATAATAGGAAACCACCCTATTAACACTCGTGATGTCTCAAAGATGTTCTTGAGACCTGTGGAGACATCTCATCACATGAAACCTCTCATCGTCTCTGAGAGGCCTTAGTTCATGGCCTCATTACATATATAGTTATGGCAGGTCTGTCTGTCTTACTTTTCTTGATCATTATTGTGATAAAATTGTGATGAATAATAATCTTTTGAAAATAGGAAACCATATTAAATGTCACAATTTGAAAAAATCACAAATTCAGAATTGCTGTGAAAACAGTTATGGAAGGGGTTGACGGCATTTAAAGACGTAAAGAATTATCTTCTGAACCTCTCATGATTACCTCTCTGAGACATTTGAGTTATTCGAGATTATGGTGGGATGTCTCCAAGACATTCACTGCTATGTTGGAGTGTATGACTAGAGGAACGGAAGGGGTTATGCACCCTCTAGCCTACGAGGCTGGCCAAATTACTTTGCCCCTGTTTCACCATGGCACAATCCATCTTTGTAACTGGGCAATTGTTGCTAGTTCTTCACTTTACATCCTCACGACTTGCATCCACTTTGCTAATCTGTCATTCTCTGGGGTTTTTTAAGGAAAGTACATATTTAGGAATAAATTGCTGTTATTAATCTCACGTAATCTATCATGCTATTTGTAAGGGTTTATCTGCACCTTCAACAATTTTAGTGTTTATCTCTAAACCTCCTTCCATCGTTAAAATAACATACTATGTATCTATGAATGAAATTTTAAATTAACAGTATTTGAATTATACCACGAAATCATCACTTCAAAGAGGTTGACCACTTTTGCATTGCAATACATACATGGTTTGGTATTTTTATACAGCATTCAATTTTTGTATACCAATGAATTTCTGGACTCCTGAATGAACCCTCCAACAATGCCATCATGTTAGATCTTGTTCTTGCAGTGGTGTTAGGTGGTGAAATGCAAATTCCAATTTTATGAAATATGTATTTTAAAAAGGTATCAAGTCATTTATTCAAATATAAATTTTAAAAATTGTTCTATTTTCTATCTGCCCAAAACAATGCTGCAATGAAACCTGAGGCATAGTCAATATTTGAGGATATGTTATGTCTGCAGGCACGTAAACAGGGGAGGGGGGGCTTTGGTGGCTTCAGCCCTCACCCCTTTTTCCCACTACCAGCGATTCAGCTACTGAGGAGATCTCTACCTCTGGGGCATCCTTTACCCTTCATTTTTAAGTGAAGTTACATTTCATTATGTCTGCCAATGGCCAACAATGAATTTAAATGACAGTAGTATGCAAATGAAAGATATAGCTGACTTAACAAAACGAGTAGTCTCTTGATGTATCCAAATTTACCTCTAAATCAAATGAGGCAACCTGCCCAAAGATCCCCTGGGGCAAAGTTCTGGCTATGTGCCTATCTGCATGTCCTTTTATACATTTCTTGATATTATATGATTGATTTATGGTTAAACCTAAGTATAAATGATGTAATTAATCCTAGGAATCCATTATATGGACAACAATAAATAATTGTAACATTAGTTTTATGTTTTGTTTTTGATAAAACAGTATGAAAGTCAAGTAGTATAATTGGGCTTTTTTATCATTGCAAAATGCATATTCTCATTCATAAATTTTGAGTGTTATAGGTAACATAACTCTCAAGTGTTGAAGGGCTGTTTTACTTGAGTCACAGTCTTGCCAATGTGTCAGTTATTGATATGTATACAAAACTGATATAATCCCAAATTGTTAGCTCCTTACCCCACCCTCCTATGCACAGCAATTTCGATTGTGCTCATAGATGGCCAGAAAGTGCCTGCTTCCTCCTTTGTCATGCTCAATGTACAAGCTTAATCCTAGATTACTGATTAAAAATACATTGGAATGGCGAAAAGTTTTACTCGTATTGATTGCTTCCGATAAATAGGAAGTAAAAAATTGCATGACTCAGGTGATCCTGCATAAATGACCATGCATATAGCAAAGTTGATTTTTACCAAAAAAATTCATTCCTGCAGCTTTCTCTGGAAAGGTAATCTTTTTCGCTGTTTTTTTTAGAGAATGAATTTGGATTTAGTCCGATATGCTATGGCATACTGTACATGTTTTGTGCCATATTTAGACATTTTACATTTTTTTATGGATTTCACTCATATGGTGACATACTTATTTTAATTATAACTTAATTTTTTCACATCTCTTACCTGGTAGTTTTACCTGCATTAGTTGGCAGTCTTTTACTAATCAGTTTGTCTATTCTTTCCCTATTCCTATGCCTTGAACCTTGGTTTTGGCATCCCTTTAATTGCTTCTATCCCCTGCACTTCTGATCACCATAATCTTCACGAAATACTTCCATTACTGGTGGGTGCGTGGGAATAGTAAGCTGAAAGGAAAGGCATATAGGTTGGTAGCATTTTCCCAAGGCTAAGTTTTCATCCTTTTTGATAGTTATTAAAATTTTACTCTTTGCCTGATTTTTTAAACCAATTGCTATTTGTGGCCTTAGATGCTTGATTCATGCTTGGCTTCAATGAATTTTTTTAGTGGCAGTCTGCACAGTTTGTAATTAGCATGATTGTGTTTTCCTGTAGCAAATTGTGATAGTTGAATGCACACCTCTCATGAAAGGTAATGGTGATGTGCAATGCACAATTTATTGTGGAAGGGTATATTTCTTTAAAAAAGATGGTCCTGTTAGAAATAAAATTGTCATGCCAAAAGAGTTACATACTGCTTGGAGAGTTAGCCTCATGTATTCATTGTAGTGGGTTATTTGAGGTAACAGAGTGCTTATTTAGTTGGTCCTTTGTAATTTGAAATAGTAGAAGTCATAGGATGAGAGCCTCTAGATAAAAAATTTTTTTTTCTCAAGATACCTGGATAGTAATAACAATAATCTTTTACTTCTTGCTGTATGCCGAATGAATCCAAAAACAATGTGTGTGAATTGAAATAGCATGTATGACCTTTGGTCATATTTTCCAGGCACTTATTGTTAGTGATAAATGGACAGAATTGTGTGAAGTTTGTTGTTAAGCTAAAATTTCTCAGCTATTTAATTTTTTTTCCTTGTTGTTTGCTCAGTAACATATACAGTGAAAACCACGTAATCGAATTGGTCCCCTCTTGCGGTGACTTTAAGCTTTTCTTTATTCCATATACCGGAGAAACTTGCTCAGCTGGTCCCATCTATGGCATTTGGCCTTCATTCACCTCTATTCTATTGTAAGACGAGTTTAAGACCCCACCCAGTGAGAAATGGGTGGTGGAATCCACGTGGAACCCACGTGGAGAATTAACGTGGATACCACGTGTTTTTGGTCGTGGAATCAACGTGGAACCCACGTGGAAATTTGGTGGAAAAATTAAAACAGCAGTTGGTACTGTCCTAAAACCATTAAAACCTCAACCACTCTATATCTAAACCTTCTATATATGTGTCTACGATTTTTCATGTGCTCTCATGGCTGCCTTTCCACGAATTATATAAAAATAGAATGTGCGATACATTTTCACATAACTAGCGTGGTTTCAGGATGATAAATGACGCAATGTCACCAGAGAGTTAAGTTCCACAAATAAGAAATTCTGTTTAACATTTTATGATAATCACCACAAATCCACTTGAAATCAACGTGGATTCCACGTGGGTCCAACCACTCAATATCCACCACCACCAAATATCCACCACTCAACGTGGATTCCACGTGGATTCCACCACCCATTTCTCACTGGGCAAGTGCATTTTGGGCTGAACATTGTACCTTTAATAGACTTGAACAAGAAGTTGGACCCACATTTGGGAGAATTTAAAACACCATTTCCTGCATTTTATGCATTAAAATACATATTTAACCCTCTCAGTGCTATCCTTCTTCCTGGGGTACTGGCGTGAAACGCGGAGGGTATTTTCATAAAATGTAGCTATTAGGAAAAAAAACTATACATAGCTATTTTATTGCATGTCCATTAGGATTTTTTTTAATCATTGAGGTAAAACTGGTTAATATGAAAAAAAATATTTTTATTTTTACTGAAATAAAATTTATGAGTGTAATAAGTAAATTAAAAAATGTATTACGTAAGAGCTGATATGTTGGCCCGCCGCACTTTTCGCCTGAGCGGCAAAAGCCATTATATTGGCCTGCCGCACTGAAACGGTTAAGGAATTGAAATACTTTATAGCGAATCATTAAATAGGAGCCTATGATCCACAGTCCCATCCTTGGAACAGAGGGATGGTGGTTGTGAGGTTAGGCTATCCTCACCATAATAGTTTGAGGTTTCCCGCCTGTAAATCAATTGTTATTTTGAAACGATGGCCACGTTGGCTACCATAAGTCCACTTTCCCCTCAATTTCTTACTCTTTCCTACGTATTCAATCCCTTCCAAGTCCCATATGCTTTTGTGAGAGATGTATAAATCCTTTGCTTCCTACAACTATAGTCTGTGTTAGACCTGCATTGTTCGATATTACCTGAACTTTTCTTGTTAGGTCGAAAAATTGGAAATATTTGTGTCGGCTGCCAAGGCTTATCTTTATTTGTTGGCAAAGTCAATTGAGTAATATGTGAACTACTGTTGCTATGAATTGTTTTTAGAGTAGAGCTAGTTAATAGATATTCAGCATGGAGCTGGCTCTTGTTATCGTATGTAGTACATTTTATACTTGTATGCATGCCTGATATTATGAGCAAATTTCTCGCAGAAATTCTCAGAAGATACAAACAGTATGTAGATACAGTATCTTGAAGTTTTTCTCCATCATTACACACTTCATTTTTAATAAAAGATCTTTTTTCAGGTAGTTCTATGTTACAGTTTCAAATTGATATTGTGTGAGAGCACACTTCCTATAAAACCTTTCATGATCATTCCCATGTTCTCTCTGTATAAAAAAGCACTGAATACCCTTAATTCAAGCACAGGCATGCATTTATGCTGTTTTTATATCCTCTATATAATGTCTTAATATCTTGTGTGTTTAAAGAAGTTACATATGACAATACGTACATCATAGAAATTTGGATTCATGGAACAATTCAAGGCATTGATGCAATGGCATTTATTAAAATTTTGATCGTTAAAGATTTACAATATGAAATTACCGCGAAATATTATAATTACACTTGATTCGCAGTACAATGTTTTGATGGAATGCAAACATCATTCAGGTTAGCTATCCATCCAGCCCTTCTTTCCTCAGAATTTGGACTCAGTACCTCTTGTGAGTTCTTAGCTTGGTAAAATAAAAGAACTAGACCTATAAATAATATAAACATTTAACTATGATTATGTTGACTAGATGTAATAGGTTTTTAATTACTTTAAATTTATATGCGGTGGATCCTTAGTTTATGATGGGTTTGACTTACAATCTGAGCTGCTTTTTTGTGCGCTTTTTAAGATTTTAGTTTTCAACGAATTTATTTCATCATCATCAATTTTGTAATCCTGTGTGTTATATGTTTACAAATCATACTTTATAACAAAGCAACATTTATATGTGCTGATGCTCTTTAACCTCTCTTCTGAATAAGATTCTTCTCCTAGGAATATTGCTGATTCAGCATATGTAATTGGAATTAGAATTTGCTATACGAGCTGTCTGTAGGAACTTATTAATACCTTTAAGTGAGGGCTTACTGTATGTAGTTGAATTGTATAAATGCATATTATCACATTTTAACTCTATTCAAAATTTTTATTTTTTATCCTATCACAAAGACCCTGGCTATGTAGATAACTGGAAAGAGCCATCTTCATTAAAATACTTCCTGGGTAATAGGTTTGCAATGCTTCATCTCTGAATATTGCATATTATTTTCCAAGCTGCTGCTTCATTTTAAAATTTATGCAGTAGGAAGTAAGTAAGTTGTACCTTTATGAGTGGGGAAATGGTGCTTATGGTGTTTTACTATTGACAAAATTATATTACTTGCTATTGTGTATGTACTGGTAAAGAATTAAGAAATTTGAATTTCACATGAGATTCAATGGTCAAATTTCGGAAAAGAGTCCTTGCTTTAATTTTTCATTCCAACCTCATGATGCATTTTTGTTATTATGTATGTATATTATTGGACGGTGGAAGCCTATTGGTTTGAGCATTTGGCTGCTGGTCACGGGATCCCCAGTTCAAATCTTGGGTGAAGCCTTCCGGCGTCCTGAAACAAAAAATCCTCCCAGTGTGAGATAGCCCAGGGAAAGGAACTGCCCTCCTTACCCTGAATGTATGATATCTACACTCTAGTGGCAAAATTTGATAACCAAATTTATTAGCTTTTGCGTGTCAGTCCTTCAAATAGCTAATAGCTGGAAAACATGCGAGGACATGCATACACATTCTTTACATAGATTATAAGATTACATATGTTTCTGTGGCTTAAACCTTATGGAATCTGTTGATCTCTCTTATCAATTCTCCTTAATTCCTTTCTCGGATCCCATAGGTTTCATTTTGCCATAAAATTACGTCAATAATATTGTAGCCATTAGGGTTGCATAAATTGTGTAACAAAATATTTCTTGGCCCAAGGTATTTTTTGCTATCAGGTGAAGTCTTGTTCTAACAAGGGCACCCTCATTGGTTCGTACGTCCATAAGTTACCTCAGTGTCTACAAGTTGTCCTCACTCAAGTAGAATTGTGGGGAAACAGGATTTATGCAAGGATGTATATGGATGGAAAAAAATCATTTATTCTTCAAAATTCAAATCCGTAGATATACCTTCATCATAATGGATCCTATTCCGATGGATTCTAAAATGCCGTATTTAGCAATCACTTTGCATCTCACTTTGATTTTGTTATTTTGAATAATTGATATTATTTTGAAGGCCCATGTCATGTATAAATTCACTTTCCTTGTAATTTTTTGGTAGATTTTGATGGACTGTTGTTCCTTTTTCCTGTTGATGACCATTTCCAATACATAATAATAATAATGTTTTATTTGCCCAAAAGACCAAGGTACTTTCGTCAAGGTATAAGGCACGTCCATCAAAAACATAAGTTACTTCACAAAGCATAAAATCAGTGTACATATACATCACATATAATAATCACTCATAACAAAGAAAGGAAAAAAAATCACATTGTATAACATTCCATCAAGCCCTTTACTCATGTCAGTATTCCTCCAAAGAGTAATATGAACCTGAAAGAAAGAAAGTACATATCAAGATATCTGGATTCAGCTTTAGGTAGTATGAAATTAGTGATTTTAGGCTCATGTGCATCTATGATTAGGGTTACATATTTTCCTTGATACGTTGAAGTCATTCTCATGCTGTAGCAAAATAAACCGCCCATATTTTCTATATATTTCCCCAGGATTAGGTTCTTAAGGCATTGGTCCACTATCGTTTCTTTGAAAGGATAATGTAAACAATAATGGCCACATGTACTTCATTAATTAAGTATTTTTTCTCCACACTGTGTGCAGTTCACTTTGTCTCCGTTCATATGGAAAACGTGTCGGTTTTTGGGCACTTATGATTACTATATCCCCAGGATTGAAAGTGTTAATGTAAAAAATGTAAGATTGTGATAGAAATGTACGTAACCGTATAGTATTAGTTAATCTCCTCTATTGATAGTTCTTGTAAAGGTATCCAGGGTTGATTGGTAAAATTTTATTTTACTCTTATTGATGTATGATTATAATTATTTATGTACTTGAATCATCTTATTTCGCCTAACTTGAGGAATTGATAAATATTGAATAACATTTATCCATAAAGTGACAAATTCCTTAGCAGTGGTGTTCAATTATGCGTAAAGGTCATTCCGCCTCAATTCAACTAACATTTGTCCCTTAGGGTCTCAGATTTCCATTAGAACTTTTGTATGGGTTTATATCCACCTCAAATTAAGTATGGTAGATGTGTCTAGAATAGAAAGTATAAGTTTGGGCCAATTCCGAGATGTAGTATTTGAGAAAAGTTAATTAACAAATTTTTAAACTTTTAATACAATATAGGGCCGGTTGAAGCAGCATGCTAAGTACACGGCTGAATTGGATGCCAAGCAAAAGGGAGCACCTAAGCGCTCAGTCCAATGTCCAGCACTAATCAATCTTGAAAGCTGACTTGTGTTGTATTGATTGATTTGTTTACATTTTTTATTATAAATTTGATATATAATTGGTTTTTAAGCTCTAAAAAGATCACATCCAATGCATAACAGCCAACATGTTGTAAGTTCACCCTGATATTTTAGTCTTGACCCTAATTCCTAAAGTATTTGTATTTAATTGAAAATGTATCCAGAGAGAATCCCTACTATGTACGTCACAGGTTATTTCTGAGAAGGGGACACTGGAAATGTTGTCTGCTTACTCTAGAAAAATATCTGTAACCAGCCCTGATATAACAACAATAGAAAATGGCATTAAAGATGAATTTTTTATGCATTAATGTAAAAAAAATGAATTTTTTACGCATTGTGCCTCAAGTGTTATTATTTTAACTCATTAGTGTTTTTATAAAGGCTATTAATATTTATTAATATTTAATATTTATTGTTCCGTTGGTCAAGGAAATTTGACATATAACATGGTCATGAAAACATAAAAATATACACTTTACACAATATAGACACATATTATATTTCAAGATACTCTAATCATAGCATTAGAGTTGGTCACAAAAGTATTCATTAACACAGTAGTAAACTTTAATGAGCAACATTTTCTTTAATTGACATTTGAATGTGTGGGGAGATATAATTAACTTAATTGATTGGGGCAATTTATTGTATATAAGAGAAGCAGAGTGAAGCGGTCCATGTTGAGCATAGTGCTACCTACATCTCCTCATCCAGCAACTGTGTGAAAGCTGCTTGGAATATCATTAAATACCATACTAGTGCAAGCAGTGAATCACGTAGCTCTTCATACATGACTTTCAACAAAACTCCAATAACAGACCCAGTTGCTATTGCGGACCATTTTAATAAACAATTTTGCCATGTTGCGCCAAGTAATGGTCTTCCTGAATCAAAGTTAAACAAGGCCCCATATTCTTTTTTCCTTTTCCCCTCAGACCCTGCAGAATATCTTCCAATCATCAACTCCCTAGCAAATAAGTGGTCTGCTGGTTATGATGAAGTGTATAATTTATGATCTTGAATTAATTACTATGTCTTAGCTTTAAAATAAGCCATAAATCATAGATCTATGACAATTTTGTGGATAAGTAGATGGAATTACATATATGATTTAAAATTATGGCAAAAATGTGCATGAAGTGCTCATATTTAAAAAAAAATAATTTAAGGTGGATATGAATCATACAGAAATTTTTGTTGAAATCTGAGTCCATAAGGGACATATGTTTGTTGACTTGAGCTGGAATGACCCTTGCTTGTATTTTTTAGAGAAAAAATTTCATTTGATTCAGTGTCGCCCTTGTGTAATTATGGTTGTTTCAGTAATCTGATTTCATTGTTGATGGAGTCAAGGTAAAATGCTTGTATACAGAAAAGGATGACCTCAAATGAAATGTATGGAACAGGTAATAAGGATTTAAAAGATAAGAAATATGTAGGTTTGCAAAGATTAGCTGATTTTTAGGAGAATTGAGTGGAGAGCTAGGTCAAACCAATCATAGGATTGTTGACTAGTGATGATGATGAAATTTTTTGTGGTGGAGTATTTAGTTTGTATAATGTCTAGAACAAAGAATTACAATTAGTGGTATCAAGGGAGGTGAAATGGAGCAGCAATTTCTGGTATCGGTTCATCCTTATTCTTAAAAATTCATTTTATCATAATCAGAAATTACTAGTTTATGAAATTAACAACTCATAGCTACAGGGTGATTGCAGTACTACACAGGCACAAGTTGTGTGCACACCTTAATATCTCACCGTATGATGATGAACTTATTAGTTTTTTATCGTCAAAATTAATTACTCTGCCGAGTTTCTTTTTTAAAAGAGAACTTATGGGCATGAATGCCAGAGAAATGGAGAAAAACTATTTTTGCGGGAACAGCAAGATTTTATAAGTCTTTATTAAACTTAATAGGTATTCATTTACTTATATTATTGGTAGTCTTCATACTTTTGATTTGTATAATGTGTCTGTGTATTATATTTGCAGCCTGAATGCATCTTAAATGGGTTTAACTATAAGTTGTTTGGTTATTGAACTAATCATTTATGTGCCTATTGTATGTGAAGTGTTATTGTTTTTACTCGATGGTATTTATGAGGGTTCTAATTTATGATCTTGAATTACTTATACAAATCACATATGTATGGTTTGCATGTTTTAAGGGTATATAAAGCACACATTCACTCTAACCTTATAATGGTCTCCATCCTATCCTATTTATCACTATAATTTTTTATTCCATGCACTTCAAGCCTACCTTTCAGTGTGCTTGGCACTACAGCAAAGCAAGTATTTGTGTTCATTGCTTTTTTGTGAAAGTAAATTAACTAAATTATTTTATGCTTTTAATGTAATGGCCCGGAAGGAGTATGTACAGAATCTAACATTTGGTTTTCTTGTGCAATATCCATTTTGTGTCTTTTTTTTAGCTAATTCATGTTTCCTCCTTGAAATCTATTGTGTGTGTAAGTGTTTATGTTATCAAAGTCCTTTATTGGAACTTGTGATATTTATTAGTTACTTTGTTTTGCATGATTTTAACATGGCCCTCTATTTGCAGTTATTTTTTAAGATAAATAATTTGAGTTTTATTGAGTATAAAAATTATGTTGTTCTGTGTTTATTTTTGTTATTTCCACTTGCATGCTAAATGATTTTCTTATCTGCTTTTCTAATGTAAGCTGTAGTGTGCTCTAATGTTATTGTCTTTACATATTCGTGAATTGCATTAATGTATTTCGTTAAATATGAAGAGAGCATATGCTATTTGTAGGGATTTTGTTTTCAAGTGTTGGTCCCCCTTTGTCGCACAGTTTTTCATCTCCATCAATTAAATTCATCATCATTTAGATGCTTATTGTTTGTATAAATGGGATATCAAGAGATGAATGAAGGTTCACTATTCACTTAAACTCCAAGGTTTTGTTAAATCTGTGAGAATGATTATAAGGAATCAATGCTATAATCATTGATTTATAAACATTATCATTCAATCGTATAGCCTTTTTTAAAAGAATCATTGTAGAATATGAAATTATAAAAATATTTTTCCTATTTATGGATAATTTTGATCCCCTATTGGCCAATATCCTTTTTCAAAATTCAGTCAATTCTGAAGCCTTTTTATTTGAACATTTTAGTTTTCATACTCTCTTATATTATAATTTTCTTACCTCTCATATCTTTTCCTTTCAATACCTCCGCCATGAACTAATAGCTGCATCGCTGATCACAAGGACTTTCACACAAAAGCTACAGATGCTGACAATCCATTTCTGTACTGCATTCTATCTGTGCCCTCTGAAAAGGTTGGTACATATTTCAATTTTTCATTTAAAGTAGAAGATAAGGAGTGAACTATTTTTTATTATTATAAAATGTTTGGTGAAATGTAACCTCAGTAGAATGGCATTCAGCTGTGTGATGTTCTCATTTATACACTGGTTTAGTGCAATTTTGAATTGTGCAATTGAAATTTTTTGAAAAATGACATGCCTGGAAATGCATTTTACATCATTTTGGCACTTAAAATTTGGGTTTCTCTTGAAATTCCAATTCTGCGGGAAATCATCACAACAGAGAAGACATTTGTATAGTATAACATTCTCAGAGGCTTTGTGGGGGGGATCTATACCCCATATCCCCCCTTATTGTGACGACACTGCTATGTATGTTCAACAAGTATTCCATCGACTTTTGTTTGAAGATTTTTGCAGAATCTTTTATCTATCTTGTAAGTTCCTCTTGGGAAATGCTGTGTTTTGAAAAACAAAAAAATGCTCTTTTTCTCTTGAAAATGTTCCCAGTTTGAGGAGTGAACTGTTGAGCAAATAGTGTTTTCAATGCAGCATTTCCCGAAAGGAACTTACAAGATAATTATTCCATTGATTAAACAGTTCTATTTCTATAATTTTTTGGCTGTTCATTTTGAGATGATATAAGAAATAATGCCACATTTTATTTCAGCCTTTATCGTGCCCGCCTGCGGTAGAATATTTTGTTGGCCCAGCCCGTCATGGCAAATCATCAAAGTATTTATTAAGGGGTGACTCAGATGGCAATGTCGTGTTATGGAATGTTCCTGATGTCACTGATGGGCAACTGGCACAAATTCGACAAGAAGAATTTGTCAAACCTCCTGGTAAATGCTCATAAATGTTTTGGTTTGTGCAGTTTTATTAAAGTGTATTAGTTGTACATATTTTGTGATTAGCGTTGATTACAGAAAAATTTGTTCTTAGTGCATTACACATTTGTAATGTATTTAATGTATTAACGTTTACAGTGATAAGATCTCGGATCAGTCAGAATGAGAAATGTTTCAGTATTGGAGCATGAATAAGCTGGCTCAAGGTTGCTTGCACCAGTGAGCCAAGCATGCCTGTCTAATTTGGCTCAAGCCTAAGCAAAGCTTATTTACATATTTTGGTGTCTTGTATTTTTACATATTTCATTGTAAATGTCTCTGTTTCTGTGATATTATTTGTTATTGTTCATATTCATTTCCATTATCCATTATATAGGTTTGCCTCCTAATTATACCACAAGTCTCACCAAAGCATGGGCAGAAATGAAGCCATCGCCTGTTGGAATTCTGGATCAATTGGTGTGTAGAAATCACTCAAATCATTCAGTATAATATTTGGGAGCATTTTCTTAGTTTGTTCATTTTCTTATTCTTCAGTGGTTTCGAAGATAATGATCGAGTAATGTTTTATTCCATAGCCATTATTGTGCTTGGGCTTGAATCTTCTCATTTATTTTCATATATTTTTCTTTTCTAATTTGCAGGATACACCAGAAGTTCCTGGTGTGAAACTTACTGCAAGTATCTTTTTGCCTCAACAAGGTCGTTTAGTTTGTGGCCGAGAAGACGGATCGATTGTAATTGTACCTGCTGTACAAAGTATAATGCTTCAGTTGCTTCATGGGCGCCACCAGCAGTATGATGGTAAATATTAAGTTCATATTTACTGCTGTTTTCATTATTCTGTTTTTGCTATTGGAGATCATTAGGGATAAAAAGAGAATTGGATGATAGAAAACCGTTTGACTAAGAATTTGCTGTTATTTTAGAGCTATATCTAATAAGTTTTGATCCCATCTTTTAGTTTAAAAAAATTCCATTAACACATTATGCAGAAGATGTCACAAAGTAAAGATTTATTTCTCACATTAATGATTTGGTGTCACTTATCTTTTGCCTCGCTTATGCTTCTCACCTCCGTTTTTGGAATAGTAGGGTATAGAAAAATATTTTTAATGATTTTACACATTTTCTAAAGAGTTATTTGTTAATGTTCTTAATACAGATTGGCCACCCCACCAGCTGCTCTTGGGCCACTCCGGAAGGGTCAACTGCCTCCTATATCCACACAATGTTCATCCTCATTATGAGGCATCTCAGCTTGTATCGGGAGGGGTAGATTTTGCTGTTTGCTTGTGGGATCTCAACACAGGATCCTTACTTCATCGGTTTTGCGTTCATGCTGGAGAAGTCACTCAGTTGTTAGTACCTCCCAGTGATTGCAGTGTAAGTCTCTTTTTATGATTATTATAATTATATTTCATGTTATGGCTATTGAATTTAATGTATGTACATATTTAGGCATAGGTTAGTGAAAGTTGATAATGTAATGCAGTCTCCCTCCCATAATTTTAAGGTTGAATTCAAAAATTCAAGTTAAGTTCATTTTGAGATCACTTGATGAAGGACAACGATCTCCTATATTGATTTAAGGACTACTCTTAACAGAAGAGGCATCTAGTGGTCGTCACCAGGTTAATGCCATTGGTACTACGAGTGCTATTGGAAATTCCATGCTCATTTTTTTAAATTCAGTGATGAGGGCTAGATGTCCTCTCTGTTGGAGGTACAGTCCTAATTATCCTGCGTATGATGGGGAGAGGGGGCATGAATTATCGGAAAACATTGGTAATTCAAACATTCACTTTAATTTATTATAATATTCATTATTGATGTAAATCAAGGGGAAATGTCGAGTTCCCATGGGCTGTACTCAACCACATGCAAAGCTGGCAATTGTGCATTTGTGACATAAAAAATACAAATCAAGATCAATGATAAAATTTTCTCAATTTACGATTTGTTTTCTGTTGAAGAAATCTTCTAAAATTAATCGAGATTTTTTTCCCGCTGCTCATTGTCTTCTGTAATACTAGAGCAGACGTTTGAGTAAACATGGAGCATTTATTGTGAGCAAGTAAAGGAACTGCAGTACACTACCGATTACCCAAGCTAATGATGGGGAGAAGCGGCATGAATAATCGGAAAACAAGGATAATCCATACTTTACTTTAATTTCTTGCAATTTTCGTTATTTACGTAAATCAAACAATTCATTACTTACGCACCTTGTCTATTATTTTAGATTGCTTCCGGAATCGTCAAGACCTTTCTCTTCCCGACCGCAATCTTGTTCGCGGTGATAACGTGAATTTTCTTGTATTCCTATTGTTATATGTAATACATGATTTCCAAAAACCTTGCACCCGTGACTGCGAGGTCATGGATTCATAAAAGTTTGCATGAATGCTTCGAAACCACTGCACGTTGTCGGAAATTACACTAATACGCACAATGCAGAGTAGTTGCTTCTCGCACAAGCTGCCCGGAATGCAACTGCTGCGGGATGCGGATCCGTAACCACTGATCCTGATCCTGCTCTACGATGTTTGGAAAAGAGGAGCACGGAACTCTGGTGAATGCAACAGGTGCACAATTACGCCATTGTGCAGTGGCGGTTGTAGGAAACCAGGACTTAAGGCGAATTGTCTATGCAGGGGAGTGCCTGGCTATGGCTCATGCTATCTCTACTTCCACTTCACCTAATGCTTTCACTTCTACTATTCCCTTCCTCTCGAGTTTGGCCTTGACTGGTTATGGCGTGAGCATGCCTGAGTGTGACGAAATCTCCGATTCCCCTGGACCGTATTCAACCATTCAACCATTGAAAAATCTTCTGAAATTAATCAAAAGTTTTTATCCCTCCGCTGATTGTCGTCTACAATGCTAGAGCAGACGTCCAAGTAAACTTGAAACATTTCTTATCAGCAAGTGGATAAAATAATTTCTTACAAGAAGGGGATTCTAATGGAAATAATTAGCCTGGTGTGGCATTGTATTTTAAAAATGCGAATATCGTGGTGCTTTTTCGTCCGATTTCATTTTTTTATAAAGATCACAGAAATCTTTGAAGGACCATGACCTCATGCACGGATGCATAATCCCCAACCCGGATAAACCGCAGCCGGATAATCAAGAGTCTGCTGTATTTACATTTTACGAAGTGAATTTTAATGGAGATATTATGCCTTGTGTATCTTTCATTAAAATGCAATAATCTGAGTGTATGTTTGTCCGATTGTATTTTTTTTTATCAAGATCACAGAAAGCATTGAAGGTGTGTGAAACTCTTGCACGGATACTTGGCAACACGAATAATTTCCTCAATGATGATTTGGAGCTTACTGTAGTTTGTAAATTGTTTTAGGAGATTGTTGTCCTTTGTCATCAAGTGAACTCAAAACCAAGGTAATTTGATTATAATTATTGGTGCTTTTGAACTCGCCATAAGTGTCTTAATAACAGAAGTTAATCGGAAAGAGGTATCAGAAGATGTTTGAAAATGATGTAGTAACATCGAAATTCGGGTCGGATTTCGATGGATTAAATTTATTTTTGTGGAAAATTGCAAATCAACTTTCATTATTATCAGAAGATGGTTCAAGTTGGTGATTGTAAATGAAATATGTTAAAGGCATTGGTTTTCCTGGCTTGCAAAATTTTAATTACGAACTAACATTATGAAATTTATTTCACCAAAAAAAAAAAGGCATTAATTTTGGCTTGTGACCCACTATTTATGAGTTTTTTTGGTAGTAAATAATTGAAGTAAGGAATCCCGGTTTGTGTGGTTTTAAGATTTTGATCACATATTGAGATGCCTTTTTTATAAATTGTTATTGGTCTTAGGTTACAAGTTATTTTGTATTTTGGGTTTTTGTGTTGAAAGTAAATGCTTACACAGTACAAGCCTACTTTATTAACTTCATTTCTTTTTTCTTCTTCTATTTAGCCTCGGATACAAAAATGTGTGTGCAGTGTTGGCAGTGATCATTCTGTGGCTCTTCTTGGATTAACTGAACGAAAATGTGTTGTGTTGGCATCACGCCATCTTTTTCCTGTTGTGACAATAAAATGGCGGCCATTGGATGATTTTATGGTTGTTGGCTGCTCAGATGGGACTGTTTATGTCTGGCAAATGGAAACAGGTAATCTTTAAGTACCTTTAAATTTTCAATTGTTTTGATGTAAAGTAAGATTTACATGGATACATGACTCGAATCCCACTTGGGTAGGCGGTCCCTATCCAGGGCATGGATGTTTTTGTTGTGCTTTGTTAATTCCTGTGTTTTAAAGGCCTCTGTGTGCTGCTTATGGTGGAGTTAGAAATAAATAGATGAATTTTTTAAAATATAAAAAAATTGTTCTTATGCATGGATGGTCATGCATGATTTGTTACTTTTTATCTTTCCAATAAGTGGTGATTTTAATATAACTTACCGATCTCTGTTCTTTCAATCCCTAGGTCATCTTGACAGGGTTCTCCATGGTATAAGTGCGGAAGAAGTTTTGTGCGCTTGTGATGATAATGTGGCTGGTGGGGGAAGTGGTGTCGGTGGAGGTGGCAGTGGTATTGGCAGTGGAGGAGACATGGGTCTTGCCAATCCGGCTGTACATTTCTTCCGAGGCTTGAGACATCGAAACCTCTCTGCCATCAGGCATGCAACTCAAGTAAGTGTAATCAGAAGTGAATTTTTTTGTTGGGCATTTTTCCATTTTATTTTCATTTCTTAAAATTTTGAGTATGGATATGAGTCCTGGAAGAGACAAAATTTAAAAATAATATTCTAGCGGCAATTTTTGATGCCCAAGTGAGTAACCAATGAATATTAAATGAGGATGGTAACATTTGAATGTAATTTTGTAAAAATCTAAATAAGAGAATGAAAATTTTTAAATTGCGGAAACATGATGTACATTAGGGATGGTAGGATCGGATACTTCGGATCTACAAGTACGCAGATATTGCCCTTCATCAGATACATCGGATCCAAAGTCGCGGAAGACATTGGATCTGGATCCGAAATTTTAAATAATAGCTTCAGTGATGTAACGCCCCAACATAAGGGTGGAAAGAGTTCCAATTCTATCTTTGAATGCGCCGTTGCATGTGATTCTTGTTCTGCTCATGGACCGTTTTGTTTGAAAGCTCTCGCAGAGGTTACGTAGGAGAATTTCAGCCGTGGAAAATAAACAAGGCAAAATACGACTGGCACATAGTGTGACTCTTTCTCCCATGATTGTTCAATCTCCCAAGAGATTGAACAATCATCGGGGGAATCTCAGCTTCAGGAATTTGAAAATGCATTTGGATCCGAAAATATCCGATTCGAAAGACCATGCTCCGAAAATTAAGGATCCGATCCGAATCCGGATCGGAAAAAAATCCTGGATCCGTCCATCCCTAATGTACATATGAGAGTATTCTTGGCCAATTTCAAAATTTTGTGTAACCCACTACTTATTAAAGTTCGTTTGAATTTTCTTGTAAAGAATGTGCTGCAGTTTCAGAAATTTCCATTCCTATATGGTATGGGTGCATGTTTTGATCAACCTTTTTTTTATTTTTTTTTCTCCCATGAATAATTTTTCTTAGTCCTTTAATAACCATGATGTTTGTTTTAGTCATCGATTGTGATGTATCCCAACAAAAGGACCTGTGTTTACCAGACCTGGTTACCATCATTGTATAATAATCTTCCATGCATTGGCTTTAAATAGTGAAAAAAGGGATGTGTACCAATATTAACAAAAATAATATTTTTGACTAAATGAATTTTTATAACTACTCACAAAATTTGATTTAACAAAGTATAACTTCAAATTCAGTATAAGAATAAGCCTATTTTTTTACATTTTTTAGAAAAATATGAAGATTTACCATCCTTTTATACTCAGGTGGTACATACCATATATGTCTGAATATAGTCCCCCCCTTTTTTCCAAAAATGCCCATGGTAAAAGTAAAGGGGGGGGACTATATTCAAATGTATTTCTTTTAACTTTTCCCAAAACTGAAACCTCAAAATTAGGGGGGGGGACTATATTCAGAGGGGGACTATATTAGGAGAAATACGGTACTTGGTTGTAGACTTTTGGCCTAATGTATATGAAACTCTGAACAGTGACAATTTGGCCTTGCTTAGGGTGCGATCATCCAAAAAATAAATACCAATTTGCCCAGCCTATTTGACACCGTTGCTTTTGTTCCACTCCTTACAATAAAGAATCAAAGTACTTTATACACATGCAAGTATCTGCGAGGGAGTAATTTTAAATTTTTGAGGAGCAGAAAGGGGGACTCATAGTGATTCTGTTTTAGAATCAACCCAATAAGCCTCTTTTGTCTCTCTCCCTCAGTCTTTTTACGACTACTGTCTGTAAAAAAAAAGCAAGATACTCGAGTTTGAGGAGCTCTAGCACCTAAATGAAGCAATCGATTTCAATGCAATAAAAAGCAGAGGAAAGAGAATTTAGTTCTACGTTATATCATGTACTTTAAAAATTCTTCGGCTCAATAGTATTTCCTGTACTTAATTTTTTCTCGAAAAAGTACTCGTTTTTTGCACGTAAAATCAAGGTGCCCAACTTTAGTAAACATTTTTATTATTTTAATTTAATTACAGAGAGGATTGCATCAGCTGCAGCAGCTTCATCATGAATTGGAAGGAGAGCATGGTGAGAGTGCGGAAATGGCTCTACTAAGGAAAAGTCGTGCCTTTCCACTCATGGTTCAAGGCCTAAGGACCAACCCTAGGGATCCTGAGGCCCACGTCCTCTTCTTTGACATAGAAGCCCTTGCAGGTTAGTGAACTGATGGTGATTATTGGTTGTTCAATCTAGTCAGGGAAAGGGATGTTCCCCCAAAATTCAAGAACAGGATTCTTTTTGGGAAGACAATGAAATAGTGAATCATTTCTTTGATTAATTTATATTTTCCTTGTTAATAGTCTAATAAATATGGCCAAGTATTTTGCTTGATTTTGCACTATTCTTCAAGTATAATTACATTAAGTTATGTAGTTTCTTTATTTTTTTTATGACTGGCTGTAAGTTCTCTACGTAATATCACCTCTTGACTAAAAATAATGGGATTATTGCCAGTTGAGCACTTGAAATGAGCTGAAATTATCTTCATGAGCTCATGTATATTGAGTAGCTTTAGGATGAAAATTTAAATTTTGAATGAAAATTCATTTATAAAATGTATTTAATTTCATTAGTTTTATAAATGAATTCTTTCTAATGCATTATTTTAGAAGAGGCAACCTTCCATTTATGCTGTTTCATTTGGGTGCCTTTTTTTCTTTTCTCCAGTTCAACTCCTGAGTGAAGAATACAGTACAATGTCACCTGGAACTCTAGAAGCACAAGGATTAATTAATCAGTCTGTTTACAATAAAGTCATTGCTCTTACCCAATCTGCATCCCCTGATGCCCACAAAAAGATAGCTGGTGAGTCCAAATATCTTGATGACAATAATAAACTTAGTTATTTTTTTAACGAGTCATTATTATAATGGACTTGTTTACAATTTTGCATTATTGTTCCAATGAAAACTCATTGATGTGGAGTGAGGAATAGGATTAAATTAATAAAATATATTTTGTTTTACTGAAAATCTAGACACTTAAAAAAATTCATATTACATATCCTTATAAATGAGGTAAATTAATCAAGAGTCATCGATGATTGTCTGTGCTATTTGAGAGTATGATGAATAATTTTAGCCATTTAAAATTGGATTTTTTATGTAAAATTAATGTATTTGTGTGATTGGGCTATTGGTATTATGTTTTAGTTTTTGTTATGGGTTATTTTTGGGCTTGATGTAGGGAAATATTACGCTCTTAGGTGTAAAAATAAAAAATTATTTCCATTTTTATTGTTTTGAAATGGGTTGGAATAGAACATAAAAAATTGGTTGAGGGAGTTTTTTTTAGATATACATATGTAGTTTTTAATGGACAGATGGTTTTCATTTTTTTTAATCTGATACTTTTATTATTTAGTAGGGTTAATTTTTGGAATGTATTTTCTATCTAGCTTAATATTTGGTGTTTGGTGCATGAAATTTTTGCAAAAAGAACTCTTTATTGTCACAATAATTTCTTTGAACCCTTTACTGTTCAATGCCTATCTATCATAACAAGATGTTTTGAGATCCAGTTACCCTTGATGGGCATTATTTGATTTTAGTAAGAGAAAGGTTTGCCTTATGTTATATTGTCATTTTATGTATGTTCATGACTCATTAAATTAATTAATATCCCAAAAAAATCATTTTACATTTCTTTTTAAGTGTTTTATAATGCTGGTGGATAATTTTGTCTTGGTGTTGGTCTCTAATAATAATTTTTCTGGGATATACCGTGAAAAGTACCCCCTTAATCTATAGGGATATGGATTAGTAAAGGGTATTTAACCCAATGATGAATACATATATACATTATTGTAGACCTAGCATGCATATCTTTTCATCAGTATTTCTGCTGCAATTTAATACTGAAGTCATATTTCCTATACAAATTGGCCCTCATCCAGATTTATTTTTGAAATGATTACCTATTTTGCTATCACTCCTCTAATGCATCTGGTATCAATTCCTACCCCTTTTCTTGAAGACTTTTTTGGCAGGGTCAAAGACAAGGCTGGAGACATGGAAAGAATTCTCAAGGAGAAAGACAGACATGGTATATGAATTATTTACTTCTGCGTTTTAGCTTGTCACATACTAGAACTCATCTGTGTTGCTTCTAGATTTTATTTTGGGCCACAACCTTGACCTTAATTATCACCCTTTTCTGTAGGTATTTTTAATGCACCTAACATATGCTATGGTTATAGAAAGCAGAAATCATGTACAGTATTTATTTTTATTTTTTCAGCAATTACTAAGTATGTTTAAAAAATACTCTTCTACTTAACATCCCTATCACTGCCTTTGTTTGCAAAGAAAATTGGATTTGTGCCTAACCTTTAGAGTAATAGCTTGAATTATGGTACATTAGTTCTGGTAGCTCTCCCTACCCATTTAGATGGCTTACAAGAATGTGTGTATATATGTAAATAGATACTAACTTATCGCTATGCTTTTCATTTTTTTAAATTGTGTATTTTAGAAAAAAAGTAGTGTAAAAGTGTACGGTTGCTAATGGCTCTACAGTTTTTCCCTATGTTCATTCTCTTATATGGAAAATATTCTTTAGTAGAAGGTAGTTCATGCTCGTTGAAAACAGTTTTAAAATTGTTTTTAATAATTTAAGGGGTTTTTCTTATTGAACTCTCGAATCATAGCATTTTTTTTTTATTTGAAATTTTTTAAAACTAGTGATTCACAAAAACACTTTAATGGGTGGAAATTACGAATTTGGATTTACTGTTGCAAAAAAATGTCAATATAAGCAAAAAACCCTTCTATTGCTGGCTTGTTTTGTTAATCATAGAAAAAGTGGGTTTTTTGCTGTGACAGACAAATTATTTCAATTCTCGAGTGGTACCTGAATGATAGGCCGGAGAAAAAAATCAAAGCAATGAAATGTAATGTTTAGGAAATTTTTAATATTATTACATTAATTTTGAATTTGAATATTTTTTGTGAAAAGTGGATATTTTTCAAGTTATAAACAAATAAGCCAAAATCGCTAATTCTTTTACAGCATTTTGCATGTTTTGTGATGAAATTTTGCAAGTCATAACCCCAAAAGTGAAGTAATATCCCCGTTTGTATGTACTAAATAATTTTTTTGTAATACGAAGCTTTAGCCATAGCCATTATTCAACCTCGCTATATCAGGGTTCCCACTCAACCGTGAAAACCTTAAAACCGTGAATAAGCCGTGAATTTGGTCTACCGTGAAAAAACCTGGAAATAGCCGTGAAGTTCGTCGTAAAACCTTAAAAACTTCTTAAACTTGATTTTAGATCTACGATTGACGGATCAAAAGAAAAATAGGTCAGTCACTCGCAGATTCTGTCCACGCATTTATCTGCACACGTATATTCGAAGCGCAAATATTGGTCCGTGTGTCATGACGACACAGAGACCTTAAGGCTGTGATTGGACGACCTTTAACCAAAGCGATCATTAACCCTGGCGAGAAATCAGACACCTCTTCACTCCCCTGTCACCCTCCATTTTCTCACTCACAACCTTTAGCCGGCCGTAAATTTTGCTATCGATAGTCGACGTCATAAGAGCACTTTCATTGCTGCATTTTGCATTCCCGGCATTTGTCGCATTTGCTATATTTTTAGTTAGCGTGCGGCCAGTGATTTTTATGTGGTCAAGATTTCTTCCTAAAATGGCTTATCAACAGACCGTGAATTTGACACAATTTATACTGTGAAAACCTGGAAAAAACCGTGAATTTTATAATTTAGTTAGAGTGGGAACCCTGTATATTCTAGAGTTATGTCATGTATACTCTTTATCTACAGGGTTTATTTTCGTACATTATCTAGTCCTCAATCCTGGCCTATAAGTAATGCTTTCAGTATTTATGTACAGTCACTTTCAAAAGTTTTTGGACAAAGCTTGTTGCGCCGCAGGGAAATTTAGTTTCCATTACCACTTTCGTTGTCCTAAGTTACGCACCATAAATATTTCACTTTTGTTCGAAAATATATGCTCAAAAACAAATAAGTTACTTATTTATTATTGCAAATTTATCATCCTGTTTTGATTTATGTTGGATTTAATGATTATTTCATTTGCACTGTGCACTTGCCCCAGAATTAATTTTTTGTAATTATTTTACATATTATGAGTCTTACATTCCAAGGAGCTCTCGATATTTATTAATGAATATAAGTGCTTGTATGAGTTATGAGTAGGGACATGCAAAAGGTGGGGTTATTTTATAGCCAAAAGTGGTGTTATTTTTCTACAAAAGCGATGTTATTTTGCCCTGAAATCGGTGTTATTTTAACGGCAAAGTAATTTATGTTGATCGAGAGCCATCCTTCCACTGGCCCACCCATTGCCCAATATTTAGGATATTATTGATCGGGAATAATTAAAGCAATAATGTACATGGATTATTGACTGAATTAACCTATTTTACATATTTATCCTTCGCGTATACATGTATATAGCTTACATAGAGAGAAATTACTTTTAAATGCCTGTAATTTCAAATGAAATATTGCTATTGTGATCAAGTTGTCATCTTTTACATTTTTTCTCTTATCTGTTAACAAAGTGCTATAGCAGGAAAGAAATCTTTCTCAGTCCATGTTTGCAGAAGGGATCCAAATTGCTTAAAGGCACTTAGATGCAAACGATGTCTCAGACATTTGAGCTCCTGGATTGCTTTAATTACATCCACTGAACCGCGGGAATTTTGCTTTTGTAGTAGTTTCTGTAATTCTCCCAACCCCAACATCAACTTCTCTGTTTCCATTGATTCCAGGCCATGAATTTTTTGTTTTTAAGTCAGGGTTCATGTCTGTAGACGGAACTGCTTGGGGATCAAAAACTGAGATCTTTTCAAGTACATACCTATTTTTCTGCTTAGGTCTTCTACCATAAGAGAACTAAGTTTGGTTGACGCTTTTTCAGCCATCTGCATAGGTATTGACTTTACAGCAGCTACTTTAGAGGTTTTCATGTTTTGCAGATGTAATAAGTGGTTTTATCTAAAAAAAAAAGTACTCTTATGAATTTTCTCGAGGCTCATTTTTAACTTCTTTAACTCTTTCAAAATGGTGGACTTCTCTCCTTAACATGAATGCGGGACTGCACTCCATGAGACTCTTCGGTCCCCTCTGTATGGAGCATTTATGTTGGACATCTGTTGAGAAAGGTCTTGCAGATAATCAAACACTCTCAACACCAACCTTTTCTGATCCTTCCTAGTGGGCATTTTGCATTATCTTGGACTCTGAGGGTAGTTGGTCTCCCTCCTTTCGTGGTTTACAACCCTACCAGCAGCATTGGTTCGCTGTCAACTCATGCTTTGTTTATGTGAATGAGCTATATGGATGATTGTTGCTTGCACGAAAATTGCAGACTTTCAATTGAAATCCTCGATTTATTCTGAGAATTATAAAATTTTGAATGAAGCTCTACCGTCAGCATTAACGAATTTAATGCCTTAACAATTTCCATGTTGATTTTATACTGAAATCGAGATATAAGTTAATATTTATGGCAGAATTTCGTTTTAAAATTGTAAACGCTGCCAAAAGACAAAGAATTCAATTCTTCGTTTATATTTTTTGAGAAAGAACCATATATTTATTTCGCAAACTAACTGAATGAACAATTGTATGTCTGCGGTCCCTTGCCACAAAGAGGGGTAATAAGAGACGAGGGTCTAGGCTCATGCTTCCGGATTTCGGAAGTTACAGATTTTGCCAGTCTATGGTGTTGGCCTGTGTTGGGTCCCGAAACTAAGACTTTGCGAACCCACGAATGTCATAAAAGGAGGAGAGCAAGGAAACGTATTTTCAGCATTAGGCCTGCGTAGGAAAATCTCAGACGAAAATTTTCGCCTTTCGTCTCCCGGATCATGAAACGTCCTGCCGCATATTTTCGTCATTAGTAGCGAAAGGGTTAACTCTTTATAGAATGTGAGTATTTGGATAGTTTGAACCCTCCAGTAATTTTATTTAGTCAACCATCAGATTCCCAGATTCCCATGGCATTTTGGCTACTTTGTAGACATCGTGAATGCGGTTTAGACATCCTCCGGACAAACGAGTCGCCTTATTTCCTCGAGGGTGTTTCATTGTGGAAACCATGAATTTTCTCCAATTCATGGGCGATTTTCACCAACTCAGACGCGAATATCATCGTTTTTCCTTCTGCTCTGCATGAAATTGTTTTTCGATGCGTAAATTTGAGCCGTAATTTTTTCACGGCATTGGCCGCTCACAGACGCGACTAATTTCCGCGGGCCGCCGTTCCCGCCACAGCGCCGTGAAATCCAGAGTCGTCTGGTCGGAAAGTGGCCTGAATTTTACGGCGCTGTGCCGGGAACGGCGGCCGGCGATAAGTCGTTTTGGCACAAAGCTGCCACAATGTAGCTCCGTGTGTATTTCACGGAATAGACGGCGCACAGCCACTTTTTGCCGCTTTCAGACTTTTGCTTTGCTCCGGCCGTCGTCAACGGCACGGCACTGTGCTTTCAAATAACCATTGGTCTCAATGCATGTCTTCAAGCGAGTCGAATCGCGCAGTTGACGGCACGGCGTTGTTGACGGTCAGCAAGGCAAGGTTCAAGCCGGCCCGGCGGTGCGCCTTTTATGCCGTGAAATACACATAGTGCTACCTTGAGGCTACTTTCAAACGCGACGACTTTTCGCCGGCCGCTGTTCACGGCACGGTTCCGTGAAATTCAGGCCACTTTCAAACGAGACATCTCACGGCGCTGTGCCGTGAACGGCGGCCCATGGAAATTCGTCGCGTCGGAAAGCGGCCAATGCAGTGAAAAAATTACGGCTTAAATGTACGTCTCGAAAAATAATTTCGTGGGAGGAGCATGAGCAGAAGAAAAAATGGTGAAAATCGCGTCTGAGTTAGTGAAAATCGCCCATGAATTGGAGAAAATCGCAATTAACACGAAATTCGCGTATTCGCGGGAAAACCCCGGAAATCGCGTATTTCGCGGAAAAATCCCGGAATTCGCGTTAAAATTCGCGTTATCGCATTTGCGACTTTTGCATGTCCCTAGTTATGAGTGTCAAGAAATTTCAGAGTATCCTTTGCACACTTTTTAGTCTTTTCTTGCAGTTAAAATTTAAATTATGTTGGTAGTGGGAACTATATTTGGGTAAATACAGCGATGAAAATGAGAGCTTTTAGTATCTGATATTCGTATGCGATGAGAAAAGGATTAACTTGTTGATTTTGAACAAATTTTGTATTCAAATTATAGATATGTCCAGCCTTTGTTAAATATTACTTTCTCTAGAGCTTGTCAGATAAATCTGACTGAAGTTAGCTAGCTCAGATATTTGTGATTATGTACATGTTTATTTTTTCCTTTAATAATATTTGCTTGTTATCTGTAGTTAAATAAGAGCATGTTTGAATAATTGTAGTGGTTTCCTTCAAATTATTTGTATATAATTCACAATGCATTTTGCATCTTCGGGTTCAGATATTTGTTTATGTGAAAACATGGAAATGAAATATGTAGTGAAAAATGTGTTGTGAAATTAATAAAAAAATAGTAGAGGAGAGTACCTTAATTCTCAACAATGATCACGATACACTTCAATATAAGGAAGTGTGAAGTTGATACTGAGCATTTCTCATAATTTGCTCAATATATGCATTATGTATTCATTTGCATTAATATTCACCATCAAAAGTATTTATTGCTTTATCTCACATGAGGTGTTATGCTCTTTGAGTTACAAAGTTCTATCTGCAGTTGTCCTTCATGAAGTTTGTCTTTTTGTATATACATACATACGTACATATTTCATGGTGGAAATGCAATTTAACTTTGATTATTTTACATCTGTGTTGTTAAATTATATCTTTGGCCACTCAAATATAATTCACATAGTAGTTAAAAAGAACTAAAAAAGTATTTTTAATGTAGCAATTCTTGCCGGAAAGTCTTTGTTTATTCTCAATTGTGCATTTCCTCCTCATTTTGGTTTGGGTTGCCTTTGTGATTAATAAGTAAAAATAATTGTTTAACTTCCAAAGTATGAAATATTAAAATCATGTTATAATAGTTATCTATAAGTAGAAAGTCTTAAATTTGGTGTTTTATGATGGCAGTACCAATTGGATGTTGTAATTGATTTGCTTTTAATTGAGAAATAATCTCACTTTGTTTTCCTTTTTACTTTCACTGTGGTTCTCTAAGATTGTCCATTTTTACATAATTTGCATACTTTTAATAGGTCTAATTGCAAAAATGAAAGAGGGTGCTGAAAATGTCCAAACCAAACTCCAAGCTAGAGCTGAGATTGTGGGATTTCGACCAGTTGGACCAGATGGTAGCCCCAGAAAAGGTAGGGTTTAATGTTTTTACAGTATATGCATGCTTGTTTACTCAAAGTCTTATTATCTCATTGGATTGCTAAAGTGTAGTTTAGTACCATTTTATACACATAATTCGTATGTTATACATAATTATAATTATCGATTAGGGTTGATATCTGAGACTCAAGATGAAATGTTCTGAGATGATCGTTTATAATCAACGTCTTTGGAAGAACTGTTGTGCTATCTTGGTTACCCAACATATGTGCAACCATGGCATTGTCTGATTAGTGGAATGATATATTAGTGTAAATGTACTTATTAGAAAAGAAGACATGGACTAATTATATTTTTAAATTTAGCAATTATCTTAAATTATAGACGAAGTCCTATTTTGATTGCCATGTGTGTGAATCACAAGAGATAACTGAGAAAACCCTTGATACCATTGCAAGTTTAAAGCTTCTTTTTTCTAAAGAAATGTATGAAATGACCTTAAAGTGATATCATGTGAAGACAATCCATTTTTTAGAAGTTCTTCTACCAAAATTATAGGCTTCAATCTTGTGGTCAGTTTTGGAATTCAAATGATAATACATTCTATAGTAAGTATAAATTTCCTAAATTTAGTTATTATAATTCCCCATTATCTTGTTAATATGGGAGATTTTAATGCCTGAATTAAAGGAAACAATTAAAAAATGAGATATTTTAGAAATAAAGGAATGTCATTTTTTTACATCTGATAGTTAGGAACAGGAAAGTTTGAGGTGGGAGAATGTATGACCTTTAAGTGATATCATGCAAGTCATCTTGTCACACTTCACATGCACTTGTGTTTAAGGATTGGGGTGGTGAAGAGGAAAAGGAGAATTCACTCAACAGGGTAGGAGATACCGTTGTCTCGGGTGTTAACAATGTAGTCCTTGCAGAGAAGGGAACAGGCTAGTGGTAGTTGTAGGAATTCTGGAAGCCATGATAGTTGGTGGGCATGATGGCCTATGGAAAAACCTCAGTTTTTTTGTCGTTAGTATGGAAATATTTCTTCACGATAGAAGAGGACCATGAAAAATAGCATATTTTCCCCTTATAATTAATTCCTCCCAGTTTCAGCATTTTCTTTCATGCTTCATTTAGATGGAAGGAAAACTCAGTATTGAAGTTAATGTGACATTTTTCTTCATAATACCATAAAACCTCTTTTTACAATTTTTTAAAATCTCCGAGCCATAATTCTTATTGCAATACAAATGAGGGTAAATTCTTCTTTAAATAGTGATTAACAACTTGAGCAGAATTTTTGCAACGTAAGCTATTTTTTCCTATTCAAACAGCGACATAAAGGCTCTAACATCACTTAATGGTTTACCATGAGATTAACCAGTCGAGGAGAGTTCAATGCCCGAAAACAAATAATCAAAGAAAGGTTTAGAAATGAAGGAAAGTTTATTGCGATTTTTTTTTACATATCAAAAGGAAGGAGTACAGTTGGTAGGAGGTTGGAGTATCATACAGGTCATCTCAGTCACACTTCACACACGCTTGTCCAAAGGTTTTGAAAGGGCGAGGAGAGGAAAGGTTGTCGTATTTAGTCGACGCGGTAGGAGACGGCGTGGCCTGGGGTGTTGACGACGGTGGTGAGTGTGCCCTTGCGGACGAGGGGAGCATGGTAGGGATAGGCATAGGGGTATGCGTAGGGGGTGGCATGGGAGAAGGCATAGGGGGTGATGGGAAGGATAGCCTGGCGACGGGAGCGGCTCTTGACCTCAGCGTGGGCAGCAAGGTGCTCAGCACGGGCAGCGACCACTTCAGGGGTGTCCTGGACAGGCTCAGGGGCCACGAGGGCGGGGGTCTCAGGGACGGCAGGGGCCACTGGCAGGTCATTGGAGGCCACGCGGAATCCGTGGACGGCGTCAGCAGTGTAACTGGTGGTCACGACCTTGCCCTCAGGGTTGACATAAGAGTACTGTCCAACAACTCCTCCAAAGGCATCACGGAAGGTGGTGTGGGTCTGGTCGATGGAGGAGTGTCCAAAAGAAGCCTGGCCGAACTCATCCTGTTCGTTCAAGGAATAAAGAAAATGTATTAATTGCTATATTTTCATTCACTGAAACCAATGTGTTTGCTGGCGTCATTGCTTGCAGGATCATGACTACCGTATTAGAGTTAATGAGTTTGAATCCTACATAATCAAATAAACCCTTATCCATGGACATGGATTTTCATGAAAAGTAAGAGATTTTGTCATAAGAGAGGACTTTTGGGCCTGAGATTTGATTAATGTTATCATGTTCACTTAGTTTCTTCCAGTCAAGATGAGAAGCACACTGTCAAATTATGATTAAGGGTAATAGAAGGTGGATGTAGGAGGAACATGTAGGAGGAGCAGACCCAATAAGCTGTATATGTATTTTAAGTATTGCAGAAAGTTATTTGACTGAATTTTATTAGAAAATTGCTGCAGTGTTTAGGCAAAAGTAATTGAAAATTGCTAGAAAAAATATCAGCAATCTAACCTTTTGGAGTTCTGAAATATAGTTTTCAGATATGGTGGAACCATTTCCACATAAATAAGAAACAATTTGAAAATCCCTCTTTAAGATGTTTAGTTAGCCCTCAAAAGCAACGTTTTCAGTGGAATCTGTAGAGTGCCTATACTATTTGTTAAAAGTAATTTTTTAGCCTAATTTTTCTTAATTTATTTTGGGGTTTACTTTAAATGGCACTCGATAGTATTTTTATCATCTTTAAGCAATATCAGCATGGTTTAAGTATTCAGCCGAATGCATATTGTCAAACAATCTGGAAATAAGTCAAAGCAGTCTAGGAAAGTCAGGAACCTTCTGTGTATTTGTGGTTGGCCACCCTGTTCTGACTCATTGAGCGTAACCTCTCAGGGATTGAAGACTTAGGATTCCAAGTGTCGTTTTCTCTTACCTGAGCGTGGTACTGGTGCTTCAGGCCGGTGTATGCCAGGGGCACAACAGGGGCGACGGGAGCAACAGCGGGAACACTCTTCACAGCCACGGGAGCCACAGCGGAGTAACCAAAGTGGTAGGGGTAGTTGTAAGCGAAGTTACGGTAGTAGGGGTAGTATCCTCCATAGTGGTAGGGTGTGACGCTGGAGTATTCGAAGCCCGCAAGGGAGCATCCGACGAGGGCGGCAAGAACGACCTGTAAAGGAGAATGAGATATCGGAACATTAAATCGATGATCAGTTGTGCGTCCACATCGAATATTTATGGTATTTGTACCAGTGGTGAAGCCCAACGGTGATCTGAGGGACTCAAGATGTCCAAAATGATTTTAACACACTGAAGCCCAAGCCTGAGTAGAGTTCGGGCCACGATTATTACCAAAGAGGATCCTCAAGTCGGCCACTAGATGTGTTGTCAACCATCGCACATTTAAATGGCTTTACAAAAAGTCGCCACTCACGTCGCTGACGGACAAATTGATCCGAGTTTCATGGGGAAATAAGCATTCAGCGATTTCACCGATTTATATACATGGTGATGTGACCCATCAAATTCATAAAAGCTCAATGCTATTCCTCGCAATTTCAGACATTGTACTGAAAAATATTGGGAAAAAGTGGATCACATTGCACTCATCTCCGCGCCGCGGACATTTATGAAAACCGAAAAAATGCGACCGAAGTGGCGACAGATATCAGCCTTCTGCGGGATGGAATTGAGCTTCCTCCATGCATTCCCGTTGGTTTGGGCTGTCGTATTTGATTCTGTGGTTAAGTATTACGAGCGTTTTTTTCGGGACCGAACTATTCAGCCTCTTTCTTTAGCTATCTGGTCTTCTTGTATGGAAGGTGCTGTCGTTCAGCGGCTCCTAAATGTACGTTTTCGGATTTGGAAATGATTGTATTAAAAAAAAAACAGTAAAAGCCCTGGATTTCCGCTCAGAAAAATACCGCTGGCTTCAAAGTATTAAGAATGTGTGTAAGCGTAATCATTCATTTTATATCTCCGTGAAAGAATGACAAAGCGATATTTGACCGAAAATTCCTCGCATCGCGTAGCGTTGAAGTCGCGAGTCGACGTGATTTTTTTAGGGGCGGGAGACAAGTCTTTTGAACGCTTCCAAGTCTCTGAGAGTTACCCAGAGAGAGCGAAATGGAGGAAATTTATCAGGCTGAAAGAAGAATTCTGAAAAAGCGTTGTTGATAGCGAACTGATTTATTGCATTACAGTTGGTGTAAGGTAATTGTTTTATTTACCTTCTCATGATATACACGGATTGTTTTCAAGGGGCGAATGAGTTAAAATTATTAGCCCCATTAGATCTTAGGCTTTGTCACTGGATCGTCCTTCAGTCGGCGAATATCGATAATATGCCCATGAACGACAGCGTGCGCGACCAATGCTGATTAGGAGAAACTTAGTAATCAACGGCTGTTAAGAGTTTTCGTATTCGTTATACTTATTGGGAATAGTTTATTAATTCAGTGAAACTAAATCGATCATCTGATATCCTCTATTATGCTTGTTTCTTTATACTTATTCTCCTTGTATAGATACTGCTTTTTTCGTTTCATAGAAGTAAATTAATAGCGGTGACAAATAATTCTATGATTTCATTTAGGAGCAGAGCACATTTAAATATGATGGGCGAGGAACGTTATGTGAGGATGTTTCTGTTCGTAAAAAAGAGTAGGTTAATTTGCAATTAAATGAATTGGGCTGAAAGAAGGTCGGTAGGATTCAAGATTAAATAAGTATTGAATAAATTTGTTTGACGAAAATTTATATTCACGATGCTTCTCTCGTCACCAAAAAAATTCGCCTATTGAAGTTTTGAGTGGAAACCTTTAACGTTAATGTGATCCAAGCATGAAGCTGTCACTTTACGTTTTTTTATTTCTATTCTAGTGCTTTTTGTGATACAAGCAGTGAGCCCATTGGATGCAAGTAAATTTTTGTATGCGTCCACATTAGTATCTTTTTTCGATTTTAGATTCAAATTAAAATGTGCTGAGAATTCAAAGCAAAATGAGCAAAGCAGAAATCCACCAGCTGCATCCGTAGAGGCTCAGCCAGCTGAGGAACAACGAGAGAGCTGTTCCACTGATGCTGTTCTCACGAGGGAGGATGTACTACAAATTAAGATCTAATGAGCTATTGAAGTTTACGATGTTAAATTTACCAGTTTCGCGTCGTTAGTGGACGTATCAATCCCTGTATATGTTAGGCACGTTATCATCTTGCATTTTTCAGGGTATGCAGAGTAGATATTTGCCAGCATTTTCGTGTGCCTCGATTATTAAAAAAAAAACGCCTGGGAAAGTACTGAGGTAAAATTTTTAAATTCGAGAAGCAAGGAAATGTGGAAATAGTCTACTTATTTACGCAGAAAATTCCAAAATGACATTTGAATGAGCAATTTTTCGCGGTAAAACAGAGTTTGAGCGAGATTAATGGAGTTCTCTTAACGTATTAGTCCAAAATTGACCTTGGCAATGACCGCGCGAGACCCGTGAGGTGGTTATCTCATTTATAAGAGGGAAAAAGCTCACCTAATAGGCCTGTCGTAGCGAGAAGGCCTTTCCCTTTCTTGGTGAGGAGTTGGCGCGAGAAATGTTATCCGCTACTGTGTTCAAATGGGGTGGGGATGGAGAGTGATCTGCGCCGTGCTGGAGCAAGGTCGCGACGTATTTGGGTGGTTCTCCAGGACCGGTCCATCACCCACCGGCCTTACAACCGACGCGGAAGTCGCCATACTCCCTACATGCACGCGTCGTCTCTGTAGACAATTTATCGCTATCGGAACTTCGAAAGATGCTCGCGAATTCCTTTGCGCCTCTCAAATTATCGCTCTGAAGTAGTCTTGCAAGATTTTTCGACTCTTTTTACCTCCCATAGCTGCAAAAACGAAAAATATATCGTTCTCAAACGAGGATGTATTTCAAGATGAGGTTTTCTTAAGAGGGATTTTTTATCATTTTATCTGAGATTTTCGAGTAGTTTATACGCTATTTGGGAGAGTTTGAACGTACTAATTGCGTGGATACAAGGAAAAAAATTGGCAAAAGGAATGGAGATGCTCCGAATTTTTTTAATAGCAGTTTTGAAAGTGATTTTAACGAAAATTGCAGGTACTCCTTCGCAAGTGAAAATTTTATCAACAGTTAGCCATCATGGTGTATTATCTCACGTTTTCACATGTGGAATTTTCACTCCGCGGCTTTCAGAAAAAAAATGCTTTCGCTGTGAGAAAAGAAACTTTTGAAATAAATCATTGCATAAGGCAAAAACTGTCATGCGCGGTCACGTTATCGGTACCGATCATGTATCCAAATAGATGCGATTTTCTGATTTCACATGTCTCGATTGCATCCGAATAATGTTAGAACTTGATCGGTTGGAATTGAAGAAATTTTCCCAGCGTTTATAAATCTACGCCGCATACCTCGGTGAATCTCTCATGGCTCTCATATGAATAGTTTGGAAACACACTATGAAAATTATTTGATAGCGCGTAATAAAAGTACCAAGTTCAAAATACTACGGAATAAATTTACTTGTTGACACTGGTACAATACAAAGCTGTTATTGGTGAAAGAATAGGAATCCGATTTGACTACAGATGGAAATATTTGAACGTAAGTAAACCTCATTAGGAATCACACATCTAAACGTGAATTTCAACTTGTTGCAAAAATTGCAAAGAAAATTATTGAATGAAGTATTTAATTTTATGAGCGGATTTGTACAGCTATGAAAATTCACAATCCTAGAAAATTGGCGTAATATTTTTTAATGCTTGTAAAACAAAACTTCCCGCGAGTTAGTAAGGGTTTTTTGGAATTCGAGGCTCAATCCTCAAATGGAACACTTTTAGTTTCTCGCTTGTTCCGCGTTCTGGTCCGTTAACGATACCGCTTTTCAAATTATTCATGTGACAGGAAGCTACGCAGATTATTTAGAAACAAAATAATATTTCGTTAACTTAGACTTTTCGACTGTCCTGTTGGAAATCTTTCATCAATGTGAGATTACTCTTTAGGTCAAGAGCTGAGTGAAAATGAAATCCTTTTTAACAGAGAGACAGAAAAAGCTTACGAAACTAGTGAATAGAAAGTAGTACTCCGAAAATCTTTGAAAAACTAAACGAAGTATTTTCAACTTAGCTAATTCAGTTCTCGTATTGAGACTCTCCCCTTCCCGTTATTGAGGTGAACGCTCTAAATAAATATTGAAGTCTCCTTTAAAAAAACGGCTGGCTTTGCTTGGAAATCTTTGAAATCGTGGAAATATTTGAAAAATAAATGAAAAACTAAACAATGTATTTTCAACTTAGCTTATTCAATTCTCCTATTTTGACTCTGCCCTTCTGGATAGTGAGATGAACGCTCGAAATAAATATAGCAATGAAAATCAAGTCTCCTTCTTTAAACAAAGAGATAGAAACGGCTGGATTTGCTGTGAAAATCCTCAAAAACCAAACGATGTATTTTCAACTTAGGTAATTCAGTTCTCGTATTGAGACTGGTTAGTGAGATGAACGCTCATAGTAAATATTGAAGTGAAAATTAAGTCTCCTTCTTTAAACATAGATATAGTAACGGCTGGCTTTACTGTGAAAATATTTGAGAAAATAACGAAGTATTTTCAACTTAGCTAATTCAGTTCTCCTATTTTTACTCTGCTCTTCGAGATAGTGAGATGAACGCTCGAAATAAATATTGGAGTGAAAATCAAGTCTCCTTCTTTAAACAAAGGGATAGAAACGGTTGGATTTGCTGTGTACTCACCAGGACCTTCATGTCTCTTTGCTTGATTGGAGCTGAGGGTGAAGCTGACTCCAAACGTGGTGTGGTCTCCGTATTTATACCACTAACCAGGTGCTTCCCTCACCCTCTGGAGAGCGTCCCCACGCCCAGGCTCCACCCTGTCCCCACCCTCTCTCACCCCTCCTGCCCGCTGATCTCTTGGTTTGTGAGGGTATAAAATCTCCCCCCGCCCCGCTCCCCCAATTCCTCCTCCCATCAACCTTCCTAATACTCCCTCCCTCAATCACCGACGCCACAGGTTCACAGCGAATTCCACCAGTTTTGCCGGTTCAAGACTGAGACAAGAGTTTCTTGTGGCGGTGGTTGTTGGCTTTCTCACCAACTTGTGCGGGTTCGAATCCAGTTAGGGGCGAGCCACAGTTGAATGAATATCCTGAAAATTTATTTTTTGTAATTTCCGTTTTATGCATAACTATTTTTCGAGTCTAGGTCCTATGAGATCAAGGGAAAGATACAAGTTTAGGAGGATTTTTCGCTTCTTTCCAACCTTCATTTACGTTTTGCCGACCGAGGCAAGAGGCTACACTTTGGTAGGTTGGTGGGTATTGGCTTTCCCAACAACTTTTGCGGGTTCGAATTCAGCTAGGGACGAACAGCATTTGAATATATATCGTGCAAGTTTAGAGTTATTTAATTTATGTTTAATGCATGCCTATTTCTCAAGTCTAGGTACTTCTGGTCCACGGGAAAAATACAAATTTGGAAGCATTTTTCGCTTCCTTCCACCTTCATTTCCAATTCTAACATTTTCTATCTGGGATCTTCCACCATTTTTGCCGGTTAAAGAGGTTTGGAAGAGGTTCTTGTGGAAAAAGTTTGGTATGATGGTTGATGTTGACTTTCCCACCAACGTGCGGGGGTTCGAATCTAGTTTAGAGGAGAGCAACAGTTGAATAAATATCCTGCAAGTTAATTTTTGTAATTTCTGTTTTATGCATACCTATTTTTTTTAAGTCAAGGTGCTTTAAGACCACGGAAAATATACAAATTTAGAAGCAGTTTTCGCTTCCTTCTAACTTCATTTCAAATTCTTCACGTTAGATCTGTTATTTTAATCTCAAAATGGGTGAAATTACGCAATCGTATTTTTGGTACTCGCTCAAACCTCTCGTTTAATGAAGCTCAAAGATTTATTGTTCCAGGCAATTTTGGTTCCACATTTACGTCCAGCCTTAATTTTTATCGACGGTCACGGGGAAAAACTTGGTAAGTCATTGAAACCAAATGTTACAGGGGAGCAATTTTAACGTCAACGACTTATCAAAAATCGTCTAACCTTTACCATAGAGTGAGTATATATATACTTCTTAGAGTATAGTTTATATATACTTACTATATGGTAAAGGTTAGACGATTTATGATGAGTCGTTGTAGTTTAAAAATGCTCCCCTTTAAAATTTGATTTCAGTGACTTACCAAGTTTTTCCCCGTGACCGTCGATTAAATGTCCTTAAAAATCCTGAGCATTAAATAAAGTTTCGAAAAGGCTGAATACCCTAGAAAAAATGTTTTCATGGTAACTGCATAGTGCATCAAAAATAAATGATTGCGTTGCCTTAGCTCAGTAACTGTGGAGTTGCTGCCCCATGTTTATGGACAAAAATACTAAAAATTGTCTCCCTACCACCACCTGAATTGTTGCATATTTTTCCTGAAACTACCTGTATTTCCGGAATTAATATTGTATTGCAATGGATTTCAGGTTTACCTTTTGCTCTACTATCCTATGATAGCCATCATTACATCGTAGGGAGGTGTGTTTAATGCGGATCGAAATAATTAATGCCGTGTTGCCAACCTGTGGGAAATAATCGTTTGCAACGGGAGCCATTTGTCAAGTATATCAATTCGCCACTTGTAATTCCAAAATGTTTACCTTGTCGACATTTGTAAATCGTACCAGATGTTCTGCACATCTCGACTTTAACTCCCGATTTCTTCATTTATTCATCTATGAATATACACCAGGGATGAAGTTTGCCATGAAAAAATATTTGGCTTAGCCGGGATCTGAACCATTAAGGCGTGATAGGCAATTATTCCACCAAGCCATCTTCGCAGAGTGAACTTGATGAACATGATGGGTTTTACCATAGAGTAAGTATATATACTTACTCTATGGTTTTACCGAACAAGGTGTTGACATCACAACTCCATACTGTGTCACATGTGACCGAAGTCGTGCTTAGTAAGCCACTGCCGGGGAAATAAACCTTACTTTGTCGTTATTCGGCGATGACCAAGCACTGCATGAAACAATTGGTAGGCTTGGTGGTGTTATTGGCTAACACCCCTGACCGGCAATCGGGAGATCCGGGTTCGAATCCCGATTATGCCAAAGGTTTTTTTTTCATGGGGAAATTCATCCTTAACTTTGCACTCGTGCGCGTGACTGTGAGCAAAGTCACTTGTTTCATGAAGTGCTTTAATCTATGGATTTTTGACTTAGCTGAACAAGTGTTGACTGGCGTGGAATAGTGCAGTTTTATTAATCCGTGGAGATGATTAACGTTTCTTGTTAAACCATTCCATCCAACCTTTACTGTCGGCGCACACGTCCAAGGTCACACTGTCAAAAACACACTCTGCCTCCTCAGGGTGATAAGTGATTCAATGGTTCCGAGGGATTGGGTACCCACCGAGGCAAGTGAAATGATTGCTCATTATATTCCCAGGTATTCTTAAATTGCCAGGAAAATATTTCTTTTCTGACAGGCCAGAAAACTGGGATGAGTCAATTTTAATCTACTATCGATGGTAAAGGAACCCCGTAGTTCATATGTTGACCGCTTTTATTAACGATCCCTCGTGATTCAACATACATATTTTTGATAATTTATATTGACTCCATTTATATTTCTTCTCCTTATTTATACTAATAGTTCGGAGCTTTGGGCGGTCTCATAAGTTCAAGCACCTAGATATTTATTGAGTGTATATATTTTAAACATTTTATTTGTTTCTACTTTATTCAGTTCATTCTCCTGAGAATAGGTTTTCGATCGAGGTATGTTTAAATAAAGATAAATAGTGGAATCCTTCGAGGATCTTGTTAATAGAATTACTATTGAGATATTTGTAGAAAAATAAAATTTTTCTATAAATAACAGAAATTTTAAAATAGAAATACTTACATTATGTTGTTAATTTTCATATGGTTTTATCATTTTCTGAAGGAAGAGCCTGTAACTTCCTTCGGATTTCAGTGACCGTCATAGAACTGTTTCGAACCCCCTGCCCCTTCGAAGTCGGGCATTATGTGTGTATATATTTTTTTTCCTCTTTTCAATGAATTGGTCCGAAAACAGCTAATTTATTTACATAGGCATATAACTGGAGGGAGCAGTTTTTCTCCATCTCGTTCTAAGGGCCGGTTTTTTTGATACCTAATAAGCGTTATCCGAAATATGGTACTGTCCTAACCTTAACTTCAAAATATTTTAAAGTTAAAGTAATACAAAGCAGTTCAGGATAATCTTTAGTTAAACAGATGACCGTAAGTGGAAGAAATAGTTAAATCTGATTTCCATGCTCCAAAAAATTATAATGTCTAATCGAGGTGATGGAAAGGCTAGAGAAAAATAATCATACGCTTTAAAAATGGGGATGGAAATAACCTGCTACATGGCGTTTGAATGTTTGGCGTTGTAACTTTAAGCTATATTTACGACTAGACAATATAAAACCGGCCCTCAAATGTTATGTTTTTGTCTGTACTTTTCCTCGAGGTTTCAGGGTTCTTTCGGCGATTTCTTTTTCCTCTTACTCTTCTCATCCGTTAATCAACGTTATTCCGTCAATTAATTTATTCTTTGAAGACTTCTTATCGTACTTATTACAAAGCTTTTCACTTTTACTCCACCTTTATTCTCCATTTTTTACTTACGTAGGGAAGCAGGTTTGACGAAAGTCTTCCTTACGTTCAATATCATGTTTCCGACTTAAAATTTTTATAAAAATTCGCCTTTGAGGAAGATCGGAATCCCGGTTAGGGGATCGGGGTGGATGTCATCCTTTGTGTAAATTTCTTTTCACCCGTGCGCGTGACTTCGTACGAAGTCACGTGTTATATGGAAAGCTTTAGATTTTTCACCTGATGGAATGTCCTCCTCACTCAAGATACCATGCTTAGTTTTGCTTCCTCGATCTATTTTTTCAACTGAGCCGCTTTCAATTGTCCAAAGTGAATGCAGGTTCAGAACGTTACATGTTTGTGGGAGGGTATTTCCTGCTAGCGAAGGCAAGGAAGAAAATTTTGTTTAAATCAAATGAATTTTTACTCGTTTCCGAATAAATATTCAAACGTCATGTAGCAAATTATTTCCATCCGTATTTTAAAAGGGAATTATTCTTCTTCTATAGTATCTCCATCATCTCGATTTCCTCTCCGTCTAGTATTTCGTCGTCACTTCAAATTTTCGGGCTATGAAAGCTCCATATTTTTCTTACTGAATGACTTTCTAAATTTGGTTACCTTCCTTGAGAAACTGCTTATAAGTGGAGAGGATATGAGTAATAACCTATGGAGAACGCCTCTGTTTCATTTAAGCCAAGTGGTCTTTCGCAAAACATTTTGTCGACAATTTCGTTTCTTTGGCTTAAGCTCTTGCTTTGGCTGATTCTCTAAATGACTGACCTATTGGTAGAATGGCAGTATTTTACATTAGCTGTCACGTGGACTAAAATTTATATATCTGGTGGTTATCATTGGTTATCAGTTTTAAAGTTTTACGTAAAATTAAGCAGCTTCTTAAGAAATGAGTAAAAAAATTAGTCTGTATATTGTATTTCATTAATATCGCTTGTAAAATAACACCGTGTTTCCTGATCAAAGTCTCATCTATTCCAGTTAGATTCACAGGCTCTCATCGTTATCGCAAAAATGCTTAGTGGATAGGCTGGGAGTTGGAAACACGAAGTCGGGAATTTCAAAATTTGAACCAAGGCACTTTTTGTTAATAAAAAGAATCTTCTCTTCTATAAGCGGAATTCCTTCTCCTTTTAAAGTCAATTATAAAAATCTTCAAAGCTGAATTCAGCTGCTCCCGTTTACGTCATACAGTGCAACTTGGTTATTACTGCCTCGGACGTAACGTTAACGGATATAACGTCATTCGTTCCGAAGTTCCGCCAAACTTCAAGTGTAAGCATTGATAAAACCTCGTGTTTATCTTTAATAGATTCCAAAACCTCGCATATAACGTCAACAAAATCCGATTTCAAGTAACTAAGGACTGTCCAAAATAAAATAACAGATTGCTTTAAGCAGTAGGACTTCATTTAAACGTAAAGTTTAGAATTTTATTGACACACTGTATTGTGCCTTTAATAAAACATAATGCTGTTATCGTCGCATAAAAACTCTTCATTTTCATGACTTTTACATAATATTTAAATTGCACAACACTATTACTCACAAATTTAGTTGTACTTACACCAATAATCTCATTGAAGTATGTTTTTTTATGAAAAATTGAAAATTTTTATTCCTCCTGTGTTATTGATCAATTGGTTAAATAACCTTTTTATATTGTCATTCTGATATAGTGTCAATAATTTCGTGGTCCCTTAAATGACGTTATAACGAAGTTATACTGTATCATGATTAAGTGAACATTTGCTTTTTACATTCCGTTCTAATTATGTACTCCTTACCATGGTTTGACAATGCTAAGCCTTTATCAAGGTCTTCGAAGTCCAACGTATATCGTGTTCCGTTTACGAGGACGACGCATCACTCCCGCTTGTTCGGACTTTTTTCGTGTCGTATTAGTACCAAAATACACCGGCTATTATGATGAAAATTTCAGAGCAAATAGAGAAGACACGTTTTAAAATATGCTTGCATATGAAATTTGCAGATTTTATCTCAGGTTTTATCTCAAAATGTAAAATTAGTCTTGATAATGACGTGGCATTTTCGGAACCATGGTCGGGAATAAAGTAATACTAGGTAACCCATGCGAAAATTTCGCACTTTCACTTAATTTTATTTTTAATATTTTTGCCAACTTATGTTACGTTTGTTAGCTTAAGTTGTAGATTTAACGGGTTTTTATCCTTTTTATTTAAGTTGAAAATTAAAAAAAATGTGTGGAGTCTATACACCTCGAGCAAGTAATCGATATGGAAAGATTGAAAATTTGAAGTCAAATTAATGGGTGAGTTGTGAAATTTGAGATTTTATTTTTGATGGCGGTGATTCAACGTTTTAAATGATACCTCATTTATCACTGTAGGTGTAGTATTAACGGGTCATATACGGAATGACAGAAAATACCATTATGTAAAATATATGATGATTGTGGAACAGACGAAGTTAATTTTCATTTTTTTAAATTTAGCTTTCAACTAGAAATACGTTTCGAAAAAAAGATAAAATGCGACCTGCCACCGGTCAAAACCAGGGATGGCAAGTGAAACGAAAATGCTTCGTTTCGAACCGGAGGGAAACGAAAATTCGAGGCCTAGGTTTAGATTCGTTCCCGCACGAAATTAAAATCATCAAGGAGTTCAGCTTCGACCCGAGACGAAACTATACTCCCGGGAAGGAAGCTAAATTAACTGAAACTCCGCTGCTCATAGCTAAGATTCGATCCCAGAAGTCGAGTTGTGGGGGACAAGAGAGAATAGTTTCGACCCATTACGTTTGACACACGCATAGAGAGGTTAAAACATTGACTTAAAAATCGAATGGCCAGTTTGCGTTCTCCGTTCTCCTGTTAGTGGTAAAAATGAGTGTACCCCATGCATCTAATACCGGTAGGCCGAACCTGTACTTCATTTAACCATACTTCGTACTCGGTGTGTGGGTCGGAACTACGCAACAGTTCGAAGTTGAAGCACGTGGTCCCAGAGTTTCTGTTTAGTTCCGACCCGAAGTAGTTTTGACTCCGATTTCGTTTCGACCCTGAGTTTAGCTGCCCGGGTTAAAATCCATTTCGTTTCGTTTCTTTATTTCGCACCCGGGAACGAAACTATTGAAATTTTACTGGTTTTGACTTTCGCTTAGTTTCTATGGCCATCCCTGGCCAAAACTCTTAAAATGCATGGTTTTCCGATACGTGCGAATTGGTCACAAAATATTAGTAATTGTAATAATACAAGTAATTGTAATTGTCAAACAAGTAATTGTAAGAGAGGACTATCTAGTCCTAAATTCGCTTGTGAAATAAAGACGACATTATTATTACCTCCGATGCATCTGCTAAGGAGATTACCAGCCCTGACGTTTTTTTCTCTATGTAGTTACATTTCATAATGTTTGTAAGTAACCAACGATGAAATTAACTTTTAGCATTATGAAAACGAAATACAGTGCTGATTTACTGAAATTATTGGTTTCTTATGCTTGCGGATTGACAGCAAAATATCAATGTAGAAAACCCGCGTACCACCCAAGCTCCCCTCAAAAAAATTCTGGCTACGTGCCTGGTGGAGAGGGAGTGATGGGTTCTCCTCAGAACGCGTTCCTCACAGAAGAAAAAGTGTGGCATACATGTAGGAAATGGCGAGGTATAAAAAAGCACGTTTGTAAGGAGTCTTCGATGTTCACCGGGCGTATATCTTCTACCGTTTAAGCGTTCTCCATCGAATCCCATTCCAGTGTCTCCACCATAATCTGCTGAGCAGATAACTCCCCCTTACGGTCAGGTGTCCATCCGCGGACCACCGCATCTCTTGGTCTTCCTCGCCTCTTCCTTTTCTCCAGCAAACCCCTTAAAGTTTCGCCTCACCTTTTTTTCTTCTCTTTCAATTTCGACCGGTGTGGTCACACCCAGTTTTGAAGGCCACTCGAGGACTCCTCCCACAGACAGACCCACCGGTCGTCTCCTCCCTCTGGTTGCAATCGCTGTTTCATCCTTTATTGTGCCCCTACAACTCTTCCACTTTCATGGGGCACCCTCCGGAGAAGGGAACTGCCTATAGTTGCGACATCTTTTTGCTTTACGCCATGAGAAGCGATTAGGATTCAATAGACTTATTCCTTTCTCGGAAAATTGTAGTAAAACCAAGTAACCCGTGCGAAAATTTCAAACGAGTTACCTAGTTTACCCTCTTACTTTATATAAGAATTCATAATATTCTCTAACTATTAAAACAATTTCTCTCACTCGTGTACGTAACAATTTTATACCATTCACCCATGTACAATCACTGTGTGCATTTCGTAGTATTTTCATTTTTTTTTGTCAATTTCCGTTGGTAATGATTCTTGAATACTTTCAACACGATATTTATATTTATTCGTGATACGCGTTATCATTCAAGTTCCCTGCCTACGATGCCTCTTTTAAAGAACATTCAACGTTATTCATGCCTCTTAGATTTTAATTTTATATATTTTCCTACTTACATTACGTTTCTTTGGTTTAGCTATGGATTTGACGGGTTTTTAAACTTTTTTTTTTAGTTTAGAATAAAAAAATGAGTCGATATGACGACAAAATGAGTCAATGAAGCGAGTAATCGCCATGGAAAAATTGAAACTCTTAAGTCAAATTAATGGGTAAATAGTGGAATTTGAGATTGTATTTTTCGTCAGAAGCCGGTGACTCAACGTTTAAAATGATACCTCATTTATCACTGCTCGGTAATGGCGGATTTTTGGAACTACTTGCTTTTAGTGGCTCATAGATGTTCTTTGTTCCTGCAATCAAAACTTCTTGATGTTTGGCCGATGTAAGATTCCCCGCTACAAAAATTCGCAGATGCGTCTTTGTTTTGTCATCGGTGCACGGTCTTTCATTTTTCCCAGAACGTTGGCAGACTTCGTTACAAAGTTGTATTTGGTGGTTCTCTCCAATAGTCATTCTCCCTATAATTGTTGACTCCCTTTTTCCGTTATTTTGGGTTTGGAGTAATCTTCGTGGAGGAGTTTAGTAGGACTTCTTAGGGGCATGTTTTAATACACTCATACAAATTATGCTGTGGGAAAAAGACGAAGATTTTTTCAATTTTTGCACTTCCATGCTCTTGCTGGTGTATTTTCCATAGTCACGGCCGATAATTCAAAATTTGTTTGAAACCAGTCAAAGCGATCACCCGGTTCGTTCTGCGCTCGGCTTTAGTCTTGGCAATTTGACTTTGTACGCTATATTTTCTTGCGTAGCAATCCACTTTCTAGATAATTTTATTTAGTGCTGTTTATCACAACGCACGCGGAAATGACCCATCTTTCCTGTAAAATAGACAAAAGTGTATACTCAGTAGATTGCTGCTTTGGTAGTGCTATTGGAGAATCCTGCCTTAAATTCGAGTCAAGGTGAGCGAAAAGTCATGGTCGCTCTTCAGGCAGAAATAAGTCCTATGTCGTTGGAATATAATTTGGGCTTCTTAAGGATTAGGATTTCTTTGTGTTTCTTCTAAATAATTCGGAATTTAGACTCGTAAGTTTCAACTGAATTTCCTATGAAAATTTTATCTTTTATCGGTGTATAAATTTTGTACATAAAAAGCTACATTTCAACCATGTTTAGAAAACCCATAATTTCATGTGATCAATTATAATTAGACGAAACGTGAATTTTCAGGAAAGGGATTCAATTTCAACTTCGATTTAGTGAAAAATTTTCGCTTAGTGTATCGTTGTGAAAAAAGAATGAATTTTAATTTTCCTGAGACCAGTGGCGAATCCAGGATAGGGACAAGGGAGGGGGGGCTAAGATTTCGATTCTATCTAGTGTTGATTGAATACCCAAGGGGGGGTTTAGCCCCCTCTCTGCATCTACCTATGGATTGTAATAAACCAAAAGTATGTTAAATAGGCCCTAAGTTTAGAGCTTATTTGTATTTCAATTCGTCAAAGAAGGTAATTATGTAGGAAAATATAATTAAACGCTTTTGTGCAAAGTGGTAACCCCCTAATACTGCGATTTTGCCTAGTGTGTACTTCGATCCGACTAGGGGGGGTATAGCCCCCCCCTAGTCGGATCGAAGCAGCCCCCTGTAAATCCGCCACTGCCTAAGACTATCGGTTAGAATTAGGATTTAAGGCAGTGGAGAAAATCAAAACATTCTTAGTTTTTCGTTCGACCTTGTAGGTGACAAGTTTTGACGAGGGTTATCTCTTATTACTTGCTAACCCGTTTCTTTTTTATTGTCGCCCAGTTTTTTTCCGCATTTTTTGTTTACTTTCGATTTCTCCTGTTTTTATTCATTCCTTCACAGTCACCAACTGAGTGCTCCGAATCTTCCTTTTCCCCTCGTAAGTAGACTACGTATGATTCGCGATGCTATTGCCGTATTAATTTGTTCTTGAGAAAGTTTTTAGCGACGTCTGTTGCTTTTTCTAGAGTTAAAGAATATTAGTAAATGACGTGTGCGTTTATATTTTTATTTTGCCTACTCAAGACATAATATTTACTCAATATCATCGAATGATTTTTTTAGCTCGCATTACTCAGTATTTAATTTAATTCAGTTCTAATATATTGTAAATTCATTAAGAATTATATATTGTTTTCAGACTAAGTAAATATTAGAATTTTCTCTGCTGTACCAATGATTTTTTTCTTATTTTACGATATTTGCCATGCTGAAAAGCAGTTTGTCCTTGTATCCTGTAAATAATTCATTTTTAAGTAATTTTCTAAGTAAAGTTTCAGCACGTTAAAGTTATCAATGCGTGCATTTACCTTTTTATTGTACCCACTGCTGACGTAATATTGACTAAACCTCATCGAATAAATTTTGTTAGTTTGAATTACTCCGTGTTTATGTTATAAATTATTTACTTATACAATACAAATTCAGTAACAAGTAAATATTGTTTATGCACAGAGACAATAGAAATTTATCAGCATTGCCTATGATTATAAGTTTTTATGGCATTTTTCCTGCTGGAAAGCAATATGTCCTTTTCATCGTGTGAATAATTCCTTTCTAAGTAATTTCTGGGTAAAGCTTTAGCAATATAAAATGTGTACGATTTATGTTTTTCTTGTTCAATCTTGAGATGCTTCGACTTATCGAATTCAAAATGTACTCACTGAAATCGAGCATTTTTTGTTTGTAAGCCCTTAATCGGGGGCGTATCCAGGATTTCTTTCTGGGGCGGGGGGCACAAGCAAGGCCATATCCAGGATTTTGTTCTTGGGGGGGGGGGGGGGCACAAGGATTCCTTGTAATACAAAACGAAAGCAATGATAATGGGACCGTATTAAAAATCTTGTGTATTTTTTAAGGGTCTGGGGGGGGGGGGGGGGCACGTGCCCATCCTGATCCGCCTATGCCCTTAATTGAAGCAATCCCAAATTTGTGGCTGGACTGGGAGATATAATCCGAACTAAGGTGAAACCAAAATGTTGGCCACTTGAATGTCCCGCAATCCGTTGACCACCTCGGTCTCCTTCTCCGTGGTTTGTATTGGACGGTGAGGGAGAAAAAGTATTTAGACCGCGAAGTGGTTTGAGGCACGTTGCGTTCGGTGAATCCAAATCGATTTACAAAAAATGTGCTTTAACATTGTCTAAATATGCAAAAAAAAATTTAAAACTCATTTACCGTGAACTTGTAATGGAGTTGAATCCTTGAGCATCTGCTCATAAGTAGTTGCTCTAAGTGGATCCGACCAAACTGCAATTTTTAATACGTAAGATTTCTAGCTCTCCCCCAGTGGCTGTGTGTATCCGCAGGTTCTCGAGTACCCCAAGTCACCGTATCCATTTTTCCGACGTTTCAACTTCGGTTGAACCGAGGAATCGGGCACACGTCGGAAATTTACGTAATCGGGACATCAGTATTTTTATCATAATAAAAGAACTCCAATAAATTTTTGTTTATTTTCTCAGTTGGTGTAAATATGTTCATTATTTTAAGTGATATCACCACTGAGTTACTGGAAACAGTTATCCCTTAGGATACTATTTAATGTTCGTCGTTTAATAGTAGAATGACGTATAATGCATTCGCTGTCATGTAAAATTAGTCGATCATTTTGCGTACTGCATAATTTTTGCAATTAGTTTAGCGTATAGTCTTCGGCGTCCTCTACTTTCCTAAGTGTATTGATCTGTCGCTGTTACTGATTGAACTAATTTTTTCTAGATAAATGTATTTTCAGTAAAACCAAATGTCGTGCATTAAAATTCGAGAATAAAAATCATGCAATAAATCCTCGCGCATTCACGCGGTAGTATGTTTTAAATCGATTTTCTAAAACGTATTTACCGATGATGGTAACGAATTATTTGGTAGGGGATTGGGCTGATTTGGTGGCTGGAGTGTTGGCTACACGTCTCGTGGGCCCGGGTTCCAATCCCGGCGGTGGCGGGGAATTTTCAGTAGTCACCCGATCCCTGTTAAAACTCATGCACCGTCAGCTTGTATTGGAGTTGAATCCTTGTGTATATGCTCATACGTAGTTGGTATAAGTGGACCAGACTAAACTGCAATTTTTATTATGTAAGATTTCTTGCTCTCCCATTGTCTGTGTGTGTTCTAAGGTTCTCTTGAACACCCGAGCCACGATATTCATTTTACCGGCGTACCGATCCCTGTTTTAGTGTTGTGAGGAGGACATTCCGTAACACTCCGTCCGTTGGATGGGACGTAAATCCGTGGTCCCCTTGGCGCCTTTAATTCAGAGAAGGCTTATGCCGACGCCGGGTTTCCCTCCACCCTTTATTCTCCTCCCATCCCTCAAGGGGCGAATGAGCTTATCTACCAGTTGCCTCCTTCAACTATACGAGAACAATTTTTTTGTATTTGTGATTGTTAATTGTTCCTTCAAAACGCTTTAATTCACTGTTATAAACACTCGTTGTTATCAGTCACGCGTAAGACCTCTTCAAATATATTTTTAGCTGTAACAAATGTAAAAGTATAAAAAAGTGCAATGTAGCGTATTTCTGATGGCAGATATGGGTGAAGTACCGTAAAAATATGATACTTCACCCATATTTGGTTTTAATGTTAAGACGGAAAGCGTTTTTATTAGGGATGGTCGGATCGGATACCTCGGATCCGAATATCCGCGGATATTGCCCTTCATCGGATACATCGGATCCAAAGTCGCGGTAGACATCGGATCTGGATCCGAAATTTTAAATAATAGCTTCAGTGAATGCAATAGCTTCGTAAGGGTGGAAAGAGTTCCGATTCTCTCTTCGAATGTGCCGTTGCATGCGATTCTTGTCCTACTCATGAGCCGTTTTGTTTTAAAGCTCTCGCAGAGGCTACGTAGCAGAGTTTCAGCCGTGGGAAATAAAAAAGCAAAATACGACGTGCTCATAGTGTGACTCTTCCCAAGAGATTGAACAATCATCGGGGGAATCTCAGCGTCAGGAATTTGAAAATGCATTTGGATCCGAAAATATCCGATCCGTAAGATCCGGCTCCGAAAATCAAGGATCCGATCCGTATCCGGATCCGAAAAACATCCTGGATCCGTCCATTCCTAGTTTTTATATACTTTAGACTTCTGTCTAATGCAACAAGCAAAACAAATCAACGCGGAAGATGAGTATGAACGTCTGTGCCGCATTGGCAATGTTCTCCGAGGAAGGAGACGACTTGAGAGTTAACCTCCGAAGTCCCTCGAATGGTGAATTAGAGCTCGACCTACAAAGCCAGTGAAGATCTCGATCCATCTTCTCTCTGGACGAGCGTCTTCTTCTCATCGCATTCCTGCGGGAGGTGCCCTTTCTCGGAAGAAACGGCCAGCACCTAATACGGCGGAAAAGAAGCGGAAAGCACACTCCAACAGACCATAAAACGTCATGAAATATAGGCCAACTCTTTCAAGAGTTATTTTGAGAAAAAAAGTGAGACAGTCCTTTTATTTTCGAACAGTAAGTGTTAAATTATTTTTCTGCCGTTCTGGATGTGCTGGAGGTCGTTATTAAGGATTCCATCGCCCATGTTTCGCCAATGTGTTTTGTATATTAGTCTGATAACGAACCACAGCTGAAGAAAACGATGCTAGCTTATAACATTAAATCGCCGTAATTATGTTCAAAGTCAATATTTCTATTTAAATAAATGAAACATCGTATCACCTTTCCTTAAAATTGTGAATGAATTTTGTCGAAAAGTTCTACGATCTTTTATTTATTTAAATATGTCTAATTTCCACCAATTGAAGCCTGAATCTGTTGAATTTATTCCAATATTTCCAATTTTGAATTAAAATAATCTAAATTTGCTAACATTAAAAATATATTTTTTTACCGAGGACTAAATTGTTCTTTTTATTCTCCAGGCGGTAATTATTAGGGAAAATGTATTGAAAAAATTCTTATCGCTTCTCCTCTACATCTATATACTCCCCCGAAAGCGTGTGGCAGGGACTGTTAGGACACCAGCCGTTAACAAATTAAAAAAAAAAGAAAATAGGATGCGCGTTAGGGATCTTTTTAGGGATTGGCTTCTGAGCCCTAATAACAATTTTTAGAAAGCGACCCTTTATTGTTTGAGGGACAACGAAATTTTTGAGATATTATGAATCTCAACTGTAATGCATAGTATCGCATGCAAAATTATCATAATAGTTATTATTATCATAAAAGTACATATTCTACCAATAAAGGTAGGTTTGCATTGAGTGTTTAAGAAGTATTCTGGCAGTCTCCCCTCCCCACATGAACTTCCCTCTTCAATTATTATAAGATCTACTCCCTTTCATTTTCTCTTAAAATTCCTGTTGCCTTCCTTCTTTTCCCTCGTTTACCCAACATTCTGCCCTTCAACACCATTTTTAACATTCCCCCCCCCCCGCTCAATACTCGCCTTATCCATATCCTCTGTCATCTCCGTATCTTATCTAGAAGCTGCCTCTCCTCACCCACCATATCTGATATTTGACCAGGTATGGTGGGTGGATAAATGATCATTTACCTTGCCCATATATCTCTTCATGTCATCCTTTTGTAAGGACTGAATAAACTTTTGAAATGATTTTGATTCAATTTTGCAGTCGTTTATTAATGAAACGCCCATGTCACGTTTTGATGTAGTCGCCTCCGGCTAGGAAAGGTGATGCTAATAGCTGCGTTCATTTTTCTGTCGCATATTTTCGACACTTGCCCTTGAAGTAAATCCAGCTTAGTGACATTTTTTTTATTTGGAATGTCCGTAGACTCTTGGAATGGCCATAAATATTTCTGGTGGTGTTCTTCCCGCAGGAATGCCATTCGTAAACTTTTATCGGAAGGGCAGAAGGACCAGCCGTCTTTCGTGTAATATCTCTTGCTGAAAACCAGATCTGTTTCCAGTTCTCCTTGAAACTCTCTCGTTGGTCTGATATTGTTTTCCTCTGTCTTTACATGCATACTTAATGCAAATATATGTTTATGAATTCGAGCGTTGTTTTATGGCCGTCAATTATATCATGTTTTGGCTACGTACGTATGCATACAAGTTCCTCTGATACGCCACGTGCTAAAGTCTAGAGCTGAAAGGGGAGGAATTTTGTGTCTGGTTTTATCTTCTAGCCTGACTACAATAGTATAAATAGATAAATTACCTTTCATTTTGATCCATGATTGAAAGTAATTAAATGATAATTCAGTGGCTAAGTGATGATAATCCGATATTGAAAGTAAATAGTAATTCAAACTAATAATAATGTGCAAATGAAAAAATGTGTGGCTAAATGTTTGCCTGTCTATTACCTAGAGAGAAAAATCGCGATTAAATTTATGGAACCTAGTTAATGACATATTCCCGATGCATAGATGTCATCTGATTAATTAACTATATGAAGGATTTCGATGAGTTGGGACTTTCTGCTTATGGATGTCAGTGTTAGGTATTGAAATTATATTTTTTTAGTTTGTAATCAAATGTAAATCTTTATTTACATTATGGATGTTTTAACATTGTAAAAATTTCAAAATAATTATATTGTGTTGTCCCAGGTTGGTTTTCAAGGATGGAAATTAATTAATAACTTGAACCTTAAAAGCACATGTATTGTCTATTGAAAGATTCACAAAACTGAAACGTATATTTTAAAAAATCAACAAACAGCAATGCACATGGTTACAGAAAAATGAACATTGAAATTGCATTCGCATATTATATTCCACCATATTGTTCCCGTAAACAGTGATATATTATGAAAATCTGACGACGAACTACATTCGTCATTGCGCGATTTGGCACCGGAAGTTTATGACGAGCTAGACTCCTCGTTTTAGCGCTAGGGGTTAATGCTCCTGTAAACGCAAAGAAAAAAAGTTACAAATTTTGTTATGCTCAGTTACAAATATCATTTTAGCAAATTATTCAATATCATCGATGCAACAATACATTTATTACGTTTTAAAGAAATAATAACGAACACTCACGAGAACAAAGTGTTTTGACAGCAACATAAAATATTCAATGTCACAAATACAAAATATATATAAGTTTCAAAGGAATCGTGACGAACTTTTATAAGAATAAAAGGTTTTGACAACACCAAAAAAATAAAACTGGTAAACAAACTTAAATGCGAGTTTTTAACTAGCCGTTTAATCTTTCTTTAAAGGGTTGAAGAGATTGTGATGATTTGATGTGTAGCGGTAGGGAGTTCCAGAATCTAGAAACGATAAGTTGAAAAGAGTTGAAATATATATTTGTGTGGGCTTAAGGAATTTGAAGGAGGCCAAAAATAGATAAGGTGGACATCGCAGTAACTCTCTTACGGGGTATGAATATTTCTTGCAGGTATTCAGGAACCTGGTTTTGGAATACGCAGATAAGAAATTTTACCAGGAAATAATTTCTTCGGGAATGGAAAGAAAACCAATTCAAATCATTGTAGAACTTGCAGAAATTTTCTGCTCTAATTTAGTCCAAAATGTAGGAGTTAATTAGCTGTTGCAATCACTTTTCAAGTATATTAGGCAAGTCGCTATAATCTAATACACGGTAATCAATAGTGGGGATGATGATTCAAACAGCAAGCAAAATTCTCGTGGAAACAGGAATATTTGAGTAGTAGTATGTAGATATAGATCTTGAAATATAGCTTAACCTTCCACGGTCTAGTCACTACAGCCGGGCTTAGAAATCTCATCATTGGATTGAAAAACTCATATTTTTCCCATGACTAACCCAATATTACGATGGCAGTAAAATTTTCTCGGAACTTTTTGCGCTATTCCGTAACTGAATGATAGATTGCAGCACCCCTTTATCACAGATCCTTAAAGTAGCCGGCAAGGTATAATTTTCATTCCCGAAATTGAAGCGTTGCAGTTAACTTCTCCTAAGAATAGTTTCCAGAGAGCGTGCCCTGGCTTAACCTATGTGTTTACTGCCGCTCATCTTCAACTCATCTTTTTGCCGTATCATTAAACCTGTTGGGCATGTTATAATTTGGATGAAGAGAAGACCAAATCTGTATCAGACTCCACTTGCGAAAAAACTGCCCCATCTTCATTTTTTGCATTTTGCCAACACTGGAAGACTTTTTTGGCATCCTGAGTCTTCCCTTTTCAGTTCATCCGTTGATCTTCTATCTTTCTAATCGAATTTTCTCTTCCATCCCTTCATGCATTCGCCATTCCGTCCTTTCCTCAGGCAACATTCGACCTTCATGTCCCCATTGTTGGTTCCAATGTGCGGAAGGAGAATTCTTCCTTCCTTTCTTATTTATTCGTCATGCCTGTCTTTCTGATAGGCCCTCGAACGCACTACGAGCTGAATATTTTCAGTACGGTCAGTAGCTCATACTTGGGACAAGAGGGGACTTTTTTACATTTTCAGGTTGGCTACTCTGATGAAAACAATGTTTCTTAACACTAGATTAATTTTGTTGTAAGTTCCAAATTTTCTGCGTGAAATAAAAAATACATTTTTACATGGAAATTTTTATTTCCCCCCGAATTATTACTATTAAATTTAAGTAAAAAAAACAGCCACTGTTTCCTAAGGTAGGTTTTTTTATCTTCGCATGGTATAGGCAGTAGAAAACAAAGGTGTCCCAAGTAAGGGGGAGGTATCCCTGACTTGCGACGACAGAAACAATGAAATTAAATGGTGGGTTAAAAATTCCTTATCTGCAAAGTGCAAGGTCTCCTTAGAGTTTTGGTTAACATGTACAGTTTGTGGTTAGTTCCTACAGTATTTTCATTTATGCTGGAACTAAATATCGTATTGCTCGTTGATGGTAGCGATTGTTCCTCTCTGAAATGGAAATATTATATGAAAGAGTTCCTTGTGGTGCTAAAATCTAAAGTTTTTTTCAATTGTTATTCGTCCTCTTGGCGTGTTGGGGTTTAATTCCTTCGTCAGATGAACAGTGCCATTAAATCAAAGCGTTTTAACAAATAATAAATTAGGTCTCCTAATGAAATCTCTCTTCTAAAAACGGGAAAAGTGTGATGAAATACCTCGGAATAAGAGTTTTTGACGAGAATCACTTTATCCCTCCCTCCTACTTTTCATGTGCTAAATGATTTCTCCACCAGTCATACAGCTATGTGGTCGAAAAAATTTAATGGTTATAATTTCATCTCGTCCTCGTCAAGCCCTGTGGTAATTTCCTTGTTGGACTCGGGTCATTGCAAAAAAAACGGAGGCTCTATTTACCCTTTACTTTTATTTTATGGTAATGCTAAGTGCTCATCATTTAATCTCATTTCAACACCAAAACTCGACATGGTCGTCCCCTGCCTCGTAATACGAGTTTTTGACGAGAATCACTTTATCCCTCCCTCCTACTTTTCATGTGCTAAATGATTTTTCCACCAGTCATGCAGCTATGAGGTCGAAAAATTTAATGGTTATAATTTCATCTCGTCAGGCCCCGTGGTAATTTCCTTGTTGGACTCGGGTCAATTTATGCGGATCATTATTGCGGTTTTGAAATTCTTTAACGTCGTGTACGAAACGTCTTGTGTCGTGCTCGGGGACTGCGGTTTCAAAAGGCGTGGTCTCCTCAGTGCTCGGCGAATAATGATATGCGATCAATTCAGAGTGGAAAGTATTCACGGCGTCGTTATCATCTTCATCGGCGACACTTGGTATCCAGGATGTCGCCACTTACCTCCCCACCTAGCGAACAAAGAAAATACAAACACAGTCATCCACACCCTTATCAGAATTCAAGGTATTTACCCTTGATTAAATGAAATTACGGCATGGACAAAGATTTCTCAGATCTGGACCTTCCATTCTGTTCCGACTCGTGTCTTTGTGTTATACTATGAGCGAAATACCTAATGAAATTTTATTCATTTTTATTGAAGATTAATGGCCTTTTCGTTGAAGAATAAATGTCATTACATTAACCGTACACTTTCTGGGATATATTATCATTATATTTTACTTATACGAAGACTTGTATATTTTATAATGCTGACATTAATATCACGCTTTTTAATTTGGTTCATTAATTTTTGTTGATGTTTGTATGTAGTCTCAAGTATGTTTCTCTATGGAAGCGAGGCCTGAACGTTGATAGTAGCAGAAAAGTCAAGAGTGGAAGCATTCGAAATTCGGTGCTGCCGAAGGATGGTGAAGATAAAATGGATTTACCGTGTAAATAAGAGGAAGTGCTAAGAAGAGTGGGAGAAAAGAGAAGCCTGCTAAAAACCTTAATCAGAAGACGGGGCAACGTTGGCCACGTTTTGAAGCATGATGACCTGATGAAAACAATAGTAGAATGATAGTTGGGAGGGAAGAAGGGCAAGGGAAGGTCCCAAATGAGCTACATAGGACAGGTTATAAAGGATGTAAAAGAGAAGAAATACGTCGCTATAAAAAGGCTAGCGGATAGGAGAGAGAAATGGAGAGCTGCGTCAAACCAATCTTAGGATGATGATGAAGTTGAATCTGTTGCTATTTTAAGTTTTTAAATTTTAGTACTTGGAATCTATCGTAGGTTGTCACATAATGAAACTAAGTTTGCGATGACGAAAGATTTGAGGTTTTCCCGGTGGATAGTATACATTAATTAGTCTTGGATCGTCAACCGTATAATTGGCTCCATCTCCAACGTGAAACAAGTGTAAATCTTTATATCCGAAGACCGTGGCAGAGTGAGCTGCTATCTATCGCCTTGAACGAATGATTTTTTCTCTTTGGATTTTTCGCGCAATAAAAAAAATTGACTTTAAATTAGACTTTTACTGCAAAGTTAATTTTCCTTTAACTTTAATTTTATTATTAATTGGCGTAAGTTCCTTCCTTTTTTGGTGCCTTCCCCAACCGTGCATTCAGTATTTTAGCTCAATACTGCAATGGTAGTTGTGCGCTTTATCTATCGAAGTGTGGGCGCTCCCAGTTGCGAGCGTGCTTGCCTTTTTGTCGCGACTACCCTAAAAAGAGAGACGTGGATGCTGTTGTCGCAGTTGCGGATCGTTGTCTGGGCGGAATAGGGCGGGGTGGCCGGGAGTGGCTGGCGTGGGGGAGGGCGCTGGAGGAGGGATGGGCAGTGGTCGACCTTCCAGCGTGCACCATCCTCCATCATGGTTCCTGTTCCGCTACGTTGCTACGGGAGATGCTCCGCAAATAGAATGCCCATCCTTTCTCCGAAGTCCCCAAAACCGCTTTCGGTTTCTAAGGTCGTCTCCAAAAGTGCCAAAGAGTTATCTTCACTCCGTAAACAGACAAAAAAATAACTTAAATATGGAGTCACCAATGGCAATATCTGTGATGAAAAATGAAATGGGAACTCCAAAAGTTACAATGCTAGATTTTTCCCAGCAGGTATGACTGACTTTAGATATCAGACAGTAAAATTTTTTTCTTGAAAAGAAACCTTTTCATTGCTGTCAAGATATCGCAGTAGAGATGAGTTATTCATGAATTATGTCACAAAATCGCTTACTTAATCGCGTACTCATGAAATTTATGCCCGTGTACTACGTAATTTCAATTCATTGACAGTTTAAGGTCGTCTCCAAAAGTGTCAAAGAGTTATCTTCACTCCGTAAACTGGCACAAAAATTACCTCAATATTGCGTCACCGATGTCAGTACCAAAGAATAAAATGGAAAAAGTCAGAATGCGAGGTATTTTAAAATATTTTCATTTCTCTCCTGGTAGGACAAATTACGGTATCAGAAAATAAAGATTTTTTCTTGGATTCATAGCTTTTCACTGTGGTCTAGGTATCGCAATAGGTATTACTAATTCATGAATGATGTCTCAAAACGCTTACTTAATCGCATGCATATGGAATTGATGCCTTTATATTGCATAGTTTCACTTCATATACTGTTTTCTTCCATGCCTTAGCCAATGTATAAACATATTATGGTGAATTTTTGATATCTTACCTATTAGGCCACTCAAATCTCAGTAGTTATTTGGCTACACTAACAACTCCTCGCCATCTCTTTCGATCTTCCATAAAGTTAGAATGCGAGGCATTTAAAAGTATTTTTATTTCCCTCCTGGTAGGATAAATTACGGTATCAGAAAATATATTTTTTTTTTTTTTTTTTTTTTTTTTTTTTTTATAGCATTAGTAATTCATAAATGATGTCTCAAAACGCATGGATATAGAATTGATCACTATGTATTCCATAGTTTCACTTCTAATACTGTTTTCTCCCATTCTTAGACAATTTATAAACATATTATAGCGAATTAAGGATACCTTACCTATTGGGTCACTTAATTCTCAGTGGTTTTTGGCTACACTAACATCTCCTCGCCATCTCTTTCGCACTTACATCCAGTCATCTTCTACTCCCATTGTTCTCGGGTTTATTTGTGATCTGGTATTTCCAGCGTAGTCCTGGTTGTCCCGAAAGTCGCTTTCCTCCTGATAGACCTTCCGACGCCGCTCTAATTATATAATTTTCTCCTCGTCTCCACTCATGACCTGCCCATCTGAGTCTTCTGCTGATGGCTTGTGCAGTTATATCTGCGTACTTCTATTGTTTCCTTAGCTCCTTGTTGCTTCGGGTTCTCCACATTCCGTCTTTGCTCATGTCCCATAGAATCGTTCTAAAATGTTAGTTCCTAAAAGTATCTGCTTTTTTATGTCTGTGTAGACATCTACCATATTTCTCACCTGGACGCACCATTCACCATCATGTTTAAGACATTTGGTTGTATGATGGCCACAAAGATCCACATTTTAGTTTTTCTCGATAATATTTTTCTTTTTATAAATCATTGTTAAGCGCAGAGGAATCGGATAGCATGTAATATACTGGAATTTATTTCTCTCTCCTCTTAGTTTGTTTAGTCAATATTTACTCCTAAATTCTCAAATTCAGTTATTGCTTAAGCTAAGATATTAACTTATGCTCCCAATTCCATTCCTTGATCTTGCTATTTACCTTTTTAGGGAGCTTTCAACAGCAATATTAAACGACGTTAATGATTCATCCTTGGATTAGCGCAGTTTATTACTCTCAATGGTTGGCAGAGTAAATGGTATACGTCAAGGATGAAATTCGCCGCGAAAAAATCATTTTGCTGAGACGGGATTCCAAGCCTAATTATGTACTAGTATTCCACGACCATGCCTAATAATGTAACTGGTAGCATAACCGCAATCGGGATATCCGGGTTGGAATCTCGGCGAATCCGAATGATTTTTTCCGTGGCGAACTTCATCCTTGGCGTATATAACTTTGTACCCTTGCGCGGGATTGCGTACAAAGTCACTGGTACTTTGGAGTATCTAACGATTTGATCGTTGGATTATTCTTCCTCATAGAATAATCCTCCAAGGTCGTTAGAATATTAATTGCATATTGCTTGGTTTCGCTTATAGTAGGACCTGCCCGCCTTTGTGACGGTGCAGGATTCCTCGTCCCCTCCCTTCCTTCCCCGTCCTTTCCCTGGAGGCGTCGTCGGGCTCTAATCGCGGCGATGCCTCTAATCCTTTGTTCCTATCTGTCCTCCCCCTCTCGAGAGGCTCGGGCGTATAAGTCTCTGACTTGGTTCCCGGTCCTCGAGAGCGTATCCTTGCGGGGGCCCGCCCTGGACCCCCGAACACATTGGTACTTTGGAGTGCTTTAGACTCAATAATGTTTCTCACTCATGCAAGACCACTCATTTCTGTGATCAGCTAGCACATTTACAATTGGATCGGATCGATTAGGTAGCCAATACCTACCTATCTTTGAGATAAGAAGTTACAGCTTCAAAATGTTTTCACAAAAATCCTCAAGTTTTTACTATAAATCAAACGAGCATGGCTTATCACAGGAGAAAAGTTTATGTAGAATGGGTTGTGGATTTTCAGGAGCTTATGGTAGTAAAAGATAAATGTGAAATAAAATACACTTAATGATCCTACTGACCCCCAAACGCAAAATAAAATGGAATGAATAATGTAATCGTTGCCGATCGTTAATCAATGAGTTAACTCAGCAGAAACAGTCAGAGACACCACCCATCAAACGTACCCAGGTCATCATCATTACGAGTGGTTCCAAGTCTGGGGATTGGTTTTTGACTCCAGCATCTTTCCAAATGACTGTCGCCGTAAGTCCTCATTTGAGCGACCTTTGAAATTACTTTGAGCAAGGTAACCTTGGGGGTAGCTTGCTGTGTTAAGGACAAGAGGATACCGTATCCAAATCCAGATGAAACCTGAATTCATTCAAACGCTCGCAGGACCTTTCTTTGACACTCCCTCGGCATGAAGCGCGTATGCCGTAGGACCCCTTCATGATATAGTATGGTCCATGGTATAGTATGTTGCAGATGTAAGTCGAGGAAGCATGTTTATATGCGACGACGTAAAATAGGATCATTTTCGTCGACATAAAAATTCAATTTTTATCGAAGTGTACAACCTCTTGGCCTATTTCCTTTTGCAGTCAAAAGTTTGAATGCCTTTTTGAAAAGGATAACTACGGTTCTTTACAATAAAGATCATGTTTTGGTTCAACCTTCGTCTCATTGTCAGTTTTTATGTGCTCTGTATTCAAAATGCCCAGACGATAATAGAATCAGTCATAATTTGAAGGGAAGGAGCTCGATAACAAACGATTACTACGTCCTCCATTGACAAAATATCGCAAATTACGATAAATCAAACAAATGGTTTAGTCTAATCTAAAGAGGGCATCCAATTATTACGTTTGGAGAATATAGGGGGAAGGGGATCAAGCCGATTCTCACCCAATGTCACGGGGGAGAGAGGGATCCCGCCAAGTATCACGTATTTTTTTCCGCAAGAAACAGTGTAAAACTGCTATCTTAGTAATCTCAAATACTAGTCCTAACTAAAGTTCAATAAAAATAATTAAAAATAGTTTTTTTTTTAATAAATCCAACGCCATGATTGACTTTATTGCCCTGAGAGTATGCATTTTGAACAATCTCTCGTGAGATTAGAGGGAAGGGGGTTGAGCCATTTCTCACGGTATCTGGGCAATTCCATTTGTGACGGAATTACCTTTAGAAAACATTATTCAATAGGATATTTCGATTGATTTATAAAATACAAAAAATTGTAAAACTTTTAACTGTGCATGATCAAAAAACATTTATGAAGGTGATTTTCATATACATAAACAAAATTAATTATCGAAATACCTTCTAAACAAGCCCATGATTAACATGTGACGGAATTACTGCGAGGTCAACCTCCCAAGTGTAATGATTTTAAACATCTTCAAAGCTCTGTGAATCGAAGTATAGTTTGAAAACTTTTAGCAAGGCTGTGAATAATATTTCAAACATTGATTTCTTGAAATTCAATCAATTAGCTGTTGATTTATCAAGATAAAATATTTCCAGCCTAAATTTTAATCTGTGAGAAAAAGTTGACATTTTCATGGAAATGCCCATCTCACAAAGGGGATAGAGAGGGTCCAAACGTAATTAATGGACTTAGCGAACACTTCATGTAAAATGGGTTGCGTGGATACAGGGGCTCGCGTATTTAAAGGCGAAGAGAACAATAACCCTAAATTTAAAATACGCTTATTTTATAATAATAAAATTTTGTTATTTTATTTGCATAATTTGGGCTATTCATAGCTTACTTTTAAACTTGACTTGCAGTTGCAGTGACTTTTGCAGAAGCACACAAAAATGAGAAACACGTAATGAAAGTTGTCTAACAAAAAAAACATGAAAAGGATATTCAAGACTAGGAATGGGACATGAGACTAGGAATTCAAGAAATTGAATTGAATTCCTTTCAAGATGCGTTTCAAGACGTCAGGCGTAATAGTCTTACCTTAGCACCTGTAAAATCCCAGTTGAAATCTATCAAAAATGAAATTAATGGTATCTACACGCCTGGCTGGTCTGCGTTGTGAGTCCTCTTAAGCAGGAGTTAGAAGTTTCTGAGCTATGCGGACCCAGCTGGAAGAGTTCTAATGACGTCGCCGTTTGTCTCCCACTTCTATCGCTGCGATTGGGGGCAGCTATTTTTCTTTTCGTCCCCTTTCTCGGGTTACCAATCCTCCCACGCTGGTAATGCGCGGCCTATTGTTTCCACACAGTTGTAAATAAGAGTGGACATCCCCGCCGCCACCTGTACACAGCCTCCGCTTTGTGCGGTGAACGTTCCCCTCGAAACGGTGTGAGTTCCTAATTCCGCCACCGCCTTTGTCACTGCCATCGTGCTACTAGAGGGTGTTAGATTTTCGCGTGTAGGCCGTTGGTGCATTAATCTGCAATAATGGTGCACTCACAGGGTTACGTGACCTCCGGAAAATAATTTTCATACCTTTAAATCAAACTTGAAGCATTTACGTGGTGGCAGGGCTCCATATTAGCAATGAAAAACACTTCATTACTTCCACAATTTATTTAAAAATTACTACCGGTTTCGGCTGTTGCGCCGTTATCAAGTGCAGAAATACACTACTTTCCTTTATATACTTGATAAACGATTGACAGCCGAAACCGGTGGGAATTTATAAATAAATTGTGGAAGTAAGGAATTGTTTTTCATTGCAAATATAGTCATACCTTTGTTTCTCCGGACGGTCCATGGGATTTTTTCCCACGACAATTATTTTGAATTTCGGGGGGTGTTGAACTCCCTCGTGCAACCCCGCTTTCGGTCGCCTTGCGTGCAATTGAAGGTTTGGACTGTCGAAAATTTAATTTGAGGCATAGTTAACTCTTCTCCAGTTATTTATATTTTTGATGACGCACGATGGAAGTTAAATGATGCAAAATGTCTTTGTTTACTAACTTTTGAATTATAATTATCAGATTGGCACCTCACGCTCCTATAATATGATAATTCGTACCTTCTAAGGATCAGGAAATTGGAGCTACATACTAATATAATTTTGTTGGAATGACGTTTGGGTGTGTTTTATCCCAAAGAGTTTTACGCTTTTCGTAATGAATTGCGCATGCTCGTGAAAAGGGTCATTCCTAAGATTTTTTTACGAAACGTCTACCCGGCGATGGAGTGTTCTCAGCTTTCAAGCGGGCGGAAGGTGTTGATGGACACCGCTACCCGTCAACACCTCCGCTTGCCTGAAACCCGAGAAGCATTCATCACCGCTGTCCGCCGGAAAAATCCCTTGTCTTTCATCATACCCTACGCATTGCCTTGGATTGCTGATACACGTAGACAAGCAGATACATATCTACCTGTTGTTCTACGAGTGACATATAAGGTTCTCTTTAATAGTGTAGGATATTTTGCATTTACTATTTCAATGTTTTACAGTCAAATCCAAAAGTATTTCAGAAAATTGAGTGGTGAAACTTTCTTAGTGGTTTGTAGACGGAATTTATGTAATATTTACATAATTTTCATTTTGGAAGGAAGGAAATTCGAGCAACATTCACATATCCCTTAATATTGTAATTTTTGTTGCATTTAATAGAATTATTTGCGGAATATGTGAACAATCGGCCCTTAAATAGTTTGTGCACAAGCCAGTATGAAAACTTTTCGCTCCCTTAAAATTAGGTCTAGAAAAATAGATTGTCGGTGCATTTTTAATTGATAATTGACTAGATTTATACGGAAAAGGAAGTATGTCTGTGACAACTTTAGAAATTAACGCTATTATTTAAAGTATGATGGGCCAAGGTTGGCGAATGATAATTACATAGTATTCGGTAAATTCTCAAATTCGGCAACTACCCTTAAGTAATTGCATATCTTTTTCTCGAGCGGTCTTTTGATGATTACTCGCGTGAAACTTCTAGGGACGTCCTGAGGCATTACCCGTATTTGATTTGGATCTTTTGGTTTCTATTGCGATTGAAAAAATATGTCATGAATTGGCCAGGTTTATAATTATTCAAACTAGGCCAAGTTTAGTTGCTGTGAACAGAGCTTAAGAAGACGCATACTTCCATTTCGACTGGTATATTTTTGGTGACGGGAGTATTCGCTTAAAACTCAACGCTGTCATCTTCAAATAGGGGATCGGGTTTGTATGGAGACTATTATGCTGGCTTCCCACCCAGAAGCTTCGGGTGGGAAGCCAGCATAATAGTCTCCATATTCGTTCAAATTAGCGTATGGCAACGTATGCCAATCCCGGCGGTGGCAGAGATTTGTCAGAGGGTTCCCGATCCCTGCTTGAGGTCTTTGTGGAGGTACTTGAAGTGCAGCACTCCGTCCGTCGGATAGGACGTTAAGCCGTAGTCCCTTTGGCGCCTTTAATTAGGAGTAGGCTAATGCCGACGCCGTATATCTCTCCACCCTTCCCTCACTACCCTTCACTCATGGCGCTCGATTCTGGCTGTCGGTCGCCTCCTGCAAGATTACCATTTCTCATTACTCACCTTTCAGGCTCTTCTACATCTTCAAAATTTTAGTATAAGCGGACTGGACGATCGTGGAGTTGACTAGTAGTAGCCCATTTGAATGCACGTCAAATGTATAAAAAATTACTTTCAAAAATTAATTAAAACGTAATAGTTAACTTAATTAAATTAAGTAGATATATAGGCGAAGTCTGTGCAGGAACGATTCTGCTTACCTGAAAATTTGGGGATTATTTTTAAGCGATTCTCCGTCACCAAAGAAGACCGTTGCATTCGGAGTTATTCCTCCTCCTAATCATCATCATCACAGGTCAACAATCCTAAGATTGGTAAGACGCAGCTCTCCACTGAATTCTCCTATCTGCAAATCTTTTCACACCTACGTATTTTTTCTCTTTCACATCCTTTTTTACCTGATCAATATATTTTGCTCGAGGTCTTCCTTTTCCATTCTTGCCATCTATTTGTCCCTCGACGATAGTGTTCATCAGGCTATCATGTAGTATCCGTCCTATCGAGCCTAAATGACCTATTTATCCTAAATCTATTTGATTTGGGCCCTAGAAAACATGATGCCACACCCCAAATTGGCATATGTCTTCTATATATAAAAGAGGATGTCTGTTTGTCTGTCCGCTATGCGTTTCCATACGGCTGCACGGATTGCAAACAAAGTTAGTCCATAGGTGCACCTAATGCTCCCGAACCTTGTAATGCTACTTTAGGTTGCGTATTACTTACATGTCATTAACGTCGTTTTCTCATAACCGAACGCTGTTAGTGAGCCCAGCGCCCTGAAGCACCTATTCCACACCCTCAACTGCCAACTTCACCTATAAAGAAGTGCTGTAAGCCGTCCCCATCAGTATTTCGGTCCGGAAACATATCGTTTTCTATTTTACCTTTTTACTCTAAGTTTCCGTTTATTTGGATGACCGTCACCGTTACCGCTTCTTTCTTTCATCTACAAATCCTGGCATATGACCATGAATTTCAAGTTCCAAGTTTCTCCCTTCTCTGGGTAATAATCCTCCTGAGCAACGCCGGGTGGCCTGCTAGTGTCTTCGATTAGTAAGCAAAACCCTAAGCCTACAATGAGGCATTGTGCCTGAGTGCATTTTGATCTTGGCTAGGAAGTGCGAGAGTATAATGTATTTGGAGTGCCCCGACTCCTCCCAATCGCTTTAGCGCCTACAAATAACACCGGAGATGGCGGAGGAGATTCCTCCCCTAACCCCTCCCCCCCACCCGAGTTATGCCAACCTTGAAAACGGTCGGCCATGGAGACCTTGACTTCAACTGGCGTCTCAAACCGGTCATGTACCCCTCCTTCGAGGGGTGGACGCCAGAGTGACGCGAAAGTGGAGCGTGGGTTCTCAGATCAGCGGGCTTGGCTAGGTGGAGCCGGTTCCCGCCGACACCGAGCTATATAAACGATGTGCGCAATCGACTGGATAACCCCTTTCTCTTTCTAAATACCGTAGCCCAATGAATACACGTTGATGCGCTAACTTTCCCCTCTTTTCTTCCCGTTATGGAAGTAGAGGTAAGGAAGCTGGGAAATAAATTGTCGATGGCGGACGATATGAATTTACAATAAATGTTCGCCTGGCTCTGTTTATCAAGGTACTGACATAAAGTTTGGGTCTTTAGCACCACCAAAAATACGGCAATAGTTTTTTGATTTCATCAAAACCTTTTTTGACTGCGGGGAATAAAATTTATTTCAGCGATTAAAGCAGTGATGATGACGGAATAATAATAGAAATTTCAGATATATTACGCCAAACTTCTAAGTAACGTGGCGTCGTCATCAATATCAAGTTTATTAGACATACGGCCATAATTATTTTGTTTCATAAATATTTTTTGAACGCGGAGAAAAAAAATACTTCATTAAAGTAGCAATTTTGACGGAATAGTAATAGAAATTTCAGATATATTACGCCAATAGCGTCAAGTATACCAGATTTACGTGGTGAAGAACTGTGGTAGGGTGTTACAACCACAGTATAGTTTCTTGTATTGTAATTACGTATACTCCTCCGTACATTCGATTTTTTATTAAGAGTTCATTTTCAAAGTATTTCTGAATGATACAAAATATTTTCTCAGTCTATATCATGGAATCTGTTAATAATACTTGATAAATAGAGTTGAAATGTTTTATTCACGTGAAAAACAATTTCAAGGAATTTCAAAATTATGTACAGTATGCTGTGAGAAATCCATTAATTATTATAAATTCATTTCTAGAGTGATCCGAAACCTGCATCCGGCCGAATAACCTTGTGTATTTCTAAATATTTTAGCCCAATAAACCCATATTGATGCGTTGACTTTCACGTTATTGCTTAGAAATAAATGCATATACGTTATCACTGCGTATGACTCTCATCCTTTTAAATTATTGGTTATGGTGGGACGAAAATATTACGTTTTATGAAGGTTTTTTATTACTTCAGAAAGGGGAACTCTGTAAGCTAGAGCACTTTATCTTGTCTGGAATACATTTATGCAATTATAAAAATGTTTTATCAATTCAATCATATTCTGCATACAACTATTGTTGAAACTAAGAGGAAAAATTAATGTTTTTAGGCCGTTACAGACATGTGAAATAAATAGATGTTTATGGCTTACATAGTAATCATTAGCCGGAAAGTGGTGTATCTTAAATTCGAATAAGAAGGATTTTCAAAAGAGATATTATTTCTATAATGATCGTATTCATTCCAAAAAGTAGGAAAAGTTTATTTTGAAAGCATGGCTGTACACATTATGGTGTACTCGAAGATGTGTAGTCATCAAAACCTGATAAAATGCCACTTACTGAATCGGATAATTATTATTAAAGTATTCTACCGATTAAGGTAGGTTTCCATGGAGTACTAAAGAGGTGATCTGGGAGCCCCCCTTTCCTTCCAGCACTGCCTTCACTGTAAGGCCTACTCTCTTTCAATCTATCTAAAAATCCTATTCTTTTCCTTCCCCTCCCTCGTTTCCCCAACATTCTACCCTCCAACACCATTTTCAACATCCCCTCACCGCTAAGCACTAACTCCATCCAAACCTTCTGTCTCCTGCGTATCTCATCTAAAAGCTTTCTCTCCTCGCCAACCATATCCAGCACTTCGTCGTTCCTTTTCCTCTCCGTCCATTTCCAGTGAAAAATACGGACCTTCTTATTTTCCCAGCCCTCCTGGAATCTGAAATTTAAGAAAAGTTGGTAATGGTGCCCATAGACTCATGAGAGAATCATCATGTCCACCTTTCACGAAACTTGCTGTTCCTTTTCGTATGTATGCCGCCAGGGAAATCACAACCGCCTAGAAATTCATCTTTGATATTTGCTTCGAGTTTTGTAATCTTCAAAGTTTCACACAACTTAGCGTCTTCATTACTATTTTCTTATGATGTTATAGGCTTCTTTGCTTGTAGCGATATTTTATTGCTAATGATATCACTTCTTTGCTTATCGCTCTGTCCTTTGCGCCTATCCGTGTTTGTTTGCTGACAAGTTTTATTTCCTCGTGTCATTGGTGCAGAGCAATGTTATTAGTAAGTCATAAACTGTTTAGCTACATCGTATTTTGCGGATATGATATCCAGCCGGCGTCGGCAGATTAGAAATTACCGCCCATTTGAGTCATCATTTATGTTTATGTTTTTATCTGCTTGCTATTTCTCAATTTATGGAGGTCGTTTGTAGGAAGATAAAATTTTCTTGCGAAGGAAGAAAATAGTACGGTATGCATCATCAAGAAACTATGGAATGCGGATGACGCAAAGGTGAGTAATAGCGATTTCTAATAACAAAGTCAAAGGCTCTTTCCTATTTTTATTTCTCTAAATGATAATAATGAATAAATTGAGAACTATTTAAAAAAATTAATACCACTACTGACTATGGTTGCTGTAACAACATATTACAATTGTTTGGAGATATTTGTTCATTCTTTAACAACATTTTTTTCTTGTACATGTTTAGTAAATGTGATGCTAGTTGGACTTGTAATGGGAAAAAATTCTTCTTCGGAGTTTTTTACAGAATGTTAGTTTTGTTTGGTATCAAAATGATCACCTAAGGTGTTTTTTAATTTGATAGCGGAAGGTACCCGTTGAAATTCAACGAGGAGAAAAAAACAAGAAATATAGTCTTTCATTGATCCAGTCTCAAATTAGCTGAGATTTATGGTCCTTGGTAAATGATAAATCGTTATCCTGAACCCTACTGTAATCTTACTTCCTCCGGGTTTTTGTTTCTGCACCATGTATACAGTGACACCCTATGATAGCAGGCCATGATCGGCCAGAATCGTTCTAAATTTTCAGCGTTAACTCAATAAAATGCAAATCTTCATTTGCTTCCTGTCCCATAGTCCTTTTTGTTTCTCGATTGTAAGCCCTTATTGCCTATATTTTCAGTGCATACTTGTTATTGGAGAAATTATTATGTTTAGCAGTTAAATGCTCTTTTCTTTTCAAAACTCGATAAATAACTACGTATTTGTCCTGGAAGTCCAGCATTTTAAGGAACAAGACACCTCGCTTGAATTTTACTTTCAACGTACAATTTTTTATCTTTGCTCTTCTTTTAACAGCATACTCGGAGCATGATGGCTTAATATATACCAAAAACTAGGTTTATTTTAAAACGATATATAACGGAAGAATATTGATACGAACTTATATTATTCTTATGATTAGAATTTTCACCAAGAAAAGAGGTCATTAAAGTTTTTTCAACGTCATTGGGTTGAATTTGATTCGGGCTTATATTTTGAATATTTAACTTTTTACCTAAAACAAACTCATCAAAGTTTTTATTTTCAATGGCATGGCGTTGAATTTGCATCCATCTTCTTTCCGTGCTCCTGCTGACCTTCCCCTTTGAAGGCTTTCCTTCCATTTTGGATGCCCTTGTTTCCCCAGGGTCTCTGTCGTTACCTCATCGCTTATCGTCTCCACTTGCTTTCGGGAAGGGGTAAGTAAACGGAGATGACGTGACCAACTGACCACCACTTCCCTTTGGCCTTGTTCTTGAGACCTGCCCGTTCAACCCCACTTTCGATCGCCTTGCAGACAAATTGCTCTGATCTTGAAAATCGTTCTTGGATCAACGGCCGACCTAAAGCCGTTTTGGACAATGCTTGATCCCGCGTAAGAACTATCGCGCTAGCTGAAAGTTTGATTCATTGATCGTTTGTCTCAGAAGCGTGAAATAGGTTTGTCAGTACCAACCTCTTATATTTGCAAAAGATGGAAGAATGAACGAGAATATAAATGGGGGTGCAAATTAGGAAAGAAAATTTGTATTAGTCGTAGCCAAGTGCTATACCCTCTATGCTACCATGTTCCTCCGTGTAGTAAAATCAGAAAACCAAATATAGTACTCAGGCCTATGTGGTTAATCTGTTGTATCCTTTACTTTTGAATATCACATTACCCACCGCTTTATAACAATTTCATGAGACAACCGGTATAAATTCATTATTGATTCATTCTCGAAAATGATAATGCGCTAAAACCGGTCTTCTGATAAAATTACTTTCTCTCTCATAATAGTAGAAAATCGCATTTTATTCACCATTATATGTCATTTTATAAGCCAGTCTTAAGTATTTTTCTTCATGATGGGAACGGTTCCCTTTAAGTTGCGGAATGTTCCACCGAATTAGGAAAGCCTTCGGCACGGTGCCTCACAAGAAACTAAAGGCTGCGCGCTAGGATTAGGGTTCTTGAGCAATTTAGAATGGATGTTGTTAAGAGCGACAAGGAGAAAATCATAATATTAGAAGACCACTACATTTGCAGGTCCGACAGAATAAATAAATGAAGAGAGATGTTTCCGGATCAGATTGGTACAGGAGTTCGTTTTCCTCCCGCACGATAAAGGACTTTAATAAATTATCGGTGTCATTTCCGTAGAGAATTTCCTTTTTATATGTATACGAATGGCGTCCTTACAACCCCCGCCAAGCTCCTATTGAGGCGGCTTGCGAGGTAGTATGTAAATGTAGATGAGAGATAAGAATATTCTTATGCCCTTTTGCAAACCTCAGTGATGGATGTCTTTCGTTGGAATCGGTAATTTCCATCGTAAACGTTTTACTCCCACGAGTTCTTGGTAGACATTGTTGGTAAAGAAAAATATCTGATCTTAATTGCTCTATCAATCGAGAAAAATTAATCACGTAAGCAAGTAGAATCATGGTGTCCAGCCAATCAAAGCAGAAAAATTCATTCATAATTCCAGGTTTTCCAGGTAAATTTTACAAAATTCCAGATTAATCTTACTTTATTACTGCGATAGATAAGAATTTTAATGCACCCAAATGTACTTCAATACTTTTAAGTAATATGATATTTACATTTAGATTTAGATGAAATGTTAGTGTAAGTACCTAGTTCTGGAAACGTCTTCTCTCTGCCCTTATCGCTAAAAGTGAGACAACATATCTCGACCTTGATCTCGGTTCGGGCGTTTCTGGTGGTGCATTTCGGAATTCCTATTGCCTGCGCGATCAATCTTTTGGCTTGAACAGCCGGGGCGGAACTTCTGGGTGCCGTTATTGGGCTCTTGTCGCGTGACCACGGTCAACTAAACTTCCTCACCGTAGTGCTCTCCCGAGGCCTTCCCTACTTTGATTACCGCATATTCAAACTCGCTTTTTACGGGCCTCAATTCATTCTTGCACGACACCCTTCGTTCATGAATCTTGAAACGGAGACGTACGTCGCGTGTCTTGAGCCGCTTATATTTTATGCATCAGGGAATGTGGTTACGATTAATCACCGCTGTGTTTCAGGCTAATTGTCTTAATGCGAATATATCGCCGTGATTCCTGGAATTAATTTTTTCTTGCTTCTCTAAAGTTTTCGGTTATCTTTTGTTTTTTTACCTTACGCCTTTTCCGTGTTCTCTCGCTGTGTACCTTAGGAGCTGCGACATCTAGCGTTCTGTGTTAGAACCAGTCCAAGAAACCTATGAGAGGCGTGCAAAAGATGATTGATGCACCGCGTTTTGGGTGCATATTATTATCCATTTTCCTTTTATTATTATCCATTCGGCTGATGGATGTATAATTAAAATTATATTCCGCCATACCGCTCGATATGTTATTCATTTTCTTCATGCGTACAATTAAGTACTTGTATTCTTATCCTTCCGTTCGGAAATCCATGCCCACTTTTTCTTCCTAGACATTAAAAAAAATCAGTGCAAAATTTATGCTTTCACCTGATAATTTCTCAGTTTTAAGCGTGATAAATGAAATAGTTATGTGTTTAATATGTGCTTCTGTTTTCTTCAGCGTGGCATATCGACGCCCGGATACTATAAATGAAAACAAAATTTTTGACTTTATCTAAGCGTATGTGATTAATTATTGAAAGAAATGCTAATTTCTCATTGACATAGCCGTTTTTTTTAATTAGTGCATTTGGTTCAAGTCACCGCGACTTTGTTATTGCGTACGACCGAGACCGTCTTCATTTTGCTTGACTTAGTGACTTTTGACATCGTGGGTTACATTCAGCGATTAAGGAAAGTTGAACTCGAAGTTTTTGATGGAGTAATCTCATGGGGTCAATGATATCGGAGAAATGTAGTGAACCTCTGCTACTAGTCCACTCCTGCTCGGGGAAATAAGATGAATAGACTTTTGTGTTGAGGAGCTGAATGAAAGGAAATCCAGTAGGAATGGGAAAGTTCCCTGGCCGCTAGCTAGCTTTATTCCAAGTTGTCACCAATTTATTTCTCTGTTTCTCGCAGGGGTTTTGTAGTTTGGAGGTTAAAAGCTAACTTTGTCCGATTTTATTTCATTTAATTACCTATACCTCGTTTGTAAATATGTTTAATTTATCATCAAATTGTCTAGATGGCCTTTGGTGTACATGAACGAATCCCTTGGATGTCACGCATTAGCAGTTCACTCGCGAGCAGCGCATATCAAATGAGACTTCACTAGGAAGTTTCTGAGTGTAACTATAATTTTCTATTAACATAATTACGTGTCCTCGTAATATTTCTCTCGCAGAATGTAATTCACTGTGTAACTTTTCTTCTCCTTTATAGGGAAACTTTTTCTTTACTGCCTGTGTTGATAATCAGGTTTTCCTCCTATTTTCTTGTGAGAATGTTTCCCTGCTTATAAGGTAGATTCTCAAAGATTTGGATATAAATAAATATAAAGGCTTGCGCCTTTTCTAGTCACTTTCTATGACGTAACACCGTATTTCTCTCTATTGTTGAGTTAGTAATTCACTAAACAGTGAAATTTCACGATTTGGCCAAAAGTAAAAGTGCTCCAATCGGTGTGAAAATTTGTTTTCGTCACGTGGTCTAGATTCTAAAAATGACAGGTATGCAAAATCGATTTTTGTATTACCAAATTCCCCAAAAAATGTATGTGAAGTTGGCAGCATTGCCATAGATAGAAAAAAATAGTGTTTCGACATTTTTTTCTAGGATTTCAGACGATTTTAGAGAGAGTCGATTCAATGACATTTTGTCGTATCTCGTCTCGTTCATCCCAAACATATATGAATGAGTGAGTGGTCGGAAGTAGGTTTTATAGTATATTAGCTGGCCACCCGGCGTTGAACCAAACATTTATTTGATAGTATATAATACTACGTTTTTATTAGTTACTTCATTTAAAACACACTCATTGTCAGTGTAAAAAAAGATGATATCTGAGGTTTTTAGGAGAATCTGAGGTTTTTATAGGCTTTTTAGATTTCAGCGCAGTTTCTAGGAACAAATTCACAAACAAAGTATAGTATATTCACAAACAAAACAAAGTATATAATAGAACCATAATATATAATTAAATTTAATAAAATGTCAAATTCAAATTCTCACTTTTCATAGAATTTTTATTACGAAATTGCTATTTTCATTTAACTTTTATCGAGTTTTTATGAGTTATAATAGCGTCAAAATCCATTTTCGAGCATGCAATTTCCTTACATTTTCCCTGGGGGAGGACCTCCGAATCATCTGCTAACGAGGGCCCCATCATAAGCCCCAGCCGAGGGTCCCTGATTGCTAGCGTGTTTACCGCATACACGATCGCCCACTCCCTTCCTTCAACGAGATACCCTGTATCCAAGCGTCCCTAATGGATAGAAGCCTTGGAAGACCCTACTCGCGCCTGAGAAATTTATTTTTCTCACCCGGCAATCCTTCGTGCCTTAGTGCCATATCCGTGAGCTCTTTTAGAGGAACTTGGCTGGGAAGCTTTAGATGCTCGAAGATAACGCGAAATCAAAGCGAGCGAATCTGTGGAATGGGTGTAAGGAATACTTTTAAAAGGTTGGTGCGAGAAACTAAACACGTTTTATTTTCGTGAAAACTTACAAATGTACTGATTTAATTGCACTTCATTGACTAACGGTCTTTAAAACAGGCTTTCCGTGCTTTACTTTCTGGATAGTACTTGTCATAGGAAAAGTATTTATTGATGCTAGAATATATGTCATGTTTGCAAAAACGTGTTACAGCGCTCGTTAAACCATGAGAATCACGATAAAAATACAATGTAGGCATGTCTTTCTGATACTTATTGATGTGTTAGTAAATCATTGATTTAATTTAAGTGGCGTTGCGGTAGGCTTAAATAGCTGAATAAAGTATTAAATTTTAAATATAAAGATAGATATTCCATATTCTATTAAATTTCTTTCATTTAATTTTCAGTCCCTATGATTGTCCTCAAAATTGGAAAAACTTAGTTTCTAAAGCTTGGGCGAAAAATACTTTTTGGAATCGCGCAGTCGCTAACCTCCCAGTTTATACATGAATTCAATACTTTATCAGAAAAGCGAGAGGCTGAATGTTTGTATTTAATTGTTCATTTCACCCCAGAAAATGCCCAATCGTAGTTTTCATCAACCTTAACACAATCATCTCCAGGGGCGGTCCGGCCTGGTCGGCTATCGCCGAGGGCCCGGAGCTTAAGAGGCCCTCCACAACGCTCGCGTCTATCATGAAGCCTTTATGGAAGGTGTAATAAAGAAATTTTAAGATTTATTGAACCAAAGCTATTAATGCGATCGTAAAATTCTACGTTTTCATTAGTTGCTTTATTTACAGCATACTCACTGTCAGTATAAAAATATTATTTATTGGCTTTTTTGAAAGGATTATTCAAAACGATTATTTTAGAGATCTTTTAGATTTCAGTGCAGTTACAAGTAAAAAATTCACTAAATAAATAATACAACCATAATTATTAACTTTTATTATAACTAACTACAATTATACTACCAATTACTAACAACCAACATTATAAAAATTTTTAAACTGTGGTATTCTCACTTTTCATAGTATTCTTTTTTACGAAATTCCTATTTTTTGTTAACTTTTATCGAGTTTTAAGAGCCATAGTAGCGTCAAATTTCATTCATGGAGAAGCAATTTCCTTAAATATTCCGAATCCCCTGCGTACACCCTTTCTTTCATTGACTCCTAGTAAGTGTTGCTCAGCGTATTTTCCCTTCTTTATTTGTCTCTGTTTCCAGCTATTATTTTTCTCATAGCTCAATGAAAGGAGGTGGTAGCTCGTTGCAGTGTCTAAGGAATCGTGTCCGTTTCCTTCATACCTTATTTACTTTACTGTAGTAAACTCAGGTGTTTCATGTGAACCAAGTTTTACTGATATGTTAGTTAGTTTTAATTCATTCCATTGGTCTTGACCAATGTATAATTTAATTTTTTATTTTCATCACCCCGTAAACTGTATTATTTGGCTTTTACATCGGGGGCTTAATAACGATTAACATAGGAAATCCATAAACAACCATGCCCTGGTTAGGGGTTACTTAATCTGGAAAGACTCGAACCCGCGACCTTCAGTGTGGCAGGCGAGGACGGTACCCCACCCCGCTGCCAAGCCGGATTTATTTCTATTTATTTGTTTCTAGGATTATTGAAAATTTTGTTTTCAAAATAATCCTGCGAGTACGTTTATTATTCATCATTGATCCATGTTGCCTTAATGGCTGCGTTTGGATGTTACTTCTGCCTCGCTTTTCTCGTAATATTAACATATTATTCTTTTTATAGCATCCGTCGCTTGTATTCCGGCCGGTTGCGTGGGCGGATCTTCCATTGATTGATGATTCACGAATGCCCATCGCGTCTTGTTCTTATTTCGTGTCCTGCCTGATAAATCGGTAACATTAATTCGCACTGAGAGCGTGTGGATTTTCCGCATAATGATCGACTTTCCGGTTGTCATTAAGTGTGCAATTACTGTGGGTATCGTGAGTGTACGTTGAGTTTCGTTGGAAAATGTATTGCACGCACCATTGCTCGACTAGGGGCTTGGCAAAAAAGGTTCCTAGCATGTTTTCTTGTTTCAATTAAATCTGTTTGTTAAGATGCGAAAAATCGTTTCTTGTGACTGGTGTAATATAATTTTAAATTAAATGGCGGACTAAAGCAATTAGACTTGCATCAATCATGACTTTAGTGTGAATGATAGCTTTTTTTGCGGAGGAAAATGGCTTTCGTCGATGCTATTCATTTGTAAAATAAAATGGTGTCTCTTATATGTTGAGGTTGAATAAGCATTCTCACGTAGCTTGTTAATAAAATAGCGTGGGTAAATTTTAGCGAGACGTATTAATGAAATCAAGTGAAGTTAGATCATTAATGTTATGATTTTATTATTTCGCAAATAATAGAATCGTAAATTCGAAGATTTTCGCGGCGTTGATTAGATGATCTTTCCATTCTATTCGGGTTTTCACCGCGTTTGTTGTTTTTTAATGACAACGGTTTCGCTGGCGTTGAAGAAGAAGACGCTGACTGTAACGCCAGCGAAACCGTTGTCATTAAAAAACAACAAACACGATGAAAACCCGAATAGAATGGAAAGATCAATAGAATCGTAATATTAACGATCTTTTGATAATGAAACGACAATGAAAAATCATGTATTATCTATATGTAAATGTTATCTCATCATGTCTTAATTACATCTATAAAAGGCCAAACCGGTGTCATAAGGTATGGAACAACCATGAGATACCCTTTACTTTCACCTTATGTACGTCAAAATGTATAATAATACAAAATACAATTTTTATTCATTCATTTAAATGTATTTTTATGCCTTCTGAGAAAATGTAGAATAAATCGAAGTGTGTTAAAAAGTTCAAGCTTCAATGGATTCCATTTCTTTATCAATTTTAAGAATTGGAGTGATTATTCAATTTTATTTACATTTTTCAATATTTCTAACGTTACCTTTACGACGAAGCTTTTTGCGTGCGATGAAAATGCCCTTGGGTGCGTGTAACCACAGTCCAAACAAAGTCTAGTTTAGCCTGTTATAACGCCTAGCCGGCATTGTTTGTAATCAATCAGTCAGTCTCGTTGTGAAGCGATTCTCAATGCGTGTAGTTCAGTAAAAACTTAGGTTAATTAGAAGTTTGGGTTAATCTATCATTTATTCCACCTTGCCCTATTAGCAATTAAGAATGGGAACATGACCTCCTCGCTCGCTTGTTGTTGTCTGTGGTAGTGTCTACTTTCAATCGCCTCCTGAAGACTATCGATTACGCATACATTTCGACGTATTTCACTTTATAATGAGAATTAGTGGCTCTACGGGATAATCTAGGTTAATGCGTTGATTGCGGTTGTTTGTATCCAAGAAACTGGGTATGTTGGAAAATGCACTGGAAGTTTTTCAACCGAGGAGGTATTTATATAAAAAAATATACTTAGTAAAAGTTTTAGCGAGAACAAACTCATCAGTCTTCGATTATTTGAAAATACTGTTTTATTTCCCTTTAATAGGTTTTAAAGAACCATTTTTATCTTAAAAAAGATAGGGTTATCCATGGGAAGATTTTTATCGCTCAATTGTTCTCGTAATTTACCAAATCTTTATTGATTTCTTTTCCTTTATCACTGTAGCCCCATCCACGTATTTAAGGATTTTGCGAATCAAAATATGTGCTGGAAACGTACCGATTACTCCATATCTCTTATTTTATGTTATTTTATTTCAGTCTAATTGGCTTTATGTTTCCTAAGCAATTTAAAATATGTTTTTTCCTCATAAAACCTTTCCTTATCTTTGATCTCGACAATCTCATGACTTTACTCAACTAAAATAATTTTTCAGGAGACCGCAGTCACTTTTCATTAAGTTCTGGACTTAATATTCAGGATTAGGGTATATTTGCGCAAAAGGTGTTGTTTATATTACGGTCCCGTGATCAAAAAAATTAGCTGTAGTGTAAAAAAATGAAACGTAGCACCCTTTTTACCTCTTTTCCCCTCCAGGATTCGTATCTTTTGAGGATTTTGGCCTTACGACAAGGTTGTTTTTGTATGTATTCATCCGGAAGGGCATATTGAATTTAGTGTCCTTGTGATAAAAATCGAAATTATTATGGCCACGCGAGTTCCATGTGAAATTCGGATCCAACTTGTTTAAAAGACGAGGTGCCGATCGATCTTCAAATACGTCCTTGTAGTCCGACATATTGTCGCTAGATGGTAGCAGTGACTGGAGAGCTCATCGAAATCGAAGCTTCTGGCGGCTCTCTAGTTTTCTGGAGTTGCGTTTAAAAAAATCAGCAGGCAGGATCTGTGACTGCGAAGCAATATTGATCTCGTGCATGGGCGTAAGGATGTTTGTTGTTACGTGTGTTTTGTAAAAAGAAACTGCCGTTTTATAAGTTTATAACTTATTTTTGTTGTATGATCATTCGAGTGAGTTTCGTATTATTAAGTTTTGATGAGTATCGAAATGAAACTTTTTGTATCGTTTTTTGCCTTTGATGCGAAGCGTATTTTATGATTTAATGTACAAATGTTCTTGATGTTTATCACTGAAAGATTGGTACCTTTATAAAATTACATTCACGAAATTTGAACCCAATATTTATACACACGTAAGTCCCTTTCATATAATCATACGGTTCACTTTTTCAAGATTTATCGGTGTGAGAACAAAGTTGGAGTATTAATGGTAGCAATATTTTTTGCATTTCTGTGCCGCGGTAGGTATCTCAAAAATACCTCTCCCCGAAATTACATAAGTGAAAGTAAGCTTCCGTGTGAAAAAAATGAAAAAACAGCAGAAAAATATTCTACGCAGAAAAATAAAATTTTCAATGAAAATTGTGGAAATAATGATGAATAGCAGGCTTCTGTAAAATAAAAAGGAGGAAAAAATTATTTAAAAAAGTGCCAACTTTGAGAATCGATCATAGGACTATCGGATAGGAGTCTTACTCCTTAATCACCTGGTTACATCTCGTCCTTAACTTACTCCCGTTTCTAAGGGAATACATTAGGCCTGTAAATGTTTAACTGCGTTTTTTGTTTTAACTATTGGTTATATAACCCCATATGTGGGCATATCGTGGACATCTTCCGATGGACTATAGCACTACAAAGTTTTATTGAAATCTGAGACCCGTTTTTGTGACGCTCCCCTTGTCAGAAGTAGTGGTAGCACTTGACGTCAGGGAGAAAAAGATCTAATTACTCCCGCTCAAAATATCTGCATCCATTACTTTTTCTGCTTTTGCTGCTGAGAAGGGACAGTTTGAAGCTGTGAAATGTAGCTTTCGCTTGAAGGCTTACATACGCAAAAACTGTATAGTCCTATCTAAAGACATGCATTAATTTATTAAGCGAAATAAAGATGGCATTTGAGCTCCTCTTATCGTTTGTTGTTTCATAAATCGAAATGAATAATACATATAAGGGACTTGAGAATTTTCTGCGGAGGAAATTTTTGCAATTCATAAATATTGTCGTAGTGAGCATTTTCGTTCTCTTATAACCGAGAAATCTTTCTGCACACCTTCCGTTCTCTTACTTTTGCTGGGATTTTGAACATATTTCTAATTAACGTGTTTCTCGGCATGGTTCTATTCTCTACATTCACGTATAAATACGAGACTTATTAAAGATGGGTTTCTTTGGGATATTGCTTCTTTTGTTTAACCAAAAATTCATTTTTCATACTTCACAGACATATTTAATAGAAGTACAATCATATTGGAGTTATTCAAACATTCAGTGTTATTGCAGTTAGGTCGTACTTTTATCAAGATTATTATGTTCTTATGGATCATTATGTCGCTGTAAATGGTTGCCAAAGTTTTTTTATTTACAAATAGAGGCGAAATTTGTGTCTCGCTCTCTTGTCTTCTATAAAACTAATAAATAAATTTGAAAAATCTTTCTTGCTAATTAGTGGAAATAATGAGGAGGCACTTTTTAATAAAGAAGTTCTTGATTATACCCTCATTATTGCTCAAGTTATGGGTATCATTGGAGGTGATTTATGAACTGTTTTCCTGTTAGTGTGAATTATGGACTGGATTCCCCCAGCTCGCCAGAATGACCATTTTCTGTTATTATTTTTATTACTATAACTTAATGAAAATCAACTTAGAAAATTCATGGTTGCCATTTTATAAATTGTTAATATAGTTTACAACATATATTTTTGAGAAGAATTCCCGCTACATCTACGTGAATTTAAATGGAACTTACCTCATCCTGTGAAAGGGTTAAACTCCCTAATGCTTAGCTATTGATGCGTTTAATAATTCTCGACAGAACTTAGAGCAGATAAATATCTTTCTCTTCCATTTTCAAGCTCTATCTAAATCGCTGTTAAAATATTTGGTGACCTAGCCCATTGTTACTCAGTGAGTGGTACAACCCTAAAGTTCTAAAGTTGGCTTTGCTAGGTGATGGTAGAGCTCACTTCGGATTTAGCCAAATCCGAATGGATTTCACGTATTCAGGCTTTGGGGTCACAGTTCCTTTCCGTAGACCACCTCGTACGCCTGAAGATTATGATAACTCATCGAAATCTGGGTCGCATTATGTAAAAAAGTAATGGTATAAGTAATAGTGAAATATCCAAGAAAACTTATGATGGAATACCACAAAGTTAATAATAAGTTTGTGAATTTCGTGTTTCATTGACTCTTACTCTTTAAAAATGATAAATATTGATCGAAAGGAGGGTGAAAAAGTAGGAGAAATGAAGATTTTTGTCGAATATAAAATCGGGGATTTTGAATTTGGGAATAATGTAGTTATTATTCTAAGTTCGACATTTTAAGCTACTCAATCAAATCAAATTCAAATCAAATCACTATTTTTGCTTCCGAATTTCGTGATTCTACCCATTTAAAATTCATTGCGCTCGATCACGTTGAAGGGTACCAGAATGGCCTCGGTCTGACCCCAACCGATCCTCCGCGCGTTGTACAGCGACCATTGTTTTGAGTTCAATGGTAGAATATAAGTTTTGCGTTCTCCGTGACGTTATCAATGGTTTATTATGCCGTTTCGGCAGTTTGTCGAATGAAACGTTTTGCTGAGCGCTGAACCACTAAGGTACTCAATGGTTGAGCCTATACTGGAATTAGTCAATCTCAGCTGTTTCCTTTCCCACGCTTGGGAGATAGGAGAAGAATAAACATGTGATAAGAACGAAGATTACGATGGGCACTCACTTGAGAGTGACTCAAGGGATATGATCGACCCAGCTCTGTAAGCTGTTGCAGGATTGTGTCTCAGGTACAGAACGTGCCTTCGCAACTATTTCCTATTTAGACTTCGCTATAAAATCGTGTGTTTTCCGCCTGGCACCCCCACCTCCCATACCATCATAAACCACGTGGCCTTCGGTGATGATAAGTTTCCACTTGAACACGTCGTGATGCCATCCTATTCGAGTCTAAAAATATCGCCAGTGCAGCACACGCCTTTGCCACGCTGTTTTTCATCAAATGGGAGCGAATATGAGCTTCCCCCTTCATAGGCTATGGGCTAAATCATAATCTAATATATTTCTTGTAAAAGATCTGGGACAAGTTTTCCTTTGGAACATTAACATTGTGTCAGGGAAAAATCAATAGAAAATTAATTAATCGATTCAACAAATTTGTGATTGTGTTTTAATCAATCAAAAAATTATGATTGAACTACTAAAGATTGCGTATATACATTAGAACCATCAACGTGAACTTACTCACCAACTATCAACGACTAATGCTATGACTTAATAAGGAAACAAATTGTGCAATGAAACAGAGGGAATTTTGTACAAATCTAAGCTAAAAAATATTCATTTTCCTTACTGCAGGCACAGTACTAAAATCCAAATGTTATGCAAGCGTTACACTTGTATATACATTGTACGTGGGGTAATATATGTATCACAAAATGAAATGACTGACTCGTACGCAAATGCATAAAATCTTGTGTAATATTAATGTAAAATTAAATTTATTTCATCATGTGGGTTTTAGCTTCTTCATAACTATATTTTTATTTACAAAGGACCTTATGGGCCGAAAAAGCTTTCAGTTGAAGTCCATGATGCCTGAACCATTTTAAATTTAACTTAACATCCTTTTAAGCAAAGTGCTTGTCAGTTTTATGCAGAAACAGGTCCTCTTAAACTTGACGCCTCACCCCCCCCCCCCTCAATCTTGTTGATTCAACACCACTTTAAATTTGCATTTGAAAAACATCCCTGAATCAGAAATGCCCTGCAAAAGAATTTTCCCGTCTTGCAATGCTCTTGCATCTACACGAATTATTTCCTTTCTAATGTGTATTTCGCGAATCTAATGTCTGTATCTACGTACTACCAGAGAGGACTACTACTTTCCATACACACCTAACTACATGCATAATTTTTATCTCTTTCGTTTTCCACATTTTTAGCATTAATTATCCAAAAGAACGCATAATTTTTAATCAATTCTAATTACTTTGGTGGCCAAGGCTGGAAGCTTATTTAAAAACTAACTTACCCTCGCCTTTGTAACTTACCCTTCGTCAAACATGTGACATCCTCCCCCACCCCTTTCTCAAAGGTATAAAGGTGATGTTTTATTGTAAGATTGTCTTGTACCAGATAATGGCTCTGTGAGCCGAAACGCTTCGCACGCGTTAAAATATTGTGGTAAAGTGCTACCATCTTTTATTTAAATATGTCGAACTTCCACCTTATAACGCTTGCATCTGTTGAACTTAAAAACTTTGGATAATGTAAAACTTAGGTACTTACCAACTGAAGGGAATGGTCTCCAAGCACTGGATTCTGTTAGGTGTTACCTCTGCGTTTTTTCAAGCTACGCAGTAGCAGTGAATTTGTTTACGCTCATTAGCCTTATAACGCTTTTATACGCAACGGGTTGTTAGCTGCGCGTGGCCTTTGCTTCATGCCGATGGCAGTAACCATGACCTGAGCGTGCGCCGTTGCATACATAATATGATCCGACCATATGAATGTCCGGAGCACCATAAGCTTGTCTTGGCACAAAGCCTTAGCCGGACATCTACCGCCACCATGCACTCCTAAAAAGCATAGGTGAGCATTCATGACTATTGAGCGTGTTGTAATTATTAAGATAGGATAGGTGGAACCAATGGAAGGAAGTAGATAACGCCTTTGTTCAGTGAAAGTGGAATGCTGTTATTTACTCGATTTTGCTGCTCCTTGAATGGCTGTCGAAAGAAACTTTCCTGCTCATTTCTCTGAATTATTGAGTAAATCTTGAGTATATTGTGTAGTTCACCCAAACATGTATGAGATGTGAAACATTTGTATCATACGTATATCATACTTTTATGCTTAAATAAATTTGAGAATCCCCCAAAACCTTACTTTAGCATAGTTTTGCATATTTTCTTCTGGAAGAGTATTTCGCGGTTTATAATTCAAATGTAAATTATTTATTTCCGAATTTCACGTTTCATTGATAATATGAATAGAATACTTTCTGTATCTATTGCATAGATTTTGGATTTAAGTGTTGATTTGGAGGTTTCACTAGTTTCCGCAGCGTTTTGATGATATGCAATGTCTTTCTGCACGAATTTGACTACTTATATAGACTTTTTGGTATGATGGGGTGAGAAGCCATGGGGTACAAGTGGTTATTTTTTCTTACCAGAATTAGGTACAGAAATTTAGTAGTGCATTTGCTTTGCCACTCGATGCAGTAACGGATACAGAAAAAACTCGAGAGGGAGGGGGGCGCAAAATATATCTTGAGCTGTCTTTACTGTTATCGTAATAAAAAAGGATCAATTCATTAGCAGAATATAAGAAAATTTTATTATTTAAAGTGATTAAACGCACGTAAAAGACAATGCCATCTTGTAATGCAAAAAATTTACAATTTTGGTTTTGCAACGTTTGACAATACGGGCTGACCGGCAAGGGGGGGGGCGCCCCCATCTGTATCCGCCAGTTTATGTATAATTTATGTATCAATTTTTGTTCCTAACTATGTTTAGAAAAAATCATTTGTACCCCTTGTCTTCTCACTCCCCCATGTTGTATAGGATTTTAGATATTCTCCAATTATTAGTAAACAATCAATTATTATTATTTGTAAACATATACTGTGTTGAGCTGATGGAAAAAAACATGCATTGGAGAGCCACCTCAACAACTTCCATCTCTCGAGATTTTTTTAGAAATTAAGGGGGGAGGAATCGCTCTTTACCCCAATCCGCCACTGCAATTGAATGAACATCATTGAATGAACGCGGTGAATCGGGAAAACTGATCGTCAATCAACTTTGAAATGTCTAAGCCCTATGAAGACATCTATTGCTCTCTTCGTAATATCGGTGTGTTTTCCTCTTGCAGAAGATATGCTAATGCCTCTAAAATCGCATGACTTCTTGTGTAATGGGTAAGATAATGCCTTAGCCGCGAGTGATTGCGTATCATCTGACTCAAATGATAAAATGAAAGAGATTAGATATGGAACTGATAAGTAGAAATCTTCCTCTTCCTACTCACCATTACCGACTGAAACAAAAACAAAAGTTTCTCAGACATACTATTCGTTGATCGACTAACACTAATGATTGAGCAACAACTACCGACTCCAGCGATCAACGTGTACAGAGTCACCCGCTAGCGGATAAATGTACGAAAACTGAGGAGGAATATTATTTCCCTTGTCTCGGGCGAGGGTCCGGCGAATTTGCCCAAGAGTGCTTTGGCTATTGAGGAATATGACTACTTTGCTACCTAATATGTCCTCACGTCTACAAGATGTTCGGTTAGCCTGTGAGCGTAATTACCCTGGGCGAGTCTACTAGAAGATATTGGTTTCGTCGTCTCTTAGCTTGTATGCTCACACTATGTGATCGACCCATAACTTAAAATACTTATCACCTAGAGACATAAGTATTCATCTGCCTTTAATTTTCATAGTTTTACTATACGAGGGGCGATAGTAATATTTTTAGTCTATGGATAAAACAACTGTAAATATTCATTCTTAAAATTTCTCTTGTGTTTTCAAAATATATTCATTCATGAATCATATTTAGAATGCTTTCTGATTCTATCTTTTAGTAATTTTGATATATTGCTTAAAAAGTCTCCAAAACGTTGTTTTTGCTAGCAGTAACGAATTATTTTACGGACGTATATCTTTTCCGCCCCCCTGTTCTTCGCGTTGTTGGGTGAATTGAAGGTATTGGGGTGCCAAATCAGGAATGTACTACGTATGACTCATCAATGTGATGCTTGAGAATTCGAATTGTCGGTTTTAACTGGAGTTATAATAGTTCGCATTGCCGTAATGAAGAATTATCTCGGGGCTATCTTGTTTACCTATTCTCACCAAAAAATCTCTGTTGACAAATAGTTGTGTAACATATGTACCACTTATAACTAATCATTTTACGTTCCAGTAAATCAATAGAGATGCATTTCTGAAAAAATGCGAACGTTGGATTTCATTAATCTTAAAGCAACCATGCAGTTGACTGCTCTTTACTCTCTGGCTCTTATGTTTGCATCTATGATATTTCTCTTATTATAATGTTATTTTTGTCTTCGGATGCAGCACTGTTGAAATTCCTGAGGATCTATGCTTATCATTGGACTAGTTCATCTTTCTTTCAGATTTTTTTTCAATTTTTGGGTAATCCTAATAGAGAAAACATTTTCTTTGGCTAAATGATAGTGCTATGTTTTGAAATTGCTGGTCAAACAACTTCTTAAGGTTGGCTCAATCTAAATTGTGTCACATGGAAATTTTGCATCGTAATTGGAAAATATTAACTTTTTCTGGCAAAACAACAGATTTTGAACGTAATTCACGACTCTCTAAGGTGAACGAACGACGGACACAATTAAACTCTTTTTGTGCGTTTCACCTTGGTATAAGAATAGGCGTCATTGCCATGAGTGGAATGTAGGTGATACATGCCGTCATATATCAATAGGTCACGTTTAAATTCATGATAAATTATTGAACGAAAATTTCGCCAGGGTATCTATCGTTCTTTATATAATTTTCAAATCAGGTAATCTAGACAAGACAAATAAGTCTGAGATAAATGTTCTGGAGAAATTTATGGTGAATAATGTCCTACTTTCCGGTGGAAACGTCAGATTTTTTCAGATTTGTTTTTATTTTAGGGAATCCAAGCAGGGGAAAACTATTCTTTAGACAAATGAAAATGATACATTTCAAAATTGCTGTTCGAACAACTTCGTAAGGTTGGCTAACATATTTTATTGTTACCAAGACTTAAAACTTTAATAATGACTCTCTTATCCTTGTAAAGTCCATCACTTGTAACCGTCTTTCAATTAAATTCATTTCTTTTAATTATTGCATCGGATATTTTTTCAACAACAGTAGCCATCCATCTCATTTCAACTATGTCCTCCTCAATACTGACCAAAATCTTGACTGCGAAACATGCGTATTACATAAGTTGCATGTCTTCAAACGCGTCCACACCCCTACATTATCGATCCGCTAGAGACTCGGAAGCTACGCGCTAGGCTTAGATTTCTGGAGCAATTGAGAACAGATATATTTAAGAGCGCACGGAGAACATCATATTAAAATCCCATTACATTTCCAGGTCCGACGGGAACAATCAAGAGAGATATTTTGTTGAAAGAGTAGGTTTGGGACATCGTTTTTACCCGCATGGTAGAAGACTTTAATTAATCCTAGGCGTAATTACCTTTTTATAGTGTCCTAACATCCCTGCCACACGCATCTTGAGGCGGTTTGCGGGGTAGTATGTAGATGCAGATGTGCATATCAAACTTATCGCTGGCGTAGCCAGGAGGGAGCACAGGGGGCACATGACCCCCAAGCCATATAATTTCAGAGAAAAATATTAACCTATAAAACAAATATTTTTCAACTCCATCAATATGAGGTAGTTTAAGTGCCAAAATAGCGCAAAATTTGATTTATGGCGGAAAAAATGTTCATAATATTCTCCAGAGGGGGTTTACACCCTCCAGTTCCCCTGGTCGTTTTCTCCCCTTCCCCCGACACGTTGTCCTGGCTACGCCCCTGAAACTTATCAACATAAAAGAGCTACTTCAACAGCTGAACTTGAAATAGCAGCTTGTAGTCAGACGTCACATCCTGTATTTTCGTCAAACTTTTACATTGGTGGTTGCGAAAGTTTGTTTTCGGCGGATGAGAGAGAGTGTTTTGGAATATGGAGTGGTGACGATTAGGAATGCTGTCCTGCTTCGCTCGCTTTTCCCTGAGCCACTTCACGTCTTCCATAGGTGTCATGTGTGCTGTGAAGGGATGCGTGGGACCCGCCGGCGGCGGGCTCGAATTGTGTTTGCTCGGCGCGTCGCCGTATCCGCCTCCACACCCATCCCCTGCACCTATTTACCACCCCTCCACTTCCTCCCCCTCCCCCCAGATACTACGAGCGCATTCCGTGAAGGTCCCGACGTACCGCGATGGAAATCCGTTATACCTCGGTCTTGGTCACAGGCCTAGAGTTCAGGAACGTCCTCGGCTGGGCCATGTTTACGTGCATTCTATGCAGAGGTGGATTTAGGGGGGGGGGTCACTGGGGTCATGACCCCTTCCCAAATTTTATCAAATATTTTCAGGTTTTACTAGTTTAATACTTTTGTGTCCTTGTTAAGGAGTAAATGGAGTGTATGTGTTCGATACTAAATACGCGTCTTCAAACTGACTTGTCCAAGGGTGGTAACTTAAATGAAATGAAAAACACGTAAAGATACTTAGTGGACTGTATTAACAAATAGAAATGGTTCACATCACAGAATAGATGCTTCTCGGCTGATGCCACGCCGAACACTGCCCCCTTGTCTCTATGGCTCTAAGCTTGCGGCCCTCGCACCATGTCAAGCTACCCTAGGGCCTCCCCCAAGGCCCCACCCAAGGCTCCCACCCCAGGCCTCCGCTCATACATCCATCATCGCGACCTCCACTCACCCCAACCCTAAAGACCAAACAGTATGTGCAAATGCATGACTACAAGTCTCAAACGTGGGAGAGTTTGAGTTGTATTTGTCGTATGGCCGCTATACACGGTGAATGATCATGCAAATGAAATCATTCGCCCTGTATAATCGCGGAAAAAATCGCGAATGAACCGTCATGCGCATGATCATGCTATGAGAATTAGAACATGTTCTATTTTTGCTCGCATGATCCCGTGAATGATGGCAGTGCGAATGATTTCATCCGTATGATCATTCCCCGTGTATAGCAGCCTGTACCTAGAGCTTGGCTCCTCAAAAAATTTTACACGGGAGAACGCCCCTCTCTCCCGGTTATTACATCAACTTATGTCCGGAAGCGTTAAGCCTGTCGATTTTTCGTCACTAATAGCCCGAGAAGTAGAAGTCGGTTAAGAGATTAATTATGATCAGTGGTGTCATGGTGTCGGAACGCTCCGAAACGCCGTTCCGGTATTTGTTAACAAAAGACATAATAGTCAAATAACACTTTTATCAGTTTTGTTACCACAAAATTTCGAATATATATTTACTACATTCGTAAGAAAAACCAAAAATTTTGTAATAAAATGTAAATTATAAATTGTAATAAAAAACACACAGAGTAATATTTCGCTTCCAAAAAAAGTTAAGTAAAGTGCGTTCCGGCACTACTAATTTTGCGATGGCTCACTGATTATGATATTACACGTAAGGCTTTTTTGGAAACCTTTGTCTATATCTATGGTCTTCTCTTCTAGGTTAATTTCAATCGCCCCTTCTACAAAGCGATCCGAACAATTACTCGCGCGGCACAGAAACTTTAAAAAAAATTTATTCTATGACCGAGGTCCAAGTAATGCTCTGCTACCGCCGATTTCAGTGACAGAAATGTTTGGTGTTTTGATTTTTGCGTCATTTAGGGGACAGAAGTGTGAAAATAGTTGTTTTATATGATTACATAGATTGTGTACAGCGACGTTTACCTTCAAGGGTTTCTCTGAGTCCTGAAACCTCTTACCATGTAGAAAGGGTTTCTGCGAAAGCCAGAGACGAGATTAAATACCTTTGGGAAACGTATTCAGAGGGGTAGACGTGGAAACAGGAAGGCATCGATAGCATTTCTTTGGTTTCGCGAATGTGTATGGGCTGAGTGAGGTTGTAATTGAGCATATGAGTGGGTTCATGGAATTCAGTAGAGAATAGATTGTGAGAGCGATTAATTAAAGGAAAAAAAAACGACTTATAGCTGGCGTGAACCCTAACAGAAGAAATGGATAAAAAGAGATTAAAAAAAGGTCAGTATTTACGGCAGTGAGTTACATACAGCGCTTTTTCTCTTTTATATTACAGCTTTTTACTGCGATTAGATTATCAAACAGCGATTAGTTGATTACGCTGCGATAGGTATAATGCTAAAACTAATCTTAAAGTGAATTGCGAAGGGAAATCTAAATCAGTTTTTTTTACAGGAATCAGTGCATTATACTGATATAAGTAAGGAAAACTAGAAATAATATTTATCAAAGGCATTATTTTTTCAAAAGAATCAATTTCACAATGCTGTAAAATTTATGAAATGTTTACACCATAAATATTTCTAACTCAAGTTAATAAAAAAATCTATAATTTGACCTTGAGTGACCTTAGGTGGCTTTGAGACAAGGTCAAGACTCGGGACATCTTCTGCTAACTTACAACACCACAATCAAGAAAATGCTCTAAAAACAAGCTTTTTCCATATACTGCTGAATATAAGGTTATATAGGTTTATAAGAATGGATTGTAGAAGAGCCTGATAGGTGAGTAAGGATTGGAACTCATTCCGAAGTTCCGAGTGATGAATAGCTTATTTTTTTACTATCTGGTGCATTTTGTACTGCGTTAGGAAAAAACGTGTTTTTTAGCTTTTTTTATTTTCTTCTTTATATTCTTGTTACACTATCATTTACAACCTAACAACAGAAACATTATAATACTTATCACAAACGAATTGAAGTGCCGATCAAAGGAACTCCTATCCTCTTTCCTTTTTAAATTGTTTGTGTAGTTTATTTTTTCTATTCAGTGCATTTTATACTACATTAGGAAAAAGTTTGTTTATCTTTTTTATTTTCTTCTTTATATTTGCATTACACGATCCTTTACTACCTAATAATAGGACCATTTTAATACTTTTCACAAATGAAATGAAGAATAGTGCCAATCAAAGGAACTCCTATCCTCTTCCCTTTTTAAATTGTTACCTTCTGATATGGGTAATTTTATAAATTAAGTTTGGAACATATTGTGATATCAATAACATTGTTTGTTGCCGGTATAGTTTAACTTGAATTTTTTTATTTAATTTCAACTCCATCGCGTGTATGAGATACTATTTATCGTATTTATACTATAGATTTAAATTTATCTAAGAAATACTTTAGGTGCTCAAATTCCCTAAATCTCTCTTGCTAGACGCAGACGCGGTTATATCCTTCTCATGTATGCACAATTTGGATTCCATTCCACGAGGCTTTTCCGGTGAGAGTTTTTCGCAAAATAGTTCTCCGACGGCCAAATGAAGGCTTGTCTCTCATGTCGATTTCATGTTTACCGCTGGAAAGCGGTAACGAACCTCTTATAACCCCCAATCAAAAGACGGCCAACATGATCAAACGTTTCCCATTCCCGAGAGGCACATGTCAGTTCCTTCAAAGCTCCGGGATTTAACCAGAAAGGTCGAAGCATTAGTTTCAATCGGAGAGGGGGCATTCCAGGCCCCTCTTATGGGGGAAATCCCTGTATGCAGATTGGAGGCTTCGTCAATTAGGGAGGCCGCTGTCGACGGAGCCACTTTGGACATGACCCGACCCGGAGACGCCTACTCTCGCCAGCAAATGAGACTTTATCCATCGCATGACTCATTTTTTTTTAAGACGTTGACATCGAAGGAGTGGCATTAAGCACAGCGCAACTGCTATCTTGAGCTAGAAGTATGTCGAAAGTGTGGAGGGAATTGGAATGACCGAGCAAGAAAAAACTTCATTGAATAAAACGCGAACTCATCAAAAGGAATGAGAAGATTTCGACATGGCTTATTTTTAAAATAGGCAGTTTGAGTACAGAGGTCAATCAAGGTCTTCAGATTTTGTCTGCGGGTCTCTCGGGAAGATTCATTTTTATGTCAACTGATGATATTTTTAAATGCTGTCTGGCGGTTTATTTCAGTTTAGAATTGTGTTTTTATTTGAATTGTATTTTAATAACGTTTTGAGTAACCCGTATTCTTGTAGGGTGAAAGATTTACAATAAATCAACCAACCTTATTGGATTCAGTTTTAGAATTAACATCAATGTTCTGAATTTGACTATAATTTGATGAAAGGAATTTTAAAGTTATATCTACTTTGCTTGCCATACTACCTAATAACCTACCTGTATAATCCTCATTGATTCACCCTTCTATGTTACAATGTTAGAGTGCCAAAGTTATTCTAGATCGGGGCAAGTCATGGATACCTAGATGTTCCTGCTTTTTATAGTCATAAAGTAGAACCTTCTAGTTAAAATGTTTTATGCGTAGGTACGTTATATAAATAAGAGCAAATCGTATTGAATACGAATGAGGTTTTCGTAATTTTAATAGTTGAACGATGTTTTATGTTGAATCTATGTGGTACAGGTTTATAGATCAATAATTATGAACACTTCAGTACTGCAGACTGTTTGTTAAGGCCGTTTTACGCAGTACACGGAATTGCGCAGGCTGACGTACGTGTGAAGGCGCAATCAAAATTGCGTCGTGTAAAGCGGTGAATTGCTAGAACACATGCGAGAATGCGTGGATGCGAGACGGCAAAATAGCCCCTGTTCTAATTTCGTCCATGCATTCGCGCAATTCCACGCCATTTTAGAAATTAATGCAGCTCTAACCTGCGCAATTCCGTGTACCGTGTAAAACGGCCTTTAGGGACGCTTTAATAAAAAGAGCGAAATTTGAGATGGCGCGTTCACGTGGTCTGTATGAATTTTGGGAATTTTTCCAATATTTTACTTAATTACAACCACCCCTGTTGCCTTTATAACTAATTTTCGTTTTCTGTTTACTGCTCACCTAGCTTTGATTCTCTCCCTCATTAATATTCCCCTCAAGCTCGAAGTCTCTTCAATCCACCTTTTCTCCCTCTGCAGATATTCGACGCCGATTTCCTTTCCCCTTCCATCCTACTCTCCTGCATTAGCCATTCTAGGCACCGAGGCCTACCTCCCCAATCTTTTGCCTACCCTCATCGATTAAGTCAAAGCTCTCGTGTTAACTCAAGAGCATACCAAAATTTTACCCTATGTTAGAAACACTTTATTGCTGTAATTAAGTTTAGGGGTCGCAAAATGTATTTTGGCTTAAAATGAATAAAAAATAAATTATTTTTGTTAGTACCCATAGGCAGATTCAGGGCAGGGGGGGATGGGGGGCCCCTCCCCTTGACGCTTAAAAATTATTAATTATTCGAGATATTTAATACAAATATAAGTAAATATTATATTTTAATATTGTAGTCACAAATATTTGAATATTGATAAATTTTGTATTAAAATTAACAGTATATTTCGTAGATTAATTGTTACGTGTAGTTTTAAATCCCAAATATGAGAAGATCGTTTGTCTGTTAGACCCTGGTGCCCCTCTCAGAAAAAAATCCTGGATTCACCCTTGTTAGTACCTCAAAATTTTTCATCGTTAGAGCTATTCCAGTTACAGCCATTTTTTAATGACTATCTTTAGAGTAAATCTTATTGAATACGAATGAAGTTGTCTTAAATATTGTGATCGAATCGGCTTTGGTATTGTATTCAACATGCATGTGGCACAGGTTTTCAGATCGATGTATATAAACAATTCAGTAATACAGGCTGTTTGTTATTAACGTCTTAAAAAATAATTTAAATTGAGACTGGCACGTTCACCTAGTATTTATGAGTTGTTTCAATCGAATTTAGGGATTGGAAAAATGTATTTAGGCGTACAATGGATAATTATTTTTGTTCTGCCTTACCTTTTTCCTGCGTTAGATCTGTTCCAGTTACAACCATTACCAAATACCACTTAGAAAACACGTACTAATATTTGTCTAAATATTGAGATTGAGGGAATAAATATCTACATGCATCTAATACATCTCATTCATCGGATTCTTTTTAAAAAATCGTCATTTTTAGAATACTAATAACCCTCACTGGAAGTTATTTTTTTTATTATTTTCATGCGAAAATATCGTGGGGTCCTTTCCAGCGCGAACACCGTAGCTTCAGTGTCCATGCTGGAGATTAAATATAACAAGTGTGCTTGCCCTATGTCCGGCAAGCGAACGCGTGCGCGAGGTAAGGATAAGTGCTACATGCATGCTGTGGAATCACTCCGTGGCACACACCTAGGTGGTGGCTTGCTTGGTACCTAGCAGATGTAGATAAAACACGGAAAACGTGTAAAAATACAAGATATTTTCCTAAATATTGAGATTAAGGGAATACATGCCAGCCTTATTCACCGGATTTCTGTAAAAAAGCGTCTCTTTGGAATACAAATAACCCTCATTAGAAATTAATTCCTTATTATCTTTTAGCATAAATATCGTTGTCCTTTCCAGTGCGAATAATTCAGCTTCGGCCTCAGTGTTGGACAGTAAATATAATAAGTGCTATATAATATATAAGGTTTGGCTGCGAGGTGACAAAAATTAGAGGCTAACATTGATGCTTCGTGACTTCAGATTAATGACGTGTCTTCTTGGAAACTGGAAAAATTTATGAAATCAAAGCCTTATAAAATCATCAATTAAAAGCTTCATTCTTTAATTCTACGTGAATCCTATTTTTAATTAAAATTACAAGTGCATGCGAAATAATCTAGCTTAAGTTAAAGTTAACTAAAAGTTAAAGTTCAAATGGTTATCTATTTTTTCGAGGTAAGTCATTAATACATTTGTTCCATGGATCGATTAGATGCTCTCGATATTACCCATTTTTATTTTAAACTGCATTAATTCCCCTCCTTTCGATGGTAGTGTATCACATGTCTGGGATTGTTACAATAGGTATTCGATGGAATATATCGCGTTTGGTTAAGGCTTTCGTTACCCGCTACACTGAGCGAGATTTCATGAAGATAGCGTGAATTCATTATGAACTACTATCAATATATTCCAATTTGTCCGAGATAAATAGGATTGATGGTGGGGTTAAGAAATGTGGAAATTTTATTACCTCCTTCGGTAGTAATTCATTGCTGAACGTTGGGATGAAGTGTGGGTTTGATTGGGAAAGCTGCGGAAAAGTATGTGCTATCTTCGTGAGGCTTTCCAGATAAAGTGATGATCGATAATATCCATAGTGACAAACAGTGGAAGCCGAGTGGGTGAATATAACGTGCTCGTGGCAGGATAACAATGAACCCGCTTATCATGGTCGAATGCGTCAAAGCGGCCAGTAAAACCGTTCCGTAATTCACAACCTGGGGTTTGTATGTCATATCGAAGAGGCAGGCGATCTGTAATCCCGTTCATTTGCGTCGTAGAAGAAGGATGGGCGGTATGGAAGCTAGGAAATTATTGTTGGTTAGGGCCACGAATATTGCAATAGAGGATCCTCAAGTCGGCCTCATTATGTGTTGTCGCCCGCCGCGCATTTCAATGAGTTTACAGAAGTCGCCACTCACGTCGCTAACGGACTAATTGATCCTAGTTTCACGGGGAAATAAAGTATAATTAGGGATGTCAACCGAAATTTACATTCATCATGATGTTATTCATCAAATTCATGACTCTTCAATGCTATTCCCCGCAATTACAGACATTACACCGCTAAATATGGAAAAAAGTGGATCTCATTGCACTCATCGCCGCGCTGTGGACATTTTTGAAAACCAGTTAAAGTACGATCGAAGTATGCTTCAACCGACTAAAATACGACAGAAATCTGCTTTCCATGGGATGGAATTGGTCCTCCTCTATGCAGTCTCCTTGGAAAAGGCGAGCGTAGTGTAGACGGAGAGAATGCCGCCGGTTCGGACTCAATACGCTATTCAGTTGTTAATGACGAAGTACAGATATTGTTTTCTACATAAATTGTTGGAGTGTGTGATGTATCTTGTCACATCATTCGTATGATTATTCATATTGATGTCATATTAGTTGGTTATATGGATTATCGCCTTCTTTTGTTTCAAAAGTACCGTTGTCTTTTGATATCGCTTTCTGTTGTGATCGGTTGCTTATGTTATTAATATATATCCAAGTGTAATAATGTTTCTTCGTCTTAAAAAAAGTCGGTAACTAAAAGATGTGTTATTTGTTCTATTTATTACGCTCTGATCCTCTTTAACTTAGTTGATAAATAAGAATTGATTAAGAAGTGCAACAGATATTATACCCGGCCAAATATTCCGTCGCGTGAGGGTTTCCGACGGTTAACCCACAAAATGTTACGTTGAAAATATAGAGTCCTCATTCACGTTGGAAATGGATATTCGATGGGTGCTCGACTTACCGATGACCTGAATTGGTAACGTGAACGATGTATAACCAAACCACGTTTTCATAACTACTCTAATTCAATTTTTCCCAATGCTTTGTTTCGTTGGCTAATTTTCTTCTTCATTAAAAAGATATTTAATTGGAAATTAAGATTATTGTACCTTTTTTATCATCAAAAAGATTTAAGTTTTGACAAAGGCCCGTCTCCAGTATAAGTTCTCGAATGTACGTACTAAATTCTGTTGGCATTGGACACAACTTAGAATCACATGTAATTGCATGACTAACGTACATCGAGCAAATATGGTGTTTACATTAAATAAAGTAGCTAATATAGGGCTAACAAAGGAAGTAGCTAATCCTTGTAATTATTTCAATCAAGCTTTTCATTTAAAAGATTCTATTAATTTATGAATACCCTTAAATTACTAGATTAGCGAAAATTAAAATTAATTTTTCGGGGTACGCTACATTCTTAAAGTTTGTGGGGTCCGTTTCCTAATGCTAACGTATTCTCGTGTCATTGTTATGTATTGTGTTTTGTTTATCTAAAGGTCGGTAGCTTTTCGTGAGTTATATCGCCTTTAATTGAATCCTATTTCCAACCCGTGAAATACTAGAGGATAATATTTTTCGATGGAATGAGCGCCACGATAGTTTGATACAATCTTAGAGAAACGATATCGATGGGAAGTTTGTTTCATATCTCTTTTATAAAAATTGTTTTTAAAATTTAGGACTTCTCTCATTTTATTCTCTTATTAACTTCATTTCTTATGGTTACCGTTAAAAGTTAATTTAAAACTGTAGGCTGTAGTAGCGTCATCAATTATATTTATGGCCTAATCCGCCATTATGTACTTCGCTTTATGTTTCGTGTTGGAGGTCTTTACCGTCGTTCTAGAGAGAAAGACCTTGTGTAATTATTTCATGGCGGCTTTACAGAGACACGTATTCCACGCAGTGTACTTGGCTCTCACTTTGATGATATTCCATTGCTTTCATGCAATTATGTGCCCATACAGTAATCAAGGACGTACCAAACGTTATGGTCGAACGGCCTAACCTCCCCAAAATATTTGAAAAATGCCGCTTAAGGTACCTCATACCCTAATGAATCCCCCCCCCCCCCCCCCCCGAACCACCAAATGATTTTCTCACTCCCATACCACTCCGAAAATGTTTTCGAGATACAGGCTTTACTATAACCTGTTAATTAAATTCATTTATACGATTGAATTTCGCTAGGTGTTACTAGTTCTGGTCGCGAATTCATTATCATGTTTAACAATATGACTTTAGTGCCTTTTCAGAAAGTTACTGTCCATGATTTGGACTTCGCTTTAACTTCTGAATGTGTTTCTAGCTCCTGTGCTTATGATTTAAAATAGTTTAATGATTTTTTGCACGGTATATATCCAATCAATTCCCCGATCGTTGTGATGGAGAGGGATATATATTTCATACCGAAAGAGAGCGATCAGCCTCTTTCAAATATGATTGTAACCACTGACCACTCATGGTGAATACTTTGCAAATGTCGGCTTTAGACCTTCTGCGGTTTATATTTTACCGCACTACCGCAATGGGAAGCGCGTGTCTCGTCTCCTCTTCACGTTCTTCCATTGTCAAGGAATCGACCGCTGGGATATCTGTGGCTCCTTTTTCCGAGCACCACAAGAATAGTCAGTTTTCCCTTGCCGCTCCATTCTAATGCCTGCATCGTTATCTACTTTCATTTTTTTCCCCTTTTTCATATTTTTCATCTATGCTTCGCGAATAATTCTTGGCAGAGATTTTAAACCCTAACCCTTCCCGGAACCGACCACGCAGCGTTGACGAATACGTTTTAAAGTGATGATAGTCGGTTGATTCATTTTGAGCGCAGTGTCGAAGTACAGAATTTTATGGAACGCTAGAAGAAGTGGGAGTGCGTCGCTGCAGGCCCTCACGATTTGCCATGTCGTCACTTAACCTTAGCCATCGATAACTTTTAAGTAAAAAAAATTACTGAAATGAAAGATAGTTACACTTTTCCACAATATTGTAGCAACTAAAGAGCAGCTACTTTTCGTTTCTTTAAGTTGAACGTCCACTATATCACGCCTGATTCAGTTTAACTTATTAAAAAAATTTCACATTTTTACCCATTTCTTCAACGTATAATTCATGCAATTTGAACTGTAAGAATGAAGGTAACATGATATAAGCTTAAAGCTCTACTCTATACTTGTATCTATGTCTTTGTAAAAATGTTTCTGGAGCGTTAAATATTATAATTACCGTATTCTAAATAAGCAGCGCTTTACGCTGTGGAATAATGCTTGTGCAAATATTTTCGAAAAATTTTTAAAAAGTGAATATATCACGTCACGTTTCTCTTCGTGCGAGCAGTTCTCAAGAATCGGTTTTTTATTTTCGTAGTACGGACCATAATTCATTGTAGACACTTTTTTGCGGGTAAGACGTTAACAAAGCGTCACCAGGAAGTAAAGATTAGAATCAGCGTCGTATTTTGCCCTCACGGATAGCTGTTACTTAGCACTAACTAACGCTTAACTTTGTTAGCAGTGTTCTAAACTCGATGTTGAGGTGATTCGCTTACTTAATCTGTGACGTTAAAAATATGGTGTGGTTAACTTTTAAGCTAAAAGTATCTAAAGTTTTTCCCTGGTTCTCCAAAATATAATTAATGCAGTTTCGTCTTTAAAAATGAAGATATCACGTTATAGCTGCGAATATTGGTCATAAACGTACAAATTCAGCTGCAAATCGAACGAAATAGTAACGCTATATTAATGTTAAAAATAGCTAAATAAGATTCGCAAATACTGTATCCTATTCGATATGTGCCAATACGGTAATTGCGACTCTCATATACGTATATTTTTCGTGTGAACAGAGCGTTACTATTGCCTTTGATTCGTTTTTGTCTGACTTTGTACATCAATGACCAACATTCGTAATTATAATGTCATCTCTTCATTTTTTATTTCTAACAGTTAATGAATTATATGCTGGACTACTGGCAAAAGAAAACTTTAAAACTTTTGAGTTAAAATATAACCTTGGGCAAGGTTAAGTTACGAAATGGTTAATCGTGATGGCCTTCAGCGACAATTTTCGCCGAGGAATTATTTTATACCCCCTTAAAATCATGGAGCGTGAGATGGTTTTGATATCATGTGCTCAGCTAAATCGAACATTGAACAAGAATACTTGGCTATCTCGGTGAGCCTTGTGCCTTAAGGACTTGATTACCTGCGCAATTTATGTGGGTTACAACGTTTTCTATCAGGCTTTTAAAATTTTCCAAAGATATTTGCGTAAAAAGTATTCCTCAGAGTAGCGCGCTGTTTATTTGCAATATGATATAATATAATATAAAATAATATATTATAGTGATATAGTATAATACTATATTTATTGCTCCATAATTTTTTTACAAATACATAGGTACAAGTACAGATAAGAGTTTTAGGTGACCCCAAAGACTTTTGCATGTTAGTTAGATCACCTTCAGAAAACAATGATATCATTGCTGTTTATAATATACCAAATTTTCCTTCTTGCTGAACTGTTTTTACATGGATAATATACAGTAGTTGTAATAATGATATATTTTTATTGCTCCGTAAAAAAAATTAAAATATAATTTACTCAAAACCAGATAAGAGCTTGGATTTTTGTGGTTGACGCAGTCCCAAGTCATTTTGTGTTTTATCAAGGAATTTTTTTCTTATTGGATGCATTTCTACCACTTCTCCTCGCCTTATGCATTTCCTTCTCTTCCATCCCATAAAGGAGATTCCAGTTTTTAAGACATCTCTTTCCTGACATTAATAAACCATAAGTCCAGTCGTATATCTCAAACACCATTGGTCTCAATATCCAGGTGCGACTGAGAAATCGTCCGATAGTCACCAAATACTGTTACCTGGAGAAATGTGGTCATTCTATATTCCAATTCAAATTTGCATTGCATCCTTGATATTTCGAGAAAGTCGATTTTGAAAGAGAAACGTGGACTACCTGACATTACCGTTATAAAATAATAACTGTCTTCCACGTTCAAGGGTACGTGGACATCGGTCTTTTGACCGTAAATCTTAAATTAGAACACCTCTGTATTGAGTTGAAATTTCTCGCCATGCGCATCGCGAACCGAATGGAAATTTTCCTTACTTATCATGGCCTGTATTGAAAATAAATATATTCTAAAATCCTTTTATTTTAAGACAAAATTGTCCCTCAGATATAGAGATATTTCATCATATTTAATGACACATTAAGAGTAGTCTATATCATGTCTAGACTCATAAAAAAATCGGAACTGATGGGGGAAATTTTGAGGTAGAAGATAAAAATATGAAGATGATAAAAATCGATGATACGAATGGAGAATTCAAATGACGTACATTCGAACTCTTAACTCGTATTATCGATTTTTTCATCTTCTTCTCATTTTTATCTTTTATCTTTTTAAAATCTTTCCTGATTTTTTTTAGTCAAGACTTATCTAATAGACACCATTTATATTAATGGGTTACGAGTGAAAACAATTCATTAAAAATAATTTTGTTTCGAGAAAGAGGTTTTTATCGCATTGGAAGTTTTTCTCCTCTTATCTTGCCTCTAGATAAAGTTGTAAAAAAACAACGTATTTTTGAGAGACGATCGCGTTATCAATCATTTATTGGTCAATGGTTATTCATTGTTGGTGGATTGAAACGTATGGATACATCTGTTTAGGTATTCACCGTACCCGTTAGATTAAAAAAAAACTAACTGTTGATAGTTTAATTTTGCTCAAGGATAATGAGCGGGAGCCGCTGGTAGTTTTTACCTACGATTACCTCTCCAGAAGAGACCTTTCGTCCCAACTTCCCTCATTAAGTTCAGCGTTGAGCTCAGATTATTGGGTCTTTCCCTGCCCGCTAGCCTTCGTGTCGTCACCGCCCCTTGCTATCCCTTGTTTTCGCAAATACCAGGACGGAATGATTTCGTTTCATATGGAAAATAATTGGCAGTACCTTACCCCTTGTCTTTCTTTGAATCTTTTGACTTCTTATTTCCTTTGGCCTCAAAAGTCCGTATAGTTATGCTCAACTCGCCTGTACATAAAATCGCTTAATGTATAAATTCGTTGATCTGTAACTTTTTGAATCGGATCGAATTTATTTTTGTGATAAATGCTGAAGATTGTGTTCCTTGGTTCGCAAGCACTCGTTCAATTTGTTTCCCTTGAAGCTTATGATATCTCACTTGTGATACTATAGTATCTCTAATGTGTGATGTAGACATTCGATTTCTCAATTCGAACGTGCCATCGATTTTTATCTCTTTCTCATTTTTATGGCTTTGTCATTTTTATCTTATACCTACGTCAATTCCCCCAATATTTCCTGATTTGTTATGGGTCAAGACTTAGATTATAGACACTCATTATTCGTACATTTGTTACCGATGTATTTTTTCGTTTTAGGAATTAATTTCATAAGAAACAATCCAGGATTTGTTAATTTTCGAGTAATATTTGTGACCTTGTCTTGAGTTAAGGATGAGATAGGTGATTTGTATTTAAAATAATGATTTAATAGCGTCTAAGTTTTTATTAAGCTTAACTTATCCGTGTTGGATTACCAGGGGAGTCCCTAACTGTTCGAAGTCTATTTTTCTCATTGTTAATTATGCTCTATGGTATATTTCATGAAAACTTCTTATCTTTCCTCGTAATTTTCACGCCTAGCAGGGGTGAGGCCATATCCATGGTGACGCCTTTTCAAATTATTGCCGACGATATCGATGGGTTACTTGAAAAGTGAGTCATAATTAATGCTGAGGGAATTGTGAGAGCTGGTTCCATTATGGTGATTGCGGTTTTTGCGTCGTAGTTGACGTCTATTGATGTTTTTCGGGCGGTCCCGAGCAAACTCAGCGATCATTACGGTGAGGATAACCAATTTTATCTCGATTTTTGACTGGGAATTAGATGTTATGGTGAAGTTATGTCAACTGAGCAACTGCCAGCGCTTTTGTTTTGGCATTGTCTGATGGTCGTAATAAATTGGCCGTCGCTCTTTCGATAAAAAGTCTGAACTAGAGGTTTTGGATGATTGCCTCCCTTAATAATTGTCACTCAAAATTATTTCTTGAAATTCTCCATCGACCATTATATGTCTTTGATGGACGTAATGTGTATTGTAACAGAGAATGACTCTTTTTTCGTACCATACCATACCTTTTTTCGCTCTTGAGATGTCTATAATAATATAAAGGGCTTAATCTTCCGACTCCAATGGGCAATAGTTTTTATTGCGGTTTACTTTTAAAACTTATGATCACGATCTAATTATCTGTATTTTATTAGGATATACAAATTGTAATGATGTTACTTTCATCATGAGTACGCTATTGTTTTCATGTATTTTTATTTTTATTATTATCCTATTTTTCATGGCTCTCTTCCAAATCATCCTCGCGATTGTATTTACTTGAAGATCTTAAATAATTATCTTTCCAATACAATATATGAACTATACTTGGTCTGATATTATATTTATGTCTATTCAGCATAAATTAAATGGCAAGGGAAGGTTATATTGAAGCACTGACTTACACAATAAATTATATTATGAATTTATACAAACATAGTGTCACTATAACAAAATAAATACATGTTTATCTGTTCAACAGGCCTTCAATCAATGATGTTTAGGCATTTCAAAAAATTATCATTTCCCTTAATCATTATCCTTCTCTTTAGAACGGTTTTCTACTGTGCTAACAACAAGGTGTCATAAGACATGATTAAATTCGTTGGTAGGCACGGTATTATTCTTTTATGTATTATCAGCAGTTGGCTTAAAAGTTATAATAAAATGCTCGAACCATATGCGTGGTGAACCTCCTTTCTATTTTTCTATATATCTTTTCGTGGACCTTGTTATAAACTTTGGCCTCTCAATGTCAACTTTGGGTTCCTCACAACAACGTCGGCGAAGTTAGAAGGGTGTGAAATGTTTACTAGTCGATCGATTGATCATATATCTTGTTTAATGAAACTTTCAGGTCCGCAGAGTTTTCCTATGGCCGTCGCGAATCGTTGCTAAGACGCGGTATCGATCAGCCCACTGTCGCGAACTTTCTCGTGCTTCTGACAGTCGTCGCAACTTTCAGGGTGCGGTAGAAAAGGCGCTTAATTTCCTTCATGTCCTCGATTTGACGTCAAAGTTCATTGGTGCATAACAGTTTTCGCATTTTAATATATCCAACCCATATAGTAGAAGGTACCACTTAGGCGGTTTTATTTGGCTCAGTTAACATTTCTTTTAATATTAACCAAAATAGCTTTAATGTGGCTTTTTGCCTGGGGTTAAAATTGTTAATATGCTTTTAGCCTCTACACAAAATAAAACGCATTAACCGAAATTAAATGTGATAGATTTAATTAAATCAACTATTAATCAATTGTCCAAAATTAGTTTTTTGCAACTTTTCATTTAAAAAAGTTGAATTGCCAGGAAAGACATAGTCATTAAGGGTAAATGTATTAAAACCATCCTCTTTGTATCCAGAATTTGTTATATAGCTCCAGTTTTGCTTACCGAAGCCAAGTACTTTGAAGGACGAGTAGATTTGAAATTGTAGCATGCACAGGTCATTGTAGGAAATTCATGGAGATCTTCAGCAAGGCAAAAAGCGTAATTAGTCACCGTATGATGTGTAGCCGCAAGAACTCGTGCTGAATGAAGGGCTTTAACGTCTTTTAATTAAAGAAAAAACTATGTAAATACTTCAGGGTGAACCATCGTATGTAGGACAGGATTGTTTCTGTATCTTACATCGATTGTTTTCCCACAGGCCTCTCACTGTATGACGCTGTAATTATTTTAAGCCTCTCGGGTATCAAAGCATGTAGGTACCGATGTTAGTGGGTCACATTTTTGAAAGCGTCATAAATATAAGTGCAAAAAAATACCTTTTGTGCTCGCACAAAGGAACCTGCGGATATTACTATTCGAAAATCGTGTTAGCATGTCGACGCAAGGTTGCCTTTCGCCGAAACAGTTACAGCCATCTTCGTCCGATACCCCGCGGCGCTCTTGGCGGAAACAAAAGAAGGAACTCTCCCGTAATAGCCCAATCATTTACACGCAAGGGTCAGGTATCAAAAAGCGTGACCAATGGAGTGGATTGGAAACACACTTGTCCTTGTGGTCGGGCTTTGGTGGTTTTATGAATGTTGACGGAAGATGTTTGTGTCGTAAAATTATTTGTAACACTGACCTGCCTCGTTTTAAGTGGTTTTCGAAGGGCGTGGAGAATGATTATTCAAGGCCATTGTCTCGCTCGTAGGAATTATGGCTTGGTGTACGTTAAGACAAATTCACAGAGATATCACTAGAGACAAAAATCAATCATTGATTCATATTTTATTTACAAAAAAAGTCTCCTCTTTCTAACGGCACAATCAAAGAAATAGGTGATCATTCTCGTTTGAGACAAGATAGGACTAGAACACGCCAATTTACATAGTACTGGGGACTATTTTCCTCTGCGTGTTTTTCGATGGTTACTATCTTATCTGTGTATAGAGGTTTCATCACTTTATCTGATAATAATAATTACTACTTTCCATATTATATGCGGCGTAACAATAAAAATTATAGTATTTTTTAAATCTTATAGCGTGTAAGCGGAAAAAATGCGGAGACAATGAATTATTTCAAGCTAATTCGCATGTATAAGTTCCTATTAACCACTTGTTAAACAATTACTCTCAAGATGGGTGAGATTTCGCAATCACATTTTTGATACTCGCTCAAAGCTCTCGTTTAAGCTCAAAGATTAATTGTTTCAGACAATTATAATCGCACCCATTTTCGTCGAACCTTAATTATTTAACGTCCTTAAAAATCCAGGGTATTAAATAAAATGTCGAAAAGGATAGATACTCAAGAAAAACAGTTTTCACGGTAACTGTAGTGTGTATCCGAAAAATGTTTACGTTGCTATAGCCGAGTAACGAAGAAGTTGGTAAAGGACAGAAAATGCTTAAAATTGTCTCCCCTACCACCTCCTGAAGTATCGCAGATTCCGGCTGAAATACCCTGTATATAGGAAGATACTAAATTAGCACACTAGAGATAGCATACACACTACACTATCCCCATAGCCTCCGAGATGTAGAGGGCATAACATCCAAATTTCGATTGCCATTCGTTAAGGCCTGGTTACACGGTGCATTAACCCGTACGGGTTAATGTCTAAATGTATGAACGCGAGAATGAACGGAAAAATTCACCGTGTAACCACCCCAAAATGTACAAATGCATGAACGCGTGAACGGAAAATAGAACCTGTTCTAATTTCGTTCATGCATTCGCACAAGTTGATAACAGAGCCACGTGGTGGGAAACGACACATATAGTTGTCATCTGCAGGGCTATTCCACGGCCGTCTTGGCTATTCAGTAACTCTTTACGCGTATTTGTTCATTTGTACTGTATCGTAAGTGCTTGAATCCTACCACAAACTCACCATTTGCATCTACACTAATATTCGCGTAGATTATCCCTGTATGTATGCCGGACATACCAAGTTTATGCCTATGGTATCTTATTGGTTGTATTATGCCGGAACAAAACAATCGATGAGGTTGTCACAGAGTTTTCAACGCGACATTTGTGAAATACATGGGCTATCATACGACTTATAGAACACATTTAAACATCATTTATATCTTACGAATTAACGACAATTCTACCTTTTATACGTCCGAGGTGGGAATGCGCTGGCTCACCACAAAAATACGACTCACATTACGCAAGTTCATAAATCGACAAGACCTCTAAACCAACATCTTTTCCATCAACAGCAAATATCTTCTTAACTTTATAACCGTCCCGGACAAAAGTAGAACAAGGTATTAAAAATATCTGCTCTCATACATCATCTACACTCAGTGAAACAGATGACAGAAAAATGTCAAGTAAACACGGCTTAAAAACAAGATGCGTCTACAAATTTTCAGCCTAAGTATTAACTTTGATAACGGTTTGAAATAAATAGAGTACTTTTGAGATATAGCATTAAGCGAGTGATAACGATAAATATTAAATATAAATAAATATTACTGGCACGAAATGAAATAACTTCGGCAACTACAATGAAAACCACTGTTTACACGGCAGCGCAAATATATTACCAGTATTATGTGAAATTTCCTGGTCCTACATGAAACAACGAAAAGGGAATTATTTTCTGGTAGGTATCGTCTGCTTCCTACCTAATGATACTGTTTTCACATTTAAATTTTGCGCACTGTAAAGGGAATAAACAAAAACTAAACGCCTCGCGTTACGAGAAAATGTGTGAAAACTTGTGCGAACGCATGTACCGTGTAACCGCTCATTCATGCTCCTCGTTCACGCAAACGTCCATGAATTCAGACATGCAAACAGACACGCATTCATACATTAACCCGTACGGGTTAATGCACCGTGTAACCAGGCCTTTAGAAATTATAGTGGGCCTGTTATTTTTTATGCCCTTATGGGGGTGCTAAGAAAGTTTTCGTACATGTCGTTATTAGAGCTGTTTATATTAGGCTAGGACGGTAAATTTCATTCATTCTCAAGGAAAGACAAGATACCAAATGGTCTTATCATTTTAGAGGACTATATCTGAAACCAGTGCTGTAGTTGGGCCGGTACGGCGTACCCCCTAAAATCCAAACTCGTAATAAGCTACCTGTTAAAATACCTTCGCGGCCGGATGTGTAATACATGTTCAGCTGTTGAAATTTTTGGCGTGTACCGCCTAAATTTTTTCCAACCACAGCACTGTCTGAAACTTACTACGTTGTAGTCAATTTCTACGCTCAAAAGACTTACAATGGAGGCAGGTTTCAATTTGTGGCCAAATTCAACCAGAGGATATTGTACAACAATTTTGAAGATTAATTATTCGTTCCCAGACAAATTTGTGTCACTTCTGACACTATGAACCTCCAAAAAATCCCAAACACCGATACCCTATAGGTGTCCTTTACCGTACCCACATCCCTAACTCAATAAAAAACCTGTGTGCCATGACTCAGTCACTCATAAATAAAAACAATATTATTTAGCTTGTGAAAGCGATATCTAGCGAAACGCCCCGTAGACAGCCATTAGGCTGGGAACTGCGGAATCAAGTACTTTTGTAAGAAAAATACGAGTTGAACTTAGATGTTCTTACCTCCACATCTCGGACGCTACCGTGCGAGTGTAGTGTGCGTGCTATTAATATTGTACTAATCTAGTATCATGTGTGTGTATATATGTTGTCCTCGTCCTTTTTTCATTATATGTTCCTATCCCTTTCTTTCTTTACCTCTGAATTTATTTGTGTGTGTATTTATATACACCTGTATAATAGAGGATGTCTGTTTGTCTGTCCGCTATGCATTTCTATACGGCGGCACTGATTGCAGCCATAGTTCGTACGTAGATGCATCTCATGCTCTCAAAGCCCGTACTGCTACTGCTGGTTGTCCGACGCATCCTTCGTGTTGTTTTCTCATCACCATTCGTTACGTCGCGTCTTTCAACTTATGTTTTGGACATCCTGCCGGGTAGGAACACCTCATTACACGTTCAAAGGGAAAACATAACTCAAAGGATTCTGCACTTATCTATAAATCCTCTTCGTGCAAAGCCTTATGCTGGGGTACGCCTTCGCGCGACGTGTTTGGTCTTCGCACTTTCTGACACACATAATGATCAATGTTATGGAGTGGGATATAAGCTGATCCCCTACGCGGAAATAACTGTTTTCATTACTTTCTGTTACATGTATATGTATTCGTATATACCAAAATCATACCTGCTTTAATCTTTACCTAAAAATCCTGCAATGTGAACATGAATTCCAAGTGTCCCACTTCTCTGGATACTAACATTCCGAGCAACGCAACTGGTGCCCTGCTAATCATTAATAAAAGGTGAATATTATTAAACTTGTGAAACCAATATCTAGTGAAGCGCCGAGGAGGCAGCCGTTTGGCTGGGAACTGCGGAAACAAGAACTATAATATACGGGTACTTTACGTTTTGCAAACAGATACTTTATTTCAGCTACTGTGATTGCAATGCCTTCATTGGAATTAATTGGCCATTTTAGTACTCCGTATTTAATTTTAACTTCTGAATATAACTCGAGGTACTCTTTCAGTAGTGTTAAAAGTGTAAGAACATTGCATTGTCATCCAGTTCTGAGCTATCCTGAAAATTTCAGCATTCTAGTTAATAAGGAAGTGGTCATAATTTGAGTTGCAAGATTTTTCCCGGAAGGACAAACAAGAAAGCGAATATAATAAAACGTGGTAAAAAATACGAGTTGAACTTGGAATGTGCATGCTATATATAGTGTGCTAATCTTGCATCATGCAATATATAGTGTGAAATGGACCTTATAGAACTTTTTGGAAAATTTAATAAGAGTGTGTAAAAAAAATGCTTCCCTGTAAAGATTTTTCCTCGTGGGGATCGCTTTGAGGCTTCCCGCAGCTTCGTGGCGTCTTTGAACCCTCTTCTCGCCACTGAAGACGCGCGAACCCATTTTTAGAGTCGCCGATAGCCCGTCCCCGTTTAAAAAACTCAAGTGTCTACCCCTCCCATCCCTTGTTTGTAAAGCGAACGGCGCGAACGGCTTGCGAATACCTCAACTGCTTCTCCAATCTTTCCTCGCCGCAGGAAGCAGTAGACGGGCGTCGTCTCTGGTCTGAGAACCCATTTAACTTCGTCGGCTATTGATTTTCTCGAGTACGTAGATGAATTTATGTTTTGGCCTCAGTCAAGGTTATCCGCGGCATGTTTATTTATTTGCGGAACAACTTGAAAACGACTAAAGCGGGAAGTTTCCAGGAAAAAAAACCTCCTAATGTGATGACTACTCCCACGAATGTTACAAAAGAGGATCCTCAAGTCGGCGTCTAATTGTGTTGTCACCCTCCGTGCCTTTAAATGGGTTTACAAAAGTCGCCACCCGCGTCGCTGACGGACGAAGTGATCCGAGTATCACGGGGAAATATGGAATTATTCGGAGTGTTAACCTACATTTATATACATGATGATGTCATCTATCAAATTCATAATTTTTCAGTGATATTCCTAATGCAACATATTGGAATAAAGTGGATCGCACCATTTTTTTAAACCGATTGAAACCGTGTAACAGCCATCGTGTATACTTCAGACGCCCATGTTTATTTCATTATTATTTCCAACTTCTTGTGAACAGCACAAACGGTCTTTGCATCGGGGATTCCAACATTAAAAATGCGCTCCATCAATACCCATGCTTTGAATGAGATCCACCCTCCCAGGCGGGACTCAAACCCACGACTTTCGGATTAGCAGGTGAGGAGTTTACCCCCAGCCGCCAAGTTCAGCGAATGAAATTCGAGGTCGGCTTTCCGGCTTGCATCCTATATAGTCGACAAGTTAGGCGTGGTTATCAGTGAATTCGACTTATCAGTCGCAAAAATATAAGGAACAGATAAAGACGGATGTGAAAGTGAAGAAATACGTCAAGTTTGAAAAGATTATCTGACAGAAGAATTGAGTTGGAATTGGGAATGGGAGAGATGTGTGAAAAGCGGTGAATTGTTAGAACGCATGTGAAAATTCATGGGCGTGGGATGGAAAAGTAATGGCAAGATCGATTTGGAAAAGAATTTTATCTACAGTATCGAAAGGGGTTGGCTATTTCTGCCGGATATTTCTATTCGCTCCTGGAAAAAGTAGTAATACGAGCCAAAATCTTAGGCCCACATAACTAACTTAGGCATGATTAACCTTCAACACTGCAATCCTCAAGTCTTTTCCAGTGGACGTTTGGAGCTTAAACGAATAAAGAGCTGCTTTTTAGGCCGCATTTTACATAATTGTTTTCAGATTTATCGTTAAATACGTGTGATTGAGAAGTACAGAATTTATGTCAAGGATAATAGTGCAATGAATACTTCAATTTGGTTGCAATTGAATGTCTAGTTTCCGAATTATAGGGTGCCAAAGTTGCTGTTTTGCGCAAACACTCTCAATATGCGTGCCTATCCGTATTCAGCTATTCGTGTACAAACTATGTGCTAGTGTAACTATGTGCTATGTGTAACTAGTGCACATAATTTCTGAGCCGATAGTAGGCATCTTCGTTAGTTCATGTTAAAGGAAAGTTTTGGAATTATTTTCACCATTAGATGTGATATTCCTCAAGAATATTTCTTTTTCCAATTTGTTTAAGTTATATTAGAAGGTATATGCTGTTGCTTGCTCATCTAATGTGGAAAATACTAAAAATCTTATGAAATTTTAGCCTCATGATCGTTATGAATGTATTGTAGAAACGACGTTAAAGGAATTGTGTTATTATTTATCTTTGGAGGTATAAAAGGGGTTCGTTCATCATTTTTTATTAATTATCGGTTATGAAAATCCTGGATAAATAAAGAGACCTGTATTTTTCCGTTTATCTATCCGTCGCCTTCTTCTCGAACTATTTGCGGCGAAAAACCGACGGGCTTAATACTTTCAGTGATGAGTTAATTACAGCACGCAGTCGAACGGGTCACCGCTTCTCCGCTACCCCTCGGCCTCACGTGGTTCCTTGTTATTTTTGTTACAGTCTAGTTAGTCATTCCCACCCTCAATGAGCGTTTCTTCTTAAACGAGTTAGTTTTAGTGTACGGCGTTCGAAATAATACGCGTATCCCCGCTCTGTAGACAGTTTTTATTACGTTTTTCGATGGCGGACCACACATCAATTGAACAACAGAGAATAAACAAGAAAAAAGTAAACACGAAATGCGTGTATACGCTGAAAACGGGAACACTAATGACAGCGAATTCCCGCTCTGTGGACTGTTTTTAATTACGTTTTTTGATGGCAGACCACACAAAAATTGAGCGACAGAAAGACCATAATCATGAAAAAAATAAACAACAAAATGCCTGAATATTCTACATTAGTGAACCCGAATACAAATTACTTCACTAACTCGTGAAAATTGCGCAGCAACTTCCGAATTTTTCTTTTTAGGAAATGGCTGAATTAGGATGATATTTTTTCATGGTAACTTATGTTTCCATTCCATCTACTTAATTCCTTCGATGCACATCGATTTCGGGTGAACGACCCCATTCGTAGGCGTGAGAAAGACGCATCAGCGTCAGCGGGCGGAACTAACTTCTCGAGACGCAGTCGGAGCCAGCTAGGCCGTCAATCCCTAAGCTATCCTTCCCCTCCGTGACGTAGTGGCTACCCAATCTTTCTCCTCTTCTCCTCATTCATCCAACCATCTTCTTTCCCTTCGTCATCACCCGCCAATACCATCCTCCCTCGGCGTCTGTGAGCGCGCCTGTTCGGAGAATGGTTCAAAGGCCGCTTCGCATTATCGATTTACGACTCATGCGATGCGAAACTAGCGAACTCTCCGGGAGCGAAATCTCCTCTGCAACTGGCACTCGTGCGCATCCATTTTCGAATTGGTTTTAACTGGTTTCATCCTGTGGTTTCACAAGATAACGTTCATTGTTGCATCTTGCTGTGAACTTCAATGAATGGGATTTATCACAACATTATTTAATTCATAAATTTCAATGTATTGGTATGCCAGCCTCGGTGGCGGCGGTCTTCGCCTGCTTAACCGAAGGTCGCGGGATCGAGTCCCGACTGGATAGATTGTACCCATAGAGTTATTAAAGCAAAACTATACTATTGAACTATATACTCTAAGATTTTACCTATCCAGGATGGATGCACGTGTACGTTTAATCGTGAGGTGTTATGAAAACCCCGATGTAAAGCCCAAATAGCGCTGTTTTCGGTGGTGTGGCATTAAATAAATAAATTTCATATCCAGCAAAAATGGTGATCCAAGACTGATATCACTAAATGTAAATAATGAGCTGAGAGAATGATTTGTACCACTAAAAAAAAACTAAATCTCATCATCCAGGTTACATTGAGGATCGAATTCATCAGGTACACCCCCAACCTTATCCCTTTTACTTTGCTTGCCTTTATAAACAGCGAGAGACCTTTTGATGATCCTCCACATAATCCAGGTCGTGTAATATATTTTATTTCATGTAGGGAAGCGTGGTAGCCTAGCGGGTAGAGCACTTGGATGCTGATGGAAGTGTCCCAGATGCAAATCCCGAGTGAATCCTTCGGGCACCAACAATATCTTTGAAGTGGTGGCCCAAGGAAATGAACTGGGCCCTCTGCTGTGATTTGTGATATTCACACGCCTACGGATTAGTCTGGGGTGAGCTTTACCCTCACCTACTCAAAATCCTCGACTGTAATCTCTGAGTAAGTCAGTGAATGTGGAACGGCCGAGTATCTTTGCTAATAGGGATTGACCTTTGCACATTACGCTGCAGATTTAGACAAATACATCGTTGGGAAGTTCAACAAGTGATCGCGTACGGTGTGCGGTAACGGTTCCCTTAAAGCGCTCTTTTCCAAGGGAACGGCTCATTTCCATCGTGTCATCAGTGTTACCTCGAACTATGAATGGACTCATTGAACTATTAATTTGTAGTTACAGCAGATCTGGGCGAAATGCAATTTTCGGTACTTAAGGGTAACTTTTTTACTAAAATAAAATTAGGAAAACACCTCTTCATGGAAAAAAAATGATTCTGTTGCGGAACCTTTCTCCACGAGCAGAAAATAATTCTAGCACCATGTGAGGAACATGTCCAATTATTAATCATCATCATTAGATCACCGGATGAGGTGTTTGTGGGATGGATCTTAAATCATAGTTTCCGTGGTGCAGTTCTTTTAGGCGTGGATAATTATAAATTTTTATTACCTTGATTCATTACCACCTTTTTTATCACTGATATGATTCTTTTACTTCAATGCTGTTAATTCCCTCGTCAGGAGGAGTCTTTTGGCCGTTTTTCCACGTCTTTTAAATCGGAAGGAACATTTAAATTGCTTTTTAAATGAAGTGAGGGCGTGAATACATTGCTTGTGATAATGATACGTTACGTGTACCTTTCGAGGTTCGAGTGGTCAGGAAAAATACTGTTTTTTTAATTAGATTAAATACTGCCGAGTTAATTTGTTTATTTTTTATCAGTTTCTGTTTCGCTGAAGATATTTCGTAAATTCTCACAATTTGCTAGGAAACTGGCTCTTAGTAAAATAAATACACTTGTGCAGAATAAAAAACCAAGTAATTTGGCTTTAAGGTAGAGGTCTACGGATGAATTCGCAGCCGAGTATATCGTTTTATTGCGGTAATTATTGTGAATTTTATTCGCAGTTCAAGCGTCTATATTTAAATGAATTGCGGTGCTTGCAGTTTTTGCAGGAGATAGGCAATTTAGTGCGATGTTCTCCGTCGTCCTTGGTCATAGACATTCTGCCATTGCATTTATGGTGCATGGAAATAGAAAAGCATTTTAATTACCGCTATAACGCTTGCACGTCCAATCTATCGATTTTAGGTCAAACGTGATGAAAGACTTACCCTCCGTAGATGTCTCATACATTTAATACTTCCATCATCAGGGTTGGAGGGTTTTAAAATACCTACACCACAGGCTGTTCATGATATCTGCTATCACTGTTAATAAAATAAATTCTGCTTTCTCTAAAAACATTGTCCAATGTCCATGCCCAAAAAATGGTAGTACAGTAGAATCCTGATTTAAGGTTTTTCAGCGGGGACAAAATTTAAAACACTAAATGAGGACCTGCCATTTTTTCAGGTTTTAGGGTCTGTAATGATTGGAATGGCTTTTTATGAATAAGAAATATTATTTTAAGTTACAAAAAGGTGCTGCATGCAGCAAAAAATTCATTGATTAAATGTTCTTTGCCCAATTAAGGTTGGATAATACTTTTCAGGAATCAGCTAAAAAATGGGTAGTAAAAATACGTAATGAGAGGATGACAATTGTTTTAATGAAATATTTTAAGAAAATTATAATATTCATCAACTTAAAAGCATTCCCACACGGAATATTATTATGGAAATTAGTGATTCCATTTTATGCATATTTCAGTGGCATCGAAGAAAATTTAAAAAAATTTCTGTAAAAGTGACATGTGGGTGACTATAGCATTTCTAATATAATAAAAAAGTTGTAAGTAGGTACTCGAAAAATCGTCATTGCATCAATAAAGATGAGTGAAATAAAGGGAAAGCAGAAGATCGCTAATCCCGATTTCTAAACTACCGAATATCTAGGAAAAGGGAAGTTTTCTGGAATTTTGCCAATTTAACGTTTTCTGTTGCCTCGGCGAAACGAGCGATTTATGAGCCTCCTGTGCGCACATTTTGGATTTCGAGGTCATCCAAAAAAGGAGAATCTTTTTTCTAGTATGCGTACGAGTCGATGGTGATTCAACTCGATGATAACACCAGATTCGTTGTCATATATCCGCGGCCTCATGCAGGTCGAATGGAGCCGGGAGAAGTTGCTTACGCGGCGCGCTGATCACCTTGTCTCCGACTCACCATGGTTCTCGGCAGCTTTTAATAAAATTTGGTTGGACCTTGAATAACGATTAGCTAAACCCTGTTAAGTGAAAAGGTTTAATATTCAATAGAACTGGATTTCATCTGAAAAATTGTCAGTGCCTCTGGAGTTAGGCAATTTCGTCCGAGTTATGATGTCGAAGTCAACCACCAAGGGATTCCTGCTGGATTTTCGTATTTTTCCGCGCTCATCTATTTTACCGCGATTATGCGGTGATTTTTTTCCAGCATGAGCAATTTACTTAGAGTCATGGACCGTGATAGTTCGTCAAAACTCCGATTGTCATTCTCTTTTGACATAAAATAGCACCAGATATATATCTTTGAATCGACAGCGATATCAACCAGCCGCATGTCGGTATATGGGCTCTGGGATATCTAAATTACGATGTAAAATAATGTTGTTCCGTTAGGAAAGAATGCTTTCACTCACGACCATGACAGGGGAAACACTTCCTCGGTTCTTTCGCTGTTCCTCCGTGGAAACTGACCTTGGAATGGATTATAAAAAGAATCTTCTAGTGAACTGCGCAAATAATATTGGGCCTATTTTGAAAAGAGAAAGTAGCCGACTGGAAAAATATTGGGCTAAGAATCGACTACCCGTAGAGAGTAGAATTGAAAGGGGCATAAGCCGTCAATTGAAAACATTCCGAGGAAACCATCATTGTAGCGGCCCTCGGAGGATAACTCGTGTCATCAGTCATCACGTATCATCGAAGTTCACGAAGTGAAGGATAAGGTAGTTAGAGGTTATCAAGGGATGACTTAGCTTCATTAGATCGGATCTGATACAAAAAGTGTCTGGTGTTTGGATCAGAAGGGGAGCGAAACATTACGAGAAGACAAATCACCCAGCTTGCGAGTTGAAGGTCCCAGCGCTGCATTCGCGGAAGAAAGCAGTTGAAGAAGCGTTCCCCGGTAGATTCTATTGACTCTTGGTAAACTTTCATGAGACTCTTCTTGTTGATGAGCAGAAATTCGAAGATTTGGATAATCATTTGCATGAGCCGTCATGAAAAAACGTTAAATCGGGCAAAAAAATGTTGTGCGGGAAAATTTTTTACGACCATGAATGCGGAAAAACGCAAAATGCGGAAACACTAAATACGGATAATTTTTACATTGCCCTAATAGGGAGTGAATCGGGACCCCAAAAAATAAACGCTAAATGCGAAGACGTTAAATCCGGATCCGACTGTATTATATTCCCGAACGTCGGTGAAGGATTCGTTTTTCATTACATACAACCTAAACTCGATATATCTCATGTTTTATTAACATAAAAAGGCTGAGAAGAATAATTTTGCATTTCCCTATCATTCTAAAGAAATCTGTCTGAAGACAACGATTTCCCATTCAATTAATCAGTGAATTACTTTGTAATTTTAGCTATAACGGATCTTTTTGTAGGCGAAGTTGCAGTACTGCGTCATAGATTGGCGTTTATAGTTGTATGTGTGTGATAATTTAATTATTAGGTATTAGGATTTTTTCTGCTACTATATAGATTAATGATTTAATTCACTGTGAGATCTATATCATATTTAATACGCACGGCCATATAAGTCTCACGTACGCATTTAGTTTCACTGGCTATTTTTCAAGAAAAAAATGAGTTTCTCATGTTTATTCATACGTTGATGACCGGTTTTGATGGAAAAGATGTCTCCCGATGGTATTGCATTTGGATTGAAATGCTTAAATATAATAATAAATAAGAATCGATCGCATAAATTGTTATGGCTTTGACTAAAGTTAATCATAAAATATCTAAAATGTCGCATCGACTAATTCACAGATAGTCTTTATCAGTGAATATGTTTAATGTTTCACCATAATTTATGTTGTATCTCCATCCTCACTTTCATCATGCAAGTACAGTAACATTTTTATAGACATGTAAGTAGATAAAATCCGCTGATATGTGATTATTTTCTAAAATTCCGTAGACGGTACTTTTACTGTCCAGGATGATTAAGAATCCACCCACGACTGAATGAGAAACTTATTATAGGAATTCGCGTGGTTATTTGGTGAGGAAATATTTTGCCCATTGCTAATGTGTGTGAATGTTAGTTAATGAGAATCAGGAATCCAGTTTCTCATTCTATTTTCATCATGGCCTTGAACGCCATTGAAAGCTCCTGATGTCGGAATCAATTTGATTGATAACTATTTATTTTCGCGATGGCGACGGCTGATGAAATTGATATCCGGCGTGCATACCGCCGTCTACATTCTCAGCGTTTCCAACTTCGTCGATGATAGGCTTTTTTTATTTCAGACCAATTAAATTCTTTAATCAGGTACAGCTTATACTGCTGTATTCAAATATTTCGTGACATGTTACATGTTAATTAAACTAGTTAAACGATTTTGTTTTATAAGTATTTAAAGCCGTTGATAGAATTCATGGTGAAGCAAAAACACAGTACTATTCCACAAAATTTATTTAAGCTGTCTACTAGTTTCAACGTTCCACCAAGTAACGCCCAAATCAGTTGATTTTATCCGTTGATAGAATATCATTTTTTTTTTCAAAAATTACTTTAGTATTTTTACCTCAATTAAGAGTGTCCCTAAGTATTCCCTGGAGAAAATGTTTTCCTATTCATCGGAAAATATGTCGCACTGAGAGGCGTCTGCTGTTAATCGTTCACGCAATCTGAACCTGAGCCCGATACATAAGGTGCTGATGTGGAAGTGTGGAAAACATGTAATGAAGTACTAGCGAAAGAGAACGATTTAAATTTTTTTTAAAGTCTCATTTACCTCGCTTATAGTTAGTACCTATTTGTTATTTATCCCCATTTGAGTCGATGATAGCGCTGTATTCTTTCTAATAGCGTTTTTTGACTCCAGGGTCAGCAAGTATTCTTGAAGATTCCAGGAATTAGAAAGATATGGCTCTGATGTTGCATGAATTTACGAAGGACCTGGATTAGTAATATTTGATGAAACCATCGCTGTGAAGTATTCTCGCCTTGATAATACTCTTGCAGTCGAAACCCAGATCGCCGTCATTAAGAAATCTCAATGAAACTTGGAATCAAGGCCTTGGTGATTAAAAAAAATTATTGAAACAATTCGTTAAGTCTATTGAAAGCAGGGTTGATAAAAATCATGATTTTTTTCAAAAAAATCATTTTTGTTGATTTTTTTATTTAAATCAGATTTTATTGATTTAAATCAGATTTTATTGATTTAAATCGGATTTTATTGATTTAAATGAGATTTTTATGATTCTCCATTCATCAAAAATTCAGTTATTTGCAAAACTAACTATTTGGGCAGCATATTAAAGAATGATCGTTTGCAGAAACAATAAGAGGCAACATACTCTAAACTTAACACAACATTTAGTCAATCAGGGGAGAGAACTATTTTAATACCAATGGTATCAAATTAAAAATTACACCAGCATAATATAAAATTGCCATTGGAAGTATCAAATGTGCTATATTATGCGGTTCTAAAGCATATGAAGTTTAGAAAAATTCTGTAATTGCAACTTTGTATGGTGCCTACGCTTAGAAGTTAAATCAGAAAACAATTTTTTTCAACGGATACACTAGTATTCCATTCAAAGCCATTTTTTTAAATTCTCATGTTACATGCATTCCTACAGTATCATTTCTATTTAAGAGCCACCATTGTGCTGATAACTGTCGATTCATAGTATTAATTAAGAAATAAAAATCAAAATTAAAGCCTTGCAGCTTCGTTTTCTTGTCTCTTTAAAAATCAAACATATAGATCACATTATGATTTAAATCACCTGATTTTTTAAATAAAAATCAAGTGATTTAAATCATGATTTAAATCAAAGTGATTTAAATCAATCAACCCTGATTGAAAGTGTTTTTGGAAAATTCTCTGTAACTCCTAATTTAATAATCCCTCAGGGACTAAACCGTTCCGAAATAATCATAATATATCCTAAGAAGTGCCGAATTATCCTATAGGCTAACTAGGCTTCAGCCTAAGGCCTTGAGATCAAGAGGGGTCTACATACACTCTACAATCTCGACTTTTTAATTTATTATCCTTGCCACGTAGTTTATATATGTTAGTACCAATCACAACGTATTGATCATTTATCATATTGATATATTGGCATTGATGGATTTTATTCTCATGTAATTTAAAAACTTCAAATTGGGATTGAAATGGTAATAGTGCTTACTTTGTGGAATTCCATTTATTACGACTAACAATCAACTATGAAATAACAAACAAAAAGAACAAAGAAACAACTTGCATAATTCGGATTTTAATGCTGAATCATCATCATCAGGTGCTATATTTCAAATGTCACTGAAATGGATTAGCCTAGGGACTCATTTTGTCAAAATCCGGCCCTGATCCTAAGTTTCGTTTTCCTCTTGCCTATAGGATCTGACGGGAAAGAAATAGCCTGCACAATGCGGATTTCAATGCTGGATCATCATCATAAGGTGCTAAACCACTGATATTCGAAATATAGCGCCTGATGATGATGTTCCAGCATTGAAATCCGAATTTTGCAAGTTTTACCTTTGACCATAGTGCAGTGGCGGATTCAGAATAAAAAACTCAAGGAGGGGGCGCATAAGATATTTTAAGCTACCTTTACTTTTATCGTCTTAATAAAAATAATCAAGTCACATGCAAAGTTTAGGAAAGCTTTCTTTTAAACTAACACATACACAAATAATGTCATCTTATTTATTTATTTCCATAGCACCGTAAACAGCTCTATGCGGCCTTTTACATCGGGGTTATTAACATGTAAACAGTGTAACGTAAACAAACAACCATGCCCTGGATAGGGGTAACTTACCCAGGCGGGAGTCGAACCCGAGACCTCCTATTTGGTAGGCGAGGACTTTACCCCACCGCCACCGAAGCCGCAATATGATACAAAAAAGGTGGTTCTGTTAAGGCTCCCACACACCTGAGCGGCCGCGGTGGCGGCCGCGGTACGCGGCCAACTATCAATGTAGTGTTCAATGCGTTCACACACACCAGAGCGGCCTAGCGGGCGCGGCCGCGGCCTGTGCAGCGGTTGGCCGCCGCGGTGGCGGCCGAACGCGACCTGTCGAGTTTGGCCGCAGGCCGCGTTTGCTCACGCCTACAAAGTTTCAATTTTCCAATGGATTGCCTTGGCGAAATAGGGCTACGCAAACACGATACGGTCTAAATATCTGTCTGTTAACATTTGCATGACTTAGCCTTTGCTTCTGAGTTTTTTTGTAATCATCAGAAGACCTGAGGAAAATTTTAAGTATATTTCGACCCATTGTAGTCCTAAAAATTGTTTGTCCAGGTACCTTCTCCGATGGTGATTCATAATTGAAATAATTCAATTTGCTGTTTATAAAAGATCAAAGAACGCATGCATTACTTTCCAATTGAAGTCTTTTGTCTTCAAAATCAAAAATTGTCTTTTGAAAATCGCTCGCGAGCCTGAGCCATCTCAATATTTTAGTTACCTGAAATTAACAATGAGTGTGAAGCAAATGCTCAAATATGCTAGAAGACGCTTCTATAGAAAAAATATAGGATTGAAACATCAGAGACCAATTAGCCGTAAAAATACGGTGCTTTTGTATAGACCATTGGAACCATGAAGTACCAACGTATTTATTTACTATGTAGGTACCTTTATTTACGAAAACATTCATAAACCAGAAGAGGTTTATATTGAGACTAATGTTTAAAAATAATGAGCCATAAAACGTATTCATATCTCGGTTTCCTCTTATTTAAACTTAAGTCTGCAAATATAAGCGCATTAGGTCTAGGAAGTTACTGCAAATCGTAAATGTTTGTTCATTAAACGATTAACCATTTAAATTAATAAAAGTCTTTAAATTTAAATATTCTGGTATTTGTTTACAGTAATTCATTTAGGAACCCATTCCCCAGTTCCATCAATCAAACAAAATGATGAAATTTTGAAAGTTATTTTTGACAAAAGTAAATGTTAGCCTAATACTTTAATCTAGTAAAAGTTTGCTTGTTATTACACTCAAAATATTGGTATTTTAATTATATCTGTATTGGCACATACGAATAATCCATCAGAAGAAATCATCATCAAAAGCCATAATTTTGAGCACGATTTCAATAGCATTATTTTATTTAGCGTAGCTAACAAGTAAAGTACATAATAAATATTTTAATTCTTCTACTATTTTTTCGATTGCATACCTTAGTGCAACTGCTAGACGCTCTGTTGGTCCTATAGGTCTTCGGTACTTACTGTTGGCGTCAAAATGATGTGCCGCTGTACTTTGCAAATTTATATCTGGACTTCAGCGCATGCCATAATTATATATATTACGTCATTTTACAGGAAATTTTATTCTCAATTCTTATTTATTTTTTGTTTTATGAAAAATTCAAAAATGTAGACGCGCCAGTGCAATAAATGACTCCGCACACCATAAAATTAGCCGTTTTTGTGAACTTCATGAACTTAGTAACTCAACCTAGGGAAAACTACTACGTCAACAACATTCATCTTCTACAAAAAGTTGCAACCATTAATGTATATTAATAAAATAGCTTTTGTGTATTATTATAACGCATATTTTGTTGCAAAATAACGAAAATGTTAAAACACTATCTAGTCATACAGTTTACCCCGAAAGAAAAAATATAATTGATGGAAACACTTCTTAATGTATTTGAAAATTTTCTATGATCCATAATATATAACAATATTTATATTTGTGAATGTCAATGACTTCTATTAATGTCATTTTGCCAAACGGGGCCGCGCCAGGCCTGTGCTGGTTACGAGGAAGTAAAATTTAGCGTGCAAGACGTGGCAACGCAGCTTTCGTTCGCTCCGGCGTATTTTTTAATGCCATACATAATCTATACTACATAAAAATCATGTATTTTCGAATCATAGAAAAGTTGAAAATAAAGTCAGACGTGTTTCTATCAATTTTTTTTTCTTTCTGGGTAAACTGTAGGACTAGATAATGTTTAAACATTTTCGTTATTTGACAATAAAATATGCGTTCATAACTTTGCAAAGGCCACTTTATTAATCTATAATTATGTTTGCAACATATTGTGGAAGATGAATGTTGTAGACGCAGTAGTTTTCCCTAGGTTGAGTTACAAAGTTCATGAAGTTGACAAAACGGCTGATTTTATGGTGAGTCATTTATTGCACTCGCGTGTCTACATTTTTCATTTTTCAAAAATTTAAAAAATAAATTAGAATTGAGAATAAAATTTTCTTTAAAGTGACACATTATTCATTATTATGACATGCACTGAAGTCCAGATATAAATTTGCAAAGTACAGCGGCACATGATTTTGACGCCGACATTAGTGAAGTCCTTCGTGATATCGTGCCTCACAGCATGCAGAAGCTGGTCAAAGCATTCTAAATCCATTCGAAAGTATAAATAAAATCGCTCATCATGCTCGCTTAGCTTCTTGTAGAGGGAGTGAAATTCTCCCTCCTCCTCTCGAGAAAGGTTTATTTCATGAATCCATATCCGACGCTTCTTCCTATAATAGATATCGCAATTTTGTAAACTGCTCATTAAAGTACGGCCGAAGCTGGTAAGAATCAAAAAGCAATTACCTGTGCCTTCGCTCTTCGTCAATTAACGTGGCTAGTAGTATTGCTTCCTCTTCAAAATCAGAACTATTATTCACCTCCATTGTACAAGTGTCTTGCTGGATAAAGATCCACCTCGAGAATGGTCGGAGTTCGTCGGTTTTTCGCTCTCGGTGTAAGTGCAATATTTCCGTAGGCGTGGCCGCTTAGGTGTGTGCACAGCGGTGCCCGCGTAGCGGGCGTATCTGCCGCGCGGCCTAGTCCGCCACCGCGGCCGCTTAGGTGTGTGGGAGCCTTTATGCGCGGCAATACGGGCGGACCCGTAAGAGGGGGCGCGCCCCCCGCGTCCCTCATATGTATCCGCCACTGCCATCGTGGATTGTAACAGTTACTATTATAATAAATTAAAAATGGGAGATGAAAGAGCCCGATAAGTTGAATAGCCTCGGGCGTATTTTCATCTAATATCCGCCCCTGATCCTAAGTTTCCTTTTCCTCTTGTCTGCAGGATCTGACGGGAGCGGGATCGAGGGTGTGGATGGCGGTCGGAAGCCGCGCTCGCTGATGCTGCTGGAGAGCAACACGACGATGGAGGTTGCGCAGGTACTGCTCTCGCTGCTGCACGCGTGGGGCATGGACCAGGACCTCGACCGAGTGTGCGAGAGTACCCTCGGCCTCCTTCGGCCACTCCTCCCCGTCTCCTTCGGACTCCTCTCCAAAGGAGGTGGGTGCTTCCATCCGAACGGTCCATTCCCAAGCCACCTCAATTGGCATGTGGAGGGAGATTATAGAGCAACAACCGCTCACGCGTAAAAGAATATTTTTAAATACAAATAATATAAAAAGGTTTTTAAAAATACGCTTTTTCCAACAATATTATAAAATTTTGCGAAAAATCCACAGAGAAAAAAATTATTCGCCTTGACCGGGATCGAACCCGAATCCCACGATTTCGGGGTCAGGTGGTTTGGCAGTTACAGAGGCGTCATTTTCCACAGTGGAAATTTGAGGACTAAAGCGGACAGGGTGGTATGGACTGCTGAGCATACTAATCCACAAGCAGTACAAATCGTGCGCACAGCGCCACAGCCGGAGAGCAAACGGGGTGACGGGTGACTCCGTAAAAGTTATCACCGTGGTTAGTTCCGGTATACTTAAAAAAAATATGTTATAAAATTCTGTAAAGAGTAAAATTAGCCTTCCATCCCTCGGAGAATAAATCGTGGGTGCTAGTTAGGATTATTGGAAATGAGTCTAGAAGAGACTTTTATAAGTGAGTAAGGATTGGCACGCAACAATTAATATCTAAACATAGTCAGCACCTACGCTTTTTTCCGAGCAATGAAACCCTTATATTTTTCTTTTTGTTGCATTTTATACTGGTTTTGGAAAAAGCTTGTTTTTTTCATACTTTTTTATTTTATTTTTATATTCTACTTTTTAATGGTGAATCATGAAATTGAATGACGAGCTATCATTATAGAAGAGTGCATCTACATTTTATTATTTTGCTCTTAAATTTTTTGAGGAAAAACGGATTACTATGCTTTTTCATTCGGCAAAATATCTCTTTTATTGTATTGTTTTGTATCGTTTCTGTTCCTACCTAGGAGTGTGGTTCTTAGATAATGTTTTCCCAGTCACTCTGAAAATATCTGTTCTTAATTGTTCAAGAGATCAAATAACGTTGCTTCCGACTCTCTAGCGACTCACATTCTAATTTGTGCATAATCTATGTAACACTAGGTATATGTTCTTTCGTAGCTAGTATTTGTTGTCGAATTGTGGCGCTTTTCTTTCTATTTTACTTAGTTCACTAATAGACCAAGTGGTTGATTTCTGTTTTGAAGTTTCTTTATTAAATTCCCGAGTATTTTATCATTTAAAAAAATTTTGTTGTTTAAGAAAAGACAAAATTTGATATTATATTGCATAATGTTTATACAATGGAATGGAATTTTTTCACATTGAAATAACTACTTGAAATTTTCCACGATTATAAAATTTATTACGACCTAGTTTTCTTTGTTACCTATTACATGATTTGGTAACATCGAAACCTGGGTCGTAATGCATTTTAGAATCATGGAAAATTGCAAGTATTTATTTCAATATTCATATAATTCTTCTGTATATAGGTTAATGATGTTTTAATTGGTGATTTTTTCGCAGGATACATGAGCCTACTGTTGCCCACTGCACTATCGAGAGATCCCAACGTACAGGCCATCGGCGCGCCGGGAGCCTTCGACATGAAGGCCTCTTGCGAGTCAAAGAGTCAGGTGTCGAAGCAGAAGGCTTGGGGCATGGGCGGACGACCGCTGGAAGCAGACCTTCCTCCCGAGATGGTCGAGTTGGAAAAGAAGACGAGGGCTTTCACCGCGCGGGAACATTGGGAGCTGTCCACGACGATGACAACGAACCATCTGTTGGCAGTCGTGGCCCTTGCCAACACATTGATGTCTATGAATAACGCGACATTTGTTCCTGAGCAGGAGAGGAGACGCAAGCTTCACAGGTGCGATGATATTTTAATGGCGCTGAACTTGACTTCTTTATATTCGAGTTTTTTTAATAAGGGGCGTCATAACCTCACTGCTTGACGACGAAGCGCTGTGGTGTTGAAAGTTGGTAACAAGAAGAAAAATTTCTTGGGATTCATTTGGAGAATGAGTATATTACGGGGGGGATTCAGTTAAGAAATGCTGCAGACAGTTTCATCATTTCAATGGCACTGAACTTGACTTATTTTCATTCGATTTTCCATTTTATTAGGGGAATCATAACCTCGCTGGTTGAGGATTTGGCGCTACGGTGTTGGTAGATCGTAGAAAGAAGAAAATTTTCTAGGGTTTCTTTTTAAGAACTGGTACATGAAAGGGGGATTCAGTTGAGAAATTCATACCGTTTCATGATCATCAACATTCATCAATCCTGAGATTGGTCCAAGGTTGATATCAAAATTATTTTTATCGGCTAAAGGGATCGGGTTGGCGTGGTGCCTATAGTGCTGATTTTCCACGCAGTCGGTCAGGGTTCAAATCCCGGTGGTGACAGAGATTTTACGGAGACTGCCCAATCCCTGCTTGAATGTTGTGTGGAGGACATTTCAAGCACAATGCTTCGTCCGTCGGATGGGACGTTAAGCCGTGGTCCCCTTGGCGTGTTTCGTTAAGAGCAAGCTAATCGATACCTCCACTGCCCAAACGCTCAAAAATTGCCCACCAAATCAAATCTGATTATCTAGGAGCCCAACAATACGAATCCGCTCAGCTGGCAGTAGCCGGAGCACAAACGCTCACCTCCAATTCTCCAAGCTTCAGAGGGCGGATCAAGCCTAGATGAGCGGATTTGATTCGATGGGTGATTGTTAAGCGTTTGTTTAGTGGAGGTATCGTAACGCCGACGCCGGGTTTCCCTCCACCCTTTCTTCCATACCCTTTCCTATGGCACAAATGACTTCAGTTGTCGGTCACCTCCTCCAAATACCACTACCACCTCTTATCGGCTAATCTTTTAACGCCCACGTAATACGTCTGTAATACATCTTCATTACACGTTCTACGCATCTCATTCGTGGTCTGCCTCTCCCATTCTTCCCTTCCACCTGTCCGTCAACGATAATTTTCATCAGACCATCGTGTCTCAGATCCTGGCTATTTGAGGTGGTATTGTAGGAGAGATGGAAGGAAAGAATGGCAAGAGACGGCCCTGAATGAGGTTATAAAGGATGTAAAAGAGGAGATATACCTCACTATTAATAGGCAAGCAGATAGGAGAGAAGAATGGAGATATGCGTCAAACAAATCTTAGCGTTTTTGACTGATGTTGATGATGATGGTTGAGAAATAATTACGCTAGTCTATTGTTATATTTCGTTTTTCCCGGTAGTGGAATTATTTAAAGGCATTTGCGACCCGCTCACTCAGGGATTCAATTCTAAAGTTGAGGCATAATTAGGTGAGGGTAGAGCTCGCCGTGGAACAGGCGCGAAATTTTTAAGCATTTTGGTGGGGTGGGTCAGTTCCTTTCTGAGAAACATCTCACACTTTGAGGAATATGTGTTCGGGGTGTCCGATGGCTTCGTCTGGTATTGAAACCCGGAAACCTTCTGTCAGCAACCTAGCATTGCGAACCAGGTACTACTTATCCCAATTCTCACGAATATTCAAGCGTGATGGAGTGAAATTTTTTCGTTTGAAAAAATAAACACTTGCAATACCTATTCCACGATTGTAAAATTTATTACGGCCTAGATTTCAATGTTACCTCATCATGTTCAAGATGATGATGATGTAGTAAAATTGAAACTTATGTTGTAATAAATTTTATAGTTGTGTAAGAAATTATATAATATAATGTTGAAAATTACAAGCATTTCTATATGACTATGCAATATGGTACAGCCTCTGCCGTTTATAACATTATATTTTTTCGATTCTTTTTTATTTATTTAGCTAGATCGGTTTTATGCCCAAAAAATATCCAATTTATCTTTCGAGCAAATTTTAAGCATAAATCCGAAAAGAGCAGACTTCTTAATGATGAATTGATGATGAGAGCCCAAATTAGGATGCATTCGCATTGATAATTATCGCCTAATATCGGCATGAGGTCCACTGTTAAATATGTTTGCAGAAAATTATTTCAAAAACAGGTTCCATTATCACGTAGCAAAGATAACGTGGACGAGACGATCCATTATCGACTCGGAGAAACACAAATTTTGGATTAACCCATGGGCGCCGAAGAGGGCCGCGAAGATTAATGTGCGGTCAATAAAATCGCCGCGCGAAATGGAGGATCAGCAGATAATCGGCCTAAGACAGCCTTGTGCAATATCTTCACAATCGCAGGCATATAGTTTTCTAGGCGGAATAGGGTGGTTTCCTATTATTTTTTATTGCCTAAATCGAAAGATTATTACTCCTGGAGTACGTATTTGACGCATTTAGATTTTTAAATGATGATATCTATTTTTTCGCGATTAAATGAAAAGTAAACATTTTCTAGCGCGCGAAAACGCGACGCGTAAGTATGAATGCCGGGAAATCTCTCCGTGTGACGTATTTCTGGTTCCCGCTGCCGCCCTGTGAGGTGACCTTGAGGCGATTTGAGCGCTGATACGACGCAGGCTGCTAGCGGGTAGCTGAGTTAACACCACCTAGTCTAGGTGGTGTTGGCTGAGTACCCTGCTGGCTGGTAGCGCTTGGCTTAAATAAGGATTATTAATACCTTATCAAATGAAGAAAACTTTCCGACCTTAGCCACTTTTAATAAGTGATTATTAAGACATGTTTCCCTGAGCTCTGCGCCTCATGCATGCATTGGTAACCTCAGACGACGTATAATGCCTTGTTTCCACTACGAAGGGTCTACAGCGGTTAGGGGATGATGGGTAACCTGACCAGCGTTCCAACGGGAAGTTTGTCCGAATACCCTGCCGGGAACAGAAGTTTGGGGGAGGTAAATAGTTGAGTAACGAAATAGCGTGTGATGAAAATGTAGGTTCAAGTAGCTAGATTGTTGCATTTGATCAACATTTATTTAATGCTGTGGCGAAATTGGATCCGCCTCCGGAACAAATGGAAGAAGAAATGCGACGGAGGAGGAACCTGAGGGCCTATATTATAAATAGGTTACGAAGAAAACCCCGGCATTACATTAGAAGAAGTTGACGGTTTGTTAGCAGTCAGGGGTTTTGGGATGGAGATGTTCCCAAATGACCCGATGCTTTTCAAAAAACATATCGTATTCAGCGGGATACATTTCAAATGCTGTGCAATAGAATAAGGACTAGCATCGTTAAAATAAGTACGCGCACGCGAGAAGCTATTCTCGTCCCTAAAGGATAGCGATTGCACTGTACTACCTCAAGTTTGGGTCAGATCTTGCAGTGGTGGAGGTATTCTGCGATGTCAACATAGGCCGCTTTTATACCCGAGCAGCTAAGTCTGCCCACACCTGTTTGTGGCCTTTAAATGTACCCCGAAACCTCCGTTGGATATTTTCCTCTTCATAAATCGAGAGCAAGATCTCCGTCTCGTCGTCTAAAAAATTCTTTCTCTCAGGATTGGCCATCCCCGCTCTTATTTTAAAAAATGTGTACTCGCAACGTTTTTCCTGCCTTCAATAATTGCCTGATCTCGTGGTTGTTAGACGAAATACGTTCGTCAATTGCTCACTAGATCAGGAAACTAGCGTTCCTACTACGATTTCTAACCCGCGTTACCTGCTAACCCGCGTCAGCCAACCCGGGTTACAATTCTGACCGGGGTTGGCGCTAACTGCCGTTTCCACAACGATATGTAACCCGGGTCAGCGCTAACCCGCGTAAGAAGGGCGTAGTGGAAACAAGGCATAACTCCTATCTTCTCGCTGTGACGTCACGTGGAGTGGCATCGCATGGGCGCCAATCTGGCCCTTTTCAAATGAGGATAAAAATGGACCATTGCCATTCGTCTAAACCGGTATTTCTAAAACGAAATAATTTGTATATTATGAATACAGTAATGGTGGGTAACGAATCGCAATCAATGACTTTCGTTTTCTTTCATGAATGAAACTACCCTATTGGGTTAAAACTATCCTTATCACAGAATTTAATTTTTAAGAAAAGCTATAAGAAGCTTTCTCGAAGGAATCAGGATTCCCCACTGTTCTTACAGCATTTTCAGAGTTTGCTGGCATTTCTCATTATTCTGGAAGGGCTTGGGTTCATGATTTCATTTTTGAGCCCCTAGATTGACGTTCCCCTTCCGGTATGTGTTTTTTTTCCTTAGTTTATTGACAAGAAGCGGCATATTTTTGGCTCTGGTAAACACTTTTTTTTCGAACATGAAGCTTGCTGTCAGCACAATCCGTTTTACTCATGAAGAGGTGTTTCTAGGACGCCTTCTGGAAGATTTATCTTCACATGCCGTAATGAACGGTGGTTTAAAGGATATAGTTTCGAGCGTAAATCGATGAAAATCTTTGATATTTAATATAATGAAAGTACTTGTCTATTTACACACTTCTTTATTTCAACCGACCCTGTTTTCGGCACATAATACCACTGTCAAAGTACCTCGAAAATGGCATTGTATTACGTATCCCATCGCTTATCACGTCACTTTCCATAATTACAACTGTCATTCAATTAAAAGCTAAGCGTGGAGTTACAAGCGCCAGGGGCGCAGCTAGGAATTAAGGCTAGGGGTGGTTTTAGGCACTACTAGACCTGGGGTGTATGGTATACCCACCAGGATAAGCGGGAGGTGCGGGGCCCTCTCCCAGAAAATTTTAAGGTAAATGGTTCAAAATGGTGAGTTTTATGGATTTCTGAGGGATATTTTTATTAACCATTAGACTCTTCTATAAGTATATTAATCAAATTAAGTAGAATGGATTAAACATAAAAGTTTCTCTGAGCTCTGGGTGGGGTTTTATCCCCCAAAACCCCCCTCGCTGCGCCACTGATAATCGCTGTTAGCGGTTGTGCGTACTGATTGACTGAATGACGGTGACAGCGATGGTTTCGATGGCGGAAAAAGGGACGAGCCGTGTGAGGGAAAAAGGAATGGCATTTTCATCCCTGGAGTCATCGCAGAGATTGATTGCGTGAAACGGTCATTTTTCCGCCATCATCGGAGCGATCGCTGGAGGGACATCGCTGGGAGGGATCGGTCTCTGAGGGACAGGAAAAAATATCGTGTGATGCAGGCTTTAACTATAGACCTAAGTTCAACCAAAAAATCTATTTTCGTACGTATTTTCGTTTCAGGCAGAGCACGAGAGTGGCCATGGGATGGGCGGAGACGGAGGCCGAAGGTGGAGAGACTGAGGACGCTTACACGGCGAGGCAGGCGCAGATAAAACAAGGATGGTCGCTACTTGCCACGCTGCACTGTGTCTTGCTGCCTGAAAAAGTGGCTGCTACGGGATCACGTTCTTTTAAGAGACCTCAAGTGGAAATGATGGCCCGAAGGTGGCAGGACCAATGCCTTGAGGTATGCTCTCTAGCGGTCACCGCGGGGCTAATTGACGAAGGTCAAAATTTGGAGGCTAAAATTTATATGGTCCTGTATGTATAAAATTTTTATGCGTATACAATAACGTAAATTTAATGAACTCCCAAAAGTAGTTTAAAGTATACCGGGACTAGCCGTAGTGATAACTGTTACGGGAGTCACCCGCAATGCACAATCGTGCGAAAGATCCACAGAGAAAAAATCATTCGCCTTGACCGGGATTCGAACCCGGCGGCTAGTCCCGATATACTTTAAACTAGTCTAGAGCGAACACCCCTTGTGTTCTATGTCCGGGCCTGCTCTCCGGCTGTGGCGCTGTGCGCACGATTTGGACTGCTTGTGGCATCACATGCTCAGCAGTCCAGCAACACCTTGTCCGGTAGTGTCCGAAAATATCCACAGGGAAGAATGACGTCTCGGTAGCTTAACTGGCTAAAGCACTCGACCGGAAATCGGGGGATCCGGGTTCGAATCCCGGTCAAGGCGAATGATTTTTTCTCTGTGGATTTTTCGAAGAACTCCCAAAAGTTGATTCGATCCTGCCCTCTATCACTAATCCTTCGACTTAACGTGTACGTCATTATTCTTATTCATTCTCGCGTGATTAACACATTTATGTAAATATTTGTGCATGCCTTTATATTGCACCGGAATATAAATAATATTTTTTACGATTCTTAAACTCTACCGGACTTTTTTATGTAGACAGATGGAATAACTCCATTTATATGAGAAAAAATTAAATTTAATTTCGACAGAAAACGTACCATAAAAATACAGAATCGTTCCATAAAAAATTATAAAAAGTTAAGACGAAAGAAATAAAATTCTAAGCAACATGATTAAGTAAGGAAAGGTTACCTGTAAAAATGACCTTCTAGTGCTAACGATTAAATCGTGTTTACAGGTTCGCGAGGCAGCCCAAGCCCTCCTTCTGGCGGAGCTTGGTCGGATGGGTCCGAAGGGCAGGAAGGCTCTGGTGGACAGCTGGGCTCCTTACCTTCCGCTATACTCGGAGGCACCTGGGCAAAGCGCCTCGTCCTCGTCGACTCCGTCTTCGGGGATGGCGTCGAGTGCGTCCATGCAGGGCCAACCGCAGTCGGGGATGGCCCCGCAGGCGGGTGGAGGAGAATGGACCGGACAGCCGCACGACGAGGAGGAAGAGGAGGAGGAAGTGGGAGTTGAAGGTATTGTCACCTCCACGAATATTCTATCTTCTTCTTCTCCTGTATACATAAAAGAGGATGTCTGTTTGTCTGTCCGCAATGCATTTCCATACTGCTGCACGGATTGTTACCAAAATTGGTATGTAGGTGAATCACATGCTCCCAAAGCCCATAGTGCTACTTTAGGTTGTGTCCGACGCGTTCTTTGCGTCTTTTCTCATCACCGTTTGTTGCGTCACATCATACAAATTTTGTGAGTGGACATCCTGCCGGGCAGGCACACCTCTTGATACACTTAAAGCGAGATCGTGACTCAAAGGTTTCTCAATAATAAAATAACTTAACTATTAAACTTCTTGTTGCCAACCATATCGTTGAGGTTTACGTTCGCGCGACATTTTCGGTCTATTTACTCAAGGACACACGTAACGATCAATGTAATGGTGCGGGGTATAAGTTGATCCTATGCGCGGTGTGCGGAAATCGTTTTTTCCATTGTTTGCTGTTACATATGTTTGCCATTATCATACCTGCTTTGTTACTTTGCCTAAAAATCCTGCCATGTGACCGTGAATTCCAAGTTTCCCACTTCTCTGGGTTCTATCCTTCCCGAACAGTGCCGGGTGGCCTGCTAGAATTGCAATATCTCCTGTTGGCCACTAAGGGCCGGTTTTATAATGTCTGGTCAGTGTTAACCGGATCATGTTGCATCCAAAATCTTAGTTGAAGAATTTTTGTGAGTTACTGTAAGCAAAAGTAGTTCAGAATAACGCTTCGTTAAAATCATATTCTTAAACGCGAGGAACTTCAGTTTTTATCATCATCACTGGTCAGCAATCCTAGGATTGGTTTGACGCAGCTCTCCACTCAGTTCTCCTATCAGCTAATCTTTTCACACCTACGTATTTCTTCTCTTTCACATCTCTCTTTACTTGTTCCATATATTTTGCTCGGGGTCTTCCTTTTCCATTCTTGCCTTCCACTTGTCCTTCGACGATTGTCTTCATCAGGCCATCATGTCTCAAGATGTGGCCTATAAGGTTGTTCCGTCTTCTTCGCAAAATTTTAATCATAGATTATAAAACCGGCCCTAAATGTGAGTCTTGGCTTCCGGGCGTTCCTCCGCGTTTAGATGTCCGTAAGTGACGACAGTTTCTCCAGTCTGTCGTCACTTATGGACATCTAAACGCGGAGGAACGCCCGGAAGCCAAGACTCATATGAAGAAATGCCGCGGAAACCTCAGATCAAACGGCCCTAAATGTGTTGTCAATCACTGCGCCTTTAAAAAAGCCTTGACTTCGGTCGCCCTCAGCAACGCGGGGTGGCCTGCTAGTTTGTAATAAATATAATTTAGAAATGCATTTGTCTCCTGCAGCATACGCGCCTCGGAAACCTTCAAGTTTGGCGGAAGCGAAGAGGAGGCAGACGACGGCCGTTGTCCTGCTGGGCGTCATCGGAGCAGAATTCGGCCAAGACATGGAGACGAATAAGAGGCGTAGTGCCGAAGAGGAGCAGCGAAGGAAGCGAGGCTCTATCGAAGGATTTGGAATCGGCAACAATAACCTCGCGAGATTGACAAGTAAGTTTAGTGTTTAATCAAAAAACCTTGTAAATTTCACATAAATAATATTAATCTCGACCAGTTTTGGCTCTGAGCGACATCGTCAGATGCAATTATACGGGGAAAGCATGCTTGAACCGGCGAAACTATAGTCTAACAAAATGGCCATAAATTGTGAAAATCGTAAGATGCAAGAGTCTTTATGAAGAAAGAATATCTTTCATCCAAAAGTAACAGAAACTTTTTTTCGGATGAAACATGGATAGGTATAAAACGGAAGTAACCAATCTGTGTATCAAGTCGTTTTCTACCACCGGGTACATGGTAAATAATAAAAATCATATAATGAAAATACACAACCCTGGTAACTTTTCACTGGAAAATTATTTATTGGTACGACGCGTTTCGACGCTGAGGCGTCATTCTCCAGTCTCTCCTACTCCACCCCGAATTCTCCCCCCCTTGCATAACCCTTCTCCCCCCCCCCTGCTAGAATTTGGGTATTTATTGGATTTTCTGAATAATAAACAGTGTACTTGAGAATGACGCCTCAGCGTCGAAACGCTTCTTACCAGTAAATAATTTTCCAGTGAATCGAATGTGAAAAGCCGAATCGAATGAATTCATAATAAAAATCCTTCTCCGTTAGAATGTATCTACCAAGCCCTTTATGCCCACGTAATGCTTAAATAGCTCCTCTATGAGAATAACGTTTCAGCTATCGATATGATGACACTAGAGACGGATACAGATAGGGGGCGAGGGGGGCGCCCCCCCCCCTTGTGGGGCCGCCCGTGTTTCCAAACATTGCATAACCAATAATTTAACTTTTTATATCATAAGATGGCATTGCCTTGTATTTTTACATAATCACTTTAATTAAACCCTTAAACTTTGCTTGTGACTTGATTATTTTTTATTACGATAAAAGTAAAGGTAACTCAGGTATCTTTTTCGCCCCCCCTCCTTGAGTTTTCCTTTCCTCTTCTGTATCCGCTACTGGATGACATTGGGATTTGATTTTCCCACTCAATATCTTGACTCTGAGTCCCTAAAGTAAATTTTTAAGGGGTACATACATGACGTCTCAACAGAACACATCGCTCCTTCTCTACCGGCCGTATTTTGCCTTCTTACTTTACATATTGCTCCTTTGATACAGACGTTATAATGAAATTAAACTCTAGTATGTTCCAGGGTATGGATGAGTAAGCTTTTGTCTACCATGATCTGTATCCCTCGGCCTCGGTGGCGCCGGGGTAAAGTCCCCGACTGCTAACCCAGAGGTCGCGGGTTCGAATCCCTCCTGGGTGGTTTGGCCACCAACCAGGGCATGGATGAATGTGATTGTCAAACAAGTTGATTGTAAGAGAGGACTATCTAGTAATAAAGACGACATTATTATTATTATCATCCCAAAAATAACGATTTTTTTGCATCTTTTGATTTTCACCAACGTTGGCCACTTCGTTTTACGACAGTTTCGCCGGCGTATAGGGTAGACTTTTCAGGTAAGACTTTTTACGTTCAATCGATTTCGGCGTGAAACATTTGAAGGTCGACGTTTTGAAATAAAAGGTAATTGCACTTTTTTCACAATTATGTAATGCGTACTACGCGTTTCGACTCACAGATCCATCATCTGGTAAAAGTCTCTTATACCAGAAGATGGCTCTTGTACCAGATAATGGCTCTATGAGCCGAAACCCGTCGTACGAATTAAGTGATAGTGGGAAAGGTCAACTACCTTTTATTTCATTATACTGTTTATGCCTGAATTACCGCCGGCGTATCTAACTCTTCGTCCTAGGATTTGTGTAGATAGTGTGAAAATCCGAACTACATATATAAATGTTTAACTTCGCCACGCCGAGGAAACTATCATAACGACTGTTCCTTCTAGGTTTGGCCCTAACGCATCTGCTACTTGCTCCTCCATCCCCGCGTTTGCCTGCCCATACACCTCTTCGCAGAGCTGCCATTGATTTGATTGGTAGAGGTTTCACTGTTTGGGAGCCATATTTAGACGTTTCTAAAATTTTATTGGCACTGCTAGAGCTGTGTTCAGATTCGGATCGCTTAGTCCCAAGGTACAGTATCGGTCAAACTCTTTTGCTTTGTACTTGCCATATAACGTAAACAACGAAAAATTAAGAGATACTTGTTGTAATTCTTACTCTATCTACTTTTTCAGCATGACGTACGGCCTTCCCCTAACTCCGGCTGCAGACTCCTGTCGAACTGCTCGCCATGCCCTTACACTCATTGCCACTGCCAGGCCAGCTGCATTTATCACAACTATGGCCCGTGAGGTAATTGCTACGTTTTAATATTTACTTCTTCGGTCTTTGTTTTTATCAATTTATTTCAAATATCGTGCGTTGATCTTTTTTCTGATGTACCCGCAACCGTCGACGGCATTCATGACAAAATGACCACCATTCAGTCAACTCTAAAGGTGTGTTCACACGTTACATTAACGCGTACTATTTAATGTCTGATTGCATAAACGATTTTTTTGGACCGGAATGGAACATGTACAAATGCATGTATCGAATTAGAATAGATTCTATTTTCTTTTCATGTATCCGCACAAGTTGGATGGTTTCACCTTGCATTTTGGCGTTCATTCTCGCGTTCATACATTTAGACATTAACTCGTACGTGTTAATTTCGGTAATTTATGTGCTAATATCCTGTAAACTGGCCTTAAGAGCTTTGCAATGGAAACTGAGACGCAGTTTTTACTTCCTTACCTTCGAAAATAGCCTCTAAGGGCCTTTTACATCGGCGCAATAACAGGTAACATGGAACAATGACAAATACCAGTGTAGATAAATATTACCCTGGCGGAACTCGAACCAGTGACTTTCAGTTAGGCATATGAGTACTTCACCTTGCCGTCACCAAGGACAGTAATTTGTATGCTCAAAAATTCGTGCGAGAAATGGCCCATACGGATAAGAAATACGAGCGGCCTTAATAAATAGTGGTTACTTTGGAAAATATAATGTGGGGAAAAAAGATACGAAAGTCCATCGAGGAAGGCCTGGAGATAAGTTCTTTGAGGAGATAAAAAAGGAAATAAAGAAGAAAAACGTCAGAAAAATGAAGGAACTACTAGCTTCGAGCAAGAAAGGGAGATAAGGGTTGTGCACAGGCGCGCCGACTTACAAAAAATATTGGGGGGTGCCTAACCGGGGATCTTGCCCTGGGAAATTTTATATGTAGTGAGTTTTAAGTTTTTTAAGCATTTTAGAAGAGTCATATGATCAACATTAGAACCCTGATAACTCTAATCTCGATATCTGAACACTGCGGGGAAAATCGACAAGCCTGACACATTATTTCCTCACACCCATAACGAATTTTTGAGGGGGCTTGGGCCCCTTCAGGCCCCATGGAGTCGGCGCCACTGCATAATATAACTTAATTAATTTCTTGAATTATTGGGGGGGCTCCGCCCCTCCAAACGAATTATTGAGGGGGCTCGAGCCCCCTCAGGCCCCATGGAGTCGGCGCCTATGGTTGTGCAGTACAGGGGCGGATTCACCATCAAATTTGGAGGGATCATGACGTGAAATATGGAATACCCTCCGAGAAAGAGGGGCGTTCTCTCGTGTAATTCTTTTTGCGAGGAGTGCTCCGCTCTACGATAAACACAACTTAAAATTCTCTCACGTTTGGGACTTGTAGCCATGCCTTTGCATATTCACCCTCTTTACTCCTTTACAATGATACAAAAACTATTTAACTAATAAAAATTTAAGTTTTTGATAAAATTTGGGGTGGGTCATGTCCCCTGCGATCCCCCATAAATCCTCCTCTGGTGCAGTGTACGAACCTTAGGGTTTTAATTCCACGAATGCAATTAGATGTGCATCATAGCTTTCTCATGACAGTTATTTTATGTAACTCAGGTAATATTTCATAACAAATGGAAGAATTATTGAGCGAAGCGCGTCAGGAAATTCGTGCGTGGTAGTAGGCGGCCCTTCTTATCTCTCTCACCGCCAAGGACATAACATCTGCCCCGGAAGTATGTTATCTGCTGGATGTGCGTCTATAAGATCACATTCTTTTAATGCGTACTTTCATGCTTATTCTTTCAAATTCATAATTGACTCATGTCAGTAAAAGATGAAAAATGGGACCAAAAACTGCAATCTTCCATTTTTATACTTTTTGCTAGAACCCCACGATTAGTGCACTGTTTTAGTAAAACAGGCCAACTCCGAGCATTGGACTGTAAAAATCATGCATTCGTGTCCCATTTTTAGGATTGCACTATTGCGATGTTTTAAAGTAATGATTATTCATATTGCGTCAAAATTAGTCGGTATTAGTTAAGCCCGTAGTGCCCTTCTGTATCTATCCTTCCTATTACGCCTGGAGTCTATTCAGTTTTAATGTATATCGCCTTAGACTGCTGACGAGATTCTCTGGACAGGGTTCAGTTATTTTGGGAAAAACGTGACAGATGTTTTTCAAGTGGGGAAATGTGTAAAAATTGAACATATGCGATCATATTATTGAAGTGTATAGCTTTTCGTTAAATAATCAAATGGTTGAACAACCAATCTGCATAACAAATCGAATTACGCGATGAATTTAGAAAAGTTTCTAGTATGCATTATTTCCCTCCAATATTTGATTGAGTTTTTTTTCCTATGATGGCTGAGTACACAATGTTATGGTTTCGTTCGGGGAGAGGACACAGTCGTCTATCCTTTTCAGCTTTCTCTTGACCACTAAATGCTTAAAATGCCGTTGAAAGGAATGTATTCCGCAAGGGGCTGGCTCGGTAACTAGGTAAATTGAAGACATCAGCGATAACGTTTGTGCTGAACTTTCACATAACTTGAGATTTTATATCCCAATGGAAATGAATCTCGATTATATCCTTACTACCTTGGCGTGCATCAACAACGCAAAGCAATTCAACTTGCTATTTGTATCAATGGCAATAATTTGTGTCAATTAATCAAGTATCGCATATCCCGCTGACCTTCGGCACAGATGAATTGTAACCTATTAGATTCGGTGGACGTTGTTAGAATATCTGGCAAAATCCTCTGTTAAAAGTTAATTACTTGTAATATTATTACTTCCACTTGTATTATTATGAGGACATGGCGAAGAAGGTTTCGCTTTCATTAACCTCAAGTATGACATTTTTCACACATCCGGCAAATGGGTATTTTCATCAGTGTAATGCGACCATTAAATTCTTTGATGATTATTTTTAACGTAAATTAAGTGATTATTTCAAGTCCTCCTTTTCAATAGAAAGGTGAGTTGGCGAGAAAAAATTTTTTGCGTGGTGTTGAAAGGTAACAAAAATGTTACGCGTTCCACCACAGCTTATTTTTTCTAATTTATTTGTTTAATTTTGATCTGAGGTTTCCGCGGCGTTTCTTCATATGAATCTCGGTTTCCGGGCGTTCCTCCGCGTTGAGTTGTCCATAGGTGACAGTATCTCCAGCCATCCTGCTGGCGTCTTCGGCTACTTCTGACCTGAAGACGCCAGAAGGATGGCTGGAGAAACTGTCGTCACCTATGGACAACTCAACGCGGAGGAACGACCGGAAACCGTGACTCTTTATTTATTTAATGCTCTCCAAAAACGTTCCATTTATGCTATTTTTGTAACAATTCTGGTTGACGACGCGAAACAAAACAAAAAGGGGAGTAAAATTGTACTAAGCATAGTGGCGTTCGGTTGTACCCGTCGTCAGTAGGGTAGTTTCCTTCATCAAAGAAAACGAAAGGCATTGATTGCGATTCGTTACCAACCATTACTGTATTCATAATATACAAAGTATTTGGTTTTAGAAATACCGGTTTAGACGAATGGCAAGGGTCACTTTTATCCTCATTTGAAAAAGGCCAGATTGGCGCCCATGCGATGCCACTCCACGTGATGTCACAGGGACCTAGTTTCTATACGATTAGATAGGAGTTTTACATCGTCTGAGATTACCAATGCATGCATGAAGCACAGGCCTCAGGGAAACATGTCTTAATACTCACCTATTAAAACTGGCTGAGGTCGGAAAGTTTTCCTCGTTTGATAAGGCATTAATAATCCTTATTTAAGCCAAGCGCTACCAGCTAGCATGGTACTCTGCTACCTGCTAGCATCCTGCGTCGTATCAGCGCGCAGAGTCTCGCCCATGGTCCTTATATACTTAGCCGTCGCGTTTTCGCGCGCTTGAAATTTTTCACTTTTCATTTAATCGCGAAAAATAGATATCGTCATTTAAAAATCTAAAAGCGTGAAATAGTACTCCAGGAGTAATAATCTTTCGATTTCGGCAATAAAAAAATAATAGGAAACCACCCTATTGTGTTCGCTATGTGTGTAATTTGTTTTGTGAAGTAAGGCACATATCGTCGATCCCGATTTTCTTCGTGAGTAATATCCGTGGATAATTGTGTCTATAATTTGTGTTAGTAAGATTTGTGAAGTAACAGTACGTGCCGTTGCTCCCGATTTTCTTGGACAAGTTTGTTTGTAATTTGTGTGCTTATTTGATTTGAAATATGCCAAGTGAGCGTTACGTGTCATTAAGTCCGTTACTAAGTAATCCGTTTTAGGTTCAATTGAGCAGGCTCTCGAGTTCCCTTTAGTTTCGATGGCCTACTTGCTCGTCTCTCGGCACAATAATTCTCTCCAAGCTAAGAAAGCTTAACCCTACCCTTCCTTGCGAGATTTCTGTTCAACGCAGTTACGCCGTGTGGCGTCAGCGTTACGTCACGGGGTTCTCCTCCATCCCCTGTCTCGCTTCAAGTATTATCGCGCTTCATCTACCGCGTGACGTCATTTTTCAGCTAAGCCTTATGCCATTCGGATTCTTTCTGAATTATGTAAGAGGTGGTGTCATACCTTGTAAGATGTAGAACTCCCTCGGGAATCCTCATTCATGCAACAAAAAAGGCGTCGTGCTTTGGTGGTAAGTATTGAAAAAGGATTTATATTTCCCGAAGTTACTTTATTTTTTCAACGGGGGTGACAGTTTTAGCAAGCACGGATGAAGGTTTTTATTTGGAATCCTGCTATATTCTTTTTGAGTCTTATTTTTTCAACAGTTTGAAGAAATGCAACAAAAATTCAACCTTAAAATATAATCAATACTACCTGTAATCATTTTATATTTTGTGGCTCCTGAAACCATCCACCCAAATGTTTAAATTCAAATGCATTACTCTTTTAATTCGCGAAGATACGGTTTATATGATTCTTAGGGTTACTTTATTTTTCTACGGGGACAACAGATTTACGAAGTATTCATGGAGTAGTTGCGTTGCTATATTTTCATCTTCTTTATAGGCCTTGCGTTTTCAAAAATGTTGGAAGAAATTATAAAAAACCTGTAAATATTAGTCATGCCACCTATAAACAAAAGCGAGTTGTTACTCGAGAAACTATCCTTCGGCCCTTTTAGTTACTTTTTTTAGTTAACTTCGAGAAATTTGTCCTCCCTTAGCTTGGAAATTGGGTATTCTTCGAGCTTTTATCATTTGGAATTTTATATTTGTACAATTTAGAGTGGCTTTAAAGCGTGGGCGATGCAAATTTCCGTAGGTTTCAACAACTCAATCCACACACATGGTGAATGAAGATGTTTCTCCGTACACTTAATTCTATTTCGTCCAACCATTGAAGGAGTTGAGGATTTAGATACGATTAAAAATTCCACCTCGACAAGCTGTCTTGACTCCTATTTCGTCTGCACACCTTAAAAAATGAAAGAATTAAATACGTCCAATCGAGCTGCAAGAAGTTTCTAATGAATAATGTATGTTTTCCATTTCTATGTAAATGAGACTTCGGTATGCTCAAATGCTAATGGTTAGCAGACTTACGCATGATGGTGGCTCCGCCGAAATGTTTCCTAAGGTAGCAATTTCAATCGAATCTTGAATTAGCATTCTAATTTTTAATTATTTTTTTAATTTTTGTTTCTCACGACGATCATCACGTTATGAAGACTACTGCAGCAAGTGTGTGGGTTATTATCGAGTATTTTTGTGAACCTGTCGCGAAATTTTTCCCGCTTAACTATCGTTAGAGGAAATCGATCTAATGGAAATAAGTGATAACTTTTGGAAGGTTAAAGTCATACGTTCCATATTTTTATTTATCATTCGTAAGTGCTACTTTACGGTGAGGAGTAATCCTTACTGCATGATGTTATAGTTAATCGTTTAAAATTTATCATAAGCTACGCTGAGCTTGACAGTATATTAATCGCCGTGGCACCCAGAATTTAGCTAATGCCTCTGTAAATCACTCGTGATCGTTTCTTATTGCTAAAATATTTAACTTATTCCTGGGTTAATTTACGTATTATGTCGGTATAGCTGTATACCTTGACGTCAGGTAATCTAAGTTAAGTACGAAACCAGTGTATATAGATATATATGAAGCATGCGTCAACATTTTATCTTTAACTTTCCGTTTTTACATATTTGATTTTTCCTAAGGTCTTTTTCATTGAAGCAGACGAGCTACTTACAATTCATACGTGGTTAAAACATCATAATAGGTTCATATATGCATAGGAAAGTCCAGCAGTTATAGGGAGAAATCAGTTTGACTACATGATGTGTAGAAGTTTTGTAATATTGACACAAACCTGCGGCGGTTGCGGGTTCGGACAGCAATCTAGGCCTAATGTGATGTGGCGCAAGGTTCCAACGACTTAGAAAAATCAGATGGGCGAGAAATTGGAGTTATAATCTCTATGGGGGCTAAGAGACGGGAAGAGACTACCACGAACTAGTGGAGACTCGTATGTGGAATATGGTGGAGTTGTAGACTGTTGAATAAGGGCGGGAGAGGAACAAAACGGGAATAATCAATACGGCAGAGAAGTAAACATTATATATTACGTTTGAAAACTAAGTTTGTAGGATAGGGTAGTTGGAAAAGGGAATGTAAGAAAATAGTAAAGTTTCTGGTGAACCCTATGTGTGCTATTTCATATCAACAAATTTTATTCCTGAATGCAGGGTGAATTTTGTCTTCCCAAATACCACTTAGTGTATCCTTCTGGCAATTTTTTTCTTTCAGTAAGGTGAATCGTATGCATACCAATAAATTTGCTGGTATTAATTTGATGTTATTTTGTTGTAGGTGGCTAGGTACAATACCTTACAACAGAATGCACAAACTCTCAATGTCAACTTGAGCAACTCTGTCTTGCATCGTGCGAAGCCAGAAATTCTCCGAGGTGTGGAACTCCTCATAGACAAAATGCAGAGCGAAATGGCTGACCTGTTGATAGAGGTAAGATTTTATGAAGTACCAGGGTTTTCGCTATCAACTCATTAAAATGTTATATGAAAAACTTCTTAATTTTGGAGAATTGTATCCGATAAATGAGACAAATTTGTCGTCATGTTTATCATACACGTACAATAATATTATGTTGATACTATTTCAGGTGGTTGACATTGTTCTTCATTGTCTTGATCCTGGACGTCTGAAAACACGTGGCCTTGCCGAGGTATTTCCAGCAATTTGCCGTTTTAACCAAGTTAGTCATTGTCCGCACACACGACGTATTGCTGTCGGAGCTAAGAATGGAAACCTTGCTATTTACGAGCTGCGGTCGTCAAAGTGTCAGGTAACTTTTTGTGGAATATTTTCGTGTCTCTCCAAACATTTGGTTAACTATAGTACCGTGAAGAGATATTGTAATTTTGAGTTTTATGCCGATTTTTTTATTGTGATTTATTTATCGTTGCTTAAATTCTATCATTTGACGTTATAAAAAGTTGCCCTTATCTGATCTTTTTTTTTATTTTCAGTTGATCACTGCTCATGGGACTGCTAATACAGCCCTAAGTTTCTCGCCTGATGGCAAGTATTTAGCTTCTTATGCTTGTGGGGAGAACAAGCTATCATTCTGGCAGGTAAGAGAATTGTTGTATAAGGAAAACGATCAGTACCTAGATAATGTTCCATTTAAGTCTTTGCTAATATCCTCGTCAGATACTTTTTATCCTAACATTAATATCCAATTTTGATGTAAGATCTAAGATTCTCCCGGCGTATCAAGTGCAGAAGGGTTTCTCGTGCTTCCCACCGAGTAATTAGCTGTACAAATTAGAGAGACGGCATTGAGAAGATCCCGTAAGAATGAAAGGCTTATCGAAAATTCGGGAGACGGAGTAAATTACATGGTCGGAATCCCTGGAAACCTTTCTGCGTCCAATTGTTACCTTGTAAGCCCTTTTCTTTGAGGCTGCCAGAGAAAAATGCTATTTGACGTCTTTAATTTCATCCTTGTGTTATTTTCGCGCAGTTCTATTGTGTTTTTCTAGTGGTCAAAAAAAAATTTAATGCCCTTGTTTTCTACGTTGTGTTACGTAATTCAAATGGTTCCTTCTCTTTCCCGAAAAAATATGCTGTCAATTTTAGTTGTGAAATATATTTGACGATTCCCCTTCCCTATTTATATGATTGATCGTCGAATTTTTGTTCCAGTGTAGTAACCTTCCATTATGCAGATTTTGATTGTAATGGGTTGCCCTTTCAAGAACCCGTAATGCTATATTTTTATACTTTTATAGCTTTTGCGATGTGTCGTTATCTTTCACGCATGTAAACTGTTAACTGCTGATTTCTCCGATAAGTTTTGTATCTCCATAAGCAACACAAGATGCATGTTAATTCGTTTATTTCAATGTTATTTTTTCAATGAAAGGTTTAATCTATTCAATTTAAATCAATGGTGTAAGATAAACTCTCCAAAGTCACTGATGGCCGGACAGTAGGTGTACATAACAAATTATGGATTAGTTCTACGACTACCTGGGCAATTCATTACATCGTAGGATTTCTTGCTGTGTCATTTTTTTCTACCATCACTTTTGTAAGTTGTGAGATTAAATTTGATGCGGTATGTAATATTTATTAAATTAATGGATGAAGATGATACTTTGTCGTAATTACGAGCATTATTATTCATCTTTATAGTTTTCTACCAATCAGTGGCGCAGCGAGGGGGGGATGTATCTTCAAGCTTCACACCAATGGATATTTAATTTCCAGTTTCATCCATTACTTACGTAATGTTTCCTTATTTTCATTCTTTTAGCGTTTGTTATTAATGGCTTGAGTTTATATCATAAAATCGTTTGTCGTGAAAGACAGTGGAAGAATTGAAGAAGGTGAACGAGCGCATATTATGAAGTCATTCCACTTTATTGAGTCACCGTCTAATTAATTTCCCGAATGGGTTAACAAATAACAGATTTCTTGGTTTTTCTAATTCTTTCACGATAACTGATTAGTTGAAAATTATGATATTCTCTCGTGATGTTATTTGATTTTTAAACTTCAATTGCACAGTAAATTGTCAATGAATTGAACGCCAAATATCCGGATCATCATAAATATAAGTTCGATTCTATCGGAGAAAATTGTACGTAAATTCTTTCCTTGTCGTGTAATTTTTACTCAATTTATGAGCTAAGTATTTTCTTCAGTTTGCGATACACCCTTCCGTTCCATTTTTGTTTCTATCAACTTATTATTAATATAGTATTCTACCGATTAAGGTAGGTTTCCATAGAGTGTTCAAGAAGTACTCTGGGAGCCTCCCTTTCCTTCCAGCACTGCCTTCTTTAATTCACTTTCAATCTATCTAAAAAATCCTATTCTTTTCCTTCCCCTCCCTCGTTTCCCTAACATTGTACCCTCTAACACCATTTTCCCCGCTAAGCACTATCTCCATCCATACCTTCTGTCTCCTCCGTATCTCATCTAAAAGCTGCCTCTCCTAACCCACCATATCCAGCACTTCGCCGTTCCTTTTCCTCTCCGTCCATTTCACCCTCTCCATTCTTCTCCATACCCACATCTCGAATGCCTCCAATCTTCTCTCGTCTTCTTTTCTCAGTGTCCACGTTTCCGCACCGTGTAGAGCTACACTCCATATCAAACTCTTCACTAACCTTTTCTTTAAACTCTTACATAACGATCCTCTCAGAAGCTCCTTCCTGTCCATGAACGCCTCCTTTGCTAATGCAATTCGCTTCCTGATGTCCTTGCTACCGTGTACTTTTTCCTCTAATGTGCTGCCCAAATAGTTAAACTGCTCTACCTGTTCAAGTTTTTCCCCACCTACTTTTATCTTGACTCTCACTTTCCTCGCTCGCCATCAACTTAATTATGAAAAAATTCAGTAAGTTTTTTTTTACATTTAAAGACGTCTTCCCTCAGAATACGTGGAATAATATATTGAAGAAGTCCACCCATAGAAGTCGTCTGGCCCTTTTATTGGCCTTATCCGAAAATGTGGAAAATTGGTTGATTCGGAAGAGATCAAGCCAAAGTCGATCTGAATGATCGCCGTTCTACCGCAATTAAATTTAATATAAACCCCAGGTGAGTCACTTGATAGCATTCCTTCTATTTCAGACATCTACTGGCATGTTTGGACTTGGTAATTCTCAGACAAGATGTGTGAAAACCTATACTACGCCTCCAATAGCAGAAATTTCAAGCCTGAATCCCATTCGACTGGCTCGACTTGTCTGGATAAATAATAGAACCGTTTCGCTTCTCCCAACCGATGGATCAGAAACGAGGTATAATGTATAAAGGGATCAAGCATCGCTTTTGTGTCGAAATAAAAGTCATAACTTATGCAATAATGTTTTGCTTTAAGTTTTTAGGCTTGAAAAATATGTAAATCATATGCTTCACACAATAACTTATAGAAAATGAACAAGCGTATGATCATTTTTTTCTTGCTGAAGAAAATATCTGCTTTTCTGCATGGTTTTAATCGAATGTTTGTCGGAATCATTATGTATCTTCATGGGGTATATGCTATTGTGAAAGAATGCGTGTTGTAAGCAGAAAATTTTAAGTGAATGAGTAAGGAATGTAAATAAGAGTTGGTTTCTCATATCTCATTTATCAGCCTCATAACTTGTAAATTGTAAATGTCTTGTGAATGTCATCTTTGTGATTGTACAGTGGACAATAACTCATTTTAGTGCTACTCATGTTATGATATAGAATTTAAATTTGTAGCATATTTAAAAATGATAAAGTATGGTGCCAGGATCTTTCATCTCCCTTGTCTTGTTGCTAAAACAAATTCTTGTTGCCCTTAAAGTTCTCTGAGGTTGAAATGGTTGAAATGTTGCCTCTTGCAGTGATTTTGTTGAGTGTACCCGAATGGTAAAAGTGTACATAGTTGTTAGTGTGGATTATTTAAAAGATGTAGAAAATTTATGGAAATGTTAATTGTTCATATTTTTATTTTTTAAATTTTTATGTGAAAGTGCTAAGGTTGATTTATGATTTTGAAATTATATGCCGCTGTGTATATCTTTTATTTTATATTTTCTGTAAAAAAAATACTTCATTGGCCGTACTGGCTATATATTATGTTGTTGTGATATACCATATCATGTGGCAAATCATCTAATGTTATCGTAGCATTCATGCATTGATCAAGCGAGTCCACCAAAGGATTTCTCGAATCATGAAGTGCCGGCGAAAATTTCTCAATGATATTTCCATTGAATATAGCATTCCAAATAATGCATAAGGGTTCTATGAATATAAAAATGGGCCTTTTAAAATATTTATGTGTATGAATTTTAATCCATTAAACATACTATATGAAGATCGTTTGTTTTTTCCTTGTGGATACCGTTGCTAGGGTAACTATTATTCTTTCTGTTTTTTTCCTTCATTTCATTTATTCTGTCTCGGTCGTAGAAGATGCTATGCCGTACTATTCGTATACTTAAGATTAAAATAAGTAGTTTCTTTAATTTATCATTCGTTCCCCTGGAGACTTCACGTTGATTGTAGCTATTTATATTCTACATTGTATAACTCTTATTATCAGCTATTTAATAACGTTCACAGGACTCAAAACACATAGGCCGAGAAATACCTGCGCTAAATAACCAATCGCGAAAGATAACCAACGAAATTTATGTTCCCAATGAGCTATAAATGTCGTCTGACCCACACTGCCCTAAAATAATCGTGAGGATTGGAGAATATATCATCATTCTTTATTGACGGGAAACGCTTTTACAGCAATATTAAGTAAAAGAAACACTATCGCTATGTTATAAGTGCTTCAGTGTTTCCTTTTTTTATTAACGTATTTGAGTTATGGTGAAGACAGAATTTCAACTTTTCATGAAGTTATGAAAGTTCCTGTGGTTATATAGAATTCCTTTTTTGACAGCTGATTGTATAACCCGTGGCCTTACATGTCTTCCATTATGTGGTGCCATACTACTACACATCAGGTTGATTTAATTGGTCTCTTGCACTGCGGAGAAGTAGTGTTAATATTTCAATAAAATAAAAAATAGTTTAAAAACCTATTTTTTATTAAAAAATAAACCACTCATTATTGGCCTTAGTTCCCTCGTCTGAATGTTACAGATAAAACACTACATCTTCAAAACAAAAAAACTTAGTGCGCATTCGCTTTACATTTTACACTGGAGTGGTAGGAAGTCATAATGTAATATATTTGAGATTGAAGTTGTTGCATTTGAAGGAGTACGTATAGAGAAAGAATTTGATTTTATATGCTGAAATAGCTGAAATGGATACGCACCACAGTCGTGGTTTTGAACGTGGTCTTTAGTCTGTAAAATTTAAACGTGGGACCTTGGGGCGAGTCAGGGTGATTTATTGCTAAGCAGTATTTGCTCGGGTGCGAGAGATAGAAAGAAGCAAACCCGAAGGGCCGAAGCCGTCTGTCGAATGTTCCAGAAGTATGTAGATAGGCACTATCGCATATCGTTACCAAGGATACCAACGGTTAGAATTGATAATGGTAGTCCTGGGTAGTCACCTCCAGTCTCCTCAGGGTTGATTTCAGAATCAAAAGCCAGACATTTATCTATTGTTCCACAGAACTCATGTACCCGTGGAAATGTAACAGATAATACGTGAGGCTGGCACGTAGCCTTGGGGGACCTTGTTCGAATATTAGAAAGGGAACCCTTCCCCAAATGAGGATCTATATTCGCCACTGAGTGTAGTACTGTATAAATTAGTCTTTGCTTGAAGTTCAGGGTAATTGATCATTCCGTTGACCAGTGTGTGACCGCAATACCAGATCGAATATTTTCCTGTTTGTGGCGGAGGAAGATTCTGCTTCATTGATGGCTGCTCCCCTTAACAGAACCTTGAACCACTTGAGAAAATGAGGCTCATGTGCGAAAATGTAGGGAGCCTAAGCAAGTCTTTATCTCGCACGCGAGAACTGCACAGTTACTCGAAATGGCTATCGCTGCTCGTACCTAATCTACTGCTCAACATGCCGCTTGATGGCTCGGTCGGAGGTTGGAAAACATTAACGTTTGTTTAGCAACTCATTCTTGCAGGACTAGTCGTGTTTAATTCGGGTTGAGTGAAGGATGATTCACTTGAAATGATTAAAACTGGTCAACAGACATTTTGTATCTGGAATCACTCATCATTTAATGTGTATTTTGGTGTGAAGAATTCGAATCTGCCTTTAAAAATGCTCTAGCTCGTAATATTTTTTTAATTTCAAAAGTTTTTTGTTGGAGATTGATCGTATTTCGCACTAAACCGTACTTTTTTCCTGTCTATATAAAAATTTACTATTGCTAAAGTTCTGATTGTGCAAATCGTGTTTTTACCCATTTCTTCACTATTGTCAAGTACTATTTTCCGCTATATTTGTTGGAAAGACAATGAAACTTGAAGGTATGCTTTGAGCTAATTTAGACCTCAGAGTGGCCTCTTGCTCGTGTAAATAATCAAGAAGTATCTAATAAGCTCATAGTTTCGGATGTTGAAGTTCTGAATATGCATTTTTTGTTTCTATTGGCCACATCATGAGATATGATGAGGATATGTCGGGAAGAAAGGCCAAGGTTGACCCCAAATGAGTTACTTAGGCCCGTATTACACAGTAAAATATTTTGTTAAGTATCTTTTATAAAAGATTATGGTACATACATTAGAAAATATTTGAAGATTCAATATTTTATGAATGATCTTGGACTTGTACAACACTACGTACAAGATAAATGTAAAAGGGCTTTTTCATTGTTGAACTTAACTACATTCATAGGCGAATCTAGGGGGGGGGGGGGAGGGGTGAAACGGTGGCACGTGCCACCCCCCCAGACCCTAAAAAATATGCAAGATTTTTAATACGGTCCCATTGTCATTGCGTTCGTTTTGTATTACGAGGTATATTTGTGCCCCCTCTAGAACAAAATTCTGGATACTGCCTTGCTTGTGCCCACCCCCCCCCCCCCTAGAAAGAAATCCTGGATCCGCCTCTGACTACATTTTATCTAAGAACCAAATTAAAATAGATGACGAAGATTTTTTTTACTTGTGCAACTACACTGAAAGCTTTCATATTGTTATAACTGATATTTAAATAAAAGATTGTCGAAATAGCCGTTTTTGGGTTAGGCCCTGGATTTCAAGACGAATTTCAAGGTAAAGGAATTCATCAAAACCCAAGAAAAGAACTCCTGTGGTGAGACCATAAAAGCTACATCAATTATCTGATAATGGACGATAATACTTTTAATTATGTGGTAAAAGTAACACACTTCATAAATAAACTGGACACTCATTTAAGAACTTCTTTAAGTGTTGAAGATCGTTTGTTGGTTTCAGCCATTTCGTCAATAATAACTTCAAATTTGGTATGCCTCATCAATTCTTTTATAAATGGGAATGCCAACCTGTTAAATATTATAAAAGAAATATATTGTAAACGGTGACCTATTACACTATCGAAGATCTTTGTCAAAGACTTTTATAAAATATATTACAGTAAAATACGTACCTTAGGACTAGCTGTTGAGGATGTAAAAGGGTATAAATATGTCTGTATGAAAAGGTTAGAAAATGGGTGGGCGGAGTGAAGAGATACCAATCTTCGGATTGTTGATTTCTGTCTATGATATTTCTACCCTCAGTCTTTGCTATTTCCATTCTCTTTTATACTTGGGAAATATGGGATGGAATAATAAACGTGATAATACCATTGATTTCAGTTACCAAAATTAGGATAATCCACCAATTTACAAGTGAGGCGTGTGAAAAAATTTTGAATGTGTTTTTCTCTGTAATGGATGCCGTGTTGACGGCCATTGAACCATTCTACGCTGAGTCAACAGGACGATATGACCTCAGCAATTCGATTGCCTTGAAGAATCAGCCGAACGCGCGGATATTTTAATATGCGTGCTGCGGCATACGCGAGTATTACGTCATTGCCGGCCGAGGATAAGTGTGAGACAAGACGATAATTTCAGCGTCGAAAGGCAGACATCTCATGCTCTGCAAAGCTTGTGTACCCGCGAAGATGTAACGTATAGCACAGGTGGCGGATACGCAGTTAGGGGACCTTGGGGGGCCTCAGCCAGTGGCGGATACAGAGAAAATTCAAGGGGGGGCGCAAAAGACATCTTGAGTTACCTTTACTTTTATCGCAATAAAAAATAATCAAGTCACATGCAGAGCTTCAGAAATTTTAACTAAAGTGATTTAACACACATTCAAGACAATGCCATCTTATGATATAAAAAAGTTAAAATTATGGTTCTGCTATGTTTGGCAATACGGGTGGCCCCGCAAAGGGGGGGCGCGCGCCCCCTGCGCCCCCCATCTGTATCCGCCACTGGCCTCAGCTCTCCCTCGTATAATCCCCCCCAAATTTTTGCCTTACGTTAACTACCCGGAATGATTCGTTAGCCTAGAGGCAACTATCCTCTGACACTCCATTGTTCGATATATTTCCATCTCATATCTTCTGCCAAAAATAAAAGATAAATTTAACTTTCAACATTACGTAATTGGAATATACAGCTGATTTAATGAAACTTGCCTTTCAATGCTCGCGAATCGACAACAAAAATATGATTATGTGCAACCCGCATACCACGCAAGCTCCCCTCTAAGCAAACTTCTAGCCAAGTGTCTAATGTGAGGTTTATAATTTTTTTATTCATGCGATTTTGTTTACTTCAATTGTTACAGACTTTTTTTAATAGAATGTTGTCATGTTGAGAAATTTGAAACATTTGAAATTAGCAATTTTCCAATAGCGGTTGGGTTTGTGTGTGGTATTAGTGTTGGTTTTCCACACAGTGGACTCGGGTTCAATTCCCCAGAATTTTCACAGACTGTCCTGCTTTAGCGTTGTGTAGAGGACAATTCTAGTTCAACACTCTGCCCTTCGGTTGGAACGTAAAGCCGCGGTACTCTTGGCGCGGTGCCTTTATCGCTAATGCCGACGCCGGGTTCCTCTCCACCTTTCCTTCCCTACCCTTCCCTCATAGCGCAGATGACCTCAGCTGTCGGTCGCCTCCTTCAAATACCATAACAGTATCCAATATATTTATTCGTTGACACTTGATCGGCTTCAACACTACAACGTCATACTCATGGGTATGTATCCCTTGTATGGAATGAGTACGAAAGAAGTCCGCCGCCGACAACGAAAACTAGCCCTTGCTGCGGCGTACAGTGGTCTCGAGACCCCGAAAATGAGGCATTGACCCAAAAATAAATTTTATTTCCTAACAATTTTACGGGTAATGAATTTTAGGGAAATTCCTAATATATCTGTTAGTAATAGTAACAGGGAATATTATTCGCAGCAGAGGCTGCTGGGGAAACACTAATGCGCAGCTAAATAAGCCTACACGTACGTGATCAGTTCTTTTATTCCTAGGAATAAGTATTTTTTAATGTAATGCTAATCAAGGAGTTATTTTCGTATTAAATTTTTACGATAAAGTGAGAATTTATAATGCCGAAAGTGAAATGTAATCAGTTATGCATTTTCACTTCCCTCTTGCTTCACAATAGCGACTAATTCAGGTTATTTTTTTTAGCTTAGTAGCCTACTTTAGTTTCGATTTGTTACCGTGCCGTTCTATTAAGCGAAAATTCCTCAGAAAAAAATCATTTGCTCTGACCAGGATTCGAGCTCGGATCCCCCGATTTTCGGTCGAGTACTTTAGCCAGTTGCGCTACCGAAGCGTCTTACGTCGCTGTAATCCTAGAAGTTCGAATCCCGGCTGACGCGAATGATTTTTTTCTCTCTGGACTTTCCTCATAATTTGCGCATTGATTCCGTAAAGTTATCACCATGTTAGTCCCGGAATACTTAAATTAGTGTCGTTCTATTCGGTATCCTGAAGCACTGTGCGTCGCCGACGTCGAGTCAGCTGAAAAATAAGATCGTAAATCTTCCAGAATATGCTAAGTAATCGATTTTCAATCATATTTTTCATTTCTCAAGTCTTGTATTTCAGCTTTTAATAGACTGTGACTAATACGCGACGCAAAGACCATTAAGTATGCACGCCGCGGCGCGCCGTAAAGAATATGCCCGCTCACCGCCGCCATCGAATTATTAACTTAGACGCTCATGTCCAGTTTGCAACCTTGAAATTGACGATGAACCGTTGAAACCGGTTGAACTTAATTAATAAATAATAACGTATAAAATTACGTAGTTCTTCATAAACTTTTTATAACCGGTTTATTTATCTAATGGAAATACTTTTATGGTCTTCCTTTGTTTTGTGGAATCAATGTGACAAAGGTTAAATTTCATTCATAAATATCCCACCGTTTGGATAATTGCCATCTGCCCCTCATGACTTGAGTAAAAGTTGATTGAAATAATAATGATAAAGGCGCTGTCGACTAATGTTTTATATATGTCCTCAATGCACATGTGAGCTCCAATTAGCTTTCTGAAGTCATCTGGATCCATTTCGTAATTGTAATCGTAAGTGAGCACCCCAAATACTTGGCAAACTTTCTCAAGTCCACGCGGAACATGACGTGGTGATGATGCTCTAGATATAGGCATTGCCATTTGGTTGTTCATCGAACAGTTAGCGAGTGTAACACCTCTCTTACTTGGACTACTATTTAGATTACTACCGCGAATTCGTCTGGCTAACGCATCCATGCGTCATGAAATTGTTAGCGTCTCCAGGAGTCAATCCAAGCATCATGAAATGAATAAATTCTCAGGAAACTTTTATTTTAAACCGTAGATATTCCTTCTGGCTGCTACCGAATAATTACGAGAGTAATAATATATTGTATTACCAGTAGTATTATCAAAGTATCCACTCTTCTGCAAAATCAGGGAAAGTCATGGAATTTCATTCCATTGTGTCCTAAATGTCTCGCGATGTCAGGGAAATTGAATAATAAGTCTGGGAATATAATTTGCATTTAAATGCTATTGGCAATTTTTCCATTTTTCCCGTTACGCCTTGGTTTGTCTTCGATATCCGAACATTATATTCCCAAGATGTTATTAAGCTGGTGCCGCATGACGGTGAAATTCCATTGTTATAACGCGTATTTACTTATTTTACGTAAAAGTTTGTTGTTGTTCCACATTTAATCAAATGTTTAGCTCCAACGAAGATGAATATTCTCTTAACAATTTATCTTCAAATAGTCTGAAAATATCAGGGAATTTCAAGCTGATGTTTGAGTGGCCACCCTGATGGTAACGTTTTTCTTCTACGAAAACTTGATCATTGCTGGTTGGCGCTGTGAGCTTCAAGAAATTTCCTCTCAAGAAAGCTGAATTTTTATGCCGACGAAGTCAACTACTTTCTCAAAAAATTGCATTCGGTGCGTTCCCTATTTATAGCAAAACTGGATGTGCTTAACATTTAAAAAATGATTTCAAGGTAGACATTCTCGACTAGGTTGAATAAATTCAATTCTATTGCACTCTATGTATAATGAAAGGAAACTGGGATAACCTCGTTGGGGCTACACCGATTTCATTCCGCCATTCATGAAACCCTTCAATCGTTCTAGTTTTTAAATAATATATTATGGTTTCTAAGCAAATAAAAACAAATCATTCCTATTCAGTAACCTTCAAAGTCATCAGAATTAATCAGGCTGAATAATTGCGTGTCAGCAGCTCTCCTCTCCTTCATTTGCTAATCATTCTTATTTCTCCACCCGTCTCCATTCAAACAGTTGGTAAATTGCTTGACGCAATTCTTCATGGGTCTTTCACGGTCATTATCCCCGCTTATTTCTCCTTTGAGTGTGGTTCTTCCATGATATTTGGGTCGCAATATATTTTACGGGGTAATTTTCTGTGATCCTAATTCGTAATTTACCGTGAGTTCACCTCTCTTAAGGCGATTTTTTTCTGGGACACTGGTAAAAGTGGGTTCGTTTAAAAGCCAGATGCTTAGTCCTCAGAAACTGGGTCGTATAATGTGGATTGGTAGTTATGTTTATGAACTATATTTATTAAATTTATTCGTGAAGCCAATCACACGCATGCAAATTGAAAATTTTGTAAAATAAAAAGATATCCTAATTGAGTCAATAAATGGAGAATGCTGTACAAATCGAATGTTTTGAGCCCAAGACCTAAGCGATGTAGAAAGCCTTACGCCAATATCAATTTTTGAATTAAGACCTTCGATGTTTTGCCTCCCATTACTCGATATGAATAAAAATCGAAAATATGTAGACCTCTTTAAAACTCAGCTGCAAAGAATCTCCAAAAACATTTTTGATAATACCATGATAAACCATTTTATACTATTTTTTTGATTTTGTTTTATTCTACTGAACGGGTTGGAGCATTGTCAAAGCTCAATGAAAAATTAATTTAATTCTTAAGGAAATTGAGACTTAAGAGAGTTGTTTCAGGATTAATCTGGTGGAATCTTCTATATTATTTCTACTGTGTAGATACCTTTTTCTCAACTTATACACAACCAAACTCTATAAATGAGGTAGCAAAATGCACAGAATTTATCAGAGAACATTCGACGGCATATCTTACTTCCTAAATATTGCTATTGTTTCCTAAAATTGGTTTTTAAATAATAAAAAAACTAAAAAACAAAAACCGGTAAATATTCCTGACGTTAACGGCGCACAAACTGATACATTTGTTCATTTGCAACAATATCTCGCATTCTTTAAATAACTTTTATCAAAATGCGGCTGATTCCACATTCAAGTCTCCTGTTGATACGTAAGTATGAGTCATAGTGTGCGTTTAACAGAGGATAGTGTAATTACTTCCAATGTTGTGTTTAAAGAGGTCCTCTGACCTCAATTTGTACATGAACATTCCAATTAAATTTATACATAAGACCCTGCCTTTTTTTTCTACATTTTAAAATTAGAAACGCGCCTATCCCTCTGTGGACCTGCATTGAAAATTGTGGGACCAGCGTTTACCGGAACATGTAAGCCCGCTGGGAGCGGGCGCAGCACGCTCGTTAAAATATATTAGTGAACTAAAAGATACTGGTTATTTTCCTCACATACTTTAATCACATACATAATCCTCACATAATTTTACCTCACGGCGGGCTTAATTACATTTTGTATTATCTAGAGGTCACCTGAAGATAATACTAACGGCCGATTTTTTATGTCTAGTCAGCGTTTACCGGAACATGTAACTGCCGAAACCTTAAATTGGAAATATTTAAAAGTTACAGGAGGGCGAAGAGTTCAGAATAGCATTTAGTTATACAGGTGGTATAAGTGGTAGATATTGTTAACTCGTAATTTCATGCTCCGAAAAACTTAATCAGATATTATGATACTGGCCTTGGAATTGAAACAGGTCATCATCATCATAACTCAAAAATCCTATGATTGGTTTGAAGCAGCTCTCCATTCCTTTCTCCAATCCCTTAGCCTTTTCATTGTGACGTATTTGTTCTCTTAGACATCATTTATAACCTGTCCTATGTAACTCATTCGGGGCCGTCCCATGCCTTTCCTTCCTTCCACTTGTCCCTCCACGATTGTTTTCACCAGTCCATAATGTCCCTTAATGTGGCCAAATTAGTCGTCCTCTGTTCTACGCAGGATATTAAGAAGACTTCTTTCCTCTCACTTTTCTTAGCACTTCCTAATTACTTCGTTCGACCCATTTTATCTTCATCTTTCCTCAATTGCACCATGTTTCGAATGCTTCCTCTTTTGACTTCTCTGCAGGTGTCAAAGGCCAAGCTTCCCTCCGTACAGAAACATGGCCCATATGCTGCATTGTTTCCATACTTATATGCTTGTTTTCGTAGCTGTAAGAATATGCTTCTTTTTGTAGAATGCCCTTCTACTAACTAATTCTCTATTGCTCCGCCCGTCGTTGGTAATTCGGCTTCCACGGTAACAAAACTCTTTCAACTCTTATAGCTTTTGTTTTCCTACAGGTAGTGAAGCAAAATTAAAGTATTTGTGTAAAATTCCCAGAAACTTTTAATGTACTGATACGAAAATTAATGTCTCTCGAGTGATTTGAAAAGTTAATTCAAAGTGTGCTGCGTTTTAACTTTGACAATACTCCAGCATCCCGAAACTGGCCGTTCCAAACCATGGTGCTCTTTCTTATCGATCCTTCCATCGAACTCCTCTACGTCACCCATTCGCGAGAAAGAACCGCAGTGCTGCTAACTGTTCATTTCGTCACACCTGCAAGCGGTCCCAACAACCTTCGCTTTCCATCGACCGGAAAACTTGACCAGGGGCCAGCTATCAATAAACTCGCGAACCGCGATAAGAGATAATTATATGTATCCTGTAGGTGTCGTCATTCATTTTCTCGGCTGGTAGTGTAACGATTTTTTCTATCCAATGTTGATTGAGATTCGTGAGATCTACGGGTAGGATTAGTTTTTACGTGTGAGATAAAAACGATTGAGAGATGATTTATTGATGATAATGTTAATTACGGGTGTTTACCCATCAAAAAAATATTTGGATACACAATAAAGCATTTAAAATATTTATGCAACTTAGTAAAATTATTGCACAGAAGGGATATTTCTCAGATAAAATTAAAAATATTTAAGAATTGGTTTTACACAGAAAAGCAAAGAAAAGCAAGAATTGGTTTTACACAGTTATAAAATTTATCAGCATCTATCTAGTAAAGCATTAATCACATTTATAATAAAATGTAGTAAAATAACATGTGCGAAATATTAATAAGTAAAGAAGAATAATAATAAATAGTGGTAAATATAAGCAAATGCAGGGATTATAAATACACTCTAAACATTTAAATAATCGGGAAGGAATCTGCATGTTGAAATTACTACAATTTTACTGTAACATTGTTTCCTATAGAGGAGGTGACTCATGATGAATGCCCACGGGTGGTTCCTATAAATAATATGTGCAATCTGAGAAGGGGTGCATGGTATGTTGTTTCAATAGCAAATTTTCAAGATGGACAAGTTTGGTTTTTCTCTTGAAGTATCAAATGATATCAGCTGCATAAGGGAAGGACAGGTGATAGAGAGAAAGCATTAGTTTCTGACCTCTTTACCACCCAACGTAGTTGTATGGCCTCGGTCAATCTGAAGAAAAAATTCGATATATCATCAATGTATTTCACTGGATTGCTAAATACGACCATAGGAGCGACTTACCTAAATATTTTCACAGTCGCAAGCAGGCATTTTTCAGGGATGAAATGGTTTAATGACAAAGGATAGGGAATTGTTTGGGGCTTAATATGATGGAATTCTATCATCTTGGTAAATAAAAAGTTCATAGCAATTTACCACAAATACTTTTGTTTCACTTCACGACCTGAAGATAACACAAAATGTATCAAAACTGATCGTTAAATAAAATCGTTAAATGGAAAGTATTCCAGGAATATTACCATTTACTTTCAATGTAATAACTTTAAATACTCCAAGACAAAGCAGTATTAACAGTATTTCCGCGAAACGTCAGTTATAAAAGGACTTCAACAGTATTCCTAGAGATTAAGAGGAAGAGAGAGGTTTGGATGGAGCGAGCATTAACCCATTTCCGCCAAGAAAACTTTATGCTTGCAATTTTGAAGATATTTAGGTACACTGCTCCAATGTTCGTCTTTATGCTCAGAATTATAGGATATAGCCATATGGTGGGCGGAAATGGGTTAGGCTGTTGAGGTCGTAAATACTCTCACGTGGAGTGTTTACCCATACTTTGAGTAAATTAGTAGGTAGACTCTTACTGAATCCACTAGGGATTATTACCATTACTGTTCTCAACCTGCGATTCCAAAATAAAGAACCGAACTCGAGGAGAACGCGATTATCTACGGAAACATAAATTAATTCTTCAGAATCCATGAAAGATAAAACGTGGGCACGAATCGATTCTATTGAAATTACCTCATTATAAGATATCTCCCCACAAATCGAATAAAGACGCTTTTTCTTCCATTAGCTCATCCAATCCTGTTGATAAAAGTTTCCGAGAAGTCAGATCATACGACCTAGGTGATGTATTAATCCCATCTCAGCTGATTTAAATTTTACGAGAAAAGGAAATTAACGAAAATAAAATTTAAGATAGCATTTATGTGCGGTTGTGGATAAAATTATTGTTCATTCATTACCGTGGATTCAAATTTGTGAAAGCCCGCGGACCAGTAATGGAAATTAATGTTTGACCGATAAATGAAGTATGCGTAGCTTCATAAAGAGTGGAATATATACTCTAATGTTTGTACCTCAGAGAATGATTACGAAAAAAATAAAATTTTCGTCGGTTTTCCTTAGTTATTTCGATTATTTTATTTACTCGTAAGGTTTTTGATATTTTTACGTGCTTCTTGGACCAAAGTTTTCATTTTGATTTACTGTAGCGCATTTCTTGTTTTTTCAATGTTAAGCTTCGTTTTTGGTATTTTTGTTCCTATTACGACGTTTAGAATTACATTTTTTGCTTTCGTTCCAAATTATTCAAACTTTTTTATTATCAAACATTTTAATTCATGGGGCCCACCAAGGTGTAAGACCCAAGTTTCTCCGGCCGTGGCAGTCCAATAAATTATTCAAGTCCAAGAATTCCCCCACTACATAATACATGCATGATAGAGGTTCTAATGTACGTATTTTTCTCTGGGTTTTCAGATAACACGTTAGTTTGTTCCAATTTATTGTATTAAATATCATTTATTAAGACAGTGGTCGCGCGCCGTTAGGTTACTTCCATTCTTAGTTTACTACAATGGATTTATTGGCACTCTATTTTACTTAAAATTATAAAAATCAGTTCTACCGAAATATCTCCGAATAGTTGTCAGTCACCATGCTTGAAAACAGATTTCCTGTTCCTATCTCTCCGACTTTTGATGAAATCGATTCGTCTAGAAATAGCTGATTCTTTTGAATTTAGGTAATATCTGTATCTCTTTCCACCATCTCGCGCTTTTATCATATTTGTTTATTTTTATTATATCCCTCATTTTTTGTATTTGATTTGGAGATATTCTATTCTCCATTGAGTTTTTTTATTGACTTTCGTCATTAGTCTCAAAGAGGTCGCAGGAATTAATAAAATGCTTACTTCAGTAAATTGGTGTTATCGCGTAATTTTCAAAATATTTTATGCGAAAATAACTTGTTGTTTAATAAAATAAATTACATTTCTCCGTGACTCGGTGGGGCCTGCCAAGACGGTAGCCAGCAGGAGGAAGGCTCAAGTCATGGGCCTCCGCCCCCCAGACTTTTTGGTCTCAGTCACAAGTGAACCTCTTGCATGTAACCCCTCCCTCCTTATCCTCAATACGCCACCTTTATCAATGACTCTTCAAAAATTCTGGCTACGGATTTACGTGGTTCCTTTTCATACATGGTCTTTGATTACGATTTTTTGCAGTTGAAAATAACGAAAACAATTTGTTTGTTTTTTTTTGAGAATGTTTTTGCTTTAGAAAATTTATTTTTATTCCAGGTGTGACGTGCTTTTTGTTGTGACTGTTTACCTAACGTCTATTATTCAAACATGTACTAATTCACACTCGTGTGTGTGTGAATTACAGTTATCACTATATTTCAGTTGGCACAGTTTTGCACAGAATTACTAATTTCTTGGCAAATATTCAATAATATTTTCAGTGATTTCTTTCAATTTACTTTGGTACTTCCTTCAAACAGCTTTTCCAACTTACACATTCATCGATGACCTTCTTCGTAGATGTAGACCTTAGTCGATATTTCGGTGTCTTTGTTCATCGCATTTCAAGGACGTACTCTATAGCCCCTTCGCAACAACTTATCGTTTGAGTTTTCAACTCCATAGAAAAGCAAAGTTAAGTTTATGTGAACTAGGCCTTTGGTACTCCTTCCTCTCATTGTCATCAACGATCGTGAATCCTAAGATTCGTTCGACGTAGCTCTCCACTCAATTCCTCTAAGCTAATTTTCAAACAATTACACAATATTTGGATTTACATCCTTCATTATCCACTCAATAAATCTCATCACTGGCTTACCTCTGCCGATCTATTCTTCCACCTGTCCTTCAACATGTTCCATTAGAAGTGTTCTAATACAGGCAATGATATGAGCGTCAGTGTCACTGTACCAACCGCTGTACTGTAAGAAGAGCAGCAGCCCACTCCTCCAGGTGTCAGGAAGCATTACTTTTGGCGGCCTTCCGCCGCCAAGTCACGGCTTCTTCACAGGTTTCGGTATAATTCAAATTGCCTTCAAATGCAGAGACGAATAAACCCTCAGAACGCCGTCGCTTTTTGTCCACGACTGCTTACTCGACGATTTAACTCGCCTATACAGTAGCTTACCTCTATAAAGGGTGTTCGAAAAACAGTGTCCATTACTTTGAGAGATGGTAGTACCAAAAAAAAACAAACAAAAAAGTGAAATAAACCTTGGTCCATACTTTCTGAGTTATGTACACTTGTCCATTGTGGCCGAAGATGTTCGGTTCGGAAATACAACTTCTGCAACCAGCGGTACACTTGTTCTTAGGATACGTTCAACCCGGTTCAACCTCACGTCCATTCATAAGAGGTGCTTAATATGACATCCGTCCATGGAAATGCATCTCTCTACCCTTCGGCGTAACGAATCACGCACTCTTTACAATACACCAAGTTCTTGTTGTAAATTTTGGTATGCATTGAAGACGCGGTCCTGCAGTGTCTAGAAATCGTTGACGTAGATTATTGCCTTTAAGTGCCCCCATAATCAAAAATCTAGGGGATTGAGGTCTGGGGAGCCGGAGGGCCATTCTGGGGCCTCCCTGACCTATTCAACGGTCCTCAAATGCCAGCATCATATGTTCACGCACACAGGGGGTGCAGTATTACTAATGCAAGTATTTTAAAATACATATTTGAAATACATTTGAGATTTGTGTTAGGTATATAAAATACACGACCTTAATGTACCTTGTATTTTTAAATTTAAATACAGAATTTTGGTATTTTCCCCTTAGTTAAAATTTAATTAAAAAATTAAAATTAAAAATTCATTTGTAAAATACTTTTGAAGTAGCTCTGATAACACTCCTGTAACATCATGCTTCAGAGATTACTTCGTTTTCGTTAGGATCCTTTTGTACATGTTAGTAACCATCCATAATGTGCCAATGTGTCTTAAGGCAGGTTATATTTTTGAAAGATCTCTAAGTTTCCGTACAAATGTATTTTGTATTTTAAAAGGTCATTATATTTTAGTTCGTTTTTCAAGTACCCTAGTAAAAGTTATATTGTATTTCAATTACATAAGGAGCGGTATTTTGTATTATATATTTCAAATGTATTTGATGCTGTATTTTGTATCTCAAATACTCCTCGGTCTATATTTTTCCCAGCCCTGCACGCACATTGCGAAGAAAATGTGTGGAGGTCACACCACCATCCGCAACACTGTGGACGCACTCGGTGGCTTTAATCTTAACCGCGAGACTCTTTGCTCCGCCGCTGTTATTTTCTAAGCCTCTCTGAACGAGAGAATCATGCTGCCGTCGCTTTTTTTGATTACGTGCTTCTTTACTCTCAAGATTTTTTGCTGTTGTTTGCTAACTCCTCGTACGATGTCATAGCTTCTTTCCCAGGGCGACAATGCTCACGATGCCTTTTCTTATTCCTCCACTTCTTGCGATTCTGTTTCCTGGTCATCGAAATTTTCCACTCGATGGTAGTTTTTGTTATTCAAGTCCCATGCTGACTTTGGCCTAGTCATTTACGCGCTGTATAATTTTGCTTTCCTTTCAAGTAATAGGGTGGTTTCCTATTATTTTTTTATTGCCTAAATCGAAAGATTATTACTCCTGGAGTGCGTATTTCGCGCTTTTAGATTTTTAAATGACGATATCTATTTTTCGCGATCAAATGAAAAGTGAAAAATTTCAAGCGCGCGAAAACGTGACGCGTAAGTAGGAAAGTCCGTGCGACACATTTCTGGTTCCCTCTCTCTCCTTGTGAAGTGACCTTGATCGAGGCTCTCAGCGCTGATAGGACGCAGGATGCTAGCGGATAGCTGAGTACCTTGCTGAATGGTAGCGCTTGGCTTAAAAAAGGTTTATTAATACCTTATCAAACGAAGAAAACTTTCCGACCTTAGCCAGTTTTAATAGGTGATTATTAAGACATGTTTCCCTGAGCTCTGTGCCTCATGCATGCATTGGTAACCTCAGACGATGTATAACTCCTATCCTCTCCTGTAGAAACTAGGTCCCTGTGACGTCACGCGGAGTGGGATCGCATGGGCGCCAATCTGGCCCTTTTCAAATGAGGATAAAATTTGACCCTTGCCATTCGTCTAAACCGGTATTTCAAAAACCAAATAATTTGTGTGTTATGAATACACTAATGGTGGGTAACGAATCGCAATCAATGCCTATCGTTTTCTTTGATGAAGGAAACTACCCTATTGGCGTGACGTAGCGAGGGGTTGTCGCTGTTAATGGAACGAATCATTCCCTCTCAAGCGGTTGTACTTCTTGTCTTTTTTGGACGTATTAATCGTTAAAAATTCGCGCTAATACCCTGACATTACCAGGGCATATAGAGTGGACTCCGATCGAATTTTGCCTGTATTTCAAATGCAAAAGAAATACCTATGCTTTTGAGTATATTGGCGCTTGAATTCTTCAAGCGTGTCGTGGTGGGTAAGGAGATATGGTGGTGTCATAAGTAGTTGTGTCTTGGGTCCATAAGTTGTTGAAAAGTTGGAGAAATTCACCATGTCAAAGGTAAAGCCAGTCGATTAATTTTATGAAAACTCATATTTGATATTAATTGGAACTTAGCCCATAGTCTTCATGAATTTCTATTTGACAGCAAGTGGAATACTAATATGTACTCACACACGAAATTTCATACCTCTAACTGAAATAGTTATGAAGATATGTCAATTTGCATATTTGCTACAATAATCGAATCGAACTAATGAATAAAGTGACATCTGTATTGAAAAATACACAAATCTATTCATACTTTCATCAAAATATCCATACAAATTCATTCTATTCATCCATTATATATAAACATTAACGAATATGCCCGTGGATACAAAATATTATGTTGTAAAGCAATGTAATACACCTTAAGTAATCGCATTTTCGATATATATCGAATGAGAGACTAAATACAAAACATATGTCCTATGTGCATTTTGAAGAATACCAATATTTACTCATTTACCAAATTTCATTCATCTACCTCAAATACTTTTCAAGTTATGTCAATATCCGTATTTGTTATAATAATCGAATCGATATTTCGAATATACTTACATACTAAAAGTAAAATGCTCAGAGATATTGATTAATATTCATTCTATGGTCATCCACTATCTCTCACCTTCTCAACTATGCCCGTGGATGCCAAAACCTACGTGGTATAGCAAATCGATACATTTTAAGGAAACGAAGATTCGATATATATCGAATGTGAGGCTACATAAAAAACGTATTTCCCCTTGGCATAATGAGAAATACCAATATGTACCCATTTACCAAATTTCTTTGATCTACCTGAAATACTTATCAAGTTATATCAATATTCGTATTTGCGATATTAATCGAATCGAACTTACGATTAAACTGACATCGGTACAGTGAAATACTCATTGCTATTGATTAAAGTTGCGTTCTATGGTCATCAAATATCTATTACCATCACAACTATGCCCGTGGATGCTAAATACTATGCGATATAGCAATTCGATATATTTTAATGAAAACCGGATTCTATATATATCGAATGTGAGACGACATACGAAACGTATTTCCCCTGTGCGTAATGAGGAATACCAATATGTACCCATTCACCAAATTTCATTCATATATCTCAAATAATTCTCAAGTTATGTCAATATTCGTATTTCATATAATAATCGAATCGAACTTCGATTATAATGACATCTGTATGGTAAAATTCTCATATTTATTTCTTCGAATTTCATTCTATGGTGATCCACTATCTATTTTAATCACAACTATGCCCGTGGATGCTTAATTTTTACGTAGTATAGCAATTCGATACATTTGAAGAAAACGCAGGTTCGATATATATCGAATGTAAGACGACATACAAAACGTATATCCCCTGTTCATTATGCCAAATACCAATATGTACCCATTCACCAAATTTCATTCATCTACCTTAAAAACTTCTCAAGTTATGTCAATATTCCTATTTCTTATTATAATCGAATCGAACGTTCGATTACACTGACATATGTGCGGCAAAATGCTCAAAGCTATTGATTCGAAATTCAATCTATGGTCATCCATTATCTATTACCATCGCGCATATGCCCGTGGATGCCAAATCGTATGTGTTATAGCAATTCGATATATTTTAAGAAAAAGCAGATTCGATATATATCGAATGTGAGACAAAATACAAAACGTATATCCCCTGTGCATGATGCCAAATACCAATATCTACCCATTTACCAAATTTCATTCATCTACCTCAAATACTTCCCAAGTTATGTCAATATTCCTATTTCTTATTATAATCGAATCGAACGTTCGATTACACTGAAATCTGTACGGCAAAATGCTCATAGCTATTGATTCGAAAATCATTCTATGGTCATCCTCTATCTATTACCATCGCACATATGCCCGTGGATGCCGAATCGTATGTGTTATAGGAATTCGATATATTTTAAGAAAACGCAGATTCGATATATATCGAATAAGGGACTACATACAAAACAAATTTCCCCATTGAATTATGAGCAATACCAATATGTACCAATTTACCAAATTTCATTCATCTACCGTAAATACTTATAATGTTATCTCAATATTCATTTTAGTTATAATAATCGAATCGAAAATTCGATTATACTGACACCGGTTCTCTGAAATATCCATGTCATCTGTTTTTTTTTTCAATTGGTTGGTCGTTTTTACATGTAACGCCGACACAACTTTCCCCCGGAGATGAGTATTCCAATAAGTTATTAACATTCGATAGAATTAAAGAAAACGTAGGTTCGATTTATATATCGAAAGTGATGGCCATTATTGGACTTAATTTTATATGGTCATAATAACAATACAATGATGTACCTATCTGCCAAATTTCATAGGCCTAGGTGAAATACTTTGGAAGTTATGCTCTTTTCCATTACACCATTGCAGTAAATTCACCTTCTAAGCCTATGGCCAATGTCAATGGGAAATCCGTATATATAACAAATGACTGTTGCATATGCGATACCGAATACGTAATGAAAAAATCAATACTTTAAAAAGTTATGCCGTGAGGCTTTACTGGGTATAGACCTATGTTAGCCCTCCGCAAATTTCACCCGCCATAATACATTAATGGGATAGGGAAATGCGTGTATTTCTTCCGGAGACCGACCACCGCCCGTTTGGCGGCGAGGAATGGCGGCGATTGCCGCGGGCTCAAGAAAATAATTTGGGAAAATTTCGGAACGAAATAATTCATTAAATATTACGAAACCTAATTAAAAATGAAAACCTGCGCGTACCGAAGGTACGCTTGTAGGCATGCTTTTTTGAGCTGAATAGCCTAATTTTGAAGCGCCAGCTCTCAAATCGATATTTATCGATCGTCCTATCTCGACAATGTTATTTCGATAATGCTAATAACTCGGAATCTATTCGACATACGAAAATTCCGAGATGGCCAAAAAATCAGACAAAAATTAGTAACAACGTATTAGGCGGCGAATGTCCAACTACTTTTAAAAGTGGGTAAAAAAAAATTCCAAAGTTGGTCCATAAGAAAAGCATTGTCGATTTTTAAAAATTATTTCGACAGTGATCGAAAGAGATCGACGAACAACTAAGATATCAAAAAATCAACCAAAAAATCTAGTTTACGTCAATGGGAGATAATGTCTCTAGGAGTTTTTTTTGCGACGTTATTAGGGAAAGAGTTTTAGTTCCATAAGGCTGCCATGTTAATTCAAGTCGATATTTATCGAAAAGTATCGCTTTTTTCGGAATTTTGAGATTTTTCCTCCCGATGAATTTTTTTTTAATTTCACCACCGAAAATTTCAACTCGATCGGCCCGGTAGTTTGGGCTCCCGGGCGCAGCTTATGCTGATAGATTACTAATGTGAAATTATCAAATTTGAGATACTGGCAAATTTGAACCAGGATCAGCAGCACATAACAAGAAAATTTGTAGATGATTGCGTCAATTTCAAGTAAGTGATATGTCACATGCAAAGACCGGTCGAGTGGAGATGAAGTACCCTTCCGAAACTTACCTGTACTAATTGGGCCTTCGACTTTTGGTCGTATTAAATTACAATATAACAAGGTGAGGTGAGTAATGTTATTACATAGAAATGTTATAAATTTTTACTTTATAAGTCCTCCTGAGTTATTGGCTCGTCATGAGGTGCTTGCATAGGCAAAAATAATTTGGTAGGGGAAAACGCATTAGTTCATCAAGTGCACCTGATATTATTTCTTATTGTGAATAAACTAAAACTAAATTGCATACTTGTTATCAACTGAGGAAAACATGTTCTTATCACTTTTCGTTTGAAAAAATCAATTCAGTAATAATTTATTATTTTTATTTGATATTAGTAGAATATTTTGTTGATCTCAACGGGAGTATGATGCGAGATGTATTGTCCATGTTGTTCCACTGAAATACGAGTATAATGAAATCGTGTATAACATGAAATACCTCATGTAATTATAATCTATTTCCCGATAAAAATCACTCGTTTATCGGCTTAATTTTTCAATTGAAGTTTTAACTAACTAATTAGTCTGTTACCAATTCTCGGGCTATTTTATCGAAGTTTCCATTGAATATATGTTCAACACCCTCGTTGGACTTATATTCAATGGAAAGGAGTATTACAATGGAAAATTACTGAGTATTAATTTGGGATTTTTACCGGGAACCCCACCAATCTGTATCTTGGTATTTGCAAGTGTAGCAAAATGAATGTATATACAAAGTTGATGAATGAATTTATTACGTCCAATACACTCAACCAATTACCGGAGTATTAGTGACGGAATTTTAACCGGGAACCCCACCAATTTAGCAAGTATAGCAAGCGGAATGTATATACTTACCTAGACTACCAAAAGGCGTATATATTTATGCATTTTTTCACCGTAACGAAGCGAGGAATGCGTTCAGTAGTCGACCGAAGATTGAGACACACTTCTTCCAACCAGCAATGGAATGCACGACCACGTCGTAAATCATTGGGAGAAGAAGACGAGCCATACAGATAGCAGTTTCGCTACTCCTCGCTTACCATTCAAAAACCTTTGGTCGTGGAGTGCTTGAAGAATGGAAAGGAAATCCATCCGGCTCTTCATAGAACGAAACAAGATACATGTCTTTTTTGCACCATAACGCTTCTCCTGTTTCTATACCGATCCCGGATTCAGGACAGGAAACGTCCGCAAGAGTGAAGATCCTTCTTAAAGCTTGGGCTCAAGTGACTCTTAAACGGTTTCTCCCACACTTGAAGCGTATGCCGTTCGTCATTCAGAGAGTTCGCGAAAAATCCAGTTAAGGAAGGTCATCCGTTTCGTGATCGATGAAAAAGTGGAGTACTTTGGGCGAGAGAGAAAAGAATCTGCGAGAAATACATGCATTTTTTTAGAAATGCTGAAGCATAGACTTTCATTCTCGCCTATTACGTGCCTCGCCTTCCTCTCACTCCACCGAACTTTCTAGAGTCGTCCGCGCCTAAACTTTCCCCACACCTTTGTCGTCACCGCGGCAAGTTCACTCAACTATCGCAAGGTTCGACGAACGGCCGTCGGTTCAGCAAACTCTCATTCCGTGATTGCAACCGAAAGTCATCATCTTGCGGGAGGAAGACCTCAAGGCACCAAAGAAAATGCACTCCCCATGCCATTGGTGTCGATTGCAGTAAAACTTTGTGAGGGACGGGCTTCCGGGAGGTGCGGGACGCAAGGAATTAGTCACGAATATTACAAAAGAGGATCCTCAATTCGGCATCCAGATGTTTTGTCACCTATCGCGCCTTTTAAGGGGTTTACAAAAGTCGCCACTGGAGTCGCTGACGGACCAATTGATCCTAATTTCACGGGAAAATAGTATCCGACCGCTGAGAGTTGTCCGATGACAGGCAGAAGGGTCTAGGTCGGGGTAGGGGCAAGTTTGCCAGGTAAGAAAGGGAGACGCCCACGTCACATGTAAACAAAAGGCTTTACTGAAGAAAAGAGCCAGAAGGGACGACGAGCGTGAAGGACCAAAGGGAAGAATCCTTCGTTTAAGGTCAGCGTTTCCCAACCAGTGGGTCGCGGGAGGAATTTAAGTGGGTCGCGGCGTGGCTCTTGAAAATGTACCAAATTTAAATGATTCACCAGATAATTTTAATCTTATGTATGTGTCATTTTTATTATTTTTTTAACATAAAAAATCTTGGTGCAATGCTTGCCTATTACATTGAAACGAAAACAATAGCGTATATAAATGTATATAAATACCAATTAAGTGTACAATATGCATACATACGTATTTGTATGTGTGTGTGTGTAATCATGGGTGGGGTAGGGGTGGGTCGCGAAAATGGAATAAATTAAAAGGTGGGTCGCTAAATATAAAGGGTTGGAAACCACTGGTTTAGGTGATTCGAAGAAAGGGCTTGTTTTGGTGGCTCAGGCTTGTACCAGTGATTCATATGCATGTGGCAACGTTGTATGACTAGGCTAGGGTGTGAGGTGCGTTTGTGGGACAGCGGCTGACTGCAAACCGTGCTGACGTTAGGTTCTCCGCCCCTCTTTTTGAGCTGTCATCGGACAACTCTCGCCGGCTGGACTGTAATTAGGGGTATTAGAGAAAATTTGTATACATGATGATGTGATCTATCAAATTCACAACTCTTTAATGCTATTCCTAGAATTTACAAACACTATACTGCAATATTTAGGAAAAAAGTGACATGGCACGTATGGCACTCATCACCGCGCCGCGGACATTTTTTTAAAGCGATTAAAATGCGACCGAAGTGGCAACAGAAATCAGCCTTCTATGGATCGGAATTGGGCCTCCTCCATACAGTCAATCCCCTTGGAATTAGTCATGGAAAAATGTCGGTCAAAATCGATTTTTCGAACAATCGATTTTTAATCGAAACGAAAAGCTCGACTTTTAACAAAAATCGAAATTTTAACCGAAAGATTGATTAATCGAAAAAAATCGACGGTTCTCTTAAGAAAATACAGTTTTTTAATTAGTTTATTATGCATTCGAAAATATTTGAGATGTAGAAAAAAAACATCAAGACATCATAGAAAATGCACTCCCTACTCAGGCCGTGAGCATCTGGTCCCTAGCGTCCGGCTTGACTTTTTCCTCCTCCAGTTGGAGCATTTACTCGTTTCTTAATCGGAATTGAGTTTTTCAGCCCCCGAAAATATTCAATAATGGGTCCTAAGTACTTTCTTCAGTGCTTGGTTTTTATAATTTTAGGTACCGGAACGCATTACCAACATATTTCATCCACACGATTTTCTAATGCATATAAGCCCTCCTAAAACTTCCGATTTTTTTATACTTGTAATAAAAGTTACAATGAGTTATCCTGTTTTAACAAATATACTGAAATTTTTTACAAGACTCTGTGTTCCCTGAGAGATGCAGGAACGCCCGCCTAAATGTTTTTTAAGCTAAAAACGAAAGTATGAAGCTGAACATTATCAATAGAAGACATGACGAATTTACCGTCAGGTAGACCTTTAATGTGGAAAAAATATTTTCAATACCAAATATGTCGCCCAGAGGACGTGAAAACCTTCATTTAGCCCATATTTCCGTGTTGCATATTTACTAAGGCCCCAGAAACTTACCCGTCATTCCAAACTTTACGTCTGATTCACCCTCTGGTCTAGTTTTATGTGCGGCGACTTTAAATTCATAAGTATACCAACCTGACCACAATATCTAATGCTTGGGTTCATTCAAGAATCGTCTTTCCATCGGCCAGATGTTCATTGTGGGCCTATGCACCAAGCACAGTGCTCCACGAGGTGGCCTCAGGCGGGAATTCCTCTCAGACACCACGGTTGGCCGTTGTTCCGTTAACTTCTCGTTCTATTTCTACGGGCATTGTCCGCAAGATTCGCATGCATGCATGACTATGCTCGTTGGCCGTAAAATCACCTTAATTTTTTGGGATGTAATTAAGCCGAAAGGGACGGAGTGATTCGCATGATCTTCGAGCCGGTGACAATTTCGTTAGGAGAGAATCTTTCCGTTCCCGTTCTTGAATTGTGGCCTACATTCAGTTCACTCATCGTCATAGTCCATTCGCATGAGATTTTTTCATTAAAATCTGCTAATTTACGTGCCTAATTAAATGATTGAAAAACGAAATTAAAAAGATGAAATGAACAGTATAAATAATTGACATCGTAGATCACTTGGATTGCGCATGCTCGCTTTAAACTTCAAATTTGCCGTAATCCACAGTAATGAACATTATATAATATTGACGTATGTAATGTATGTTCTAAATGATATAGATAACCCTCAATAACTTTGCGTATAAAGTTGCCGTGGAAAAATTAATAATGAGTGGTTTTTGATTTTGACGGGAAAAAAGAACACAGGAGTTCATCATTTTTGTACGTCAAATATTAAGAGGAAAAATAAGGAAAGAATAATAGTAAACTGTTAGTAGTGGTGAGAAAAATAATTCAATCGCTGCATTACGATAATATTTAATCCATGTGTTGTTTAGCAGTTAAATACTGTAGCACCTCAAATCGCTACGAATTTAATGCCAGCACACTGAAATATGTGTATACACATGGACAATTTTCAGACATTATTCATAAATAGCTCGAGCATTTGCGCCGTCAGAAACACTTATTTAATTGTTGCATATGCGTTGGAGAAAGTATAAAGAAAGTTTGGAGCTGAATTTGGTGTAAAAAAAGTCGAAGAAATATTGTTCACCAAGCATGTGGCCCTATTATTGTTCCTAACTAGCCAGTAAAATTAAGCGTCATTAAGATGTCTCGTCGTCCACAAAATGATAACAAATTACGCAGGCATTCCGTTTCTCTTCGTGTTAGGCCTCATTGCCTCTCATAAATTCTATATTATGGTAACTGTACTCTCTCATCCGACATTATTTTCGAATGAAAAGGTATATAAGTTGTTCTGAGAAACATTGCCTCGAACGAAAGTTTATCGCCGTAATTTTACCATAGAAAAAATAGCGATTTATCTTTTGAAAACAACCTTTTTCCGTGAAATATTTATTCTCGCAATTGCATAAAATTATTTTTCAGATGAATTACTGTCAAATGTTCTCTCTTCCTCTAGTTACAATCGAATTGGGGGAAATTGTGATATGAGGTTTTAAATCATGCCTTGTATAAACAAAATAGATATCTGACACATTTCCCATCTCCAGATTTACATACTGAAAGAGTTTAAAGACTGAGTTACAGGATTGAATATCTTATAATTGGATGTCTATTTTTTTCTGATTCCTATTTCATAGATAAACACATTTTTCTCATGCCTTCATTCCAACGTAAATGCATAGAGCAACGACGTTTTTGCCTGAAAGAACCTTTCTGGTACTTTTAGGGGAGAGTGTGTAAAATGCCTCGTACAAACCATGAAAGAATTTCCTTTGCTGAAATTATTTTTTTTGTAAGATTAGTATTATATTTATTTTAGCGTCCAGTTCATATTACCTTCCTCACTTTCGCGGTAAGTATTTTGGTTATGGACCTTAGAAATGTAAGAGGCATTGTCGTTAGCCTTTATTTATTCTTTAGTCTCCTATTCCTATCCGTTAATCCTTTCAAATATTAGGTAACTTCCCTAGCATTATGATTATTATTGGAATTCATGTGGCCACATTTCTTTCGCAGATTTCTCTGGACGAGTAATGTCATCCAAGAGCCCCAGCCACGGTAATCACGCAAGATTGCTCTTGACCGTCAACGTTGTTGTAATTTTTATTTTTCCACGAATGAATGTATGCCTAAGAGCGGGATAAGATTTCCCACGATAGGATTTGTAACGAGGCCTGATAAACCATTCCCCTAGCCACAGTGATAGTCCGATCCTATGCCCTTGGCTGATGTGCCTTTGCTTAAGATCTATTCGCTTATTAACGTGACATACTTAATGAAAAGCTTGGTCGATTTATTCTTTATATGCTCCATAGAAACAAATAAGTGAGACAGAAAACGACCTTGGAATTACCTAATCTAGGCCTTTGTCAAAGGATTATTATTTACGTGCATTTGTTTAATTATTGTTTCAATACTAGTCTAGGTCCTTATGTAGCTCTTATGTAAAACAACCTTGCTTACTATTTTAGGATTATGCTAATTTTTTTAGTAGTGGATATAGTCGCGAACGGGAATGTTTTTCACGCTTATGTGTAGGCACTAAAGTTCGGCATAATAATAGTCATGAGCATTACCAGTGCTTGGATTCGTAGGTGAGCGAAATTATACCCGGATATAATTATATTCATTAATTCTGCACTCATTTTTGGCCATATTGTCATTTTTTGCCCAAACGAGGTCGCGTTTGGCGACTCTCTAGCATTTTATTCTGCCTTTGCTGCTGTGATTTAAAAAATGTACACCAGTGAATGTGGAGGATAAATATTTTATATCGATATCCATAGGCGGATTGGAGCAGGGGGCACGCCCCCTGCCCCCCAGACGCTTAAAAAATAGACAAGATTTTAATAGGGTTATCATTGCGTTCGTTTTATTTTGTATATTACGGAGCCTCAATCATTTAATTTAATATTAATAACTCTCATATCAAAATAAAGAGAATATTTTCTACAGTAATTGTTGTATTTTGTTTTCAATCTCAAATGTGAGATGACCCGTCAGACCCTTATGCCCCCCAGAAAAAAATCCTGGATGCGCCCCTGTCGATATCTAGCCTTCCCGGGTTTACAAGGCCGGATCTAGGATTTTTCTCAGGGGGGGGCACAACGGTCAGACAGGCAAACGGTCTTCTCATATAGTGTAAAAACAACATACAACAATTAACTTACGAAATATTCTCTTAATTTTAATATGAAATTTATTAATATGGAATGAAATGATTGAGGCTCCGTAGTAGAGAAAGCATAAAAAAACGTAATGGTAACCGTATGACTCACTGTACGTCATCCATCCCTCCCTCTCCATGAGCATCTGTGTATCTCGTGAAAAAACTTCTGATAGCTTTTATCTCTTTTTATCTATGATCGGAAATTCATTCGCTAGTTAGCAAGAGAAGGAGAATCTCAGGAAGCAGGTATTATGGATTTACTTCGAGATTGCAATTCCTCGGACCCCGAATAATAATGAAAAACTCGAAGTAAAACCTGAGATGACTTTTTTTTATTGAGGAAGGAAGGATGCCAACATTAAGGAAAGGAGACTTCTTACTGTATTTGAGGGAGCCAGCGAGTGTCTTCACTAACTTTCTCTGTCCACTTCCGTACAAGGACTAATTAAACAGGGAAATGTGTAGCTGATAATACCATGGGTATTTTTGTATTTTAATTTTATTAAAAAACACATTTAAATATTTTCGTAGAGAACCCGTTGCTCTCATCACTCGAGCCAAGATCCGGCCGTGGCTGTATTTTAACTAAAAAAAGAAGATATAATATACCGAATCTCACATTGAATATGCGTTATGTCTTGTAGCAGATAATGTCTCTGTGAGCCAAAACGTGTCGTACATATTAAATAATTGTGGAAAAGTGTATCTAACTCAATAGAAAAATACTGTCGATTCCCAAAATCGCTAACTACCCACTCTTCAGGAATTATTTGGTCGAGTTCCCTATGCATGTTTTATCTCAGGTATATTAGTCAATCAAGTGAACGCTTCCGCTTCTGTGGTTGTTTCATTTTTTTAGTTTCTCATTGTTAGAATACAAATGGCTCGGTATATAAATCAGAAAGTATATCCAACTGAAAGTAGTTGAGTAGCTGATGCTAATGCCTGTCACCTGTTTGAAAAAAATAGAATATTTGTATTCTAGTATTGGATTTTCATACGTGACCTCAACCCCGTAAATTTTTGCGTCCTACATGCGCGTCGGCGTATATTTACTTCAAAAAGTGGCACAAAAACTACGATTATGCCATAGCTCTCTGGAACACGAGGAGCTACCATTAATCTCACAATCCAAGACATAAGAAGTATGACTTTCATCGGGAAATAGTAAAGGTGCGTGCTAACTAGGAAAAGGTCAGCCTTTCGACTTATGGTACGCACCTGACATTAATAATGGCAACAAACCTTCCATCATGTTAAGTACGGCCCACGAACACCATTTTCAATTGATAAAATCCTCTGTTGCCAATTCTAAGCTGTTTTTCATTTCGCCTCAACTATTTTTGTGTTAATTCCCTGAACCGACGATTTTCTACTAAGTCTTAGGGTAAACGAGATTGGTAAGACTGTAACTTTTAAGTTTGGTCTACACCTTGATAAATTATAACTCAAATTATTGATAATTACAATGTTTCCAAAACCGACTAATTTTTACGAAGGTTTCAAAAAATAAATAAAGTTAGAATCTAATATTTTCGGAGTTGAGTAAAATAAAATACATTGTATGAAACGTCATCATGGACTAGGGGTTAACACAATGCCATCGGCCCGATCTGTTCAATTTCGTAGGAACGCAAACAGAAACGATGCAGTCTGTTCACTGCTATGAAAAATCGAAAACCTTAACTTTTCTTCAAATACGATGAAGCTTTGTAGAACCCGTTTATGTTGTGAATATTTGCACCATATCTATACTATGAAAGTTCGGTTAGCCTAAATATGTTAGCCTATAAATGTTTCTATTGCGTCCGTACTTGAAAATTGAGGTTAACATAAAATAAATTACAGCCTCTGAAGGAGTAAAAAAATATTCCCACGCACCTTAATAGATTAACAGATCATGTGATATTGAACCAGGAAAAAAGAGTTTCACACAAAGGAGTATAAGCTTGAAAAAAAACGAAGGCACAAAACTTACATGAGACAAAACAAGTACATCTGCAAGTTTAAGCTCCACAGTTTCTAATATAATTTTTATTTCATTTACTCATGTTGATAGATTTTTTTGCTGAAGACGTGGTCGTAAAGGGACAAGGCTCGGTGAACCCTCTTTAAAACCTTACATCAGAACCTGACCCTGAATTTATGGAAGGAAGATGCAAGAAAACAGATTTGGTCTCGATGGAAAAGGATTAAACCTTGCTTTCCCTCTAATGAATATTCTCACAGTCTGTTGATTGAGTGGATAAACATTTTTATCAACCTGTTTTGCGCAACGTTTCATATGGTGTCCGCCCAAATATCGGTGCCGCGATAATCCCATGTGATAAGTGATTCATAAGCAACTGACTCGATATGGGAGCTTCCTAACACAAGGTTAGTCACGCGATCCGAGATTTCTCCTAGCGGAGGAACTTCTGAATGAATCAAGAGTGTAGTAAGACCTTCTAACGCTGTTCCTTTCTTCGGTGAAGTCACTCACCGTCTCTTCTTGATAGCAATGAGCTTTCCCGCGATGCCATAAAAAGCTAACCGCTATCCCACATTCCAATCGTGAGAGAGTATAAGGCTTGACCTAGGAACAGATTTCACTCCTCCCCGCAAGGGAAAGAATACCACGCTGAGAAATTCATCGCTTATCTTGCTGAGGAAAGGGGGCTTCCATTAATTACGTGAGGTGATTTTTTGCGATTTTTGGACCCTCTCTTCCCCCTTGAGTGAGATATCGTGAGATTCAGCTCGACCCCTTCCTTCTAATTCAGTGGCGCATAAAGATGGGGGCGCAGGGGGCGCCCCCCCTTTGTGGGGCCGCCCCTATTGCGAAAAATTGCAGAGCAACAATTGTAACTTTTTTATATCATAACATGGCATATCTTGTATTTTTACGTTATATTTTTAATTAAAAACTTCTTAAACTCTGCATTTGACTTGATTATATTTTATTACGATAAAATTAAAGGTAACTCAAGATATCTTTTGCGCCCCCTTGAGTTTTTTTCTGTATCCGCTACTGCTCTAATATCAAGTTAGATTGTAACAAAATGCATATTTTCAGTGTAAATCGCAAATATATGCTTCATTGCGTTGGATTTATTAATATAAAAATTCGTTTCATTATTTTTATTTAAGATCGATTAAAAATAGTATTAAGATACTAATCGCATTTTACACTGTTTCTTGCGGAAAAAAATTACATATATTCCAGAACCTCCCCTTTCCCCAACATGAGATAAGGTAGAAAATCGGCTTCCCTCCCCCCCTCCCAAATGCCTCACGTAATAAACGGATGCCCCCAAACGGGTGGAAACAAAATCAAAACTTTGTTGCTCTGCCCTTATTTCCTCAAGCTGTCTTTAAAATTGTTATAAACACTGAAGATAAATAGGAAGTTTGTATAGCGTCCAGTTCTTTGTCTGATACATTTGTTACCGACCGGATAAAAAGGTGACATCACGCTCCAGCTAGCTTACGCCCACAAACGCGCGTGAGTCACCGCTGGCGAAGACCTTGGAAAAGGTTGCAGACACTTGGGCGTTAATCGAGATTCCATGCTGAATAAAAGGAGTGCCTATCAGCTTGGAGGCGGCTTGTGAGGATGAGCAAAAGTTCCGCTTGTTATCATTATTCGAGTATCTAAGCGTCTCAACAGGGGCGTAGGAATGATTTTTGTTGCGGGAAATCTTGCTGAGGACCCTGCTCGCCATTACAAATTCGCCTGCGAATTTTCACAGGCCTTAAAAGGGGACCTGGGACAATTTCTGGTGCGGTGGGCTGCGAATTTTCATTCTCCCTACCTCCTACCCCGCTGTATCTCAATCGCCACAATGGTTATAAGAATTTAATAATTGCAAGGTATATCTATCATTTACTCTACCATTAGAGATGAGAATTTTTACCAATTTTGAAACCATCTTTAACTATTGATGGGCCCCTAACCCGGCTCTATGACCTTAGCATTCCCACCAAGGCCGTGCTCGAGGGGGAGGGGGGGACAAGCCATGGTTGTTCATTTTGTAGATAAGATTTGAGCATGGAAAAGGTGAATGAAATCAACATTTCAAGGAAACTGTAATAGCTCTTTATTGGTTTTTAAAATTATTTGCTTGAAAAAAAGTTATTTTCCTTAAAGACATTTACGATTTTTGTTTCTAACGGGGGGGGGTGGGGGGAGGGAAGCTGCCCCCTCCTGTCCCTCGCTGGGTACGTCCATGATTCCTACTATGGACTCGAAAGAGTCTCTAGAAAATAGGTACGTAGTAAAAATGATATTTACAGATGCGCAGAAGACACCAAATTCAATTATTCCCGTCCATGAATAATTTCTGCTTTTTTAAAGCAGTAATGTAAACGTTTAAAAATTTTCAACATTCTGGAGAGGCCCATGGAATTTATGATGGTGACGAAAAGGGGAAGGCGTGGTACAGCAGCAGGGGGGAAGGGGCGACGAAAAGCGACCTTGACCGAGAAAACAATCCTCTGCCCACCATCCCCCTCTGTAGGAATGTTTCAATTTAAGAGCGCATGAGCACTTACTTGAAATCGTATATGAGCTATTTCTTAAAAATAATAACAAACAATAAAGCCTCGAAGCATCGAACAATGAGAAAGAGATCGTCTTCGTTTCGCGGTGGAATGAGTTGTTCTCAACAATCGTGTCCAGAAACTAATGATTCTGCGAATCCCACTAACCTAATTCTTAATAAATGCTATCTGCAGATAAGTAATAGAATTCATTGATTCCTCTACGCTCGCAACACTAATTACGTGGTAAGGTAGTGGAAGAAATGTTGCATACTTACATGAAATTCTTCAAATATTAGATAACTTTCAAAATATTCGTTGTTCAACTGTTATTACCTGTGACGTCATGTGGAGTCGAGTTTTTCAGGCGTTTTCTGCTTGCTTCTAGCGCAGTTGGATGGAGAACTTGAAGGTGTGCGGTGCCGGTGTGCGAAGAAGCAGTGTGTTGGGTGTTGATTTGGTGTGCTCCGTGTTAATATGAAACTAGATTGGAGAGACTCGATGAGCATTTAAACTGCAAAATGTCGACTGCACTGTTGGCTGTCATAGCTGTGATCCTATGTATTCTATTTCGCATTCTCAATGTGAATAGTCAACCTTTAAAACCGTCCGTGTACTGCAAGGATCTTAATTTTTTGGAGACAATTTTAAAAATAGCACCTATACTTCAAGAGCCGTAAGTAACATTTAGATCGAGGAGTCTTCTTGTTATCTCTTAAGTGATATGTTGTGAGAGATGAAGAAAAAGTTGTAAATGGTGTGATAAATTAAGTGTCCATGAAATGTGTGGGCGGGGAGCTAATCAGTTGCATTTCTGTCATCGCGGTGATGTATTTTGAATGATGATTAACATAATTTCTGACTGTTATAATTAGAAATAGATGTGATAATTATTTTACTGGTGTTACTCCGTCGTTTCTTAAAAAGAATTCTAAGTGGGAGTGCCATGTTCATGGATTCCATCCACACCTCCCCCGTGAACTTATCTGAAATGTTAACACATGACCCAATAAATTAAATTTTACATTCAGTAAACCTATTATGTTTCGAGTGCTATTGTGATAATGAACTTTGGCTTGTTATTGTGAATCACTAACATTTTAATTCGAGACTTGTGCATGAAATATTTTTGCTATCAACCTCTAGAATACAATTATGTCAGTAGCTGTTAGTTGATGTCCGTCGATAGTTACATATAAGGCATTCACGGGGATATCCTAAACTTAAGGTTTGAAGCAGTTGATCCTGTGGACTTCATTTCCATTTTGTTGCATTCATCGGTAGATACACACCTACACGGTTATGGGGATTCAGCGGGCACGTGCAAACAATTGTTCACAGTATAATTGGGCGAGTGAAGTGCCCTTGGCCTTTGGGAGAACGTGTTTACCTATCCCTCAAAGATGGAGCCACCCTGACCTACGATCTTTATCAACCATTGGATACTTCGATGTCTCGAGATGAGGAAGGTAAGATTTAAAGCACCAAAAAGGTTATTTGGGATTGGATTTGATTTTCCTGTTGTGTGACATATTTAGTCTCATATCTTTGAATGATTGCTGTCTTTGGTTTCAATGTCTAAACTAACCTCGGTCACCCAATCATGCTTTCACATATGAGATCCTGTAAGTATAACTGACTGGACATAATGGCTTTAATTCGTTTACTCCAGTATCGCTATATCTAGTAGTTTTTGGTAAACAGCTGTAAATATATTTAAATGTCATTCCTTTAATCATATTAGATGATAGATTATCATCATAGATTATCTATTCCCATAGATATTGTGATGCACATCTTTTCAATTCCTATTTCCTTCCCATTGCAGATGATTTCACATTGGCAATTTGTCCAGGCATAGGAAACACCAGCGAAAGTGTATACATTCGGACATTTGTCCATTATGCTCAATGCCATGGCTACAGGTGTGCTGTTCTCAATCATGTTGGTGCCCTCTCATCTGTGCGGGTTACGTCTCCCAGGATTTTCACTTATGGTGAGTACTTACCCAGCTGGCATATTATAAGTCATTGAGATAAGGTGAAAGGAAGAAATAAGGAAGTCGCTTCTCAAGTAAACTTGTTATGGGTTTCTTACGGCCAGGCCGACAAACATCCAGAGTAATGGCAAAATGGATGCCAAACTTTCAGCACTTCCGTAGATGCTGTTATTATCCCATCGCTTCAGTGTGTTTATTAAGGCCTTTATGTATTAAAATAATGTTTTTATTATTGGCGCTTCTATATTATGATGAGAAATAACATCATACCGCCAAAATTTGAAAACCATTCACATTTATGAACCGATGGCGAAATGACGGTCGTAAGAAAAACACACAATTTCACAAGAATAGCGACGTAGAATAATATAAAAATGCCGGAAGGAACATCTTATATACGTATTGTAGTCATCGGGTTATCAAGCCACAATTTAAAATTCATAAATGTTAAAATGTATGGACCTTGTATAGTTTCAGTTTTTCATGCACATGCCAAACAAGTTTTTTTACATAATTGGATATTTAATTGGTAACTACACCTCACATTTTTAACAGCTGCCGTGGTGTAGTGGTTAGCGTACAGGAATTGGGTTACGTAGGTCGCACGTTCGGTTCACCCCAATGTTAATTTTTTTTCTTTCCGCTGCATGGATAGAGTACTTGTATTATGCTTTATATCTTCACTAGCCGGTCGCTTGCAGTTATTAATTTTTTTCTATTCACGGGAAAATCTGTTATCAGTTGTTAAGCCCTTATAAAAACTCACTTAATTTCACTGATAGCCTTTAAATTCATGTCAAGATGAGCCGCGTAGCATGTGTAGTACGCTGTTCAGCTGCCTTTGGTGCTCGCACAGAAGTGACTGACGTCGCATGAGGATATTTGACGGTATTCCTTACCTTATCTTCCCTAGCATCTTACCCTTGCCTTATATAAGTCCCTTAGCTTACGATAAGCTGCTTATCAATTTTTTCTGTAAGAAAACCATAAGAAACGGTAAACTCTCTTACTTTGTGCTATCTGGGTAATGACATCTCTCTTTAAATTCTAAACAGACACTCAGTATGGAGGAGGGGCTTAGGGAACTTTAACCGCCCCAGAAAATTTTTCTGTTGTGGCCACTTCTTGCAATACATCTGCTAAGGAAACCTCTATCCCAGGGGCTCTTATTCTCTGACACCCAATTTTTGTTTATTAACTTCATACGAAATATATGCTTTTCCAATTTGTGCAACTTGTCAACTGAATGTCGATATAGCCAACCCTCATATCACCCAAGCTTTCCGCAGCAAATTTCTAGTTACATGCCTGATTCTAAATAATTCAGAGAAGTTGAAGGTCCTGTCAGCGTTGGAGAGGTGTATGTTAACCCTTATTTGTTTGCACAAACTGTACTTCAATCAGACTGAATTTAATGAAATGAATTAGAATCATCATATCAGTAATATGCAGTTTTCAAGATAACATTTCATGGCCTTGTGACTCGGACCTGATCTGAAGATGTGGCCAGTTTAGGCCACGAAACATCATCTTGAAAATAACTTAATGCAGCTAACCTGTAATGGCTTTTCCTTAGTAGTATCTTTGATATTCAAATCTATAGGAAGAATTTAATTACATTACAGAATATATTGCTAAGGTAACCTGGGATGATAGTTAAGGAGTATGAATAGAGCAGGGTTAATTGCTGTACAGAAAAGAGTTAGAATTAATTCTGAGATGTGGATAAAAATTGTGTTAAACTTCTTTTTAATATCCATATTCTACCCCTCAGTGCCCAAAGTTTTTTTCAAATTCACACATATTTCACTTTTCAAAAATATGATACAAATTAGCTCAATACAATGAATACAATTGAAACTGACTGAACAACAGAGGAAACCTTCTACTAAGTATGTGCACCGAAATGTACGCTAAAATTCACATATTAAATGCGTTGCAGGAGTGTTGGCTCAGCAATGCTCTGGGTGCCTTATGGCACCCATGGGCATTGACGGGTTAAATTTTGACTTGAAGATCCTTAATTAATTCTACTCAGATTTTGAGTGTTCAATACCAAAACAAGGGATATCATTTTAAGTCGTGGAAATGATCGTCCAACATCCTGACCTGAACTCTAAAGGTATCTCTTATATTGAAAGTGCTAATTTTTTTCATTAGGCTCTTTTTGTTTATAAGTGCAAGGTGCTCCATTTGTTACTATCAGATTTTACCCTCTAGAATGAGAGCAGAAATTCAGTGAATATAACTCAAATTTCAGACCAATTCGATTCCAATTCACACATGTTCTACGTCAGTTCATTTCCTCTCAACGAAATGTGTGACTAACTGACATATGTACATTAATGTTTAGTGTGTATCAAAGGTGTCTGTTTTAAAAAAATTACTGTATTTTTATTTTTATCATCATGTGCACTGCTTAAAAACATTTCAGAAGCCCTTTAATCTTTTGTGGACTCTCCAGGAAGCAAATAATGTTAGAATATTTTAAGTGTTACTTTATATATACTCTATTATAATAGGTGTAATATATATATAGGCCTTAATTCCATCTCCACGCCACAGTGTCATCGTCCTGTATTTATGTTTCTATCCCTTTGTTTCAATTTCTATTATATGTTATTATGATTGTATATTCGCCTGTGGCGACCTGTTGTCAAATGTTGTGTATTTTGTTGACAATAATTGTTCACTATATCCCTCTGCATTTCATGGTTTGTAATAATTTTGAAATATTATTTTGAAAATTTAATTATTTTGAAATGTTGGCTGTGCATTGGGTACAACTGTTGGGGATAATAATTAAAAGATTACATATTGCCAATTTTTGCCTAATTTTAAGTTAAATATGAATGTAATTTTTCCCTGGAACCGTCTCTAACCCAGTAATGAAGTATGATGTGTATAATTTTATTCTATCCCCTTTAAGTTACTTTAGGAGGAAATACCGTTCTAAGAACATATCAATGGCTAAGTTCTAACAACACGTATCTCAAAAATAGCAACGTTTCAGGAGAGCAAAAAAACGATTAATTTCTTTTACTTGCACACTGAAATTAAAAACAAAATTTGAAATACATGTAGTTAGAACTTAGCCATCGATATATGTTGTCCTATATATACCCTCCTAAGAGGCTGATGCATTTTTTTTAGTTTTCATTCCCTAACTGTAAGATTGAGCTCATATCTCATTTTATTCTGTCAAATAATGGGTGCCGCACCTGTGACTATCTGTATAATCTACCCCATTTCCACTGGTGGAAGTAGTGCAATCAGGAGCTACAAGATCCAATGTCAGATGTTAGCATTTGATTTTGTTCTTCTCTTTTCTAGTTCTAAATACTTGTTATGCTTACAAAATTTCTTATAATTCCTCAAAAAAATATAATAGTTGTAATATAGTTGTTTTGGTAATTTATCTCATTAACTAGTGGCACAGGTATCCAGCTCTAAAGTGTAAAAAGTTTTCACTGATATTTTCATGGTCACTAAACTGTTAAATACATGTTTATGAACCATATGAACCACATGAACATGAACCATAGCCTAAGAAATAAGAATTCCTTATCACTAAATCAGTGCAGATTAACCAAAACCCAATTCTCCATACATAATTTAGGTATCAAGCTATTTAACCATCTCCCTATCTCAGCCAGAATGGCTAGCTTGACCAAATTCAAGAGTGTGATTCACTCATGACTAGCCTCACAGCCATTGTATTCTGTCAGTGAATATTTTACTCTTAACACATGTGATATTGTATTCTAATATATTCATATACTTTCTATTATATTTCATTTATTTTTATTAATTGTACACTGCCTATGAACTGCGACTATCTTTTCTTGTACATTCTTTATGTATGTGCAATTGAATTTCATCTGTGACGAGGTCTGTGTATCTTATGAATACTATTGACCAATAAAGATTATTATTATTATTATTTACTCTGAAATAATCTGAATTATTCACGGATCATTATAATGCTCACATATTTGATGTATTTTTCTTTCTAGGGCATACTGGGGATTACATGGAAATGATAAATAACATAGCTGAGCGTCACCCAAGCACAAAAATAGTTTCCATTGGATTCAGCCTTGGAGGAAACCTCGTTACCAAATACATGGGTGAAACAAAGTGCTTGAAACCTGCTAACATTATTGGGGGGATTTCAGTGTGCCAAGGATATTGTGCAACTGAGTGAGTAATTTTTGTGTGTGTGTAGTTCCTTCTGCTAATGGTGTAAATAATCCAGGTATCATATCGTGAATGTTCTACAGCTATGTAGAAGTCAAGTCAAACGAATTCTCCAAGGTTATACTACTTCAAGTGCAAGTTATTCAATTGGTTTGGAAGGAAGGACTTTATTAAGTCAAAGTATAATTTTTATCATTCAAAGTTCCAGGACCTTGTTTTTGGGATCTTTTACTAGTCCCACCCTTGCTCTAAGCTCACTCTCTATGTCCCTCTAATTTTTCTTCAACACCTTCTTGCTCCCATCATTATTTCTTATCTGAAATGAAATCCCAAATTAATACTCCTATTTACTATTGAAAGTATGATGATTGAGATTAACTAATAATTACTTTTCCTCACTGACCTACCATCTATTTCCAAACAATAACTAATTTGCCAAAGACACTTGAAACTCTTAATGTTGCAATGGAGGAGTTATAAGTCAAACGAGTACGTGGCATCATTTGCAGGCCCTATTTTTATGTGCTCCAAATTATTTATATCATATAATTCAGTGCCATAGATGTAGCACGCCAGGCACTAGTTTATGTTTAAGCATTACACACATGTTAGATAGTGAATAATTGAATGAACAGGTGGAACTGGAAACAGTAAAACTCTTAAAGAAATAAATTTCAAATATGTACAGTGGAACCTCGATAAAACGACACCCCACGGTGCACCAATAAACACTCGCTATAGTGAATTGTCGCTTTACCGGAGGTGGTGCAAATAATAGCCAATATACCTCATATTACTCCTTTATTTTTATTTTCTCGCTTAGACGTGTTTGGTGTTTTTTTGGCCATGATGTGTTCCATCAAATGCTTTCTATTCATGCAACTCATGGACGTGCGGGTATGCTGACGACTGCTTTCTGCCGCCCGAGGAACAAAAGAAGATCAAGCATTCGCGAATGCTAATGCCCCAATATTTTCACCAAAATTAACTACTTATTTATCGAACGACAGTTTACCACATAAATTTGAGCCTGAGCACTCCATTAACTTCATTTCTAACAGATCGCTAGCAATTACAGAGATTTAGGAGTCTTGGTGTAAGTTTTTCCGGCGGTGAAACCCTCGCTATGGCGAGAGCCAACACCAAAAGGGCCTCGTAAAAATGATATTTTTTACATGCTTATTATAGGATCAATTGACGGTGCATCGGCTATATCTCGTAATAGCGGGGGTCTCGCTATAGCCCGTACTCGCTTTAATGAGGTTTCACTGTATGTACCGTATAAGCGCGTGTAAGAGGCGCACCTTTTTCCTCAGATATTGCAGCTGAAAATGGGGGTGCGCCTCTTACACAATCTTCTTATCTTCCCCCCCCTCCCCTTCACCGGTTGCAAGTTCAAGGGGAACTGAGTGGCCTTGGTTTTCAGCGTGAGTCAGTCATCTGAAACCCTGGGTCAAAATCAAGCGGCAGGCAGGGGAGTTTCTCCCTTAGTGACGTATTTTTAAAATGCTCCTGTTTGAATTTCTTGCAAGCATCGCGCCGTCACGTCGGTACCCCAGAGGTGAACATTGAAAAGATCGCGCGGGGTGATTCGCTCCGGAGCGCACGCTAAATTTATTGCCACGAGTGGGCATCCCGCGGCATTTATACTGCATATAGTAATATTGGTGTCACAACCTGAGGTTGAAAAAATTCGAACGAGTGTGCTCATTGTTGGACTTAATGGTGGATAGAAGAAATCGGAAATGTTTATAAATGAAGAGCGCTGAAGGAGAGGTCGAGGGAAGAGGGCTCCCTCCCCTCTGTATTTAAAGCTACGAGCGAAGGAGCAAGGGAAGAACACGTCCGATCTTGCATGTGACGTCGTTGCCTTGAAAGCGAAGGGGCGAAGGCGCAGCAATGTGATATACGCAGTTTGCGTTGCCTGAGTTTCCAGTCCGTCTCGTCTTGTTTGAATGCGCTTATGCTACGCTTGTTTCTTCCGAAATTGTGCTGTTTGGACTATGTTGAATATTAGTAGCTTTATTTTAGCTATAAATCTTTGTGTCAATCAATTAGAGCTCAAAAAACTTAAATGCTGTAAGATACGTCGCGTTAGGTCTAATTCTTTTTAGAACCTCGTGCGTGTCATACAATTGCTGAAAGATATCGAGATATCTTCGAGCTCAGAAGGTGACTCACATAGCATTTGATCTCCAGAAACTCGGGGAATTGAACCTGGTAGACCGAAAAAGGTCAGTTGGTGGAATGGGGTAGGGATGAAACACGTTTCCATTGTTCCCCTGTAACTTGATATTTTCCTTTGGAGTCTCGGAAAGGAAAAAAACGGCAGAGGCATTAGCTGACGGAGAGCCGAGTGTACTTCCGTTAGGCCCCTTGCACACACACCGATTTTGGACGGCCGGTAAAATATTGGCCGAAATTTTACTGGCGAAGCGATGCTTGCATACACGCCGGATTTTTACCGGTCAAACGATACGTTGCTAAGTTTTTGAGCCGTCGCCGGCGATCCACAGTGACAATGGCCAGCCGCTAACCGGCATTTTGCCGGTGCCGGCGTGTGGTCGGTACGTGTGCAAGCTCCAATGCTCTCCCATTGTTCACTATTGGAATGTGGACGGCCGATATTTTACCGGCTGTGCGAAATTGGTGTGTGTGCAAGGGGCCTTAAATCTACGATGTGGTTATTATCCTACGGCGCTGAGATTGCCGCGATTGTTGTTCAATCTCTTGGGAAAGCTCATGCCATTTGCCAGTCGTGTTTTGCCTTAAAATTTTCCACGGCTGCAATTCTATTGCAATACTCCTGCGAGAGCTTTTAAACAAAATTGTTTGTAAGTAGGACAAGCAACGTAGAGCGATGGCGTATGCAAGGAGAGGATCGCTCTTTCTACTCCCTCTTATGCCGCCGCAGTTATCAAAATTTCCTCTTTCAAATAGTACTGAAAGAGGACATTTCGATAACTGTCGAAATTCCAGGCATACGTCTGCAACACCACACGATAGGATAAAAAAATGTCGCAAAATTTTTTTTCTTTATAGCTTCGATCCTCAAAATAGGGGTGCGCCTCTTACACGTGTGCGCCTCTTACACAAGCTTATACGGTATTTTCACCATAATTTTTCCAATATCAACTGCCTGCAGTTTGTTGATTTCCTTTGACAAATTCCTCTCGTCGTTCCTTGCTCTAAATTTTGTTTCTTGCAGCCCCTAAAAATTGAAAGGCCTACAAAAACTGAAATCTGAGGGTTTGTCCACAAAATTATCCCTGCAATGAAGTAACTGCTTATTTACTTCCCAGAATTCATTGTGCTAATAGACTGTCGTATGTGAATGTCAACCCTTACCTGAGTCATTATCTAATGATTGTAGGGGTACCAAAATACTTTCAAAAACCCACATATCCATCTCATTTTCTTGTTACCATGTTTGTTTACTTAGTTCCCAGAGCTCCTGTCGAAACCATTCATGCAATTTAAATTATATTAAGTTTTTCCTCCATATTCTGCGATATATACGTGACACAATGGTCATAGTTGTGTGCCTGGAGAGCCTGCAGACTTACCTCTTTCCCAGTTGAGTAACTATGGGTGGGGATGAGGGGATAGATCCCCCCCAAAAGCCTCATAGAAATTGAAAAAATATTTCCAACTATTGTCTAGTTTTGACGTATAATAACGACATCTGAATAAAGTTAAATTTTATGTATCAAAATGATCTAAAATGTATTTCCAGGCTTGTCAGTTTCCAACTATTTTTCCAGACCCCCGCTGACTAGGGGGGAGGGGAAAGGAGGGGTCGCCGCCCCAGATCCCTTCATCCCCTCCAAAGCATGTTCCTAGTGACACCACTGCTTTTATGCTCTTCCTTCTCCGAAATACAGTTACCTCCTTTGCTGTCAATTTGTTACCATGCATTTGGCTTTGGTAGGTGTTGTTGTCACTTCCTTGATCAACTTTGCAGCCACCTCCTCATATGCGCTGCGATAGCCCATTGATGCAGTGTAAGGTGATTCAGCCGGAGATGTGCTAGATCCAAGCTTTTCCTTTTCTTAGCTCTATTGCTGGGCACGTCAAATTTTCGTTTGTCACACAAAAATGTATCATATTACTTTGAATTTCCTTAGAATTGACTATTTCTATGTGTTGGGTGTTTTGCCCTCAACATGCTCATGTTTGATGAATTACATGGCTAGACATAAAAATCATGCAGACCTATCATGTACAAAATATTGTTGGCCTTATCCTGTAACTTCCTTGCAAAAAGTCTTAAAAATGATGTTTGGCCAGCTTTTTTCGATTTAGGAACACTATCCTCATTGTTAAAATTCTCACAAAACAGAACCACCAAAAGTTATGGGTAATAATAATAATAATGTTTATTTGTCCAGAGATCTAGAAGTACAAGGGGTGCACTGGATATAGGACACGTCAAGATAAAAATATATATACAATAAATACAAATATACAATGATGCAGGATACATCAAAATTTGTTTAAGAATTCATCTACAGAATAATACATTCTTAATTTCAAATATTTAAGTAGGTTGGTCTTAAAAGTAGTGACACTTGATGGTGCCTTAAGTTCAGGTGGCAATTTATTGTAGAGTTGAAGGCCCATACAATTTGGACCAGCGCTGGTATTCTTGGTGCGCACATACGAAACATGCAGCTGGTCAATTTGCCTCGTGGAATGATGGTGGACATCACGGTTCTTAATGTAATGAAATAGATTTCTTTTTGTGTAAGCAAGTAAATGAAAAATATACACACATGGTAGTGGTAATATGTCCAGTTTCTTGAACAAGGGACGACAAGGTGAATCATAGGGGTCATTGCACATCAGCCTTATAATTCGCTTCTGAATTTTAAAGATTTCAGTAGAATGGGGAGAGGAACCCCAAAACAGGATACTGAAAATAATGTGCGAGTAAAATTCACTATAGTAAATGGACAATAAGACATCATTATTTACCGTCATGAGATGAGAAATATGTCACTCTCCTATTCCATCTCAGTTCTACTATGAGACATCATGGAAATTTCCGAAAACTCAAAATTAGACCAACCTCTATTTTGAACAACTTAATTTTCTTCATGTTTATTCCAAAAATCCCATGAATCCCTTTCAAAGTCTGACATGTACAAAATCACCTGTCCCTTGTGCAACTCTGCCTATATTGGTTGGAGTTATTCCGACCTCGATAAGTCCTCACCTCCATTCAGCGTATGGGGATTTGTGGTTGTGCAATAGCTCATTTTTTGGGACCCTTGATATAAAGGCTGTTACGAGCTATTTTCAGGGTATTTGGAAATAGATGGATAAAAAATCTAAATTGGTTCAAATAGCTTGCTGCATGCTGTGGACTAGACCACTTCAATGAAGCATCTGTTGCTCAAAGCAGGGTGTATTATTCTCATTCCATCACCATCAATGAAATCAGTCTCATAAAACATGCATCTTATCATATACATATTAGACTTTTACGAATCTATCCGCCTTCAAAGATATAAGAGCTGCACCATGGGCACTGACCAAGGCTCAATCACATCCTTCTTTTTTTTCCATTTGTTCTTACAGCAATGAAAAATCACCACCTAACCAAATGAAGAAATGCTTTTCACCCCTCCTCATATAGGGGAGGATTAAGGTGTTGTTTTTGTGGGATGGTTGAGTACTTGGCGCATGCCTTGGTGGTATAAAATGTCTTGCAGGAATATGTCTGGGGTCTATTGTCCATAGTTCAGTAGCTGTATGATGTTCATCCATTTTTTTTTTTAATATTGTGAAGCTGGTGAAGTAAAATCTTTAATTGGAGAGCAGCCTTAATGAATACCCCCTTTCCAATTTTTCCAGAAATCAGGGTGGGGGGGGGGTTACCACCTTCCCTTTAATCTGCCACTGCCCTCTATTTTACTTTGTCAGCTACCTTTTCCCACCCCCTCCCATCAAAAGACTAGCATGTTTTCATATTACAGTGGACTCTCGTTGATACGAACAACGTTATTGTGAAGTTTTCGTTTTTACGAAGCAAATCGTTGGTCCCGACGAAAAGGCCTATCCAAGCTATAGGAAAAGAAATGTTATTACAAAATTACGAACCTCAGTCCCGGTTCCTCCGGTTACAAAATGAACTTTAATACGAAGTTCCACGCATAAGCTACGGTATTAAGATGGATATTCACTACGCTAAGTTTTAATAATCACGCCACGTTTAAGTTCTCCTCGTGTTCTGTGACCAAGAGCGTCATTTATGGTTCTTTTTGCACCATACACGCAACGTCATATAATAAGCTTCATTCCTGGGTAATCGTGGTGACAGACTCATTACAGCTCGTAAATTTGATGTACAGTTAGTTCTCTTCCTACGCACATTTGATTTACGAACTTTCAGAGATGCCAGCATTCAAAAATTTCGAATTTGGCGCCTTTTCATTCGGATGTTGCTACACGGTACGGCGTAGAGGAAATCGCACCCTGGGCATAATCTGAACAAAGTATCATTGAATCCGGTGTGAAGTTAGGAACTGTTCAGTGTTTCGCCCGTTGTTCCTTGCCGCGGAGAGTGATTTTTTTCGGTTCCGGCTACGTTGCATGCCCAGCTAGATCAGTTCGCCACAATCGTGAGTTAGCGCACAATTGTTATGAAGCATTCCGCAGGATAACCGTACTCCTCGATGCCTTGCATTCAGTCCGGCCGGCGACAGTTGTCCGATGACGGCACAATAGGAGGTGCGGATAACCCTGCGCCAGCACGGTTCGCAGCCAATCGCTGTCCCCCAAAGGCACCTCACAGCATCGCCCAGTCATACAATGTTGTTAAATGCATAAAGAGCAGCGAAATAAGCCTGATCCACGAAAACATACCCTTTCTTTGAATCCGCAAAACAAGTAATTCTTGCACTGGGTCCTTCACGCTCGTCATCCTTTCCGTCTCCTTTCTTCACGGAGCCCTTAGTAGGCGTTTCACTTTCTTACCTGGCAACGCTACCCCGACCTAGACCATTCTGCCTGTCATCGGACAACTCTCGGCAGCTGGACCGTAGGTTTATCAACTTAGGAACAAGGTCTTGGAACGCATCTAGTTCGTAAATCGGACTTACTGTTCTCGGGAAGATATCAACCCTCGATTATGTCATGCCGCATGCCGAAACTGAAACGAAATTTCCTGTTTATATATATATCCGCGTAATTTAATCGTGTTTATCACGTATGGTTTTTTCCAACAATTCCTAAAAGAAATGTTCATACGAACTTCGTTTTTACGAACCTCAGATTTTTCAGTCCCGTGAACTTCATAATAACAGGAGTCTACTGTATTAACTTTTATTTGGCTATCATTCACATAAGACACATTATGCATAATAACTACTTATAGTTTCCCTAATGGGTTTTTTCAAATATTTAAAGTGCTCAGATTACCGGTAACATAATTTAAAAAATTGTTGCCTTCTTCAGAGATAACATATCTTCATTTAAATTTCACCAAATGTCATCGACTTCACCATCACAGCATTTTTTAGGGAGCAATTTGTAAAGCCTTGATTGACTATATTAGATGCTCTTTCCTCCTGCAACTCAGGACAGTGTTATTTTTGAGTGAGCACTGGATATTGGATGACCAATATATCACCAAATGCGGTCCTGTTGCATTGAGATGTGAAAGATGCATTGAAATATGCAAATTCTGGGTTCTTATGATATTCAGAAAAATTCATTTAATATCATAGCAGTGGACTGCAAATATATTTCATTGCATTTGCTGAATTACGTACAGTGAATGGTACACATCAGGGTAGAGATATGAGAAGCAAGGCTAGAATATAGTGAAAATAATGTTTTGGGGATTAGAAGAAAATGTTAACCATATTATGAATCTTTAATTCTAATATACTTTTATAATTTTTTGCATGCAAATTACTGGCGAAATTTTCATTAGAGTGGGATTTATTGTAATTTATTATAGTCCGATGGTGATTTATATTCGTTGCAATATGTAAATTGTATTTATATTTTTGTAATGTGTTTTTTATTTTTTAATGTATTTACCACAGGGGGACAAAGTATTTATTAAATTGGCAGAACTTTCGCCGATGTTATCTATATGTGATGACAGAAAATATGAAAAGTATTATATTAAGGCACCGCCATGTGCTTCTGTCTGATGAAACTAAACAACGTTGTGGCCTCAATGAAAATGATATCATTGCAGCTGCCACACTTCCGGAATTGGATGAGGCCTACACCAGGTATTCCATTTTCAATAATTATGCCCATATCCATTGTTTCAGGCCTTGTAACTTGCATGAGTGTTTTAAGTCTTCCTTTTTATTCATGGACACAATTTGCTTGGACTAGATATTTGGCAAGCAGAAGTGGAATTTACTTTAGAGCAGTTAAGAATTTATTTTTTGCTGGAAGCTAATTTATGTTATACTGCATTTATTAGTAGAGTCAATGTGTGAAGAGCAATGGACGTAGAATCAAATCAGCTGGAATTGACTTTTACCTTTGCTCTATCCAAGTGCAGCAGAGAATTACGAATCCAAGGAATTGAGAGAGAAGTCGAATGATATACATTAGCGAATAGCCCTGATAATCCATCCATGATAATTTTTTATAGTATTTCCAGGTTGCTTTACCATGCTTTATTTGTATCTTTTCAATCTGTTAGGTTATATCATTAATGTATTCTGTTCAATTTCATTTCATGGCTAACCATATCTACAAAATATTTTCAAAATCTCTTCTTCAACTATAAGAACTAAAAATTACAATATTGTTTGTCAGTTATTTGCATTAATATGGTCGGATTTTCCATGTGGGCAATTCCATTTGTGACGGAATTACCTTTAGAGAAAATTATGCCACAGGATATTTCGATCGATTTGTAAAATACAAAAATATATTAAAACTTCTAACTGCGCATGATCAAGAAACATTTACGAAGGTGATTTTCATGTACATAAACAAAATCAATTATCGAAATACCTTCTAAACAAGCCCATAATTAACATGTGACGGAATTACTGCGAGGTCAACCTCCAAAGATTTTAAACATCCTCAAAGCTCTGTGAATCGAAGTATAGTTTGAACACTTTTAGCAAGGCTGTGAATAATATTTCAAACATTGATTCCTTGAAATTCAATCAATTAGCTGTTGATTTATAAAGATAAAATATTTCCAGCCTAAATTTTAATTTGTGAGAAAAAGTTGACATTTTCATGGAAATACCCATATAGTTTGCTTTGCCAGCCTTAACCCTTTGCACCAGACGTCGGGTGGAGCCAACGGGCATTTTCAAACGCATAACACCTGACGTTGGGTATAGCTGTCGCGGATTTTTCAATGCAGATGCCCGGATGTCGGCTCTGGCCGACGCGAGGGAAGGGAAGTGACCACTGAGGTAGCAATTGTCGGATGCATTCAGGCCCGGCCTGAGACCCAGCTTAGCGAGTCCTTAGGGCCACTCCTCGGCAATTAAGCCCGACCCTGCCACTCATTTATGATCATCCTCAACACAGGAATCCGTTGCGAAGTGGTTATGTTTTCAATATTTTTTTCAGTGATATATTTTATTGCATACTACAATGTTTTTATACTTTGAAATGAATTCTTTGTTTTGTTCTATACCCTAGCAATTTTTAAGCATAATTTTTGCATTAAAAATAACGGACTTCCGGACTTATAGCCTTATTACCTTGTATTTACTCTGTTGTTATTAACGCTAGAAACCCGTTCAAATTCCACAATGCTTAAAAAAAAGCATTAGTAATTCTTTATGAGGGTAAATTATTGAAAATCAACTACAATGTTTGGTTAAAAAAATACTGGTTATGCATTAAGCTGACTGTGGATTCGTGCTATGATAGGGTTAGAGGGTCTATTTCAGTGGCCGGGGTAAGGGATGGGCACCCCCCTTGAGTTAAGCCCCAAATCTGAGGGATGAAAATACCCAGGCAATTCACCCCCAAAAAAGAGCTCCGTAGAGAGAGGTTTTAAATATTCTTATGCTACTCTTAGCCCAAAATCGTTTTCCAATTGTAGGCACTGCAGGATAGGGTTAATAAGTAGCAATAGTCATTTTCATAATTATGTACTCTGATTTATGTTGATGCAAATTTCTGATTCCTTATATTAGTTTTCTAGTAAAATATATTATTAGCAGCAATTTTTAATTACATTGTCACTTAAATCTACTTGGTGTGTATGAAGCAGTTGTCAGTTGTTAACTCTCCGGTTTGCCAGTTTGATTGTTATCCCAAATATTTGGACACTTTTGAGCTATTGAATGATGTCGTGAAGATTTTCTGCCTGCATCTCCTTTTAATCGGGAACTTTTTGTCGGCTTTGAGGGTTCGTTCTTTGGTTCAAAATATTTCTTGGGTGATAAATTAAAATATTTATTGTGCATGTTATTGGTTAATCCAAATACATTAATATATTTTAAAGTTGTCATGGTTACTGATCAAATTATTTTTCTTACAGGCGGGTGCACAACTTCAATTCTGTGTCAGAAATGTATGCTTGGAGCAGCTGCATTAACTACCTTAGTGGAATCACTATTCCGATGGTGTTCATCAATGCTAAGGATGATCCAATTGTGCCTGAGCCATTGCTTGAACCAATTAGAATGCATGCATGTAAGTCTTCCGTTGTGTTTTTTTAATTGAAAGAGGTGTGATTTTTTTTTTTACTATTTCATCTATGGATTTCTTAGCTATAGCTAAATCCCCATGTAATGAATTGGACGGTACAGAAAAATTGCCCCCGATGGTACTTGTGATGCATTGTGAGCTGCAGTTTTGCAGAATGCAAATATTTTGATGGGTTGGCTTAATGGGTTCTTTCAATCATATTCAAAGTTGCTATTTGTTACCAGAATTTGGTTTATGGAAGGGAAAGATGTAAAGATATAAACACTGCAAAAATAACTTCCTCATTCAGCCATTGTTTCATAAGTTTAAAATCAAGAATGTGAAAGTTGCCATGCACTTTTCATAAGTTGGTAAGATTTAGCTGCTCGGTTCATGAACTCATTCAGGGAGAACCACTCATTGAGGGAAGGGATCATTCACTAAATTGAATATAACTATGAACCTTGATTACGATGCTGAAGGCTTAGTAGCTATGGAGAATCAGTGATCTGCATGACAGGAGTTTGCTATGCCATCAGCTTTTCCCACGAAAGGGTTATGGGCATTTAATTTTCATTGCAAATAGCTCAAGAAGTGTGCGATAGATCAAGAACTAGAAAAATGCTGGTATGTTTAATTTTTAAAGTGAAAATACAAGAAACAATTAGAAGAATTGATGTGCAATCCCATTCCTGAGGATGTTTAAGGCATTTTTCGTTTTTTGGGATGGATTAACAAAATTTGGCCCAAAACAATTGTGATTGTTAATATTTTTAATCAAAATAATTTATCTTTCCATGTATTATCTCTGTATTAAGTATTATCATTTTTATGCATACATGATCATTTATTAGCTTTGAACAGCAGCAATTACTTGTTTTCCTTTAGCAAGTTTGTTATTTACTTCCGTCATTACCTAACACTACGTTATAGGTACCATAATACTTAATGCTCTTTATTTTCTGTTCTAATTTGATAGTGAACACAACAGGTTTTTTGCCAAAGTTATGTATTTTGAAAAATATAAATGAGTACCAAATATTGGTAGGATTCTTTAGAATTTGTATTACATTCTTTTGTTTCAGCATCATGTAAGAATGAGATGTAAAACCTTCATTTTCAATCCCTCCTCTTATATTACATATTATTTTAACCTGGAAAAGTAAAGTATTCTTCGCAAAAAATTGGTATGGTAATTCTCGAGTATTTCTGGATATGGCAGTTGTATCCTTATTGCTTTTTACTCATGTAAATATTATAATACTGATCTCATTAACTATATTTGCCAACCAAACTGTGTCTGAACTATGAATGATCTGGAAAGAAAAAATGAACTGATGTTGAGTTTACCAACATGGATTTAACATATCAATCTTCACTTATTAATCTTTCCATTTGCCTTCCTTTTGGGTGCTTTCCTCTTTGTGCTGTGTATCCATCCATCACGTTAAGTCAATCAATAGTTTCTTAATGATATTTAGTGATTTTTCCGGGTATTCTTCCGCATGTATCCATTTTGTAGGACAATATTTCGCCAACGTTCCAGTTGGCTCCCTTAGGTCCACTGAAGGCCTTCAGGTCACTGAAGGTCTTCAGTGGACCTGAGGAAGCCAACTGGAACGTTGGCAAAATATTGTCCTACAAAATGGATAAACGCGGAAGAATACCTGGAAAAATCACTAAATATCATCATAATCTCTGCGGAAGCCTATTTGGAAATGGTTTCTTAAATTATCATTTATTATCTATTCATTTATTTCCATCAGATGACGAGGAACGATTGTAATTCACCACTGCCCTGCTTAATGCATGTACCGACCACTTAGACCGGTTGGTCCAACCTCAAATTCCAGACTTGCTTCGAAAGAGAGATCAGTCAGCCTACTTACCGCCCCTCTCCTTTACCAACCCGACTCGGGTAGGCCAGACTTATCGCCTTTTGGTTGGCAAACACAGTGATTGTTTTATGTTCATCCTGATATGTGTATCTCCAAAAATTGCTGAGTTTCAGTGTAAAATGATAATAACCATACATTCTCATATACTGCACAGCCTCCTTTATGGTGTACTTTGTCTTTTGGACAATGGATTTATGAAAATAATAATTTCACAAAAGTTGGTGCAATATAACTGTAATATTAATGTGGCCAGTGGGCCCACATCAGTGTGCCGTAACCAGTATGGTAAGTTAAAGAACAAATGTAATTGCTCTGCTGGAGTATGTTAGTTGCATTGCTGTTATGCTTTTCCCTGTAGTTACTACATATTTAAATAGGAAATAATCAGATGATCTGCATATCCTCCCTTATGACACACACTCCACTTTTGACATTGCTTAAAATGAAAACGATATAAGAGCGGTGCGGTATATGAGAAAATATGGTACATACTCATCATTTTTGATCTTTTCATTCATTTTATGCATTTTATTTTTCAGCGAGCAATGACAAGTCTCTCTACCTCGAGGTAGGACATGGTGGTCATCTTGGATTTTACGAGGGTGGCCTAATGTACCCGAATCCAGTTACATGGCTTGATCGATCCCTTGTGGCCCTGGTTGGTGGCCTAGCATATGTGCATGCTAATAATACCAAACCAGCTCCAATTCCTCCTCCTATGCCAACTTTGGAGTCTGTGAGTCCGGTTAAATGTTTAAAATGCTCGAAAAACAAGCAACCACGTCACCAAAAATGCACACTTATCAGCCAAATGTAGGCTGCAGAAATTACTATGCAACACCGCTAACCTAAAACTTCAAGCCCCTAACCTAAATATTTGGTGTAGCCGTTGTCTGTGGCTGTGAATTAAGCTCATTTTTAATCCCTAAATCAATTCCAGAATTAAGCCCTGTCCTGGGGTAAAATTATTGAGGTGTATTTTTTAAAGACCTAAATTATTCAGGAAAATTTTGGGTAAACTTGATGAAATTATTTGTAATATCACAGTTTTTGTAAGCCTCTCTTTATGAGTCAATTTTGGAGTGCTTTGTTCCCCTGCCTCTTTTGATTAACACCTTCTTGAGAGGCTGTGCAGTAGTGTTGGCTATGCAAATATGAAGAAGAATAGGTGTGTAAAAAGTGTAGGCAGGCTGAGTTTGTTCAGTAAGAATATGTGCGCACTTCAGATGGACCAGTGTTTTTACAGTGAAGTGAAATTCAGTATTTCCCGTATTTTATTCGAGGGTATTAAACATTTATGGAATATTCCTTTAAACCAAATGCTGAAAGAAAGAAATATCAAGATATGTATCATTGTTTTAAATTTTTTTGCAGTATGTGGAAGGTTTAACTTTCACTGGCTGGGGAAGAATTTAGCAAATATATAAAATATTTTTATTTCATTTCTTTGAACAGCATGGTAGGTACGTCTGTAATAACTATTTAATTTTGCTTTTGTTGTAACCCTCAATGTCAATAGTGGTACCAAGAAATGAACATAATGTTAAAATGATTGATCAACAAGTCATCATCAGATGAAGGTATTATAGCAGTGCATTTATTAAGCAAAATTCGTGAAAGCCAAGTTGTCAGAGGTAACACACATGTTTGACTCAATTTCTTCTTGGGGTTCAAATTTTCCTGGTGATTGCCGAGCTGGAGTTTTCATAATACATTCAAGACTTCGAATTTACACCTGTATAGTGCACCTTCTTTGAAAAAATTAGGCTATAAGGATGATAATTCAGACCAGCTTATCAAGATTCCCTTTTGTACTCAAGAAGCTTAAGGTCTTTTGAGAGATTTGGAACTGAAACCAAGTGAAATTTTCTGCATCATTTAAAAATTGGTCTTTCACAGCTTCTTGAGAGTGCATTTAATGATCCCATATAACCAATGTTGTTATGCTGACAAAATCTTGTGTAACACATGTGTGCAACCTATATGTGGGTAAATCTGATACTGTGTCAAGGTTTTTATTCATATTTTCATCAACTTTGACTCTACATGTGGCTGGCTTTCACTAGTATGTATTGTGAATTCAACTTTCATAATCATCCAGTCAGCCAAATACCTGGCAACACGACATATCTGTATTTTTTATTTTTGATATACCTTCCTAATGTTACCAACGATCTTGACTGTTCAATGTACTCATTTTTTGTAACCCCCACCAAGCCTCATCAAATGATACATGTTTTTTTGTGATTACAAATGTCCATTTTTGGGAACGTTAACCATTGAGGACTAGGTTGAATCAAAATAAGCTGCTGGTGACGCTGTTGCTTGGGTTCATTTTCCTCATGGTTTTGAGGTCTTGAATTTGTTTTTTCCAAATGGTAATGAGGCTTCAAAGATTGAAGTCTGGCGTTACATTTTGTAGCTGTGTATCCCACGAAAATTGCTTTGAGGACCATCAATTTAATGTATGTTCTTGTATTTAAATTGTGATGCTATTGTTCTTTAGTTGGATAACATAGGAGTTCATTCCATCATCATCACCATCAATTATTACATTGATTTACTATTTTCAAATAATCACCCTTTGTAATCGATATCTCCATCAATTCCATACTTGATGGTTTTCATCTAAATGGGCTACAGGTGATGAGGATCCTTGCATTTTGCAGTGGTCTGGTGTGACTTGGGAGATTTGAGTACTGTAAACCAAAGACATTAGTTTTTTATATTAGATGGACTGTGTGACCAGAATATATTGTTGATAACTTTATTTAAAAGATTACCAAATGAGCTTAACTTATTTATTTTCTGTTATAAAGAAAGAGATTTGGAAAGTGGCACACTATTGTAAGTATGTATAGATGACATAGTCAATTATTTTCATAAGCAAATGGCATGAGAAGTTACATTTTATGTAACTGAAGTGCCAAATTCCTGTCAAAAGAATGCACAGTGCATTTACATTATGATGAAATTTCAAAATTTATGGCTTGATTTTTTGAAGTGTAGGGAAAGTTGATGCTAAGCCATTCATGACTGAATGAGAAGTGGTACCAAGGTTTTTTATAAACCCAATTGTGATAAAAGAATCAAGTTACATTTTAATTGGCATTATCATTATTCTCTACGAGAAAAGTCTCAATTTTAGGTAGAGTGAAGCATTTCTTTATTTATATTTTTCCCATTGATGAATGAAATCACAGATTATAGAGATTTATAAATCTGTATTGTTTGACAATAAAAATGTGTTATTTCAATTGTTTTTAGATAATTTTATGGAGGAATCTATAATTTCTAAAATGTTTTGATAAATTGAATTTCAGATAGTATTTATGTGAAGCTTTGATCGTCTTGCCTTAACGCATTGGAATGCTTGTTGTTGCAAATTGTTTTATGATGCAAAGCTTAAGCAACTGTTGGAATAAATATTCAATTCCATTGTGAGTGTCATTTTTTTACATATTTTATTGATACCCATTATCTCTTATGGTACTTAGGAATTAATTTACTTTTATCATATTTAATCTGTCATTTTCATTTAATCTTGAATAGGTTTTTCAGTTAAACCAGTTTTCTGTTGATTTTGTGATAAAAGTATGCCAATGCATCACCTGTGGGAAAGGATACCATTCAGAAATGGCATTTAGAGAATTGCTGTAAGGGATGTAAGCACAAATGGAAAATCTGACTCCGAATTTAATGTGAGAAGAATTTGCATTTAAAAAAAACTGAAATGGAAATAAATTGTATGTATATTAACATCTGGAAATAATGCATACATTAATAATAAATAAAACTCAAAAGTATAAGAATTCAAACTGTACCTATTAGGCAAGGCACTTCATTGTCAAAACTGCCTCCTGAAACGGTGTTAGGTAATTTCATCAATTTAAAAAGAGGAATGCTGGTATTTTTCCATGGAAATTTCCACATGTTTAGTATTAAAAATTAGAATTTTTGTCTGAGGAAGTTGTTCTAAAGACACTTGCTGCCATATCACATCTTTTGATAATTGATTTTGGGACAGGGTTCTCATAGCCGAGATCATTAATATTTTTCCTGGACAAGGTTCATGAAGCTAGTGTCAGAACTTGCAGTAGGGTGTTTTTGCGTGAAACCGTCTAAAAGACCAATGGCTTGAATTGCGATTTTACCCACATTTCTACCTCCAACTGGAATAATAAATTCTTATGCCCAAGATTATGGACATGCCTTAAAATGAATGGCTTCTGTTGAATTATTCATGTATTATTTTAATAAAAGCCCAAAATAACAAGTACTGGATGACTTGGAAATTAGGCAAGTGATCCATTTCCAATTGTCACTAGAATATTATGATTAATTTGAATAGTATGAGGGAAAATATTTTCCACAAAATAAATGTTGCTGATAACAGTCTGCACTAGAAATTTGGCTTTCTCTCTATTCTTTGGAATCATTCCTTTGGACAATGTCAAACTTCCATTTACCATTACTTTATCGTATTAAATCCAGTAAAAGATTACTTGCAGTTTACTTGCCTTGGCATACTGGTGGCAATTCATGCTGCTCACCAGAATAGAATGACGTTCGATTAAATGAAATGTAATTGAGACTGTATTATTGCCCATGTATTCCTTCAATGTTTAAACATTCTTTCATACTTATGCCAGGTTAACGGTTTTACTAAGAGTGCATCCCTGCTTCCTCGCTAATCTTTGAGGGACAAGCACTTTTTCTTCAGCAAACTATTAACTATGCACATGAATGCTTTGTGTTTTAAAATTGATGGTTTGAGGTGTGACTTGGCAAAATTTCTTCATTTTAAATAAAAAACTTATAAATTTCACGTAGGACTTTACCAACGACCAGTTTCATCGCTGTGTGACATCATCAGGCTGATTCTTTTTTTACTTTGTGTTTTGTTTGGTCTCCTGAACCCAGTGGCGGCTGGTGGTAATTTATCTAGGGTGTGCATTAGAGAAGATATATAGGATGATTTAATTATATTATGTTAATCCTAATCCATGAGCATCATATTTCGTCGTAATAGAATACATAGCAAGCAAAACATATCACTGGTACATTCTACCCTTAAAATTGCATGAACAGAAATAATTTTAGCATGCATGAAAATAATTATTCTCAACACACCTTTACAAGTGACGGTAGTTGAAATTCATTCTCTTTTCCTTAAACCCTATGAGGAAGTAGTGTAGAAAACGGCCATAGAGATGGCTCTGTAGACGGACTAGGATCCTGGGCGCAGGTAGTGTAGGTGGCGGCTACACCACTACACTACCTGCTAGTCAGTCACCAAAAATATCGCATCGTTTTGAGTCTGCTCCCATCACCCATTTGAACAGCACATACCTCGTCCCGCCAGAGCACCCTCAAGCGATCGCACAGACCAAAAATGTGCCCGGCATGATGCCACGGGATCGCACACTTGTAGACGGTGAATTCGAAAAGGAGATAGCTGTAGCGTTTGGAGGCTCATGTTTCTTGCATATGCAGACAGTACTTTTATCCTTCTCGTTGCAAAGGAATAGTTTTCTATTATAATTTATTCATCTTTGGGTGTGCACTTGCTAACATGCGTATACGCACGTGCCGCCACTGCCTGAACCACTGCTCTTTGTTTGCCCTAGCATTGCGAGAGTTTATAAAGACTTCACATTTTATATTTGATATGCTACCATCGTAAGTAATTTGTATTTATGTTTAAGTCCAAATCTTTGGGAAAGAGGCAGTTGGTATTATGAGGGATTTCCAAGATGCATGTCCTTGAAAGGGAGTCTAGAAGAGAATCACCCACCACGTACCTTGAATACAGTATCATTTGTGCATGTTAAATCATACCATTGCAAGCATACTGTTAGAAGTTATAAAATTAATTCTGTAGGCATGAGTCTATTTTATGTGTTACCCTCTAAACTCATGGGGAAGCATTTGAAAATTCTTTGGCAAATGTAAAAACTGGTTTTGAATTTACCAAATAGCATGCTGCCTAAATAGGCAGTACATATGTTCTTGGGTAAATTAATCTTTATAAATAGCTCGAATTTAATCCCCTTCCTTAAAAATGATAGGAAATGGGAGAGGATTACAGTTTTTTTGGCATGATTACCATGTATACCATCAGTCTGATCGAGCTTTCCCCTTATTATTTTACATTCTGCTTTTTAAGAAATCAGTTGACTGACCCAGTGTGATACCTATGCATAACCCTTCTCCTCTTCCTCAAAAGCCATCATGCTTCTGATTTGATTCTATTTATGTGAACTCATCTTATATAAATCAACTGATAGGAAATGAACTTGCGAAGATTGATGTAGAATATGAATGAAATTTTCATTACTTTCCACAAGGCCTAGGTGTTACGGAATACCTCTCAGCATTGACGTGTCTTAGGTCTGATATGCCCATATATTTAAGTGGCAGTTAGATATTCGTGAATAATTATTAAACTTTGCTTGTTAACCTGGCGAAATAAAACTTCTCATTGGTGATAGATCTTAAAGAGACTCATCTTTTTTATGACTCCTAATGTATCAGGAAATCAATTACATAAGACCCTTATAACATGTTCAAAGCATCCTCTCCAGTATTCCCTCCAAAGTAATATATACTAGTACACTCATTCCTTAATTTTTGTTTGCTGTAGAGAACAGATGTTTTGTTCATGGAGTAGGTCCAGCAGTCCTTATAAATGTATCAACCAAAATACATTACCCCTCGCTAACAAAAAAAATTTTGGACTATGCCATTGGTAGAATGATTACCTATTTTAAGTTCACTTCTTTAAGCATTATAAACATTGAGGACTAAATATGTGATGTTAAAGAAATATTCATCAGAATAACAATGTGAGTGGCTTACTGTCTGCCAACTCATTTTTTCGGTCCCTGAAAACTTACCTAAATGATCGTACGATTCTAGCTCAACCATATAAAATGAATGGAATAATTGAGCAGATTGCAAAATCATTGCACACCTATTGCAGGACTTATTCAATAAATGTCCCATGTGAAGGTGTAAAATAAATACCCCTACTAAAAAACAAAACCGACCGTATTTAAGACAAGTACAGGACCCAAGTTTCTTGGATAAAAATACTGGACAGGGCGGTAGCAGGTTGGGTGCTGCCGAACATAACCCTTAACCGGTGACGTGCGGTCTGGGGGACCACAATAAAACAAAAATTCAGAAAACATTGCAACGGCATTTTTGCTGTTTTGTTTAATTTTTCTTTGTTTTCTCAACTATTATAAAACTTATATTTAATATAATGCATTACCAGTACGAACCAACTTTTTCAGTAAAAATTGTTGTTTGACCCAGGATCAAAAAACTGATATCGAAAACACTTGAGTTGTTATTACTATCGTACTTTTTTAAATTAAGTGCTTAATTATCCACCTTATGCTACTAAAAATGCTTCCTTACAAATTATTTATTAATATTGTTCTTGAAAAATCACTAGGAATTCTTTTTGACAACTTTTTGAATTATTTCTACCAGCATTACGTTTAATGGTTTTTCCAATTTAGTGACGTGAGGTCTCACAGACCGCTACTAAAATTTGGTTGCAAATTTTCAGAAATAAATAATGAGAACGTTTAATTTCAAGAGTGCTATGTGGTTATTACACAAAATTATGACATTCACGAGGATTATAGATATTTTTGAAATAGCAATTTCGAATACATATTCATAATTTTAGAAATGCAGCGGTCTCTCAGACCACATGTCACCGGTTAAGGGTTCAGAGAATTTTCACCCAACCTAGACAACTTTATCTGCAAGCATTTGCCAATTGTACTCATTATAACCTCCCAAGTGACATATACTTAATGCTGAACATGACAACTGGCCTGTTCCCCTGGCCAATAATCCTGGCTACAACACGGATTCTTGAGAAAGTGAGAACTCGCTGAAGTACAGGTCACATAAATTGAAATGACCCGAGTTAGGGTGATCGTGGACGAGATTATTTGAATGGTCCACACTGTGCAAGTCTGCCATTCAAGAACATTATAAGTCACGGATTCAGTCTATTGAATGTTGATTTTTCTTCATGATCATACATTCCTCTCATTCCCTTGGCCTAGAGATGATAATTTCTTGCATGATTATTTTAATCCACTGTCTAATACAAAATTAGAACCACGACTATTCCCCATGAACCAGTTATCTCAATGGGATCTAACACACCCTAAAAGAGTCAAACCACAAAAGTCAAAAGAGCCCTCAAGAAGGGGCGCAGCACAGAATTATTGCTGGGGGTCCGGTTTTAGGCAAAACTAGTGGAGGTGTGGAAAACCTTCCAGGGTAAGTAGGGGGGGGGGGGGGGGTGCAGGGGCACTCCTTAAGAAAATTTTCAACATAAATGGTTCAATATGTAAAGTTTTACTGCTTTCTGTGGGATATTTTATTAATATTTACACTATTCTGTAAGTAATGTTAATCCAATAACTAAAATGGATTAAACTTTAAAAAATGTCCGAGCTCTGGGAGGGTTATCCCCCAAGACTCCCCCTCCCTCGCTGCACCACTGCCCTCTAGCACCCTACTTATTGAGGATTCATTTAAGCTTACCTTGATATCACTCTTCAAACATTCAACTTTTAATTCTTAGTAGGTAATTCATGAAATCATTTTTTCCCCATTGCAATAATTTTAGCTTTGTCACCCTTATGCCTTACATTATTTCATGAGGGTCAAATAAAATTTTTGATATAGTAACTCACTATGTCATCACTTGTACATTATTTCTAACTTATCTCACACAGACACTAACTGAAACCCCCAAAGAATTGTGCCACGACATGTATTTTGGCCAATGTAGTTCATTTATCTCCAATCTTATATTATCCATTAATAGTCATCAATACAAACATTACTAACTTCATTCAAAATGTATAAGATATTATTAATTAAAAATTTATTTCTTTGACAAAATTGTACAGTATTTTGCTTACTTAAACACAGTTCACACTAAATAGAAACAAGAGTCTCATAAACACAGAAGGAGATCTGGTTCGCATCACAAAAAATCTTGCAAAATGAAATCTCAATGAGAGTACACAGCACAAACAAACGTAAAGCATAAAAAAATTACATTTCCTTAATGGCTTCATCAATTTCAGGCATTAGCTCCTTGATTCTTCGCCACTGATCCACTGAGAGGCTGATACCTACAATGAAAAAACATGTACTACAGTAATTTATAAGTTGACAAATTGAACAACATCCAACATTTCATATAATATGAGAACTTAAAAAAAAATATAATCAAAATAACACCTTTCTTTCCTGGCTTCATCTTCCCATCGCTTTGGTAATATTCTCTTATATCAACATAAACTTTCCCCTGAAATGTCCTCACTTTGGCATACTTCATCTTCTCCAAATGCCATGAGTAATCGCCATTCTCATCCTTTTCAAGGTTCGAAGTTTTAGCTTTCTTACTTGGTGCAGGTTTCTCCTGTTGGGGCAAATGAGAAGAAAAGGTTGGGTTACCCCAGATAAAACCTTCTACATGTAACTTAAGACAACTAGATATTTGGCCCAATTTCTTCCATACAACATTATAGGAAACTACCATAGGGTTGTTCAAGCCTATCAGAACGGTCTCAAAAAACGAATGGATATCACTTCTGATTTAATTTCATTTTGATTGGGATTAATTACAGATGCGTTGAAAAAGTAATGGTGGAATTATTAGCAAATCAAAATTCGAACAATTTCAACGCCGCCAAAAACGGTCCGCCATCTTGAAATAGAGGTGATGACGTAGAAAGCCTGTACATAATCTTTGGCCTGTACCCTCGAGGCCAAGCTGAGCACTCTGCATGCCGACTGGACATTAACCAAGGTTATTCCTTATTTTGAAATGGCCTATGTTGTGCATGAAACTTCCGGATGGATCAAGGCGACATAAAATCCATTCTTCAAGTTAGGCAGGCGACGTATGTAGCGTTGACAGGAATTGAAATTTTTATAGCTGCATTTGCTAGGAAACTACACGCAGTGAACTTTCATTGTGCCTCTAGTGCAAGTGAACACAATTTGTGCCCTTAATGTACCCCTAAGTGAATGATTGCATATAGACGATGAAGTAAAGAGTGAAGCGACAAGTGAAGTGAGTTGTGATAGTTACATCTTCGACGAAATTATTTATTTCTTCCATGCTGGTTCAATCAACCCTATACATTTCGATCTAAGGTATCTAACCAATGCGAAGGGGATATATTTCATGTTTAAGCTAGTTGTACTTCAGGGATACATCGAATGCATATTAATTTTCATTCGTTTGTTCGCCTCTAAGTTCTGTTTGATTTTATTACCTATTGCCAATTCATTTTGAGCATTCGCCAGTGTTTACATTTCACGAATTTTGTTGCGATGTTGTTTGTTTTTGTTTTGGTCCTAATTTGGTTACGGTAAGAGTGAAAGTGAAATTTGAAGTTTTTTGATGTTACAATAAGTGCTTCAGCTAGTTTAATAATTTGTTTCAGCCTATTCATTTCATTGTCTTCGCAATGTCAATGTGAAATAACGTAAACTGATTCTAAGTCGTTAGTGATGAGTGGGAAGTGAGGTGTGGGGAATCCTTTCGAACTTCAAGGAGTGAAAATTCTTTTAGTGTGTGCAGAGTGATTGGAAAACCGATTGTCATGTTTTATTAGTGTTACTTAATAATGATTTATATTTATTGTGAGCCAAGTTTTTCATTGAATCAATTGAATCGGAATATACTGATTATAAGTATCAAAAAGACAGCTCGTGAAATGTGTGCATTGTAGTGCTATTTGTGATATGATGAGCATTAAATATGTACAAGTAAGGGTAATTTTACTTATTATTACTCTTATTAAAGGATAAATTTGGATTTTCTTTAAACACTGATCTGGCGGCAGACGCTGGAGATCTTTAAAAAAGTGGAATATCCCTGCTGAGCCACTTAAACAACACTGCAGTAGGGCATCTACAGGCTTGTGACGTCACACATCAATTCAAGATGGAAGTAGGGCTTTTTGGCGCAACGTAAAATTTGTCACTGTTTAAAGCCTTCTCTAAACATATACAATGAAGAAAATAGCATAATATAATTGTCATTGCTCCTTCTGAAGCACAATCTTTCGATTTCTTAAATAAAAAAATATGGTGAACAACCCTATTGCATTAGTAACAATGCACAAATACGAGGAATCCTATAAATAAGGATTTAAGATTGCTTCATTGATTACAAACGATAAAAAGGGTAGTTTTTGATATTTTTTGTTTTGTGTCATGTAGATCAGGGTACTGACACAAATGGACACAGCACAACAGCCCATATAAGGTAGTAGGTGAACTTTCAATTTTCATTACAATCTTGAGGATGGTATTTTCATTCCTTAAATCACAATAAGTGTTACCTTGTTTCACTCCGACCATTGTACCTATAGGTTGAAGGCACGCACATAAAAATATTGTTTTTGTCGAGATTCTTTTAAACACAGATAACAATAGCAATTGATATGCCTCATATAATCATATACTAATATACAATTGAGTTTATTCAACTTTTTAATGCATTAATGGTCAGGTGAGAGTATGATAAACATATTATCGAAGTCCATTTATGAGTAAAAAGTTCACTGGATATTTGGAAAACGTAATAAATATACAAGGCTACGCGTTCATGTCAAGCTGAGCATTTTGAACGCCCAATAAGTTGATTGAACATTCATTGAAATCTCGATTTATCTATATGCTTCTTAATAAAACTATACGAACGTACACAAATTATAACCTTCCCATAGGTTTAATACGTACTAACTGTCGTAAGCTACATAAAACATTATGCATATTTATAGAATCTCTAGACCCCTAAACATATCTTCATGAATAATATTACGTACGCCCATAAAGTTTCACCTGGGAATCACCGGTTATTTAAATGGAGTCTGGGTTATTTAACTCACAGCCTAATCCAAACATCGCGTTCAATCTTACCGATAAGAATCCCACCTACCTCACAAAAAATGACTGGGGACATATGCCGAAAGCTATTACGAGCACCATATTTTAACTTACACAAATATTCAATAATCCTACACGATTGAACTCGAATGCGATTCGGAAAATAGAGGGATGAAGTCTCGAGTAGAAATAAAAGATGCTCAAGCGGCGGTAGCGGAATAACTATCTCTACATTCGAAATCAATCCGTGCAGGTAAGGACGTTGAGATAGAGCCAATGCTTAATGTTTACATAGGTTTCGACAGCTGATAACACATACAGCCGCGAAGACCACGCTGTAGCTTCCAGCGCAGCCCGACAATTACAGTAGCATTCAATCAACGACACATAATGCACAATACTTTATGGACGTTTCTATGCTCAAGAGAAATATATATACGATCGTCATTAGTTTCCAATGGCTTCATCTAAGCCGCCATCAGCACCTGCCGAAGCACATGGTGCCCGGCAAATTTTATGTTCACTATAACTAGAAAACGCAACAAAGAAATTACTACGAGAAAACAAACTCACTTCTACAGACGAATCACTATCGGAAGACTCCGATTCTGACACTTTCTTCTTATCCTTATTCTTCGGCATTTTCTTCGTTTGCTATGGTACAAAAATATTAAAGTTTAACAACGAAAAATTACAGTAATGTCTACTCTGAGAATTGACACTTAATGCACGAATAATAAAATAGAAGTTAAATGAGTCAATGATTTTGGATGCGGCGTCATAAAATAAAATGCTTACATTTTCAAAGGCGACGAAATTTCTGGCGGGACTATTCCTCGAATATCTCGAATGCCAATAAAATCCAATCGAAAGATCAATTCGAGCGGCTTCGTCAAGTAACCGTCGCCCAAGGGGTAAGCTCTTTGAGTTGAACTCCGCATAAGTGCATATTTACACTTGTAGAGGACTCTGTTCTAGGAGCGCGATTTTTCAATTTTCAAAATACACTTTACATCCTGCGAACGTCTCTTTCGGTCTTCATTCGGGCTGACATCAGTTGTAAATTTGTTACTCATTGAATATTATGGTGATATTCTCGTAGTACAGATATACTGATTTTAAGTGATGGTAAGTCGTGCATTCCGAAACTAAATTAAAAATATTCCATTTCTTGAGGTTCCTCATATAAATATTGAGGGCATTGATTTTTAATGAACAAAAATCGGCATATTACACGCAGATTTTATTATGACGGGATAGCGTGACAGGCAGGGCCGGATTTACCCAAAGTTACGCTATTAGCACCTCTCCATTGAGCGCCCCTCCTCCCCGATTTTTATGATAAGGCATATATATATATAGCCACTCGCATGAGGTAAGGCTCGGAAAAAGTAATGAACACATATATGGGTGACAGCATAAGTTTATGCTTGGATTTTGACGCGGAGAAAACATAGACAATTCAATTAAAGAAAAAGAGCTTGGAGTAAACTACATGAAAAAGTTTAACTTTTATGCATTTAGCTATTTTGCACTGCGGTAAATCCGGCCCTGGTGATAGGCTTCCCTTCTACTTGAAAAAAATGCCATCAGTTTGCATTTTCTCTTTCTTCCATGCCCGCGGCATGAAAACGCGGAGGGCGATGGAAGCGCGTCAAAGAGATCATCCTTCGCCCTCGTACACTTCAATTAACACCACCAGTTGTCGCTAACGTTGTTGATATCGTAGGATGAATCCGATGAATCTAGGAGGATGTTTTCCAGCAGGTGCTGCTTTTCGTGGATTTCTTAAGAACTATTTATGTATAATTCGCATGCAATAATAATGACCGAAGCGTATCCTTTTAGAGGATATTTAGCTTATTATTTATTTTTATTCGTAAAATATATAAAGTGATTAAACATTATTGTGTTATAGTCAATTTCAATATTTTATGTTACTTCCTCACTTCGCCATCAGCGCCATCATTTCAGCTGTGGAAGATCCCAGTGATCTAAGGAGGGGGTTTTCTTCACGAGATTGTTGCTAAAACTCGTCCAAATATTGCTGGAGTCCTCATTAACTTGAGAGTCGGATCACTCTCCCCTGACTATCTGCAGGAAATTCAAAATGACACGTAAGGAATTTGTATTTATTACATTTTATGCATCGTTTCAGTGGTACAGTGACGCGTACGTTCCAGTTCGTGTTGACAGTGATTTGGGATGAAGAACTGTACCGTTTTTAGTTCATTTGAAATTTCGCCATCCTCTTGTGCTTATTATTTTACATCGGTGTAAAAATACAATTTTGGCACACATTAATCAGTTTTCCTTTTTGGTCTGGCTTGGCTATCTCACTTACCGTTTCTTCGTTTCACAAGGCGACATCTCGCGAATATGTGGGTTGTAGCCATTACATCTCGCTTATTGTGTCCTTAATGTCAAATTCGTTTCTGCCTACTGTTCTTAATTAACTGTGTTGTTTCATTTATCCAGTTGCTTTATTTCTACTAATGTTTATCGATTAAATTTACGTTTTGTGTTCATGCGTGAGGTACTCAAGGTTTAATCTCACAGGAATTTTAACTCTCCCTGCTTTTGCATGTTGAAGTGGTTTTCAGTTTAGGTTTTTTATTTCTTAGTGGTTTCTTCATTTATTCGCATTATATCTGCTTCCGCGTTATGTTATGGAGCAAATTGTTATGCGTATCCCGTTTGTTGAAGTAGGCCATGTTTTCGCACTCAAGGTTATAAATAACTGCATGTGAAAGCCAATTGGTTGACTCTTTCAAATATTTTCCCATAATATAGATTTTGGAAAGCTGTGTGAACAATGGTTTCTTTGGTGTAGGTGGTAATCAACGGGAACTTGCTCGTGTTAAGAACCAGAAAAAGCAGCAGGAGATGAACCGCAAAAAGGGATCAAATGATAAGTCGTCCAATAAAGGCATGACACTGGAACAGCGTAAGCAAAGGTATTTTAATGGCATTATTCAGTCCTGAGATTTTATTCTATTTATGGAGAATCATCATGTTTACTCTAAATAACTTCCAGGGACGCCGATCTGATGAGGGAGAAGCAGAAAAAAGCCCTGGAGAAGGAAGAAACTTCTGCAAGTTAGTAAAACAATAATTCGGCAATCTACCAGTCGGCCTTTTAAAAGTTTTATTCAACACAGTGGAATGAATTGAACCTCTTTGTGCGTGTTGTGGAACAAACAGTTGCTGAAATCAGCTTTCCTTACAATATAACCTCATTTTTTTACTGGCGATTGTCATTTAGGATGATTTCTTTCCATTGTGAGACAACAGAAAATCAATGCTCTGATTTGAATTACGAATTTTGTAGACATTTAAGTTCAAGCTACTTCTGTTAATAAACATGGTGATTGAATATATTGCTCAGAATTCTTTTAAATTAGTTGTCTTTTCAAAGTCATTATTGAGAATCATGTTTATTTCATGGTTTGTATGATGGACTTAAATGATAAAAGTGTAACATTTGAAGGTGTAATAAAATATATCAGTTAATGTATTTTTAGAGTTGTTTTTGAGCTGTCAAACTGAGTGAGAATAAGATGTTTTGGTTCATGTATAAGTTTTATTTTAAATCCTCGTATGTGAAGCCAGCAGTTACTTAGTAAAAATATTTTTATACTAATTTTGAATGGAAAATGATTTTAATTACATTCCTTAGTAAATTTTGTGGTGAAGTTTATTTATCGTGCAATTAGGATAAAATTGCAGGGTCAACCTTGTTGCTTCCTGCAAATGTAGAATTACATTTTTGGCTTTTTGTGATATTCATGGAAACAATATTTGTTGTGCATTTAGGCGAGTGTACTTATTTGAATATGATGCAGATTTGTATCCCAACTTAATGGTCGCTACACATGAATTTAACCCGAGGTAATAGTTTTTGACACAAGTAATACTGATATGGTTATTTAAGAGGACAGTTATTCGTGATTGACACAACGCCTCCTAAGTGATTCAATCTGTAAATATATTTAGGAGAAATGTTCATTAAGGGTAAATTAATTGTTAATTCTAATATTTCAATTTATGTCTGTTCGTTGAAATCAATTAATTGATACATTCTATTTCCTGCTGTTATTGTTTATGATATTGAGTTTTTTTCTAATGACGTGGTGCCTTGAAAACATGATTACTGAAGATTTATTGCACAATTTGGATTTGTTGAAAGCAAAGTTGAGTGCTCCAGTTTTAGTGTTAATTACTGTTCATTTTAATGTGATACCAGTCTCACATAGGAAACACCATTCCTGTCGATGAGGATTTAGTGTTTGATTGTCTGTGATTTGTGCTCTGTGGTAAAATGGCACGCTAATGTTTGTGAATCAGTGTTGTGCCTCCATGCTAATCACATGGTCAGGGCTTCTGTGGAATACCGATCTGCTCATAAGAGGGAGATTTGTCAAAGGTTACATTATGTTAACCTCACTTAAAGTTTTGTGGAAAAGTAGAGTAGGCTTTGGTCACTGTCCTTAGTGGATCCCATGTATCCAAATTTGAACCATTCTTTTTGAGGGAGCTCTTGTGAGAGCACACATTGGGTTGTACATTTTTATGCTGAAACTATAATCCAACCCAAATTATCCTGCAAAGTCTTAATGCTTGCATAATATCTTTTCAAAATCTTGGTTATTAGGAGAAGTAAGTATTCATTGACAAGGAGGGTGAATATCACTTGAAGTTCCTGTATTTAAACAGAGATAAATGCAAGAATCATGCCTATCATTGTACAATTTATCCAAGCTAATTGTAAGATATGGTCAACATGAAGGCGCCTATCATTCTATTTCAGTATGGTTCTCCTGATAGGGTATCAGTGAAAGTATGTGCATATACTGTATGTGAGTTTGGCTTGCAAAGAAGAAAATTCTTGAATCTTTTTGCAAAGCTAATTTTGGAGTAAAGATACATGGATAATATCATATATCACACAACTCAAGGAAGGTGGCCACATTCAGACCTATGCCCTTTCAAATTACTATGGACGCAGTTGCTTCTCTATATTATTTCAGTTTTAAAGTGTTTCATTGTTTAAACATACCAATATCGAGTAATAGCAGTGGAACTCCTTCCTCGTCGTCTCGGAACAGAGACGTAACCACTCAGGAAAATTATTCCAAAAAAACATCGACCGTCAGTTCAAGCTTCACTTCAATATCCAGAAAGAGTTCTAAATATTCTATAGGGGTTTTCATTTTCGTGATTTGTTCTTCTGATACTCTAACTTTTACTGTCTGGGCAGTCAGATCGGCTTTCTTCCATTTGCGCACAACTTTGGTTACCTTTATTCTTTGAGCAAGAAGAGGTTGAGGCGAAGCAGAAGCCGATGCACCGCCATTTTCAGTAGTATCACCATCCGGTATCAGAAAAAGGTAAAAGTTTTCGTCAGAAGAACCATGAATGAGATGAGCAGAAGCGCGCAGCAATAAACCGGGAAGATTATTAATTATTCCACATTTAATTGCTGACTTTATTTAAAATTAAAGTGAATATTTCGTTGCGCCTGAATGCACGCATAATAGTAGTGGATTTGCCTTGTGTTCCAAAAATGGAACACTGTTAAATAAAAGCTTATAACTAAAACAAAATACGTTGTTTCAAACATTTCTTCATTAAACACTGCAGGTTAACTATTACTGAACATGCAAGGAAAAATTTACAACAATTGGGCGTAATGGCAAATAGTTATTAATATAACATTAGAAATGGTCACAGAAAAACTGCCTTGAAAAAAAAGACCGATATTTCTCAACACACTGGTTGAAATGGGTTGGTAAAATTGACTAAATCTTTGCGCCTTATAATACAATATATCTTTATAAAGAGGTACAGAAAGAAAAACCGTGGCATATTTGTATATAATGAGTCGTAGTCATTAAATTAGAAAGTCACATCAGGTGTTCCAAAAATGGAACACTAGGCATAAATGGGTTAAGGTGTTGATAGAGGTAACCAGTACTTCTAAAGAAAGGGGCTGTAGAATTTGAAGCCGCGTTATTGAAAGTACTCTAAGTTTTCATTATTAATTATTGCTTAAAAAACTCATTCGAAATTCATTGATTTATATGTATGTACTCTAATTTTTAGGTTTGGAATTAAAAATGGTATCGTGGCTGATCATGGTCAAGTGTTTCTTATGGTCTCATATTTCATGGAAAACACTGAAGGAGAAAATCTTTTGCATCCTTATTAGATATTAACTAGCATGATAATGGAGTAAATGCTTGAGAGTTATTTTGCATAATAAATGGAATTTGGAATAATTTTGGAGTCTCAAGATACTTATAATTCCTTGGTAGCACCAGGGCCACAACTGGAAACAGCCCTGCTGGTGTCAAATGTTAAGGTTAGTGACTCCTTGTGACATTCTTCATTTCAGTTTTTCTGGGTAATGTTACTTCATGGTGGTTGGTTATCATTTTTTATTGAAATCCATAATGTATGTACAGTGTCAGGAAACTTAAATGTAAATCTTATTGGCACCAGTATGTGGGCAGCTCAGGCAGCGGTGCAGGCAGGAGTTAAGGTTGGGGGAGGAGTTTTAGGTGCAACTAATACTGGGGGGTATGGATACCCGCCAGGGTTAGGGGGAGGTGCGAGATTAATAAATTGAGGAATTTTAAGGTAAATGGTTCAAAATGGTGATTGTTATGGCTTTCTGAGGGTTATTATATTGATCCTTACACTATTCTATAAGTGATATCAATCCAATTCCGTAAAATGGATTGAACTTTAAAAAATTTCTTAGCTCGGGGGAGGGGGCAGGCTTTCGGGGATTAGCCCCCAGCTTAGCTTAGTTAGTTCATGAACTTCTTAAAGTGGAGTGTCCTCCAAAATTTTGTCCATGTTGTGCTCTCATACAACTGGGAATTTTCAAACTACATGCCTCTTGTACCAGGGAAATTCAATCATATGCATTGAAGCTCGGCAACACTTAAAAGACAGCCTCTAATTCTTAATCCATTTATTTCTTTTTCAAGCTAAGCTTTTGCCCACATCTCCCAAAGAATGGAGTAAGCATTAATTTTTTCTGCCACAGTGCAGTGGCAGATACAGATGAGGGGCGCAGGGGGCGCGCGCCCCCCCTTGCGGGTCTGCATGTATTGCCGAACATTGCAAAACCACAATTTTAACTTTTTTATATCATAAGATTGCATTGTCTTTTACATGTTTATGTATAATCACTTTAAATAAAATTTTCATATACTTTGCCTGTGACTTATTCATCTTTTATTACGATAAAATTAAAGAATTCAAGATATGTTGCGCCCCCCCCTTGAGTTTTTTCTGTATCCGCCACTGCCACAGTGCCTTCATCTTGTCTTTACTTATTACTTTATCTAATTGTAAGATTAAATGTCTCTCTACCTTGGTCTGTAAACCTCCATAAAATTGTGAAAAATGAAAAAAAGAAATTTTGTGCTTTCACATTTAATGTCTTTATCCTTTTCATATCACAAAGTTATGCCTTATACCTTCAATTTTCACCGTAAAATTACCTTTTTTGGAGTAAGCGTAGTCAGGGGTGGATCCAGGATTTCTTTCTGGGGGGGCACGAGCAAGGCCGCATCCAGGATCGTGTTATGGGGAGAGGCACAAGGATACCCAGTAATACAAAACGAACGCAATGATAATGGAACCGTATTAAAAATCTTGAATATTTTTAAAGGGTCTGAGGAGGGGCACGTGCCCCCCTAGTGATTGTAGTTCAGTGTCCTACAATGTAAAAGTTATATGATTTGGTTCTTATACATGATTAAGTTTTTCAACTAAAACTCACTCCCATTTGCCTGTCAGGGTTGACTGTGCTTCCATGTGTGGCTGTTTTTTTCTGATTCATCGCATCTGAGCTTCTGTCCCATCAGATTTACTCTCTGAATATAAATTTTTTTTGTTAGTAATAGTCAGTTGCCAGTGTTTCAAATTATAGCCTCTTTGACTACAAATAATCTTTATCAAGTTACCTCGTGTTTGCACACAGCTTTCAAAGGGTTTTGGCTACTTGCTTTGTGAAATACAGCTGTCATGAGTTGGGAAACAGTATTAAAGGGTCTGAAGGTGAAGGCGTATTTAGCTTGGTTTGGTCTTCATCCACACCCATGAAAAAGCTTCATATACCCTCCATAAGAGTTCAGGCATGTTCTCTCTATCAGTGGTCTAATCGAAACTGTCATTACAAAGTATATGCTCTTTAACAAGGTCATATTGCAATGGTGTTGAGTAACATAAATCCAGCTCCTTTTAAAATTGAGGACGTATTTAATATATAAAATGATGTTTCCTGGAGTTTAGGTCAATAAATTAAAAGTTAGCAGCCAACGTTTCGTTTTATTTTAAAAACATCTTCAGGGCTATGTTAGAAAAAAAAAATTATAAAACAATATAAAATGCAGAGAATTAGGCAATATACAATATATATACATAAAAAAGGAGCAATCGTGCCTTTTTTTATATAAACAAAAAAATAAGAATATTTTTTTTTTTTTGTTTATATAAAAAAAGGCACGATTGCTCCTTTTTTATGTATATATATTGTATATTGCCTAATTCTCTGCATTTTATATTGTTTCATAATTTTTTTTTTTCTAACATAGCCCTGAAGATGTTTTTAAAATAAAACGAAACGTTGGCTGCTAACTTTTAATTTATTGACCTAAACTCCAGGAAACATCATTTTATATATTAAAATAAGGTCAAGAAAAAGGAGAAAATATAATGACGTATTTAATTATTTTGCTGCATCCTCAATAATATTTACTTTTATTTGCATCATAGCTTTTATAATTAATCTTAATTTAAAGTTACTATGATCCTGAAAGGCAGTCAGCATCACTGAAACCCTCCCAACATAAGTTACACTCGTTATCCTCTATGACTTATATGTCTTCAGTCCACGATTGAACCAACCTTAACACAAAGCATAGCGACTGTCTTTTTAGCAGTCTTCCCGCAGGAACGTTCCCAGAAATTAGCATTGACTTTCAGGGGGGAAGGGGTGATTGGTGATGTGCAGGTTGCCTGAATCACGCTTGCATTTTTTCCGTCCCTCAGAATGATAGTTCAAGCGATAGGTTTCCAGGGACCAAAAGAGTGATCCTGATGATTCTTTATTTGTGTGAAACATATTGACTCCTATGAAATAAAGATTTATGTCAAGTGCCAAGTATCATTAATGAAACTTTATATATATTTTCTCAGAGATAATTTCTGAACATTTATTTAAATGCAGAATAAATGTTGAACTTTCAATGATAGCTTTAGTTTCAATTGAGTAACGAGCCGGGAAAAAACGCAATTTATGTTAGTATAGTGGAAGTGATGCGTCTTCTTAAAACTGATATCAAAACGGTCAATATTCGCGCCAGAGTTTAGTAAGGCCCGGCATTATAGTTTTCATGTTCTCGGAAGGGAGGCGGTCACTAACTGACCCCTAATAAGCCGTCCTTGTCCTTAACCTGTATTGTCCTAATTTTCCGGCATAATCGCCTACTTAAACGAAGATTTTTCCTCCTCACCGTCACAAGTATCGCATCCCTTCAACCCAACTTAACTCCCGGGTAGTTAGTCCTGTGTCAGCGAAATTCGACGGACCTCGCTCCATGTGCGACTTCGGCAGAATGTCACGTGGTGCATGCGTTAATTCGCTCATGCCGCGCGGTATTTTTTATTTGTTTATTATCAACTTCCCCGTAAACAGCACATAAAGGCCTTTTACAACGAGGGTTTCCAACATTAACAAAGTACAACACAAACATCCATGCCCTGGATAAGGATCACCTACCCAGGCGGGATTCGAACCCACGAGCTACGGTTTGGCAGGCGAGGACTTTACCACGCCGCCACCGTTTTATTAAATAACTGAGTTACGTGCATTTAGACACGTTGAAAATTATGCCGCGTGAAGCAGCATATTTCTTCAAAATTGTGGGAACTGCTAAGTGGCTGAAATGAAAATTAGAAGTTTATGTCCTTAAGCCAATAAAAATAGAAATTTAAGTCCCCGCCATAGGTTTTCGGTTGCCAATCTTCGTAGAGGTGTGTCTTGGCTTGGTGGGCTATCTTTGAATGTGTCTCAACCTGTTCGAGCGTTAGTAAGATAAGTGTGGTAAGAAACTGGTTTCAGAGACTTCAATTACTATTGGCTTCAATTCTTATTTTAATCAGTCGTCAAAAAATCGATATTAAATTTTTCTAAGTCAACTGTATCTGCTTGGTTGATGTTGAGAATGAATCTTTTAGAAAATGAAGAGAAAGTATAAGTACTCAGTCTCAGAAGTAGGATTCAAACCCTCCCAGAACTTCACCGCAACAACCGCGCATGGAATAAACGTACTCAGCTACAGAGACTTGTCTTCGTATGACAGAAACGGCTAGTCCAAATGTGAACCCACAGAAAGGAGATATCTCGCCTCTGAGCCCGAAAGAAAATACTTCTACGGCCTAAACTGTGCGTGAACTGCGAGTTTCTTTAGTCCATTCCATCCGCTAGGGCTTTTGCCCATGGAGTTTGATTCCCATTTCGCTAGCCCGGTGGCATCTGCGTCCGACCTCGTCGGCTCTCGGTGACGGAAAGGCAAAGGATGCAGCTTGCATTGAGCACCAACACCAAGTTTTCACCGACTCGGTCCCATGAATGGAATGGGACTCGTGGGTGTCTGCATATTTTTTGAAAGCCATTGAACAATTCAAATTTTTAGCATATTTCCAGTACGAATCAGTGGCGTAGATAGAACAAGGGCCTTGGATAGAACCTCAATTTGGGAAAGGGGGCGGGGCCCACCATCAGTAGCCTTAAACATCGGCTTGCCAATGCGTAGTGTAACCTCGGCGACGAGACGATCGCGTCTGTGAGGACTCTTAAGGAAAGTCTATAAAACCAGCTACCCTTACAATTAGATATGAAACCCACTTCCGACCACTGACTGACCTACTATACAAATGTTTGGGGTGAACGAGACGATATATAGCAAAAAGTCATAGAATAGAGCACCTCTGATATCGTCTCAAATCCAAGGAACGTTGTGAAAATATAAATATTCTATCTATTAAAGCGTTGCCTACTGCCTCTATGCCTATACCTTTTGGGGGCATTTGGTGTAAGAAATTCGATGGTAATGAGAAATTTGAACATTGCGGAGAAGCTTGTTAATAGCTCCGAAGTCGCTGTGGCAGCTATTAGTCCACACCTTATGACAATCAGACAGCCCGGAAGCCAATAACTGTGTGGATTCCATTTAAGTAGGTTTGGTATCACCGAAAAAAGGCGATCCTTAAGGAAACATGGCAGAAAATAATTTGGAGAACTGGCAGAGTGACTGGAAAAGGCAGCAGGCCTTTTCCGAGGAGTCTGGGGGACAGCGAATTCTTCCAATAAAGTTAAGCGAGAGATCGGACTACTCCACAAAAACTGAGGAAATTGATCATTAAAAGCGAATGAGGCCTAGATCCACGCATGGTTCGCTAAACTCATTAAAAATAGGAACTTTTTTCTACTTAAATAATTAAAGGAACTTCTGTAACTTGTGATCTAGGCATCTACCCGGAGAGGTTCGTAGTGAGATTTTTTCATGTGTTTTCGACCATCATTCCATATCCGCGCCGCCGCCGTATCATTGTCATGTGTTTGTGTTCCTATTTCTTTGTTTCATTTTCTATTTTTATGTATAGCTGTATACAAGGGCAGATCCTGAATTATTTTTTTTGGGGGGGGGGGGGGTACAAGGGTGTGACCCGCAAACGATCGTCTCATATTTGAGATTAAAAACCAATTACTGCACAAAGTATTCTCTTTATTTTATTATTAAAGTCATTTATTTGAAAATTAATAAGTTGCATTTATAATAACGACATTTTTCGATCCCCTTTCCCACTTGGGTTTTTCAATCGCGGACTAGGAAATGACCATTGACCAGCAAATCTGTCTTCTTGACTTGGGCTCAAGGCTAAAATAATTGACGCTCCCTAATAAAAAGGAAACGAATGAAATGATAACCGTATTAAAAATCTTGTCTCTTATATTTTAAGCGTCTGGGGTAATCCGCCTATGCCTGCGTATATTCGCTAATTCGCTAACCTGTGTGATTGTGACTTTGATAAGAATAATGCTGTGTATATGATTATATCACTGTACAGTTTTTCTTTTTTCGGAGGGGAAGCGGGCCCCCAACTCCCCTTACGTGCGCCCCAGGAGCGAATGGACAAATTTATGAATACGAGCGGTAAACTGAATGACGGACAAATTACGTTAAATTGCCTCTGGTGATACGGCCTCGGTTCATTAAATCACGCATCACATTTCGTACCATTTCTATTGAAGGGCTGAAAACATACTTTCCTTTATAGGCACTTCTCCGACTCCGGCAGAGAACGGCGGTAAAGTAATATTTTTTTAAAGCTTATAATATTCTTCAACCAATTTTTATTGCCAATTATTTTGATTTTTTTTTGTTTTGGTCGAGGAAAGAAATTTATGTTTAGACCAAAGCCAAATTTCCGGCGAATAAGGTAGGAACTGTCATGCGTTTTCATTCCTAACATGCGTCTTAATTCACTTTCTCCCCCTTAGAGTTCCTTATTCGTCGCAGGCTTCCGTACCTTGCTTGCCATATTTAAATAATGTCATTTTTTATTATGGTCGCAGTTATTTTAATCATAAAATTACTGCGACCAAATTTAAAGAACTGTTTGAATGAATGAAGAATTATTTTTCATTTATTTAAACCAATCCTCAGTTCTCTTAAGTTTCACAATAATGGTTTACGATTTTATTTTAAAATATGGTTGAGTAAGCCCTGAAGTCGGTGCATAAATTCACTGAAACTTTGGGTTTTCTCTGTATATAATTTATCTGTCCAAGACCAAAGCTCAAATAAAAATATTCATAATGATTGGAAATATTATTTGTTTGAATTTGGCATTAACTATGACTGAATGTATACTCAGCTCAAGGCCGTTGCTGGGATGGGGTAAGGTGACGGAATTCAAAATAATTTTGGTCCTAGTCACAATTTCGAATACTCATATAGAATGACTGCAAGCACCTATCCTCGTGCAGGGATCTACGTACCCTTTCTCCAGGCGAGTAGCCAGTGGTGGCAGGAGGGGAGGAGGAGCCCTTACCAACCCCGAAATTTTTCCCTTGTGATGACTGCCCGTCGTACATCCACTCAGGGGACAACCAGCCCTGAGGCTTATCCTTTGACCTTCTGTTAACTGCGAAAAGTTGTAGTCTCAGATCCGAAATTTTCTCAAAAATCGGATTACATTAACAACTGCCACCATCAGGGGCGTAGCCAGGAATTAAGGCTGGGGGGGGAGGGGGGGGCTTAGGTGCAACCAATACCGGGGTGTGTGGGGGTATGGAATACCCACCAGGATAAGCGGTAGGTGCGAGATTAATAAATTGCGGAATTTTAAGGTAAATTGTTCAAAATTGTGAGTTTTGCAGCTTTCTGAGGGATATTTTTTTAATCCTTACACTATTCTATTAGTAATATCAGTGGAAACGAAACCCTAGGGCGGGCTCGCGAGGATACACTCCCGGGGCAGGGTCTATAAGCGCGAGCTTTTTACCTCTGCACCCAGAAGGGGGAGGACAGAAGGAGAAGGGTAGGAGGCGCCGCCGTGATAGGAGCCCGACGACGCCTCCTGGGACAGGATAGGGAAGTAAGGAAAGGGACGAGTAATCCCGCACCGTCACAAAGGCGGGCGGGTCCTACCATCAGCGAAACCAGGCAACAGCCATTGCTATTCTAACAACTTTGGAGGATTATCCTATGAGGAAGAATAATCCAACGATCAAATCATTAGATTCTATTAGTAATATCAATCCAATTAAGTAAAATGGATTAGACTTAAGCATTTCTCTGAGCTCTGGGGGTGGGGGGGTTTAACCCCCAAACCCTCCCCCCTCGCTGCGCCACTGGCCATTACTCTAAAGATTTTTTTTAATCAGCCGGATTTCGTACCATTTCAATAGAAGGGCAGAATATCCCAGGATATATGACTTAAAAATATATTTTTTACAAGTGTTTGAAGACTTTCCTCCGCAGGTACTTCTGCGACTCCGGCAGAGAACAGCAGTACCAAAATGTGATCATAGCAAATCTGTAGCTAGAAAACTTTTGTGCGGGGTAGAATCTGGGGGAATGCATTTAGAAGAGTTTGCCGGGTGAAAGATAGCATTTCGGGGAGTTCTATGGATGGGGGTACCCACTAAGTTGCGATGGAAAAATACTGGGTGTACTACGTTTTCGTTCGCACTCTGCTAAGTCGCCAAGCAAACGAACACATGGAAAAACATATACACTCGTATGAAGAGGGGTCAGGATGAGAAATACGTGGGATGAGGAGAGAAAGGAATTAAGAGCATAGGAAAGAAAGCATTGCTTGGCTCAAAACTCGGAAGTGGAGACAGGAGAGGCAAAAAGGACACTAAAAAAGACGAGAGGACTTACGCTTTTTATTGCCTCTTCAGTAGGAAGAATTGGATTACAATTTAAATTGAGCTCGAAAGCTGGATTACCACTTACCCAATTACATGGCTTATTTTCTTTTACATTTGAGGGTAAGCTTGCCTCAGTAGCCCACTCCAGGGGTGCCGTCTTTGGGAGCGTTGGGTTGCGTCTGAACTGATTGGACACAAAATCTCAAATTAAATTCACAGAGAATATAAGCGCAGCGGTAAAGACAGATGAGAATAATCTCGTCAGTTTCGTGAAACGTGCGCCTACGGAGACTAAGCCAAAATAACTACGGCCGTTTCGCTAAAAACCAAATTACTACAAATGTCATTGCCATTCAAACGATATTTATGGTTTTTCAACGGAATTTTGATTGGAAATTTATTTATAAATACAAGTGTAGGCATCCTACATACCACCCAAACACCTCCCTAAGCAAATTCCTGTAATCATGTCTGCCTTCCAAAGCAGCCTTCTTTCGCCTGCTCAATCTTATGCTGCTCGGTACTGCACATTCCCCATCATTTAAACCCGCCCTCTTATTCCCGACCCTCCCGTGAAGAAAAACTTTGATCCGCCACTGAAGAATGTCATACGATTTAATTCTACATGCGTCTTATTTCTCTTAATCGTTCTGTATTTACTATTCGTCTCCAGTTCCCATTACTTATTTGCCGTTCATCGCTAATTTCATTACAAAATTTAATATTCCTCCCTTTGTCAATCACCATCAATCAATGCATTTCGTTTTCTTCGATGAAGGAAACTACCATATTGTGATCTGTGTTATTTAAAATGCTGGGAGAATAAGAATTTGAAGAAGGAGTTCTGTTTGTTCCCATGATTGTGTATCAAATACGTTGAAGTAGGTCGAGTTCAGGTAATAACCAACGTGTAAGTTACACGTCGGTCATTACACGAGTTTCATCCCCGAGCTCATCAACCTTAATATTTCCAAAATTTGAGACAGGAACAGTTGAACGAGGAAGATTTTCAAACCATTTATTAGTCGTATTCCTCTTTCTCTATTCTCATTTCCAATCATTCTCCTCGCCCACGCGTTGAACTTCTGCTTCTTACGAGCCTATATCACTTCGCATTTTACTTCAACTGTTTATCTTATGGACAGTTTTTCTACGTTGAGTAGATTTTTTATAAGGTGTGTTTTTTTTATCACGCTCAAATATCCCGCGTTGTGGCGTAATACCATTTCGCCCAATTAGCGAACTCCGGCGTTGTCACATGGTCTCCATTGCTAATAAGCTTGCATTGTCGCTGCTAGTCGGAACCTGTGCACAAGGTTATTATGGGTGTAAGGACCTTGCTTCAGCAAGTAAACTGCGTTGTAGCTCTTCGTAGCCTAGGGCGGAGAAATTTTTTCACTATCGATTCATGCCTGGCCTAAATAGGTGTCTCTACTTCGGATAAAATCCGTTATGAATTTTGCTATTTACGAAATAAGAAGCACATATCTTACGAACCTGCAAAAATGTGTTCCTCTTAGGCAAAGAGGTTTTTTACTGTGCGATTCCTAACGACTTCGGGAAGGCATGAGGTCATTTGTGGAGGTTTGGCGGGGAAGGGGGAGCCAGGGAAAAAATCAAAGTTTAAAATAATCTTAGTCTTAGATGGTACTTAAAATGCTGTTTTCAGAGGCTTATTTAAACAAATTTTCCAAGAACACGTACATGGAATACCCTAAGGTTTCACTTAGGATGCTCCATAGGCCCGAAACCCCCGGCAGGATTGCTGAATCCCCAGCATAAAACTTTAAACTTCGACCATGCACAGGGGCGGATCACGGATTATTTTCTGGAGGGGGCACGAGGGTCTGATAGGTCTTCTCATATTTGAGATTAAAAACAAAATACAACTATTACTGGATAAAATATTCTCTTTATTTTGATATGAAAGTTATTAATATTAAATTAAATGATTGAGGCTCCGTAATACACAAAATAAAACGAACTAAATTAAAACCGTATTAAAAATCTTGTCTATTTCTTAAGCGTCTAGGCGGTGGGAAGGCACGTGCCCCCGTGTCCCCCTCTAAATCCGCCTATGACCATGCATGAGGATCGAATATAGTATGGGTGATCAAAGAACCTGCCCCGCAATTAGAGTAATTAAGAAGATATTTCATGCCAGCGCTTGAATCGTTTTGATGAATCATACACGAGTGCTTGGCTGTGGAAAGCAGTGATGCCTAATGCCCTTTTATCAGTAATTTCGTAATTCCTAAATTTTTGAATTTCTTTTTATTTATAACTAATAACTTCAGGCTGTACTCTGTGAAACCTCTCCATATTGGAAGTAAGGAAATAAAACTTTGTAAAGTTCACTGTTAATTATGGGCACGACCCGGGTTTCGTAACTTGGTCGTAACCTGACGATGTAACCAAGTTACGAAACCCGGGTCGTGCCCATAATTAACAGTGAACCTTACAAAGTTTTATTTCCTTACTTCTTTTTATTTATTTTTGTTCGCCCATATGGTCCTCAGTTTGTCCTACAAATATCAAAACTCTCAATAGGCACCTCAATATCTCCAGTAACATTGTGAAAAATTGTAACCCCTCCTTCCGTGATCTCCCTCTTGATGATCTCTCCCAACTTGACATAGAGTTCCCTTACAAAGACGGCTTACGATACATTTTTTGACCTCAGATTTTTCCACCGGATCATGAATGGCCACGAAATTCTCTCAATGTTCTCCCTCCGTGTCCATTTCCGTAAAACACGGAACTTGCCCCTATTCAATCTACCTCGCCACCATTTATCTCCGTGACTCAGTTATCCCTTACCTATCGACTACCTCTTACCTGCAATTACATCAAAGTTCCTTCTGTTTATAGAGCATCATCAGTTTCATGATAAAAAGAAGAACACAATGGTAATTTCCACACTTTCAATATTACAACTCAGCACCGACCATGGTTTCAACACATAAGTGTCATTATCAAGGTGAAAAATTCAGTACTCTCTCGGTATATATACCCATGCCGATCTCCGATCCACTCGATGTATGATTTCGTCCTTCACTCACTTGTTCACCAAAAACCGTTTCCCCTCCCACTCCCCCACACCAATTCCATATGCCCCCACCTCCTACCTTGACCTGGGTATATATACCGAGAGAGTACTGAATTTTTCACCTTGATAATGACACTTATGTGTTGAAACCATGGTCGGTGCTGAGTTGTAATATTAAAAGTGTGGAAATTACCATTGTGTTCTTCTTTTTATCATGGATATAAAGAACTTCCACAAAATCGAGCCGGATACGATTTTATATCATCAGTTTCATCATTTACAACAGTCATCAGAAGAATCCTCTCTAAATCCCTCTTCCTTTTCCCCTCCCTCTTTAAATTACAAGAAGACCGGATGACGCGGTCGTAGAAGTGAAATAATACGTGATATCTGAGTGTGTTTTTGATGCTGTTGTTATGTACTATTGTACTTAATTATTTAACCCTTTTTTTTTGCAAATCCAATCTTTAAGGGATTCTACAATGTTTTAGAATTTTATGCAAGTAAATAAAGATAAATATAATGGGGTATCTTTACTTAAATGACTTAACATATGCTTAAATTGATCTTTCACTCAAAAATATAAGCTATATTCTAAACTGCAAGGCATTAAGGCGAGGGGGTCTCTTCATGATAACCAATACCACAAGACAATTATCCCACCGGGACCGTCGGTCCGACCGAGACATATTCCATAGAAAGGGGAAGTGGCCTCCCACCTTTGTGTGAGGGAAGTGCGAGATATCTGGGAAACATTGCGTTTGATGTTTTCTTGAGGTCTGAGGGGGCACGTGCCCCCCCAGACCTCTAGAAAATGGGCAAGATTTTTAACACGGTCCCATTATCATTGCGTTCGTTTTGTATTACGAGGTATCCTTGTGCCCTCCCCAGAACAAAATCCTGGATACGACCTAGCTTGTGCCCCCCCCAGAAAAAAATCCTGGATCCGCCCCTGAGGCTAGGCGCAACTAATACTTTGGCGTGTGGGATATTGCATACCCTCCAGGGTAAGTGGGAGTTGACGGGGCCCTCCTCCAGAAAATTTTAAGATTTATGGTTCAGAATGACTAGTTTTACCGCTCTCTGAGAGAAATTTGATTAATCCTAACACTATTCTATAAGTAATACTAATCCATTGAGTAAAATGGATTAAACTTAGAAATTTCTCTGAGTTCTGGGGGGTTTATCCCCCCAACCCCCCCTCGCTGCGCCACTGGGGGAGACAATTTTAAGCATTTTTTGTCCATATACACAGTGATGTAGTTGGGAAAAAAAATTTAGGGGTTACTCACCAAAATTTGCCAACAGCTGAACATGTACTATACACTCGGCCGCGATTGAAACTCTCTTATATTAGTTCCAAGTTGTGCCACGAGATAACTCTGAACAAGGAAATAATCATTTCCGATTTTTCTTTCTAAAATCCATTGGACAATTTACAGTAGGGCTATTTTTACAGATTTAAAAAGGTAGTTTAACCGGTACGGTTACAACGAGTTTGCATTTTTGGGGACACTCCGTACCGCACTCGTACCAACTACAGCCCTGCATACATGGAGTCGCAACTCCTTAGCTACTAGCTACGGCTACGCAAACATTTTTTGAATGCACGTTCCCGTTACCATGAAAACGGTTTTTGGTGGTTATCAAGCCGCTTCGACCTTTTACCTTTCTGGATTTTAGGGGCATTAAATAATTAAGATTAGACGAAAATGTGCAAAATAATTAATTTTTGAGCTTAATTAGACGAGAGGTTTAAGCGAGTATCAACAATACGGTGGCGCAATCTCAACCATTTTGAGATCCATCTTATCTTAAAAGCGTTAAAACTATCTATTCAATGGTAAAATTGCGGTATTTTGCTTACCTCACACACATCGGACTCACCGAAGCTTGAGCTCATCATATTGAACTCAAAAAATAATTGTCCGTACTAAAAGTACAGAGACTCGAGTTTGTTCGCTTACAAAAACCATACCCTTTAAGCTATCCTCATGATATTGGTGCCATTACTTTTCTTGTTATACTGCGCGTTGATGAATATGGTTGAAAATGTATACATTAGCAATTAAATATCGATATTAGTGCTAAAACTAAACAAGTACCGGTCTTTTAAGCCTTTTCAAGTAAACCTAAACTTTAAACATTAGCCAACGTTAAGCGCGCATTACTTACTTGACCAAAATACATATTATTGATTTAGGCTCTTTTGGCATTGATATTAATTTTCATACGTCTACCGCAATTATAACAAATGTTATACTATTTTTATGAAACAACATTTTACAAGATAGGGTTGCCCATGCGAGGTGAAGTTTGGTGGTGTTGTCATTGGCTAGTCTTCCGTGGTAGTATCATATCTTAACTGCAAATTTCCTCTTAGAAGCATTCACGCAACAATTTTTGCAAATAAACGTACCATCTAGAACGGCTTAGACAGGCCTCCCGGGCCGGTTCTGGTTATTTTTCTAGTGCAAGCGAGCAACATTCCGCGCCCCCTACCTCAAAAATAACCGGAGAGATGGAAGGGAAGTCTCACTGGTTATGCATTTTAAAATACATAAAAATTCTTTAAGAATAAGGAGCTAGACTTAAATATCAGTGTGAACTTATACCGTGCTGGCTCTTATACACTGAATGTGTTATTTTTAGCTGAAAAACCAGTTATACATAAAAATTCAGAGTAAAAAATGGAAATAAATCAATAAATACAACACCAGTAGGCTTTCGAGAAATTCAGCCACTTAATCACTCGACGAATGAAAACAAACTAAAGACGTTTATACATAAAACACTAAAAAGAGATTTTTCTGGATTATGGGTATTCACTTCACGATGTATGTGGATTAAATTAACTCTCAGCCTTTAATCTCCTTGTATGATTTGCACTGAAAATTGGACTGAGCGCTTAGCCCCACTCGGCCGCGTACTTCGTTTACCGCTTAAACCGGCCTCGCAGACACCGTCGACTTCCATTCATGTACTTACTTTAAATTGAAACTTTGGTATTACCATGCTCACTTTCCCAATTTCCCTAGTATATAAAAACATGCACCTATCAACGGCAAAGCGAAACTCCGAACAAACCACCCACTTTGATTTTTCGTCATCCACTCCCTTTGGTGCAGCAGTGTGGCACTTTTCGAAACGCGAGTGACCTAGGTATTCGTGGAATGCTGCTGAACTTGACCGTTTTGGTAGGAAAACATGCTGGAGTCGGAGTGAAATTCCACGCTCCATTCACCTTTTGAGTTTTGGATTGTAAAATTCCCGACAAAGTCATCGAATTGAGCAATATTTTGATTTATTTAGCATCATATCATATTTTGGCCGCATTAATGGCACACATCGTTACATATCCAACGGAGATGGAAGTTAGAACCATTAAATTAAATTAAATAGCCTCAATTTGAGTGACTTTTTATACGTAAAATTAGTCGCAAGTGTTTACTGTAATTTTTGCAAGATACTATTTGCGATAAGAGATAATAATTATAATTAATTAAATTTTTTTAACGTTTTTGGTGAAGAATATCCTTGAAAATCATCGATTCTGGCTGGTGCTTTTCCAGACAAATGTGGTAGTGGGCATCTTACAACAATGACATGGTAATAAGACAGTGCACAAGCTGGTGCAAAATGAGGATTTTAAATTCATCTGTGTTACAAATATGGTATATTTTTGTTTTGTGTGTTATCCTGATAGAGGGTCTCAGCTTGGTTTAAATTTGGCGTGTCATCTATAGGTGACTCCATGTTTTGAAATGGTTAACTCAATAGTGCAATGAGACAGTGGCGCAGCGAGGGGGGGGATAAAACCCCCCTCAGAGCTCAGAGAAAATTTAAGTTTAATCCATTTTACTTGATTCGGTATATAATACTAATAGAATAGAGTAAGGTTTAATAAATTATCCTCACCTCACTCAACTCACTCACCATTTGGAACCATTTACCTTAAAATCCGAAGTTTATTAATCTCGCACCTGCCGCTTATCCTGATGGGTATTCCATACCTCCACACACCCTGGTATTAGTTGCACCATAGAGTAAGTAAATATATATACTTACTCTATGGTTGCACCTAACTCCCCCCCCAGCCTTAATTCCTAGCTTCGCCCCTGCAATGCGAGCTGATGAAATAAAAGGTATTTGCACTTTTCCACAATTATTTGATGTGTACGATACGTTTCGGTTCACAGAGCCATCATCTGGTACAAGACGTTTTAGTACATGAGAACGATGTGTTGTTCTTATGTACCTTCTCATGAACTACCTTTTATTTCAATATGTACGACCTCCAGCATATCACGCCTGAATCGGTTGTACCAAATACGAGAAGCTTACGGGGGTACCAAGCAGTATCATAGCCACGATTTTGAATTGGGGGGGGGGGTTTACTGGAGATTTCGGGGCCCTTCCGGGGTGTATGGAAAACACCCCGGGGCAAAGGGGTTCGGGGGTCCTCATTTGAAGGCTCTAGGGGGGAGGGTTGTAATCCGGAAACCGTCCAACCTTCAGTAGCTACACAACTGGTGCCAAAGGATCTTAAAGGTCTCTTAAAAAAAACTACTTTTGATTTCGGAGAGAACTTTTCTCTTCCCCTCTGCTGAAAACTTTACTCAATTTATCCCCATCTCCATCACCCAAATCAGGAGCGTATGAAAAGGGAGCCCGACCCCCTAACTGAGGAAAATTAAGGTAAAATTAAAACATGTTGTCTTAATTCAATGATGCATGCGTTTGAGTATGGCCGTGACATGTACTGAAATATTAATATTCGTGTATATTAATAATAAAATAATATGTGTTGTACTTTCCGAAATAAGTTAACTATAGCGTTCACGGATCTTGAAACATTGCCATTATCGATCCATCATTTAAAATAACTTCTAACCACTATTAGTACTACACAGTAGCCGTGGCGGATTCAGGATAGGGATGAGGGGGGATGCGGTAACCTCCCAGCGTTAGTAGGGGTCCGGGAGATTACGAAAATGTTGAGAATTTCGAGGCTTGTAAAACCGTTAAAGGTGAACTCATTTCTACTCTTCCAAAGAAGTAAGTTTTTAAAACAAAACTAAACTCTTGTTCCTTATTGTTTCTGACTCCGAGGAAGGTGGTAGTGCCCCCCAAAATTGAGTCGTGTGAGTGTTTTTTGCGTCTTTCATAATATTTTCTTCAGAGTGTTACCCAAGCTGGGCTATATTTGTAATTAATACAAATATTTATGTAGATTTAAATAATTTTACCGCATGTTAAATTTATATTATGCATTACGTTTTTATTCATAGTTATAAAAGGTCCTAAGTGGAAATGTTGGTGACAACGGAACAAAATTACCATTTATCTAATCTAAATTGGATACCAAAAATATGGGTCCCCCCACTACCCCTCTCTGGATCCTCCACTGTTCATGAGAGATACAGACGATCCCGAAAACCGAAATAATCAAACTGAATTTGACGAATATTTTTGGAGCGTCCTCATAGGCACGATCGCTTCTCGACACTGAGATTACGCTGTGCTTTAGATACTAACCAATGTTTAGAGCTCCGAAATGAGGATCTATGCACGCCCTTGACTCGAATCGCGTCCTTGGTGATTCATGCACACTGGTGGACTTTCTCCCGTCATCCATAGTTGCCTCCAGAAATATAATGCCCTATGGTGAATCGACTATTTCTACCGAGTTTTCGGGGTTATTATTATTGTAACATGGTCCTCTTGCCGTTGCGAAATGCGAGAATCACTAAAGATGGAGGAAACACCTCTCATACACTGAGAGTGAAAGTTGAATTCTTTGGACATTGCCCAATTTAGTTCCCAAACCGAGGTGTTCTGTGTGTTTGGCTATCTATGTTTCCTTTACGTACGTGAGCACTGTATTTTCTACGAATCTGATCCGGATCCAATTCACTTCAATGTATCCCGCAGCCTTTTGCGACTTTCCCTAACTACCAAAGAAGTCGGAAATGTAGCTGCAGTAGAAAAGGTCACATTAGAGCGCTACAAAGAAAATATAAATCCTCGAGCGAAAACGTAGTAGCTAATCCCTCACATTCTGCAATAGACTTCTCCATGCATCCTCCATTTCTCATTCTATTCGACCTAGTGTGCCGTCGAGATATTTCACCAGCAATCTTCACCGCGCAGATGAAATTGCGGCCGTGACATTTGATGCTTCTCCGTGGCTTTCATTCTGAGGAACGAAAAACACTTGGGTAACGCAATCCGTGAAAATTTCCTCCATATATGACGTTATTTCCTCCATAAAGGCAATTAAGTAGCACTTGCTGAGTCCATCTGGTATTGCAGCTCACTCATCACTACCGCTCGACCAGTCTTGATCGTGACGCTGTACGTGGCCAAAACTTATGCAATCATCTTGAAATTATGGATGATAATATTAATAATAAACTTATTACTTCCCAAAGCAGTGTTGCGAAAATATTAACGAAGTTTTTTTTACAGTTCTAGGAAGTTTTAGGTAGCCTGTGAGATCGAATCTAAGTTGAGTTTATCTACGAGGAATTCACAGCTGCATATTTTCGTATAAACAACAGAAAATGTATAATTTATGCACTAAATAATTATAATACCTAAAATGCTGTTCTTGATGATTCATCCAGGATAAATTCAATGAATCTAAAAATTTCACTCGATAATTTTAAATAAACAATAATCTACTCTGGGCTGAGTTAATAGGCATTCCGCTACCATGTGAAGGAATTTAGTATTAAGTTACATTTAAAGTCACTGGTTTCAAATTGTATACCTTAGATTCTATGCAAAAGAAGTATCTTTTAAAGAGAATTTTTTCGATTTAATTGGACGTTGATAGAATTCAGGACAGAATATGTGGTTCACCTTCGGCGAAATTTACCTAAATCTCAAATTTTCAAATTTTACTTCCGTATTTTCCATATGCAAAATTTTTATGATTAAGATACAGGAGAATTTGACGTTAGTCTCCTCTTAAGCTTTTTCGTATGGCCCTCTTAAGACGACCATAGGAGGGACGTGGCTAAATATACCTATCACAATCGTTTATCATTTTATAATGAGTTTAAAATGAGAAAGAAGAGGAAGTCCTAAGAAGAGTAAGAGGTGAGAAGCGACTTAAAAACCTTGATAAGAAGGCTGAACAGCCATATCTTGAGACATTATGGCCTGATAAAAAAAATCGTTGAGGGACAAGTATATAGGAAGAACGGAAAAGACCTCTAAATAAATATATGGAGCAGGTAAAGAGGATTTAAAAGAGAAGAAATTCGTAGGTGAGAAAAGATAAGCTGATATCAGAATTGAGTGGAGAGCTGCGTCAAACCAATATTAGGGTTATTGGGCAGTGAAGATGATCATCATCATTAAAAAATATTGTAGAGGCCCTGGTGAAGGATATACAACTCTACGGCGCCTTGGCATCTCTCTGAAGAAAAAATATTTCCCGGCCAATACTCCCGAAACTACGAAGCATAAATACTTTTAATTATTTCCGAGGCGTTTCGCCGTCTTACAGTGTCATCAGAGTCGTCATGTAGGTGTATTTTATGTTTCTTATTCCTTCTGTACATTGAACGAGTTCAAATATTTTTCTCAGTTTCCGATTCGTCGAGTGCATGTACTCAAAGAGGACTTAGGTTGGAAATTTTTGGGGTAGTTGTAATTTCTTCCTCTGTTTCTGTGAATTATAGCGATGAATCTAAGGTTTGTAAACAAAATTTCGCGACGCAACATTGCAAAAAAAGAAAGAAAAAAATAATTTTGGTTATTTTCAAAAACTAGGAATCTTTTACATTTTTAACAAATGACGTGTCAATTAATATCATCATCATCGCAAATCATCACTCCGTAGTTCTCCACTTGGCTCTCATACGTGCTAACTTTTTCAAACGCGCGTTTATTTCCTCTTCCACATATTAATGTCGTAAATAATCTCAAACTTTCAGCCCTTAGATTTCATCCTCCAACTCTCCGTTCGGGCTTTAGCACCATTGGTAAATTGGCCTATTTTTGTCTATCTCCGCTAAATACCACGCTCTCCAGCATCAATGATACATGCCTGCGATGGTTGTCTTTAGTTTTTGATTAAGGAACCCTTCATATTTATCAGCACTGAATATAAAAATGACCTTCATTTTTTCCTGATTTCCCTGACCTCTTTTCCAAATTTCAAATTTTGTGAGTACTATTCAAAAGTAAGAAGTTGCTAAAATATACGACACCAGGTTTTAAACGCATTTTCACGTAATTATTTAGTCAGGCTATGGGTTTTCTTTGCCTTATTGCTCCTAAATGGCTGAAAATTCGAAAGAGAGTGGGATAATAGCCCAATGACCCCTGTATTTCTGATTTTTAATAAAATAAAAAAACTTCAATTTCAGTCCGCTTTCAAATTAAAGCTACCATGAAAATTTCCAGTAAAAAATCCCTTTTCCTTCGACTAGTTGAAATTTGATGTATGATTGCAGAATTTTCTTCAAGATTTTTGGTGCGGTGCCTATTTTCCGAGTTGTCGGGGGCGAAGTATGAAGCTTCAATGGCGTAACTAGGAATATGCTTTGGGGGTAATAGGATGGCCTCGAGAGGCGACCGCCCCTCCAGGCAACGGAGGGTCCGGGAAATGTTTTGTAAAATGACAGGCCTGGAAATACATTTTACATTATTTTGGAACAAAAAATTTAACTTAATGCAAGTGCCGTCATTATATTTCAAAATTAGACAATGGTTTTAAATATGTTTTTTAAATTTATCTTAACCCATTAATCCCCAGCGTTGCGTTAACGCAACATTATTGAATTCTAATTCTCAGAACAGGTTTCTACCTAAGAATAATTATTTTTTCGATTTACTAACTTTTTAAAGTATCTCTAGTTCTAATTTTTGTCATTTCCACCAACTTTTCATTCATTTAATTGTATTCTTATGACTGATGGCGTTTGGTATAAAAATCTATTCGCACATACGAGACACCCAAGGAAAAATGACATCCCCCAGCATGTCCGTCAAGGCAGAATGGGACATTTCCTCCAAAGGAATGCTGATAACTCCCGGCGAAGATGTCGAGTGTACAGATCAAGATAAAAAATAAACGATGTAACCTAATTTTTAAAAATTACTTTTTTGTACTTATTTACCGAAGTTTTCCCAGCGTAGCGTATACGCATCTTTCTTCATCGCAGCATTTTGAAAATCATATAATATGATGAAAATATTTTTTTTTCCAAAAATTCATCTTAATTAGGCCAAAATAAATAAGAAAATGCGAAACGACTGAAGTTAAAAGCCCTTCATACAGTCTGAGGAATAATGGGTTAACGCTTTGGGGGGGATCTATCCCCTCACCCCCCATAGTAACGCCATTTTTTTGTTTTTCCCCATTTGTGTTACGCCATTTTTTGGAAATTTTTTGTAAAATGACAGGCCTGGAAATACATTTTACATTATTTTGGAACAAAAAATTTAACTTAAAGCAAGTGCCGTTATTATATTTCAAAATTAGACAATGGTTTTAAATATTTTTTTATTTATCTTAAGCCTTTGGGGGGGGGGGGTCCCCTCACCCCCCATAGTTACGCCATTGTGAAACTTGTTAACACTTACAGGGTTAGAAGTCACGGAAGAAAATCGTTGACGTCACTCTCAGACCCTATTCATTCACAATGAGCGCAACACAGCATTTCCTTCCCTCGGTTTTCTGCGAGCGGCAATAAATCCTGAGTTTCCTACTCCCGACTGCCTCGGCGGCTCACCCTCCTCCTAACGTCACGACCCCCGGTTAATTGGGACAAAAAGCCGTTTGAATGGGCCAAGCATCGTGGAATCTCACCCAATACTTGCGTGGAGGAATGCAATTTTTTAAACTTGCAAATTCATCCTCTTCGTTGAACTAAACCCGAGTGTCTATCTCTTTATACCGCACAGTGGTTTCACGTTTAATTGACAGTGTGAGCTATAATGGAGATTAGTTTCCCATATTATTCTTCACGAGGGGGAATATATTAATTACGTAAAGAGTCTGGGGGGGTCGCAAATATCACGTATTTTTTGGGAAATAAACCGAGTAAAATTACGATCTTAGTAATATTTAATGCTAGTATTAACTAATCTTTAATGAAAAAAATAAATAATCATTAGCAAATCCAACCCAATGAAGCACACATTAACGCATTTACCCTTAAAATACGCATTTTGAACCATCTCAAGTGAGATTAGAGGGAGGGGGGAGGAAGTCAAGCCAAAATCTCACGATATCTCACCTATATATTGGATTAAGATTATAAAAAATGTTCACCCCTGGTTTTTAACCCCCCCCCCCCCCCCCCCGAACAAAATTCCTGGCTACGCCACTGCCAATGCCGTTTATCATTACTTTGTATTCCTCATAGAGGGGGAACCCGGGCTTCCTATAGCCTGTATAGCGCAGGGTGGCGCATGAGCCCGCCGGCTACCTGAGTCGGTCGCATAGTTTTTAAGGCCGTTTTACACGGGGCACGGAATTGCGCAGGTTAGAGCTGCATTAATTTCTAAAATGGCGTGGAATTGCGTGCGCGAATGCATGAACGAAATTAGAACAGGGGCTATTTTGCCGTCTCGCATCCACGCATTCTCGCATGTGTTCTAGCAATTCACCGCTTTACACGACGCAATTTTGATTGCGCCTTCACACGTACGTCAGACTGCGCAATTCCGTGTACCGTATAAAACGGCCTTTACATGACGCAATTTGATTGCGCCTTCGCTCGTTTATGGTCGGTCCTCCCCCCCCCTGTGATCACGGCTCGCGGACCGACTCAGGTAGCTGTTTTTTGTGTGATTCAGAGGGATGGAAAAAATGATCGCGTGACTCAGGTTGAACTTATTTCCAGCGCACCTAATTAATCGTTCGTTTTTCATGAGAGCCTACAATTACCACCCATAATTGCACGTCGCTGAGGTAGTACCTAGCGCTAAAATCTTCCAGTGGGCCATTTCAAGAGAATTAAGAGTGCCAAAAATTTATTTATATTGATACTGATAGCAAAAATGTTTTTCCTAAAGTTAGAAAATCTCTTAAAATTGCTTTAATTTTGAAAATCTTATCAGTGGTGATTTACAGGATTAAACATATATTTAGATAGTGTTACATAAAAATGTACTCCTAACACACATCTGAAATAATTTTTTGCGGTAGCAGTTTTTAAATTATTGCTGTCTGAACAATTTTCAGCATTATTTTGGTAATTACACCGTGTTAACCTTCATGACCCAATATGGAAATACGAAATAAGTACAGGTTATCAACTTCATTTTTATAAATCTCATATTCCCGTAGCAAGCAATGTGAGACTCAAGATAAAAGTAGGAGAGGAAAAATTTGAACAGGTGGAATAATTAAACTATTTGGGAAGCACGCTAGAGGAAAACGGTTACAGCAGTAAGGACATCAGGATGAGAATTGCGTTAGCAGAGGAGGCGTTCATGAACAGGAAAGAGCTTATGAGGAGACCGTTATGTTAGAACTGAAATAAAAGGTTGGTGAAGAGTCTGATCAGTGGCGTAGCAAGGAATTTCGTTCGGGGGGTTCCAAAACCATGTGGGAAAATGTTTAAAAAACAGGATACAGAGTAGAGGGTTTTTAACTAATTTTAACACTTTTAATAATGGAAATAACTTCATTTGTTATAGAAATATTTTTTTCATTCATGATTTTTCAATATTTCATTTTCTTTTATGAAGGAAAATAATTGTGTTTTTATATTTCGGCGGGGGGGGGGGGGGGTCCCAAACCCCCCAGGCTACGCCACTGAGCCTGATCTGGAGTGTAGCGCTATACGGTGGACATTTTTAACTTGGACACTTAGGAAGGAGGACGAGAGAAGACTGGAGGCGTTCCAGATTTATGTGTGGAGAAGAATCGAAAAGGTTAATTGGACGCAGAGGAGGAGGAACGACGAAGTGCTGGACATGGTGGATGAGGAGAGGCAGCTTGTAGATGAGATGCGGAAGATACAGAAGGTAAGTATGGAGCGAGTACTGAGCGGGGAGGGGATGTTGAAAACAGTTTTGAGGGTACAATGCTGGGTAAACGAGAGAGAGGAAGGAAGATAACTTGAATTTTTAGATAAAATGAAAGGGGGTAAGCCTTATTATGAATCGAAGAGGAAAGTCCATGAAGGGTAGACTGCCAGATTACTACTTAAATACTCTGTACAAAGCTACCTTAATCGGTTGAGTACTTCAGTAATAAAATTCCCGTAATAAATAAGTGTTGAAATATGCGAGCTACAAAACCCTTGTGCTGAATTACAAAACCATTCGTCCGTTGCGAGATGAGCGTGTCCGAAGTCAAACGGAGCCTAGATGGTGGGGTTAAGAAGGAACAGAGGGGGGGAGTAACTCGGGCTGCATGCTACAGGCGCTACCTAAATCAATGGATGAGGCGATGCTTTGTGGTAATTCCAAATGTTACGCATGAAAAATGAAATAATTTTGTTTCGATTTATTTCAAGACTTAGTACCTATCGTTTTTCAAGTGACCCTTAAAAATATGAAACCCCCTTAGTCGCCTCTTTAAAATGACCATATGTCGTTGTAATCGATAGGGGTTCTTGAAAAGCTGTGTGGAAAGTTTAAATTTCACATACCATGCTTATTAGACGATAGCTGTAATAATTGTTTTCAATAAATGGAAACAATTCGCATAATCACTACGTATATGTTATCAAATTTTATCATAAAAACAATAACCTTATACATTACTTATGCATGCGTGATTTAGGTATAGTACGGAGTATTATAGGGAGAGACGAACAAGTGGCGGGGTGGGTGGATATATTATTCGGAAAGGTAGAAATTAAAAAATCCTGTTAGTGGTTTCAAATGCTGAAATGAATTTTCTGTGTACATTTCATTCTTTTAGCCATGTCTGCTGCTCACAAATTCTCATGGATCCAAGTCTCTTGAACTTGAAGTCTCTCCAAGATCCCTCCGTAATCCCTTCTAATGTAAGACCTGCAGCATCCCCTGCCCTCGACAGCCTCGCGGAACTGCCCCAGAGGGAAACTTCTGTTGAAAGTAGGCATGTAGCCCGAAATTTACTGGGGAGCTTGGTTGGTATTCGGGTTGCCTACACGGATATTTGCGCCTATCGGGAAACCATACATTTTATTACATCAGCTATATATTTAATTTGCATATAGTGCTGAAAGTTAATTTCATCGTTGGCTATTAGCAGTAATTAAGTAATGTCTGCAAAACAACGTCGTAATATCGAAAATTAGAGCGTCGAAGGGTAGATGCCCCTGTCTATATAGTGACCTCCTCATCAGATGCATCGCGGGTGGCCGAAACTAGGGAAACACAGTGAGGGGGAAGGGGCTGAAGCCCTCCCCCCTTGACTACGTTGCCGGTTGAAAGAGCTGGTGAAAGGAAATCTCTTTCGATCAACGTTGGAGTTAGGCGATCAACGATTGAACAGGTTATATAAATTTCAAAGGTTTACGATTGTGAACAATCCCTTGCACTTGTCCTGTGCGTCTCCGGCACAGACTGATCCAAGCCGGGACGCCGACTCTGGTCAAATTGTATCGCGGACCCCCCAAAATTTACCGAGTTAAGGATGTATTCTGAGAATTTAATATTTATTTTGCTCTTCATTACGACTAAAAATCAATTTTCAGCCGCTAGTCACCCTTCGTGCCATGGAGTCCAACGACACGGAATATGAAGATAGAAGCGTGTAAGCCGCTGAAAAATGATCTCGGCACTCGCCGCCAATGAATTCAACAATTGGCACTGCTCTTTTTATTGCTCTACTGCCTCCACAGTGCACCAAGGAATTCATTTACCCGGCCTCAACAGAAAATTGCAGGCCCCTATGGCCCTTCTGCTTCTATCGAAACAGCGCCATGCGGCCATACTTGGCATAATGGTACGCAGTGGTACGCAGAGTTCGCTGTAGTTTTCGAGAGCGTTTGTCTATGGCTCGAGGCCCACGTTTTCGTCCTTGGTAATTCTGATCGTGTCTTGATATCCTTGATATTTTGGTTTGGTACGGTCTCTGCGACCACGTTGAGAGCAAGAAGTCTTGAATAAGGACGCAGGTGGGTAATCAAGGTTTAATGAACATCGGCAGATCGCGGCTGCATGGGTACCTTTCAGTATTCATTCATTTTGCCTGTGATACCACCAATAAGTGAGCTCCTACTGTTTGATGGATGCCTAATGCAAGTAATTGTGTGGTGGGACATCCTTTTTTCCATACATTTGATGCCTTGATACTGATTCCTTATTGCTGTCATCGGGTTAATTTCACGTACTGCTTCATTGCAAATGTCTTCGCCTTCATGGTTCCTCGGAAAAATTATTAATTGGAATTTTTTTTTTTGTGTTTTGCATTAATATCGAAATCGACTTTATAATGATATTTTTAACGTATTTGTTGAAGTTCCGATGAAGAGAATGCCACTCTAATAACGGTAATTTGTGAATTTGCTAAGTATCACGAACCACCTTTTGGAATCAAGGGTGCTCCCGATATGTTGCAGTGATTGTGCTATTACCTGAGCCTTTGGTGCAGTTAGAGCACCGCACGGTGCTCCTAAAACCCCATTATAAAATACCAACTTAACCCAATCTAATTTAATGTTATGGATATTATAAAGAGAACCTATGACCCATAAATATACGGACGGTACTTGAATGTCTCTTCAATGTGTGTACGCCCGTATGAGGGAATGTAGCCATTAGGGAATCGCAAATGTAATTTGCTCATCTTATTTCACATTATACAAGTAGGTGTATGATATAAAATGCTGGCATAAGGTAATCATTTACTGGATTAGCATGGGTTGGCAATTGGTATTTGATTGGTTAATCAAACTAGTGGCCAGATTAATGTACAAATTATTTTTTGTTGTGTTGTTAATATAATAAGATGTAATTTCATGGTTAATTTGATCTGCTTAATGTGAAATCATTTGCTATACTTTGTATGCATTAATGGCAGGGGTGCTGACGTTCTCCCTGGATTGATGGTTCACCACCACCCTCCCTCCCATATGGCTGACTCCCCCTACATCTGATGAATAATCTACAATAATGTGTAGGTCATAAGGTGGATGCCTGCAGAAATAGTCCCAAAGATAGTATTGCTTTCTCCAATGGTATATGTAAGCCATAGGACAAAAATCCATGTTCAAGGAGCAAATGCGCTAACAGTTGAGTTCGGATATCATGTCATGCTGTCAAGATTTGTGTTTTCATGGTGTTCTTTGTGTGATTCAGAAGCAAGCCCAATCTTTTTTCATGATTTATTTTTCTAATTCTTGGATGAGCAGAGCTCGACTGCCGGAGGTGAGAAGTTCATAATGGGCCCCTGTAAGGTTTGGAAAAGTTGAGAACAATACAAGGATAGCCCAGCAAGGGTTAGGCAAGTGAAGAACTTTGCTTCTCTTGCACTTCACATAGTGTAGATGAGGGTTAACAATTGAGTGCCTAATGAGTGTAGACTAAGGATAGCCCTACCCTCTTCTGCTATCTATGGATGGAGAGTTACCTTTTGATGTACTATAATGACAACCATCCCTTATGTATCCTGTCCTCAAATCCATAGCGCTAGGCTAGGCAGAGGGTAACTACCCACTGCCAACTGTACCTCACTTCCTTTACATTATTCCTACAGACCACGAAGGAATATTTTCATCAGGGTAATCTTGTATTATTCTGTTTTTCTTTCATTATTTTTTCAAAATTACCTGTGTTTATGTTTCTGCATTATTAGAGTAAAAACCATGGTATGAATTTGCATATTTTATTCTCAATTTCTGTTTATTTTTCCTTTTAATAGCATGGACCCAAAAAAGCATTCACCCATGCCAATAAGCACTGGCAATAAGAAAAGGAAAAGTGATACTTTTAAATTGCTTGGTGAGGATTTGGATTATGACCTTCCTCAGAAATTGAAAAGGTAAGATAGGTGAAAAAGCTATTTTGAGCTTGTGGAAATTCAAGTAAAATTTAGAGGTGTTGCTTTTTTTATTCACTTGTTACTTGATCCAACATGTCAACTATTGAGACCTGGTGGTTCCCAAAAAAATCATTATGTAGAATTCTTAAAACTTTATCAGATCAAGCAAAAGTGGGGGTTTGCAATAATGGATATTTAATCATTATTTTTATTAGAAATTATACAAAGTATTTTGCAAATGTTTAAATATGCTTGCTGGTGTGATTGTTTTCTGATTAAATACTCAAACTTGATGCTAAAGATGTATTAAACAGAACACATGCAGCAGACAATATCCAATTGATGTCTAATTATGGTTGATATGTATATCCAAAACACAATGTTGTTTCATGATTGATATTTAGGTAACGTTATGTAGATATCGTATTTGTAAAGTCCATAACGTGTTGTAAAAATAATGTTGCATGCATATCCAAGTTGCAATACCTGTGATATTAAAAAAATTGTTATCCAAACAGTATTCATCAGTGGCGTATGTTCTGTGTAGAGCACAGATGTTTTGTTTGTATGCATGGGTATTACCAAAAACCATAATAAGTTCACCCATTATCTGCACATGAGATGTTGTGAAGACATCTACTTGCACAATCTGACGTGTGTATGAAGACACATTCAAAATTGCGTCGTGTAGCGGTGAATTGGTAGAACATTTGCGAGAATGCATGGATGTGAGATGGCAAAATAGCCCCTGATCTAATTTTGTTCATACATTCGCGCAATTCCATGCCATTTTAGAAATTAATGCAGTTCTAGCCTGCACAATTTCGTGCCCCGTGTAAAACGGCCTTAAGAGGTGTGGACCTCCATGTCCACTGTTGGACATCCGTGCGACATTGTTTGGTGGTTCCTTTGGATATTTGATGGATATCCATACAACTTTAATTGCATTAACTTGGATGTTTCACAGATGTCGCCGTTAATGCCGACAATGTTGTCTGGGTGTTGTTGGAATATTGATTGCTGCTTGGGAACTAGCCTTTTGATACAGATGAAACACGTAACCACTCTAATAATAAGATGCATCTGTGTCCACAGTAGATAAATAATATTTATAATAACTAATAATAAATGACAAATATTAACACATTCAGTGCGGAGTCAATTGACGTGCTCTGCAGGTCGGACGGACCTTTCTCCGCCTGCATACCTGACTAATATCCACTTCCGAGTCTTCCGATTGTATGCATGGCCTTCAGCAAGCTTCCCTCTTTTGACCTGTGTGCACCGTTTGTAAATAGCTGTATTTGTACGGAAGATATAACGTGAAAACCTCCATTTTTCTTTCTTATTTTATCGGCTGATTATGATGACGTTCATGAAAATCGGTCCTGCACTGAATGTGTTAAGCGCTGTTTACAACGCCTAGTAACTTGAGTTATTGCTTTTTCCAACAGCAATAGTGTAATGGCCAAAATCATTAAATGATAGTCATAAAAATAAAAATAAACAATGGCAGGAATACAGTTTTTAAACTTACCAAAAGAATGAAAGGCTTCAGATAAAAGGGTGACACATGTGAATCTGTGAGAAGATACATTATGGCTTCTTGTGGTCATCATCATCACTTTTCAACCAACATTCCTAAGCTTGGTTTGAAACAGTTCTCTACACAATTTGCTTGTCAGCTAATCTTTTCTCATGTACTTATTTCTTATCTTTCAAATTCATCATTACCTGTTCCATATATTTTATTTGGAGCCTTCATGTTCCATTCTTGCCATCTTCTTGTCCCTCGACGATTATCTTAATCAAGCCATCATGTCTTAAGCCCTGATTACAAAATACATTAACACATATGTGTAAATGTATAAATGCATGAATGAACATGAAACTTAGCCGTGTAGCCTCCCAACTTGTGCGAATGCATGAACAGAAAGTAGAACCTGTTCTAATTCGGTTCATGCATCAGTACATATTCTGTTCCGGTCCACAAAAATCATTCATTCAGTCACACATTAACTCGTACGTGTTAAATTACCTTGTTACCAGACGTTAAAGATGGGCCGAATAGGTTATGAAGTTTTCTCATCGTGATTTTATTGAGTTTTCTCTTCTCTTGTACTCCTCTGAGGACTTTCTCATTACTTACTTGGTTGGTTCATTTGATCTTCATTATTCTTGTGTAGCACCACATTTCGAAGGCCTCTATCTTTGATTTCTCTGTGGCTGCGATTGCCCATGTCTCACTTACGTAGAGATGCATGCACCAAATAAGTTCTGATAAACTGTTTCCTTACTTCTATATTTAATTTCCCACTGTAAGTAGATCTTTCTTTTGGTGGAATGCTCTCTTCACCTGAGCTATTCTGCTTTATTGCTAGTTATCCTGTGTCCCAAATAACAGTATTCATCCAACTCTACCAGTTTTTGTCTCCCTATTTAAATGTTAGTCTTGACTTCTTTTCTTATGCTCCTGCAAACTAATACTGCAGACTCCTAATTATCCAGCTGCGGAAACTGTTTGTGCTTTAGAGGCCTTTCGTTGTTGATTTATATTTAGTATATAGGCCTTGGAGGGCCTAAATTCTTGAGCTCGATCCTATTTTCCAGGTCCTTAATCCCATTACTAATAATAAAATTCACAGCGCTGGAAACAGACGAGATCATTATGACTCACTAATATACAAAACAATCACTAACTCGATTGACTCAACTAAAACTAGACCAATGTACATACCCTTCACTCATTCGATAAAACAATTTACACATAATAAGTCAATGGTCACCATAACAAAGTATTCTGCAACACTGCAACACCAATATTATACAGCCGCCGGTCCGTGCGGTGTTATCAACTCATTAGATACCTAGCTCTGCCCATGCTCGGGTGGCATCTCTAGACTTCCTCAAGGCACAAGCTTAGATGCATCATAGCACCAGCAGCCCCGATCACTACCACTCTTCATATAACTGCATGGTGATGGATTGGGACGTTCTGGCCAGTACCCCACGGCAACAAATACGAACTTCTCACGCTATTTTTGCGTGTTTTTCCTACATTTTCAACATATGCGATTGAAAAAACACTGCGGTTAATTAGATACATATGTAATTGTAATCGAATAGGTATTTTTTTTTTTCCTTTTTCAAATCTTTGGGAGGGGCGGCATCCGAGAGTCCTTATGGGCAAGCCGCCACTGAATACTTAATAATACAAGTACAACAATGTTATCGCCACTAAAAAGATCGAGAACTGGCAAAGAGTCTCATTGAGTCCGGGAAGCACTCTAAAATAACAGAATAACTGCATAAATATTAATATATTGTTTGTTTTAGGTAAATTATGAACATTGCAAGGCATATAAGTGAAAGTTGGTGTTATCCGTGTTTTCCGATTATTCGTGCCGTCTCTCCCCATCATTAGCCCGGATAGTGGGCAATGTCTGTATCTTGGTTTTCTCTGTACCAAGATTATAGATTTTATGAAGCATATTTACCAATGATGGTAATGAATAAAGGTCCGTGAAAATGGTTTTATTTTTTGCTAAAATTCATTTTAAAACTGTGTGATTTCGGTGTTATAGAAAATCTTGACGGTGTTATTATGTTACGATCTCGATATCCTAACAGCTGAGCTTCTCGGCAGTTAATGCAGCATTTTTTTTTTTTTTAACAGGACATCGGTTACAATTTACGAGTTATGCTACAAGTCTCCCTTGTCAGAGTTGCTAAGAAAGCAATATCTTCTCAGAATACTTTGTTTCTCCCTACTAGCAATCTAAATTCATCTGCTCATCTAGAGCTACTCTGCTTATTGTTAGAAATGAGTGGGTAAGTTGCCTTTTCTATAGGACAAAAAATTTCATTGCGCAATCATATGGTCATGCTTCACCCTCAGCAGTATGCTCTGCTTATGCCGTACGCGATAGCATTAGTGCCCAACTTCACCTCGTATGAGTGGTTCCGTACTTTCCAGGGTGGGTTGTCTTAAAACCAGCGAGTGTTTTCTGTGTGGTCAATAAAGTTCGGTTTCATTTTTATTAGTTTTATTTTTATTCGTCTTCGGACCATGGCCCTTCCGAAGAAACAAGTGAGAACTTTAAAAGATGGACTGAAAATAATTGAAGATGAAGAAAAGAATCCGGTCTAGTAGTACATAGCGCGTGAGTATTGCAATGCCTCGGGTTGTCCGCTAGCATATAACGACAGGGGTGGGGGCAGAGCAAGATACATGGTGAAAACAAGAAGTGGGATGAAGCTGAGGATCAGGTAGGCGTGCCGCTAACGATTAAGGCAACATTGTTCCGCTTTATACTTTGCCTCAATTGTATTAAAAATTTAATTGTTAGAAAGGAACACTTCAAATAATAAGCTATTTTTGGCCGTTGTGATCCATCTCACAACCAATCACTGCGTCGGCGAAAGCGGTTGCTTTTAGGCATAACATGCACATTGCTCTCGTAAATACGTGCTGTTGAAATGACATTTGATGGATAAGAATTTTTACATCAGAAAATCCATAACAGCAGTGCTAATGCCGAGTGAAGTGCAAAAATTTTTTTTAGCAAGGTGGCGTGTTCCTTAAAGAATTTTTGAAAGAGATATTAGTTGAATCAACAATATGACCTAAATGTTTCGATAAAGTAATAATATTCCTGTAATCAGCTAAAATCTTGTTTGAATCCCTTAATGAGTGTCATAATTACTCGCCAAAATCCAGCGTTTCCTGGGACATATTGTTGAATCTAGGCACTACAATTGACAACCTAGCCAAACTTTCGTGCATTGATCGTTTTTTTCATCCACCCTCCTGAAAAACGATAGAATAAGGTTTCACTGAACCTAATTTACATTTTGGGCAAAATGTTTCTTGAGGTGAGCTCCCTGTTGATACCCCTCACCCAGGTGCCGAGGGAGGGTAGGTAGCTGGTAGATTCAACAAAATCGCTTAGTTCTGATTGCAGCTGTTACTATTCAGACAAGAAAGGCAGTGAAAGAAGCACGAATAACGAAACAGAATCCGAAACAAAGAAACTTGAACTCGGGGTGTGTCCAAATGATTTTTTTTGCATTGAAGCTAAGTGGAGCACGGAATATCCAACGATTCATACGCTAATAAGTAGCACCCCCTCTCCTCTTATCCTTTCTGTTCCGTCCCCCCTTTCCCCCGACAGCTAGCGCTTCTGTTCCCAGACAGCTGCTGTGTTTTAGTCACACAAATAGACAAAATTGTTACATTTGGCCCACACTTATGGTTTTCCTCCAACAAGTTATCCAATAACGCTGTCTGCATCTTGGTGAGTCACCGTAATTACTGCTCGGCAATGATGCGCGTAGGACGCGTGAGCTCATGCCGCTGTGAGACAAGACCAGCCGCCGTTCACGCCATGACGCTGTGAAATCCAGAGAGTCGTCTCGTCTGAAAGCGGATTCAATGTAGCACTGTGCGTATTTAATGCCGAAGACAGCGCTCTGCCGCGGCGCGCCGGGCCGGATTGAGATGGGCGCCATGATGACCACGGCGGCCTTCGACGGCGTCATGTCGTCTACGTGATTCGACTCGTTTGAAGACATCCATAGGGGCCTTAGGTAATTTTAAATCACGGCACTGGGCCGTTGAAACGTCTGAAAGCTTTTTTCCGCTCTTCTGCGGCCGTGTTAAATTTCTTTCAGCACTTTATTGATTCAGAATATCTAATTGTTCACAAGAGAAAGTGCGTCATTCTAGATATTTCCAAGAATTTTAAGATTGACAAATGATTATTGAAGTCAAAGGCTGAAATTAATTTAACGGCAAATTCTGGCGGAGACATCCTACAGTGCGCGATGTTATGCGAATTCAATTTGCGCGAGACAAAACAAGCCAATTGATCTTTGAATATTAATGAGGTAGATCGAATAAACAATGAGAAGCGTTAAATGATGAAGGCTTAGGCTTTAATATATTATGACACATTCCATGTGATATTTTCGCTAATTCACGTAAAATTCGCGGAGAACGTTTCGTTTTATTGACAAATTTTACGATATTTCGCGATATCGCGTCTCGCGAATTTCACGGACCTCTAGTAATGAATAATATGCTTGGGAATTGAGCTGGTGTGGTGGCAAGGGTGTTGGCTTCATGCCACGTGGGCCTAAGTTCAAATCCTGGCTGTGACAGAGAATATTCAGGGTTCACCCAATCCCTGCTTTGGTGATGTGTGGAGGAAACTTTAAGCCTTCCTTCCATCGAATGGAATGTTAAACCGTTTTCCCATTTGCTTAAAAGCCATGGTTACTTTCTGAATATATACCAGTTGGTGGTACAGTGAGTCCTCGTTCTACGTCACCCCGTTTAACGTCATTTCGCGATAATGCCACGAAAATTTTGAGACTGTCATTCGTTTATCGCACCTACTCTTCGCGATAACGTCAAGTCTTTTAAATTTCGCGCGAAAAAAAAGGCAAAGCGGCGGGAGTTGCAGGTTGTTCGTTTTGTGGGCGGTAATACCGTCAGTCTAAGCAAAGTGTAAAACGGTGTGTTTATTCTTAATTGCGATTTCGGTTTTAGCAAAAAATTCCGCAACATGAATTCTTGCGTAGGTGCGCAAGGTTTTACTTGACATAATGGTTTTCAGGAACATAAAAAGTGATTTCAAGGCATTTTTCCGTGTAGAACTCGGAGTTTTTGTCGTCACTTTTTTTGCCGAGTTCACAATAATTTTGGTTCCTGTAACTGCGGCGATGTTTCAGCGATGATGATGCCCAGGCGACGCTTGCCCGGGCGACCACCATAGCGAAGCCGAAAAGCAAATGCTGGAAGATACAAAAATGGAGAAGGATTTACGTCACTGCTGCTATTGTTGTTGATGAAGACAGGAACTCGTATTTATGCGATAGTTTGGCATTCCCACCGTAAAAAATGCCCCAGATATGATACGCTAACATTTTTTTTGCGTAGGAATTGTGAGGTCTAGGAGCCGATATTCACTTTTTACATTGTTTCTTATGGGATATTATGCTTCGATTAACGTCATTTCGTTTATCGTCACATTTTTCAGGAACGGTAAGTGACGTTAAACGAGGACTCACTGTATTAATTAGTCGGTTAGTGCCTGATAAGTCTTATATCCTCATAAATACTGAAAGCTCTTTCACAATATGCAATCATTTTTATTTGCAGAACTGATAAAGATACTGGTGATGATGGACCATCCCACCCAAATGTCAACAGGAGTGGTGATTTAAATGATTCTAAAGCTGGAAATCTCAGGTATGAAGCTGAGAATGCTGCCAGGAATTTGTCTAATTCAATAAGGTCAGTTAATTTTTTTTGTTGATACCCTTATTTACAACATCCTTACATTTCGAAGGCCAGTCTATTTTTACAAATTTCTCTTTGTCTATGTTGATGTGTGACAGTAGTTTCACCATTTGTCGTACAAGTTTACAGTGAAAGCTTGGTATAATTAATGCTCATAATCCCCTGAATAAACAGGGTTTGTATAAAAAGTAACCGGACTGAGATTGTGACGCCCATGTAAAGCATGTGCAAACCAGTTGTTGGTGCTATAGTGGTGGTTGGGGATGGAGGGAAGGTCAGCTTAAGGTTGGATGGCGATATTTGGTGGAACTTGTTCGCAGGAAACATAATGAAATACACTTTTGTATGTTCCACAAGAGTTTTTAATCCCGACCTAGGTTTCGGCAGTACACACTGTCATTATCAAGGTTCATTATGTTTCATGGAGGGAAGGGTAGTGGGCCCAAGTCAGTTGCCTGCAGACGCTTGGAGGGTTAGCATCGTGCAAGAGCGCAGTGCGTGTCCAGTGACCTCGTCGTAGTGAAAATGGAGCAACGTGTTAACATCAAATTGTGTGTCAAACTCAAGAAAATGCCTACAGAAACTCTACTAATGATCAATTTTGCCAATGTGAGGTTTACGGTGAGGATGCTGTATCCAGAACTCAAGTCTTCCAGTGGCACAAGAATTTCCGAGAGGGCCACGATGACATCCACGGCGAACAGCGGAATGGCGGACATCCATGAGCCAGTCACACAGACCCAAATGGTCAAAAATTGTGTGATGTGTTGAATACTGACCGTCGTCTGAGCATCCGAGCAATCGCAGAAGAGGTCGGAATTGATAAGAAGACCGTTCACAATATTGTTAAGAATGATCTGGGCATGAGGAAGATCTGTGCTAAGCTGCGACTATGCACCGTCACACACCTGCCTGCTTGTCACCGAGGAATTGACCAAACACTCGAAAGTCACATTGCCACAGCCTCCCTACAGCCCGGACAAGGCACCACTGGACTTCTTCCTATTCCCCAAGATCAAGAAAGTATTGAATGGGATGCAGTTCAGGACTCTGGAAGCCGTTCAACTTGCTACAACGAGGGCTCTAGATGCCTTACAGGTTGTCGACTTCCAGGGGCGTTCAAGCACTGGAAAATCCGGCACAAAAGGGTTATCGACTCAGTTGAGGACTACTTCGAAGATTTCTAGAGGAAAAGTGTAGAAATTTTGCCAATAAATACGTTTTCTGAGCTCAGTCCAATTACTTTTTATACAAACCGTGTAATATGCATGTACCGGACACACTTTATTTTTAAAGTGAAGGAAGAAGCTCATCAATTCCTATATTCATCGTAACTTACCACTTTTCTTTCATACAATCGGTGCCTTACTAATATAACTTAGATATGTTGTTAAAAGGCATGTAGGTGTTTTTAGTGCAAGTGTAGTGTTGATTGTGTTTGGACACATTGCTGAAGATCATTTTTATATATTTTATATTATGCACAACAATGTCGTAATAAACGCACTCAAAAATTAGTATGGTAACCTAGGTTAGGCTAAGCTCAAAGTGTTTCATTTAGGTTCATGAACCACTGACATGGAAGAATGATCCACGCCATGTTGTGGACAACGAGTGAGCTCTATGGCTTCTATCTTGTGCCTATGGATAAATATATGGGGTGGTACAATATTTTCTAGAAATTTCTCAGTAATTTTAGCAAAAGGAGGCATTGCAATATTTCACCAAGATTTATTCTTACAAAACAGGTTCGAACAATTAATGTTGTTGCAACAATGAAACATGTCGTGTTTGAATAAATTCTTTGGGAATGTTGCAATTTGTCATTTTATTAATAATAACTACCAACACATTGTGCCGTACATCATACAAGATATTCTGAGTATGTAAAGTATGTTTAATTCGAACCAGTATAATTGGAAGTCCATTTATTTAGGTCTCTCAATTTTCAAATAAATGGGGTTATCCTGTGATGGGAATTTTGTCTAGTGTAACAGCAAAAAAAAAATTCTTTTCAGTTTTTTTGTGATATTCCATTAATATATTCATAGCTTTCAATGCAAAGTGAAATTTCGTATCTCACCATATTTTCCAGAAGAGTGACCTCCCTGTATTATCTCAGTTAAGTTTCACCTATTATCTTATTAAATCATAGTGTGCTGTGTGTTGCCGTAATACAGGGGCAATAAGTGGAAACACAAGTTCCAAATTTTTACAAGACAATTCTTGAAACTTAACATTACCTTGCGAATAATATCTGTTATGTAATAGGAATTTTATGTAGAGGTGTTTAACCCTAACCTCTTGCCTACTTTCCCTTTTTGTATTTGTAATCTGTCTCCTCTATTATACGTGCAGAAGAGACAGATTATGTAATGGTTTCCTCATTCATCAGGATGATGACTTGAAAATATAGTTAAGCATAGCTATTACATATAGTAGAATATATGCTGTAATTTTTTGCAAAGTTAATATTTAGAGGCATAATCCCATTTATCAGGAGTAAAGATTTTGTAAAATATATGTCATCATACAGTCAGGAAAGATATTCAAATAGTCTGCTTAATTAATAGACTTTCAGCTTGATATTTGTGTGACCACCCTGAAATATTTCCATGGGAAAAAATGAAAATTTTCATTTATTTTTGATTCAATTGTATACACGTATTCCTTAAATTCCTGTGTCTATTTTAAGTATTTAAGTTCATTTTTATCATTTCATATGGTGTCACAAAGTTAACTGTATGAGTATTTTCTTTCAGTTTCCAGAGTGAAGAATCCATTCCTTCAGATAGTGAATGTATACCCAGAAGATTTGGAAAAGACTTTAAAAACGTCACATTTATTGGATATGGAGGGTTTGCCAAGGTGTATCGTGCTACTCACAAGGTTGATAGAACTCATTATGCTGTGAAAAAGATATTTCTTTGGTAAGAATGAATGAAAAATGGAGAACATTTTATTATTAAGTTAAGGTTATTAAGTTTGCATTTTAGGACTTACCTTAACATTAATGAATGTACGATTGCATGTACTATCATTTTCAAAATTTGTGCAACAAATCAAGCTGTGTGATTTTCGATTTTGCCTGGCAACCCTATGAATTGAAGAAATACATAGCAATCCAACTGGAATCTTCATGATTCATAATAACAAGAATGGGTCTGCATGTGGATAAATATTGCACCTGACTTTTCAGTCTGGAAATTTGATTGCAATTATTTAATTCAAATTAATATTCATTTTCTTCACCCAAATAATTTTACCATTTAATATAAGAAGAAATTTTGAGAGTAATCCCTCAGAGGGATCTTATAAGTCATTAATGTGGCTCTTTTTGAATTCTCTTAGATTTTTCTGAGAGCTGGAAATTGTGAGTCGCCCATTGTGAGCGTGGTGGACCTTTGTTTACAAGTATTGGGATGAGTTGACATTTTTATTTTAGTATCTGACAGTGGAGACTTGGCAGCTCTAATATAACATTTATTTTATATGAGTAAATGTTTAGCATATTAAATTGGTGGAATTGATCGGCAATAATCATCATTTAAATAACACTAAGGAGCATTGTAATTAGATGTCATCAATCAGTGTATCAGGGGAGATGTTTATTTTCTGTAATGGAAAATAATAAATTAGAAAACTTAATCATTTATGTTAGTCTTATGCTGAACGATTCATGAATTTGAACAGGTATTCATTGATATGCTGCAAACTCCCGACTATTCGGGCTAATGATGTGGAAAAGTGGCATGAATAATAGGAAAACATGAATAATCCAACCTTTCACTTTAATTTCTTGAAATTTTCATAATTTACTCAAATTAAAGCATAAATTATAGCTCAATTATAACTTCATCGTGAAATTTAGAGTCGTTGTAGAAGACAAAAAAGTGATAGAATAATCCAAGAGTGACATCATCTTCATTTATGTCGGGAAAACACCCAAAAATACCAAAATTTGAAAACTTAAGAGTGCGATGCGATACATTTTCCCGGTTTTCGATTGCAAAAATGAATTTCATGATTTATTTTCTCACCTAATGGAACAAAACTGAGGGCCGTCCCGAAAGAAATTCGAAAACTTTAAAAATAAGGACAACCCTAATGTACAGTGGTTTATAAAAGTTTCTTAACAAATTGAGCGGCACCACTTCTGCTCCTTGAGAGAAATTGATCTTCACTTCCCACATAGCAGAAATACGTCTCTGAGACGTCTCGAATATCACATGTTACGTCTCAGAGACATTCTGAGAGCTTCAGAGTCATCTCTGAGACTTCTCTGAGATGTCACTATGTCCAAAAAAATGGTCTATGTGACATCTCTTGAGACGTCTCACGTAAGTCTCTGAGATGTGTCATTAGACTTTGTACTATGGTATGCTTTAAATTTAGGCAAAAAAATAATTAAATTTAAATTATACAGTTATGGCCTAATTTTCTCGATCATTTTTAGCGACAAATTTTGTGATGGATCACCTTTTGAAAATAAGAAACCCATATTAAATGTCGTGATTTTAATAATGAAAACTGCAGATTTGCACCGAAAAATATATATGGAAGGCATTGATGGCGTTTAAATACGTTTTTTTTTTAAATTCCTGAACGTCTCACGATTACATCTCCGAGACATCTGTGAGACATACGTGATATTCAAGTCATTTGAGACCATAGTGAGACGTCTCTGAGAGGTTCGTTGCTATGTGGGTTACTGCTATTATTGTCCTTGGTTACGCGCCACATATATTTCGTTTTTTGAAAATAGATGTTGTTCTCGAAGGTAAGAGCGTACAATATACCGTGTTATTGCATATTTATCTTTCTTTCGTTGATTTATTTAGTTGATAATGATTTCTTCGTGAGCTCCAATGACTTTCTGGCTTCCAGAGTTCCTGTCGGTTTGTAATTTGCGAATTTTAAGCCTTGCGCTGCGTGGAACTATTCGTGTTTAATAATTACGATTATTGTTTCAATTTAACCTCATGTGTATGGGTACCATTTGTAAATTTAAGTTTATGATTACTTCTGTGCGTGAAATAGTGCATTGCCATGTTTTCTAAAGTAGATATTTGAGGTTAGTGTGCACTACTTACATATATGTACATATGTTATAAATGGAAAAGTAAACACTCAATAACTTTAAGTGTAAAAGTTGTCATGGAAAAAACAATAATGGGTTGGTTTTTGATTTTGACAAATGATAGAGAACACGGAATTTTCATAATTTTTGTGCGTCAAAAGATTAAAAGGAAGAATGAAGAAAGTAAATAAAGTGTAAGTATTGATAAGAAAATTAATTCTATCACTGCATAAAATAAAGTTTGGATTATTTGTATTTTCGGATTATATTCGTGCCGTATCTCCCCACCATTAGCCCGGATAATCTGGAGTTTGCTTTGTTTGTTATTTATGGCATTCTTTTGTCCTTGAATTGGGTTACACTCTAAAGGAATACGTATTCCGATGATGCTGCAGATTAGTAGATCCAGGATGAAGTGTGTGGGAAGGGGCTAATCCACGCCAGGCTGTGGTAGACTTGTCAATTGGTATTTCTTGTAACAGACTGGGGATGGAGGGTTATGGCATATTACTACGTCTTTGCTTTCATGAATTTTTATCATTTTAAATAAAGATTGATCGAATAGGATTTTTCTTGAATTCGATTATCGAATTCAAATACCTACCTAATTTTTTTTCCAGGTACCACACTCTTCATGCATGACTTCACTATTGGCGATGGAATTAAAGGGAATCGCAGACGATATGTGTTGTGTATTTGAAATTCGAGAAATTGCTAACTTTGTATCGTCAAATATTGAAAAGTGTGAAAAGCTCATTATTCTAGGTATTTGGTGATTTGACTATTTGAAGGTATTCGACTATTTGACTATCTCTAATTATAATCATTTTTGTGTGGGGATCGAAAGGGACAGTTGTCCTCGGTGCCTCACCAGCAGGTCTGCTACCGACACTGCATCTTCCTCATTTTATTGCTCTTGTTTAGCTGCTTGTATTATGTCAAAAAGAAAATGGGTTTTTCTCAGCTTTAGCTTGATCTAATATATGTACTAGCATTAATGCCATTTCCCCTTTATCCATTTTTGGGCCGACGCAAATGTGGGTCAGAAGAAATTAATTTTTGAGATTTTCTACGTTGGCCAATAATGCTGCTATTGACATTGATAATTTGTGTTAGATTGAGCAGAATCTGCAACTCTTTCCATGGATGATGCTTCCAGAACAAGAAGAGAAATATTAGAGTTCTACAAAATGAACTAGATGCAGATGTCCCGTAAGCATTTCTGCAATTGATAAAAGAATCTGTGAAAACCTTTAAACAAATATTTTATATCATGTGCTATTCAAGGGGACCTGAAGTGGATAATTCATTGCAAGAAGTCAGAATTCATGCAGTTCTCAATCATCCAAATGTTGTGAGGTATGTGACGGCATGGTTAGAAATAAATACCGGAGAAGCATCTTCTGATGGAGAACATTCATCCTCTGGTTCTTCTCTAAAAGTCATGGATGGTTCAAAAAGTTACAGGCAAGTTTAATTTGCTATGTGAAATGTCATGCTTAGAGGATGAAATACTTCATATTAGCTCAGTATTAAACAATTTTGGAGTCATCTGCGAGTGTAAGCTGAGTTGAAAAATTCTGCAATGGAATAATCATTTACCTTCTGCTTAATGAGAACCAGGATCCCCACAATTCAGACCCAGTGATTTAACCACTTAAGATAGATATTTTCTTTTGTTATATACGGTATTTTTCTGTCACTTATACGTTAATGCAACATTAACCATTAATTTAATATGACTGAAATATTATCTGTTTAAATGTAAATTTGACATCCTCTGTAATTTATACAGTACAACTCAAACGGAGAAAATGATGAGGATCTTATTTGCAGCAAATTTTATCTAGTTTAATATGATAATCTTGTCTTGATTTATAAAGTATTTTTTGCACTAACTCCGTTGATGCAAAACCAAGGCTTTAATGGGTAGAGGTCCTCAATGCAAATAAGGCTGCTGGCAGATGATTGTCTCATTTATTTCCGAAATATACATTTTCTATGGATGCTCTTTAGTGTTAAGTTAACTCTTTCCAATGGGTTGGAATCAGGATGCTGGATAGATGAATATACCATGCTGATTCTGCATTTTTTTTTTTTCAAAATATTTGTTGTTAGCTCACTGGTGAAAGTTGTTCCATGATCCGGCTGAATGCCATGTGGGAAACCAATACGGCAAAATTTTTACAATAACACTTCTATAATCGTAGGTGAGAAAATATCCTCAATAGCTATTGCTTCTGGAAATCTTGAAGCACATCACATCACCTTCTAAGTGTACCGCTTCCCTGAACTAGTAACTAGTAGAGGTTCACTAGTAGTATATATGTATGTTTATGAGGTAAAAAATATTATACATTGATGGAACTATTGTTAATGGAGCTTTCTTCTAGCCTTCTGGCATGTATGTTGTGCATGCTTGTTCCTACGTAATTTTCTAGGTCAACATACCACTTTGGCCAGTAAAAATAGTGCTCAAATTGACTTTTTAACTTTGTTACACCTAAATAGAAACATCAGTCCACATAATAATCCAAATTATCTTAGTTAAGAAGAAATTCGCTCTAAGTTTGAAATAACAGGGAAAGGCAACCAAAAGTTTTGATTCCGTAAATTCATGTTGTCTGCTGCAGTGGCATACATGGGAAATATGATGTACCTTGGTATTGAGGATAGTTATAAAAAGGAAGTGATGATTGAAACGTGACTGTTTACAATATGCAGTGTGTCAAGGTGGTTGCAAAAGGACTTTGTGAGAGGAAATTCTGATGATTTACTGCAACCAAAAAAGTTTTCACGATTGCAACATGCACTCTTTGAATTCTTGCAACCATTCCTTCAAAATCAGTCGATTGCAAACTGAACATGATAGAAATATACTCTGGCTTCCAATTATTATCAAAATTACAACAAAACCACATCTTAAATAATCTCTGAAAACAATTAAATAGCAAATAAATGCGTCCACCACATGGTAAATTATTCCTCATGGAGATGTTCAGGTTGCCTACTGAGTGCAAGTCACTTACACTCAAATGTAGCCCTTCCTGTGTCTTTTTGTTGGAGATTTGGGGCAAAAAAGTGGGAAGTGGGTCTATTAATTCCTCTAACATTGATTAAAAATAATTCAATTGATTATTTCAGTGGATACAGTGAATCAAAGGAAAATTATATATCCGATTGTGAAAATGAAGGAGCTGACTGCAGAAATATCTCCTCCAAGTTCAATAAACCTTGCTCTCCCGAGCCAAATATGAATAGCTTCATTGAGGTAATTTCTGTAATTTTCTTCTTAATTTTGTGCCTTTATGTGTCTGCATTATGAATGTGTATTACCTAATATTTCTAATTATCCTCATTTATCGTTATGTTCTTTCCATATAATTTTTTATCTATTTTAATAATCATAAGAGCTTATCATGTAATGTTATAATCTATAACACATATGTACATTGTTTTACAATATAACTTCTCCTTCATATTGTCGTGTTTGTTACACCCAAGGTTGGAGGATTGAAAACACACGCGATACTCTACACAGATTTATTTAACACAATGCAACGATACAACCGCGGCCATACGGCTGTACACCATACACCAGATATCCGGGAACACACACAATGCCACCTTGTCCCCAACACTTAAATTACCAAAAACAAGTGACACACAAAAACCATACATCACACACATGTATGTACTGTGGACAGAACAAATTGGTGCATTGGCATAGTGTTTCACCTGGGCAGCTACATTTATCATTGTCCTTTGCTGCATAAAATCCACCTGCAACACATGTTTTTGATCCTAAAACATGGTAGCATGGTAGCCTTACGATTGTTGAAGGATTACTTGAATTTCCTTGATTCGGTTGGCAATTTTTGTTGCATCCATTTTCGTGATTGTTGCTTTGTTTCAGATATGTCATATTAAATCTGTCTCCTCCCTAGCCAAAGTTGATTTTAAAAATTTTTCTCTCTATTGGTTTAAAAGTCTAGATATGTCAATACTGCAGCCATTTGGCGAGTTCTTTTTGCTTATCACGCCGCTGTTCACAAACAGCAGGAGACTCAATTAAGGCAGCCTTGTTAATGCAACTGTTACTCACCTGGAACTGACTGCTTATTCTTGTAAATGACACTGCATTTGGTGAATCATCAGGCCTAAATGGCTTTAAGACTAAATTTATCAGCAGCTAAAATCTTTTATGTATTTTCAGGGAATCCACAAAAATTCCAGCCCATGTGCATTATCATATTTTTTGTTTATACAAATGCAATTCTATGAAAAAACCTTATCGGAATGGATAGATAGAAGAAATGCTGAATTTTTTGCCAGAAATGATGAGGCTAGGAAAGCAAAAAGCATTCCTTTGTCTAGTGAAAATATCCCTGTGCCATACCCAGGGTTTTTTTCTGCACTAGAAAATACTTGTGTTGCTGAGTCGCTTCAAGCTTTCTTAAGTTTACTTAAAGGAGTGAAGTACATACATTTGAGAGGAATCATTCATCATGACCTCAAGGTATTTTTTATGATCTAAGTCCGCAGAACTAATAATTCTCTTAATTTTGAATCTACATATATCAAATTTATTTCTTGTGCCACCTTGTGTTTACATTTATTGGGCCCTTCGGGGAATATTTAAGCTTTAAATAGAAATACTGTAAAGTTTGTCATAATTCAGTCTCATTTGTATATCATTTTGTACTTGTTTACGTCTTATCAGTCTATTGATATCCAACTAACTTTAACTCAATGAACACCCTCTGTTTTGTCTGAGTGAAGGAAAGGAGCCACTCTTGCTGATTTCAGCATAACTTCTTACATGCTGATTGCGCTACAAAAATGATCCACAAACTTTGGAGAAAAAATAAATATTTTTCCTAACATTAAACACTGAGCAGAGGAAATTAGGGATAATCTTGTCAATGTGACTGAAGGCAAACAGTATTGCAGCCAGTGACTTTTTTCTGTCATCCTTATTATTATATTGAAACTTGAAGCTTGTACGTGGTGGAAGGGCTCCACAATAGGAATGAAAGGCACTTCATTACTTCCACAATTTATTTAAAAAATTACAACCAGTTTTGGCTGTTGTGCCATTATCAAGTACATAAATACCAAAAGTTATGGTGGTGTCAGGTTTATATATGTTATGGTGGTTATTACAGGAGGGGGGAGTTTGGAGCTGGGATTGGTAATGCGGGGAGGGGCGAGGGGTGGAGGAAATAAAGTTTGCCATTCAGGTTGTGGGGGTGAGGGTTTTTGGAGGGTAATGGATTGGGAAAGGCTACATCATTCAGAAGGTTTCCGTATATTGCTCCAGAATTTCCATGTCATCTGTCCTTCCTTTCCCGGGAGGGTAATGCAGTATTTCTGGTTAGAAGTTGCTTTGGTCCCCCATCTCCAACAGGTGCTGGGCGAGAGATGGGGAGAGTTTCCTGTTGGAGATGGGCACCAAAGCAACTTCAAACCAGAAATACTGCATTTTATCGGGAAAGGAAGGAGGATGGATGCCTTGAAAGTTCGGGAGATTGCAAGAAATGGATACCTTGTGAAGGATGTATCCTTTCCCAACCCATCCCCCTTATTACTCATTACCCTCCCAAAACCCCCACATCCACAACCCGACTGACTTATCTTTGTTTTCTACTACCCTTTCACCTCCTGCCATTACCAATCCCAGCTCCAAACCCCCCCCTCCCCCCACCAATAACCATCATAGCAAATATTAACCTGTTCACACCATACTTTTTTGGTATTTATGTACAGTACACTCCCGACTATCCGGGCTAATGATGGGGAGAGACGGTACGAATAATCGGAAAACACGGATAACCCAAACTTTCACTTAAATGTCTTGCAATGTTCATAATTTACCTAAAAACTATATATTAGTATTTATGCAGGTATTCTGTTATTTAAGAGGGCTTCCCGGACTCAATGAGAGCTTTCTTCGCCAGCTAGCGATCTTTTTAACGGCAATAACATGGTTGTACTTGTATTATTAATGCTTCAAAACCACTGCTCGACGTCGTAAACTACACTTTCAGGCACCACGCCACGTAGTCGCGTCTCGCACAAGCTGCCTTGGTTGCAACAGCTGTGGGACGTGTATCCGTGATCACGGAGTGAGGTCGCGCACTGCGAGGCTTGAAAAATAGACGGTGCTCCCATGAATGCAGCTAGTGCACAATCGCTTGTTTTACGAAGGGGATTCTAATGGAAATAATAAGCCCGGTGTATCCTAGCATTAATATGCGGTCATTCTGGTGATTTTGCATCTGATTTTATTTTTTTTATAAAGATCGCGGAAAAAATTGAGCGAGAGTGAAAATCATTCGTGGATAATCTGTAACCTGGATAAACTGCAGCCGGATAATCGGGAGTTTGCTGTACTTGATAACGGCATAACAGCCATAACTGGTTGTAATTTTTTAAATAAATTGTGGAGGTAAAGAAGTGCCTTTCATTGCTAACATCCTTATTATGTATTATGTTGCATTAGCATTAGGCAAAATGCACGTAATTCCCTTTCATTTCAAAATAGAAAGGTATCGTTTACAACTTTTGAACACTACACTAGGGGCGCAGCTAGGAATTAAGGCTGGGGGGGGGTTCAGGTGCAACTAATACCGGGGTGTGAGGGGGTATGGAATAAGCGGTATGTGCGAGATCAATAAACTGCGGAATTTTAAGATAAATGGTTCAAAATGGTGAGTTTTTACGGTTTTCTGAGGGCTATTTTATTAATCCTTACACTATTCTATTAGTAATATCAATTCAATTAAGTAAAATGGATTAAATTTAAAAATTTCTCTGAGCTCTGGGGGGGGTTTTCCCCCAAACCCCCCCCCCCCCTCGCTGCACCACTGCACTACACAGCTAAGAAAAGTATCAAAACTATAATCAGAGTATAATATCTTGGTAAAAAAAAGGTAGACGACTTAGGAGCAGAACTTTGAGAGGGTTCAGTCATCACCATTTATCATTTATACAAGATATTTATTGTTCTGTCAATCCTTCCTCAGCCCGCCAACATATTTGTTGAAGCTTTAAAGTACATCCCAAGAGGTTTACCTATCATTCCGAAGAAAGATGGTGCTTCGGGCTATGAAAATTTTAAAAGCAAATGTTGCCTTGTCGTTGGAGACTTCGGATTAGCCTGCTCTGGAAATTTACCCAAAACATCTGTTGATGGAAAAAAACAGTGTTTTAGAAAATCACTTGAAGGGCATTGCCTGAAGAAAGGGAAAAATAAGAATGATAATTACAAGTGCTGCATTGTTATGAATAGATATCAAAAGAAGGGAACTTCTGGAAAGTGTTGCGATGCTCTAGGGACCAAATTATATGCTGCCCCTGAGCAGTTGATGGGACAATGCAACCCTCAGGTAAGTTCAACTTTTCATTTATATGAGCACTGTTACTTGAATTTCTATGTCACTTTCTTGTTTTATAATTTTTCTTACTTAAAATTTGTTGGCCTGGTACAGTTAAGCACCCAAACATAGACAGTCACGGAGTTAAGTATTTTGGGATTTAATTTGTATCCAGTTTGTCTTCGAATGAGGTATTAACTTTGCATTTTGAATCCCTTTCAGCACTTTAACCAATAAAAAAAATTTTTAGGCGTATTTGAGGTTGTGATATGTTCCACTGACCCTTGAATGTTACTCTCAGTCTTTGGTTTGAAAATTTTGCATAAGTCCTTGCACCTTGTACTGCTACTGGGAATGTGGAGTGGTGGGAAACAATAAAAATGCATAACTTGCCTCTCCATTGTAGAGATTAAAGTCTTCTCAAAAAATATCCCCAAGTACTCTAATCAAGGTAAGACCAGCCCAGTTTCTGAACATATACATACCTTGATTTACTTATTTCTAATGGAAACTTATTGGATTTAGAGCACTGAGGAACCAGTACAACTGTACTTGCTCTGGAATGCAAACCTGGCTGTTGTCAGTACAAGAGAACTGTCATTGTGGTGAGGTGGGCTAGTAAAGAGGGATAATGAAGAAGGGTTGGGTGATATTTTAAAGCAATGATCATTAGAGATCCGTGAAAGTGGTTTTATTTTTTGCTAAAAATTGTTTTAAAACCAAGTGATTTCGGTGTTATAGAAAATCTTGGCGGTGTTATGACAATGTTAAAATTTTTGCTCTTTTCTAGGTGTTTTATTTTTTTGGTGCACCTTTCTCGATTTCTTATACTTCTTTAAGCATTTTAAATAACATTAAATACAATTTCAACAGTACAAAATTTCTGATAAAACCAAATGAAGGAAATATTTCAAGGTACATATGTCAATGGTTCAAGCATTAATATTATAGAGTGAGCAAGAAAAGGTGCACAGTCAAGGGCATACTCTGGATCAAAACTAGGGGGGGGGGGGGGAGGGGGTAGGCCATGGTTGTTCAAGTTATTGGTAAGATTTAAGTATGGAAAAGTTGAATGAAACCTACATTTTAAGGAAACTGCAAGAGCTCTTTATTAGTTTTTAAAATTATTTACTTGAAAAAATATTATTTTCCTTAATGACATTTGCGATTTTTGCTTCTAGGGGAGGGGGGGCAGCTGCCTCCTCCTGCCCTTCGCTGGGTATGCCCATGTGCACCGTGAACACTTCACTTGATTAATTGTCTTTGTGAGGAAGACTAGAGTAAAAATTGACCAAATAGTACTGAAATTTGTTTTCAGTTTCATTGTATTAAAGTAGACCAATAACTACGGAAATGCAAAAGTTGCAAATGCGATAACACGAATACTGGGATTTTCCCACGAGTACGCATATTTCGTGTTGATTGCGATTTTCACCAACTCACAATCAGATGCGATTTTCATCGTTTTTTTCTTCTGCTCATGCTTCTCCCACAGATTTTTTTCGAGGCATTTATTTAAGCTACATTGTTCTGATAAACCCGAGATTTTTATAGCTTTCTTAGCTAATTTTCAACTCTATGTGGTAGAATAACGGTACTGCACAATAGAAATTGATGATCGTAAATGAGTCATCAGTTAGAAATCACGGAGTTATGTTTTCACATAGTATAAAATTTTAAGCTCTAATTCAATTCAATGCATTAAAAATATTCCCGGAGAGAATGAAGCATTAGTAACGAAAGAAAACCAGTAACTGATCTGATATATTCGAAATGAACGTAAATAAACTCATGCGAAAACAATACACTCGAGAGAAATTTTGAAAAATGCTTTTCTTGTCGAAAGATGACATCAAAGGCCGCTTTCAGACGTTAGGACTTTTCGCTGGCCGCCGTGATATCCGGAGATGTCCCGTTTGAAAGCGGCCTGAATTTCATGGCACCATGCCGCGACGGCGGCTGGTGAAAAGTCACGTCTGAAAGTAGCCTCAAGGTAGCACTGTGTGTAATTCACGCCATAGACGGAACACTGCTGGGCCGGATTGAAATGGGTGCCCTGGTGACCATCGACAATGCCATGCCGTCAACTGTGCGATTCGACTTGTTTGAAGACATCTATTGAGACCAATGGTTATTTGAAATCACGGCGCCATGCGGTTGACGATGGCCACAGCAAAACCGGCTCGTCTGAAAACGGCAAAAAGCGGCAGTGCTCCATCTATGCCATGAACTACACACGGTGCTAAATTGGGGCAGCTTTCAGCCAAAACGACTTTCCGCCAACTGCCATTTCCGGCACGGCACTGTGAAATTGAGACTGCTTTCTGATGAGATGACTCTCTGGATTTCATGGCACTGTGCCGTAAATGGCGGCCCACAGAAATTCGTCCCATTGGAAAGCGGCCCATGCAGTGAAAAAATTTATGATTTCCTCAAAGACGGCAATGAGTTTGTCTGGAGGATTTCTAAACCACATTCACATGATGTCTACAAAGTAGCCAAAATACCATGGGAATCTGCTGGTTGACTAAATCAAATTACTGGAGGGTTCAAACTATCCTAATGCACATACATTGTATAGAGAGTTAATCCTTTCGCTACTAAGACAAAAATATGCGGCAGGATATTTCTTGACCCGGGAGACGAAAGCCAAAAACTTTTGTCTGAGATTTTCCTACACAGACGGACGAATGCCAAAAATACACGTTTCCTTGCTCTCCTCCTTTTATGAATTTGTGAGTTCGCAAAGTCTTAGTTTCGGGACCCAACACAGTGGAACACAAGCCGTACCGCCGAAATATGGGATTATGTGTACCCGAACCCCTCGTCTTAGGTAGTGCACGGCCAGTCGCATGGCATAATTTATACGCCATGGGTGTTGGGTACCCTCTTGGTGATCTAAAAAAATTTTTGTAAATCTACAATACTCTGTGCTTTAGAAACTCACGCTATAGGCAGTCAAAATGACATTGTGAGAACACACGAGGCCATTCAAGAAAAGCACGAGGTACAGGGCTGGTTGCGTGGTGTACTTTGTACGCCACGCGACTAGCCCAGTGTCGGTTCCCTTTGCCAGTCTACAAATAAATTAGCTACAGCACTTCAAGCTCTGAAATGTCACAATAAGGACAATCAAAGTTCAATGTAAGAATACACGAGGCCATTCTTAACCAGAATATACATACAATGTTGAAGTCCCTGGTTTTCGAAGATTGGCATACATTATACACCAGCGCACCCACTCGAGGGTAAAATACTCTGAAGCAGAGTGAATAAGGCACCATATAATCAGACTTTTACTTTCATGAAATGTATTAGACTAAGTGTGTCTCGCAGTGTAATTTCCTATTCCATGTGACTGCTACATAGGAGCTCAGTTTGGTTGCTCAGTCATTCCTCAGGGTGGTCTTTATGGCTGCTGCTTACCTGAGCACTTGTTGATTGTTTGGAGCTCGAATATTACTTCTAGGTGGCCAAAATTGTGTAGATAGACAATTAAAAAGCCTTATTGCAGCAATCTTTCAACTTTTCCACTCAGGGAAGCTGAGAGCATGCTATGTCGTGTTGGCTCCTGTGCTGAGTGAATCCACCCATTTACCTATTGTTGTAACAATTGCCTTGGATTTTTTTCCTGAACAGTAATATTTTTTTTCTTTTTCATAGAGTGATTTATACAGCTTAGGTATAATACTTTTTGAAATGCTGGTACCCTTCAAAACCTTTATGGAAAGGGCAGCAGTTCTTTCCAGTATACGAGTACAAGGAAAAGTTACATATACCTTTAAGGAGCAGTATCCAAACTTGGTAAGTTCAGATTTAAGCTTTTAAGTCTTTGCTAGAGTAACTTGATCATGGGATACAGCAATCAATTGATGGATGAAAGAAACTAATTTTGGTCTTTTTTGAGTTTATTTATGATCTTGGTCATCAGTCATGGCAAGAATTGTGGCATCTCAGTATACAATTAAAGAAACTTGGCTGACTTTTGCAATATTCATTACTTTTTATCTGTTTAGCTGAAGTTTCATGTAATCAGCTAGAATGGTATACTTCAAGAATTTGATGGTGTTATTTTACAACCGGTTCTGTAATATTTTAATGATTTAATTAAAATATAGGCAATGGTGATCAACAGTTTAATAACGAAAAATCCTCAAGGGAGGCTGTCAATTAAATATCTCAAAAAGAAAATACAGCACATTTTAAAGGAACAGAAATATTAATGGGATTTTGAAGGATTTTGTATGGAACAATGGCTCTGTATACACATCTGTGGAAGAATTTATGTTAAAAAAAAACTTTAACTGGCGTTGAAAAAGATATTCAAAGCTAAGGCTGTGAAAATAATTACTAATGTTCTTCATTTAATCCTGAAATTGGTGTTAGAAGAGATTTTGGCTTGTGTAGCAGCAGCATTTCATTAAAATTTATTTACCACTTTGTTAATAGATCATAATGTGGCCTAGAGTTTTTTTTTCATTACAGATTTATTATTTTAATCTTGTATATGCTGAAATTGTGATAATTTAGTAATCATTACAGTGTGAAACTATTTAACTATGTAGAAGCTTGTCTGTGAATATACTTCATGTTATAGTAGTTGAAAAATTGCCTAATTTGATAAAACATATTTCCGTGCAGTATCACATTGATTTAGGAAAAAAATTAAGGTTCTATTGTAATTATGGAATTAAGGTTTTATAAACTTTTAAAACTAGTGAGTACATTCACAAGTGAAAGATTCCTAGCATATTTCTTAATAATTAAGAAAAATATGGAAGTCATAATTTAATGTGTCTATTATAGGTTTTTAAATTTTTTTGTGGTTGACATTCATGTATTTTTAATTCTGTGTTATTCAGTATCAGGCTTTACTGATTTTTCAAAATAATTTCTTTCTTATATATTTTATGTGTATTTTCTCTATTTACTGTAATAAAGTTGTGTCGATGAGCAATAATTCTTGTAGTGTTTATTTTAGTATCAAGAAGTCATCTAGTTATTTTCTATCAATGTTATTTAGACACTACATGTAAATGTAGCAAATCAAGGCTCAACAGCCTTTTATGTTTGATAACAGTACTGCTACCGACAGTTCTATAAACGAACCAAGTCAAAAGAAAGAAAAGAAACTAATATCATCTTGTACCAAGGAAATACCCTCATGCCTCGTTTAGTAACGAGTTCCTAGAGGCCTTTGTGCTAATTGAGTTGTTGAATTTGTGTTAAACAAGATCATTCTAAAACATGCAAGCTATGAATAAATTTCTAGTAGCATTAAAATTAGCTTATGTAAGTTCAAAAACCATGTTCAGCTTTAAGTCTTGGAAAGTCCGTATGCTGAGCTCGCTCATTATTACAAATATCTGTGAGGTAGTTAGTACTTTAGGCCGTCCTCTTCTAAAAATCTTCTTCTGAACTAATTTTACAAATTATAGCATCTCTCTTGTTCAACTGGAATGTTTTGACTCCAGTGCAGCAATGATTCAAGAAGTAGAATGGCTAAAAATTTATTATCACTTATTTAACAAATTCAAAGTTATTTTGCACCTTATATCAGCTTTTGTCAAAACAACATAATCTACTTCAACATTTTTAATATGCTAACTAGCATTACTGGTAGAGCACATAGAAATTAGACTGTTAGGGATGCACATTTTGTCCTCATTTTTCATGTTGTTCAAAATTTGGTTTGGTTCTCTATTTCAATGGTTTTGGAGCTTGGACCCCGATTAGGTTACCAAAAATATTCTGTACCCCAATAATTCGCACAAAATCCAGTTTGAAAAAATTTCTTGAGCTTAATTTACATTAAATACTCTAAATAAAATGTTGGCATACCAATTACTTGTATCAATTTTGGTAATTTCCATGAGAATTATCATTATTAGCTCTTGAGAACTGAACAATGAAAACTTCATGGAAAATTAGGACCTAAAAACGATGCTAGGAACTCAATCTGTATCCCTATGAAAGCCATCATTTATGTCATTGAAATTTTTATCCACAAGCTCATTGCCCATTTCTGAGTAAAACGAGTCCCAAGGAAATTGGCCAAGTGAGGTATTGCTACAAAAAAAAATCAATCTAAATGTTTGCTTACCGTATAGGTATTCTCTTCCAGTTCTCCAAAATCGTGTAACCAAAAGAAGAAAAAGTTAGCTTTGGACTTCCATTTTTCCTAAGAGTTGTGCGTCAGATCTCAGAAAAATAAAAGCTGTGAATCATTCAGAAGAGTAAATTTTAACAAGAGAAAACTTTATTTATTGACCACAAAAGTTTCATTTGGCTTTTAAATGAGAGCATATAAATAGCATGTTTTGCTCATTGGATTTTATGTTTAAGCAAGCTGACTACTGGTAGATCAGTCAGCCTTAAGTACTTCACAATAATAAATCAGATCATTCTTAAAACATCAGTGGATTATTTGGCTAGGAAAAAGTGGGCATAAAAAATTACTTGCTTACCCTAATCATAAAAAGGACATCCTTAATTATTCTCAGCAAACTCAGATGCCATGAAAGCATCAACCAAAAAATTTAAAAAATAGATGTGACATTTTAAAAATAGATGTGACAAACATTTTTAGTGGCACTTGCAGATTCAACCATTCTTCTTTGACTTGAGTTCACACTTAGTAACGATAATGCTCAGGCTTGTAAGGTCCATCTGCATTGACTCCCAAGTATGCTGACTGCTCAGAAGATAGCCGAGTCAGCTTAACTCCGAGATGCTCCAAATGAAGAGCAGCAACCTCTTCATCAAGCTGTCAAATAGAAGGAAAAATTATTTTCAAGAGATGAAAATTACCAATAGATTACCAAATAATCACCAAAACCACCCCTATGAAAAAATTGTATAAACCTGTTTCAAATTTTCATACATTTTATACATTACGATGGCCATGTATAAGAATGTATAAAAATTTGAAACATGTTTATACAATTTTTTCATAGGGGCGCAAATTTGATCTGAACAGGAATTTAGCTGATTAATGGAATATTATAATTTTATTGAAACAATCTTTGGAACGTAACCTAGAATCTAATTTTAGAACTACTTTGAGTAAGTCAAAACTGTAATACATCCCTGGGTGAACCTCTTATTGCAATCAACTCATTAGAATTTTTCATTAGTCCTTTACCACGCTATTGACGCCAACCACGGTAGATAAAGAATTTCATGAAAAAAATGGAATGTATACTCGGGAGCTTTCTTGGGACCAACGGATTTTTGTGGAGGGAACAGCTATATAGCAATGGCTAAAAAAAGTGGCAAGAAATTTTAGGTGTTATCATGGCAGAGGAAATTGAATCCCTTAAAACCAGAACACTGGCATGAGGAGTAGGTTTTGGACTGACATTAGGTGAATGTCCAGCCAATGAAACCAGAAAAATTCATGCATAATTTAAGGTTTTCCAGGGAAATTTTACGAAATTCCAGGTTAATTTTATGCACTTGATTAATGTGAAATATAAGAATTGTAAAACACCCAAAATTACTTCAATACTTTCAGATAAATTAAATTTATGTTAAATATTAATAAGTTGTTGTAAATTAAAGAACTGACTCATCCATAATTTATATACATATTATTTCAGGTTCCTAATTTATATCTTACACGTAATTATAGAAATTTTAATCGTAATTTATGAATGTGTCACTTGGATATTCAAGACATTCGCCGTAATTTAAATGGTAATATAGATAAATATAGGTTTTCATAAAAGGCAATTTAAAATGTAATCAATGCATTTTAAAGCATACATGTACATGACATAGGCCAGAAAATGAATTTGAAATAAAAGATTTTGAAATTCCAGGTTGGTGCAAAAATTCATGCATAATTCCAGGGACTAAAAATTCATACATAATTCCTGATTCTCCCAGTTTTCAAGGTCTTTGGACACCCTATAGAAGTACCAAGCAGTTTGAGGATGACTTCACGAAAGAAGATCTCAGAGGTGGAAATTCACCCAGGTTGAATCCACTTCTTTTTCTAGAATTAATTCCTCCATTTGCCATAACGGCAATGAGTGCAATTTTTACTTGTGGCAAAGCCAAGGTGACCACAACTTTTTTCTGTTTCACTTTACCAGTGTTGTCCCTCACAGTTTTCTCCATAATACTCAGTGAAATTGCTTGAAACAGATTTTGAATACATCCCATACACACTAATTAAATTAATTGGGAGCAGAAATCCACTCGCTTTTCATCAAAATAGATTAAAATTTTTATGAAAATATTGTCCGATAAGAATTAGAAATTTAAAAAGTGAGAGAGCTAACAGAAAAATTAATCAACATATCAATCGATACTCAAATTTGAAAGATAAAAACAAAACTAATTCAATAATCAGGAACTTTGTCAGAAAATATTGCTGTCCAACATAAATAATTCAGAAATCAATAATTCAGGTAACACCCGATAATTGTACTAATAGGTACGTTCACAGCAGCGAAAGGCTTAACAGCTGTCCATACGCCCTCTCATAAGTCCTCTCATTTGTTAAATTGACTTGCATAGTAATATCTACAAATAGAAACCTGGTTAATGACATGACCTTTCCCAACCCATCCCCCTTATTACTCATCACCCTCCCAAATCGCCCATTACCCACTTGACAAACTGTGTTCCCCCCCACCCCTGTTGTCCTCCAGTAATTACCAATCCCAGCTTGAAACCAAACCTCCTCCCTCCCCCTCCACATTAGCAACCATAGTATATATAAATCTGCTCCCACCAAATATTTTCTGTATTTGATAATGGTGAAATAGCCGTAACCAGTCATAAAATATAAATTTTTATAAACTTGTGGAAGAAACTAAGTGTCTTTCAAGTTTCGAGATGACTCACAGGGAATGAGTCAGGTCAATCCATATCTCATCAAAGCCCCAGAAATGTGCATTACCCACCTCGGATACAAATGTCCTTAACTACATTGATACTGGCACAGTATGCCTGCAGAGCGGTTTGCAGACAGGAGTACCCAAAGACAAGAATCTGTGTCTGTTTTACACTACTTGGGTTTTTTAAGAATTTAGTTCGGCTCCAGGCATGAACCTGTTTTGGTACCTTTGTACTTGACTTATCTCAACTATTTCTTTAAAATGGAGAGCAAGGATTGCCCCCACATCAATACATGATCTGGATTTAACATCTTCGCATTTTATCCTTTTCTGAATTTAGCATTTTTTTGTGGTCCTAATTTGTTCCATATTAGAACAATATAACAATTATCCTTGTTCATGCCAATGATTATCCAAATCATTAAATTTCTTTCAAAGCTTTCAGAGCAGTGGGAATATGAGTATAAGAGAGTTATCGCCGCTAACAAGATCGCGGTCAAGAAAACTTAATTATTCCGGAAAGCAATCTCTAATAACATACAATGTGCATAAATAATAATAAATTGTTTGATTTACTTAACTTATGAAATTTACCAGAAATTAAAGGGAAAGTTTGGATTATTTGTTTTTTTACACTCTAACTAAATTATAAAATTCACGGTTTTTTCCAGGTTTTCACGGTCTAAATATCGTCAAATTCACGGTCTGTTGATAAGCCATGTTAGGCAGAAATATTGATGACGTAACAATCACCGCCCGCACCGCACGTTAACTAAAAATTTATCAACCGCGACAGGCACCGTCAATTCACACGTAGCAATGAAAGTGCTATTGCACGAGGACCAATTATTGCACTTCGAATATACGTGTGCAGATGAATGGGTGGACAGTGTCTGTAAGTGGCTCGGTCTTGAAACATGATTGAAATATCATTTTTTTCTTTTCATCTGTCAATTGTAGTTCTTTTTCTATAAGTTTGAGAGATTTTTAAGGTTTTATGATGAAATTCACGGCTATTTCCAGGTTTTTTCACGGTAGACGAAATTCACGGCTTATTCACGGTTTTAAGGTTTTCACGGTTGAGTGGGAACCCTGCCACTATTCGTCCGAATAATCGGGAGTTTGCTGTACATTGTGTTGAGGGGAATCGGGAGGCTAGGAAATCTGGCTGTCAAGAGTCTCTCATAAATGAACTGATGGCATAAGAGCAAATGCCCATCTGTGGCCCTATGCTAACAACTTGACTCAACGTGATTCCTAGGCAAAGAGACTTGAATGCTGCCTAATTAATATGACCAACAAAAGGATAAATGGGGAGAGGAGAATTAAGTGAGGCTGACCTGCAGTGGCAGGTCCCAGGGTGATTCAGCATGACAAATCTAGGCATGCTTTTCGCTGGATTTACATTCATTTTGGCCCAGGTAAGAATGCTTAGGCCTAAATAACATTTTTCACAAGCTTGTTTTCAAAGGGATTAGGGATCAGGGTAGATTTTTAAGGCAAACTGTAATCTACAAACTTGATGCAAAAATCCCAGAAAAGTGAAAGTATCAAAAATATAAAAATATATGGGAAAAATGAAGTTAAGAGAAATAAGAAAAGGTTAGTTCTTCAACATTCAAAGATGTATACAGGGAGGAGAAAATTTTTGTCGTGTTGCCTTAGGTGTCAGTGTGAAATAGTTCAGTATTAATATTCAGTAATAGTATTTAGTTCTCACCTTTTTGGGCAACATGTGAACACCAACAGCATACTGTCCAGGCTTGGTCCACAACTCTATCTGAGCCAGAACTTGATTGGTGAAGGAATTGGACATGACAAAAGACGGATGACCCATTGCACACCCAAGGTTTACCAGACGACCTTCGGCCAGAAGAATTATATTCCTACCATTTGCCAAGAGGTACCGGTCCACCTGTTGTGAGTTAATTTGCAATGAATATTAGATTACAATTATTTCCACTCAATTCAAGTAGTCTTATCAATTTAAAAATAAATAATAGCTTTGAGAATTGTTATTGGTATGCAATATGATGGAATGCAGTGCTTAAACTTATGCTACTAGTAAACAAAAACCAAAATAATGTGATGAAGGCTTTATAAATATGTAGTAAAGCAAAATAAGGTAACAAAGGTTTGGGTAAGCAACTGGCTAAGAAATGAAAAGCAGGGTGGTAAGATAATTCTACATACCTGAGGCTTGATGTTGACTTTGCTTTTAGCATTTTCCTCGAGCCAACGAGCCTGTACTTCACAGTCAAAGTGGCCAATGTTGCACACAATGGCATCATTTGGCATTTTAATAAAATGCTCTCCCCTAATTATATCCTTACAACCAGTTGTTGTGACAAATATTTGCCCAACACTGCAAGCCTCCTCCATTGTGGTAACCTTAAAAGAGAAAGAGATTTCATTAATTCTACACAAGGCTTTACCAAGGTATTCCAGAAGTAACTTCCTACCACGTCACTCTCTAGGACCAATACTCCACTACCTCCTTTATCCTTAAACAATGATGTCATAGGACAGGGATGTTTTGGGCCCAAGAGCTGACTCAACTGCAGGAATTTTCATAATTAGAAACATTTGTCAAAGGACTTCTTCTTGGGTGTATTGTCCATTGGATGGGTCACTGGGTCAATGACTTAGTAGGGAGGTTTTCTCAAAATTTTGTTGCATGGGGATTTGTTGTACAGAGGTTTTACTGTAGCAGATAACGAGATGCTCTACTAGACATTTAATACATGAAAAAATGGAGTTTAAATTCCATGTGATGGAAAAAAAGGAGAATTGAGCAGCTGTACATAACAGTCTGCTTCTTCTGTTGCAGATAACAGCATCAATAAATTATGTTCCAGCAAAAAGTGTATTTCCTTAAGATCAAACTTTCTTTATGATAATTAAGGAATTCTATGAAGAAATTTTACATTAACACATTGGGACAATTAAATTCTCGTTTAAATATACTCTAATGAAATAAAGTATAGACTTTTCTATAAAAGAAAAGGATATGGATATACATATATGTATTGTACATAGGTGGAGATAGATACAGTTTAAAAGAGTTGAAAGGTATAGGGTGGTTTCCTTTTTTTAATCGCTTAAATCGATAGATTACTCCTGGAGTACATATTTAACGCTTTTAGATTTTTAAATGATGATATCTATTTTTTGCAATTAAATGAAAAGTGAAAATTTTCAAGCACGCGAAAACACAATGGCAAAGTATGAATGCTGGGAAAAGCCCGTGTGAAGTCATTCTGGTTCTGCCTGCCACTGAGTGAGGCCACCTTGGTGCGAGGCTATGAGCGCTGCGAAGTCGCAGGCTACTAGCAGTTAGCACTTGACTTAAATAAGGATTATTAATACCCTTTCAAATGAAGGAAACTTTTTTAGGCAATTTTAATAGGTGATTATTAAGAGATGTTTCCCTGAGCTCTGTACCTCATCCATAAGGATTATTAATACCTTATCAAACGAAGGAAACTTTCCGACCATAGGCAGTTTTAACAGGTGATTATTAAGTGTTGTTTCCCTGAGCTCTGTGCCTCATGCATTCATTGATAATCTCCGACGATGTAAAACTCCTATCTACTCATATAGAAACTAGGTCCCTGTGACATCACGTGGAGTGGCATTGCATGGGTGCCAATCTGGCCTTTTTCAAATGCTGTTAAAATTGACCATTAACATTCGTCTAAACTGGGATTTCTAGAACCATTTATTTATTATGAATACACTAATGGCGGGTAACGAATCACAATCAATGCCTTTCGTTTTCTTTGATGAAGAAACTACCCTATTCCAGCGACTACGTATACCTACAGTGTGTACTTGACTTGAAATTTTCCTAGTACTACAGAGAGGAACACTCACCATCAATTGATGCATAAAAATAGAATCAAGGATTTGGAGAAAATAATAATTAACATCGTGGTAGATTTCTTTTAGGCAACTAATAATATGTACTACTTATTTCCCATGCTACATGCAATGACTTACTTGATATCCTTCCATAGCTGCCTGTAGGGCATTGATAGGATCAATTTCTGTGATTATAACACGAGCTCCAAAAGCTCTCAGGGCTTGGGCACATCCTTTCCCTACATCACCATAGCCAGCCACCACAGCCACCTTCCCAGCCAACATTATATCAGTTGCTCGCTTTATTCCGTCCACCAGAGATTCTCGACAGCCATACAAGTTGTCAAACTTGCTCTAAAAAAAAAGAATTTTTAAAACTAGGTTGATGAAAATTGATATCCTTAATACACACATTAAGGATGAAGCGCAACATAAAATAATGATTTGATTCCTAATTTTAAAGCTAATTATTGTACAGAGAAAAAAAAGGCATCTAAAATTACCAAAATTATAGGAATATTTTCTCCTCTTCAACAGTGGTTCACACAAGCAAGCTCGATAAAGAAAGGCGATAACATTCCAAGTTTAACTACATATATGTAATGACTTTTTCTAGTCAAAATCTTCATTGAACTCTAAATGGAAGGTAGTCAAACCACCCAAAAGGATAAGCATAGTCGATTTGGACATGAGTTCTCTTTAACTCAGTTCTTGTTAAAAATTAATTAATTAAAGTAATAATGTAAATCATTGGGCAAACGATTTCCTCTAAACTTCCAAATTCAAAACTTCATTCATTTGCATACATCCAAAAGAGTTCACATGTGATGGCCATTAGTGTTACTTGACACCTATAAACCTATCCTTATGTTTTTTTAAATGTATGAATAAGACATAGTGCCTATTTCAATGCCCTATACACTTACCTTTGTAACTGAATCATTCACATTGAATGCTGGAATTTTAAGCATCCCTGTCTTCATCATTTTGTATAAATTGTGAACACCAGTGGTAGTCTCCTCAGACAGACCCTTAATTTCTGGGAGAAGGTGTGGATACTTGGTATGAACTAAGTTTGTAAGGTCACCACCATCATCAAGTATCATGTTCAGAGGCTGCAAAATCCAAAAAAATGCACTAGATGATTTAAAAGCAGACTACAGATCAATTATATGTACGATCAATCATTAAAATGCTTATTTTAAAATCCATGCATTAAAACTTCTCTTAAAACGTGAATTTCTTGTTTCTCAATATGGTTAAAAAAAACCATGGTTAGCACACTAACCTGCCCATTAGGAAACATGATGGTCTGCTCAATGCACCAAACATATTCTTCATCAGTTTCACCTTTCCAGGCATAAACAGGAACACCAGTGGCTGCAATGGCTGCTGCAGCATGGTCTTGGGTGCTAAAAATGTTACAACTTGACCACTGGACCTGAAATGCAAAATAATCATAGGTTTTGATTGAGAAGATAGGTACAGTAAAAAGCGTAGGTTCTCGACTTGCTGACAATCTCACATTGTTGAATGGTACAATATGCAAGAACTCCATGAAAGACTTCCCATGAATCCATGTATGCAAAATTTCAAATTGGATCATTAGCTTATACTTTTATTACACGTGTAAATACAGTTGAGGACCTCAAATCCAGAAAGCTTGGGACAAAAGGGCTTCTGGATTTCTGGTTTTTCTGGTCTTCATAGTAATTAGTTAATAGTTAATTTAGTAAATTAATTAATTTATACATGAGCTCAGTCTCTTGTACTTTATATTTGATATCCTTATGTGTCCCTGACAAGGTTCTTAGCACATGTCCATAGCATGTGCTAACTTCCTACTCATCCCAGAACTTGGCTTGGAGGCTTGGAGAGTGGTGCCACCAGGTGGCAAGTCAAAACACTACGCAGAGGAATTTTTAAATGTTCTGGATTTCTGATTTTCCGGGTTTCTGGATTCCGGATTTGAGGCCCTCAACTGTATTTACAAAAGCTGCAACTATGAAACTGTGAGCTTGCTCCCACATGGACCACTATTTAAAGAGCTGGGGTTGTTACCCATTACATTATCTATTTATTCACAACATTGAACATTATAGACAATGGAAAAGTTTCCATTGAAAAATGTCATCTCTCCCATTACACATGAGAAAAAAAGAATTTAGATTTTTTTTAAAGTCTATGTATTATGTATTAATATTTTGGTTTCATCACGCATTTATAGTGTGTTCAATGGTTTTCTTTTATCTCGCCTAAAGCAACAGAAAAATAGAGATATGCGAACTTTCTGCCCCCATGGCCTTTTAGAATAATTTTTATTGCTTCCTAAAAACCAGGAGTGTTTCTGAGAAAAATTATGAAAACCCAGGTTTTGAAATTCTTATCCTGGAGAACAATCAAAATAGTGGAATGTCTGCATAATGGGTTTCTTTGAATGAACACTACAAAAATAAACTACTTGAAATTTCTCTCTGAATGTATTAGTATGAGTTCCTATTGCAGGAACTTGAAAACAGATTTGGCATCAAGAAAATTCCTATAGGTCAGCATAAATTTGCAAAATTTAAGTTTGTCCCAAAATAATTTCAAAGGCATAAAAAAGCTTCCCTCTCATGAATACAGAAAAATAAATTCAGAGCAAGTCAACAATGGCCACTTTTAACTGTTTAGCATTTGAATACAGCCCACCGTTCATATTCGTAGAAATTTGGGAGTCTAAGTCACAGACCTCAGGAAAAAACAGGTCTTATATGATCCTTTCTTGGAGGCAGACATTCCTTGTTTGAATGCATTTTTTCTATTCAGTAGCTGCCTGCAAAAATGTTACCTATCATGAATCAAATGCTTCAGTTTTGTACAAAGGAAAAATGAAAAACATGGAATAACATTTCAGTCACTGTGCCTAGACATAATTGTTTTCTTGCTCCACTTACTTTCTTTGGAATATTAACATAGTTTTAGTTTACAATGAGAACTCTACTGGTTTTCATGGAAGTTGGCACAGTTATTTAAGTTTAAGTTAAAAAAATAATTTTGTCTTAATTTGCATTACCAAAGTACATAGAAAATCGGCAGAGATGCATGTTTTATTCTTCTTGTATTGTAGTCTCCCTAAGCCTAGCATCTATTGATATCATAGTAAAAATTTTAAGATAACTAAAATACATAAACATTACCATTGTTTATTTGTGCTATCTGTAAATAATGACTCTTGCATCCCCCAGAAGCTGCAGTTGTATGCAAGTAGACTTGGCTTTTAAGAGCCTTAAACATAATCTTATCCTCTTTTTCACGGCAGCCCAAGGTTACCATACTAAATACCTAGAGCAAAATATTGGTGTGAGGGGTCTTCCGCGAACATTAAGTTGTTTTATGGGATAAATTAGAGATTTCCTAAGAGTATTCTTCATTTCTGGATAGTATAATGATCAATATTAATGATAGTCTTGTAAAAAAGTATTTTTCAAAGGAAGTCTGATAATGAGCATGCCTCATCTATCACGATGAATAATATTTATATTAATTTTTGGAAATAGGTTACACACCCCTGAAATAGGTTACACATGGTGAGGGACACAGTTAAAACACTTAAGGCCTGTTGATATGATACATTAACACATTTAAGTTAATGCCTGTTAATGAATGATTCTATGAACCGAAACTGAACAAGTACGAAGGCATGAACCAAATTAGAACAGGTTCTGGTTTCCGTTCATGCATTCGCACAAGTTGGTTGGTTACATAGTGCATATTCACATTCCTACATTTAGACATTAACCCGTAAGGGTTAATGTACCATGTCAACAGGCCTTTACAGTAGGCATTTGTTTATTAGCTTACATGGGGAGTGTCATTGTCAATGGCATAGCTGAGACCCAGAGGAAATTTTACTTTCAGCTGATAACTTATCACACTGTCCAAAGCTGCATTTAAGGGCACGGTTACACCTTACAAGTAGCTGACCTGACAGTAGGAAGCTACTGGATCTGAGTACACTCATGACAGTAGCTCGACTCGCCTCACCCGGTCATACAAGTTCGAGCTGCTGGCATGAAAGTAGACAGTTACCATACTAGTGTAATCGCATTGTTTCAGTGGCGTTTCAAACCCAATGCCATGCAAATGTGTTCAAGGAGGGCTTTATGCATATATCTGTTCCTATAATTAGGATCCAAACAATTCCATAAGTTGGTTTGGCCCTAGCACAACTCCTCAAACTTTGTATTTTGTTTTTAATCACTACTTGAAAAACAGAAACACGAATAATGCACCCGGCGTTGTCCCGGACTTGAGAGCTACTGTCATTTTGTAATACCGTGCAAGTTGACATCCGAGTCACATGCGAGCTGCTGCTTGTGGCATGGTGGGGAAGGCAATTAAAAACAAAAATTTTTGTAGTAACTCGGTAGTGAGTTACTGACTGACTCGCACATAACAGTAATTCGTATGATGCAGTCACAGAGTGTGAGTATGTGCGCTGCAGTAACTGAATAGGCCAGCTCAGATACTAGCTCACAATGTGTAAACCACGCCTAAGTCCACACAAAATTACAGCTAGGCTCATGGGCATTCTTCAGTCGCCACGACAACCAGACAATTATCCAAGTTCTTCATCTATTTGATACGATACAATCTATTTCATCTATACACAGTAAAATTTTCCTCATGCAATTTATCTAAAAGCTGAAGAAACTACAGAAAACTTGGCTTTTGATTGGTATGTGAATATTTCCATCAAAAGCACACGCACAAGTTAATGTCTGTTAGTGTGAATGATTATATGGACAGAGACATGTATGAATACATAAACAAAATTAGAACAAATTCTATTTTCTGTTCATGCATTCACACAAGTTGGGTGGCTACTCGGTGCATTCTTCCTCGGCTTCTACGGAGGAGAGCGGTTTCCAAATAAGTGCATCGACAGAAGAGGTTGTCCTACCCATCCACATTTCTGAAACACTAGTGCATCTTAGCCCCCTCTTAGCACTATTTGTGCATTAACCCTAAGACTGCGGTAGTTCATGATTTTAGCTGCCCGCCAGTACAGAAGAGACCCCCTGTTCAGGAGGTACCCCCGGACACACAGGCTGATCTGGCCTCAAGAGTTAAGCCCCTTATTGATCGCTATGGTGAGAAAAAGTGTCCAAGTGCAAGATATCAAGGTAGCAATAAAACTTTTGGGGAAATTTTGCAGTCAGCGTCCAAAATGTATGAAAACATTCCCACACTCTATGGGTTAAGGGACAAAGAGCTTCTCACAGTGTTAGGTCCTATCTTGTCAGGGGAATACCATGTATCTTTTCAAATACCGTTGGCATAGGACCAAAAAACAATCAAATTAATGAAGCTGCACACCAATATTTACTCACCTCAGCACCAAGTTCAATTAGAGTTTCTATCAGCACAGCAGTTTGAACAGTCATATGAAGACAGCCAGCAATTCTGGCCCCCTTGAGAGGCTTAGATGGGCCATACTTACTCCGCAAAGACATCAAACCTGGCATCTCATTTTCAGCCAATATAATGCCTTTACGTCCAGCATCTTTCAAATTGATGTCAGCTGAAATTAAGTACATATGAGATGTGAAATAGACCTAGGACGAGGTGAGGATAAATCCAAAATATTAACCAGCTCTCACTCTACCATTTGTGAATTTACCAAGCCAGTTCTAATGCATCACTAAACATCTCCCAGACTACATACTGCACAAATTTTAGAAGAGATAGGATATAATTCTTCTCCATACTTGCAAGTCATGACTAGCGATTGAGATATCAAAATTGTACCCCAGTATAGTTAAATGATTTCTTTCCTGCAAATTTCATCCTTGGTGACAATTATCAATGAAAAAGTGAAATTTACCCCACCTAACAATTAGCAGTAATTATCTTGGTACTTGGTGTGTGAAATTTTAACCAAGGGACCTAAAAACAGGTATAGACTTTGCTAATTTACTTAACGGGAAGAAAAATTGTTTACTTTCAGACAAAAACTTGTTTAAATTGGTTGAAAAGGTCACCTAACATGAATAGGGTATGTTCAATACACCTCATTTCTTTTAAATAGAAAATTTGACTGCAAGAGCCACCACGGCAGTAACAGCCATCACAGTCGATGAATATTGTACAGATAAGAGAAACATTTTAATTTCCCTTCAAAATTTGTATCGTTATCGATACCAAACAACATTCAAAAGGAATTTAAAAAATAAAAGGATTCGCAATTCCTCAAGCTTAATTTTTATAATAATGCTTAAATTAAGCTAATAATAAGCTTAAATTTTTAATAACTTAAAATTTAATGCCGCATTTATTACCACGTTATAAAAATCTAATAGGAAAAATACAACTGACTGCAACAATGATTTTTATGAGAAATTTGTGACGTTTAACGAATGAATAAATAATAACTGTTATCAACTCATTTCTTTCGTTCTCCCACCAGAATTATCATGCATAAAACCTTGTGACGCGCAACGGGTGTAAGGGTCAACTGATAATGATGGATAAAAAAAAAAGAAATTGATTTCTTCTACGAGTTACGGCCTGGTAGAGATAGATGGATAATGCTAATATGGCAATAACAAAATGAAAACTGCTTATTAAACAAAATCACTATTTATAGAACATAAAAGCCATGCCATGTGCTACGACAGTGAGACAAATGTGCCGCTCAAACTGGAGCTCCATAAGTGAAAACTTACCGACTTTATATGCTGGCTTGGAACTCATGGTTGAGCTGAGGGATGAATTTGCGGTTCAGTGTGAACTTTTTATCAGTGAGGTCAATAACAGAAATCCCGGCTTCTTTTATAATACGAGAAAATTTTAGGAAAAAAGAGACAGTCGAAATTCTTAAGTTAAGTCAAAGCAAATATTATAATTTCTCTTGTTAAGATTTTCAATGAGCTTATAATTTGTTGTTTTTTCATTTATATATCTAGTTGATTGCAAATTCACCAAATCAGTACAAATTTTCTCTTCCGACGGGTATCAATTGAATTGATTTATCAAAATACATGCTCCACCTGACGTATTTGTAGCAGCCGTTATATAGGAATACCGCATTATATCGTCGATAATTATGTTTATAAAGCATAAAAATATTAATTCCACAGATCTACCCTGTAAAATTGTGTATTATCTAATATTTCTGAAAAAAGTTATCAATTTGGTATCGTATTTGCCCCTACGTCACATCCACTAGTCATATGATCTTCTCTGGGAAACTCGTCTGGTATTCGTCTGTCAAGTAGTAATAAAATCAGTATTTATTTTTAAAGTGAAAATTTTGTGGAAAGATGATGGGGTGTATGTTCAATATTGATGGGGGGTACCTGGAAGGCTTATGCCGTGGCCTGAAATGTGGAATACTGAAGCAGACGGATTACCATAACTTAGTGCAGTGCGAAACCCTTGAGGGTGAGTAAGAGAACTTATCTGGCATAAATCATTACTGGCTTCATTTTCCTGACGAAAAATCTTTGTTTCAGATTTAAAGCTACACCTTCAAGGCACAGATTATGGGAACTTCTTAGCTAACGAACCCAGCCCCTTGCAAGTATCAGTTATCGACGACAAACTAAGAGAGAAGCTGGTTATTGAATTCCAGCATATGAGGAACCAAGCAGTTGAACCTCTTTCAACTTTCCTGGATTACATAACGTAATGTTTTGTTTACTCTGTTTTTTTGTATGACTGAATGTTTTTAATCTGGGAATTTTATCAGCCCTGAACAATTGTTATTGGTGACCTATTTTTTGTGATTCAGGTACAGCTATATGATTGATAACATCATTCTTTTAATCACTGGCACTCTCCATTCACGCACAATTTCTGAGCTAATTCCCAAGTGCCACCCTCTGGGCAGCTTCGAGCAAATGGAAGCTATTCATGTCGCCACCACACCCACAGATCTCTACAATGCCGTTCTTGTTGATACCCCTCTCGGTGAGTAGCTTTGCCAATAATTACTATTGAGAGCATGTATTATTTAATTTCCGAGTATTAATTGGTAGAACAATACCGTATTCACAGGAAAATCATCATCGGTTGTCTGACAGTGCGTTATTTGTTCACCCAGCTTTGTTATTGCCTGACTATTTCAATCGAGTGTATCACCATATTATGTTTTTTTTCTTATTGAACTTACCCTTACCTTTTGGGATGCATTGAAGTGATAAAACGAAACGTTGGCATGTAGGTGTTGGTTTCGGTTTACATATTGTTATTCACCTTCTATTAATTGGTTTTCGATGTCCTTAATCATTATCTATATGTTAAACACCATTTACAAAACTTCTGAGGTATATAATTTATCCAACTTCGATTTCATATTCAATATTCTTTAATTCTATCTCAAAACATTTTCTAATAGATATATTAATATATATCTTTTATTTATGATAAGATTTTGATAAAATTTCGTTCTTACAAATAAGTTAATGAATGGAAAGCCTTCCTTTAACAATTAAGAGCCGTGCCAGATGTAATAAATATTTAGCATTTTAGCGATGCAATGTATGAAAATCTTAACAATTCACTATACAATAATAATCAATTATACAATACAGTGGATGAATATTACAATAGCTTGGACTGAAGTATCGTGCAACATGCAGTGAATACTCTACTAATCAACAATGAGTCTCATAAACTCTACAAAACTTGATAATGCAGCAATATTACGGTGTGGAAGAGCAATGGATAAACATTGAAATTTTAAAAGCTATCGAAACTCTCACAACAAATTCGAGTACTAATTAATGATGGAATTTGGATAATGATATATGCATAAATTATGTATAGATAATTAAAATCAGAAGAGTCTGCTAGTCTTCAAACATGATTTTGGACAGTTGTGAAGGAAGATGAAAATAAGTCCACTGCTTCTCCAATCTCATTTCCAAAATGCTTCACTTCTTCGCTGATAGGGGGCTAGGTTACAGAATCACTCAATAGTGTCCTCCTAGGTGCGTGGAAGTTGCTCCAGAAGGCCAGGACAATCAATATCACCATTTATCAGTTTAACAGGGAAATGGTTCAGAAGAAACCGAAAACCTGTGAAGAAAGACACAAGGCTACAATTCTAATTATACCCTTTTGGGAGACTATGGAATGAGGTCTTGAAATGACTCTACTTTATGCAATGAGTGATAATTCCATCATTTCTTCTTGCCACTAGAAGTGCATTTTTTTTATCGATTGAAGAATATTTTCTTACATTTTTTTTACCAGCTCCATTTTTTGTGGACTGCTTTGTGAAGGAAGATTTGAATGAGATGAACATTGAAATCATCCGTAACACCCTGTACAAGGCTTATCTTGAGGCATTTCATTCTTTCTGTAAGGAAATTGGAGGAACAACAGCTGATACCATGTGTGAAATCCTTGCTGTAAGTACCTCTGATAATTTTTATCTATTTCTTGCTTATAAATTTTAGCTCAGTCCTCATTCTCATTATTTAGCTTCAGCCCTTGAAAGACATTTCTGTGTACAGAAGTAGATGCACGAGTTTCATATCTCTGATATTCACCTACAAATTTCATTTTTTTTAAGTTCATGGGAATTTCATATAAAATAGCCCGAGCTACTTTATAGTCCAATGGCAACATAAAATATTTAGTAAAAAAAAGAAAACAAAGGAAAACTGTCCTAGAAAATCGTCATTATTTTACTGTCTTTTGCTTGTTCCTTTGGGTTTATCTCTCCATTAGGATGGGTAATTTATGCTCTACTATAGATGGTTGGGTTGAAAGAATGCAACCAATTTTCTGGTGGAACTAGGTTAGTGATCCTTTAGTGGAACTGGCCTCTCATTATGTAAGATTTAACACTTTCCCAGCGAACAACATGTATAAACTCCTCTCAGGATTCTGAGCGGGTAAGATTATGTAAGAGTGCCCACGTTCTTAGATAATCTTACCCGCGCAGTATCCCGAGAAGAGTTTATACATCTTGCCTCTCATTGTTGCTCATTCATTAGTTACATGGTGATCTTTTACTTTAAAAATTAGTGTTATTTCCTTTGATAAGTCCATGCAACAAGGCAAGCGGGAATCCACCTTGAAAAATCTAGTGTGGACGTCAAAATTCAGCTTGGAAGTGTGAATCCAGCTAAAATTCAGATTCACTTTTGACAGCATTGCTACTGGATTTCAGATGTAATTGGAATCTTACAATTGCAGTCTTGACTAAATTCCAGTTCAGCTTTATCGCGTCCATCCTGGAATCAAGCTTGAAAATTTCAGTTGGAATCAAGCCTAGTTTGCTATTATGTGCAGGTAGAATCAAGCTTTTTATTCCTCCTCAATGAATCCAGTCAAAGGTCAGGCGAGAATTCAGCTTTCATGATGTATGGGTGTGCCTCCAAATGGTCAATACAGCAGACTCCTGATTATCCGGCTGCCGTTTATCTGGGTTACGAAGTATCCGTGCATGATTTTCACTCTTGCTTAATTTTTTCCGTGATCTGTATTTTTCAAAAATCTTACGCAAAATCATCAGAAATACGGTACTAATGCTAGGATACACTGGGCTTATTATTTCCGTTAGAATCCCCTTCGTAAAACGGAAGCAATCACGCACTAGCTGCATTTAGGGAGCACCATGTTCCTGTTTTCCAAGCCTCACAGGGCACAGCCACGCTCCTTGATGCGGGATACTACACGTCGTGCAGTAGTTGCAACTCGGGCGAGAAGCAAATACGTGGTGTGGTGCCTGACAGTGTGTTTTATGACGTCGAGGAGTGGTTTTGAAGCATTCGTGCAAACCACTTTTCTGTATCCGTGATCACACAGCTACGGATTTGTGGTTTTCGAAACCAGGCCTTACGTGGTGCATTAATAATACAAGTACAACCATGTTATCACTGCTAAAAAGATTGCGAACTGGCAAAGAAAGCTGTCAATGAGTCCAGGAAGCACTTTTAAATAACAGAGTAACTGCATAATTAATAACATATTGTTTGTTTTATGTAAGTTATGAACATTACAAGACATTTAAGCGAAGGTTTGGATTAACCGCATTTTCCGATTATTCGTGCCGTCTCTCCCCATCATTAGCCCGGATAATCGGGAGTGTTCTGTATATATATAATATGGTCAATAAATGTGTACTGGTAATATTTGATTTACGTTTAATAGAACAATGGATATTTTGTTTATTTGCATGAAGTAGTCAAAGATTTAATTTTTTAGAAAAATTCAAAAGTATTTGTATTATTATGTTTCCATGGAAAGAAGTTGCTTTTTACAGTGGAGTGACTTTTTTTATTTAGTGAATTTTCATAGCGTCGTGATTCAGAGATAATTGCCTCCATTATTTATCAGTTATAAGTCATTAACGAATTATTTTAGTTCATCAAATACATAATTTATGAATGTGTTTTTAACTTTGAACTTTTCCTCCTGTAGTTTTAAGCTGATAAGGCCTGTTTACACGATACATTAACACGTACAAGTTAATGTACGTTTGCGTGAATGATTTTAAGTGGAACGGAACATGTACGAATGCATAAACCAAATTAGAACAGGTTCTATTTTCTGTGCATGCATTCGCACAAGTTGGGTGGTTACACGATGCATTTTGGCGTTCATTCTCGCGTTCATACATTTAGACATTAACCCATACGTGTTAATGCACCGTGTAAACAGGCCTATAGAAGAGCAATTATAATTAACGCATTATTTTATTTCATCAAATACATAGTTTATGAATGTGTTTATTACCTTTGAACTTGTCCCCCTGTAGTTTGAAGCTGACAGAAGGGCAATTATAATCACAATCAACTCCTTTGGAACTGAACTGACTAAGGATGAACGGGCAAAACTGTACCCACGTTGTGGAAAGCTCCACCCAGATGGCCTTGCAGCTCTGGCCAGGGCTGATGACTATGATCAAGTGAAGGCGGCTGCTGAGCATTATGCTGTGAGTAAAAACTTTATATAGACTAATTTTCTACTGACTTTTTTCGTAGTACAGTGGAGAACACTTTATTGACTCTCAAGAATACCTGGGTGCATCCATCCTCTATTTCTATTGTAAAGTACTGTTACCATCTTCTGAAAGTATTGTATGCAGAGAAATCACTGGGAAAAGACTGTATGATAAGAACTGAAGGTATTCTGTAAAACCTCACTACTTCAAATCAGCTTTCTAAATATGGGTTTCATTGATATGGATTTGAAGTGTGGAGACCCACAATCTATCCTTAGCTAACACAAGGAAATCTCATGCTAAACGGCATAGATTAAATATGGATTTATGTCTATTTTAAATGTTGTGATATTGCTCCCTTTTATCATATAATCCTATCTGTGACCCTCAGTTAATGCTCAAGTTTTTGTTTTGTATCCCCACTTTGAAGATGGGGAGAACTTGTGTGTGTTTGCTAAATGCAAGCCCTTTCTTGGTAAAGAAAGGGAACCTGGTTGAAGGTGTATCATACATTAAAATCATGAGAAGATTCTTCAAAGTTGCAATAAGCATGTCATTTTTAATAAATAGACATTAACCACTGGTTAGCCAACAGCTGGACATAAAAGCCCTTTACATGACTCAACAGGAATAACATGTCGAAAAAGGAATCAGCATTCCCATATCATGGCAAGTAATCACTGTCACTCATTGATGCATCATCTTCCCAGTGTAAAAAATCACAATGTTTACTTACTGGCTACAGACTAACCGGCTATGGACTATTCAGGGGAAAATCTACATTGGTTTGTGTCTGCTGAATGCAAATGTTATTGTCCTAACAGGAGGTGAATCTCATTGCAAAGTGATGTAATAAAACCCCTTTATAATGAACCTCCATGTAGTAAAATGCTACAAATACTCACTATAATGAGGGAATAACCCTAGTCCCTCCTTACATTTGGCAAGGAGAAACACCTCTCATGACAAACCTCCATAATTGTGAAACCACCCACCCAATGAGGAACTCAGCTCGTGGTCTTCAGATTGGAAAATCTTCTTCTTGGTTTGCGGGCAATAAAACTTGAGTTCAAGCTCTTGGGGTCCCAGAAAGGTTAGGGAGGTTGGCACACATCTAGTGTGTAAATATGGTAGAAGTTATTTTACATTTCAAGTTCACGATTTAAGGCAAGGGTGTCATGCAGTGTTGCATTCTGCAGGATAACTACAATTTTCAATACCTAACCTAGGTGTTTCAACTTACAAACAAGGTGTTGAACATGTTTTGTTCATATGTAGAGGACTTACTGTAAACAGTTAATACTAAGGCATTTACCGAATTGAAGAAAGGGATGTGCAGTGGTGTTTCATAGCCAGTTAGTAAGAGATCTGCTAAGTAGAGAGCCCCTAAGTATTAATATCTATGTTCTCTTGCCGTCTTCTCTCAGGGGAGTAGATCACTCAGGGTTTGGCAGAGTGGAGTAATATGAGTATTTTTAGCTGTCTGCAGATTTGAATTTCTGGACCTACCTACGTATATGCATTAAAAATACTGTCTTAATTATCTGAATTAATAATCCTGTAAAATGATCACCCTCCGAAAATTTCCAGAATCTTAATAAAAAACAAAATTGGGCACAATAACCTCTGGATTAGTCCATTTTAATGTAAGGATACACTTATTTTTTTGTTTAGAAATTGCTCTAATATCATGAACGACAAATAGCAAAAAAATTTGTGATTAAATTTTGAAGGTTTCTTCAATAGAAAATCAGTTGTAGAATAAGAAAATGTTATCAAGATCTTTGAAATGTATTTGCTATATTGAAAGTGTGAAATTATAGCTGTGGCATCTCATGTGGTTGTATACAGCCCAGCCAGGAGAGGAGGGAGCAGTGGAAGTGAAGGCATTTGGGGAAGTGGAAGTAGAGACAAAGGACGTAAAGATCGCAAGTGTACGGAGTGTTCGAGTACAATGGCATTATCACCTCTTAAAAGATAAGAGATCAAGTGAAGAAAGCTCTCAATGAGTCCTTCAAGCAATCTAAAATAATGGGCTGGATGCATAAATAATAATATAGTTTTTGTTTATGTAAATTTTGAGAAGAAAAAGTGAAACTTTGGATTATCTGTTTACATATTAGTTTTTCCTCTCCCCATTGGTAGCCCAGATTATCAGGAGTTTTTCCCTAATCTATTTCCTAGTTTTAATTTTACCAAATTCAATTTGAAAATATTTTATACCTTCTATTTTGAATGTGTGCACGTGCTTAACTTATAAATTTTATTACTCTAAATACTTGTCCATATTTTTTACCCTATGATGAGGTATGAAAAGGAAGGGATTTTGTAGTGATCCTGTGAAATGATTATTAATGTATAAATTTGGGTATTATTGGTTAACATTTTTGTGTGATGGCCGTTCCTTGAAACACAACATTCATCAATTGTTTGAAATTTTCAGGAATATCGCGCTCTGTTTGATGGTGCTGGGAACAACCCTGGTGAGAAGACTTTGGAAGACAAATTTTTTGAACACGAAGTAAGTATTCATGTGCAATTGCAATTAACCATGAAATACCTGAATCCATTCTTATATAATCTTAAATTTTATTACCTTTACAGGTGAGATTAAATGTCAATGCCTTCCTGCAGCAATTTCACTTTGGTGTATTTTACTCTTACTTGAAACTAAAGGAGCAGGAATGCCGAAACATTGTCTGGATATCTGAGTGTGTGGCACAAAGACACAGGGCTAAAATAGATAACTACATTCCCATATTTTAAGGTAAAAAAAAATCATAACTCTTTCTTGGAAGATGCATTTATGTAGTTAATGTTGGGGGAACATTCCAACTAAATGGTAAGTGGTTATGGTGATTAATTAAGGCAGTGTAATGACGTGGGTCATACCTAAGGATAAGACAGATGAAAATGAAAAGATAGTATTATCATCCACATTATGTCTCATGTACAAAAATACATTCAATCTTGGCAACTTGTGTATCAATGATTATTATTTACCTGTAAATTATTATCTAGAAATCTTGTATAGAATCAGTGTTGTAATTAATGTACAAATTTCAAAAAATTAGATGATGCTTTTTGTTGTACGATCAAATTATGTATATATAACAGTTCAGTATATATAATAAATGTTAAGTCCCTGTTGTGTAACTGAGCATTTTATTGCATTTGGTTGCGAAAACTCCCTCTCTTGTAGGATACACTTTTTTCTTGTGGACTGTGCGAGTATTTCTCCTTTTGAGTTCAATGTTTCCACTATAACAATCATTTGATGGCAACTTTGATGTCTACTTCAAGTACTTTTTAAATGATGGTGGAACCTGATCAATTGTCTTGAAAAAAAACAAACAATGGAATTATTGACTGATACATACATACCTCTTCTCCTGAAGGATAACCTGTTCCTCATGCCCTTCCAACCAATGACTATGCTCTGCTTGAAGCTGATTTCTCCTGGAGTGTTGTAGCCATTCGGCTGAGTTAATCTGTGTGTGATGATTCTTTCAAAGTGCTTGTGAGTTTACATCGACCAACAACAAGGTATCCTTAATAGGGTCTCTCCAGCCCGGCAAAGAATCCTAGGCTGTCAATGAGACAGCCTTAGTTTGGCTCCTGTTAACCCTCATAAAGAACCCTGTTTTGGTTGTATGTAAGCAGGTATGTGTGAGTTTGGCTATTCCAGTTTAGAGGCATGGGTTTGGTCCCTGCAGTAAAACTCTCCACGTCCCACTCACCAATACCAGTGATTCATAGGTCCAAGGAGAATGATTATTGGTAGCTATTTTGCGGCCAATCGGATTTTTTCATTTCATATTGCATAAGCATTTCTGGGTAAATATGGGTAATGAAACAGAAATTTCTAACCACAAGCATAGTTATCAAGTTACTCTATGAGTAACATTTTGAGATGAGGTGGGTAATCTCAACTAGATGGGATTCAATACCCTTCTACATATTATATTTAACTTCAGCTCTTATATTAAAACATGAAACAGCACATGAATTATCTAATGACAGTGGTCTTCAGATGAAATACCAATTGTGAACTATCTTTACTATCTCCTCTGTAAAATTTTGGCCTTGAACACTTCAGAATTACAGGGAATTTAACACCTTGGAATACCTGTGATAGCTACTGCACTGACAATTGAAGTCCAATAACCAAACCAAAAATATATGAAGAATATTAAGCAAGCAACTGTCTTAATATAACACTCTTTTCGTGGAAAGTAATTGAAAGAGGAGCTTATATTAATTTGATTTAGATTTATGAGAATAGTAGAACAACAATCTAATATAATTATTTTATTTTTTGCTCAGCTGTGGCTGCATCACATAAAATTTAACGTATTTGGTCACATTTTACTGGACGATGCATGAATCAAAAACAAATTTTTCTGGGACATTTCCAAGACTGCTTTGATGAGATTGATATTCCCGGAGCATTCCAGGTTAGCGGACACGCTGTTGTACGAGAAAAATTTCACTATGAGGCACCACCCACAAGTGGGTCACGCTGCATAGGTTTCTGTCTACTGAATAGTTTTATACAATTTTTAGACTTTTCATTTTGCGGAACAGCAACTAACAAAACTTTGAAGAAAAAAAGTGTTGGACACGTGGTGGTAACTACTAGTGAGTCACATCAGAGGGAATGGGTGAATTTAGAGGGAGTGACTACTACAGCCTTACCATAACAGCAGTGGAATTTTCTCCTGAATTTGACAACTATGTGGCAGCCCAATTCAACATATGTACACATATTTTTGAGCGATCAGGAATTTCTAAGAGGGGTTTTTCTGTCACTGCTTGTCTGAGCACTCATCACATTAATGGGAGCACAATTATTATTTTTATGTGGCCAGTGGTGTCGGGGATGGCTCAAGGCAAAATACTTACCCGGGCAAACTACTATTGTGTCACCCCCCTACAGGAAGGTTTTGTATGGAGTACCCCCCTTATTAACTGGGGAAATCACAGGTAGAGAGAGTGGCGTGATGACTGATGCTATGCGACACATTCCAACTCTCAACCCACTTTGACTTCCCCTTCGTCTTACCCTGGCTAGTTAACCCATTCGCCTCTTAATTTTCGGCGGAAATTTTGGAACTAAATACCATTTTAATTTTTCTTGAAGTTTTCATTTATCAACCTAGTATTTTTTTTGTATAATTCATAGTTTTAGTTGTAATAGGATAATTGTAATCATTTTTTAACATTATATCTATTTTTAGGATAATATTTATTCATTAGTAATAAAAAATTTCAAATATAACGATAATCACTCAACTGGCGGTTTGCTGTCTCTTTACATTAAGAAAAGTTGTATCACATCGGCGAAAAGCCGGCTCTTTACCAGATTGGATTAAGAACTGAAGGTTAGTGACCTACGCAAAATGCTTTCCAGGCCATACAGTGGTATTTGTACAACTACAACATGCAGAGTGTGTTTTTGCATCAACTTAAACTTTTAAAGTTTATAAAAATAAATTTACACAGGAAAGTTGTACACAAAGAGTACAATTTAATCGGAAAACAATTTTTTTTCTATTTGGACATTTGGTCACTTCCCTAGCTACATAATCTGGCCCTGATTGGTTTTCTGGAAGATTATTAAACAACACCTTGTTGTGCCTGTTCAACTTTCTCCATTCATGGAGACTGAGTATATGCTATGCGGTGAGCGAGGGCTCTGAGTGCTTGCCATCCCTGAGTGTCCCCAATGTGTTTCAAAAATAGCCAAGTTATTTAATATTACCTGTTATATGATTGGAAAGTGGCAAAATCATCTTTGATAAAATAAAATTACCTGGAAAAAAGCTTAACACTGTGAAAGAAAAGTTTACCCCACATTTTAACACATGATTTCATAAGAAGAGCATGTATGTTATCAATTCCAACCACTTATATAGCATAAGCCACTAAATTTATATTCCTGTTAGACTATAGACACCAACCTCATATAACAAAAGAGCATATGTGAAGAAAGTTAATTATCATAACATTTTTACTGCATGTAAGTTTTTTCATTAAAAATATTGCTCGAGTCACAGACTCAATGTAACTACTTTAGGGTTAATGGTAGATTGTATTAAAACTTGGTTGAATTCTAAAGGGTTCTTCCGCAACCAATCATTCTCTCTAGGTATAAAAGATATTAGTGGTCTAACACCACTCCAAATAACTAATCCCATTATGGTTCATAATCATTTACTTTCATTTCAAAAATGGTATAAATTCACAACAAACAGTGACATGAGAATTTTCAATTGAAGATAAAAAATATTGTTAAAAAGGATTAATATTTACATTTTATTCCCAATATTGGTCAGAGTAACTCTTCTAGGAGTTCAAAGAATTATGGTGCAATCATGACAAGACCTCTGATTAAATTGTAATTGATTGTATAATGCAACATTAGATGATAAAATTACAACAGGAATAGTGCCCTGTACAGCAATGAACCACAAAAATTAATCCCTTCAATTTAAAACCAAGAGTCATTAGGGTCAAAAGAGTAAGTAACTTGATATCAAATTTTGCTCTCCCTTGATGTTTCAGCTTGTGAATCTCCTTCATTGTTCACTGAGAAGAACAACATGTGGACCTGTACACTTCATGAATATGGCCCGAGAATATCTTCATGCTCATTCCAAAATTTGTCCTTAATTATATCACAGTGAAAGACAGCTAGTTCTTGAACACATTTTCTGTTTTCTGAATTTTCCTTCTTCCATATTAAGGTAGTACCCTTCCGGAACATTTCTGGTTCATTGTTATAGTTAATATTAAATTCTGAAAACAATATTTCATTTTTATCCGATGCTAATGTCCTCTGCAGACGTTCTTCAGCCTGGAATGCATTTCTAGTTTAAATTACCATGAATATTGGAAGAAAAACAATGTCACACTTCAAGAATGTATAGTTAGGTATACAAGTAAAATTCAGTGACAATGAAAGTGACACAGCACTACGCAAGGTCAACTCACCTCTGCATTAGAGATCCCTTTCTTCAACACCAGGGACCAAAATGTCGTATTGTACAAGTTATTGACGTGAACATCGGCTTGCCTCCAGCTCAAATAATCTCTTAAATTTTTGTTGGTGGGATAAAGTACAATGCGTGCATCGAATGCGGGAGGGTAGGCCATTTTAGTTTCAGCAAAATATTCTGACCAAAAGTAAACAAAAGATGAGGCAAATAGACTATTAACGTTAGTCATAATTTTGACACTTCTCCTATTGTACAAATTAGTGTCTTTTTTAAATACGAAACTATACTCATCACTCTGTCCATAAGCGATTTTAATATCACGAAACTCATCCATGACACATTTCGCACATCGAGTCATTAAATCTAATCCCCTTTTGTCATTGGGTTTCTCATAGCCATGAGCATCAGCAAATTTGTGGAAGCCTTTGCCATCAATTCGAACAACAATCCACGTATTTGGAAGACACCTCTCCTCTGTTTCAAATTTTCGCACATACTCGAAGGAACTTTTGGCCATTTTTATGGTAATTGTTAGAGATATATAAATATCGATCAAAAATTTAAGTTAAAAACAAAACAAATAGGGTGGAGGACTGTTCAATTCGTGAACCAGCATTCGAGACCGAGAATATTCAAAGTCACATACAAGAGCAATTAACCACTTGAATCACTTTTTCACTCGTTATGACCTTCTTCAGGCATATATAACACTTGTCCGCCAAATCTGCAAAAGCATGCCGCACCGGATGCACGTACAATATCAGCTTGAATGCAAGTATCTTGCATTACAATACAAAAAATGATAACCTGACATTTTTTTCGATTTCACTTTCAATTCCAGTGTGTTCCAATCCACTTAATAAGGTTTTTTGTCCTAACTAGTGGTCTTCAGTCATCGGTGTCTTCAGGTAAACAACGTAACGCAGCGTCACCGTCATTGTTATTTTCGGGATTGCTGGATTTCACCACGTCCTCCTACTGCCGCTACCGTCGTAACAGGTGAAAAGCGGAAATGAAATACCTGTTGTGTTATTTGTTTTCAAACACCTTTGGATTGCCTTTGGAGCTCAAGGTAGCTTAGGCAGTTCATTAATCGGGAGTAGGTCAGTCGAACGACAAGTTAGATCTGTGACGTTCATTCCAAAACCGGCGTTTATAATCAACAAAAGGCGCGCTCATGATTTGAGAGTTTTTCGCGAAGTTTCATTCTTGGCGTATACCCTGTTGAGTGAACACGAAGATTACGATGGTTGGGTCGGCCATACATTGGTTTCGTAAAGGATTACGCATCCATGATAATCCAGCATTGTTGGCTGTAACAGAAAAGGTATGCATATTTCTAATTATGTGAATTAATTCCAACACCAATGAATCGTTTTTTCGGTGTGTGCATCAAGCGTCTCTCCGCGATCTGAAGAGATGCACTCGCATCAAAAGGGGGAAAGATAGTGATTGTAAATAATGATTTTTCCGTGTTTCTAACGTGATTAACGCTGGGAAACGTTTGCGCCTTACATTCATTCTGGTGACCCACTTAAAATTATCGCTTCCAAAATCGTATCAATCTTTCATACAATATAATTTCCCGTTTCTTTGGGGTTGAGGATTTTGTTTGATACAATAAAAAACTACCTCAGCAATTAGCCCTGATTTCTCGGTCTTAACGTTGAAAATCGTGTCATTCATGGGTCGTTGCCTGTGTCAAGTACCGTGTCCATCTCGGTGACTGCGCTTGTGCACCTAGCCATGAAAATGAAATTATCTCAGTTTTTGCGCTGTATCTTTGCGGAGTTTGACGTCTAATCTTCGGAGTAGGAAATCCTGGCTGTTAGGCCGGTGTAAACTTTTTCTTTACTCCTAAATTCCTTCTTCGTATTCTTGAATAACTTTAGTTCAATGATTACATGTAATTCATCAATATTTGATAGAGCTTGTAGACATTTGCCTAAGGAGGGACATAGAAAATGATCTTGGACTTTTGGTATAGTAGTGTTTTAGCCACTTTCACCCAGGCGAAAAAGAGTTAATTTCGGGGAGTTACTGTATTTGGCTTTGTGAGTTTCAATGAAAATCTCAGTGGAAAACAAATATTTAGCTTGTCACAGGGGTTTTCCACAGGTTTCCCAAAGAATTTTAAGAGGTATTTAGAGTCAGAGAGATTTCTCAAGGAGTCCTATTCAAAATTTCCGGGCAACCTAGCAATGCAATTACGATTCCTAAATTGTATGAAGAGCCTCCTAACAGTACTGTTGGAGATTTTTCAAAAGGTTTATATAATTGGTTGGGATTCATAAAGGGTTGTGGTCTATGGCTAAGGGTCTAGAATACTTCCATTGAGGTGTGCAAGGGACTTTCCAGTGGAATGCAGTTTTCCTGTTGCGCCTTGTTGGAGGAAGTTGGTTAGGACTTTGTTGTATACAGGAGTCAAAATGAAAGACCATACTCATCACTGCTCACTCAAGCTCAGGCGAGCATGACTTGACTGAGGTCCAGTGGCATCATGACCCAGACTTCTTTTATTAACAAATCATACATTATATCCTTCAGCTATGAAGAGGTTTTCAGCAGGATTTGTGAAGGTTTTGTTTCAGCCAAGTAAGATAGGATTGCATTTTGGGTTTTTGAAACGTCTAAAGTAATTTATTTCATCAATCCCTCAGAGTCAGTCAATCAGTCATGGAGGATTTCAACATGAGCTTTGGAATGCAGTTTTCTTATGCTGTACTATGTTAGCACACGCAGGAAAAACCTTTTATTTATAAGAGGTTATAACGTACACATCCACTGCGAACAAGAGAAACAGTTACATCCACATAAACAATACCTTGGCAACGCCTATTCGAATTCCACCCAGGCGCTGCTTATTTTGTTAATAACGTATTCTAACACCTCCCCTCGGGATTGACAAAATAATAATTTGAAATATAAATCTCTTAGCACTCCTTAAGATTTAACATATTACAAAATTCTTTTGCCTTAGTTCCTGACAGTGACTTTGTCAACATATCAGCGATATTATCTTTTGATCTGACAAACTGGAATGAAACCTCCCCTGTTTTTACCATCTCCCTGATATAATGATACTTCTTGATACATGACATATAATCATATATAATTATACTTCTTGATATATGATATAATGACACTTCTCCGCATCTGGTCCACTCAGTGCCTCCTCTGCATCCTCCGGGTTGTTGCTATCTGGACCTTCTGCAGCAGGGACAATCTTGGGATTCCTCTGTCTCTGAGACCTATGTGGTAGACCACCTTCCGCTACTCCTTCATAGGCAGGCTCATTTTCACAGGCGATGATTACCTCCCCTGACCCCTGGATGAGTGTCACCTCCTCTGGCTCTCCACCTCTCGCCTCGAGCTCCTCCCAAGTCATCGTCTTCTCCTGCTTTCGTTTTTCCATCTCCAGTTGTTTCAAGGCGTGGTCTCTCTGTGATTGCTCTTGCTTCAAGCGTCTATTCAAAACAGCCACCAATTCCATTAATCTGAGCTTTTCAGCCTCAGTAGCCTGCATCATGGCTCTTAAAGCATACTCCGAGGACTTGAAATTTCCGGATCTCATTGCGGCAATTACCAGTGAGTTATCATTTGAGCCTGGAGAAATATTCATGCTATGGAGGGCTTCTTGTAACTTTTCTACCATCATATTTTTCTTCTCCAGTGTATCTTCCAAGTTATTGACTTTTGCCTGCTCTTTCATCAGCTGCATCGTTAAATTTTTCTTTTCTTTCCTATGTTCTTCTGCCATTGCCTTCATTTCTAATTCTTTCTCCTTAATAGTACTATCTTTGCTCTTCAAACACTCCTTGAGAAATAGTATTAGCTGGTCACCATGCTCTCCCTTGGCCATTACTGTGGACAAACGACTTTTGAAGGCATCCATTTCAGCCTGCTTAGCCGCTGATATTGCCCTACTAACTTCTGCTTTCCTTTTCCAATCTCTGGCCTGTTTCTCTGCCTCCTGAAGCGATGTCTCCAGCTTTTCTACCTCAGCCAACCTCTTCTCCCGGTCCATTGGTTCAAGGTGTGTGTGCCTCTGTGCAAAAGAAACTCTGGAAGCCTTCTTCCCCATATTGTTAAATTCTTCACTAATCTCCTGTATACTGATGCCTCCCACAGTCGACACATAGTAAAGTCGAGCGACTCTTACTGCTCTGAGAATTAGTTTCCCCCTAAGATAGATATTTGCTACGCCGTTGAAGGTCTCTATCTTGCAACCTTTCTCCTCGATTTGCCCTAGCGAAATCAAGTTCTCTTGTAGTGCTGGTATATAGAGAACTTCCTTAAGTTCCACATCTTTACCTCCGCATTCGTCTGATATGTTCAGCATCACACTTCCCTTGCCTTCAATTCTTAAAGGGGCGCCGTCACCAACCTCTACTTCTCCTTCCATTGGTTCAAGGTGGTGAAATAGTTCTCTTCGCGGGCACATGTGATCTGAAGCACCACAGTCCAATAACCACACTCCCTGGCCGTCAGGTACTTTCCTCTTCGTGCAGAGCGACACGAATTCCCTAGACACGATGGCTGTTGACGCCTTCTTCTGCTCGACTACGATTCTTTCACCTTCATGTTCCTTCTTCCTAGGGCAATTCTTTGAAATATGTCCCTCCTTCCCACAGGCAAAGCACCAAAACCTTTTATCGTTCGAGTAACTTCTGAACCTGTTTGTTTCATCTCCCTTTCCATTCTTCACCTTACTTCCCTTCGTCTTCTGAACAGCTCGGAATGCGTGATGACTATTTTCCTCGATTTCTCCCATCAACTGCAATTTCTTCTCCGCCGTAATAAGCTTTGATTTTAGTAAAGTTGTGGACAGCTTACTTGAATCTATCTCCCAGGACTGAATAAAGCCTTGGTATTCTTCCGGTAAATTTCCGAGAATAATTCCCGCGACTTGTTTATCGGACAATTCAAACCCACCTTTTGCTGCTCTCTTCTGCAAATTGTGCATTTTTGCGAAGTATTCCTGAATGGGCATCTCAGGTGTTTTGGTGCAGTGTGTAAGCTCCTTCAGTACCATTGCGCCATTAACCAGTCCTTCACTATTGCACAAATCATCTAAAATCCTCCATGCTTCTCTTGCGGTCGTACAGTCAGCAATATCTCCCAAAAATTCATCGCCTACCGTTTTATAAAGAATGGATAGTGCGATGGTATTGTTTTTGGCTCGCCTCCGAACTTCGCCTTGAGTGAGTGATGCGTCCAATGCGTCTTCGTAACCGACGATAGCCTCCCATGCATCACGTAAAAGTAACTCCGCCTTTACTCTTAATGACCATGCGAAATGATTATTTGAGTTCAGCACTGGAACCTTCGTAGTTGCTTCGTCCTGATGGTATGATGATGCCATTTCGCCCGACAGCACCTACACACTTTTCATAAACTACGTGACCTCTTTTATAGGCTCGTAATACGCCCTGGGCCCATAACCTGTTAGCACGCGCAGGAAAAACCTTTTATTTATAAGAGGTTATAACGTACACATCCACTGCGAACAAGAGAAACAGTTACATCCACATAAACAATACCTTGGCAACGCCTATTCGAATTCCACCCAGGCGCTGCTTATTTTGTTAATAACGTATTCTAACATACTAAACCCTGATATGCACCTTTATTGAATTTTTAAGGGGATTTCAACTAGTATAATCGCTGTGAGATCTCTACTTGCAGACTACTCTGACTTTGGAACAGATAAGATTCCCATGGTAGAGGGAAATTGTTTTGTGCATAATTAAACCTATACAAATAAAAGTAGATTGTATGAATAGCTTCAGAAATCTATGCAGTCAAAATAGTAAAACTAGCTGTGATAAACAACAGACATTGTGAAACGGTTTTGTATCTATGGTTGAACTCATGAAAATTCTATCCCTTAGGCTGGGACAGCCATTGACTTTGGGTACCATTAAATTCAAGAAAAGCAGTTTTCCGCCTCCTGAGCCTGATTAGTCTTTTTTGTAATGGGTCCCTAAAATCTGGAACGAATTTTTCTTATCTTACCATAGTGTTCAGTTTCTCTTGAGCATGTGTCCAAGACTCTGTCACCTAAGGTTCACTAAAGGAATTCATTGTTCATTTGAAATTTTTGATCTGTAACTGCCTCAGTATTGACATTCCTCGCATTTCTTATGTCACTTTGATTCTAAAAAATCTATAAAATATTTGTTTTTCTCTCAATACTCATCAACAACAGAGGGGTAATTTGCTTAGTTGACACTGGCCATAGCGATTGGTTCTGCCATTGATCAAGGATTTGTAAACATAACTTATTTTGTGAATACACGAAGGATGGCATGTTGTTTTTTACCTACCCGTGATTGATTACGGCCCCCTGTATAAATTCTATCTGAGCAAGTTAACGAACCATAACTCTAATGACTGTATTAACTCATGCGAAGTGGATTACAGCATTCATATATTCTATACTTACAAGAGAATGGCTTTGCATGGATTTTTTTTGCCATAATTTACCTTTCCCTTCCATCAACCAAATTCTGTAGATGAATTGCTATTTCAGCTGTGAGTGAATGACACCATACCTGTCCAACTTACACCACCCCACTCTCTTTAGGGTATATTTCAATAACTTTCTTGGTTTTCTAATAATAGCCTGCTAATCTTCAGGTTGATGGAGAAAATTGTATCATCCGACCAGTTTTTATTCTTGATCCATGGTTTGTGAAGAATATGCGTGTTGGGCCAAACAGATGGCGCTTCCTTCAGCAGTCTTTGATGGATCTTCATGAAAGTTTGAAGAAGATGGGCTCACGGTAAGAAATATTTTCCATCTTTAAAGTTAACACTGCTGTGACGTAGATGAAAAATGACGAGGAAAAAATCATTGTGGAGACTAGTGCATGAGAAACTGACTTGATAGTAGATAATATAATAATGTTCATTTCCTCTTGGTATATTACCCTCATGAACACCACATAAACAATAACAAAATAATAATAGTGTTAAGTTCACAAAAAAATAAAACAGTACAATTAATAGCAAAGAAACAACTAAGAACTGAAATTTCTTTCTGTCATGGCATTTTTACATTCTTATGAATTTCTTCTAACAAACTTAACACCCAATTTAGTAAAATATATCTTTTAAATGAGGGATGCAAAGAAGGCCATTGTCATCAAATCTTTATTCTTCTGTCTGGTTTTTTTCTCAGCAAACAATAACATTGAAGATTTCTTGGGTTTTACACAGGGTATTTTTTTATTACTATACTCCTTTTTTGTTTGTTTCGCATTGTCAACCAGAATCGTTGTTCATTATCACATTACCCTTGTTATTTCTTCATGTTGTGAACGAGAATTATTAAAATAGTAATCAGTAAGGATTCCAAAATTCTCAACAAAGTTTGAGATTTGAATGGTAACTTTATATATTTCTAAGCATGGAATAATGTGTAGGTATATGGTTATAATAAAAACATGTGGTTAAAACATCAATTCTGAATTTTGATATTATTATTTCATTAAATATATTGAAGGCTGTATGTTCTGAAAGGAAAACCTGAAGAAGTGTTGCCTATTGCTTTTCGAGTTTGGAATGTGAAATTGCTCACATTTGAGCTGGACATAGAGCCATATGCACGTGAAAGGGACGAGCGTATTGAAGCATTGGCTAAAGATGCTGGAGTGCGTGTGATGCAGAAGATTTCTCATACATTGTTCGACACAGAAGCGTGAGTACTCTTCTCTTATTTGATGTAAAATTTTTATTTAGCCAATATTAAAATGAAACAAAGAAAGTGGTCCTTATACCTCTCACCATATTGCTACTGCTGTAGGTGTTTTTTTTTTCTTTCAGAGTTATCAAGGCAAATCTTGGTCGACCTCCTTTAACATATCAAAAGCTGATTTCTGTCGTTAGTGGGCTGGGGGCTCCTCCAAACCCTGTAACAATGCCTGATAAGTTTCCAAAAGAATGTTTTGTTGGAAATGAAAAGGCGGATGTTCATGGAGAAATACCCGGATGGCCTGAGTTCAACGTTCCTTCTCTAAAAGACTTGGGTGTTAAGGAAGAGGAATTAGGCCCTAACCTACATCATGGTGGAGAAACTGAGGCACTAAAAAGGCTGAGCAAGAACATCGCTAAGAAGGTAGGTAATTTCATGATAACTTGAGCAATGATTTGTTGAGAAGTGAAAGAAGTGTCTCTCACTTTTCTCTGTGGATATCGGGGATCGGGTTGGTGTGGTGGCTAGAGTGTTTGTTTCCCACCCCATAGACTGGGGTTTAAAACCCAGCCGTGGCAGAGAATTTTCAGAATGCCCGATCCCTGCTCGAATGTTGTGTGGAGGACATTTCAAGCACAACAGGCCGTCCATCAGATGGGACGTTAAGCCAGGGTCCCATGGCACATTTCATTAAGAGCAGGCTAATGCCAACACTGGGTTTCTCTCCATCCTTCCATACCTTCCCTGCCCTTCATGGCGTAAATGACCTCAGTTGTCGGTCGCCTCCTCCAAATACCATGACATCTTTGGGTATCTGTGATTGGAAGAAGCCTAGTAATGCAACTTTTGGGCATAAGTTCTAAACCCCTTTATGAAATTGATTAGTTAAGTAAGTGCAACTCACTATGGAGGTTTGTAAATTGCATTCTCTGAAAGTACAGATGTTTACCGAAATGTTAAATGAAGTCTTTGGAACTCACCTCTTGATTATGATTTTCAAGTATACGTACTTTTATGAGTACGATACTGTTACAGTAACAATATTGCTCTCATCAGAACTTATCTCGCTATATCATTGCTAATGTTAATAACAGGAAATGGTGTTGCATTTATTATTTCAGGAGTGGATCTGCAAATTTGAAAAGCCAAATACCTCCCCTAACAGTCTGCAGCCTAGCACCACAGTTCTTAGCCCCTACCTCAAATTTGGGTGCCTTTCTTCTCGTCTGTTCTACTATAAGCTTAAAGAGGTGAGACTTTGAAGAAATTCTTATTTATATCTTTATGTGGTGATGTATTCAACTATTTCTCAGACCTCATTGATTAATTAAAGTCTTTTTGGGTCTACTCAGTTGTAATTCACAAAGTTCTTCCTTTTTTAATTTAATCACATATTCCTTATTACTATCCATTCATATTTTAACTATCACTAACCATTCATTTTTTGCTTTCCATTCATAATAATATTCATATTATTCATTACTGTTCATAACCACTCTTACGGAGTGCCTCCCCTAAAATACCTCCCCTAACAGTCTGCAGCCTAGCACCACAGTTCTTAGCCCCTACCTCAAATTTGGGTGCCTTTCTTCTCGTCTGTTCTACTATAAGCTTAAAGAGGTGAGACTTTGAAGAAATTCTTATTTATATCTTTATGTGGTGATGTATTCAACCATTTCTCAGACCTCATTGATTAATTAAAGTCTTTTTGGGTCTACTCAGTTGTTATTCACAAAGTTCTTCCTTTTTTAATTTAATCACATATTCCTTATTACTATCCATTCATATTTTAACTATCACTAACCATTCATTTTTTGCTTTCCATTCATAATAATATTCATATTATTCATTACTGTTCATAACCACTCTTACGGAGTGCCAAAGTAAAATGGAAGAAGGGAATCAATGGGATTGCTTTTACCCTGATCTAATCTAAAATCAATAAATGGCTAACCTTGATGGCAATATCATTACTAGGGAACTGGAATGTAAAGGAAAAAGGAATGTGTGAATATGCAGTTACTCCCAGGGTGTCAATTAGGCAGTCAATATCAATTCTATATATCACCTTGTGAGGTGTTCTGGAAATCAAAAGGGAATGTATAATTTAGATACCAGATGCATGGAGTCATGTTTCATGTGGCATAATTGGGATGTATTTTTTGGGATTATTTATGTGCTTCTAATTTCCTTAAAATAATTTGAATGGTGGGAGCTCAAAAGTGTTCAAGCCAGAAAATAAGGAACATCCTAAATTACTTAGTAACTATAGCACTTTTTGTGTATTTATTGAATCAAGGTAACCAAGGGACAGCCTCGAGTATCTCAGCCTCCAGTGTCCTTGATAGGGCAGCTTCTGTGGAGAGAATTTTATTACGTCGTTGGATCTGCAACTCCAAATTTTGATCGCATGAAGGGTAATCCTGTATGCTGTCAAGTTCCATGGAATAATAACCCAGAGCACCTTGAGGCATGGACAATGGTAATACATCCAAGCCACCAGAAAATACACTATGTGTCGAGATATATGTTAATAGCACTTTCAATTACAGTTTATAGCATTTTGTAGCATCTCTTTTTTTCTTTTTTTTCACAATGTATCTTTAATAGATGACGAAAAAGTGTGGTGAAAAAGTTATTTGACAAAATACGGAATAGTTAATATAATTTATTTAATATAATTTTGGGGTAGAACAATAATAAATTAAGGAATAAGATACGTATTGAATAATTAAATATGAGATTATACTGAGCACTTTGCCGCCTGAATATCATTTACTCTCGTTGAACATCAACAGAGGACAAGTTTCAATATTTTCTCCCTTCAACCAGTTGTGTCTGTCAGTCACAAGTAGTTGGACTGGCTTAAAAACATCTTTGCATCTGCAATGCTAACTGGTGCCCAGATTACTTGGAGTGCAGCATTTCCAAATTCAGTTTTTCTTGGCAGAAATATTTGCTTAGCATCGTAGAAGCTACTGGGGTTCTCTCTCCACCTCTCTAGTTGCTGCCAATAAAAATACACGCAACCATCAATGAAGCAGTAAAGCCCAACATCCAGTGACGTAGCGAGGGGGGATCCAGACACTCTTATCTCCCCCTCCTCCGAAATATGAAAACACAATTACTTTGCATCCTCATAAAAGAAAACAATATATTGAAAAAAAACATTAACAAAAGATTTCTTTGAAAAAAGAAGTTTTTTTCATCGTGAAAAGTGTTAAAATTAGTGTAAAACCCTTTGCATAGTACCGTATTTTTCAAAAATTTTCCCCCAGGCTGCATGGTTTTGGACCCCCTTCCTTTACCCCTGAATGAAATTCCTGGGTCCACTGTCAACATCTCATGGCAGTACTCACGCAAGTCTCCCACGAGACCTACACAATCGAGGTGATAACTGAATGATCACTCAAGTGTCCTGGTTCATGCGGTGCCAACCAAAACTGCTGGAGCTGTACCGTACCAGTCGCTCGGCCAAAATTTCGCCACTATTGCTCTCCACCTCAACGCTATTCTAAAATTGTAAGACAGCAAGCACTGCCTTGTGTAAATGCCAGCAACACAAGTTGGGTGGTGGAGGAACAGGGTGATGCGTTCTCCAATTGACGAGAATGAGTCAGACGTGGGTGTCAACAACATTTTCGTCGTTGTCGGCTATTGACCCTCTTCTGATCAGGGGCCGTATTCTGTATTTCGTCGGTGCCGCACCGGTCGGTTTCCCTTTCAAGCCCACCGACTGGACATCAAACCGTACCGACAACTGATTCCGCACCGACGACGACACTTTCAGCGATTCTGTAAGGTCGTCGGTTTCAAACCAGTCGGTACGGTTCCCCTTCCTTCCCAAACAGGGAAAATCCGAATATATCCGAAGTTTGACGTGTCTCCACCAATGAAAGAAGGGTAAAAACAAGTGAAGACTCATTGGCACAGTTCGTTGTCGTCATTCTCAATCTTTTTATTTGCGGAAATTACGACTTATTGCTAGATTAAGATAAACGATATTGGATAAGTTGTTGGCAATGCTTATATAATGTGTGGTAGTAATGCTGTACCTACAGAATCGATGGAAACAATATTACAACATCACAATAAAGTTTGTATGTGATGGAGATTGTTGTTGCTGGAATGAATTATTGAAACTATCCTTGAGATCGTAGTTTCTTTTTTTAAATATTGGTTCCGTATAATGCTATTTATTCATGATTTGGTAATATAGTTGTCATTAAGTAAGTTCCGTATAAATGTTATCAACGGAATGTTATGCCATTGGCACCGTAGCAGACGAAAATAGCATACTATGGAACGTGAACGTAGGATTCAAATGCAAATGTAATATTAGAGGAACAAGTTAGGAAATTGTTATAAAAATATGGAGCTGGGTGCAATTAAAAGAAGTGTAATGACGAGGAAGTAAATAAATTGTGATTGGGTGAAATACATATGTATAAGTTGCGCATTCCAAGTGAGAGAAAATGATAATATTGCGGTAAACCTCATACTTATTAACAAATATCTTCTTTTATCGTCAAGGGAATCAATGGCTGACGATGAAATGAAATATAGTTGCCCGTTACAAATGAAAGAAACTGATACCGTTGTGGCAAACTTCATACTTAAATAAAAAGATCTTATTTCTATGCCGAGAGAAACGCCAAATTGATGATTGAGTGAAATAACAGTCGCCTATTCAGAGTGATATAAAGTGATAACATTGCGGCAAAACTCATATTTAATCAAAACTATCTTTTTTATGTCAAAGGAGCAAAAAAATGATGATAGAGAGAAATAAAGCCTATTACAAGTGAGTGAAAAGTGCGGTAACATAAATGAGAGAAAGTCATTATATGTTAGCAAACCTCATTTTTATTAACCATTATCTTATATTTCTGTCAAGGTAATTAATATAGATGATGACACAGTGAATTATAGAGGCGTATTCGGAGGGGCAGAAAAAGATAACATTGGAGAAAACCTCATTATTTACTCGGTGATGAGGTAAAAACAAAATAAAACGTACAATGCGCACCGGGGAATTCATGAAACCCACTAGTCGGTGGCCGTACCGACACCTCTTTGCTGTCGGTACGGCTACCGACGATCTCCCGTCCTCTCGTCGGTGCCGCACCGACCGGGTTCGTACAGAATCGCACGACTTCTTACCGGGAGTCGGTGTGACGTCGCACCCGACGAATCGGTGCCGCACCGATCAGTTTGGAGTTACAGAATACGGCCCCAGGTGGCTTAGGTGCATGCAGCAGGGATTGGTGAAGTGTTACTTGGTGTGGATTTTTATATGATGACGTAATCTCTGTGAGATTACATCAGGAAAGAACTCGATTGTCAAATGCAAATCGCAGAAAGGCAAAACACAAAATGTCATTATCATTAGATATAGATCGCTAATGATCTTTAGCATTTAAAAACCGTAGTCAAGGTCATAGTTTGAAAAAATACCATTCCCAGGAATAAATGGAAAGAGAGGGAAGCATTTCTGTCTTCTGGCAACTGTCGCGTAGATTGGTGCGAACTCTCCAATTTCGTGCCTTATACGAATTCGTGGCGGAATTGTGCGAGAATGGGCTGGTGGTGGTGGTTAAGCTTTCCCGTGCCCACATCTAGTTTGAGTCCCAGCCAATAAGGGGTGTCGGCAGAACATTTCAACAGTGCTTGGCATGAAATTTTCGATTTTTGCCATCGAAAAGGCAAATTTGCCGTTTAAGTATCTTAGAAGTCCAGTCATCGGGTCATGTATGCTACATTTATTCACGTGAATTGCATCAATATCATAGCTATTGCGTATGTGATTTTTGCATATCACTAACAATGTGGTAACTGTTCATCTTGATGTTTGCCTTTTTACAAACTCTATGAGAGTTGACAATAATGATAAATGGTGAAGGAGCCCATCATGCAGCAGTGACCCCAAAAGCAGAGTGGAGCAATTTTGTTATTGGAATTTTATGTTCCTTGTATGTGTCTGAGTTAACATGTTAAAAATCTCCTAAATAGCAATCTGTGGGAGGTTCTCAATGGAATCCATTCTTTTCTTTCTGTATTAATTTCTCCATTACATAAATAATCTTAATTCATTCAATTCAGGGCATGGTTTTTGAAACCTGATTGTCGACTGATCCTTTAAAACCTCCAAATCTGTAAATTTATGGTCTAAGTCATGAATTTTACTATTTTCATTACTAAGAGTTGAATTGAACTAGAATACATATATTGAATCTTACCTGTCCACTTCCAGTTCTCAATTATTGTGTCTGACAGTGACTTTTTATTTTCTGAATGAATAAAAGGTTTCCAAAATATGCTATTATAGAAATGTGATATTTTAATATATGAATGAAAAGTAGAAGAATTGTGTGTACATTCAAAAAGATATGTAGCTTTCACTTTTATTTCAAAAAATCAAATGAACTTATTTTGCAAACAATCTTGTCCAAGAAAGTTATTTATGGAGAATATTGGGAGTGACGACAGACTGTTACTTCACAAATTTAAATGGCTGTACTTGCAAAAATAATTGTCCAGGAAAAGTACTAACGAAGAAAATCGGGAGTGACAACTCATACTTTTACTTCACAAATCAAAATACATGGTGAAAAAATATTTCAATATTTTTATTAAAAGAGTATTTTATCAGTTACAGTAGGTTTATCATTTAGAAGTTATTTTTATAATTGGTAAGATCCAGCTGTTCCTGATAATTTTGTTATTTACTATCTCTTTTTATCTATAGCTGCTTCAATAGTGGTTGTAAGACAAGTTGGAGAGTCGTTTTAGCTGTAGATTAATTTACTGAATCAATTCAGCCTGTCATTACAGTGGAATTGAAGAATGGAAAAATGAGAGTACTCTGTCACTAAGTGGTTTGTTTCCCTATCATTATTCTCATTAGTTTTTTTCCTGTTTGCAGGGACGAACTGGCTATCCATTTATTGATGCAATAATGACTCAGCTTCGATTAGAGGGATGGATTCATCACCTTGCCAGGCATGCTGTAGCTTGTTTTCTTACCAGAGGTGACCTGTGGATATCTTGGGAAGAAGGGCAAAAGGTTATATAAGTGTATACCAGTTTAAATCCGCTATTTCTGTGTATCAAATTCGTTATACTCACACACACTTTGTTTGGACTCACATAATGGCCTGATGATGTTGAAACCAGTCATGAATGCCAATAAATTAATGGTGGAATCATGAAAAGTCATCATCTCTTGATTCCTCTTTTGGAAATGTCATCCATGTATTTCATTCCTCACATAATAAGGAGTAATCTATGTTATTTACTCTTACAATGATCATAAAGATTATTTTATGGTAATTGATAATGAATGCTTGAAGTATAATCTGGTGCTTTCATAGCGTATAACATCATGGAAGGCTCTTTGGGTGAATATATTTGAATTGGTGATGGGCCACCTAGACAGTAACCACCAGGGTACATCAGAATAGTCTTCCATAATGAATACCTGTCCTGCATCATTTGATTCATTATTATAGAGATTTGCAATATTTTCTAACCTGTGGTGTTCATAGTCAAATGGTTATGTCTTTATATAAATAAAATGGTTGTACATATTTTCACAAGGATTCTTTACTATCATACAGATTAACATTCTAATCGTAACTATAAAATCAATTATTTTCTACAATGGCTCTCAATATCTCAAGTTTTAAATCAATTATGTGCTAGCTAATTGTTGTGCTAGCCTAGAAATATAAATCAAGATGTCACAGTTTCCCAAATGCTGAATTTAATTAGCACTGCTCTTCTGAGGTCTTTGTCACTCATTGTCAGAAAAACTTTTTGTATCATTCTTTTCTTAGGTTTTTGAAGAGCTCCTTTTGGATGCTGACTGGGCTTTGAATGCTGGTAATTGGATGTGGCTGTCAGCATCTGCCTTTTTTCATCAGTTTTTCCGTGTTTATAGCCCAGTTGCATTTGGAAAGAAGACTGATAAACTAGGGGATTACATAAGGTAATATGAAAACAGGGGCATTGAATTTAACTCTGAGTGAAGGATCTTTCAGTCCATAATTCCAGATCTATGAATCAGTAGTCTGTATTGATGTTTTCCCTTATGTCCAGATTTCCAAGTATTATGCTTCTGTGTCTTAGAAATGGGTAGTTGTTTTTTCTCATTTCTGTGATAATGATTTATAAGGATGCATCAAACCACTGAGCGATGTCATAAATTACAATGTTGGACAACTCTCCACCCAGAAACTTAATGCGCAAGGTGCCTGAGATGCAACTTGTGAGCAATGTGGTTCTGTAATCACTAAGTGGAATATCACCACCTTTGATACTTGGAAACCATTTACAAGGAGTTCCAATAAAGGCAACTGACATATGATCATGCTTTCATACATCGTGTAGCCATGAATGCATGGTTCTTGGAAATTAGGGCTTAACAACTCATATTGCATATTGCAGGAAGTATGTGCCCAAGCTGGCTAAATTTCCACCCCAGTACATTTATGAGCCATGGGATGCTCCACTGTCAGTTCAAAAAGCTGCTGGGTGTATCATTGGAGTGGACTATCCAAAGAGGATAGTTATTCATGAATCAGTATCAAAGGCAAACATACAGCGAATGTCTGCGGCCTATAAAAGCAACAAGGAGAGAAAGGCTGGTGAAGAGGACGAAGGTATGAAAATTTTATTTGTTAAAACTGGGTGAAAACCTAAAAAATGCAAACCAAATTCAATAATTATCCAGGAATAACATCTGTTTGGCATTATGTAAGCGAAATTTCTATCGTACGGCAGAATCAGGAGTCATTGGGACCAGTGGCGCAGCGAGGGGGGATTTTTGGGGGTTAAACCCCCCTCCCCCCATAGCTTAGAGAAATATTTAAATTTAATCCATTTTACTTAATTGGATTGATATTACTGATAAAATAGTGTAAGGATCAATAAAATATCCCTCAGAAAGCCGTAAAACTCACCATTTTGAACCGTTTATCTTAAAATTCCACAATTTATTAATGTCGCATCTACCGCTTATCCTGGAGGGTATTCCATAGCACCACACATCCCGGTATTAGTTGCACCTAAACCCCCACCAGCCTTAATTCCTAGCTGCACCCCTGGTTGGGACTCCTGATTCTGCCCTAGATGCCACTCAGGTTGCATAAACCACAAGGATGTTTGGGTGGACCATCGACTTTCTGGTTTTAAGACTTGTATTTGCAGATTCCAGGGGTTAAATGAAGTGAAAAGCAGCAATCCTCCTCCTATCCAAATAATTAATAAAGTTTAAGCTGCTCCAAGTATTCTAGGCATTGGTAGGCTGTTGATCAGAGTTGGCTATGGAAAAATTGGAATTTGTACCATTTTGAATTTTTGCAAGGGTAAGAGTTTGGGAAGTCAGGGTTTCCAGATTTTATTTTGAATCAATTTTGGTTCCCCCTCCTTGGTGCCCAATGTTTTCCCTCCCGGTTTTCTGGAAGTGGACAGGAATTTATAGTAAGTAAGGGAGACTGTCTACCAGGCTAGGGGCTTAATATGTAATAGATATGCCTCATTTGTTGCCATGGTAAGAATTTCTCATCCCTTTTATGAAGCATAACATCCAAACAGGAGCTCATTGTTGTAGATATTATTTGAGAATCCCATCTTTTACACATATGCCCTGTGCTCATCCTGCAACAACATAACCTACAAATCATTTCCTTGTAGCCAACCCTCTCACGACGAAATTACTGCTTTTGCAGTCCTGTGGGATTTTATACATGGAGGTGTTGCTGTACATATTTTTGTTTTTTATTTTTGAAAGATATAATTCAATTTTATTAACAATGTGTTTAAACAAATGAAGGAAAAAAACTATGTATTTATCCACCAATTTATTCTCGCAGTACAACTAGTTTCAACGCAGCGGTGTCATCATCAGGTACAAGGGTTGCAAGCATAAAATACATCATTATATATGACAAAAATTATGTGATTTAAGTGGGGGAGGATGAGGGTAGGTGGAAGGGGTGGCTGGGAAAAAATCTCAAGGTGGTGATGTGGCGTTGTGAGTGGGTGGTGAGAGTTGGAGAGGGGTGGAGTGTGGAAGACCATTAGCCGGGAGTTTCAGAGGGTTGTCGGTGACTAAGGTAATGATGGGGGTGTCCGTAGCAGTAGGGGGAGGGGAAGGTTTATGGGTTGCTGGTATTTCCGTAAGGGTCAGAGAGGCTTTTAGGAAGGGGGAAAGGGTTTCAAATAGAATGTCATTAAGCAGGGGACATTTCTCCATGATTTTTCTAATCTCCAACTCCTCTTTCTTGTCCATTCTTCTACATTTTTCTTCCCAGTGTAGAATTCTTGGAATGAAATAACTGCTGTGGTTCTCCTCCCACGAGTGTTTTGCTAAGTGGGGCTGGGAGAGGTTGTAAGTCCGGTAACTCCTTTTGTGCTCCTCTGCCGGAAAGTGCGGCCTGTTTGTCCAACATATGCAGCAGAGCACTCATTACATTCTTATAAATTAATACCACTGTTTTCCAATGGATCACTTCTGTCTTTTGTGTTATTAAATATTCTTTTCAGGTTGTTGTTGTTATAAAAGGCAATCTTGAAAAGGTTATTGGGAAAAAGGTTGCTTACTTTCTGTGATAAAAAACCGTTGTAAGGTAATTTTCTCCACTTACATTTATCGGTCTTTGATTCCATTGGACTGAAAAACATATCTTGTGCTCTTAGGGAGCGTATTTTAAAGAGCATTTTATCCACAAGTATTCTGTTATACCCATTCGTTGTTGCTGTTGTTATAATATAATGTAGTTAAATTTATTTTCAGGGGCTCCCAAAAAATCCAAAGGAAACACCAAAAAGAGAGCATCTGACAGTGATCCATTATCATCAAGTGCAAATAAGAAATCAAAGACAAAGGGAAATAAAAGTATAGCCAATTACTTTGAAAAGTAGAAGGTTCACTGTTTAACAGCAATGGCTTTAATAAAATTGATGGTTTGAGGTGTAACTTTGTGAAAGCGATTCATTATGAAGATGAGAAGAAGAAACTTTGTGCTTTCACATGAATATTTATTCACACATTTACACGTCCATGGTTTCAACGTTAGACGTCATCATCAGGTGAACTCTACAGAGGTCCATCACATCATTATACCAGGCTTGGAGGGGGAGGGAGGAAGGTAACTAGGTTGAACGGATTGGTCAACAGAGAAGAGGGAGGGGGAAAGAACTTGGTCATAGCTAGGGGGAGGAGACACTCTTAGGGAGGGTATGGCAGGTGGAGAGGGGGGGGGGGGTTCAGGACCTCTGTAGAGTTCACCTGATGATGACATGTGAAAGCAAAAAGTTTCTTCTTTTTCATTTTCATAGCAATGGATTTTTTATTTTGATGTTTGGCTGGATTTTTTATTGGAGGAACTGACCATATACTCATTATAAATGTATTATATGTCAGAAAGTATATTCCTACTTTCTTATAATGCACAAGACTGATTGGCTTCTCTCACTTTGAGCAATAGAAGAAAAACAATATTGGAAGCAGTTCATTTTTATGTAAGAAATTGCACATTGTGTTTCACTATGCTTGTAAGGCCATTCTCTTTCTAAGTCATGTTTTTAAAACTCCACCCTTACCAAACTGGATCACTTTTCAAGGTGAGGTTACACATTTTTCATCAGCACATTTACCAAGAAAAAGTGAATCTTGTACAGAGAAAAAGAGCATTTCACCTTTTGTGTGAAATCATTCATTTCCAATTAAATTGGTAAAATTTGTATTTGGTATTTAGCGCATTACATAACCAGATATCAGTAAGGGTGCATTTTGTCCACACTGGAAAAGCATTCCCATTGCTCTGGACTTCAAAAAGGACCCCAAATTTTTTTTGTTTTAATTCAGGTTTGAAATACACAAATGATTTCTTCCATAAAAAATTTTTTGCATTACAATTCTTTAATTGGTGACCAAGTGATAGGCCATACCCGTTTCTAAAATCAATCACCAACAGTTTTACTCTTGCTATAGGGTGTATTGGTAAGCATGTTAATAATTCATTTACAAAATGATCAGCATGATTGGTGGTGAAGCTTAACTAACTTATTCCAGCATCACGGCTGAAAAGCATGTCAAAAATTTAGATTGATTGCTCTTTGTCTCTGCCTTTAGTCTTTCATTAGATGAAGATCTCTTTTACTGTAAATGGATAACTATTTTTTTATATGGGGCTTCAAGAAAATTTTTATGATCTTCAGATCATTCTGTAATCTGTCTTCTTTCATAAAATATACATACTTTGGCTCATGGCCTTATTTTTTAGACTGCAATAGAGTACTTTGTACTGTATCTTTGTTAGGAAGATTATATCACTGCCCATGTAGTAAACTTGACAAACGCATGCAGTAGCATTATCTTAATTTGGAAGCCTTTGGAGAAAATGTAGCTCTAATTTCAAATTCATTTTGCTTGGGGCTTTGTTATGAAGAAGCATCAGTAGTGCTAGGAAAGGAGAAATAGCGAAGTGATCATTTCGGTGAGGACCTCCTAATTTTTTTATAAAAACATTTTTTATATTTTTATCAATGTTTTATTATGTTTTGTAAATAACTATGTTTAATTTAAATTTCCTCTCCATCATGATTATTTTTAATCTACTAATTGGCGAATGAAAAATTTTATTTTTCCGATGCATGACTCATTATTGTTTGGGGAATAGTCCTGTGAACTATCTTCGGTGAGAGATTATATTTTCATCATGCATTATATTGTAAATTATGGCTGTTTGACTGTGATTCTTTTACCATTTGTGTTTTATTCTATGACTAATTTTTTTTAAAGTTGACTCTATAGTTATTAAGCCTTCTCATGGAGACTAATCGACTATAGATTTATCATACTTATTTTATGTGTGGATATCATTACTTTTTAGGGCATATTTGTAAGCATTAAGCTCATTGTATTTTTTCCTATATGCACTCAGTGAATTTTTCACCTTTGTGAAATTGACTGTTTTAAAAATAAGCCTTTTGTACAATGTTTGTTTATTGATAGTGATTTTGTGAGCCTCATTTGTTTTACTCTTGTTAGAATGCTAAATTAATGTAATCTTACATTTATCAAAGGAAAAATAGCTCTTCTCCAGCAATGGTGAAGATTAATGTTCATTTGTCCAAAAAAAGATATTGAGAGATGAAGTATTTGTGGAACTTTTTTAATCAAATAAAAAACTATTTCCAAGTTAATGTACCTGAGGCAGTGTTGCTCATCCATTCATCAAATGCTTTGAAATAGAAAACTGTAAATAATGGCATAACACCTGTTACCTAGTTTAAAGTTTATAGAACCAGAGTTGATTTTAATTATCAATGTAATTATTTGTCACATAAGGCGAAAATCATCTGCTACTATCTTTGCCCTGTATGACAGGATTTCGAACATTTAATTTTTGAGAGGACATGCCCTTGGTGATAGAAGGTAAATAATCACTAATCGATATTTAAAATCTCTTAATAGTGTTGAGTTAATTTTACTTAAAAGATTAATAATATCAATTCAATGAACAACTTTCTGGCAGTGAATTTCTGAAAATTCCATGGGAATAAATCATTTACCTTCACCAGGGTTTGAACCAGAATCTGCTGAATTCACGCCAGATTTTCTTGCACATGTGCTACTTCAGTAGAGTTTTGAAGGCTTAAGAGTGCAAGTTTGCTAAACTCAATTGTTTCAGGCTTTACTTTGTGAAAATCCATTGTACACAATAAAAAGTTATGGTACTTATTCACACAATTTATTTAACACGACCGGTTTCGTCGCAGAGGTGACATCTTCAGGTACAGAAATCATTATTTTTATAGTTATTTTGTTGTTTATTCGTTTCTATTAAGCATTGGTAGGGGAGTGTTGCGATGGGGAAATTCTCGTCCTTGAGGAAAAGGGAAGAAGGATGGACTGCTTGGAGGAGTTGGAGATTAGGAAACACATCAGGAATGGAATTTTAGCAAATGAAACATTTTTGTCAACTATTCCCCCCTCTTGGAAATCCCCCTGAAGTTGAATAACGCTCCAACCCCATCACAACCCTCCGCTACCAATGCGTAATAGCAATGAATAAACAACAAAATAACTATTAAAATAACGATTTCTGTACCTGAAGATGTCACCTCTGCGACGAAACCGGTCGTGTTAAATAAATTGTGTGAAAAAGTACTATAACTTTTTATTGTGAGCAAGTTTGCTGCCAGATGTGCCATGCTACTCTGCGGCTTCCTGCTCTGTGCTGCAAGAATTAGTTTCCGAAACACCATTACAATAGCCATCTCCTTCTAGGACTCGTCCTCCTATTTTGTATCCTTCACAGCTACCAAATGCCTGCCTCAATAAATTTCCCCACTCCACATAGATCCTGCATATGTTAACCCCATATAGGCAGATTGGAGGAGAAGGCAATAACACCTTATCTCCTTTACTTCCTCCCCTCCAAAGTGACCCATATTCCCATGCCACCATTACCATATCAAAAGAATGTTTGAGACAGGTGATATCGATGAATGGTATCCAACTACTACATACAGGCTTTTACTACGACCTCGTCTCATTACCTTTTCCATTCAACCAGTCTTGCTATCTTATGTCCTTTTTAAAGCTCACTCCAATCATGAAATCTGGATTCTCTTCTTTTGAGGCTGGCAAGCATGCCCCACTCTCTTTTGAGATCAATTGTAGAGCTTGATGGATCATTTGGTTGTTTGTCTAACTTTGCGTGGAAGTCATCATAAGTATCATCTGCTCATGATGGAGTTAAGTAACATTCTTCATATACTTGAAATACATTGGTTAGTTGCATACTTATGATTTCTTTCTGTGGTGTTTCCCTAATTTGCTGTCGCCTGCAGTTGTAAAGAATTCTATCTTCAATGGTGTAGCATTAAGAAACCTCAAGTTCAAAAATGTTAGGCTGCAAGGATGAGAAATTTAACATCAAATTTAGGAATTATGTAAGAGACAAATGTACATAGCAGAAAGAATTTCATAAAAGAGTTAATGAACAGGTAGCTGTTTTAGTGCGTTCAGTAAAGGCTAGTGAAAATTGATACACAGTGTAGACGTACAGTGGAAGCTCTTTTTAGTGAGTATGGCTTATATTGAGAATCTCAGTTTAGTGTGTGATTGGCAGTGTATCGTCAAAGGGCCTTTGATTAATGCATAAAAAGCAAATTATGGATGTAGTGAGGCGAAGAAGTCCTCATGCTATGTGCTCAGTATTAACCCATTATTCCCCAGACTGCACATAGGGCTTTCACCTTCGGTTATTTCGTATTTTACGGTTTATTTTGGCCTAATTAAGATTAATTTTCAGAAAAAATTAATATATTCATCATAATATATGATTTACATAATGTTGCGTTTACGCAACGCTGGGAAAACTCCGGTAAATAAACACAAAAAAGAACTTTTCGAAACTTAAGTTGCATATTTTATTTTTCATCGTATTTTCTTTAATGTTGATGTAATTTTCAATAATATTCTGCTTGGAATTAAACGTAGCACTTTTAACAATATAACTTATCTTTGATTTGCACACTCGAATTCTTCGCCGGGAATTATAAGTATGGGTGCTTTCCAATCGCGTATCTGCGCTGATCTGTTTTAAACTGTTTAGCTCAGAGCGTGTTCCAATCGCAGCTGTGACGTCATCTGCGCTAAACAGATGGGAACACATCCTGCACCGTTGTTCGTCTGCGCTAGCAGACAAAACTTGTGATGGCGGGAAAATATATTGCTGACGGAAAATGAATTCCACCATCTCAAAGATATGTATGATGATCATTTGAGAATAATAAGCAATAATTTGATCTTTATATGTTTTACATAAGTTAATGAAGCTCGTAATTTGGGAAATATAATATTATCTTCGTCAAACGTAATGATTGATATAACATATGAGCATAGGACGATAGCAAGAGGTGGCTAGTAGATTTTCTAGAAATGGAGAATGTAAGCTATTAAACTGAAATGTTATATTGCTTGATTCTAAGCAGGTTTATTTCATTAGCTTACATGGATAGCGGGCGTATTATATACCAAATTTCCTTTAACGTTCATGTGGCGTTAATTGCATTCCATTAATTGTAATTCAGTACCGCAAAATAACTATCGAATCGGTAGATTTATAATGCAGTGTTAACATTTTTTACGGCTTTACCCGCGTGATATGGATGTAAGTTGTACGTGTATCTCAATCCAGAAATGCGAAATGAAGTACAACTGGTATAACTGCCGGCACTGCAGCGGTTCGGGAGAGGTAATTATTATGTAGCGATAGTTCCATTATTTTATTTCAATTAATACTTACTAGTGCTTATATAAATAAAAAATGATATAAACGAACATTTATCATCATTCTTCATTAATAATATGGCGAAGGTCAGTTCAAAAGCTACAGGTCATTTAAACATTCAACTTTTGCCGCCGATCAGTCCACCATTTCTAAACACACGAGCGCAGATGCGTTCCAATCGTCTGTTTCAGTGTGCGCTAATGTGTTTCAATCTGTTGCGATGTGAGCTAATCTGCGCAAGGTGATTGGAAAGCACCCTATGCCTGCGGGTGAAATGCATTATTCTCCCTTGGCGGACATGCTGGGGTATGCCATTTTTCCTAGGGTTTCCTGCATGTGGGCACCGATTTTTATGCCCAATGTCATCAGCAATTGTATTGGAAACGATTTCTTGCCTCAGTAAAATTGTATGATCTCGGATCGAAATTCTGGAAATGGAATTGCTTTGCCCGTGACTTTGGCGTAAAATCACCACGGATTCACCACTGCACTATCAATCCCTTTCCGGAAAGAGGTTTTTTGTCGTTAATTTGGATACGGTAACATGCAACATAATTATCGAGTAAATCTACCCCTCCCATTCCCTGATTGTAATCGTTGATGATATTTCGATTTTCGTCGGAAATCTTCGTGCCATTTCGTCCTTACTATGGGTTCCATATTCCCGTAATTTGAAGCAACAGCGATGAGAGTTATCATGCCATCGCACTAAGAGAATATGCTTTGACCCGTCAGACGAACAGAAGAAATCCCCGTTAGGTTGTTTTTGTCAAATCTCTCGAAGACATGAGTGCGCAATTTTCCGTTCGGTATTCTCCTACTGTTTGCGTTGAAAAATAACAATTATCACTTAAAAGTTGCAAACAGATTGTAACTGGTGAAGAAATTATCAAAATACGCGGTATGAAATTTTGTAGACTAAAAAATTTAGAACAACCCTTTCTCCTAGTGAACTTAGAGATCCTAGAAATATCACTTTCAAGTTCCGCCTCTCCATATGGCAAAAATTGATCGAGCTGGAATTTTGGTATAATCTTTTGAGAAAAGGTCCGACTTTCAAAAATGTATCACTTTGTGTAATTGAGAATTATTGGAGAGCTGTCGATATTTTTTTAAATTCATCAAACCGAATCCACGTCCACATTGCCTCACAATGCGACATTCATCTCCTCTTGGCTTGTCCAGTACAACTTAGTGCGCGGTAATATATGATACCCCGACAACATTATGATTCCAATAATATTTTTAAATCTGCCTTACTCTGAGTGAATGAATGGTTATTTATCTCCTCAGCGTAGTTATTCGAGTAGCTCAAAATTCATTCAAGTAGTTTTCCACTGAGAAATAAGCGACGGATCTCAACTGGTGAGTGGCTTCCATACTGAGTAATAAGTGTTTCTATTACTTTTTTCACGCAGAAATTCGGGACTACTACGGAGGTTGATTCCATTTTTTCACATTTAGATTAACCTGTTTGTTCTCTGCATCTTTTCCTGGGCGTGCGCGTTTACTGGACAATTTTTCTTTAGATACTACATGCAGGGGCGGATCCAGGATTTCTTTCTGGGAGGGGCACAAGCAAGGCCGTATCCAGGATTTTGTTCAGGGGGGGGCACAAGGATACCTTGTTATACAAAACAAACGAAATTATAATGGGACCGTGTTAAAAATCTATCATATTTTTAAGGGTCTGGGGGGGGCACGTGCCCCCGTGCCCCCCCCCTGGATCCGCCTATGACTACATGAGTAAACTGTGATATGCCTTGCAGCACCGTCTGCAATCATTCATATTTGAAATACTAAAAAGATGCACGCGCATTATTTTGACCCATGAAAGGTCAACCCACGCCCCAGGAAATAGCGACAAAATTATGCTAACACATAATGCTTTATATTTCTGGTATAAAGACGGCTTTTTTAATTAAACTTATAATTACACCTTAAAATTGGTTAATTTTATTATTTTCAGCAAGAAAGTTATTCTTTCTTATCACATATTGGCAGGAAAAACACTCTAAAATATAAGTACAGGCAATGTTCCACTCGGTCATTTAATAAGTCATAAAACAAAATATAGCAAAAAAAATTACCTTAAAAGTATAAAGAAGTAAACAAAATTGATGTAACTTAACATTTCGACCAGCATAAAGGATAAATATGTAAAAAAAAAAGGTACGTTAAATACTAGGGCGCTATCCTGATGTGTCCCGTCGAGAGCGCTAGTAAAGGCAACTTTTGACACTGACTTTTACGGAAAAATTACATCGAAAAACCGACTGAATCCACCTTAGAATTAACGATAAACTTCAGTATCACTGAAAAAGACATTAAAAGGGACCTTAATTTATCCGTTAATAAACCTCATAACGTGAAATACTTAGGCGCTATCGAGAGGTGGGCAAGTCGCAATAATAGATTGCAGTGTATATGTAACCTGGTCATTTATTATTTCAACTATGCGACATATCTACAACAGAGAATTGTAAATGAAACACAAAGAATCAAACATATGGTAACATATCATTCCCAACCCCGACAATATATACAGAATAAACTACGCATGTTCAAAAACTAAGGCGCTATCCTACGCATGTTCAGAAAACTAAGGCGCTATCAAGACACCAACAAAAATATCTGGAAAAGTTAAACATTTTTAAAATTTTTATTTTCGGTAAATATGAAAAGAAATTTACCACAATCATAGATGAAACGAAAGCACGACGATACCACCGTTTTAAAATTCAACTGAAAAATTTACGACACTAGAGGAAAATACTGGACCCACAAAAAACTAGAAGTAAAAATGTAAATGTGACATTTTAAAAAGACTCCTTCAGAATTTCGGATCGAAACTCATCTACATAAGGAGGTAACACATCAAAGATTATGTAACACACATAGCCCATAAAGATTTACGTTACTTAGAGGTACCACGAGTCGACAAATACAAGGTCGCCCACCCCGAATCAACCGCATGGAAGGTAAGTGGTATGAATGGTAAAATATTTTTTTCCGACTATCGAGCCCGGCTGAAAGCTGTGATGTCACCCTAATCGTAGAAAAACATGTTCAACCAAGGAATGAAAATGAAAAACGACACAGTAAGTACTTTTCTCCTCTGAAATCTAGGTATTGGATTGCCTAACTCACTGCCTACGACACCATCAAAAAAATCTGGAAAAGTTAAACATTTTTAAAATTTTTATTTTCGGTAAATATGAAAAGAAATTTACCACAATCATAGATGAAACGAAAGCACGACGATACCACCGTTTTAAAATTCAACTGAAAAATTTACGTCACTAGAGGAAAATACTGGACCCACAAAAAACTGGAAGTAAAAATGTAAATGTGACATTTTAAAAAGACTCCTTCAGAATTTCGAAACGAAACTCATCTACATTAGGAGGTAACACATCAATGATTATGTAACACACATAGCCCATAAAGATTTCCGTTACATAGAGATACCACGAGTCGTCAAATACAAGGTCGCCCACCCCGAATCACCTACGTGTAAGGTAAGTGGTACGAATGGTAAAATATTTTTTTCCCGAAGATGGAACCCGGCCTAAAGCTGTGATGTCAGCCTAATCGTAGAAAAACATGTTCATCCAAGGAATGAAAATGAAAAACGACACAGTAAGTACTTTTCTCCTCTGAAATCTAGGTATTGGATTGCCTAACCCACTGCCTACGACACCATCAACAAAATCCGGAAAAGGTAAAAATTTAAAAAAATTTTTTTTCGGTAAATATGAAAAGAAATTTACCACAATCATAGATGAAACGAAAGCACGACGATACCACCGTTTTAAAATTCAACTGAAAAATTTACGTCACTAGAGGAAAATACTGGACCCACAAAAAACTGGAAGTAAAAATGTAAATGTGACATTTTAAAAAGACTCCTTCAGAATTTCGAAACGAAACTCATCTACATTAGGAGGTAACACATCAATGATTATGTAACACACATAGCCCATAAAGGTTTCCGTTACATAGAGATACCACGAGTCGTCAAATACAAGGTCGCCCACCCCGAATCACCTGCGTGTAAGGTAAGTGGTACGAATGGTAAAATATTTTTTTCCCGAAGATGGAACCCGGCCTAAAGCTGTGATGTCAGCCTAATCGTAGAAAAACATGTTCATCCAAGGAATGAAAATGAAAAACGACACAGTAAGTACTTTTTTCCTCTGAAATCTAGGTATTGGATTGCCTAACCCACTGCCTACGACACCATCAACAAAATCCGGAAAAGGTAAAAATTAAAAAAAAATTTTTTTCGGTAAATATGAAAAGAAATTTACCACAATCATAGATGAAACGAAAGAACGACGATACCACCGTTTTAAAATTCAACTGAAAAATTTACGACACTAGAGGAAAATACTGGACCCACAAAAAACTGGAAGTAAAAATGTAAATGTGACATTTTAAAAAGACTCCTTCAGAATTTCGGATCGAAACTCATCTACATTAGGAGGTAACACGTCAAAGATTATGTAACACACATAGCCCATAAAGATTTACGTTACGTAGAGATACCACGAGTCGACAAATACAAGGTCGCCCACCCCGAATCACCCGCATGGAAGGTAAGTAGTACGAATGGTAAAATATTTTTTCCCGACTATCGAGCCCGGCCTAAAGCCGTGATGTCACCCTAATCGTAGAAAAACATGTTCAACCAAGGAATGAAAATGAAAAACGACACAGTAAGTACTTTTTTCCTCTGAAATCTAGGTATTGGATTGCCTAACCCACTGCTTACGACACCATCAAAAAAACCTGGAAAAGGTAAACATTTTTAAAATTTTTATTTTCGGTAAATATGAAAAGAAATATACCACAATCATAGATGAAACGAAAGAACGACGATACCACCGTTTTAAATTCAACTGAAAAATTTACGACTCTAGAGGAAAATACTTGACCCACAAAAAACTGGAAGTAAAAATGTAAATGTGACATTTTAAAAAGACTCCTTCAGGATTTCGGATGGAAACTCGTCTACATTACGAGGTAACACATCAAAGATTACGTAACACACATAGCCCATACAGATTTACGTTACCTAGAGATACCACGAGTCGACAAATACGAGGTCGCCCACCCCGAATCTCCCGCATGGAAGGTAAGTGGTATGAATGGCAAAATATTTTTTTTCGAAGATCGTGCCCGGCCTAAAGCTGTGATGTCAGCCTAATCGTAGAAAAACATGGTCAACCAAGGGATTAAAATGAAAAACGACAGCGTAATTACTTTCCCCTTTGAAATCTACGCCTTGATGGCCCAACCCACAGCCCTGGACACCATCAAAAAAATCTGGAAAAGTTAAACATTTTTAAAATTTTTATTTTCGGTGAAAATGAAAAGAAATTTACCACAATACCAAAGGAAACGAAAGCACGACGAAACCTCCGCTTAAAAATGCATTTGAAAATTTAAAAAAACTAGAGGAATATAATTGACCCAAAAAAATCGAATTAAACATTTAAATCTCTCATTTTCAAAACTCTCCTTCAGAATTTCGGATCGAAACTCATCTACATTATGAGGTAACACATCAAATATTATGTAACACCCATAGCCCATACAGATTTTCATTACATAGAGATACCACGAGTCCACAAATACTTGCTCGCCCACCCCAAATCAAGCGCATGGAAAAATAGGTGATGTGAATGGGAATATATTTTTTTCCCGAAGACATTGCTCGGCCTTCCGCTGTGATAACACCCCAATCGTAGAAAAAAATGTTCAAATAAGGGATGAAAATGAAAAACGACAACGTAAGTACTTTTCCCCTTTGAAATCTAGGCCCGGGGTAGCCCACACCACAGCCTGCGGCACCAACTAAAAATCTAAAAAAAATTTAAATACTTTATTTTCGGTGAAAATAAAAAGAAGTTTACCATAATTATTATTATTAAATGTATAGAAGAAGTAAAAACACGACGATATCACCGTTTTAACATTTAACCGAAACATTTACGGCACTGCAGGTAAATATAGAACTAAGCCAAAAAAAATCGAAGTTAATTTTAAATGTGACATTTTCTAAGTTTTCCATGAGAAATTCAGATCAAAACTTATATACATTACGAGGTAAGACACCAAAGATTACGTAATACCCGTAGCCCATACCAATTTACATTGCACAGGGATGCCACGAGTCGACAAATACTAGGTCGCCCATCCCAAATCATGCCCGTGGAAGATAAGTGATATTAACGGAAAAATATTTTTTCCCAAAGACTGTGCCAGGTCTTCACCTTAGATAAGAGCTTAATCACAGAAGAACATATTCCACCGAGGGACGAAAATTTAAAAACGTCATCCATTAACTTTTCCTCTTTGAAATCAAGGCATGGAAAAGCCAGGTCGTGTCACGCACTTGACCAATGTAATCCGCCATCTTGATTCTCCAGCGCGGCGGGAATTCAAATTTTACGTGCATTTAAATGGGAGACATAGGTAAAAGGAAACACGGTTTTCTCACAACGTAATCGATGCAGGGAAATGAAATTTTTTTTATAAATAGTTAATAAAATGGAAATTTATGATACGTCTGTATTTTGAGTCTATGGTCCACGGTTCGACTCTAGAAAAATTGTCAACTCACGGGAAAAATAAATTTCGCACTGCAGCGCTCTGGATGCATGGGTTGTAAGGCACCATGTCTTACTTCCTTATTTAGGAAGTCTGGTACATGAAAATTTCCATGGTCATAGATAATTATAATATACTTGCGAAAACGGGCAGCTTTTGACACTGAAGACCTCGGTTCGACTCTAGAAAAATTGTCAACTCACGGGAAAAATAAATTTCGCACTGCAGCGCTCTGGATGCATGGGTTGTAAGGCACCATGTCTTACTTCCTTATTTAGGAAGTCTGGTACATGAAAATTTCCATGGTCATAGCTAATTATAATATACTTGCGAAAACGGGCAGCTTTTGACACTGAAGACCTCAGTTCGACTCTAGAAAAATTGTCAACTCACGGGAAAAATAAATTTCGCACTGCAGCGCTCTGGATGCATGGGTAGTAAGGCACCATGTCTTACTTCCTTATTTAGGAAGTCTGGTACATGAAAATTTCCATGGTCATAGATAATTATAATATACTTGCGAAAACGGGCAGCTTTTGACACTGAAGACCTCGGTTCGACTCGAGAAAAATTGTCAACTCACGGGAAAAATAAATTTCGCACTGCAGCGCTCTGGATGCATGGTTTTTAAGGCACCATGTCTTACTTCCTTATTTAGGAAGTCTGGTACATGAAAATTTCCATGGTCATAGATAATTATAATATACTTGCGAAAACGGGCAGCTTTTGACACTGAAGACTTCGGTTCGACTCTAGAAAAATTGTCAACTCACGGGAAAAATAAATTTCGTACTGCAGTGCTCTGGATGCATGGGTTGTAAGGCACCATGTCTTACTTCCTTATTTAGGAAGTCTGGTACATGAAAATTTCCATGGTCATAGATAATTATAATATACTTGCGAAAACGGGCAGCTTTTGACACTGAAGACCTCGGTTCGACTCTAGAAAAATTGTCAACCCACGCGACAAAAATTTTCTTACTTCAGCGCTCCGGGTGCATAGGTACAAGGAACCATGTTTTATTCCTTTATTTATGAAATTAGATTCATGAAATCTCCCAAGGTCATAGGAAATTATAGTATACTTGATAATACGTGCGGTTTTTAGTCTGACGACCTCGGTTCGACTCTGGAAAAATTTACAAGACAAGCGAAAAAAACATTCGTTCTACAGCGCTCCGTGTGTATAGGTACAAGGAACCGTGTCTCACTTCCTTAATCAGGAAGTCCGGTGCATGGAATTTTCCTCGGTCATAGTTAATTACATTATACTAGATAATAAGGGCGGTTTTTGACCCTGAAGATCTCGGTTCAACTCTGAAAAAATCCCCAACCCACACAACAAAAATTGTCTTCAGCGATCCGGGTGAATAGGTACAAGGAACCATGTTTCATTCCTTCATTTATGAAGTTAGATTCAAGAAATCTCCCAAGGTTATAGGAAATTATAGCATACCTGATAATACGGGCGGTATTTTAGTCTGAGGACCTTGGTTCGACTCTCGAAAAATGCCCAAACCAAGCGATAGGATGACTAATCTAAGAGGGTTGTGAATTTGTTAACATTGCTACTCCAAATCATGTATGTAATACTAGAACCATCTGCTTGCCAATTTTCTAAGAATCATGACAAATAATCCGACTGCAACTGCATTTAATTCAGCACAGAGCAAATGCATTCCAAATTACACCCAGACCATTAACAATTAAAATACTTATTGAGATGAATTGCTGGATAGAAATAAAAAAAGCTGGCACATCGTAATCACATCCTTATATTATAATAAAATTCACTACAATCTCCACAGTTCAGTAAATCACATTACTGTTTACAATTACAGTCATATAAAGTAATGTTTGATCATTAAAACGGAAAGTCATGGGCAATAGAATATTTTTCCAGAATAAATAAAACATAATTTTGTTGAAATAGTAGTACAATTTGATCAAACTAATTTCAAAACAGATGCACATAATTTAAGGCTTTTAAAACATCCATTTAAAGGTGCACTGCCATAATGTCTAGACTTTAAGGAATGATGATTTTGCTAATGCTGGCAAATGTAGCAGAAAGGTCCACACAACAGGTATCACCCTCAGGATTACAAATCCAGCCTGCCACTTAATGCATAGTACCCTGTCCCGGATTAAGAAGAACAGTTTTTCAAATAGTTCATGATTATCCACTGCACCAGGCTGCTAGAAAACATAACATATAAATACCATGAGACAAAGTAAACCGAAGAGTTAACAATGTAATTAATTGAAAAAACCATTCATTTTGAGATGCACAAGTATGTTCATGGGAAATCAACATTCAAAAGGAAAAAGTTATGTTCATCCAAGTTATCATTATAGGTCAGTGTATAGAATACCCAACAACACTTATACCATGATCCCGAAAAAATCAGAACTATGTAATTGTGTTTGTAGTTAATAGAATAATATCTTCAAATAAATGGATTGTACTAAACATCAATTCCATACTTAAAATCATCAACTTCTAAATATACTGATATTCCTCCTGATGTAAGATCCTAATAAAATCCTTGCAAACCTGAAACACAATTAAAAAGACTATCGGAAACAGTACATATTACATAATTTCCAAGGATTGCAGATAGCAGTAGTCTCACACATTATCCAAATATGTAAAATAAAGTTGAAATGCCATTCACCATTACCATATGCCTGCAAAATGACAAGTTCACAGCAATGCATAAGGCCTCATATACTCCAATAGCATATACCAGTTCATGCCATTAGAATGTATTTTCCAGTTCCCAAACTCAACCTAGAAAGAATAAAAATATTTAGCTCAAAAAAGGGTGGGAAAACTAGGGTGGAAATACATATCAATGAAAGGGCTATGAAAGAATCATTTACTCACACATGTGTTCTCCTGAGACATCTCCTCAAACTTTTTTCAAAAGTGTTTCCCGTGACACTCTCACTTGCTTCCTTAAATTCTCCAGATATCAATCCGCAATTCACATCATTTTGAAAGGTCCTATCAGTAACATTTCCCCCTCTTATTGACCATATAACACAGCTACGCCCGCCTGGAAGAAAAAAAAATAGAATAACCTTGGAAATACATATCAATGAAAGGGCTATGAAAGAATCATGTAATCACACATGTGTTGTCATGAGACAGCTTATCCAGCTTATTTCATCATGGTTTCCAAAGATTATCGGACTTCATCATCCCCACTGGTAAAAAATTCTAAGATTTCTTGATGCAGCTACCTGCTCAATTATCATATTAACTAATCTTATCACCCCTAAATATTTCTTCTGTTTCACATCCTTCTTCACCTATTCCACATTTTTTTTTAGGCATCCTCTTCCATTCTTGCCACCCACTTGTCTCTCGACCATTGTCTTCATCAGGCCATTATGTATAAGATGTGGCCTATTAGATTGTTCTGTCTCGTATAAAGGTTTCCATGAGGCTACACCTCTCTCCTACTCTTCTTAGGACTTCCCCATTACTAACTCGATCCATGAAATCCACTTCATATATCTGTAGCACTACATTTCTCCTACATACAGTAGCCTCTATCAATGCACTTTACCTGCCTTAATTGTCTAAGGCTCACTTTGATATAGTACAGTAGTCGAAAAAAAAGTCTTGAAAATGGTACAGTGTAACCGAAACTAGTCGGCAATAAAGTGTGTTTTTGTAGAAAAGCTAAGTGATTTCCTTCCAACCATAAAAAATGGAATTCTACGAAGTAAAGGCCTCAACGATTCAGTGCATTCCCTGACTCATGTAAACAAGGATGGTTGCCAAACCTTCTTTGTTTCCGAAATGATGGCAATGTCAGAAATAAATTTTAGCATGATAATTTTTTCTCCATTTACATTCACTCACTAATCCTCTTCCTTATTGTCATGGATGGCTTCATCCAGGTAAATGCTTAAAGTTATCAGTGACAAGCACAGCCTTGTCTCACTACCTTCCAAATTCTTGAATTATAACAGCTTTGCCCTGATTTTATCTAACTTAAGAGACAGCTTATCAAACTTACTTCACCAACGTTACCAAAGATAATCGGACTTCACCATCCCCACAGGTCAAAAATACTAAGATTTTCCTAAAGCAATGTGATGCTTATGGGTATCTCTTTTGCTCCACCATTGAAGACAGATCAACCTAGAAGAAAGAAAATAATTATAAGGACATCCTTGGATACATTTCGAAAAGGCAAGACAAATGAAAAATGCACCTACTTACTCATGCTTGCCAATCATTCATCTTCATAGACTGTTTCCACAATGTTCCGAATGAGACTCACTTGCTCCCATAGTTAACACAGATGTTATACCATTCTTCAAATCATTTAACAACTCTCATGGCTAACATGTTCACAATTCACCAAACCATAGATGACAAAGGAACCTAGGAAAGTGATAACATGTCCATATGATAATAATAAACTCTCATTGAATGCTTATTAATTGTCTAAAGTTGAGGCCTATGTTAATTAGTTAGAAATTGTAAATATTGCCAATCCCAATAATGAATGTAATATTAGAATAATCCGCATGCAAATATTCCAAGAATCACGGCAAATAATCTGACACAGTGATGTCAGTGTGCACTCAGGTGAGCCTTTAGGTACATTAAAGATTTTACAAATAACTGCAATAGAGGAATATACATCAGAACATTAATTAGAATAGGATGGATTCCAAACTCAATCACTGATTTTAAGTCAGCAAATGCTGCACGGAGCAAATGCATTCCAAATTGAGCAATTAGACTCAGACAATTAACAATGACAAGACAATCATGGATGTAAATAACTGAAGCATAAAGCCTGTTAAATTGTAGGAAGTAGTTGTACAAATCCAGTAGAATACTGCGCTCATGTGTTAATTTTAATGGATATATTATGGGTTGAAATGCACTATAGATACAGGGTGGGGTACAGACATAATGGGTATTAAATGAAACGAAATGATTAATACCCAGCTAAATGCAGGAGATTACCCCGAAAGGAAAGATATGGTGCATCTCAATATGCAGTCAAACTATACTAATAATGTTGCATTGATGGAGAGAGAAATAAATCATCCAGGCTCATCATAATCACATTCTTATATTATAATTCACTACAATCTCCACGGTTAAGTTAATCACAAAACTGTATCTATATTCACAAAAGTCATATGAGTGTGCACTGATCATTAAGAGGGATAGTTATAATATGCATTTTAACATCCTGGATTAAGAATAACTGTTCTTCAAGTAGTTCATCAATAACCATTGCACCAGGCTGCTAGAAAACACAACATATAAAAACCATTATAAAAAGTATACCAAATGCCAGCAATTCCATACTTAAAGTCATCAACTTCTTAAAATAAACTGATATTCTCCCTGATGTAAGATCCAAATAAAATCCTTGTACATCTGAATAATAGAATTACAAAGACTATTTGAAACAATACATGCTACATAACTTTCACAGGTTGTAAAATCTCACATATTAACCAAACATGAGAATAAAGTTAACATGTAATTCAGCATTTGCCAGCTATATGAAAGGCTGTTCATAGCAATATATAAGGTATCATATTCTTAAATAACACAAGCTAGTTCATGCCATTACTAAATACTACCCAGTTCCCAAACTAATCCTACTAAAATATTTTGTAGCCTATAAAAGGGTGGGAAAAATGTGCACAGTAACATTATTGAAACAAGTTCTAATTCTCTTACATGACTTACCATTTTTTTAATAAATAATCCTCATGAGGCAACCAACTTCTTCCTTAAATTCTCCAGCCATCATTCCATAATTCTACTGATTTCACCATCACTCATGAATACCGTGTTAATGCCTCAACTGACCATAGATCATAATTCAACCTAGAAGAATGATAATAATGATATGAACACCATTGGGAATATGTTGCAACGGAACACAAGATGAAAAAATGCACCTACTTACATATGTGTGGTTATGAGACAGCTTCATAAACTTTTCCGACAATGTTCCCCATAAGACTCTCACTTGCTTCCTTAATTTCTCTATCTACATTCTACAATTCAAATGATTTTACCAGCTCTCATAAGTAACATGTTCACACTTCACCTGACCATGGATCATATATCAACCTAGAAGAATTATTAGAATTAAAAGAACAACCATGGAAATATGTAGCAAGGGAAGGACTGGATGAAAAAATACATCTACTTACACCTTTATGGTTGTGGAACAGCATCTATGACTTCTTTCAATAATGTTCCCCCAGGAAACTGTCACATTGTCCTTAAATTATCCAGCAAAATTCTACAATTCCAATGATTTTACCAATTCTCATGAGTAATATGTACACGCTTCAACTGACCATAGACCATAGTTAGTTCAACCTAGAAGGATGACAATAATGATAAAAACAACCTTGGTAATATGTTATAAATTTATAACAATATTTTGCGATTGCAAGGGAGGACAATAGAAAGAAACATCTACTTACACCTGTGTACTTATGAAACAGCTCCCAAGACTTAGGCAGTATTCCTCATAAGACTGTCACTTGCTTCCTTAATTTATCCAGCAGTCATTCCACAGCTCAAATGCTTTCATGAGTACATTTTTATTTTGTTGCTGCTTCACCTGACTAGCTCATCATAGTTCAACCTGAAAAAATGGCAGAAATAATAGGAACAACCTTGGAAATAGTTTGCATAGGAAGGACAGGTAATGCCTGAGAAAAGCAATGCTCATCACAATAATATCAGATTATAAATTGTATGTGGTCATTTTCAATAAGCTTCACCGTATTGATTCACATCCTACAGTGGGTAATCTATTAACACATATAATGATTAGTATCTATTACAATGTTGAATATTTATTACTTCTTGCATGAATTTGGCCATATAATGTTCAACTTTTGCACTAATCCACAATAAAATGGGCTGATGTTGTTGCACCATTTACACAGTAAACGAATGATAGCATAGATTTATGGTCTATTTTTCCCACACTACTGTTACACTCTCAATAACTTAACCTCACATAATACCACATGTCCTTATTCCCATGAATTCAACACACAATGACTGCACTCAAATAACTGTCAAATAATTGAACTGCCATATATTGTTATCCCTATAGCCCACACTTTAATTAAATTCCTGTCAATAGACCCTTCCTTTAAATGAAGATATACTTTGCGACATTCTCAAAAACTACCAGACAACTTTATAAACGGTACATAGGCTTTATATAAATTTATACGCGAAGGAGTCCATGTATGAAGTTATAGGTTACTGCAATTCGGTGTGCATAATATCCAGTATCATGAAAATATCACTTCAGCAGCACTGATACAAAAAAGTTAACTGAAAGCCAAACAAATAACGTAACAAGTGATAATTCAATATTCTACTACATAACTCATAAATTTACTACACACTAGCAGAATTAAAACTCGAGTAAAGCATATATTAACCTTCTCGTACATGGTTGCATTGAACTTCACAATCATAATTTGTAAATACTTTTCCATAATATCATAATACACTTACTTTTGCTTTCAGCATCCGGATTTCCTAATTAATCACCAACATCTCGTCCTGTTGATAGTCGGGAACGTCTGGTTCTTCCACCAACTCTCCTCCAGCACACGGGTTGATATCCGAGTTGTTTGGATGCAAGAATTTCTATGCATAACGTATAACGAATGCACGAGTTTAACAGGACATCTTATTACGACTTCCAAAAGTGCATAAAAAACTGAAATTATTAGAAAAGACTAGATTCGACTGTCGCCAATTTGTAATATTAAAACTATGTAAACTTATTCAAACTTTGTATAACTTATCTTCAGAATACATACCTTTTTCCAGAAATCGCTGTTGGAACGGCAGTTTGTTTATGTAGTTTGCGACCATCCTGTTGACGACACTCTTAACTTCTCCGCAGTGAAACAAACCTAAATAATAATATTCGTAAAAATTGTGGAATTTCTGAACAGAGAAGGCATTATCCATTGCACGTATAAAACTGAATTGAAGAAATGTATACTGGCGCAAGCGAGCCTACATACGATCCGATTATTCTACTAATTTACAATGAAAATGCACCATTTCCGTATTATTCCGTATGAAACATGACCCGAAGTAATAAATAACATTGAAAAGTTTGGCACTTATGCATTACTTAACATAATTTCAAGGCAAAACGTGATGAATCCGTATCAAAATATGCTGGTGACAACAGCGTTGTCAACAACTTTTGAGAAGCCTATATTTCTACTATGTGACGTTCCCTCATTGACATAGGCTATTGCTATAATTATTAAGACTTACGTTGCATATATAAATATTTACAAAGTACAAATACAGGCAAAAAATACTTATAATATTGTCACTTCCTTACCTCACAATGTGCGATGTTATTGTAGATTTCCATTTGTTTCTTCTGCAATATATCGACCAAGGAGCCTCTCTTTTACGATCAGAAGAAAAACGAAATATTATTACTCCGTTTTTCGTGGAATTGGAGCAAATCGGAGCACTGCAGCACACAATATTTTGAAATTAATTCATATGCCCTATGCAAACACCATGTAAACAACAGACAGGTGGGAACCAAGATGATCAAACCGAAATGCACTATGGGAGCGTGACACGACCTGCCTTTTACCGACCTTGGGTGCGGTCCGTTGAACGCTACCAATGCTTCGGAGCGCCACCAAGCGGTCCGTTATTCGCTACGGAGCGCTACAGGTTAGGCTGTGACGTCACGGCAAACGTCATACACCCGTTTCCCGCCTCGCTCCGGACCAGCTCCAGACGCTCCCCTGAAAACTTGGGTCAGCGGAGGAGCGAGTCAATTTTTGGCGGAAATTCGAAGGGAATGCACTGAGGCAATGGAGAGTTTACTCACGTTGCAGATGATGGACGCTGAATGTGGACGCCTTTCTCCTATATAAGTGACTACGAAGTAACGGAGTAGACGCACTTAGTAAATAGATGTAAATTTAATTGTGATTTAAATAAATATATAGCAAGAACTAAATATCGACAAACATTCTCGTATCTACCCCAAAATGAACTCAAATGTCTTTGGAAGCAGCCTTTACATACAAAAGGCAACAAAAATTATTAAAAGGGGCATGTAATATAAAGAAAGGATTGTAAGAACATATATCGACAAAATTACTCATGCCATAAATTAAAATCTGAAGAAAAATAGGATATACATGAAATAGATTAATGTTTTTAATAGTCATTAACCATTATAAGTTAATATGTTTCAACTGGGAAAACGGTAGAGTACCTACTTTTTCCTTTACTAGGGTAATGAGTTTCATTGAGAAGGGTAGGCGAGGGTTGGTGTGAGAAATACAGTCCAAAGTTTCTTCCTTTACTATGTGGAGCCTCGATATTGAAAAATAAAATTCATTTTAATGATATTCAAACATATTTATTAATATTCAATGATCATAATCACCTCAATTCGCAAATAAAACCACATCTTCGATTTCATAATCCCAGTTTGCCAACCCTCGTTCATTTCCGCCATCTTGACTTCGCTCCTGACCGGTCCGAAAAGAAATTCTCGTAGCGAACGTAGCGCCTATGGACCGGTGCTCCGGAGCACTTCCGTCTGTAGCGTCTGGCAGCGAAAGTAGCATTCATTGGACCGCACCCCTTGAGGCATGGGATAACCCACTGTCTCCGCCACCAATTCAAAACAGGGAAAGGTAAAAATTTTATATCTTCCTTATTTTCTGAAGATTTTTAAGGAAACTTTCCACACAACTAGATGGCAGAACGACACGTCACCGATGTTTGAAATTGGATATAACCAACGGAGGATACTGAAGGAAAATATTTTACTGACAAAAAAAATCGAAGTAATGTTTTTAACGCGTTATTTAAAAAAAATTGGAATCGAATTTCAAAGCGTAACTCTTCTATATTACAAGATAAAACATCAAATATTGCGGGAGAACGCCATCCCAAACTTTAACTATGTATAATGTAACTGCGAATCAATAAATATTAATAGGGCGCCTGCACGAAATCGTCCCGGCGCGGCGCGGCGGATGAGAAATGGCACGTACTGGATTATATTTTTCCCGTCGACTCTTTTTGTGCCGATTGCTGATATTATTCCAGGATGTTTTAAATAGTAAAAGTATGTTATTCCATAACGTAATAGTACATCAGAATCATTTCAATACTTTTCCGCTTTGATAAATAGCCACTGATTGGCAGTGGCGGATCCAGGATAGGGAAAAGGGAATGGGGCTAAGTGGGGTCAAAAATACCAGCAGTATATTGGGGGTCGGAAATAATTACCATGCTATCTAACGTAAATTGGATTCCCAAGGAGGTTAACGTTCGCTATAGCCCCAGTAGCCCCCCATAGATCCGCCACTGCTGGTTGGCCCACCTTAAAATTAATTTAATCGTTATTTTCGGAGAATAAGAAAAGAAATTTACCACACACTTATATTTAATAATGGCACATGGTAAGAAATGTTTACAATTTTATCTACTCTTTGTTTGAAAAATAAGAAAAGAAAAGATACACGAAATAATCGAAATATAATTTTCACTGGGTCATTTACAAATAATATAAAAGCAAATTTCGAATAATCCTTTTGTCAAGATATAAAATCAAAATTGATGTAACAGGCCATCCCGAAACCAATAAATAATATTCAGAGCACATGCAAGTCGAGAAGTACTACAACCCATTTCATTGATTTTTCTTCCTGAAATTATGCTTGAATCTATCTTGAAATATCTTGATATCTATGCCCACCTCATTTGCCCAGCTAAAAAATCACGATTAGGAAAAGTAAAAATTTTATAATTTTGTTATTTTCTGGAAAGTATTAAATGAAATTATTCATGATCTTAGATGCAACAATGACGCAACGAGTGAAAAATTTCATTTGGAATTTAAGACAATTATGACAATATTTAAGACAAATGTATGGAAAATATTTTACATTCAAAATTTTAAATGATATTTTCTCCGGGTAATCACGCAACAATTGAAGAAAATTTTAAATGAAATTCAGATGGATTGATATAAAATGAAATAATAAAATGAAAGAAAGAGAACTTCCTTAAAACCGTAATCGATGTACATACAGGGTACTCCCGGGTCACCAAATACTAGTGCGCCAACCGGTAATCGGCCCTATGGAAAGAGAAATCATACGCATCGGAACTTATTTTGTCCCAACGAATTTGACGCGCCTAAAATTGTTATTAAATCTACATCAGCGTATAATAATCTTATCTCTAGCGTTAAAAAAACGCAAGACCCATTTCATTGCTTCTCCGCTTAAAAAACCGTTGGGCCACTCCATCCCAATTTCATAACAGGTACTTCAGACTCAGGAAAATTAATTATAATTTAATCATGTCGTTATTTCTGGGAAATAAAATATGCAATTTTTCATAAACTTAGATAGAAGCGAGGCACAGTAAAAAATTTTTAAAACGGGATTTCAACAAAATACGACGCTAAAACAAAATAATTAGCCTGGAAAAAAATGAAAATATATCTTTCACTATGTCATTCATAAAAAATAAAGAGAATTTCCATTGTAAATGCACCTCAATATAAATATTACACATGAATAGAAGGATCAACAACTTTGCTATTTTCACATAGTAATTTATTGAGGCCGACCATGGTTTCGTTACACAGTAACATTATCAAGGTGAAAAATGCAAGTAAATTGACAGTGTTGGGTAGGGAAATCTTGTAATGTATTTCCACACCCAACCCTCTGCTATACATACTATCAATTTACCTGCATTTTTCACCTTGTTACGAAACCATGGTCGGTGTCAATAAACTGCTACGTGGAAATAGCAAAGTTGTAGATCCTTCTATTCCTGCGATTATGTATTTCCACCAAGTTACGCCCGCTACTATTAATAATATTACACATCATTATTTGTGAAGCAGAACATCCCCAAACCAATAAACAATATGCAGAATCTTCCGGAAATCGGCCCAGTGGAAGACTGGCATCGAAAAATGTTTTTACGGCGACTTTAACGCGCTAAAAACTGTTATTGCTCTAAGATCATCGTAAAAACATGTAATCGCGTACGTTTCAAATTCACAAGACTCATTGCAATACTTTTAAACTAGCCTTGGGCCTGCCCACCCCAATTTTCGGGCCAGATAGATATGGGAATTCGTTTTTCCCCGAACCATATAGGACTTTAATAAACGCTAGTCCGAACTTCGTTTGAACACTTCATTTTTTTTAGCTGTAAACGGCTGGTGTCCTAACACCCTCTGCCATACGCCTTTTAGGCGGCTGCGGGGTAGATGAATTTCAAATCAAGGATTTCACACTCAATACAATTGAAAATTTTATGACTCCGTGTTAACGGAAAATATTTACGAAAATTTTATGAACGTATATACAACTGAGCTGCGGTGAAACAAACATTTGACGAAAAGGCACGAAACGATTCGATTCATTTCGGACCAGGCCGGCATGAAGCTTTTCACTTTTGAAAGTTAAGGATCCCATACACTTTATTTTCCGCGTCGCATAGTTTCATGCCGTGTGGCACGAAATTGTCCGAAAAAGTGGTTAAAGAGCCTGACCGTGCGTGTGCACCGCGCGGGGGTTAGGAAAGGGACCGCCGAGGACACAAAAGACCAGCTTATTGGATGTCCCTCGAGCCCATGCCCTTCATAGAACTGAATGACCCTTTTCTATCCCCTCCGCGCGGTCTTCCACTGCTATGTGTGGTCTTTTTTCCGAAAATATATTCGTAGCTTATACCTGAAGTTAGTCATGAATTCTTCGTTTTTCGCTTATCACATGGAAATTTCAATCGGAGTTCTAGCGTTAACATCAGTGGAGTTCATTTCAGTTCCAAATCAGCCAATATGGAATAAAAATATGTAGTCTAAACCCGTCAATATGATCGTTAGGAGTTCGCTTAAAACTTCTTAACGCTCAGACAAACACAAGGAATTCATTTTATATATTATTAATCCATGGGAACAACAAATATTTGATTATATATAACACGGCTAAATTTCACGGCCCAGACCTAAATTACATAGGGAAAAAGTAATTACGCGATCGCTTTTTATTTTAATCCCTTGGTTGACCAAGTTTTTCTATGATTATGGTGTTATCACAGCTGTAGCCCGGGCTCGATCTTCGGAAAAAAATATTTTACCATTCATACGACTTACCTTCCATGCGGGTGATTCGGGGTGGGCGACCTCGTATTTGTCGACTCCTGGTATCTCTATGTAACGTAAATCTGTATGGGCTATGTGTGTTACGGAATCTTTGATGTGTTACCTCGTAATGTAGACGAGTTTCGATCCGAAATTCTGATGGAATCGTTTTAAAATGTCACATTTACATTTTATTTCCAGTTTTTTTGGGTCAAGTATTTTCTTCTAGTGTCGTAAATTTTTCAAATGCATTTGTAAACGAAGGTTTCGTCATGCTTTCGTTTCCTTTGGGATTGTGGTAAATTTCTTTTCATTTTTACCAAAAATAAAAATTTTAAAAATGTTTAACTTTTACAGATTTTTTTGATGGCGTCGAGGGCTGTGGGTTGGGCCATCGAAGACCTAGATTTCAAAGGGGAGAAGTAATTTCGTAGTCGTTTTTCATTTCCATCCCTTGGTTGAAAATGTTTTTCTACGATTAGGCTGACATCACAGCTGTAGGCCGGGCACGATCTTCGAAAAAAAATATTTTGCCATTCATACCACTTATCTTCCTTGCGGGTGATTGGGGGTGGGCGACCTTGTATTTGTCGACTCGTGGTATCTCTATGTGACGTAAATCTGTATGGGCTATGTGTGTTACGTAATCTTTGATGTGTTACCTCGTAATGTAGATGAGTTTCGATCCGAAATTCTGATGGAGTCTTTTTAAAATGTCACATTTACATTCTAACTTCCAGTTTTCTGTGGGTCCAGTATTCTCCTCTAGTGTCGTACATTTTTCAGTTGAATTTTAAAACGGTGGTATCGTCGTGCTTTCGTTTCATCTATGATTGTGGTAAATTTCTTTTCATATTTACCGAAAATAAAAATTTTTTAAATGTTTAACTTTTCCAGATTTTGTTGATGGTGTCGTAGGCAGTGGGTTGGGCCATCCAATACCTAGATTTCAAGGGGGAAAAGTAAATACGTAGTCCATTTTTATTTTAATCCCTTGGTTGAACATGTTTTTCTACGATTAGGGTGACATCACAGCTTTAGGCCGGGCGCGATAGTCGGAAAAAAATATTTTACCATTCATACCACTTACCTTCCTTGCGGGTGATTCGGGCTGGGCGACCTTGTATTTGTCGACTCGTGGTATCTATATGTAATGTAAATCTGTATGGGCTATGTGTGTTACGTAATCTTTGATGTGCTACCTCGTAAGTTGGATGACTTTCGATCCAAAATTCTGAACGAGAGTTTTGAAAATGAAAGGTTTAAATGTTTACCTCGATTTTTTTTCGGTCAATTATTTTCCTTTGGTTTTTTAAATTTTTCAAATGCATTTTTAAACGGAGGTTTCGTCATGCTTTCGTTTCCTTTGGGATTGTGGTAAATTTCTTTTTATTTTTACCGAAAATAAAATTTTTTAAAATATTTCACTTTTTCAGATTTTGTTGATGGCGTCCAGGGCTGTGGGTTGGGCCATCCAAGACCTAGATTTCAAAGGGGAAAAGTAATTTCGTAGTCGTTTTTCATTTCCATCCCTTGGTTGAATATGTTTTTCTACGATTAGGCTGACATCACAGCTTTAGGCCGGGCGCGATCTTCGGGAAAAAATATTTTGCCATTCATACCACTTACCTTCCATGCGGGTGATTCGGGGTGGGCGACTTTGTATTTGTCGACTCGTGGTATCTCTATGTAACGTAAATCTGTATGGGCTATGTGTGTTACGTAATCTTTGATGTGCTACCTCGTAAGTTGGATGACTTTCGATCCAAAATTCTGAACGAGAGTTTTGAAAATGAAAGGTTTAAATGTTTACCTCGATTTTTTTTCGGTCAATTATTTTCCTTTGGTTTTTTAAATTTTTCAAATGCATTTTTAAACGGAGGTTTCGTCATGCTTTCGTTTCCTTTGGGATTGTGGTAAATTTCTTTTTATTTTTACCGAAAATAAAATTTTTTTAAATATTTCACTTTTTCAGATTTTGTTGATGGCGTCCAGGGCTGTGGGTTGGGCCATCCAAGACCTAGATTTCAAAGGGGAAAAGTAATTTCGTAGTCGTTTTTCATTTCCATCCCTTGGTTGAATATGTTTTTCTACGATTAGGCTGACATCACAGCTTTAGGCCGGGCGCGATCTTCGGGAAAAAATATTTTGCCATTCATACCACTTACCTTCCATGCGGGTGATTCGGGGTGGGCGACTTTGTATTTGTCGACTCGTGGTATCTCTATGTAACGTAAATCTGTATGGGCTATGTGTGTTACGTAATCTTTGATGTGTTACCTCGTAATGTAGACGAGTTTCGATCCGAAATTCTGATGGAGTCTTTTTAAAATGTCACATTTACATTTTTCCTTCCAGTTTTTTGTGGGTCAAGTATTTTCCTCTAGTGTCGTAAATTTTTCAAATGCATTTGTAAACGGAGGCTTCGTCATGCTTTCGTTTCCTTTGGGATTGTGGTAAATTTCTTTTCACTTTTACCGGTAATAAAAATTTTAAAAATGTTTCACTTTTCCAGATTTTGTTGATTGCGTCGAGTGCTGTGGGTTTGGCCATCCAAGACCTAGATTTCAAAGGGGAGAAGTACTTACGCTGTCGTTTTTAATTTTAATCCCTTGTTTGAACATTTTCCTACGATTGGGGTGTCATCACAGCTGTAGGCCGGGCACAGTCTTCGGAAAAAATATATTCCCATTCGCATCACCTATTTTCCATGCGCTTGATTCGGTGTGGGCGAGCAAGTATTTGTCGTCTCGTGGTATCTCTATGTAATGTAAATCTGTATGGGCTATGAGTGTAGCGTAATCTTTGATTTGTTTCCTCGAAATGTAGATGAGTTTCGATCCGTAATTCTGAAGGAGAGTTTTGAAAATTAGAGTTTTAAATGTTTACTTCCATTTTTTTGGGTCTATTATTTTCCTCTATTTTTTTTACATTTTGCAGTTAATTTTTAAAACGGTGTTATCGCCGTGTTTTTATTTCTTTTGCGACTCTGTAAACTTCTTCAAATTGCTACCGAAAATAAAGAATTTAAAAACTTATTACTTTTTCATGTATTATTTTTGTCGCAGGCTGTATTTTGGGCTATCCCAGGCCTTGATTTCAAAGACGAAATTTGAATGGAGAGTTTTTCATTTTCATCTCTTGGTTGAAAATGTTTGACTATGATTAGGGTGTTCTCACGGCTTTACGCCGGGCACAGTCGTCGGAAAAAAATATTTTCTCATTCATGTCACTTCCCTTCCATATGGATGATTTGGTGTGGCTTCCCTATTATTTTTCTACTCGTGGTTTCTCCATTTCTATTAAAACGATTTGGGTTATGGGATTCCCATAATCTTAGATGTGTTCACACGTAATATTGGTGACTTTACATCTGAAATTCGCTTTAACGGTTTTTTAAAATGACGAATTTAAACCCATTTCTCGAATATTTTTCTGGCAAATTATTTTATTTCTCCGTCTTTTATGTGTGAAAGTTATTTCAAACCCTCAAGTCCTATTATTTTGATTTTATTAAAGTGTCTATACTTTTTCCTTTCATCGCAGCTGCAAATTAATCAGACATAAAAATTTTTACTGTTCCTGAATTTGATTTGGTGCGGAGACTGTGGGTTGTGCAAGCCCAAGTTTAGTTTTTAAAGAGGCTAAGTGATGTTATATGATTGTTTTTCATTTTTTCCATTTGGTCTCGCATGTCTTTTCTGTTATGTATGCTTTATCTCAGCTCTAGGTACGTCACAGTCGTTAGAAAAAAATGACTTCCAAGCCTGTTCAATCCTTTTTCATGGGCGTGATTTCGTGTGGGCGCCATAGGCGGATCCAGGGGGGGGGGGGGGGCACGGGGGCACGTGCCCCCCCAGACCCTCAAAAATATGAAAGATTTTTAATACGGTCCCATTATCATTGCATTCGTTTTGTATTGCGAGGTATCCTTGTGCCCCTCCCAGGAAAAAATCCTGGATCCGCCCCTGGTGGGCGCCCTAGTATTTGTTGACTCCAGGTTACTGTATTTATTATTAAACGATTTGGTCTATGGACGCTTTGTAATCTTCGATGTTTTTTATCGTATTTTAGAGGAGTTCGGACAAAAAAATTCCCTGCAATTTAAAAAAAATTACCCATTGAAACTTTACTTCGATTTGTTGGTAGGTCAATTATTATTATTTATTTTCCTACTTCGTTAATTCCAATTTTAGAAACTGCTCCGGCTGTGTCTTTATTTCGTCATTGCATATCACAATTAGGTTTGCGTTTTGAATAAAATTCGCTTTTTACCTTTTTGAATGTGTCAGTGTAAATGTTAACCCCTACTGAGGATTTCTTCGGTGTCGAAATGTAATAGCGCCCTATTTTTAAAAAAATTTGGTTTTTCTATGTGAGCTGAATGGTTATGGGGATCCTAAGTTTAATAAATTTTGTTATTTCTTCTTTCTTATGAAGCTCGTTGTTTTAGATTATTCGTATAGGTGTTCAAATGAATGACACAGTGACATATGGCCTGCAATCACTTTTTTCGACGAGGCGTCATTCCGATAGCGCTCCAGTTTATATAATGTCTTCTGTTTCTTTATCGTTATACTACGATGTTTTTAATGATCCCCTTCACAGATTATAATATCTCCCATTGCATTAAGGAATAATTTCATTCGTGCCTTGTCTTTATGCTATGTAACATCCAATGTCAAAGTTTACCTGATTTCTCGTTTCCCAAGGGGTCTGTTTTTTAAATAGCGCCCTAGTAATTACAGTGTTATTGTTAACATACTTTTGCTGTAAACGGGTTGCAATGGTACGTTACATATATATTGATTGCTTACCTCTACTTGTACGCTTGTTTTCAAAGCATTGTCGCTTTTATGTATTTATGAATAACCCAATAAAGCTTTGTCTACACTAATATGATAAAGTCTTATTTTCACCCATTATATCAAAAATACATTATTTTCATATTGTTAAATTAAATCATTAACGTTACTTTAACTATTCCACCTCGTTTCATTAACAAATTCGCTTAAATAACAATAATACAAACCATTCCTTCTTTACATATTCACTGTCGCTATTTCCCAGGGCGTGGGATGACCTTACGTGGGTCAAGATAATGGACCCAAAAGATGCAACCCCCATTGCAGTTCCAAAATTTAGAAAATATTAAAAATCGCCTCTCCTGTTAATTTGTATTCTTAAGTTATATTCTTGACGCTTCCTCTAAAGTATACGTCTGAGGCGTAGAAATAACGGGTAAATTTTTCTTCACTTTTATATCTGAATGAAACCCCTGGATGAATTATTTTGCAAAACGCTGAGAAAAAGCTACTGCGGTATTATTGATATAATTAGTGGATAAGAGATAAGATGCATTTCAGAGGACTATCAAACTGATACGAACCCAACTGAAGCTAGATTATTAGCCTTATATCACCTAAGCGATAGAATAAAAAATAGGTAACTAAGGATTCCACGGAGAAAATTACATTGAGTGAACAGAGGAACACTCCACCTTCCATCTCAATCCTGCTTCAACTAATAAGTTTCTCACCCTATCATTCTACCGTCTCTGAAACTGAATGCATCTAAAGCTGAATTTAACGTCTACTATGTAATACTTACAATCAACGACATGGGAATGACATTGCCCTGTATCGGTTCCATGTGTGCGCGCAACAGTTCGACTCAACGAAGTACCAGAGTGTTCGATGTAAAATTCGTACAGATGGCCATCCTGGAATTTTAAAAAGCCATTCACACTTTACTTCGTAAACTCACAACCTGTGAGTCCCAAAAATGCAGCTCAACTGCCTCCAAAAGACTACGTTGTCGATTAAAAGCCATACTGACAAGTTTCGTTATGCTTTGAGAAAAGCCCTCTGGTTTACCAGAGAATTCCCATCGTTGCGTAAACGCAACATTATTTACAACAACCATATTTATACCATTAACGACGAAATTTCGTAACAAAAATAAACATGATGAATAAAGAAACTTAGAACTAAGATAAAACATTACCTTTAGTAAGATTACTCAATAAATCTTGGTAAAAAATCATTTACAATTTGTAGTACTTCAACGCATCGAAATAGGCAAATTTCGAAGTAAAATAAAAACTATTATTTTAATGAAAATTTTTACAAAACTAACTTAATAAGAACAAAAAGTTCTTTAGATATTCAAAAAACTCAAGAAAACATAATCCTGACGCAAAGGTTTTTTCTAATAATTACGATTCAATAATGTTGCGTTTACGCAACGCTGGGGATTAATGGGTTAAGGGGGGGAATCAAGCTGGAGTGCCTTCTTCTCATCCAGATTGGTTGGGTTCAAATCCCATTGATGGCAGAGACTTTCAGAGGCTGCCCCAGGCTGCCCAATCTCTACTTAAGTGCTTTCTGAAGCGCATTTAAAGTGCAGCACTCTGTCCGTCAGATGGCACGTTAGCCCGTGATCCCCTATTGGTGACTTTTGTTTAGAGTAGGCTAATGCTGATGCCTGGGTTTCTCTCCACCCGTCCCTCATGGTGCAAATGACCTTAGCTGTCCATCGCCTCCTCAAAATAACATCTCTATTATGGGGTATATCTTTTCAGCTGTCCTTTACAAGATAACTTGAAAGTAATAGGGGCACCCATTTTTTTTGCAGATGATGGCTAGTGACAATCTAAGAATCAAGATTACAACATACTCAACCACACCAATATAATTGCTACGCACCACTTTATTGAGCATCATTTGGTTGTTTGTCCTAACTTTCGAAGAAAAGAATTTTAGACCATGGAGTTTTAATGTAAGAGCCGCAACATTAAGGCCAGTGTAGCTTTGTGTGGGGAGAAGACTTTTTGCATGCCAGGCTGCCTCTCCCCGATTGGGGCAGTAACAATAACTCGCCGAGGCCACTCACACTGATCCACAGCACTCTGGACTGATCAATGCCACTTAAGGGCTGGGCAGAGATCTTGCCACAATCTACAGTGTTTTCAAGCAGTATTGTATGCCAATTTCAAGTTTTTCTGGGGATTATGAGCACTCGTTAAAAACAGATAATCCACTGTATATAGGGCACGAATGTGGATGATGAGGGGTCTGGAGAAGCTTCAGATTTGGGTACAGTGGGTAATAGAGAAAGGATAGAGATGAAACTTTTGGAGAAGATAAGGACAAGAGCAAGGATGTAGATGTGCTTAAGATTAAGGGATGCTGAGAGCCTTACAAAGGGAATGATGCTGAATAAGTGGGGATTTGGGGGCTTCAGCTCTTGCCACCCAGAATATTTTCCCTTGTGGTGACTACCTGCAATATATCCGCTGATGAGACCACTTGTCATGGGAAAACCATTCTCTAGCAATTCATTTTTTATAGAGATACGTTTGCCATACATTTGCAAATCTGACAATAACCAATAATAAATTCAAGTTTCATTGTGCAAAAACATATAGGATTTAAAAAATTAATGCTTTTTGAATGCATGTAAAATGCTAAAAAAATTATCAGTGTAGGCTAACCCAATTCCACCAAAGCTCCTCCTGAAGCAAATTTCTGACTATGTCCCTGGTAAACGAGAAATGAGAAGGAATAGAATCGAGTTCACAGAGAAGGAAAAACAATAGGGTGATTTCCTATTATTTTTTTATTGCCTAAATCGAAAGATTATTACTCCAGGAGTACGTATTTCACACTTTTAGATTTTTTAATTGTGATACCTATTTTTCGCGATTAAATGAAAAGTGAAAATTTTCAAGCGCTCGAAAACGCGACGGCTAAGTATGAATGCTGGGAAAACCCCATGTGATATACTGGTTCCCGCTGTCGCTGTGTGAGTTGACATTGGGGTGAGGCTTTGAGCACCGATACGATGCAGGCTGCTAGCAGGTAGCGCTTGGCTTAAATAAGGATTATTAATACCCTATAAAACAAAGAAAACTTTCCAACCATAGGCAGTTTTAATAGGTGATTATTAAGACATGTTTCCCTGAGCTCTGTGCCTCATGCATGAATTGGTAATCTCAGACGATGTAAAACTCTATCTAGTCACGTAGAAACTAAATCCTTTTGACGTTACGTGGAGTGGCATCACATGGGCGCCAATCTGGACTTCTCAAATTGCGGTTAAAATTGACCATTGCCATTCGCCTGAACTGGGATTTCTAAAACAAAATAATTTGTATATTATGAATACACTGATGGTGGGTAACGAATCGCAATCAATTCCTTTCGCTTTATTTGACGAAGAAAACTACCCTATAGGGTAGTTTTCTTCATCAAATATGTATATATATTAGCCTTAGGTGAAACTGAAAAAGAAAATTTGAAGAGGAAAGATGCTCAGAACCCCAAGAATTTTGCCCTTGTGCACCTTGGTCATCTGTTAACATAAGGATAAGAGTTCAGATTCTGATTAAGAGACTTTTCACCACCTATAGCCAGAGTGTATGTAATTTTCCACCTCATTTATTGATTTAATGTCATTACTGAGGTGTAATAATACATTAATAAAATAATAATCGAATTGTAGAAATAGCTATCAGCCATGCATCAGTTATTCAAATGATGAATTTGTATGATGATGAGATTACATCACCAGAAATTTAGAACAAAGATAATTTTTCCAGGGTTATTTTCAACTTTCTTTGACTCTTCAGGTTTTCAGAAGGGTGGCCACCCTCGTTCTTGCAAACTAAATTTTCCCCATTGTATATCCTGTTATATTTCATTTAAAGTTTTGCCATTCTGTATCCAAACAATATCCTCACAGTGTAGTTCATTGATGCAAATACAGAATGTCAATAAAACCCGTGGTGGAAATTTTCCTTGCTGGCTGCCAATGCCCATGTGAGATTGAGAGGCTCCAACTTTTTCCTCGAACTACCCCACCCAACTTCTTCCACAATAGGCAATCAAAAATTCATGTTATGTAAAAGTAAGTGCTCAAATTAGTATTTGAAGAATTCACAGATGGGGTTTATATGACAAGAAACAGGGTCTATAAACTGTGCACTCAGTGATGGTAAAATGAAATGCAACTCAACAAATATTAAACTACATGAAGCCACAACTGGAAGTCACTATCCAAATAAATTAATTAGATTACGTTCCAAGACAACGAAAAAGATACAAGAAAAGGACTGAATGAACAATACAGTGTTTATCCCTATAGGGATCCCATTACAAAATTGCTCGGCTTTAATCGCCACTCTCTGCAGTCAAGTTGCCTCAATGATGTAAACAAAAGTGATATGTAAGATAAATGCAGAAAACCAAAAAAAAGTAATGGATTTTTTCAGAAGTTTTCAAACACAAGTGCTGAAGTATTTCACATACTGACCTTCATGACCAATTTTCGTCTCCTAATGCTACAATACCTAGCACAGTAAAACTTTAAGGGCTCATAAATTATTATGAAGGTTTTCTTTGATAATCACTAAATCAGATAAAAATTTGTTCTATCTTTCCAAAAATGCGTTTTTAGCGAAACGGCTGTTTTTTTACAAAAAAGTAACCTATGATGTATGAAACAGTGTATAAAACCGGCGCATTATTGAAATGAAACGATTTCTAAGGAAAGGGGGTCATCATCTGAGACGCGATAATTGACCTACTTAAACTGACTGACAAAAAAACTAAAGAAATGAAGAGTTGAACTCTTCAAATGCAATTCACTCGCCCCCACAGCATTAGCAGAGTTAGTACCCAGTTCATGAGGTGCCAACTTGAAGGTTAGACGCCTTCTAAATTTAGTCATTGCATAACCATGCTTGGCAGGTTAATATTCATGCAAATTGCCTTCTGCCAACCCTTAACTAGCACTCCTCGGGTGAGCGAAAGGACGAGCCCCTATTGACAACGTCAACGAATAACTCCATTAAACTAACCATTCTTCTTCACGAAAACTTATGATAATTAACACTTATGAAGATATCAACAAGTACCACTATGGTATTATAATGGCCTTGATATGAGCCTTTGGTTAACATTTTCACACTAACAGTGATTTCTAAAAACCTTCCTTTCTCTCTATAAACTACGTTAATCTCCTAATTGCTGCTAATTTAATGATGATAGCAATAATGTAAAATTATGAGGAGTCAGATGACGTATTGAACACAACATATTAGTACAATAGAGATTGGGAAAATACGTGACCTTTTCTAGCGGAAAACACATTGACCACATGAGATTCAAGACGTTTTATCCTAAAAGTATCATCTGATTAGAAAACACATAACCTAGACTAAATATCGATCCCCTAATGTGTTGCAATCTTCCTTGTCTACCTTGACTTTGTCCCTTCCCCTTCGCCCCTTTGTCCGCCTTTGTCTCCCTCTTCCGCCCCATTCCAAAAGAAGCGCTTCAATCCCTTCATTCCCTGTTCATTCTTGCGCACTGGTGCGCTCAGTTGGAATCATTGAAAATTTCCGAAATTATTTACTCTGCCTCCTTTGCATGCAATTTTCGACATTTCAGTATTATTCTTACCTCATATCTTCTGGTCGTTTCTTTACAGGGTGAGGATATTTTCCATGTTATGCAAATTCTCAATTCACTGAAATACCGTAGAAATAAGTCTTTGTTTTGTTTGCGAAAAAGCAGTCAGTAGTAAAATGTTTTTTCTTTAGAAATGTGTTAATTTGAAACAGAACAATGTTGTTCACAATATATTATGTCGCTGCCACATGGATACAATCATGGAGATTAAATTATCTGAAAAACAGAGTCAATGAATATCTTGTTCGAAATGCATCAGTGGTCTTATATCAAGTTCCCGAGGTAGATATTTCATCGGACGCTTCTGTTGAGGGTAAGTTTCTCTAACATTATTGTACAAAGTTATTTCAGTCCATCAATCCAATATTTCATCAACCCCGTATTTCAGGTGGATTTACCGTACAAGTTCCCAGTGTGTCCTCTAGTTACTGTATAAACAAAGATGTTGCAAAACTCGGAGACCTACTCTGGAACGTTGGGAGCAAAAGAGTTTACTCGCTTTTCCCCAAAGTACGAAAAGAATTTGTAAGTGACTTTTCAAATGGAAGAGGTTGGTGAATTTTTATTAATAAGGTTCTCATTTCTTACAGCAAATCGTTGACCTCAGTCAATGGATAAGTTTCAAAGACAAGGGACCTTCTGTGTTCCCCATTAATACTGATACAGATAATACTGTTGAAATTGATATGGAGAACAAAATAGATGTTCTTATTGAAGCAGCCTTTTTGGATGGCCAAGGTCCTGGGGAATTTGCAAAGGTTGCTTTTTTCATTTTTATGTGTTAGTGATCCTCACTCATATCTTTTGATAGTTTTCCTTATATGTTCTGCCGTAGTCTTTTGCTTCAAGTACATTTTATTTCACGCATCATGATGCATTTATCAAATAGTTGTTACATTTTGCGTTTTTAAATTATCTGCTGGCATGTATTATAGCACTTCACTGTTTATATGGTACAGGCGCCAAATGTTTGGGATTTTTCAGTTATATATCTGCTCAACTTCTAATGCTTTGATTGGTTGTCGTTGCAACTTAGGTCGCTGTCACAGAGAGTGTTATAGGAGTACAGTTTTCTAATCATGTGAAATTGGAAAAGCTTTCAATACTTATCATTATGTCGACAGATCAGTTTATCAAAATATTATTTGGGTGATAAGAGGGCTGGCAGATGTGGACAGGCCCCACCCCCTCTGTAAGGAGTAATGTAATCTGTAGATGTCTCTAATTTTTGTAGGATGATTTTAACAAAATTTAGCAAGCAGTGACTGTGCCCACTGACTAGCTTTTTCATCATCATCAACAGTCATGAACTCTCCTATGCGGCTTTTCCCTTTCACTGTTCCTTTATCGATACTTTTCATTAGATCCTCATGCCTCATGAATTGGTCTACTTAATTGTCCCTTTTTTTACCTAAGATTTTCAAAAGACCTCTCTTTACTCATAATCTTATAAGCACCACTACATTACTCTAACAATCTATCCATTGGATCTTTATAATTCTTTTATAATAGCACTTTTTGACAGCTTCCAATCGTGATTTTATCCACTGCTGCCATCATACATGCCTCCCTACTATAAAGAAATATACATACAACAAGATGAAACACATTCAAATTTACTCTGCCAGCCTATTGATGTCTTGTTTGCACACACGTTAAGACATTCTTAAGTAATCCAGAGTTGACGCTCCCTCATGTAGATCTAGTGAAGTGAGTGTATCCTTGCTTTACCTCTGTCACAGGTTGAAAACAAACATGAGATTAAGTTAGGAATCGACGTTGGGCTTTCTTTCTAAGGGGGAAAATCTGAGTATAGGGAGCCAATTACTTAGCTATGTAGTTTTATCGGATAGTAATCACATTATTTGGTATGGGAACTCGTTCAATTCCACCTTCTCATTTGCTCTATCTCACATTGAGTATGGCAATCCTTTCCCCGATATGGAATTGGATCGGGAGCGAGGTCAGATACCGATTTTTATTGGCACATTCAAGAAATGACTTAATTGATAACTGGATAAAGCAAAAAACTAAACTAATATTATAGGGTGTCCAGCAACCAGGAAAATTGGTAATTGTGCATGAATTTTTAATCCCTGGAATTATGCTTGAACTATTCATAAATGTTTGCTCCAACCTGGAATTTCAAAATCTTTTATTTAACCCACTTAGTGCTACCCTCTTCCTGGGGTATGGACGAGAAATGCAGTATTTTCATAAAATGTAGCAACTAGGAAAAAAAACATTATTACATAGCAAGCTCTTTTATTACATATCCACACATGTTTTTTTATTATTGAAGTTTAACTGGTTAATATTTACAAAATATTTTTACGTTTACGGAAATAAAATATATCAATGTAATAAGTTATAGCAAATTAAATAATGGACTACGTAAAAGCCAATGTATCAGTCCGCCGCACTTTTTGCCCGAGTGGCAAAAGCTTATATGCCGGCCCGCCGCACCAAAAGGGTTAAAATTAATTTCACTTAAAATTTTTCCAGTTCAACACCCATTTTTTTTTGCCTAAAATGTGTATGTTGTAATTTTAAGTGCAGAAGCTTTGTAGAAATTTCACATCCGCATCAAAATATGGACTGTCAGACAAGAAAACAGAATCAAAATGTCTAGCATTCTTGACTCTATGGAAATTCAAACACAAAGAATAGAATTCCAGGTGATGTCAACATCTACTTAGGAGTGCGAAAAATTCACAGAGGAAAAATCATTTGCCTTGACCGGAATTCGAACCCGGATCCCTCAATTTCCAAACCCGGATCCCTCGAATTCCGATTGCCGAGTGCTTTAGCCAGTTAAGCTACCAAGGCGTCATTCTCCCCTGTGGAAATTTGTGGACTATAGCGGACAAGGTGGTGTGGACTGCTAAGTATATTATGCGACTAGCAGTCCAAGTTGTACGCACGGTGCCACAGCCGGAGAGCAAAGCCCGAACTTTGAACACAAAGAGGTGCTCGTTCTAGACTTATTTAAGTACCTACACGGAGACTAGCCACAGTGATAACTTTTACGGAGTCAAGCGCAATGCACAAATTGTGCGAAAAATCCACAGATGAAAAATCATTTGCCTTGACCGGGATTTGAACCCGGATCCCTCGGTAGCTTAGCTGGCTACAGCACTCGGCCGGAAATCGAGGGATCCGGGTTTGAATCCCGGTCAAGGTGAATGATTGCATTGCGGGTGACTCCGTAAAAGTTACCACCGTGGCTAGTCCCGGTATACTTAAATAAGTCTACTTAGGAGGTTGAAGCAGCTTCTTGGCTTGCATGGAATAGATTTAAATTTTACATGCTATGTGTGCCAACTAACCTATTCCGTGTCTTTGTAAATACATAAATACTGTTGTGTCCGTAGACGTCCAGCAGCGCTTGTGGCGGCTCGTGAGTGCGAACGCACGTAGTGCGCCTGCACCCACAGGTACCCAGGGGCGCAGCTAGGAATTAAGGCTGGTGGGGGTTTAGGTGCAACTAATACAGGGGTGTGTGGGGATATGGAATACCCACCAGGATAAGCGGTAGGTGCGAGATTAATAAATTATGGAATTTTAAGATAAATGGTTCAAAATGGTGAGTTTTACAGCTTTCTGAGGGATATTTTATTGATCCTTACACTATTCTATTAGTATTATCCAATCCAATTAAGTAAAATGGATTAAACTTCAAAATTTCTCTGAGCTCTGGGGGGGGGGTTTAACCCCCAAAACCCCCCCTCGCTGCGCCACTGCGGGTACCTATGTACGATAAAGGACACACGGGCATAGGAGACGACTCAAAGTCACCATCCTGAATCAGTTAATCCGTTGTGAAGTCAGTTACTGTTCAGCATTTCTCCTGTTCTTCCTTCCTGTGGGCAGAAATTTTTTTTCGGCTCCAGCCGCGTCGCATACTCAGCTAGATCAGTTCATCTGAATCGTGAGCTATACCTTTTTTCTGAATTGATGGCGGCTGAGTGGTAGAGAGCTAGTAGCCAATCAGAAGACCAGTGTTGCCAGCCTGTGGAAATAACTGTATGTGAGGTGGAACCATAGCGATCTCCGCAGATTAAGTTTGGCAACACTGCAAGCTGGAGAGCGATGTTCACTGCACGAAAGTCGGACGCAGACTGCAGCCTCCTGCACACTTTCACTTGCCACTCTTCTGTGATTGGTTAGAGAAGTGGGTGGGTCTTGAGCGCACGTTCAAGGTCACCCGCCATCAGTTGGGAAAAAGGGTGTAACGCACAATTGTAATGCAGTGTTGCATTCTGCAGGATAACTTCACTTTTCGTCGCATGCGTAGGTTTTCCAACGTGCAAGCAAGGTCTTGAAACACATCTTGTTTATAAGTCGAGGATTTACTGTAGAAGAAATACTATTTCATTGGGAGTGACAAACGTTTGTATAATTTCCAGGATAAAAGTGAAACAAACTCAAAATATAATAAAAAAACATTTTTACATGGGATTGAATACGGATGTATAGTATATATCGGCACTTTGAGTGTCCAAGGGTTTAACTCCTTGACCTCACCCCCTACCCCTGCTCACTATGGCTTTGCTTTCAGTAGTAGGGAATAATAATTGGTTGAGAAGACTTCTAAGATATTTTCAGTGTTGTTTTAAACCATTGGTTTGCTTTTTTTGTATCATCCATGTTGTCATCATGGTAAATGCAATGTTTGTATAACTCAAGGCATCCTCAGTAGCATTGCCAGAGGGTGCCTACTGAAGAAAAGGAGAAATTCTGCCATCACCATGATGGTAATGCCAACGACACCTGAAAACCTATTCAGTTCTTCAGAAAACTTGTTCTTTTCTTTTAAATACATATGTACATGTATTTTTTATTTCTTGAGATTATCTCTACATGTTAATGAATATCTGCAAACTTTTGGAGATCATCTGTACGTATTTGATTGGAATGTCTATTTTTTCATTGCCATTTATATTTTATCCCCCAGATTGATTCATATGGTGTACTGAAAGCGTGGAAGGCTAGTGCTCATTTTGGCCTGATCCTAGAAACTGACATGGAGCACCTAGCAAGATTAGGCCTTTGCTTTTTGTTTGGACATCCCAACATTCAAGATGGTATGGAGATAATACGATTGGAAAGTAAGTACAGAATTTGCTTAAATTTTCAAAAATCATTTTTCCATTTTGGAAATTTTGGAATCTATTTGGCAGAAATTCACTCGGAAGGTTGACTCTTTGGGCCAAATGTTGGTAAAGTAAATCTATGCATAATTTTTTCTGTTGCCTATTTTCCCTATATGTGTATGTTAAAGACATGAATTTGTTCAACATGCCCCTTGCCCAAGTATTATTCCTGGTGGGTAGTTGTTTTATAGTGAACTGAATGCTAGTTAATATCATATTAAATCTGTAAAATATTTTATTTCACCTTTGAGTGTATTCTCAGCCATGTTTGGAGTTACTTCGTGGAAGAATCTTTTATTCAATCTGATATTTTGTACTTTTACGTAATTGTTGTGAATATTAACTTATATTTATAATATAAGCTCTTTTCTCATCTCCTAAACCTACTTTTTCACCTCTGTTCTGACCCTTCTTCTTGGGAAAAAACCTCATGATTCACCTGTAACAGAAGGGGGATAAATGATGAGGTTAATCTTGTTCAGTCCTTTGTGTGTAAATATTTATACTAAATTCAGGAAATCATATGCATCAATGCTAAACATGGAGAGGTATATCGAGGCAATTTATTCTCCATTTGGGGAACATGGTGGCCTTTTAGGTAGAGGGTTGATTGGGTTCAGGGTTCAAATCTTGGTTGAAGAATTTGTACATCCCCTTAGTAAAAAAACCTGTAAATGTGACTTGGTCCAGTGAACGGAACTACTCATCTTACATAAATGTGTGAATTTTACACACTTATGGCTTTGCCAGAGGTGAGCTCTATCCATACCTAAACAAACCAACCTTAGGGTTGAATCGTTAAATGAGTCATTCACTATTTCTGAATTCTTTCAGCTGTGTACAAAGAATTTAATTTTTAAAGCTATGAAGGGACCTCAAGATTTTCACTTCATAAATGAAAGTCCTTGCATGCTGAAGTGTATCTTTCAACTGATGCAAGCATCAAAGCCACAATTTTTCTCAAAGACTTGCAATGGCTGCTATTTATAATTTAAATGCCTATGTGCACTATGATAGATGTTTCTTTCACCTTGGAATATGTACTTGTGATTAATTTGAGAAATCTAAACATGAGAGTTCTTTGTAATGTAAATTTTTATAGAAATTACCGAACTAATCTCTACAAAGGCTGCATGTGGTGACTGAGTATTCTTACGTATTGACCATGACTAAGAGCTGTTATATCAAATAAATTATGGAATAAGCTTCATTTTTAAGTATTTTATTTATTGTACCTACCATCTGTTACTTCTTCTTTGACAGCTGTCTCATGCAGTGGCTATCCATGCAAATTATTGAATCCTGATTCAATTCCAATGCCAAGAACAATTCGTCAGAGACCTCAGGAGAATGAGTCTGGTGAAGAGGTAGATGATGGATCTATGAGCAGGAGTTCTTTCACTGGTAGGTGGTTTTTAATATTTCTAATATTAGAACTTCACACTTTTATTCAATAGAAGTCCGTTGTGATGAGAGCTGAAGATAAAAGTCCCAGGAAAATAACTTATGTATGTAATACCAACTCAGACAAAAATCTAATCCTTACCATTTTCACTAGAGTAATGCGTTAAATAGTCAAGGCGATCGATCCATTATCCTGGTAATAGTGTTTTAGGTCAATACTGACTGTGTGCCATGCTTCAAATGACGATTTTTAAGAATTAATTCTGAAAAAACTTGATAAATCGACCTCAGTTACCGAGCCTCAGGGTCCCGATTTAAAAAAATTCGTACGTGCTTTTGAAATTCCCTTCTTATGTGCGCGTGGGCTAACATCTAGGAAAATAACATGCTAGCTCAGGGGTTTGCTTTGCATTACCGACAGGTGAAGAATTTTCAAACCAGTCTTTCAAAAATTCTTGTGTCACCCAAGCCCTTTTGTCTTGAATCTTCCACTTGATGTCTCGGAGCAATCACCACCCTTATCTTATTTTATAGATTCAAATAAAGCCACAGATTTTGCGCAAATAACTGCCTGCGATAGAGGAACATCATTTGACCGTTTATGATTAATCCAGGTAATTAGAAGTTTTTCCATTTTTTATCCAGCAATGAACTTTATGTACGTGTTGACCGCTTGGCTGCAGTTGGTGTGGCTAATGTCACTGACGTTTTAACTTCGTCTCTATTCAGAATAATGGTGCAGACTGTTGACATCCTGAGCTTAAACTTACACACAATATTGCTTTGACACTCTCCGTTTTCCAAACAATAGATCACTTTCAATCTTTCTTTGGTTTGTGTTTTTTCTTGATAACTTCTTTATTTTTCTATCCACATTCCTATATTCCTGAGACGCAGAGGGCTCACAAATGCTGGAAGGGGAAGAAGCCAATGTGTTTGAGAATCTCTCTCGGCCCCTTGTACATGTTGATGCTATTCATATGCAACTCGGCCCCTGCTCCATTACTTCCCCTTGAATACCTATGACCATGAAGGCTTTTAGCAGGACCTGTTATGTGGAATTCAATTTGCCCGATAACCTAAGTATCGGGCAAATAAAAAAGTATAAGTTTGCATCAGAGCGTTATTTGCAAATATTTGTTTAGCTTCTTTTTATTCAAATTATTAAAATCACATGGTAGCTTTAGTCACACTGTGTGTCAACATTAAGGAACCAAGAAGATGTCAATTTGAGTATCATTGGGGCTAATTAATGAATGCTTCTGCCCCTCAGTTATCAGTGTAAGTGTTAAAGAGCACCAAAGTACTGCTTACCTATACATGTAGTTCTTAATTTTGGTCTATTAACAATGAGCATTGAATTTGAATTTTAATTCCTATGGTTACAGTCATGAGCAGAAAGTCTTACAAAATGTGATGATGAGTTCAAGGGTATATGTAGTAGGCATAAAGAAAAGCATAAAAAAGGATACATTGCAAAAAAATAGTTTTTTTAGATAAAATAATCTAATTTTGATTTTTTTAAATAAAACACAGCATTTACTTTGTTTAGCTTGTATAATTGACTTGAGGTATTTTTTAAAATTGTTTTCTAAAACCAAATCTCTGTCTCAACTGCCTTTACTCTTTGATCAAGTGAAGGCAAAAATTACAAATACCTTGAGTTATTTTAAAAACGTTATTATTGCTCCCTCATCCTCTTAACAGCTATAATATTACAGTAGAATACAGTAGGATGGGCTGGCAAAATGCTGAACAGTTCCTAACTTCACACTAGATTCAATAATACTTTTTTCAGATTATGCCCAAAGTACGAGTTCCTCCACGCCACACTGCGTCGCATCGGCCAAATCGAAAGGCGCCAAATTATTAATTTGAAATTTTTGAATTCTTTTATCTCTGAAAGCTCCTTAATCGAATGTTCGTAGGAAGAGGACTACCTGTACATCCAATTTATGAGCGGTTATAAGTTAGTAACCATGACTCCAGAGGAATTAAGCTTACCATATGATTGTTGGATTTCTCCATTTTTGGGTTATCGCCTGCAGGAGCACAAGTGGGCCACGCAGAACAAGAAATTCGACCTCTCAGCAGTTGCCGAGCATGCATGGAGTGAGCCTGGGCATAATATAATATTTGACGAAGCGAAAATCATCGCAAAAGAAGAGAGGTATTACCCCAGGCTGATAAGGGAGGTAATAGAGATCATCAAAACTCCCAAAAATTTTAATAGAGAAGACGGATACAATATAACCAACGCCTGGAAGAGAGTGTTTAGAAATCCAACCAATCACGGCGCAGCAGCAAGGGTAACCGGCCAACAACACCGCGGCCGCCAGGAGGGAGAGCTATACATACGCGGCAAAAACATGGAAAGCACCACTTCGACCTGAAGACGCCTGGTGGAATCCTGGCGAAACTGTCGTCACCTCTGACCACGAAACGCGGCAATAATCCGAAAATGAAGAAATCCAACAATTCTGTATGCCACGGAAGACTCCGAGACAACTTACTACAGTGGAACCTCGTTAAAGCGAGTACGGGCTATAGCGACACCCCCGCTATTACGAGAGATAGCCGATGCACCGTCAATTGACCCTATAATAAGCGTGTCAAAAAATTCGTTTTTACGAGACCCTTTCGGTGTTGGCTCTCGCCATAGCGAGGGTTTCACCGCCGGAGGACTTTCATCAAGACTCCTTAACCTCTGTAATTGCTAGCGATCTGTTAGAAATGAAGTTAATGGAGTGCTCAGTCTCAAATTTATGTGGTAAACTGTCGTTCGATAAATATAATGATTGACGAAACAATGCTTTGCATGATTTTTATTCAGTGCGGCGCTTATAAATTGTTTGAATAGTTAGTCGTTATTTGAATAAGGAAATTTAGTGATGCAAAAAACATCGCCTTTCGTCTGGATTTATGCTTACGTTTATCGGATAGATGTTTATCTGTCGCCGCACCACTCCTTTTCCTGTATATCTGTTCGCAACAGGTATATTGGCTATTATTTGCTCCACCTCCGGTAAAGCGACAATTCGCTATAGCGAGTGTTTATTAGTGCACCGTGGGGTGTCGTTATATCGAGGTTGCACTGTATATGATGTTGCATGCATACGGAAGAAAGAACCGTAATTGACGCTCTTGGGAACTTAAATGTGGCGCAATTATTAAAACTTATCATAGTGTATATCCACCTACACGTCATTGCTTATCTTTGGAGCTTAGTGATAAAGTTCATTTTGTAACTTCTAGGTCCGGAACTGAAGTTCGTAATTTTGTAATATCTAATAATTTCGTAATAACGTTTCTTTTACTATAGATTGGATAGGCCTTTTCGTCGAGCCCAACGATTTGCTTCGTAATAACGAGAACTTCATGATAACGTTGTTTGTATTAACGAGAGTTTACTGTAGTAGCCTCGAAGGGAATGGGATTTTGAATCTTTGAGTATCCCCATTTCTGTTCAATTTTCAGGAAAAAATTATATTCAAGTGACCATTTTATCCTTATTGAATCCTCAAAAATTGGGGTGTACATTAGGATATATATATATATAAATGGTGTACCCAAATCAAAATTTCCCCTATTCATATCATTCTAGATAATATATCTAAGTTTTTCCTTCTCCAAGATATTGCAGCTATGTCTCCGATGCAGTGGAAGTCACACATAGAACTTCTACAAAACTTTAGTCAAGCAGCTGATGAAACTCCAAGTGGGGAAATAACTTTAGCCGCCGATAGGTCTATTTCCGTGGTGCCAACATCAGCAAGTCCTAGAAGACCTGAGCCTTCAGAAGCCTTGAAAGACAGCTTGAAGGCATTGTACAACTTTAAGATGGACGAGGATGAAATTCGTCTGGAAGTCCTCAAAGGGATAACTCCTAGCAATGGCAGCTCATCGAAAAGCCCTGCTAAAGATGTGGATGCTAAGAAGGCAGAACCAAAGCCAAACATTAGTCTACAGGATGGTGCTCTTGTTGTCGGAGAGAAACCTGTTGCTGCCTCTTCTGGTCCAGAGCCTGCAAAAAGCATTTCTGGTAAGTGTTGAAACTTACTTTTTTATCGATTGAGAAGAATTAATTATATATTTACATAAATATTAAATAAAATTAATAAACTCATTTGTTTGTCTTTTGCTTACTCCACTCCTTTGTCATACTTCGATTTCATACTAAGCAGACTGCTACTTCTACTGTATGATTGTTGTGTTTTACCAATTTTTCTTGTATTTTTATTTTTTAGAATCATAGTAATAGTATACTATTGCACTCGAGGAGGTTAGTTTTGCTTGCAATTAGGAAATTAGCTTTAAAATGTTACAGGAAGTGGTGAATACCAAACCTGCTAAATTTAGTTTTGTTAAACATTTACTATTTAGTACAGGTTTAGTTTTAGCATACTTTTAGAAATTGAATGGCTAACAATGTAACCCACAGCAGTCAAATCAACTTTTATTACTCCATGTGGTAATATTGTTTTTTAGTTGAGAACAGAGCAAAGAATGTTAACTTCCTTATAAATTTGTGAAATCAGGGAAATGCGATGGTAAAGGAATTAGGACTGGAAGTCAAGGAAATTTGGTTGTGGTCTTAGAAAAACCCCCAAAGCTCATCAGTTAGGTAAAAATTGCTGTTGAGGTGTTGTTGCATTAAAGCTGGTAATTGTGAGTTGGCTTTTGTTGCAATCCTGGCCAGGCCCCTAGGGATAGTACCAATTTGGCTTTATTTAACTTTATTGTGACTTCTTAACTTTATCTACTACTTGACTTAAATTCACAATATACCTTGCTGCATTTCCGTAGATCCTATGATATGACTGCTTTGCCATTGAAATGAAGTCAATGAAATTTTTAAAATGTGGACTGTAAATGAGGGAAAAGTATGGGAAATTAAAAATGGCAATTGTGAACCCTGATAAAGGACAACCCATGTGTCTCCACTCCGCCCACACCTCTACAAATGATCAATTATGCATTTACGAGCATGATGCGCCTGTTCCCAGCGGGCTTCCCCCGCTCTTTTCAATGCAGGTCCACTGAGGGATAGCCGCGTTTCTAATTTTAAAATATAGAAAAAAAGGCAGGGTCTTATGTACAAATTTAATTGGAATGTTCATGTACAAATTGAGGTCAGAGGACCTCTTTAAACACAACATTGGAAGTAATTACACTTCCTCTGTTAATACTTGTATGTTGAGAGTGCGTTATATTGCAAAAAATGTAATACGTGTATCTGAAACTAAATTGGTATCAATTAAATATCCTGAAATAAAGGTTTGCTCTGCACCATGGAGCGAGTGCGTGACGTCAAGATGGCGGATAGCCTCATCCCCTATGAGAAATATGAAGAGCCATTTTTTTAAACCAATTTTAGGAAACAATAGCAATATTTAGGAAGTAAGATATGCCGTCGCATGTTCTCTGGTAAATTCTGTGCATTTTGGTACCTCATTTGTAGAGTTTGGTTGCGTATAATTTGAGAAAAAGGTATCTATACAGTAGAAATATATAAGGAGATAATATTGTATGCATGCACATTTGAAATCTGCCCTACATGAATAGACTCCGTCCGTAGGTTAGGTTAGGATAGATGAATATGTGGAGGGTGAAGGGAGGAGAAAAGTTTTCCTCTATAGATAGCCTGCATTATTTTACTGCTGCTGTATAAAACAAGAGGGTATTGTGGTAGCTTTTTGGGTAAGGCAATTGGAGAATGACGAATGGGTTCTGGGTTCAGATCCTGGGTGATGCCATTTGATCACCGGGAAATAGAATCTGGATGTCATGCAATGATCAAGGCCAAGTACGAGAATGAATAAAGGGTATGCCTCTTTCTCTGTTCTTAAGGACCTGCTTTCTTGCTGATAACTTTGCACTAATTTACATCTTTTCCTTCGCTTTATATTTTGAATCAGGAGATTCTTATACAATCATAAGCATCATTCATCCCCAACATTATATGTATACCTGACAACAAATCTCATTGCATTTTATGTTACATCATTATTTTTTTGCCCTGGCAGTGGTTTATACACGATTTGGTTATGAAAATGATGTTTAGTAGTTAAAAATCCCTCGTCATTATCGCTTACAATTTTGGAAATTTTGTTACATTGTCATGTTAATATCATGCCGTATATGTATTCCACATTATCTATAAAAGATAATTGCAACGATTGAGCCCTTTAGTTTTTAAAATAATTATTTTATTTTAAAAGAATGATTTTAATCAATGTCAGCATTTAAACTAAACTGTTTGTCAGAGTCATTCTGGTATATTTAATTTTTGATTTCTAGTTGTTTATGGTAACCATATGCACACATTTTTACGCCCTAATTTTCAATTACTATGTAGTAAGTAGGTTATTAATAGCAGTAATCCTTAATTTCAGGAACCTGGATTATGTTGTGTAAAAATCTTTAAAAAATTAGGTTGGTTTTCATATAGCCATTTAAGGTTATCAAATGGGAGGTGGGCATTGGATGAGTGGCTGATTCCCAGCCTTTGGTGGATGCAATTGGTTAAAACAATCTTTGTTTAGTTGATAGAAAAGAGAAAAAAACTCATATGTTCAAAGAATAAGTCACATTTGTGGCCTTGAGGAAGAGGTATTTTTGAAGGGGCCCATCCTAGATAGTTTAATGGTCAGATAATTTATGTCAGATAGTACCATCATGTATTCAAATCAGCATCATCTTCCATGGATCGGTCAATGTCCAGATGGTTACTTAAAAATCAATCATAGTGTTTTCAGTATTGGCCTTCTACACATTTGATGCTGCAAGAAGAACATGTTGCTGTCACTGTTTATTTAAGAATTTAATCCCATGTTGCTGAAATACTGGCTTGAGAAAGTGACTGGGGTAGCATTTTTAAGGATAGTCATACACATGGGTCTGGTGAAAAATGCATCCAATCCACAACATACAACTACAAACACCCTTTTAATAACCCTTTAATTTACAAAATAAAGAAATTTGGCTCCTTTCTACTTTGTAAATTAGAGTTTGTAATGTATGGACTGCATTTTTAGTTACATATTGGCAATATAGTGATCCCTATCGTGTAACTGCATCATTTGAATGAAAAGTTAGGGTATTACCCATGAGCTAGTGTAAATAATCCAGTGTTGCCATCGATTCCTCTATTAATCAGGGTCTGTATTCATTCCAGTTTCAGAAAGGCATTTAATATTAAAAGTGGTCATTTACGCTGATGTTTTAAATGGAAGACACCTCTTGAAATCCAAACAAGAAATTTAAATGGAAAAATCCATGAAAATTATTCATTCTGCTGAAATATTAACTGACCATCCATACACTCACCAAATTAATTTTAACAATGAGTCCCTTCTATTTCCAATGCTAACATTATATTACATATTTTAAAGGACAAATGTCCTCATGTCATTCTGATGCTTCTCTTTACATTTCCATTTGTAACTAGAAAAAAGTAATGAGTTCTCTTTTTTCCAATCATGTCATTTTTTTCTGATCTTATTGTGTCATAAGATGCATTATTTTTATGTAATATTTTATAATAGAAGTTTCGGATAATACTTTACCAATTTTCCAACTTTGTAGCTATCTTGTCGTTTAGCGAGATATGTATGTATTCTCAGATTATTATCAGATGTGTACCTAAGTTAATGGTGTAACTCATATCAGTTTTTAAAAAAATTGAATGAAATTGTGGACAGTCATATTTTCTTTGCATTTGTTTGGCTAAAATCCATTAATGCCGCGACCTTTTGGACAAGAGTTTATCAGGTAATTAACCTTTTCCAATGAAGCATGAATTAGTGAGTTGAAGTGAAATAGTGCCCATTTATTTTTGTTTCAATGCATGGAATATGTTACACTTTGAGGTCTTATTTTGGCAAAAATTAGAGCAAACACTACTTTGGTTTTATATACACTAAAATATTTGAGATTTTAAAAATATTTTGTGAAAAGCCTGTGGAATAATATTTTTTATATGGGCATGTGTTAGTTAAAAGGCCATTTTCTTCATTTTACTAGCCAGCAAAGGTTGTATTTTATCTAGATTTTTTTAAATAATTTGTTTCTACTTGTTAAGCATACTCGAAATTATGGTATTTTTTTATGATGAGAGTATGTACATTGATTTGAAAGAGGGAAAATAAGAAAATAATTCTGTTCAAGACAATAATTTCCCACAAAAGAAACTTATTTTTTATTTTGGTGGGAAAGTTCTTTGGTTCTTTTTAGATGAAAGTTCTTTAACACTTACACATGCCTTCTGCAATGAGTATGAATATGTATTGGTTTCTGGTTCGTAATCGTTTTTCATATCATATTATGACCACATTTACTTTGTGAAATTTGTATATGCTGTCTCTGTATGTAGATTAATGTTAATGCTAATTTAGGTATTGTTATCTTTATTTGATTTATGTCCTGCTGAACTGATGATAAGTTCTGTACTACCTTTGTTTCCATTATCTTGGGCCTTATTTTATGCTAAAATTTATAAAACAATGGTGATGTCAATAGTGTTAATGAGGAAAGGAAAGTGTAATGTTCTAACTCAGGCAATTTAATTTATTTCAATGAGAAAAGGGAAATTTTTAATTTGACTTCATAATTTGTTTTGGCAGATAAACTGCTTAAATTTATGTAGCTATCCTTTGGATAAGTAAGACAAATTTTACATTCATAATGTCACCCACTTAAAAGGCTGCAATTTCAGTGATTAACTACATGTTTCACCCTGCTTTTTTTCTTTTTAGCGGATGCAGAGAAAGTGAAGGCAAAACCTGATCAAGGGAAACAAACAGGTTCACTCATTCCTGGCGATAAAGAAAAAAGCAGTGACTCTATTCGTTCCTTAGGCTCTGCAAGCACTGCCTCAGCCAAATCAGGGAGTCCAAAAGGGCCTGGATCAGCCACAACTTCCAGTAAAGGTAGCACATCTGCTCCCCAAGATGAGGATGCATTCTTAACACGCAAGTGTCCAGCACCCCCACTGCCGCAAGGGTCATCACCCCAGCATGGCAAAAAGCCCCCAAATATTCTTATCCTGTGTACTGGCAGCCAAGATGTTGCTGTTCAGTCAAAGGAAGCATTGGAGGCTGCCTTACAGAAGCATAAGTAAGTTTGAAATCTTTCTTGAACGAATATATACATGTTTTCACATCTTCATTGGAGTTCTTCAAAGTAAAACACAATGTATGTTTAATAATAACTAAATGAAAAACTTTATTTATAACACAACAATGTAATAATTTTGTTTTTTTACATTTCTCTTTTTATTGCAAAAAAATTGAATTTACAGCAAACTCCCGATTATCCAGGCTAATGATGGGGGGTGGCAACACGAATAATTAGAAAACGCGTATAATCAAAACTTGCACCTTAACTTCTTGTAATATTCAACATTTGTGTAAATCAATCAATCTATTATTATCTACGCACATTTTATGTTATTTCAAATTGCTTCCCGGAATCATTGAGAGCTTCCTTTCCCGACTGCGTTCTTTTTAGTGGCGATAACATGATTGTATTTGTATTCTTACCGCTTTGTGTAATACCTGGTTTACAAAAACCGCGCATCCGCGGCTGTGAGATCACAGATTTAGAAACGTGGTTTGCACGAATGCTTCAAAGCCACTGTGCGACGTCGGAAACTACACTGTCAGGCACCACACTGCTTCACCCACAAGTTACTCGGGATGTAGATCCGTGATCACTGAGCACGATGTTTGGAAAACAGGAACACAGAACTCCTGTGATGGCAACTGGCATGTGATCACCCCAATGCCCAGCAGTGGTTATAGGAAACCAGCACGTATGGCAAATTGTCTAAGGAGGCGAGAGTCTAGCTATGACTAATGCTAACTTTACTTCCACTTCCCCCATTGCCTTCACTTCTACTCACAGGGTTCCCACTCAACCGTGAATAAGCCTTGAATTCCGTCTACCGTGAAAGAAACTGGAAATAGCTGTGAAATTCGTCGTAAACTCTTGTAAAAAACTCGATTGTAGATCTACGATTGACAGATAAAAACAAAAATCGTTATCTCAATCATATTCAAGGTCAGACACTCGCAGGCACTGTCCACGCATTTATCTGCACACGTATATTCGAAGCGCAAATATTGGTCCGTGTGTCATGACGACACACAGACCTTAAGGCTGTGATTGGAAGTCCGTTAGCCAAAGTGATCATTAACCTTGGCAAATCAGACACCTCTTCTCTTCCCTGTCACACTCCATTTTCCCACTCACAACCCTTAGCCGGCCCAAAACTTTGCTAAAGATAGGCGACGTCGTAAGAGCACTTTCATTGCTGCGTTTTCATTCCCGGCATTTATTGCGTTTGCTATATTTTTAGTTAACGTGCGGCAAGTGATTTTTATGTGATCAATATTTCTTCCTAAAATGGCTTATCAACAGACCGTGAATTTGACATAATTTAGACCGTGAAAACCTGGAAAAACCGTTAATTTTACAATTTAGTTGAGTGGGAACCCTGACTCATCTTCTTCCACTTTTCCCTTCCCCTCCAGTTTGACCTTGACCAGCATTAACATATCCAAGTGCAATGAAATCTCTGGTTCCCTTGGGCCTTATTCAAGCACATGCGAGTCAACAGCAATAATCCTGCATTTCCATAGGAAATATACATTTAATTATTATATATAACATTTATTTTAATTTACGATTGGTTAACTACTGAAGGATCTTCTAAAATTGCTCAAGAGTTTTTTTCCCACCACTGATCGTCGTCTGCAATGCTAGATCAGATGTCCAAGTAAGCTTGTCACATTCCTTGTCAGCTAGTGAATAAAATAATTCCATTTTACGAGGCGTCCAATTTTATTTTTTTATAAAGATCGCGGAAAACACCTTAGGAGTGTAAACTAATGCACGGATAATCTCAAGCACGGATAAACCTCACCCAGATACAGTAAAACCCCTTATTTACACTTTTCTAGGGACCCAATAAAAAAAGTGTAAATTGCGGGAAAATGCAAATAGTGGGAAATGGAGAATTTTCACTTTTATTCACATACTGGCTTTGGAAATGTTAATTTTGTAATTGTGGATAGCATTATTCCATAACATTCTTCCCCTCTGAAGCACAGTGTTTTTGCTGGCAGCAAAAATTAAAAAATAATCCTGTTTTGCCTGCATTGAAAACATCTTTTGGGTCGTAACTTCCAGAAGTCTAATATATTCAGATTATTTCCACTGAGTTGCTGTCTCTATGTTAACATCTTTGATTTCACCATTCACCGTCTTGTATACAAGACTGTACCTTAGGGCGGATCGCAAAAATCGATTTTTTTCAAATCCATCTGGCCCAATGAAAAAAAGTTGTGGGACCGATCAAAAATAAGGCCTGAAAAATTTGAGACCTCTAGGTGAACCCCTGACCCTCGCTCAAATGCAATTTAGGGGGGGAAGGTCAAAATTCGAAAAATATAAAATTTTATGGTCATTCCCTATAGATTTTGCCGAGTTACTGCCCTTTTAGGGCAAAAATTTTGTTCATTTTGACGTATCTGCCACCGTTTAGCCACAAAATGCCTAATTTGAGTCCGCGCCCGCGAAGAAAATATTACAACGCCCGCGCAGCGTCGCGGATACAAGAGCAGCAAGGCGATTCCGTCCCCTCCCCGCTCGCTTCTCCCCCTCCCATGCCTCGAATGCAGCAAAATTCATCTCGCGTGTGCTGCTAGGAGGGCGTTTATCTTTGATAATATAAATCGGAAGATGGTAGAAGGTAAAAAACGGTGCGTAGTGAGACGACTTGTCCCTTATTTGGCGCCTCGTCGGCGTTAAACAAATCGATGTTACCAACTTTTAGAGAAGTGATGAAATATTTTTAGATCTGCGAACGCAGGAAAGGAGCCTGCGGTCTATGAAGAGGCCTCTCGAGTGGCTATAAGGTGTGGGAACTTAGGATATACACTTCTATTCTGGTATTGTCCGACAGCTGAGTCTAAATGGATTTTGGGTGAAGGCCGCTCGCGTCCCCTCCCCGCTCGCCTCTTCCACGCCCCAAATGCACCAAAATTCACACCAAGTACGTCGTTCTTTGTTAGTCTTACTAAAATTTGATGTTTCAGCATCGTCCGGCGAGGAACAATTACGAAAGAATTACTCAATTATCTGCTTTCCAGTCTGTATTTCTTATATCAGTGTCATTCCTCGTCTTTCGCTGCTTTCAACAAACTTTTGGTGAATTCTTTCACGAATATCTCGTCCGCATGTATAATAAAAAGAATATTTAACTTCAAATTTGAACGTTCACTAATAGATTTTTAATTTCCACAGCGCTAATCTCAGATATAGCCGAAGGAACAGGAGTTTCTCTCCAATATATCATCAGCGTGTAGTCCTTTACGTCGATATTAAAATCCAGCAATTAAAAAATCACGGATTTGTCGCCAAACGCATCCTTGCTGCAACGCAAATTGGGTCCCTAGATTACCCTCCCGATGTTTGTCGCAAATCCAAGTCAGCATAGTGCAATTAGCAAATAGACCACTGTAAGGGATGAAATACGGATTTAATGCTTTCCCGACGAATGATGTGGGTAAACTCTTTTCGGGATTCAACAAAATTTATCTCTTAGGATGAGCCCCGAGTCGGAGATTGAAATTTTGGCCATTATAGAAAAATTAACCCGGTGGGAATCCGGAGATGAGTTTGTCCACACTTTAAGGGATGTTGGAATTATGCTTATAGCAAAGGGATGATGCCTCCTTTTTCAATGTTGTGTCTACTTTTCACTCCGAAAGGAATCGATAATCGCAGATTTTATAACTTTTGCTAATCCTCCGACGGGGGAGGCAAACCTCCAAAAGTGGGACCCTGTTTCTTCAATTAACACCATACATTCCCCTCTAAACTTGTATTGATAAGTCCTCTTGCCATTTTTTTATCAGACAAGAGTAGTCTTTCGTTCGAATAAAATGGAGCCCTTTGATGAAACCTCTCTTTTTTATCCACAGTAGGCAGGGCTGGGCAAAATACAGGCCGAGGAGTATTTGAAATGCAAAATACCAAATACCTTGGACTTCTGTATTTGAAATACAAAATAGTATTTTAAATACTTTTTAAAATACAAAATACACTTGTAAGGAAACTAAGACATCTTTTAAAACGTTCTAACACATAAATAAACATAAAAATTCTAACAACCACATATACATTTGAGATTTTTCAATATAAAAATTATCAATTGTTGCTCTCTATGAATGAATCATTCCCCTTGAGGAATACAAGTTTTTCAAAAACTTTGTCCGACAGAGCTCCCCTCACAGGGGAATGGATAAACCCAGCAAATGAAAATTGTCTTTCCACTGGTTAAGATGAGCATAGGCTTGCATTAAACCTGATGAACATTTTCTTAATATTCGGATAATTTTGTAAACTCGACAGCGATTTGTCAGTAGGCAGAATCTTTTTCTGTGTACGTAAGTGATTCTGGTACACTAGCTTTGATGTATCTTACGAAGTTATGACTTTTGCGTCGGCTAAAGTTGCGGGAACGATCATTGCTGTTGCTTGGTTCTTGCATATACCTCTATCACAGTTGGCAGACGCATTTTCCCCGAAGAAGTTCCAATTTGAGTTTATAGTCCTTAATGTTTAATCTATGAGGAAAGTAGAGATACAACTCGGCTAATTTCATTTTCTTCGAATGAATTGATGAAGAAAATTTTTGATACTATTTTCCCGAACAAGAATTGACGATGTTGACTCATCGATCTCCGATTATTCCATTTTTTTCCTCAGTTGTCGAGTTTCTTTAGGATTCAATCGAGCAGCCGTTATCTTTCTTTTCGTCAGCTTGTCTGTCAAACTACTTCTTCATTGGGGGAAACTTATGCTCCTCCTTGCACTTACACGCAAAAATATCGCATAATTAAAAATGTTCCTTTAAAATTCTTTGAGTTTTATACTTCAATAAAACCCTACTTTTGGCCTATTCTAATTTTCCGTAAGTTATAGTACTTCCTGTGGTACCGTTAAATCCATTTAGTCACATTCACAATGGAGGAGAAGCGCGTCACCATAGTTCGCACACCTTTATAGCCACTCGAGAGGCCTCTTCATAGACCGCAGGCTCCTTTCCTGCGTTCGCAGATCTAAAAATATTTCATCACTTCTCTAAAAGTTGGTAACATCGATTTGTTTAACGCCGACGAGGCGCCAAATAAGGGACAAGTCGTCTCACTACGCACCGTTTTTTACCTTCTACCATCTTCCGATTTATATTATCAAAGATAAACGCCCTCCTAGCAGCACACGCGAGATGAATTTTGCTGCATTCGAGGCATGGGAGGGGGAGAAGCGAGCGGGGAGGGGACGGAATCGCCTTGCTGCTCTTGTATCCGCGACGCTGCGCGGGCGTTGTAATATTTTCTTCGCGGGCGCGGACTCAAATTAGGCATTTTGTGGCTAAACGGTGGCAGATACGTCAAAATGAACAAAATTTTTGCCCTAAAAGGGCAGTAACTCGGCAAAATCTATAGGGAATGACCATAAAATTTTATATTTTTCGAATTTTGACCTTCCCCCCCTAAATTGCATTTGAGCGAGGGTCAGGGGTTCACCTAGAGGTCTCAAATTTTTCAGGCCTTATTTTTGATCGGTCCCACAACTTTTTTTCATTGGGCCAGATGGATTTGAAAAAAATCGATTTTTGCGATCCGCCCTACTGTACCTATTTTTTAATCTATCCAACCAGCCATTATAGACACCGTGCAATCTTCGATTCCCAATCTTATGGGGAAATACTTTTTCTCAAGGGCCTGTTTGTATGATACATTAACACATACGAGTTAATGTTTGCTTGCATGAATGATTTTTGTGGACCAGATCGGGACATGTACGAATGCTTGCAGGGGCAGATCCAGGACTTTTTCTAGGAAGGGCACAGAGGGCCTGACAGGCAAACGATCTTGTCTTAATTGAGATTAAAAACAAGATACAACAATGATTGTACGAAATTCTCTTTATTTTTATGTCAAAGTTATTATTATTGATTTAAATGATTGAGCCTCCGTAAAACACGAAACAAAGCGAACGTAATGATAACTGTCAGGGGCGGATCCGGGATTTCTTTCTGGTGGGGCACAAGCAAGGCCGTATCCAGGATTTTGTTCTGGGGGGGGCACAAGAGGATACCACATAAGACAAAACGAATGCAATGATAACAGGACCTTATTAAATTCTTGCATACTTTTTAAGGATCTGGGGGGGGCACGTGCCCCCCCTAGGTCCTCCCATGATAACCGTAATCAAATTTTGTCTATTTTTTTTAAGCATTTGGGGGGGGGCACATCCCCTGCCCCTAAATCTGACTATGAATGCATGAACAAAATTTGAACATGCTCTATTTTCTGTTCATGCATTCGCACAATTTAGGTGAATACATTTTTTTTGGTGCATTTTCTTGTTCATAAATTTAGACATTAACTTGTACGGGTTAATGTAATATGTAAACAGGCCTTTAGATGACACCATTCACGATCTTGCACCTAAAAACCACTTTCAGAAATCTTTCTAATTCTTCTTACCTGGAATTCTTCTCATATTTTCTCTTTTTTGATAAATGTCCGCTCTGGTTTGCATGTTTTACAATGGCATCGCGATTAGCACGGTATTGAATGTTGAGACTGGCAATCCAGTCAGATTGCCTGTCTCAACAGTCGAGTTGCTTCGCCAGATTGCATCGATGCGGGTTCCCGTTTGCAAACCAACGAGGTAGCTCTAAAATTTTTATTTTGTCCTCAATTAAAAATTTCCGTTTTTATTTTCGAATATCCATTTTCAAGCAGGATAAATTCTATTTCCCGTACTAATTGAGGGTAACTTGGCTACACGCGTGTATCTGAACTACTCCTCGCCGATTAACCAGTACAAACTGCCGTGCGACTTCATAATTTTTGAAAGTTACAAAAGTTTGCGATGCACTGCGATTCGAATGGGATAAGTCAAGTTTAAATAAGTTTTTTAAAGTATTTAATTAACCCATACTTGCTACGCAACTATATAATGAAGTCAGCGCAAATGATCCCAGTTGCCGGTCAAGTTTTATAGTTCCGGCATTTATCACGTTTCATCACGTCTAGTTTCCTTTCAAAATTGTATCATATCAAATTATAGACTACATGAATATTGTCAAAATTCCATCAGGAGTTCATACATTATAATTATTACATAGCTGGATAGTTCAAAACACCTTATACTTTCATATCGTGAATCTTTTCGCCGCAGACAGAAAACGAGATGACGTAGTTCAACTTTCGGACGCTAGTAGCGTTGTGTCCCGCCACATTCAAATTCTTCCTGAAAATAGTTCTCATTACGTCTCTCTCTCCTGTATTTTTAAATACAAATGCGCGAAAGTAAGCCGAAAGACAGTTTTTAAGGGCTGACTTGCACGATTAATTGTTTTAGTAGGCAAATTATTTTTTTTCGTCGGCAAGTCGTGATGCACATGGCGGGAAAACGAAAAAAACACGTCGTAAATACAGGGTTCTATTTACGTAGGAGAGATAGGAAATTTGATGGGACCCAGAAAAAAACTTGCAATTTGCGGGAAAACGTAAATTCCGATAACGCAAATACGGGGTTTTACTGTAATTGGGAGTCTGCTGTATGTGCAAGAATGTTAAATGGTATTCACTATTCCATTAATGTGCATGCATGGTAAATGGTCTACAAGTGAAAGACTTTTTTTTTAATGTTAAAAGAGCCTATTATTTTGCTGAAATCAGGAAGGACAATCGGTATGTCTTGGATATCTTTGAGTTCAAATTTTGTTCTGCTTTCCTGCATTCAGGTATGAACTGATGAGTTATCAGTATTGTAGTTGTTATTGCTATTGGCCATAGTTTATTATTAGGTAATCAAAGTTATTTCTGCTCAAATGGAGTTTGAATAGAGGGACTCAGGGTAGAATTGGGCTTGCCTTAGATCTTCTCAATATGGTTGCTTAGACGTACAATCCACTTCAAGTGGAACCAAGAATAACAATTTAGCTTTGGTTTTGTATTTTTTGGCTACTACCTGGCATTGATGATTATTGCATTTTGCATATCTAAATTTACAATGTTTTCTGTTGTTAAAAAAATGAATACCTTAAAATCTAAAAATAAAAAATTCTCCTTTCAGATATGTTTTGTACTCCACTACTCAGGCAGAAGTATGTTCACGCACACCATGGGCAGACAACACAAGTATGCTTTTCACTCACGGAAGACTTAATGGGGATATGGTGAAGCCTATTCTAAATTATATGTCAGGGTCTAACGATGGTGCTGAAGGTGGCAGGGTCTGGTGTGTATGCCCTGGGGCTGAATTCCTACGCTTGCTCCTTCCCTGCCCCGCTTTCAGCAATGCTAAGGACTCCCTTGAATCCAAGGGTGTTGTGTCGTATAAACAATGGAAAGGCCTTAAACTACCTCATTGCTCGCTTGGAGTCAGGTATTTAGCTTTTAACATCATAATTCAATATGAACTAATATTCCAAACCATGTGTTGGACTTGTGATTTCCATTATTTATTACTGTTAAACTGTCATTATTAGCCAATCATATTTTGCATCCTCTGTGCAAATATTCATTCATCTATTATAAAATAGAAGAGACCAATTCCACATCAACGAAAAAAGTAATTTAATAATTGAGAGCACATGTCTAGCGCATATGTAGAATAGGATGAATGTATTATGATTAAGGTCCTGTCTCTTTATTGGTATTGACCTGTTATAAGGTCAACTGTTGAATCTTAACCTGGAACCAGAACATCGTGTCAGATTCCACCCATTTCTTCATATTCTTTAAATTCACTTTCTCAGTGTTATTTATGAGCACTCGTGCACCTTGCCTTCCCCTGAAAGCATCAGCTATGCATGTTTGCCTTTACTGAATTTATTTTTTTCACCCAGAATTCAATTAGGAGTCAAAAATGTTTATTGGAACTCCTTATGTATGAACCATTTTGCGATTTATAGTACTTCCTGTTTTATCTTATTTTTTCCATGCGCATGTACCTAAATTGTAATAACTTTTCACTACCAATGGCCTAGTCATTTTTTTAAATTGCATAGTTAAACTGATTTATTTTTAATTTCAAACTGAAATTTTTAGTTTCAAATATATTGACAGAAATTTGAAAGTGCTAAGGAGTGCTAAGTTCTTTGGAGTATGTATGTAAATTGTCAGCATTGCCCAGTGAACATCATTTGTGATTCTAAATGCTGATTGGTAGTTTCAGTTAATTAATCAAATAATCAAATGAGCCTTTTCAAGATAATTTTCAATGCAATTATTGTTAATAAGCTACCCCGGTTTTGTGTGATTTGGATGTTTAGGAATTATTCGGTTGGTGAATCAACCCTCTTGTATTTTTTCCTGTATAGCGTTGCTCTTGCATATTATGGAATCTATGTTGATGAAATTATATTCACTGAAAGATAATTTTTAATCCCATTATTGTTAAAGTAATTTTCCTTTTCTTTCAGAGCATCTGATGTTCCTCCTACGCTGGAATTAGCCAAATCACAAGGTAAATTTAATGTCACTTTGAAAGTTCTGGCTACTGAGGATACTAGCCATGAACCAGTGCTGCTACTCATATCATCACAATCAGGAGCTGGAAAAATTCTTATCTCTATGGTAAGAGAATACATGCATAAATATATTATATTTAGATTTTAATGCATTTTCTTGACTTTTTTACAATATTCTAAAGAGAGTTAAAAGAAAAAATTAAATTTGAATTACATACTCTTCTGTTGTGTTACCCATTCTTGATTATAGCTCTGGAATATTGTCACCTTTTTATGAAGGTCACCTGGCAACAATTGAAAAATTAATGCTTGCTTCTTATGGCTATTGGAAGTCTCACAAAATCAGAGACAACATAAGGATTTGATTGTAACCTCATAATGACTGTACTGAACATGTTATCTTTAATTACAAGGAAATCAAGCCGGCATAATCTTTCTCTCCCATTTATTATTAAATCTAAATCACGGTAGTTATTTGCTAGAACTAATCAACTTCCGTGTGCCTTTCATTAATTCAACGAAGCACCTGTTATTCTGTCTCCTCCATGTGTGTAAAAACACATTTCACCATCCAATTTATGAAATGCAAAAGTTTGTAAAAATAGTCTTCGTTAGTTTATACTGGGACTAGCCATGGTGATAACTTTTACGGGAGTCACCCCCAATGCACAATCGTGCGAAAGATCCACAGAGAAAAAATCATCCTCCTTAATCGGGATCTCGGTCAAGGCTGGTCAAGGCCGGGTCAAAGACAGAAAAAAATCATCCTCCTTAACCAGGATCCCGGTCAAGGCAGATGATTTTTTTCTCTGGAGATCTTTTGGGCGATAATCTCCGTTGATATAGACCTCTTATGCTCTCCAAATTTGCAAAATCTTTAATGAAAATTATGCTATACTCCCTAAAAAAAATTAGAGAATTCAGACTAATTATTCTAATCAAAAGAACAAAACTTTTTTACTTAGCTATGAATCAAAGAACCAGGCTGACCCATTTTTAATTTCTACCTCCTTAGGAGTCAAATATTTTTAGCGATAAAATTTTTTTATCTTCGATAAATTGCTAATGATCTTTTGTTTTTCTCTAATACTAAACTGCAATAATGGAAATTATTTATTCAATGCCATAGTTTTTCTCTGTCTAATAAAATATTTTCAATTTTTATCTGCAGAATAATTTAAGAAGGCTAGTCCTATGAATATGATACAGTGTATCGAAACTTGTCAGGAAAATAAAGTTCCAAATTGTAGAAACAGCAAAGTTTTTCATTCACAAATCAGAATAATTTAGTATATGGTAGACTTCACAGTATTAATCCATTATAGAAGACTAACATAAAGCAAATTCCATTGTATGGTGAATCTGAATGATTTCCAGACAAGGAAACAGTTTAAAGAGCATCAGCTTTTAAATGCTGCTATTTATAAACATGTTTCAGTAGAAAATGAAGCGTTGTATTTTATAATTGATAACATATTGTACAAGTGGAAAGAAAATCAGTGACAAGTTGATGGAGGCTTTTGCTGAGTGGTTCAGTAGGCACAGCTTGGCTTGTGGGTTGTCCTCTAAGTAGATTCATCTTTTTTTGACAGTTTCGCTAGTGTAGCTGCAGGGGTCTACAGGTTTGAAACTTCAAATCTGAAGATGCCTCCTGCAATGCAGGGGAAAGTGTCATACGAAGATGAATAGACAAGTAGGACAACCCAAAAGCCAAGTGGCACCTATAAAATCAGTGAATTTTGAAATTTTAAAAAGTTATTGAAAATTACCTCAGGTCGTATGCATCACAAGTTGGATCCATTATATTTCAGGAGTCTACTGTACATAAGATATTTAATCACGAAAGTGATTTTTCTCGAGGAAAAAAGTATTTGTTTCCTAATGTATGCAAATATTTTACCTTGAAGGTCAAATTGGGAACGGGGTCAGGGGAGAGTGAGCAGAAATGCCTCGAAGTCATGAACGACCTCCTTTCGTCTCATTTGGGCTTGAGCGCATCTTCATCCCCGTCAGTACCTTCTTCTGTATCTTCATCTCCCTCTTCTAAAGGAGGACAAGGAGCAACGTTCACCAATGGCTATTTTCTCGGACGCCATGAGGTAAATAATGTCATTCTTCTTTCAGAATGCAGTGGGATGCTTATCAATGACTGTTGCAACACTGTCAAAGTAATATTCAGTTGTTGTTGGAATCATTGGCTTCACTATTGGGGAGGTGGAAGGGGTAGATCCTCCCCCCCCCCTCAGCCTCCAAGAATTAAAAAAAAATTATTTAAAATTGTCTGGTTTTGACATATAATAACTGCATCTGCTTGAAAAAACTTAAAGTTAAGTGAAAATGATGTAAAATGTATTTCCAGGCATTTAATTTTTCAAAAAATTTTCGGATTCCCCATTGCCTTGGGGGGGAGTAGTGGGGAGGAGGGGTCGCCCTCTCATGTCCCTCCATTCCCCCCCCCCCAAAGCATATTCCTAGTTATGCCACTGGTTGGAATAAATTATGCACTTTACTTGTATTGGCTTTTACATTGTGGTGAAGATTCAGCAGAGAGATTTTCAGGATATGCACTGCGTGTGTTCATCTTCGTAGGCGACAGTTTCACCGGCATTGCAACTGCCTTCTTCAGGTCGATGAAGTGCAGAGATTTGGTTTCGACCGTCTTTTGTATACATCAGGTGTCTTCTCATTGCTACTTCATCGACCTGAAGGAGCCAGCAATGCTGGCCAAACTGTTGTCTACGAAGATGGACACAAGCGGTGCATGTCCCAAAAACCTCTCTGCTGGAATTACCGTATTTCTCTGGATATAGTCCCCCTCTGAATATAGTCCCTACCCCCTAATTTTGAGGCCTCAGTTTCGGTAAAAAATTAAAAAAATATGCTTGAATGTAGTCCCCCCTTTTCTATTACCACAGGCATATTTTGAGAAAAAAGGGGGGACTATATTCAGATAAAAAATATAATAATGAAATATGATAAAATAAATATTCAAATAAATATATGCTTTATCTACAGAGTCTCACCACAGTCCTAGATACATCCAAATGGATGATAAATTCCTTCTAAAGCACTGTTCCTTGACAAAATGTTCTGGGAATGACTTTACAAATCATGCATTTTTGATTTTCAGCCTCCTTCCCCAAGTGCATACCGTGAGAATTAGTCTGTGGAGAGATTCCAAATTATTCGGACTGAATTTTTACTTAATTCTACAACTTTTTCTCAAGCGGATAACTTTTCGCAAAAAAAGACATTTTTTTCCATCCACCCTTTCAGGCATTTCAAACTGATGATATTCTCTACAGGAACTAAAGCAATAATAAGCAGTTGAGGGATGGGCATTTAGAATGTCAGGATTTTACAATGTTAGGGACAAGGGAGGAGGCTTAGACATAAGGTTACAGAACAATACTTTGTTTGCTTACATTAGAATTGTGTATTGCGTCTGCAATAGAAGCTCTTCTATGAGGGAACAGGAACTCTGTTGGCCAAATAATACCCTTGGTATTATTTGGCCAAAATAATACAATGAATTATTGATGAATGAATTGTTGGCCAAGTATTGCTATTTATTTTACCAATGGTATTTTTTGGACAAGGATATTATTTGGCCAAGATAATGCAAATGGCAGTACTTGGCCAACGATTCATACCAAGGATATTATTTTGCCTCGAATACATGGGGTTTATATAATAGTTCAACAAATACATTTGTAGGAGGGGAGGGTGGGGAAAGGATGGGGTTTTAGTTGAGGGGCACACCTTTAATAATCCAATGGTCAGTTAATTTTATGTCAGGTAGTCACTACTGTTCTGTATTTGAATTGGCTTCACATTCAATGTTTAGATCGGCAGTTAAAAGTTGCAATCACAGGAATGCACAGTTGTGACCTTCTAAGGAAAATTTAACGCACAAAGACCATCGGCACCCTGCTTGTCCTAAATGTACCCCAGTTTTACTCAAGTGCTAATGTATAATGGCCTTCAAACGGGTGTGGTGTGATATTTTTGTGGTTAATCACTTGCTTGCCCAGTGACTAATGTATGCAACTTGCAACACAAAGAGGCATCCTCTCCTTTACATAACCTCTTCTTTGAATAACCAGAAAATTTGGCTCCTTCATGAATTGACTGTGTTCCTCAAACCTCCATTCCTATGAAACTCTCTGTATAAATTATGTGGCAGCACTAAAAAAAGGCTTTGATAATGGCCAAAAGGAATAGCCAAGGTTTTGCAAATTCTTGCACTAGAAAAATAAAAATAGCCTTGATCTTTAAAATCAATGCATGAAAGAGCATTTCTCATGATGCATCAGTGAGTAGGGAATATGAATATTTTGCCAGAGCTGAGTTCCCTTTCCCTCGTTAACCTCTGCTCATTATATTCTGTGATATCTTTCACAGGTAGAAGAAATGATATTTCACTGTTGTTATTTTATGTGTACATAAAAGTTATTACTGATCTAACTTTTTTTTTTATTTTTACAGCTAAAATTGGAGTTTCTGTCGAGTATTAAAGACCGGTTGAAAGAAAATGTACTGCCTATCAATGGGGGAGGTCTCTCCTTGAAATTTTGCCAGTCCATCGCCGACATTCCAAAAAGTGGAGCTACATCTTCATTTCTTCCTGTTCTTCTTCATACATGCCCTCCAAAGTTTTCCACTGTGGAATACTTTGAGGTAAGATAATCTTTTAATTAGTGTGCATTCAACTGGAGAAGCTTATGGAAAAATAGATTAGAAAAATAAGGAAAGATAGATTACAGTAAAACTTTGATTTTACACACTTTGATTTTACATCAAGTCTCGTTTTTACGCAGCGACACTCAAGTCAGGCCGGAAAGCACAGGGAATTGCAATGGTGAAACTTCGATTTTACATCTTTTCTTGATTTTAAGCAGTTTTTCGATTTTGCACAGCACAATCCCAGCCCCAAAGAGACCGCTAATCTTGATTTTACGCAGTTGTCTTTCGACTTGTTTTGAAAATGCCGACTGGAGCAATATGGAGTTAGGTTATTTATTTGTCTCAATGAGTTGCAAAAATGAATACAGGAACGGTTGCAATGACGTCGCGCTGTTGAGCGTGAAGCTAAAAACATCGCGAATCTAAGTATTGCTTCCCCCTGCGCCCTCTCAGTAATATTTCTGGCTCCTGTACGAACGGGAATATCGCTCTGAGTTCAAATTTGCCGTAGAAGGATATCGAAACCTAAAAGATACGGCAATGGCTGTGTATGCGTAACTACTTTTGATTAAGACAGATGATCGCCGGAGATGTTAACATTATCACGAAAGGTGATAATGTCAACATCCCCGGTGATCACCATACAATCAGTGATACCACTTGTTGCTCTTACTTTGTTTTAATCTCCTTAAAGTGGAGACCTACCGATAGACGACTACTATAGATCGAAGACGCAGCCGCGACGCGACTTATTGGTCGACGGTGTTTATAACATATTTATTGTAATTACAGTAGATGGTCGTTAATCCGGAATTAAGAACTACGGAATATCTATCCCTAACGGAAGGCTTTCTAGAATTTTGCCAACGCTATGTTTTCCATCGCCCCAGCGAAATATAACGGCGAGCTGAGCCGTTAAAAATCCTCCCGTTCCAAAATTTTGGCTTCCAAGGTGATCCAAAAAAGATAGTCGTACTTCTAGTATGGACGTAAGTCGATGGTGATTCAACATGATGGTAAAAGCAGCATGCGTTGTCTCATTCAGCGGGCTAACCCCAAATCTGCGGGACAATTGGAGGTGAGGGAAAGTTGCTTGTGCGGCACGCTTATCAGAACTGACTCAACTTGTATCTCATTGTCAGTGGGTTTAAGAAACAAGGTTGGAACTGGAATAGCTATTAGCTTAACTCCGCTAGGAGGCAAGCGTTTATTTTTAACGGAACGGGAGTTAATGCCCTCGGAGAATAACTTGCGTCGTCAATCGTCATGTAATCATTGAAGTCAAACTCAAGACGTGAATGATAAGGCAGTCCCTTTAAACTCAGGAACGGCTTAGCACCATCAAATCGAAATACAAAAAGTGTCTGGTGTTGTTATCAGATATGGGGAAGCAAAATTTTACGTGAAGATGAGTCACATGGCTTGTGAGTCGAAGGTCCCAGCGCTGAATTTGCGGAAGAATGCTGACAGAGAAGCTATACCCGGTAGATTCAATCTACTAATGCTAAAATTTCATGGGTAAATGCTTTTTTAATGGGTAAAAATTATAAAGAGGGAAAATTGTTCCGGACTATTAATCATTTTTTATTCATCACTGGCGGCATGATGGCAGTTGCGCGGTTATTTAAATTAGAGATGGGTCGAATAGCATATTTCTCGAATTCGAATATTAAATCATTGCTCGAATATTCGAATACCTCGAATTTCGAATACCTCGAATACTAAATGATGAATGCTGGGATGTTTGACTCGGTTGCCTATGCAGCAGGCAACACAAGATTTTGGGGAGTAATTTTGATTTCCTTTAAATGATTCGAACAGGAATTTAGCTGATTAATGAATATTTTAATTTTATGGAAACAATTGGGCATATAATTAATTCAACTAACATCGCTTTACCCCCACTCCTGCTGCCAAGTGCTAGCTGACAATCTGAGGCATTTTGTAAAATACAAGCTCTTCTCCACCAGACTTTCTTCAATTATTTTCAGTCCATCTTTGGGAGTTCTCACGAGATAAGAAGATGAATTGGAATTGCTATCAGGGAGAAACCAAATATTCTGAGAAAATATCCCTTTGTCTGGGACTGTAACAATAAAGATTTATAGCACCACTCATAAATTGTAACTTGATATATGTTTTCGGAAAAAAATACAGCATCAACTTCCCAGAAGCTCTGCTGCTCATATCGAGTTTCGCCAGAATGCTAAGTCTCCATCGTATTTTGACATTTATTTCTTTGCGTAAAATGCTTAAATAAACTCAGAAATATGTCGTGTTTGGTCTTATTCTTTTTTAAATTACGCGCACATTACTAATATTTCAATTCAATAAAGGTGTAACATCAAATGACGAAAGTCATTCTTAGACACCTTTTGTGCTAATAGATGACTCATGCAGCGGTTGACCTCCACAGAGATGGGAAACTTCGAAGCTGGTAGGGAAAAAAAGGTCAGTGGGGGAGAAAAGGGAGGGCCCGAAACACGTTTCTATTGTTCTCGTGTAACTTGGTATTTTTTCGAAGCTAAGGTCTTCGTAATATGATCCCTGAGCTAGCTGTGACCTTTTTTTTTATTTCGAAGAAGAGGAAAGCTTCAGAGGGGGGGCTAGTGCTGAATGGAGAGGGATACCGGATCTTGGGAAATGCGCTAATGTAAGTTTCCCACGGTACTCACGCAGCAGTTGACTTCCAGAAATGGGGAACTTCGAAGCAGGTAGCCAGAAAAAGGTCAGTGGGTGAGAAAAGGGGGGAGGGCGTGAAACACGTTTTTATTGTTCTCGTAACTCGATATTTTTTTCGAAGCAGGGGTCTTCGTAATGCGATCCCTGCGCGAGCTGGGACCTTTTGTTTGATTTCGGAGAAGAGGAAAGCGTCAGAGTGGGTGAGGCGAGTGCTGAATGGAGGGGGATAGCGGATCGTGGGAAATGCCCTAAGGTTGCTATCCCACGGCACTGAGGTTCTCCTGGTGGGGGGAATCGGGGATTTTCGGATTTTTTCACCCGACCATTTTCGGTTCCCCTCGTCGAACTCTTTTCACCGCTAAAATCCACGAATTTGATGTAATTCGTCAACTTGCGTAAAACGGCGCTGCGAGCACTAAATGACTATAGTTCTCTACATTTTTCCGAGTCAACTACCAACGACGTGCATGTGACAGTGTATGACGCGAAATTCAAAGTATTCGAGGTATTCGAGGCGGTACTTTTCGCATAACTATTCGAAACCTCGAATATCGAATACTTTCTAGTATTCGAGGTATTCGAGTATTCGCGGATACTATTCGCACATCTCTAATTTAAATAGCTCACTTTAAAAAAGTGATCTAAACGCCGGAAATGTCTGAATTCTCGGGTACTGTGTGCTCCGTATTATCATTGGTATGTTATTTGGAAGGAGGTAACCGACAGCTGGGGTCATTAGCACCATGTAGTAGGGGTTGGGGGCATAGGAACCGTATGTTGGCATTAGCCAGGCTGTAATTAGAGGCTCCATTCAGATATGTCATTTCTTCCATCTCCAATCTTTTTTTGTCTGCAGGTGGTTAAACGGATTTCCTGAAAACTGCTTTTGATGAGAATATTATTGAAAATTAGCTTCTCTGCGAGCATTTAGTATCTCCATTCCGAAATTTCTCCCAGGTAACAGAAGTAATCTTAGTGCCAAAAATGGCAATTCAGCCATGTTGTTCAACCATGGGAAACATTGTTCAGGAATGCAACGTTGTTTATCTTAAGGTAATAGGTGATCTGTGGTGTTGCTTGTGAGTAAATAAGATTATCAGGCTTCATTTTCTTGCTTCCAAATGAGTAATTGAATCCGGGAAACATATATGTGACGCGATTAAAAAGAATTTCATGCTCCTTTGCTGTAAAACTCACATATGAGACTTTTTCTGGTTCCGGTTCTAAATCATAACTATACAAAAGTGTATGGCTAAGCATTCTAAAAATAATGGGCAAGTGTTATCCTGAAAACTATACTCCTCCTCTATACCAACTCTTGATTTTACACAGTGCCCGTATTTCGGTCCCTCCAACTGCGTAAAATCAAAGTTTTACTGTATAAAATTAAAAAGAATGTGTGAATGTATTGACTAATTCACCATTCCAGAATTTGCAGACTGAGTCGATTGGACGACTAGTCATCTACTCAAGGATCCTAACTTCTACTATGAATGTGTTATCTGGTCCTGTTCTTCACCATGGCCTTGCTGTTATAGCTACCCAACAGACCGAAGGAAAAGGTAATGTCGTACTACTAATCATGATGTTTTCTTTGTGGAATCGTGGGAGGTAGTTCTTTCAACTTATGTGTTTTGCTCTATTTTGTGTAATTTGTGTATATTTGTGTTTTTTCACTTAATGTAAAATACAAGCAAATGAAAGCAAGTACCTAAGCTTTCCAAAATGAAATAAGGAATTAGTAAATTAATATAGTAAAAACTATGGCAATTTTTACTAAGAGTTTTATCCCAGGATTGCCCTCAATATGTTTCATATTGCCTCCAGATCTGAAGATAGTAGAAAATGCATTCAAGCAAATTTTGGCATTAAACTAAGCATTTGTAGAAAATTGGCTGTAATATTAATTTTAATTATGTGATGGAGTTCCATGTTATTAAGCCTGAAAAACTCTCTGTATGGATAAGGATATAAAATAACACAGCATGACATCATAATTGATAAATCATGGGGTATAACATATGATTAATTAATTAATATCTTTAAGTAATAAATTTTGACATGCTAATGAAATTAATTGATAAAACTCCCTTTGATTTATGAAGCTTCTTTCCTATAGCAGAATAGTTATTGCTCCTATTGTAGAAAAAGTGAATAAATCATTGTAATGCAAGAAAATTAGCATCGCAACTGTTTCTCCTAATTAAATGAATGGAACATCACTTTTTTTACACTTATTTTCTAATTCTTTCCTGTTAGTTAACGAAAATTGAAGTACATCTATTCCATGTACCAATATTTCCTCTTTTGAACGATACCTTTCCTGTTCCGAACTCACCAGTGCCAAATTAATTACCTCAAAGTACGAGGGTTATCCAGAAAATAAGTTCCGTTTTTCTTTTTTAAATCGAGTTTTTATTGAAAAAAATTCAAACTTGCAGGAAATGTTTTTGACAATATGTATTATTTTTCCACATAATCTCCAGAGACCTCAATACACTTCGTATAACGAGAAATCAGCTTTGAAATCCCCTCCTCATAGAAGCTTCCCGCCACCACCTTGGTCCAGTTGGTGACTGCTGCTTTCACTTCCTCGTCACTTGTGAAACGTTTTCCGGCTAATCCCTCCTTCATTTTGGTGAACAGATGAAAGTCTGAAGGGGCCAAGTCGGGACTGTAAGGTGGATGGGTCAGAACATCCCAACCGAACTGATCCAAAAGTTCCGTAGTGGATCGAGCGACGTGAGGCCTTGCGTTGTCGTGGAGAAGGCACACACCAGAGGTCAGCATTCCTCTTCTCTTGTTTTGGATTGCCCGACGAAGCTTCTTCAGAGTCTCACAATACCGGGAGGCGTTAATCGTTTCTCCTTGAGGCAAGAAATCAATCAGGAGGATCCCTTTTTGGTCCCAGAAAACAGAGGCCATGATCTTCCTGGTGGACTTGACAACTTTGAATTTTTTCGCACTTGGGGAGGTGGTGTGTTTCCACTGCATGGCTTGTCTTTTGTTCTCTGGGGTATAGTGGGACACCCAGGTTTCATCTCCAATGACTATGGACTTGAGAAAAGGATTCCCTTCCATTCTGTAGCAGCCCAAAAATTCACAAGCTGCAGCCACTCGTTGTGACTTGTGTTCGGGCGTCAGCTCTCTCGGAACCCATCGGGCGCAAACTTTTCGAAAATCGAGTTTTTCCGAGACAATCTCATGAATGATGGATCGTGAGATCTCAGGGAAACACTCATGGTGTTCATCCACAGTGGAACGGCGATCTTCGCGTACAGCACTGTCGACTTTTGCCACAAGTTCGTCCGTGACAATTGAGGGTCTGCCTCTTCCACTTTCGTCCTCAAGTAAATGTCTTCCCGCCTCAAATTCACGAACCCATCTCCTCACCATTGATTCACTCATTACACCCTCTCCATACACAGAAACAAGCTGTTGATGAATTTCAACCGATTTGAAACCACTGGCGTGAAGAAATTAAATCACTCCGCGCACAAAAACTCGAGACGGAACAGGCACCGAGGTGGCGGGACGCGACGTCGAGGACTCCATTTCAACGAGTTGCTGTGAATCTGTTTTCAAGGCTACTGAGCCTATCTCCCTCTCATTCTATTCAGAAGATTCCCCTCTTTTGTACAATGTAGCCACCTTTGTCAAAAAGTGCCTCTAGCGATCTACACACCAAAACGGAACTTATTTTCTGGATGACCCTCGTAATAGACATACTTAAGCGTATACCACAATTGATGTATAGGTACTGGTCTGTGATTTGAGTTCAATCATTTAATCATAGACCCTTGGTATTTTGTTTTGTTAATTTATGGTCTGTAAAAGTTTTGATGTAGTATAAACATTAGTTTTAGTGAAATGGATTACCAATTGGTTTCAGAAGATGGAATTTTTTAATACCCTTTACTGAAGTAGCTTTTTGAATTCCTTTTCTCAACAACCTACTTAAAATGTTTCGCCAAATACTACTTACCACAACAAACCGCATATGGACATATTTCATGGAATATTTTTTGTGATTTAATTTGTATATTATCTCTGCTTATGTTGTTTTTTATTTGCTTTTTTTCATTCAGGACGAAGTTCAAATGTATGGCTCAGTCCAGAAGGATGTGGAATGTTTTCTCTACAATTAGTGTTACCTGACACTTCATATCTTGGTCGTCATGCTCCCCTGTTGCAGCACATAATTGCATTATCTGTTGTTAGCGCTATCAATGGAATTCCTGGCTGTGAGGTAGGTTTTAATGTTTTTGTGACTTGCTAGTGGTGTACTTAGCAACTGAGCAGCCCGTTAAGCTTAAAGGCCAGTTTATAAAAAGGATTTGTAATAAATTATGTGTAGGGAAAACTTAGTGTAATCTGTGTTAAATAAGGGTTTGCTGCTCTTGAATAGTATACTTGGCCTTGATCTTTTAATATTCCTTCAAAATCATTCCAACGATGGCAAATTTAGTAAGAATTTTATGCTTTAAATAATGAAAAAATATTCTCTAGATTTAAATCCTTAACAAGGTTATAATCCTACTTATATCTTTGAGTTTTGTTTCATTGTAAATAAGAAAGATGGGTGTTAAATAATTTTGTATTTTTTCCTTTCTGTGTCCGAAGATAGGAGGAGAAAATTGACTACTCTTTTACTTCCATATAGCTAATTCATATTATTATGCTAATTAAATGAGTGTTTGATTCACCTTTATTTGTCATTGTTTACTCCAACAATCTGAAAAAAGAAAAAAATTATAATAAATGATAGTAAAATCACAGTTAGTTACATCAAAAGAACCTTCGCAGCAATTAGCCAAAAAACAGGTTGTCCTCAATGGCTACCTAAAATTACTCCGTTTTATGTAATTAATTCTATTCTGTACTTTTTATTTTTTGGAGTAATAAACAATTATTATTATTATTATTATTAAATTCTTCCTGGGGGTTTAGGATTCAGGGGGTGAGGTGGCCAAGTTTGTAAAGTGCTCTGGTATTAATGAAAAAGTCCTGGGTTCAAATCCGGGGTGAAGTTTTAGGGCACACCGAAACAAATCCTGAGGTATCTATTTGGTGTGTTGGCTAGTGTTGGCTTCCCATGCTAAGGGCTCAGGTTCTAATCCTGTCATTGGCAGAGAAATTCCAGAGACTGCCCAATACCTGCTTGAATGTTGTGTGGAGGACATTTTAAGTGCAACACTCCGTCCGTTGGATAGGACGTTAAGCCCTGGTCCTCTTACCACCTTTCGTTATGAGCAGGCTAATGCCGACGCCGGGTTTCTCTTCACCCTTCCTTCCATACCCTTTCATCATGGCACAAATCACCTCAGCCTCCTCCTCCAAATACCATACAAATAAATACAAAGCCCAGGGAAAGGAAATGCCACTCCCCCAATCATGAATCTGTGAAATTCACATGCCTGTGGCTTAGTCTGGGGTGAGATCTACCCTTACCTATCCAAGTCAACCTTCATGTTGAGTCACTGAGTTAGTTATAGAACACCCTTAGCCTGAGAAAGTAGGCTACTTAGGATTTGTTCATCTTATTTTACAAGCACTGTTTACTTGCCTTATCGTAATTGATTTATCCACTATCTTTTCTTCTTGAATAGGAGTTGGATCTGAGGCTAAAGTGGCCTAATGACATTTATGCTGGGAACTCTGATAAGATAGGTGGTGTTATTGTCAACAGTACATCTACTAAAAATAGCCTTGTTTGCAATGTTGGTAAGTGAATTATGTTCAAGTTTAAAAAAATATTATTATCCGTAACGTTTTACTGGTGGCATGTTAATTTTATAATCCTTTCTTGACTGAGGCATGTTAATTTTATATGTACTTTCAGCTTGCATTGTCTGTTGCAACATTTTAAAACTTTTTCAGTCGTTAGTTAAGGAAGCATGCAGCAATGGATAACAGTTTTAATCAGATAAATTTTTTTGCTCAGCCCATGTGTTAAAATCTGGGTGTCATAATATTGGAGATAATTTCTTATTTAAAGATTGTTTTCATCTGCAGTCATCCCACCTTGCTTGTATCATAAGTGTATCCTAATAATTGGAAGTTCTTTAATGAAGTGATTCTCTTTTGTGTATTTATTACATGCCTTGATCCAAAATAAATGATATACTTAATTTGTAGATTCTAAATTACAAGCGTGTGTAATGCAAAAATGGATGGGTGTTGTTAGGATGATTTCTGTACAAAAAGTGCTCGTGTTTTTTATATGTTGCCCAGGCCTTCTTATCAATGTCCTTTATGCTGAGAAAATTTGTGAGCTTTTCCTCCTTTGAATGGATGACCCTTCCCTAGAGAATATGTTGTTTGGGGTTGGACCGCTGTGAATGATTCCTGCAAGCACAGGGTAGGGGCTGCAGTGTTGCCAAATGACGGCCAATTACTGAGATTTTGAGAGTGGTGCCCTCAATCCAGGCCCAAGTGGTTCATCATATTTGTCTAGGACTGTCAATAGTTTATTAAATTTTATATTTTAGCTATTTCAATATTCAATATTTCAACTTGATGCTTGAAATTCCTTAGAGCAATGTTATTTTTTATTGTCAGGTTCTGTTGTTTGAAATTTTGATGCAACAAAATTGACTTTCATATTTTCACCGGTAATTGCATAATGTTTTATAGATTGTTTTTTTCTTTGTGAATTATAATATTTGTGTATAATTCTTATAGGCTGTGGTTTGAACATCAGCAACTCGGTGCCAACAGTTTGTGTGAATGACCTTATCAAAAACCAAAACAAGAGTAAAGGAATTGTTGCAAATAAAGATGGCAAAGGAGTAGCTCCTCTCACCGTTGAAAAAGTTCTTGCGAGAACGTTCAACCAACTGGAAAAGCTGATTGATGCAGTACAAAGTGACAAAGTTGACAAGGTGATGAAGTTGTATTATGATTACTGGCTTCATAGGTAAGTGTTGTAATTAAAGCTGTTATTGCAGCCCATAGCAAGGCCATTTTGTGAAGCTAATTCTAGGTTATTTACTTTGAAGTATTAAATGTTACTTTACCTTGTCTTGGCAGTAATACGTCTTACTTTTGATAATCATTTCATTGTCCTTAAATACAGATTTGAATAAAAATGCCTTCCTTTTTTCAAGACGTCATGCAAAGCCTTTTAGTGTCTAATATCGTTGTATAACCAGTGCCATCATCTTATTGTTTTAAGAACCATGTAGCTCTTAGTGGTCCATGGTGGTCTCAGAGAAACCTTATTCAAGTCCATATCAAGTTGAAACAATCTGCCTCAGGAGATTTTTTGCAATCCATATGAAACTGCTAGCCAAATGGATAGGTAAAATCTTCAGGCATGCAGAAAAATTTGAAAATCGTGATTGGACTTGGGGAGTATTTGACAGGAACATTGCTGGTTTCAAGCGGTGAGGGATGATTAGTTACTTTCTTGGCTGGACAGCACGGCATTCGGCCAACGTGGTACAATAGGCCTTATTTCTGCTACTACTGCTGCTTGACTTTATTTTACGATATATCTTGCTACATTTTTCCAAGCTGGGGCCTTTTGTTAGATTTCGGAGAGGAGGAAAGCATTGGAAGAGGGGCCAAAGGCTGATGGATGGAGGGGGATGCGGATTTTGGGAATTGTGCTACGTAGTTACTATCCCACGGCATTGAGGTTCTTCTAGTGGGGGAAACCGTGAATTTTCGCATTTTTTCACCCGATCATTTTCGTTTCCCCATTTCGAACTCTTTTCACTGGTCTAATCCGTGAATTTAATGTAGTTCGTCAACTTGCCTAAAATGGCACTGCATGCACGAAATGACTAGAGTTCTCTACATTTTTCCGAGTCAACTACCAACGACGTGCGTGCTACAGAGTATGACGCGAAATTCAAAGTATTCGAGGTATTCGAGAACGTACCTTCAGCATAATTATTCGAGATCTCGAATATCGAATACTTTCTAGTATTCAAGGTATTCGAGTATTCGCAGATACTATTCGCACATCTCTAGTTTAAACAAAAGCTTCATCACCACACCTGGTATCGAAATGCCCCAGGAGCGGCACGGAATGCACTGTCCTGATAATGTTTCAACCAGCACCCATGGCTTGGCCATTCAAATAAATGAATTCAGGGAATCAGGGAAAACTCATGGAAGTTGAAAATGTAAAGTTGGTATGAGACCTGTTAACCCATTCACGTCGAATCTAGGGTGGAGCCAATGAGTATTTTGATTTGCAGATGACCTATGTTTTTCCCAAAACTTTTCCCATAGTAATGCAGTATTCCCATAACGTGGGTATAAACTCCCTCACTTTAGACCCTCATTATAACCAGATTATACTGTATTTAATTACTGTTTTAATACACTGTTAATTTAATACACTGGTAATGCAATAAGTTGACTGTGAACGTGTGCTAAGACAAGGTTAGAGTGTCTATTCCAGTGGCCGGGGTAATGGCCGGGCACCTCGGTTGAGTTGAATCCCAAATCAGAGGGACACCTGGGCAACTCCTCCCCAAAAATCTCCTTACAGAGAGGCTTGAAATATCCTTTTCCTACTCATAGCACGAAAAATGTTTTCCTCTCCTTGGCGTCGGCAAGAAAGGGTTAATATTTCTTAGGACCAGTTTTTATTTGAATCTTATGATGATGATATAGAAGATGGTCTCCCAAGGTGGCCTGTCTATGTGGATGCTTGTCCCTGGATAAAGAAATAAGTGTCACATTTCGTTATAATTATGAATCTTCATTTACAGTGATGCTGAAGTGCGGGTCTCCTTTCCAAGTGGTCAGACCCAAAGTGGAATCATTACTGGGATTGATACATTTGGCTTTCTTCAGGTGAAGCCGTCTGGAAGTAGCTCCGTCTTTACGGTACACCCAGATGGCAACTCATTTGACATGCTGCAAGGTCTTATTATACCAAAAAAATGAATTTAAACATTGTAAATGTTGATTCGGTGGTTCGGATGGGAAAATTTGTTAGAGGTTAAAGTGGTAGAATATATCTTGTTTCCTCAATCTTGTGCTGTGATGGAAAATATGCAAGTTTATTTTGAAATGTTTTTAAGCAAGTTTATTTTGAAACTTGGTAATGAATGAGAAGGCATTATTGGCTTTTTTGTGAAGACCAATATTGGAACAAAAATCGTTTTTGTAATTGATATGTGATAGTGTTGTTTCAAAGATAAGGATGTGTAGGTTTGGGAAGTCCCTGTCCATTTTTAAAAAATGGTATTTTATTTAATTTCTTTTACACTTTCCTAAGAAAAGTGATTTGAGTTAAACTGATTGGAAGCAAGCCTGAATATGCAGTGTTAGGTTATTATTTGTGATTGAATGAAGCCATGTTGTGATGTTGTTGCATCAGTGCATTAGTCCAAACATTAGTATAAATAATGTATGTATATGTCTAGTCGTTCTGAAGTATTGGAGGGTAGTGTGTTAATGGTGCTTTTAAATTCTTTTGCCACTAAGTACTTGTGTTTTAGCTCTCCAATTGTATTCTAGCTTGGCAAAGGGATCTTTTTTATTGTTGACTTTATAGGCTTTAATGTTTGCTTTTGATAGCCCTTGCTCTTTTTTTTATATTCTCACTTTTTGTTACTTTTTTATGCTTTGTGATTTCCAATGGTTTCTGTCCACGTTGTTATTTTAGAGTAAGCATTCCCAATTTCTCTGCTTGTAAAATTTGAATTGATCCTTTCTGTTCACGCTTTATAGATATTCCTTTGTGTGAACAAAGCTGACAACAATTTTTGATCTTTTGTTATCCTCTTATACTTTCTTTCCCTGTTGATTATTATTCTTCTGCTTTTATTCATCTTAGCATTTCTTTGTTGATAGGATTGTTTCCTATATTTTAGCTCCAAATCCCCTTGTAGCAAAATTTTTAATAAATGTTCACTAAGGCTAGTGTTGCCTGTGCATTAATGCCTCTTATGGTATTCAAATTTTGAAATTATTTTCTGATAATGATTTTAATGGGTGAAAAATACATTTTCATGTGGTGACAATTCAGCCTAGGTGTTTTTATGGAAGGCATGTTGTTAATGACAAAATGGGTCCATTTCAGACATTGATTCCAGAAAATGTCTTAAAATGTTATATCCATGGAGTTATAATGAAAATTTATCCATATTTATCAATTTTAGTACTATAACGCAGGTGTAATTAACGAAGGATATCACTTTTCTACACTTGTATGATTGAAAATTCTTTGTAGTTACAAAAGAATAAGATATACTAGTCATTGTTGTTTCAGTCTTTCTAAACTATTAATTTTATTTGATATCATCTTGAACATGCATTCATTTTAGTGGCATTTGAATGGGTGGATTTAATTTAGTTTTTGATAGAAGGGCTGCTATTACTATGGAGAATTGTTTTGGTAATTTACAAGTCTAGCATCATTTGGAAATGCCTTGATAGATTTCTTGATGAGCATAGTGTTGTATTGGTAACATAAACATCTTTTAATTATACAAAGGACATTGTTATTGTTAGTCTGTAACATTCTTAAATTTTATGCACAGAATAATTCTCAAAAATGGAAATAGGTGTCCTAATTTACATGACATACTTTATTTCACAATGTTGTTTATTATACTATATAGGGGTAGACCAGTTCCACTTTTTTGTCAGTTCTGATTAAGGTTCATATCTAAGCATCGGTTCTTGGTTCTGGATTTTTAATTGTTTTAATTCATCATCACTTAATTTTCAATACCTATTTATATTTTTTGTTATGGTATTATGAAAACTACCAAATATAGCTCATCAGTTATTTTTTCACATGATTAAATTCACAGCATCATTCTATTTAAAATATGTAGTTTAAATTATTTTGATGTAAGGTTTTCAAATAAGGGTTTGCGCAAATTATTTCAATACGTATTCATTTTGACTTCTATTCCAATTCTGGTTCTCATTGCTTAAGAACTGGTAGAACTAATAAATGGAACAGGCCTATCACAATTCTATGTGCAGAACTCAAACTGATACATTTTTTCCACCCTCGCAGTTCTTTTATTCATTCTATGAAAATTTTTCTGCTTGGAATAAATTTTAAAAAGAAATATGTGTATCAGATAATTGTATTTTTATCCAAGCAATTCAGTTTCTATCTCGGCTTGTATACTAAATGTCATTCATAAGAACTCTGAGTCAGGCAGGGGAAATGTATAGCACACGAGTTTTGAACCCAAGCTTACATATATACACGATTCACCTCCTACCCCTACGGCCCACAAATCTTAGCTATTTTATGCATCAATTTTAGTATTATTTTGCATGAACCCTTTCAAGAATTTAATGACAACTTCAACTTCCACGAATCATTTCTAGCTTTCAACTAAGAATCATGTTTGAAAAAAGTACAACAAAATTTTTAATCTAACAGAAATAGGAGTCATGAAGTGGTGCCTCTTACAAAATGATAAATATTGCAATGTTTAGATGGATATTGCATTTATGTGTTGCTTAAGGAACAGGCTCTTTCAAAGAAAAAAAATGAAACTTAACTGCCCATCGCTAATCTATTACAATTTTAGAGTTTGATTTTCCCCTGGTTTCAGTTATGGCAAGCATTCCAACCTTCCATTATGTTAATGTATGTTCTATAAATCAAATATATTTGAGTTAATCGTTGAATCAAAGAATTCCATAGGGTTAAAAATGAATTTCCAATCCTTGACCCATCCTTAAACTAAAGTCATTGTAACTCAATATAAACTGAAATTTCATAAGATTTAGAGAATCATTTTGCCCTTGATGGAAATGGGTAAAGAGTTGAAGTCTTTTTTCTTATGTCTCTCTAAGATTTTTTCTGTGGATTGTTACATGAGGGACTTGCTATGCTTTTAAAGGATTTTTCATTTATCAATTCAGAATTTTCAGTGTCAATCCCATATTACAGATAATGAGTCATGAATCAAGTACTTATTTCATTACATCTTGTATCAATTAGATGAAAAATTTTTGGATGTACAAAAGTCATGTTTTGAAATGTCTAATGCCATCGTCGCATCTTATTTCTATGAGTACATTACCAAATCCAATCAGCACTCATATCCTCGTTGCAAACTTCACCCCTAATCAATCCTATTTTTTTATTCCCTCGTTGAAAATTTGCATAATATTTTTTTATAATGTTGAAAACAGAGCAGTATCATTATGCATATATGGGTTGTTTTTGTTGTTAGCATATAGCTTATTTTTGTGTCTCTGAGTTTGGGGAAAACAAACCTACCCAATATAAACATTATTAAGAACATCACTTTGTAGTGCCATGTTTTCTAGTGCTCTTCTTCATTGTTATGAAAAATACTGCACCTTCATTAATTTTTGTGTGGTGCCAGTTAAATAATATCTTTTTTGTTGCTTATTTAGTTATGCTTCTTGTTGTGGTTTGTATTCTTATTAGATTTTCATTCTTCTGTGGTTTTTTGGTCATTTATATTAACTTTAAATCAACTATAATTTTGTTTATCCCTGCCTTCTTTCCTTGAAAATACTCTCTCCCTGTTATTGACAATAGCCAGTCAATCAACTTTTAAAAAAAGAGAAATCTGCATTTATATGTATGTTATCATTCCTTAATTTTACTTGCAGTATCAATTCTCCTTAATTTCTGTTTAAAAACTCAATTATCTATGGCACTTTGACGAATTTTCACCTATGTTGGTTTCTTGGTTGTAAATATAAGTAGCTATTATTTTGCAAATAAATTATTGCATATGGTAATGCTGCTAGTGTAGACATGTTCATGACTTGGCTTGTGCCTCATGCACTCCTTTGATTTAACACGTCTTCCAAATGTGTCCTTCAGGTAAGGGTCCACTGCCCAAGGTTCTCTGTTGTCCCTGTATTTGTTATATTTTAACTACAAGGAATGGGCCATAAATGTCACTTTTATTCCTATATTTTAATATTATTGAAAGTGAAATTTATTCATGTATCACTCTGTCTACCTTGAGGTGCATCCTACATTAGTATATATCAGAATATTCTATTGATGTTATCGGAATGCATTTCATAGTTAGTGTTACATAATATCTTCTAGCCTCCTTCGTTAGTATTAGCTGTTGAACATTATGTTTAAGCTTACCTGATGGAACACCAAGGCTTATTTTTATTGTTGGTGGGTGGTTTTGTAAATGGTGAGCCTTTATTGTAAAAGACCAATGGATGCCTCAACTGCGGGTAACTTTGAAGTTTCAGGGGGTTTGATTTTTCTGAATGTAAGATCTCGAATGACATGCTCGTCACGTACAGCCTAATTGTAAATTGCCTTATAAATGATAGAACTTGCAATTTGGCCTTGTTTTAGTGTTATATCCATGCCAATTTACCTACTCTGAATCTTGGAAATCATAAAAATAGTAGGATGGCATCTATCTTCACATGATTGAATAGGAGCACAAAAATTTAGTTCTGGTTTGATGCATAGTTAATCAACTGTCAACAAAAAACCAATGAAGTATTAATTGTTTTGCAATAATGGCCCTTTTACAGCTAGCACTTACTAAGAATTATATTTTTTGGAATTGTATTTATTTGAGTGACGAGGAAAGATACATTAATCATGTTTTATGAATTAAGTTATGTAGCTGTTTTTGTCAAAGTGATCATATGAGGTCTTAATCCATGGTTAATTAACCTTTATTCATTGAGTGGTAAGAGATAGTTGTCATTTTTGCAGCATTATTTCCAAAGCTTCTTGAGTCCCTTAAAGGTTCATGTAACCTAGTATCAATTACCGCTATGCTACAATTTAAGCCATTCATGGGTGATTACAAACCTTGAAATTGCCTTTAGTTCTTTGAAGAATTGCTTCTAATACACTAACACGTAATATTATTGCCGGCCTCTGTGGCGGCAGGGTAAAGTCCTTGCCTGCCTAACAAGAGGTGGCGGGTTCGAGTCTTAGCCTGGGAAAGTTACCCCTATTCAGGGCATGGTTGTTCGTATACATGCAATTGTTAAATTTGTTGAATAATCCGGTACAAAATGGCCAATGTGAGCTGTATTCGGGGGTTTGGGAATAACATTTAAATTTAAAAAATATCAGCTTGTTCAAAAGGTATATTTAGATTTCATTTATGGCAAGAATTTGGCTAGACTCATCCTTTAAGAAGATATATATATATATATATATATTATATCCTTATAAATCCATGCTTTCTTATCAAAATCGTATTATTTTACGTGAAAAAATAATTTGGGGAGGTAGCTACAAACTTAATCAGCTACTAGGTATTCTGGAGTATGTATTCAGTGTCATTGCTAAGTTTCTTTTTGAGTATTGTGTGGGTATGCAGGATATCAGCCAATTTTTGTGTAGTTTCATTTTCAAATTATACAGCTTTCATTTTATTATGGTCTATTTTGAGTGATTAATTCATTTTCCCCTTTAATAGCAGACCAATTGTCCATTGTCCTGCCCTATCCAGTGGGTGCAGATACAAATGTATCATCCATGTCTATTTTAGGGAGCCTTACTGATCTCTTTTGCAACCTAAGACTTAACATGTTTTCACACCTACCAGCAGTGTCTGGCATCGGCACCAACTATAGACTATTTTGACGCACACTGATATTGCCAATGCTGGCAGTCAGTTTGATTTTGGACATGATGTAGGCGAGACTATTTAAATATAAAACCTCATTTATGAGAAAGTCAGTATCCATGTGAAAGGGTGCGTTTAAAAACATTGAACTGGACTATCGGTGATGGCATTGGCATCTGACTTGATGAATTTTTCATCAGCTGCTCTTGTTGGTGCCGGTGCTGACATAGGTGCTGAACTGGACATCTTGTGAAAGCTTCCATTTGACGGCATAGCATATGGCAGTGCCAGTGCATTTGAAAATGGTATATCCATATTTTAAATCATTCTATTTCATCTGGGGTTTTTCAAAACTTTTGGAAACTGCTTTTTTTTTAGGAACCATTTAAACATCCAAGGCAGCTTGTTTGAGTTTGAATGGCTGTCAGAGACATTTATGGCTAAAATTTGGTGGGACTAGAGCCTCACCAAATTGAGAAATTGGTTTTTTGTAGGCAAGAAAATTACTTTTTTGTAAGTTCAATTATTAATTTAATAGGGTATGTTGCTACAATGAAATTGTGAAATCATGTCGTGACTACCTAATTTCATTATATACTAAATAAAATGAGGGAAGAAATGTTCATGCTAAACTCCCCTACATTTTCGAAGGTACTGTGATGTTTAGATAAACTACAGGAATGAAATGCAACAGTCAGAACTAATAGCATGACAGTGATAGTACACTTAATTCTTCTAGGCCCTGATTAGCAATGAAACACAAGCTTTTCTGTAGAACTTGCATGTTTTCTATGTAGTCAGTACATTTCAATTTCTCCAATCAAGTCCACAGGGAAAGAGCCATCCGCGATTCCAAAGGCAATGTCTAATTAAAAGTGATTTCTCTCTGTGTATTGAAATAAACATCGCAAGCTGAAATCATTGGTTAGCCTGAAAATAATTATGAACCAAACGGAATGGATAGCTGGGGAAAATATGATTCTCCCTCATATATTCAACATTATTGAAAAAATGTTGTATCAGTATCTGTAAATGAAAGAATTTCTGTGATGAATTTCTTGATCCAGTCATTTTCGTGGTGATATAAAGACTATAGTCCCTGCATAGTGTTACAGTCAGTCAATATATAAGAAGAAATTATTCCATTAGTCGAATATTTTTCATCCCATATAGACCCAAATCATTTAAGAGTCAGTGAAGCATAGCAAGATATTTTTGAGGAAATACTTTGGATATTAACCCTTACGGTGCCAGAGGGCCGATCCATTGGCCTGGGGGGGTATTGCGAAGAGTGCCAAGGGCCAATCTATTGGCTGGATTTTTTTACACTCACGCCTTTTATTTTTTGTGTTTCACGTAGCTTTGGTAACTGTTTTTAGTATCTGTCATGCTTTAACATACCCGTTATTTTTGGAAGCAAATAAAAAAAAAATAGTTTCTGAAAATGCATATTAGGCTTTGTGTAAATTTTTAAGTGCAAATGTACAAATTTACCAAAAAAAAGCCCTGGCATTCTTCAGCATACCGGGCAAAATAGGCTGGCACTGAAACGGTTAAGTTGAAAATGAGCTAATGTGTATTATTTGCTTATTTTTTTTAGAAACAACAGTGTTAGTAATTTGGGCTTAAATTACCTGCTGGTGAAAGTTTCAAACTTGACTTTTTCATCCCATGGTACTCGTTAAATTGATTGTGTGCAATTATCTGTATATGCTTCTGGAAAGGTGTAGTGCGATTAAATGTGTAGATTTGGTAATAGTGATAATTTTGATAAAAAAAATTGAAGAACATGTTCGCTTTGTTTAATATCATTCATTGGACATTGATATTATCAAGAAGTGTTGTATTGTGGATTCCATTACTTTTTTGTGAATGGTTTGAAGCAACATATGCATGGCCTTTTAATTAAGAATCTCCTGTGAACTGTCATTGTATGTGTTTTAAATTCATTGTTTAACTTGTTAGAGCATTAACCATAATCTGTGACCCTCTTGAAGGGCATCATCATTAAGATTTTGCTGCTCCTAAAGGTGGTCCATCCTGAACAAAGTATCAGTAAAAATGTGCTTTTGACTTTTAATAATGGCCTTATGTATGTCATTGGATGTAAAACGCCATCTGCCTTGAATGCCAAAACAGTTTAATGGCATCTTGTTGTTTACTTAAATTTTGTACTTAAAGTGTTTGACCATATGGTATTTTAATAACTTCATTATTTTCAGTTAAATTCTACAAGTATTCACAATTTACAGTGAATTTTATGGTTGTGCTAGTGGTAGGTAAACGATTATAATTCTATCTACAAGTATATGTAGGCATACGTAGTTGTCTACTTGTTGTCTAGTTGTATTATTCTCTTAGTACCGATATTGTTATTTGAAGTAATAGTTATTTTTCATTATAATACCACATTTCTTATAGAACTATTTTTCTGAGATTTAGTTCTCTTGGGGTATATAAATAAATAAATTGTACTGGTCAAAAGTACCTGTTCAGAAAATGAGCAGAACTAGATGGATGGGAAAACGTGTCACTAGAAAGATTAAGTATTAAATATGCACAGTTTAAATATTTAACGTTAAATACTGGTTTATTTTTGTGAAGAGTTTTGTTTCCTGTTCCACATTTAATGATTGTTAGTATTCAGTGTATAATTATTGGTGGTAGAGTGTAATTCACCTCTTAGCTGTAATGATCTGTTCTTACAATCAAAACATCACATAAACATGTGTAACACAAGGAAATTCCTAATTGATTGTCGCATGTAAAAATTCTATTATTTATTTGATAATTTATTTTGGAAGCTGTAAGCTGAAATGTAAAGTGTGCTATTTGTTGGGAACATAAAAGTATAATTACATAGAATGCATTTGAAACATTTCATAATTTTTCCTCTAACATCTACATGTATTGAATGAGTATTTTTATTGATTCAAGAGCATGATAGCTTCATGATACTATAAACTTAAATCATACGAGTAAATCTAACTACTTTTGATTAATGATCACTCTTTATATTTTTTTGCCAAATCATTGTGAATAGTATCTATTTGTATCAAAGTAGCTTCTATATGCATGATTGGATGATGTTTCTTGTTATTGTTCCAAAATGACTAACACCATTGACTTTTTGAAGACATTGATATACTTTTTATGGTATTTAATGATGTCTCTGAGTTTTTGAATGCAGTATCTGTCAATAGGTAATTAAATTGCAGTTGATAAATCATGGATTTTCAATTATAAATTTACCCTTTGAAACAGCCTCAATAATAAATGCTTCAGAGGTGGAAGTTGACCTTGGTTGTAGATCATCCGTACGACGTTTCAACTAATATCCATTGTCATTCTTTGGTTGGACGAAAATTATAATTTATGCATTGCATTAAGTCAAGGTGCATAGTAGAAGAATGGGTAGAGCATTTGGCTGCTGATCGAGGGGTCCTGGGTTTGAATTCTGGGTGAAGCCCTCTGACACCCTATAACAAAACCCTCCCAAGTGTGACCCCGGGAAACAACCAGCTCCCTTACCATGAATCTGTGTAATACTCATGCTGGTGGCTTAGTTTGGGGTTTGCTCTATCCTCGCCTATCCTGACCAACCTTTGGGTTGAATCACTAAGTGAAGGAGTATTTTATCACTTTGATCATAAAATCAACCTTAACACTTTGTAGTCCTCTTACGTGTTCTTGCATTTTGATTATCGACTCCCTGCAACAGAATTATTTTGGACTATTTGGTTAAAGTTCTAGTTCTTGCAAAAAAATTAATAATATGCATTAAATAAATATAAACTTATGTTAAAAATGTGTATATAAAAACATACAATATGCAACGTACGAAATGGTTTCGTAGTCGCTCAAATTCGAACTGACTAGGTTGGGGAGACAGATGGGGTCAGAATTAAATGAATACAAGACAGCCATTCAGAATTACCACATTGTCCCACAAGGGAACGCATATATTGAACTAAGAATAGAATACATAGTGCCCTTAGGCGAAATACCGTGATACAATCATTGCAATCTTGCGGCCATAGACGGGTTGAGACAGGAAAAGTTCGTCACTGCAGAGCTCCTAGTCGGTGCGTGTCCGAGAGAGAAGAGAGGGTGTCCGCCCACCTGCCAAACTGCCGGCACGAATTGAGGGGAAGTCCCTAGCTAGCGTAGGGAGGGGGGAGAGAGGGGAAATGCAGAAGCGTAGATGACAGCGATTGGCTGGCGGGATTTTAAATTGGAGTTTCTCTGCGAACATGAGTTGCTCGTAGAACAAGAGTGGCGAGGGGACATTATGGGGGAAAATATTTTTCACTATTTTGAGACAAAATTTTGGCACAAATAGTGCTTGAGTTGTGTGAGTTTAATTGTATGCTTATACCTTCCCTGCAAAAATGCTAAAAATGGGGGACCTCAAGAGCTAATCAAATGTAAAAGCATCGGACCTAGAAGTGTTAAGGTTTGGATACATCAAACACCAGTTTAACAGTATCTCATAAAACCTGTTGCAAGGGAAGAATTCAAATTGTATGAATTCCTTGTATCCTAATCATCAAAATAATTAATGGAATTGGTGTGATCATGTATATTACTGGCCAAGCAGTAAAGTCAAAGTTATTTGCGTTATCATTCAGTTGAGGTTAATCAGACAATAAAAAATTGGCTTTAAGTGGAACACCACAATACATGTGATGTATTTTGAACCTACTGCGAGAACTGGATTTGAATTGATTTTAATTGCCACAGGGCAAGATTTCCCTGGGCTCCCAACCAGTGAATGAACTTTATATGTCAATTTTCTTGAAATAGTATTAATATTTATTATTTTTTAAATACATACTACAATTATTTGTGCATATTTACTCATATCACACTTATTCCTCACAAGTTGAATATAAGTATCCCATAATTAACAGTGCACATAATTATTTTAAAGGCAGATATCATTTTGTGGTACAATCCAGTGTCCTTCAGTCATCTTCTATGTGTGACTGAAAGTGAGCCAACAAATTCTGAGATGGAGTAAGAGTCGTATTGCATTTTGGGCAGTGGTTTGGATCAAACTGCAATCCCTCTATGTTTAAAGTTTCCTGGAAAATTGCCAAAATAAATGTCAAAATTAAGCAATTAAACTCAATTGAAAAATACAATGCATGGATTTATAATTAGTCAGAATCAATGATAATCAAAATTGGCACAAATTGAACTATTGTGAATTATTCATTTGTTGATTGCTATACAACTGATGGGCATAATTTATAATAATAATATTTGCTGTTCTTCCTGTCGTGTGACGTAGAACTCATCTTTTACATAAAATAAAAACATTGATTTTAAATGTAAACTAAAGTAATGTACGGTGATGTTATGAAAACATAAGTATTGGATGCATTAGACTTGACTTGAATAACATAGATCCCGACTCAATCTTGAGTCCTCACTCTCTGAGTCAAAATGACATGGAGTTCGTATTTTAGAAACTAACCTCAACTCAGCTCTTATTGGGCCAGAGTAATTGTGATAAAGTGTACAAAATAATATATACATATACCCTGGGCAGGATTTACCCAAAGTTACGCTGTAGGCACCTCTCCATTTAGCACCCCTCCTCACTTGAGCCCCCCCCCCCCTCCTCCCCAATTTTTATGATATGGCACTCGCATGAGGTAAGGCTCGGAAAAAAGGAATAAACTGATATATGACTGACAGCATAAGTTTATGCTTGAATTTTTATGCAGGGAAAACAGACAATTCAATTAAAGAAAAGCAGCTTGGAGTAAAACTACATGAAACAGTTTAACTTTTATGCAACTAAAATACTATATGGATACCCTTTCCAAAAATGATGCCCAGCCTTAATTCACACAACAAAAACAGAAAATTAAATTCAAAAATAAAAACATTATGTACTGCTGTTACTGAACGAGCTGCCGCCCTTGAAGGCATCCCTTGGACTGCGATGCCCCTCGGAATGTGCCTATTTTGTCTTACAGTAAATACGGCCCTGCATATGCCTAAACTATTTTCTTTCCTGGTTTCCTGCTCATCAAAAGCTAGCATGGCTGAAGTATAACATAACATGTGCACAGTTTTTTTTTGCGAGAGATATTTCATTTCTTCTGGGAATCAGGCTTGATAAAGAAGAACTCACTTAAAATATTCCAGATTTTGACCAGCAACAAGAATATTCTCTCTTCCAAGAGTCTCGCGTGTATGATATTTAGTATTTACTGGTAACCAAGCTGGATTATTTTTCACTAGCATACGACATTACGTAATATACATGTAAGGGGATGGAATATTACCCAGAGTTTCAAAGATTTGCCTTCCTGGTGCCCTAATTGACAAACTTCAAATAGCTTCAGCAGCTTTTTTTGTAAAGAGGGAGTTGTAGAGGCTGCCCAGGTATCTCTAAAAAAAAAACTAATCTGTACATTATGTGGGAGTCGATGTTAGCATAGTATACCGTTTTTAGTGTGGTAATAGTTGTCGTTGGCCTAAGTATTCTAATCATATAAATACTAGCAGCATCCTTGCTGGTTACATGTTCAATTTGTCCATTCAGTTGAGGTCCTCTGAGGTGATGGCCCAAGAATTTTACTGTTGGCGAAGGTTGTGTTGAATGTTTATTTTAAGTTGGCCATGGACTGCATTTAGATGGAAATATTTAGAATGAAATTTCATGAAGGATATTTTATTGTCATTCAATGAAAGATTATTTTCAAGATGCCATTCGACAAGAAGGGATATGTGCATTATCGAGTTTTTTTGTGTTTCAAAAAAGAAAATCTTAATGGTTGGTATCAGTAGTGAACTGATTTTCCTGATCAGATATTATGAAAAATAATTGATTAAGACTAAAGGATGATATAACTATTTTCAAAATATCACTCAATGAAATGAGTTTGCATATAGATGATTATAAAAACAATAATTATTACTCGTAAAAGCCCTTTTGCTATGTACTGGCTCAATACACCTATTATTGACAATTGCAATGAAGACAACCGTATTCTACGTAAAGCAGTTTGTGGATTTATACCCTTATACAAAGTTATACCCTTTGCTGATAAGGGGTTGGCTGATTTTAGAGCACATTTGCGAGTAAAAAAAGTGCACCTTATGGGGCTGGTAATATGATATTTTATTTTTTTTAAATGCTGTTATTACCATGAAATCTTATTACGTATAGTCAAATAATATCAACAAAACTCGTGATGGAGAGATTACTCACCTTTGTTTTAGGAGTTGTCCTCTTGATTTTTGTGTAATTATCTTTACTACCTTCAATTTCAGAACTGTCACTTGGATCTTCTGAGCATTTCTTGCATGTTTTCTCCCAGGAGAATTGAGTTTTATTTTTCCTCTCAGAATTGCATTTCTCGCCACTTCTAGTGCTCAAATCTGATTTTTCTTTGGAATTTCCAAGAGACCATTTCAAGTTGCCATACATTTTCAGGACATCATCGCCAAAAAGATTCTTGTCTATGTACTTGTTGTTCACATTTGATTCATCATTGGATAATTCTTCATTATCCATCCACATTGTTCCTGCCCCTCCAAAATGGTCTTTCTTCCCTTTGTGGAGTTTTTTTACTGCCTCCAACTCACTGTCTCGTAATCTTTGTTGATTTTTAGCTGGATAAGTTCTCCTTTCACAGTTATCTTCGATCATCTCTTCTGTTGTTTTCTCCAAATGCACAGTATTAGAATTGCTTGGATAATCCTTAGAAAGTGATATCATCCTAAAACCAGGAATTGTAAAAACATTTTGTAAAAAATAATAAGTGAAGTGCCTACTTAGGGACTTGGATATGTTTATTGAATTATAATAGTGATTGAATAGTCAAAATACGGTTGAATTCAGAGTGGAATTTAAAATATTACTGAGCAGTTTAGATTTGATGTAGAAGCCATTGAATTTATTTCTGTTCAAGGTTATTCAGAAATTTGGGGACATTAGGAGGGGTGTCTTTTGGGGGAAAGTCCATACACAGAAAATTATCCTGAGGGTATTTCAAATTGTTGGGATCTGGGGTGGTCTGGGTTGCTTGGGGGCCCTCAGCTGGCGACATGATGGGCCCCCCTTTACCGATGGATTTGAAGGTTATCCCCCAGATAATTTTAGGAAACTACATGCCCGAAAAATGAATTTTAACGCTATTGAGGCCGTTAAAAAATAGATAAAAGTTAATAAAAATAGCAATTTCTTAAGAAAAAATTATGATAAGTGAGAATTTCACAGCTTAAAAAATTTAGTAATGTTTTATAGTTCAATTATCTATTTAATATTTTTTTCCTTGAATCTGTACTGAAATCTAGAAAAACCACTAAAATAACCTTTACCCCTCCAAGAAAGCTTAAGGTTCTCTTTTATCTTCTGACAAATATATTTTATTAATTTTTTATGTGATATTTTTACACTGAGTATGTTCTAATTAAAGCAGCTAATGAAAATGAGAATTAAATAGTTGTGTAAAAACTTTGTTTTAACTAATATGAGTATTTTTTCATAACGCTCATATATCATATACGCTTAAGGATGGACACGAGCATTCTGGGGGGCCCCCTAAGCTCAGGATCCTCAGTGATCACCGATCAGTCCACCACTGGTTGGGATGGAGTAAATCAGGGTTATATCATCTGGGGAGAGTTCACCACAACCAGTCTTAGGATTGTTAACTAGTGATGATGATAGTATGGCGTAGTTAGATAAGAGGTATGGGAACACTCACAGGAAAATGTTTACACCCCTTGACCCCCAAAAACTTTAATTGTAAGCAATTTAAAAATTGAAAACCTTCATAGTAAAGATGAGGGTGTAAGCTTTTTTTTTAACTTTTGCTGAGATGTCTAGGTAGCCTATATAGGTATGAATTTGGTCATGCTAATTTTCCTGTTGATGAAGAAAGTGAAAAATAAAATTTTAATAAACTATGAAAAAGCTCAGTCTTAGTACTCTATAATTTGAGTGAGAAGTAAACAAATGCAATAGGGTGGTTTCCTATTATTTTTTTTCGCCCTTAATCAAAAGATTATTACTCCTGGAGTACGCATTTCACGCTTTTAGATTTTTAAATGACGATATCTATTTTTTGTGATTAAATGAAAAGTGAAAATTTTCAAGCGCACGAAAACGCGATGGCTAAGTATGAATGCTGGGAAAACCCCGTGTGACATCAGTCTGGTTCCTGCTGCCGCATTGTGAGGTGACCTTGGGGCAAGGATGTGTGCGCCGCTGCGATGCAGGCTGCTAGCAGGTAGCAGAGTACCCAGCTATAGTAGGTAGCGTTTGGCCTAAATAAGGATTATTAATACCTTATCAAATGAAGAAAACTTTCCGACCATAGGCAGTTTTAATAGGTGACTATGTTTCCTATGGTGAGATGTTTCCCTGAGCTATGTGCCTCATGCATGCATTGGTAATCCCAGACAATGTAAAACTCCTATCTACTCGTATAGAAACTAGGTCCCTGTGATGTCACGTGGAGTGGCATCGCATGGGCACCAATCTGGCCTTTTTCAGATGAGGTTAAAATTGACCATTAACATTCGTCTAAACTAGGATTTCTAAAACCAAATAATGTGAACATTATGAATACACAAATGGTGGGTAACGAATCGCAATCAATGCCTTTCGTTTTCTTTGATGAAGGAAACTACCCTATTGAGGCTATATTATCACGCCACGTAAATATGCTTAGCAAAAAACTCATGCGGAATGATCATCGTCTATGAGTTTTGGCGAGTCAGTTTACTACATTCAATAAGCCTAGTGCTAAAATTTATGTGTGTTACTCGTAAAGACATGTGTGTTGTTGTAACAAGACCTAGGAATGGTACAGCACGAGAGAAGAAGCTGAGTTTTCAATGAGAGCAGTATTGTCACCACCTAATTTGCTGGGGAACTTTTTTGACCTATAGTATATATTACATGTATTCTATCATAAAATACAGCACCTTGTGCATTTCCTTTTCGGTTTTTCAAGATGTCCAGAATAGCTTTGCTTGTCACACATAAGTGTGATATTTTCTTTCAATTTGGATGATTCAGAAAAGATTGCATCATCACTTCCTTGTGGATCACTGCTAATATGCTGAAAAATGATAAAATTTTGTATTGAGTTCATGCAGTAATGATAAAGAAATATTGGCCAAAAGATTACAGGATATGTCAAATTTTGCCTGAAAAGGTTACCTCTGTAGCTTCAATGAAATATGTTTCATGATCAAAAGATTTATAACTAGCATTTGAGATAGCTGAGCCTGTAAGAGATGGTACATTTGGCAAGGTAGGTGGATTTCTCCCTCTTGCTAAATTGTGTCTGAAGATGGCCTCTGAATTAAAACTCTTATTCCAAAACTCAAAAGATTGTTCCAATTGAGTTAGACATTTGTAGCATATAGAACTAGGTAATCCATCTCCATATTCAACCTTAAAAAGTTGTGTCACAAATAGATAGTGATTATTTCAATCATTAAAGAATGAAGTAAGCGTTAATCAATTATTGTTATTGAAGGAATTATTTTGACATTTGAGATGACTTATTGTAGTTATATTGAAGGAATTATTTAAAATGTGGAATGGACTGAATATACCTTTACTGGCAAGCATGTTTGCAGCTTTGCTAATATATGCTTATGATGTAAATCTTCTCGGAATATATTGAGCTGGAAACTATCATGGGCCATGCACAAACGACATTGATAGGCACCCAGGGCCTCCATCACTTATACACATTATAGGTACAAATATTTGCCATAAAGAAAATATAAATGGAGCTTCTGTGAGAAAAAAGTTATTTAAACTTAAGCAATAGAAAATTTTCCTTTCATATTTCCAAAATTTTAAGAAACTCTACATTTTAAGTCGCATGAGGACTGGTGTGTTGGAAATAATTTTTTTTAATGGAAAAGCGATTTCTCGTTCGCGTAAAAAGAAATTGCGGTATATAAAAAGCATTTTTGTGAATTATATTTATCCATTTCAATAAATAAAAATACGTACCGATTAAAACCTCGTATTAATACCAAGTTAAGGGAAGGCAGGCAAAGGTCGACCTTGCAATGTATTTTAAATGTTGCGGTGTTGCGTATTTGGGTTAACCACGTATTATGCTTGTCAATTGTTATCGCGCCTTGATGAAAATTATGAAAAAGAGTACAAAAGCTTGTTTGCTATGTTGCTAAGCACATAAAAAGATGTTTTCTTTTTAGCGAAAATAATTTAGTACAGTGATTAACTCCAAAGTTGATCTCGTTAAGTCCTGGTAGAACTTTAAGTGGAGCGTAGAGGACCCAAGTGGCTGAGATAATAGATGGTATAAAAAAAGGTGACAGCTTATTTTAAATTTAATTGTAAATGAACCGATGGGTAGCATCTAAGTGCTTATATTTTGATTAGCTGTACCATGTTAAACGATATTTCACCCTGAATTCCTTGATAGCGATATCGTAAGTTAACATTTCGTGAGTTTGTAGGAGATTAGCCCTTCGTGGGAATTGAAAATTTAGCTATAGAGATGCCTATTAACATCCTTTATATTTCGAATAAATGATTAAGTAGTCGCCAAAACATCCAGATTTCGTCGCCTATGGAGTGTTCCATTTGAGGAATAGCAACGTTTTCTGATGTCTCGGCGAATCATCTCCTAGGCGAGTAGTAGCATCATAGCTACTGATGTTATTTAGGCTTTGAGTCTTTTTTAAGCCTTTGCATATTGTATTACTTTAATGTGTTGGAGTGCAGTTTGATGGATCTGTGTGGGTGCGTGTTTCCAACTCCCTGTTTAACCGTTTTATCACTGACAGAAAAACAACTGTGAATAAACGTCAATCATTGTAGCCAAACTAAATATATCCCGACGTTGCTTTAAGTTTGAAAGGCCATTTGGGCAGAAAGTATAGATTTTGCAGGTTTTCAGCTAGGTGTCTAGTCTGAATCCTATGAAATAGCAGAATAAGTACTGCTATTTTTTGGATGGGGTTGTGGTTTCTTCTCTTGGTGCAGGTTAGTTGAGTGTAAGTCCTGAATGTTCCAGCACAACCTCAGGCGAAAGAAATGCTTACTGATATTTCTTTTAAGTATAAAAGCAGCAGCAAGAGATTATGCAATCATCTGTTACACAATTTTAGCCATCGGTGGACTTACTCGTAAGTTAACTTCTTACAGTGCTGAAACAGTTTAAATCGAAGTGTTGAAAAGCTTGAATAAGCAAGGGGATCCATTGGCCATACAAATTCTAGTCAGTTCTATGAAGAGCTGAAAGGTCATGACGGATTAACATTTAACAAGGGCAGTTTCCTTTAGTATCAAGGGGTGTTAAGGCCCCCTGCATTAAGCAGAAAGCCAAAGTGATTTAGTGTAAAGCGGTAGGAGTCCTGTTGAGTGATGAAAGTACCTTCACAGAATACTTCAGCTATTAACAAAAATTGTTGAAAATGGTTATTTGTGTGATATAGCAATTAGCCTCATATTTCAGAGTCTATAATGATGTCATATGTGAGATACACCAGCATGCTGTTGGGTATCTGTCACATTTTTGGATCATCAAATTTTTTATAATTGATTGGTTGATGTTATTTTTAAATCAAACATAATGCTATATGTATTTGAATTTTGAGCTTTTAATCTAGACAGCACCACAATATGTACCCATAATTACCCTATTACTGTAAACTAAATTAGTCCTAACATGTAGTTATCTTATGCCTTTGATAGTATCTTGTACTTCTCCTCAAAATGTATTGGAAATTTTGTCTAAAAGTACAAGGTGTTACATGAACTAACTACCTTAGGTAAAGAGGAAATGGGTATGAAACTCAGGACGGGGTAAAATCGTTGGTAGTGTTGAGTTTAACAAACTCCAACAAGAAATACAATGAAGTAGCACGCGAAAAAAGGCTGGGGAAAATTGTGGAGGTCTTATACTTGGCTTTTTGCTAAAAATTTCTGAAAGTTTTGATTTAAGGCTATTAGTGAATGGTGGTTCTCTCTATTAAGGCTGGGCCTTGCTGGTTGCTACAGTCCGGCCACCAAGAGTTGTCGGATGACAGGCAGGAGGGTCTAGTTCGGGGTTGGGGGGTAAGGTTGCCAAGTCAGAAAGGAAAACGTCCACATCAAATGCAAACGTAAGGCATCCGTGAAGAAGGGAGCCGGAAGGGACGACAAGCGTGCTGGACCCAAAGGAAGAATCCCTTGTTTTGGTGATTTGAAGAAAGGACTTGTTTCGGTGCTTCATATGCATGTGACAGCATTGTATGATTAGGCGAGGGTGCGAGGTGTGTTTTAGGGGACAGCGATTGGCTGCAAACAGTGCTGGCAAAGGGTTCTACGCCCCTCCTTTTACGTTGATATCAGACAACTCTCACTGGCCGGACTGTACTACAGGCCTGCTGATGACTGAAAACCTTGACTTCTCCTGACCTTTCCCATTTAGTGCTCATTCCTAGGTTGCTTGAAAAAGCCTTTTGAATTTGAATCTTAATTTTTAATGTTAGCACTTTTATTACCAAATGTAGGTAAATGCATATTTTAAGTTTTTTATTCAATACAAAGGGCAAATTGACTGGTTATGAACAATTACGAAAATAAATAAATTATGCCTGCCTGAATGACATAGATTGTTGACTGCCCTGGTCATTTGTCATCCAGTCGGGTTTGCCTTGCTGGTTGACACTGTGAGAAAAAGGTTTGAGCTGAAATTAAATCAAATAGTTCAGAACCTCAGGTGAAATAATGGTTGCTGACATTTGTTTTGGGTAGAAAAGGAGCAACAAGGTATCATGAAAGAATACGGTCAATAGGCAGGCTTCTTTTATTGCCTCTTGCCAGGAGGGAGCCCTTGTGGTTGATCTACTAATATCGGGAATAATTGTGGGTACAACCTATTTTAATGGCCATCTCTGATGCTGTGCATTCCATCCTTTTGGCCTTGGCTTCAACCCTCTGACTAATCGTACAAAAACCATTCTTTGAGTTGCTCTTGCTTGCTAATTAGTGGGGCCATATGGGAAACATGGCCATGGGTTTTTTTTAGGTTACTTAAGTAATCATTGTGCTCTGGAAACTATTTAAATGTTGGAACCATGAAATTTACTATGCTCACGTGTATTTGAGGGGTATGCAACTTTGTAAACTGTGGTACACCCTATGTCTTGTCTATTTGAAATTCATTTCTTTTCATTATCACTGACTGGATCCATTTGTCGATTTTCAACCTTTTAAGCAAGGTTACTCCATGCTCCTGACTTGGACCCTGCATGAAATTGACCTGCCTATCCCAAGAGTAAAAAAAGCATTATGAATGGAAAAAGCTTGGCGCAGGAAAAAATGTCGGTTTAAATGAATATATTCTTAGTCTAGGCAGAATAGGATAGTTTCACCGCGGTAAAAAAAGTTGCATCGGCCGGGAATCGAACCCGGGCCGCCCGCGTGGCAGGCGAGCATTCTACCACTGAACCACCGATGCTTGTTCATATGGAAGAGAATTTTAAGAATTTATTTAGTTTTATGCCATTGTAATAATTTTTATAATATTAATGCTTTTTATTTCTTTAGTATGAAGTTCTTTTTCTTTACTTGACCGCATTTCTGCGACTTTTGGTTTTGTCGTAGTTTTTTTAATTTTCTATATTTTTCCGTTCGAATTAATCATTCAATGTCCTCCCAACTTTTGAATGGTTTTATGAATTACTGTTATTTTGCTAGACGAGGAAATATTTAATGTAGCTGCACATTTAATTCCTATTTATTTTACTTCTGAAGTTCAGTTTGAAATAAAAGCATTTAATGCAGCGCCGAACACATCATTACCTTTGTGCTTCAGCATCTTGTGCACTGTTGCTACGTTCGCTTTAATTAATTAAACATATGATTGGAAATTATTCGCGTAAAAATCGTTTCTTTTAAATAACTGCATCTTTTAATGCTTATTTTTATTAAATGTGCAACTTTACTGTTGTTATATCGTGCCATCTAAGAACACAAGGTGCCATGTTTTAGAAAATATACGATCATCGCCTTTAGTTTTCGCAATTTGTTCATGAAGTTCTTTAGCTGATTTCACAATGGTGAGTTAATGTACTTCTTATGTTGCTTCTGTATTGAATTGTTGTCTTTAAAACTGTATATGTCCTCACATTTTCAAACCAGAACCATATGAATGGCAGAAAATTCGCAATACAAAATTACACTATCTCTTCGACATAACTAGCCCATTTTCATGGCCTTGCCTTAATTAGAAGTTACAAAAAGTTATTTAATGAATAAGTGCGATATTTTTGATGCATTTATTTTATATTTTTTATTGACGGTTTGGTAGTAATGCTTGATAGTACGCAAGGTCGCCTAGCTTGAAGAGAACTTTCGATTGTAAAGCCATTGTTTACTGTGTATCCGTATTAGCTGAGAGTACAGTTAATAACGCATGAATAATTTGCATTTGTCTGTGTTCTTTCAAACGTGTTTGTAACGTATCTCGCCCATGAACAGCTACGTATGTATTAAAGTTCGTATCTAAATTCCTTCAAATAGTTGTGATGCATTGGTATCACCACTACTTTGGTTTACTTGTTAAACCATTAGTCATGGTGTCCTATGTGTCTAACATAATGATTGAAGGTTGTAATCCTCCTTGAAATGTGCTAGTATAATTTGCAATAACCTTCTGTTTCAGTCTGTTGCCGAATTTTTGAAAGGCCTGCCGTCGTACAATGAAAACAATTTTGCTCGCTTTCATAGCGACAGTGGTAGCCGAACATGTGTGAAAAGACCATCAGTGTACCTTCCTACGAAAGATTATCCATCTGAACAAAGTGAGTGCTGTGTCGAGTTTCCATTATGCATGGAAATCTAGTGCATGTGTATTTAGCTCTACCTTAGGTACTTATACTCAACTCCTTGTATGAATGTATGACAGATGTGAGTCCAACCAGTTTTTTGTTATACTCACAGCACCTGAGGTTATCTATGTATCCTGTATGCATGAAGTTGATATCCAGTCACTGTTTACAATTTCATAAGTGTACTTATATTTGTACTAACGCATAAATGGTCTCGTAGCTTATAGTGGATAATTGTCTGCCTGCTTGAGTGATATTTGTATTCTTAATTCTGGAAATTCGGCATTCAAGTCAGAATGCAGTATGAACTTCAGAGGCTAGCGTTGATAGCGTCTGATAACTTCTCACAAACATGTAAATCTTGTATTACCATTCCAGGCTTTTGCATTTGTTGGTCTTGCAATTTTTTAGTGAAATCAGTTCATGCATGGAATAGGGACCTACTGAAGGTCCCTAATGTGTGGTTCATGTATGGATGAGATAACATAAGGAAGCATGGAAGTAAAGTTTGATGGTTAATCTTTTTGTTTGTGGTTTTAGCAAAAATGTGAGACAATGTAGTGGTTGTTTTGTTGAAATATAAAATTTGATTTAATCTTTGATACTGCCGTTTGCAGACCTTGAAAGTATATGCATGGTACAGACCCCTATACCCCGACACCACAATTTGATGAGAGTATAGGTTATAATGATAAGTTTGTTACCTGAGAATATCACTAGGCCTTCATTCCAGATGTATGTATGTGGTGTTGAAAATGTCAAAATTTGAGTTTTCACTTGTTTGTGATTGGTTTGTGGGGACAAAGAGAGGTAATTTGCACAAACATTTGCCTTTGATACACGAATATGTAGAGATCTAATCTTAAAATGATATATGTAGAAATGTGGTCCCAATTTTGAGTTATTGGAATATATAGGAGGAAGAAAGTAAAATTACTATGCATAGTAAGAAATAGGCATGAATGTATGGAATCTACTTGTCACAATGAAAAGTAAAGAAAACATTGTAATTCCACATAAATATGTGGAATACATATTTGTGAGAAGTTATCAGACGCTATCAATGCTAGCCTCTGAAGTTCATACTGCATTACTCACTGCATACTGCATTCCCTTCCAATATAGTAACAAGAAGCCCACCAACAAATGTCATTTCTTCGAAAAAAAGCCACTGTTAAAGCCCCCCGTCAATCTTTCGGTATGTTTTTGAGGAGAGTAGCAAGTGGAGCCGTCACTTCTCCACGTTGGAAATGGCACTGCTTAAATACCTAAACGCCATTATGATGATAAAAAAGTCTCATGTCTATGCTTGTCGCAATTTAAATTAATGAAAAAGTTAATGCTGTATGATCACAATGAAGACAACAAAATATATAGCCATCACGAAGCCCCGAACCCTGGTCCCCTGGGTGGTAACCTTAAACGCTACCATTACCCCACCTGACCCGTCTGCTGAGAGGTGCGATATTATGAAATTATATGCGGCTTGTGAAAAGTACCGCATGTAAATTAATTAATTACAGCCAAACTAAGGCCCATTCAACGGAACCACTACTAGTTCAGGGATGTGTTCATTCCGAAGGCGATAAAAAATATGGCATTGAAAAAGGCGGAGCAAGTTTCGTGGTCTCCCCTTGTAAGGAAAGCCTTGAAGTTATTAGAGAAATAAGCTCAAATTTGAAGAGGAAAGGTCATTCCTTACTTTACAATATATTTTAAATTTATTAGCTCCTCTTAATTTCTATGGGCCTATGTTTTAAAAAAGATATTATAATATTTGCTTCGAATTTGAAAGCATGCTAATAGTAGTAGCATTCACTTGCATTGAAAAGGTGCTCTCGAAAAATGACAAGAAGTGATTCCTAATCAACATTCAAGCACATAAGATTGTACAAAATAGAAAAAAGTCTTGGTAACCATCTCTGGTTTATTTCTCGTAGAATGACCCATGACTTGGAGTCTGTAATTGCATTTGAAAGTTATTCTGTAATTTGGAGTAGGTGATTGTGGTTAGGGTCCCTATTTGTTTCTGAATGCTCATACTGATGTGCCAAAGTGCTGCACATTATTGATACTATAGAATTTGGGGCAAATATTGCTCTGATAGAGTCAGAAGGCAGTAGTTACAGAGTTGATTGGTATCATTGAATTGTCTGCATCATTGGGTATTTTTTGTACGAAATTTCGTGATTGGAATCTCTTATTTTTAGAAGAATATTTTGTTAAATACTGGCAAACATCATTTCTTTGAGTTGCATATCTTTTTATAGGTAAAAATCATAAGCATCGTGGCATAGTAAAAACTCATCATTTTTCTCTGAAGAAAATAATTTGCAATGCCCTAAAAAATCTCAATATTATTCTAAAAAAAATGCGTAACTCTAGTTGTGGTATATGTATATGTATACATGCAGCATGTATTTGATAGCCCTTGTAGTTGACAGTATGATGCCATAGTATGTCGTATGTACTACTGTTTATGCGACATTTAAAATTCATCTGGCGTTGAAAGGCTCTCTTGAAAATTTACAATGCTGCATTGAGAATATTGACTCCTTCCTATTGTTTATGGTATCTACTATCTCTATCCTATTTCCTAGTTTCAATCCCAATCGAACCCTTGTAAGAGTAAAGCATGACCAATTCCAGTTTTCATCATGCTCATTTGCTACTATTTTTCCCACATAATTGTGGTGTTTATTCACTAACACTTACCAATTAATGTAATTTGTTTGGAACTGGGATAATTGTCCATGCTGGTTACTATGTACTGTCAATTTAAAGTAGTTTTTGTTAATCTATGCAAAAGCACTTAATTAGAGGTCCACCCAGTTATTAGGCCATTAGTATTTGTCTTAAGGTCTTAGTTAATATAATATGGTAACTTTTGTGTATTTTTGTTTCCTCCTGTCTTTGTATTTGTTGCTTACTTTGAAATCATTCTTTCCACAGTAATTGTTACAGAAAAGACCAATATATTGTTGAGATATTTACATCAGCAATGGGACAAAAAGGTTGGTATCATTTTGTGAAGGATATGAATGTAGTTTTGTTCTTAGATGTACTTCTTATTTCTGAAAATAATTTCATGTCTCTTCTCTAATAGAATTCTCAGAAGAAGAGAGATCACATGAACTTGGACCCACCAGAAGAATCTGGTTCTAGGAAAAGGCCTCGTTTGGATGCTAATAATTCACCCTAACATTGTTAATGTATTATCAAATAATCTCTGCTTACCTCATCACATGCATTACTCAATTAATACTGGGTGAATTTCTACAGTTTTTGGTGTACGTGGCTGTGTGAAGAGTGGTTCATTCTGAAAGTGGAGGACGATTATCCATTAATATATTTTTGTTACTTTAGAATTGAAGATTTTTTCATTGCCTTTTATGTGTTCTTTTTATTCTAATAGCTGTTTTCCCTTTGTGCAGATTGATGTGTGGCTCAAAAAATGTTTCTGGCAATACTTAGTTATTTAATTTTTTTGATGTGCTAATCTTTGGACAAAGTAATATCTGTATAAGGGAATCATATAATTGGAAAAAGACAGCATTTCCTGATTATGTCTTTTTTTTAAACTGCTGTATTCCAAGATTTTCCTTGAATAATGCCATAATAACTGGCATTTTGCATGTTTACCTATATGTTGGGTATTGATAAAAAGTATCAAATTGATCAAAGCTGTGTATTCAAGTTCTCAATTATCAGTGCTAAAAATGTGAAAATGAATTTTTCATAAGTTAATGTAAATGTAGTTCATGAAAATTAATGTATTACAAAGATTTATTCATTTGCACAATACATTTTTAATGTTAGACTTGGATAAGTGTAAATTTCTGGTCATGTTACACTTTGACTGCGATTATAAATGTGTCTACGTAGATTTTATAGTATTAGGTTTATTTAGGCCCAATTTTTTAAGATGAAATCATTATGGTATTAAAAACTTGATAATAATTTCATGAACAACTATCAAATGGAAGATAATTTCCAAGGTCTTTGTTTTAAATAAACAGGTTCTTAGTTCTTCTCTCGTAGTTTCAAGTAAATTGGTGGATTCAATGATTATTTGCCTTTATTAGTTTGTGTTATTTCTATGCCTGAAGCCTACATCCTTGGGATGCATTTATTTTTCTTACTTGATTCAAATATACATTTGCTGCATTGGCCCAAATTTTTTTGCTGAGAAAATTCGAAATGTTTTAAATTTATCCATTGCATGCTATCTATAAGACTGACTCATGAGTATACAGGCAATCTCTTCTTGGGTACCCTTAACAGTATATTTGAATGTGCCTACATTTGTTTTAAGTATGGTATCCCTTTGCAATTGATATTCTTATTTTTTGAATTAATAAATTCTTGTCTACCTGCAGTCTTTAGTTGAAGGATTATAAATAAAGGCAGAAATAGATGTTTTATCTGCCCATTTCTCATTATTTTACTTGAAGCTAAATCAATGTGAATATAAGTTAATATTCATCCATGGGTCATTCACTTATTTATGTTTATATGTATATATAGGTAAACAAATAAAGACAAATTCTGACGTGAAATTAATTCTTTGTTTTTCATTGTAGAGACTGTGATATGAGAAAATATTGTGATATTGCATGCTAGTTCCATGATAGTAGACAGAAATTTGTTTCGGGGTTAATCCGAAGATATGCTCGGATAACCTGTACTAATATTCTGTTGTCAGTTGACAAGCATAAGAAAACTACACATTTCTTTAAGTCAGCTATGTATTTCATCTGTATATTGCTGAAAGTTTAATTCATCATTAAGTGACACCTATTATGATATGTAACTACATAAAAAATGGAGTGTCAGAGTCATAGATGCTCTTGGGCTACTCTCTGCATCAAAATGATGTGCCGTTGTACTTCGCAAATTTATATCTGGTCTTTAGCACATGCTAGAATAATGAATAATACGTCATTTTGAAGAAAATTTTATACTTAATTCTGATTTATTTTTTGTTTTGTGAAAAAAATAAAAATTTAGTTTGCGCAATAAGTGACTCCACACACCATAAAATTAGCTGTTTTGTCAATGTTATGAACTTAGTAACTCAACCTAGGGAAAGCTACTATGTCTACATCATTCATCTTTCACAATAAGTTGCAAACGTTTATGTAGATTAAGAAAATGGCTTTTGTGTATCTTTTGAACGCATGTTTTATTGTTAATTAACGAAAATGTTTTGACATTATCTAGTCCTACAGTTTAACCCAAAATAAGAAATACAACTAATAGAAACACTTTTTAATTTAATCGTAATTTTTCTATTATCCATAATCAACAAAATATACAGCGGCATATCATTTTTACAACTACAGTAGTGGTCTCCTCCTCAGCAGACACGACAGTGGCATAGTGAGGGAGGGGTCGGAACCCAATTGAAATATAAAAACACCATTACTTTGCTTCATCATGAAAGAACACAAAGTATTAAAAAATCAAGTTTTACAAGAGATTTATTCGAAAAATGAAGTTTTTTAGATTATAAAAATTTAAAATTAGTTAAAAACCCTATACTTAGTGGACTATTTTTCAACAATTTTCCCATGGACCTGCCTGGTTTTGGAACCTCCCGAACGAAATTCCTGGCTAAGCCACTGAATCTCGGGTAGTCGCCACAAAGGAATAAATTTCTGCTCCTCTTGCAACCCCTCTGTCTACCACAGCTTCATGAGGCGCTGATTTCTCGTTGCATACAATGGTGGATTTCTTGTAGGGAGTGGGTTAATGGCCCTTCTGCATAACTTCTACAGAATTTATTTTACAGAATGGTAATTTTTAAGACTAAGTTCGTAATTCATCAGCTTAGCAAACAGTGTTTACAAATAATTGAAATATAATTTAATAAAGTTAAATATCAACGATATCAGCACTAAAGAAATTCCCATCCATTTTAGAAAGAAAAATATTTAAACCATGAAAAATTAACTTTAACTCTTTCGCGCCAAACCGCAGGCAGAGCAAATGGGCATTTTCATATGCAGAAGACCTAACTCTTCCTCTATCATTGAGTGACTTAATTCTCTTCCTTCCTCATATTTGCAACTGTTGATTTGAAAAGTGTTGTCACGAGGTCGCTTATTAACCCCCAAGAAGAGCAATTTTATGGACTTAAATATTTTTGTGGTATGATTCAATTACGTTGGGTCAAGTAGGAGTGTGAGAAATACCCCTCATGTCCTTCACTTGTTAAACTAAACACAAAAAAAAAGTGTTGTGGACACGATATTTACGTATAGGCACATATATAGGGGGCATTGTGCCAGCCACCATATTTTTACTGAACTCCTATTTCCCCTCGATTTCCTCCGTAAGTTTTTAGGCGAATTCTTTCCCTCCAAAGTAGCACTATCATTTACGATTTCACACTTTCGATGGACCAAAATTGGAAGCGCTGATTGTTTTGCTACTTACGCCTGCATAGTTAGTTATGTTGACAAATTTTTTGCTGTTGTTTGTACGAATGAATTCCTTGGGACTGAGCCCGATGAATGTAATTTCAAAACATTTCGTATTTTCGAGTAGTGCCATGCATTTACCATAGGCTTTTCGCTGGGGCCACTTATTTGACTACATATGTATTATCAAAAATTTTCTAATTTCCTGCTTCGTATAATGGAGGGTTTACTGTGTATATAAATGCCAATTGTCTACTCATATCAGACCCCTCTATGGATACATTATTGTTTTCATATTGTATACCAATAAGGTGCTGTGATAAATAATGAGCTGCCTTCCCCACAAAACAAAGACCATACTTAGCCCCTGATTGCATAGCATGGAAATTTGATTCTAGGTGCTTTAGAAGGGAGGGTGATCCTGTGGATCCATGCCTGTGTTATCAAATTAGTTGTACATGGCCAATAGTCTTCTGGATATCATTTTTCTTCCTTTGTAACTTACCTTTTCCTTCCATACAACACATTTTTTAAATGAAAATCGATTTTGGATCTGTGTGGATGACCTTCCTCCATCACATAACCAAGGACTTAACCAATTCACAAGAAATGAGCTTTTGGGTTTATACCTAGCCCCCATCAATCCTGAGCAGTTCAAACTTAACTGTTCATCTTTATAATTTAGTACCTATAATTTCACCCACTTTTTGGGATGTTCCGTTAATAACTGTATTTGCCATTTTTAGAATTACCTACTCTAACTCCTATTCCATGCAATTTAATGTTCATGGTATTTGAAAATGTGGGAAACTTGATTATGCCAATTGTAACTTTTCATATATATTCCTATTTTCTATGAAATCGATCGATTCGGCTTTCACTTGGTGAATATGTATTCATGCTGAATGAAGATATACAACCATTGTAAATTTTCACAGGTTTTTTAAATTTTGTACATATGATGCATTGCGACTCTAAGCCGTCATTTTCAAGTGCAAATGTTTTTACTAGACAATCCTCAATAGCCACCACCCATCACTACATCTCCCAAAAGCTATCTACATTCCTTTTCTTAATTAACTGGTTGTTGGGCTTCTCTCTGTTACAAACCAGTTTTGATGAAGAACTTAAAAGGATAAAGAATTTATCTGCAAGAAATGGTTATCTGGAGGGTTTCATAGACAAAATGCTAAAGAAAAAACAATCTATTAGAGCATGTATTCCAGTATTGAAAATATGGGAAATAATGACTTTGAGTTAGAATGGTGTAGGTTGCAATATTCGGTTAGCTCACAGAAAAAATGTCAAATGTCTTCACTAAGGAAAAATACAGACCAGCATATTATAATCACAAATTGAAAAATCTCCTCAATAAGACCAAAGATAAGGTGATCAACTTTTAAAGAAGAGGGAAGCATAAATTAACATGCGAAGATTATGATGCAATGTATGTGAGGCAATTGAGTTGGGCACTCTTGACGAGAGTAGAGGAAAATTTGAGGTATTATCGCTACAGGAATAGAACCAGTCCCACTTAGCAGAACACCTGTAGGAAGCCGTACACAACAATGACTTCATTCTTGAGATTCAACACCATGGTTTTTGGTGGTTTCCTATTATTTTTTTATTGCCTAAATCGAAAGATTATTACTCCTGGAGTACGTATTTCACGCTTTTAGATTTTTAAATGACGATATCTATTTTTCGCGATTAAATGGAAAGTGAAAATTTTCAAGCGCGCGAAAACGACGCGTAAGTATGAATGCCGGGAAATCTTTCCGTGTGGCGTATTTCTGGTTCCCACTGCCGCCCTGTGAGGTGACCTTGAGGCGAGTTGAGCACTGATACGACGCAGGCTGCTAGCGGGTAGCTGAGTACCCTGCTGGCTGGTAGCGCTGGGCTTAAATAAGGATTATTAATACCTTATCAAACGAAGAAAACTTTCTGACCTTAGCCAGTTTTAATAAGTGATTATTAAGACATGTTTCCCTGAACTCTGCGCCTCATGCATGCATTGGTAACCTCAGACGATGTATAACTCCTATCCTCTCGTATAGAAACTAGGTCCCTGTGACGTCATGTGGAGTGGCATCGCATGGGCGCCAATCTGGCCCTTTTCAAATGAGGATATAAATGGACCATAGCCATTCGTCTAAACCGGGATTTCTAAAACCAAATAATTTGTGTTTTATGAATACACTAATGGTGGGTAACGAATCGCAATAAATGCCTTTTGTTTTCTTTGATGAAGGAAACTACCCTATTGAAAGAAGATGGACCTTCTGGAAGAATTAGAGATTAAAAGGAATTTGAGTTTGGGCCCAGTACTCAATCTCATTAAATTTCAAAAGCACTCACCTCTACTTACCATACAATGGTAAATGAAGAGCAAACTTAGTGCATGTCCACAGTAATTTTATTTGGTACGACGCGTTTCAGCGACCTTACTTCGCTATCATCAGGTACAAAAACATGCGTGGTGGACATGCACTAAGTTTGCTCTTCATTTACCATTGTATCATTATGTTCCACAACATCTCGCCGAACACCGTTGAATACATCTACTTACCATGGCGCTATCACTTCTCAATTTACCCGCCACCAAACCAAACCCCCATCCCCGAGCAGCTAGCCCTCCCAGCCTTTCCTTCCCTGAGCTTAGTCACACAACCCCATCCACCCTCCCACTCCACTCTCGAGAGAGACTGGGCGCCTGTTCCGTCCGAAACCAAACTTTAATCACGACCGTCAGATACAGTATTCCCCGGCTATATATACCCTAGACTGACCAAGATGGCCGGCCTAGGCTAGTAAGCTGCAGGGAGTACTGTCCTTGAAGGACGGTCGGCCAGGTTGGCTTCAGTCGGAACAAACCTCCAGGACGCGGCCCGCGTCGCATTCTTTATTAATTGAATCATAATGGTACAAAAGTCATCGTTGTCAAATAACAAGCCAGTTCCTTTGCGAACTGCGTACAAAACAGCTTGATTGTCAATATATAACACAACATCGGAAAATTCCGGCACATTCTTAAACATGTATAACATCCCCTTAAGAGCTGCCACTCCCTCCGCGTAATAGATTGGCAGTTGATGGGGGAACATTTCAATATGTTCGATGGAAAGCTGCGGAGACACGACCGCCCACTGAAACGGGGTCGCATCGGCGTAGCCAATGTAAGACACTCTAAATGAAGACACACGCCTGACCTGGGCGAACACTCCTTCGTTGTAACACTGTTGAAGCCACTTAATTCTTCTTTTATACACATCAGAAATCAGAAAGTAGGGCAAGTGCATAATGTAGCATATCCAAGCTACATAACCCGCAAGTTTCGGGATGTCTAGAGCACGGAGACGAGGAATGATATTTATGGCGAGGTGAAGTCGTGAAAGCGCCCCCGGAGTGAGACGCACAGTGGAAGACACAGTGTCGATTTTAACACCAAGGTAATTGATACACTGAACAGGAGACAAAACACATTTAGGTCTGTTAAGACTTATTCCTAGGTCATCTTCTAAAAATTTAACAATTTGAAACACTAACACACGAGCTGTGGGTTTATCACACGTAAAAACAAGCAACCAGTCGTCAAGATATGGAATTAACACAGTTTGGAATCTGGAATAAACCTCCCTGGCTACCGCGCGGGCCCAGCGCTGCATAATAGCCGGGGCTAAACAGTGTCCCATAGGGAGACGTGAAAAACAATAATAATTATTACCACAACAAATGCCATAAAACCGCGAATGATCAGAACGAACAGGTAATTGATAAAATGCATCTTTTAAATCCAATTTACATAGATAAGATGAAGAAGGGATCATTGAGACTGCTTGCGCAGCATCCTTAAGCCTAAACTTGGGCTTATTGTAAAATTCAGTCCAAGGGGACAGATCATGTATTAACCGGTAACCACCGGAGGATTTTGGGATTAAGAACACTTTAAAAGCACACTTCGGCTTCTGCCGCACAAGAATACGCCTGGATACCATGGAATCAAGAACCGAAATAATATCCTCGGAGGGAGGAGTGCGGAGAAACACGTATGGCGCGTTGGTTGGCTTCGGGACGTTGGCCCCGGAGAGCACTAGGTCCAGCACAGATTCATCGTCATACGGGTACACTTTAACACGAGGTAGAATCTCAAACTCTGGACTTACTGCGATAGGAATGTCCGGGGGACGAAGAAGAAGGTCCTCCAGGGGTCTCATCTCCGCGTCATCCGCGATGTGGATGTGCCCGAAGCCCGGGCCAGCCGAGGGCTCGTCCTCTGGGGGTTCCGGGGAAGGAGCGGGGGAGATGTCCTGGTGCTGCGAGGCGATGGAGGCGGTGTCCGCGTCGTCGTCAGAGCTGCTGTCCTCTGGGCCTGATGAAGAGTCTTCATGGAGCGAGAGGTCGAGGGCGACCTCTCGCTCCATGAAGACTCTTACTACTAACTAACCTCACCCCTCAATAACCCTTCTCCTTCATCCCTAGCACATATATATTTGGGATTGTCTAGTGGGGCAGAGCTTTTTAGTTTTAAGCACCACCACCAGGGAGCATCACCTGGCTGAGGTTGCTGCCCTAGGTCCCTGGAAAAACTGCCAGGATGAGTGAAGTCTAGTGCTAGGAAAGCACCACAGAGACACTCAAGAACAGCGACCGAGAGAGGACTTCCTTCAGTGTGAGATGACTGGCTGTGCATTGAGACTAATGAGACTGTATTGCTCACCAACAAGCAAAAAAAAACATTGAAAATCACAGGGGAGAGAGTGTAACTACGTCTTATTTCTTTGATTCCTGCTTCTTTACAGCCGGGTTGACTTTTGATTTTAAAATAAATTGTGGATTATTCTTTATCCCACTTTCTTATGATACGTATTCCTATGTTAACTTTGTTTCTTATTTCCTCTCTACTTGTTCTGTTTTCTTGCTATGATATCACCCACGAGGTCATATCTTTGCGAGAAGGCAGATTGCTGGGCTATGGAACACAAGATAAGATTCAAATTGCAGAAGTGAAAATCCTCGCTTAGTGATTTTATTATTCATAGTATGTACTTAGTTAATCCAGGGTAAGGTATTTGGACACAACTAAATTAAATCCTTGTAGTGCAAAGTGGCGCAGGTAAAGGAACTGGCCCTGAATGCATTGTATTAACATGCCTGTGTTTAGTCTGGGGTGAGCTCTATCCTATCCAAAGCATCCTTCATATTGAATCACTGAGTGAGAGAGTGAAAACTTAATTGAAAATTACAAATGCCCACAGGATAGTAACTCTTCCTTGTCCCCCAAATAAATACATGGAATCCACTCACCATGGTTAAGTTTGGTGAAGACAACCATCTAATAAAATAAAACTAGTGGGTATCATGGCTTAGGTAGTAGTTTGCTGGGATCCTCACTAAAGAGTCTTGGGTTCAAATCAAGGTGTAGCCTTTTGACACTGAAGCTAAATCTGTGTTTAAAATTTATATTCAAACCTTTTTTAAAACTCACAGGTGATCGCGGGAAAGAAACCTGAGTCTGATAAAGAGAATATGTGCAGTGGAAGTCTTCAGCAGGACATCTGTGATGAAGTGTTTTGAATCCCTTGGATAAAATGTGTCTAATTGAGATGCTTGTCCGAGCTAATTCCAGGTGAAGTCTTGAGGTCCTATAGCTAAATTTGTGGTTGAACTTTATGAAATTCAGATCTTTCTAAAAATTGCAGGTCCATCAAAAGGAACTGCTCTCTTACCCATAATTTATGGAGTTCCCTCAGTGTGAAAGACTTCGAACTTGAAGATACAGTGACATCTCATAGCACCAACTGAGTGGGGAAACCTTAGTCACATCAATAAAATGAGTACCGTGGAAATCTTTGGAAGAACATCACTGAGTAAGTGTAACCCATTTTATCGCAATGTTATTCCAAGTTACATCTAAAATGTGTACCTTTGGATAAAATGTGTCATGATATCCCAGTTTCAGCTTTTTAAAAACAGTTAGATGAAGAAAATTGACGTACGGGTGGGGTGTAAGCTTTGTGGTGTTGCTGGCGATTTTGCCATATGTTTTGTGATCCGTTGCTTGTCACTTAAGTCTTGGGCATTGAAAAATTTCTTTTTCGTTTCATCATTTTTTTCATTTACCATAACTTTGGTAACTATCAGAGATGGAGAAGAAGAAGTCTGCTATAAATGTGGGGACGTGGAATGTGAGGACTATGATGAGGGCGGGAAAGTTAGAAAATATCAAAAGGGAAATGGATAAAGGGAGGATAGATATCTTAGGATTATGCGAGGTGAGGTGGAGGGATGGGGGGGACTATTGGAGTGATGGGTATAGGGTTATATATAGTGGAGGGGAAGAAAGCCAGCGAGGGGTAGCTTTAGTATTAAACGGGAAGATGGGTAAGCGTGTGGTAGGTATAGACCAGGTAAGCGATAGGATTCTGGTGGTAGAAATTGAGGCGCGGCCCACCAACCTTGTGGTGGTCCAGGTTTACATGCCCACTAGCAATCATAGGGAGGAAGAAGTAGACGAGGTGTATGAACAGCTCGAGGAAATAATTAGAGACACACCGGGTAAGAAAAATCTGGTAGTGATGGGGGACTGGAACGCCTCAGTCGGGGAAGGGAGGGATGGAAACGAAATAGGAGATTTTGGTCTAGGAATACGGAACGACAGGGGAGAGAAAGCAGCAGAATTTTGTAGGAGAAACAAATTATTCATCACAAACACGTGGTTCAATCATCATAAAGGGCGAAGGTACACGTGGAAAAGTCCAGGGGATGCGGGGAGATATCAAATAGACTACATTATGGTAAGACAGAGGTTTAGGAACAGTGTGAAAAACTCGTGCAGCTTCCCTGCAGCGGATGCGGATTTGGACCACAATCTAGTGCTCATGAAATGCAACGTAAGATTCAAAAGACTTATGAAAGTTAGGAAGGGGAAGAAATGGAACGTAGAAGCCCTGAAGGGGAGTATGAGGAGAGAATATCAGGAACTAGTGGACATTAGTATACGGGAGATTGAAGGTACTAAGACTGTTGAGGAAAGATGGGATAATATAAAAACGGGAATAGTCAAAGCGGCGGAGAAGTCAATTGGTTACGTTGACAGTAGAAGGATAAAGAAGCCGTGGATAACGGAGGCTATGGTAAATGAAATGGAGGAGAGGAGGAAGTGGAAGAACGTTGACACAGAACAGGGCAAAAGAATGTATAGGGAATTGAATAATCGATTACGACGTGAAACTAAGAGGGCAAGGGAGGCTTGGTGGAAAAGACAGTGCGAGGAAATGGAAAAGTTCCAGAAGGATGGAGAAGTAGGCGCGTTGTACGCCAAAGTTAAGTCGCTATCGGGCGGCAAAAGAGGACAAGCCATGTCTAAAATTAAGGCTAAAGATGGGAGGATGCTAACCGAGCGAGAAGAGGTACAGGGTAGGTGGAAGGAATACGTGGAGGACCTGTATGACGGAACGAGCAGACCAGAGAGATTGACTCTAGAGGAGGAAAGTGAAGTGGAGGAGGATAATCTTGGGCCGGAGATATTAGATTCAGAAATAGAGAGAGCACTCCGTGATATGAAGGCTAGGAAAGCAGTAGGCGTGGACAACATCCCGTGTGAGCTTCTGAAGAATCTAGGGAAGGAAGGTAAGAAAAGGTTTTTCGAACTAGTGCGCAAGATCTACGAGGAGGGATGTTGGCCGGAGGATTTCGTGAAGACGGTTTTAATTCCGCTTCCGAAAAAGAAGAAAGCTGTGGAATGCGGAGATTATAGGACTATCAGCCTAATATCCCATGCGGCTAAAGTAGTGCTGAGGATATTGAACAGACGAATGGAGGCGAGGGCAAACGAGTATTTGGGCGAAGATCAGTTTGGTTTCAGAAAAGGGAAGTCAACTCGTGATGCAATAGCAATAATGAGGGCCCTCGTGGAGAGGAACCTAGAATATGAGCAGGACGTATATGTGTGTTTCGTGGATTTTGAAAAAGCGTTTGATAGGGTGAACTGGGTAAAGTTAATGGATATTCTCAAGAGAATAGGTGTAGACTGGAGGGAAAGACGACTGATTTGTAATCTGTATATGGCCCAGACTGCGCAAGTGAGGATAGCGGACGGAGAATCTGGGTGGGCAAGCATTGGCCGAGGTGTGAGGCAAGGCTGTCCTCTATCGCCACTGCTCTTTAACGTGTATGCTGAAGAGATGGTAAGGGAAGCGTGGGATGAGTTAGAAGCTGGGATAAAAGTGGGAGGAATGATGTTCAAATCAGTGAGATTCGCGGATGACCAGGCGTTGATCAGTCAGTCAGCAAGGGGGCTTCAGGCCCTAGTGGATGCGTTATACGAACGTTGCGAGGAGTTTGGGATGAGGATTAATCAGAAGAAAACTAAGGTAATGCGGTTTTGTAAAGCATCACGAGCGAGGAATGTGAGACTCAAGATAAAGGTGGGTGGTGAAAAACTTGAGCAGGTTGAGCAATTCAACTATTTGGGCAGTACGTTAGAGGAAAACGGATACAGTAGTAAGGACATCAGGAAGAGAATAGCATTAGCGAAGGAGGCGTTCATGAGCAGGAAGGAGCTTCTGAGAGGATCGTTGTGTAAGAGTTTAAAGAAAAGGTTAGTGAGGAGTTTGGTTTGGAGTGTTGCTCTCTACGGTGCGGAAACGTGGACTCTGAGGAAAGAAGACGAGAGAAGATTGGAGGCGTTCGAGATGTGGGTATGGAGAAGAATGGAGAGGGTGAAATGGACGGAGAGGAAAAGGAACGACGAAGTGCTGGATATGGTTGGCGAGGAGAGAAAGCTTTTAGATGAGATACGCAGGAGACAGAAGGTTTGGATGGAGTTAGTGCTTAGCGGTGAGGGGATGTTGAAAATGGTGATGGAGGGTAGAATGTTGGGGAAACGAGGGAGGGGAAGGAAAAGAATAGGATTTTTAGATAGATTGAAAGAGAGTAGGCCTTACAGTGAATTAAAGAAGGCAGTGCTGGAAGGAAAGGGAGGCTCCCAGATCACTTCTTTAGTACTCCATGGAAACCTACCTTAATCGGTAGAATACTATAATAATAATCAGTGGGTCACACAGTTGTAAAGTCCCGTCCCATACATCACCGGAATTGCATTGTGGGTCGTACGTTAATGTGTTGATTCTTGCCCTTGGTGTTGGAAAGCGGATTCTTGCCCTTGGTGTTGGAAAGCGAATAATCACACACTGATATTTGAAGTCTTTACCTAAAGTTTATGGGCCTCTATGGCCTGCACTTTGACTGTCACTGGTGGCTACATTGTGTCAAAACTGTCAGAGATAGAGTATCAAGTAGTCGAGTGATGACTGATGACCAGTGACTAGTCGCCTGATGACTGAAAAGTGGTCATGATAGCATCTCCACTGTGCCAGTACCTACATATGAAAGGTGAAACAAGGATGTTTTCGACAAAGAGGAAGGCAAAAAAGAAGGTTAGACGTTCTTGAAAGTGAAAGGTACCAATCCTGAGTCATAGTTTGACATAGCTGGCTATTCTAAGATGTCACACAACAACATTTTTGTTAATGGAAATCTTCTGAAATGGAAATGAGAAGCTGGCACACACCACCTCTCACACCTTGCAACCGTCCCAGATGCAAGGCATGACCCTTATGTCTTGTCCCCTACCCTCCTTTCTTCCCACACTCCTGTCTCTCCCAATCTATAAACATTGCACCTGGCAGGTGGGTAAAAGTACCTTAAACCTCTTAAAAACCAAAAACCCATTTCAAATCCCCTTCCAGGATCTTCAACGGTCTTAGATGCAAATCAAGATCAATCCTTTATATCAATCCATTTTCTTAGACATGTCATCAGCAGTCTACACATACTGACTGATACCTATAGGCATCACACCACCACCCAAAAGGCCTCTTTGGTGACTCAGTAAGACTTGAGCTTTTGAAAGGAGCTAAATACTCTTTGCCTGGCAATCCATAAAATGCATCGTCAAGGTTCCCATTCTTTCAAATTACCAGACTACAGCTAAAAATTACCCTCCATCATAGTCTACCTTATGAACCCCTTGCCAAATCTTTCCATCATTTTAAAAGCGACTGAAACAGTCAGGACCTTCAACAGTCCCAGATACAAAACAAGTTCAATCCTTTATACCAATCCACTTTCTCAAACATGTCTGCAGCAGTCCCCTTCTTACTATACTATCTCCTCCCTTCACGACTAATAGAACAATCTATTTCCATCAATGACAAATTTGTCTAGCTTTCTTCGTGGTAATATATTCTACCATTCTGGGAATCTGAAATTAATAATTATCTTGCCTTCTGCCAACCACCCTCCCAAAATTATTTTTTTCCAATCCTAACTCATGTCACCTCCCATTTATTAAAAGTTGATGACTATTTCAATGTTACAATTAGAAATGGCTCGCAGTTGAGCTTTAAGCCACCAAGTGCGTCCACTGGGTTGTGGATGAGGGGTCAACCTTTAGATATAGAGGTTAGCTGTGATATAAGCAAGTTTACTTGTCTAATAAGCAGTCATGGACAAAAAGCAGATGTATTACAAGGTGGTATGGGTCTATCCCTGGGTAATATGGGCCATCTAAATGATACATTGAGCATGTGAAGATGCCGTGACTTGGCGACGGGAGGCCACCAACAATTATGACTCACATCACTCAGGGAAGAGGGCAGCATCTCTTCTTCATAAGAGTAAGGGTGGCGACCACAGTGGTCAGTACAGTGACACTCATTTCACTGTAGGCATGGTAACAATTACTTTAACGGCTGTGGTACTGCGATGTTGAAGGCAAAGGGAAATCACTGCATCACTATCCTGAGGAGGCGCAGTGACTCCAACTTTAAATAATAATCAGGCATTATGGAATTCTCATAGGTAAAACATTCCAGGGGTAAACTAGTCCTCCATTCAGATCTCCAGGCGGGGACTACCTGAGAGGGTACATTGGTCAACTGTGATAAAGTGATGAGGATAGGAACATGGAGCGTGAGGTCACTTAAGACCTGCAGTAAGCTGGAAAACCTTAAGTTGGAAGTGCAAAGGTTGAATCTTGTCAGACTAGAAATCTGCGAAATGAAGTGGCCTGAAGAGGGAGATTTTTGGAGTGGATGCTATGGGATAATACTCTTGTAAACCTTTTATAACTGAATTGACGTCATACACTCTAGCTGAGTGGGTCACACCAGGGGTGCAGCTAAGAATTAAGGCTGGGAGGTGTATAGGTGCAACTAATACCGGGGTGTTTGGGGGTATTGAATACCCACCAGGATAAGCGGTATGTGCAAGATTAATAAATTGTGGAATTTTAAGATAAATGGTTCAAAATGGTGTGTTTTACAGCTTTCTGGGGGATATTTTATTAATCCTTACACTATTCTATTGGTAATATCAATCCAATTAAGTAAAATGGATTTTATCCCCCAAAATCCCCCCTCGCTGCGCCACTGGGTCACACTTCTTTTCTGGTACTCCTCGGTGCCGTACCTTAGTCTTACATGGTTCGTTATTTTGAGCGATTTATTCTCTCAGTAAGCATTTATCCCTGAAGGAATCAATGAATTTGAACTCAAATGAGAATTTATCAACTCATGAAAAGTGGGTGGGTGGCCTTTTTAAGTTTTAGCTTTTGGGAATGGTTGAAGAAGGAAGATTTATTTTCACACTAGATGGCCACCCAGTTGCTCGGTACCGTAGTTCGCCCGTAGTTCCTCTCTAAGCGTGCGCAACGCACTGTATGCGTCTTCTAAATGCCATGCCTAAAGCGTGGGCGATAGACCAAAGGCGTCCGAGTCTTTCATTAAGAATTCCTATCTCTTACACTTCCATTTGTGTACTTTTAGTAAGTGTATATGAGATATATCTGCCTGCTTTCATTCTGTGCCTCTTCATTGCCTTCGTTTGCGTGCTCGTATTTTTTAATGATATTTTTTCCAGCTGATGCTAGGATGCTTCCTTTGGGAGCAGCGCCTGATGGACCCTCACAGAAGATAGTCTTCCACTCACGCTCCGATTTATGTGTTTTCTTAGCGATTGTGTGTTCTGGATGGGGGCGCTGATTGCTTTCCTCTGTGGTTCATTATCATCTGCTTTTCTTTCTCTTTCATCGTGGCAATAATAGTGAAGGCATTGACCTGAATCTTGCAGCAGTGGAGGGGGCCCGAAAAAATTACCATTTTATCTAGTGTAAATTGGATACCGAAGGGGGGATTAGCCCCCCCTAGCTCCTCTTTGGAACCACCCCTGGTTTTTACCAATTTTAACTGTATTTTCATTGAAGCTACCCATCACATTGTTTTCTGTAACACTGTAATGATATAGCCATGACCTATACCGTTCAACAATGGGCATTTCATATTTAAGTGGTACTTCTTGCATTTTGCTTGCGTAGTTCTGTAGACAAATAATTTTTTGGGCATGACGCCCTAAGTGTGCCATCTTGATATTTTGTATGCGTGTAGAAAAATGTATGAGCATTAACATATATTTTTATAAAAAAAATTGAAGGGGGGGTGTTTTGAGATATTCAAGGTCAAAGGTCAAGGTCAATGACCTCGAATATTAACATTATTATAAATAGGCCGTGTTGTATATCATTGTAAAGCCCTATATATTACCTTTCCAAAACCATAGGCTTCATTTTTCTACCTTGAATAGAACCGTAATTATAGTCATTTATCTTTAGAGAGACACGCTGAAATTTCGACAAATTCACAACATTTGCGGACCTGTAACTTTTGTCAAAATCATCATTGACCTCTACAAATTGGTATTTTTCCATCACCTACCAGTACCATTGAATACACCAAATTTGAAAGAAATATGAGGTGGTCGGGTTGAGTGGTGTGTTGGATTCACATGGAATGACCCCTACGCAGCATTTCCCGAAAGCAACCACCAACATTGATAAAAGAAGCTGTGAAAATCTTCATACAAAAAAAAAACAAAATATTAGACTTAGCCGGGATTTGAACAAGAATTTCCCAATTGCCGGTCGGGCGTCTTAGCCAGTTCTCGTTCAAGTCATTTTCTCAGAGCGAACTCAGGGATTCGAATCTCGTCTTAGTCAAATATTTTTTCATGGCGAAATTTCATCCATTGGTGTATTCAACTCTGAACCCGTGTGCGTGACTGCGTACAAAATCATTCCTTTCATGCAGTGCGGTAAAGGTGTGGCGGAGCATCCCGAGAAGCTTTTCTTTTTTTCGCGAGCGATAGTTGAATTGAACAACTACCATTGAATTCAGTGGCGGATTTAGGGGGGTGTCAAAGGAGTCATCACTCCCCTAATTTTATAAAAAAAAAATAATTTTTATTAGTTCAAAAGTTTTTGTGTTCTTGTGAAGGAGTATATGCTGATGAATCTCTACAAGACCCAAATGTGAGAGGAGTTTGAGTTATTTATCGTAGAGTGTAGCACTCCCTACTGCAAAAAACAAGCTAAAAAATAAAGCACACTGTGTCCCAACTCGTTGGGCATAAAGGAGCCATGGTTGGGACATCCTTACTTCAGGCATTGTCATCTGCTGGGATTGAAACCGATGAAAAACAAGAGAAAATGAGAAAAAAAATTACACGTTAGAACCCCCCTCTCTCCCGGGGGGCATCCCATATTCCATCGACCCAGGTCATGACCCCCCCCCACAATTTTTTTATTCTGAATCCGCCCCTTATGAATACAGCGGCAGATACATATTGGGGGGGGGGGGGGCGACTCCCTTTTGCGGGGCCGCCCGTATCGCCGAACATTGCAGAACCACAATCGTCGCTTTTTTACGTCTTAAGATGGCATTGTCTTGTATGTATGTATAATCAGTTTGACCCCACTTCAATTTATTTTCTGAATATCGTGCTCATGTCCTCTATTCATTTTTTTTCACTGGCTCTTACTTAATGGATTTATAGGTAATAAAATGATCTTTTTTTAGTTTGTAATCAATGTAGAACAGTGAAATAAAAAGTTATTATTATTTCATTTGCAATGTGTCTAGTTAAATACGTCGACAACTCAGCTATCGCTACTCGTTTACAATCATTTTATAACTTCAAATGCATCATATTTCGTGAAATATGAGTTCTTTATGTGAATTAAGGATGTTTTAAATTTGCGAAACATTCAAAATATTTACATTGGTCCCCTAAATAGTGCTAAATTATGAAAATCTGATGTCGAGCTACTCTCGCCATTGCGCCATTTGACATTGGAAATTCATGTCTAGCTAGACTCAAAATTTCAGCGCAAGAGGTTAAATTAAAATTTCCTTAACTCTGCGTGTGACTTGATTATTTTTTTATTGCGATAAAGTAAAGGTAGCTCATGCTATTCTTTGCACTCTCCTCCCCCTTTGAGGTTTTTCTTTATCCGCCACAGAATGAATATACCTGTGCGAAATATTAGAAAAAGTCAACTTCGTGTTTTCGGGACCTCGAAAAGTCTTTGTGACGTTCCTCAATGAACGGTTCTTTTCCCTCTATGGCGATGACTTAACATTCAAACTTTCTCTGGGCATTGCATATTCATACCAAATATAGGCACGAGCCGATTGGTTTTTTCCCCCCCTACGTGGCGGCGCCCACGAGCAAAATGTATATTGAGGTCACGGCCTCTTTCCTCGTCCCCTCTCTGCAGGGCAGGAGCGCGCGAAGGTGATGCAGACGAAGTCATCCTGTACTTTTAAGGACGGAATTCGCGTGAAGTGCAGCAAGATCAATTGAATGAGTTGGCGTGTTTCAAATAGACGTGACAGTATGTCAAAGTCACTCATAAGCGGATTAGGAGCAGGCAATATGATATAGGAATCTTTCAGTGGATCCTGTTGTTGAATGTTACGTGGATTGCAGGTACTCTTTTCGGATGAATTTTATTGATAGAGGAACGTAAGGCATACAAGAACGTATGCAAGGAAGATGTATACAAGGAAGACATTTTTTATGGAGTATGCTGGCCATTCGTAATACAGGATTATTCTAATTGTTGGTCCCATTTTCAAAATTTCGTATTTATTCAAGTACAAATCCAAATTGAACAAGCCTTATACCGATGAAAAGAGGAAGTGTCAAAGGTTTTTAATTGTGTGTGATATCAATTTAATAAATTTAACGCAAAATGTGCAATACTTAATATGTGCTAATTTTTTAAATGAGTCCATAGTTTGGAGTAACCCTGTATTTGCCTTCAAATTTCGTGATGCCAGTGAAAGTCACCGTGGAAATATAATTTGCATTCTAATATCTGAACCCCTCAAAGTCGCCGTGAAATAAAATACCGTGGTAAAATTCTAAAATACATTTCCGAGAATTTGGACTGCTGAGTTCGAACCTCGACGTAGACGAAGTAGTTTTGGTTACAAAATGTCTGACATTTTTTGATTTCGTGAAATTGTCTTTGCGTATTGCTGGTGGATATGAATATTTCGCCTGGGATTTTTTATTTAATCGTTGGCCAACGTCGTGTGACGGCTTGTGATGCATAAAAGTGGAATATTTTTATTTTAAATAGTGTAATTTTTCTAGTTTTATGTTTATGGGAACAAGATGGGCTGGCATAAAAAATCGTAAACTTGAATTCAAATTAGTATTTAGTTTTGCGTCAAATTTAATCCACTGTCATTAACTTTTACCCTTTGGCTGTTGTCCTTGAAATCATAACATTATTTGGATGTCAAAGCTTACATTATCATTAAAATACTTGCATTTAGTATTTATTAATGAAATGTGTGAATTAAATAATGTACAGATCCACGCTATCTATCTTGTAATTAATGTTTATATAGTTTTCCGACGGAATTAAATGTATGATATGCGATGTCCGGTTTCACATTCATATGTTTCAATTGGATACGGGGAGAAGGTAAACTTTTTCGTGATGAGAATTAGCAAATAAGATTTTGCCTAAGTGATGATCAAAGGTGGAAGGACTGCCTCATTATATCATCATCGGATAAGCGTTTCCTCTCCCACTCATTCCAAGATCTCCGATCTTGCAGACACAAGTTAAACGTTTTCGTGAGCTCTTAGGAGTGGTGAGTGGGATTAATAATGGTTGCTGTCGAAATGAAAACCAGCGGTGCCTATCTTTCACAATGAGCCGATTTTAGAGGTGTCTGACTGCCACTGGGCGGCCTACTACTTTGTTAACGTAGATGGCGAAAGGAGTGGAATACGAGTCTGGCATCTTGATTTGTAAATTCATATTTCCTAATTTAAATAATAGTCCCTGGGGGAAAAATAAACTCAAGCTATTAACAGCTGTTGTTAAAGATGGCTCAGCCGGGTTTGTTAGCTGATTTCAATACGGTCTGGCACGGTCCGGATTCACGAATTTTGTTTCCCTTTTTCGCTTTGTACAGCACATCACATATAAATTTCCACGGAAATATCAGTCTGGGTCGTCAATCCAGAGACTTTCCTTGTCCGATTGCATCTTATGACTGTAAATTGTTCCCGTATTACGTTCTCATGAATTTATTTTTCTAAATATTTATCCATTGTTATCGTTTGCCTAGTGTAAAAGTCATTGCGTTTTTCATATCAAATTTCGCTTTATTTTTATTTAAACTAATGAGAAAAAGCTCTATGAGGAATATCTTTTTTCTTCGTGACTTATCTTCCCATTTTGCCGACCGAATTCTTAAATTGAATTGCGATTTTTGGTCTAGCAAAATGTCTGATTTTGTTCTTTGTGAGTGAAGGATCCCATTACATTAAATCTGCAAGTACGTAATAGCTTATTTAAATATAATATATTTGTTTAACTTTATTTGGAGGATCTGAAATTTCATTGTTTTTTTTTACTTCACATGACTTGACCCTCCCCATCCTCAAAATCTCTTGACCTTTCCTCGTAGTATTCAATAGCGCGAATGACCTCAGCTGTTAAACCGCCTACACAAATTACTAACCATCCGACTCTATGATCAGTGGAGAACTCCCTACCTGACGGTGGGCGAGAGACATTCAGTTAAGTAGAGGGTTGCTCTGCCCACAATACGTAGATCAACCCACGCGGCTTTCTCCACGATCTCATAAACCGCCCCCGTCCGGATGACGCAACACGTGCCGGGCGGTCGGCTGACCGTGAAGAGCTGAAGAGCGGAGTGCGTGGGCACGCGTAATGGCTCCGCTCAATGAAGACGGAAAGTCAGCGGCGCCTCTCACAGTCGGCAGCCGTTGGGAGGCGGCATGCCTTTTAAGGCTAAATGAGCCTAACGGGAAACTCATGAATATCGCGGAGAATACGAGTGCTATGAGCCGAAAACTTAATGATTGTGGCCGGAACCACGTGGTTTTTTGTTTGTTTTCAATGAATGAAGGTCTTAATTTCTCTTTCCATTCCTAATAACCCATAGTAAAAAAAATTATGACTGTGATCACGGAATTTTGCGGTTGGATTTTTACTATGGACTAGTTCAGTCATTTTTATTGTTCATTGTGATTTTATTCGCTGTATGAAGATACCAATGTTTCCCGTTTTTTCACACGTCATATACTTTATGAGGTTTCCGCGTAAAAAACAGACGGCCTAAATGATTTCGAAAATACGTTAATGACGTCACCGCTACTCGCAATCACTATCTTTGCATTCCTCTTTTTCTTATCCACGTGGTTCTTTGTTAATTATACTCTTGACAGCGATCTCTTCCATCAGTGAGCGGTTATACCTGAACGAGTTGATGATCCATAACTCCAGAGACCTCAAAAACCCATGAAAAGAGGCGGTAGCTATCGCGTTTTTTATTCTAAACTAATAAGAGAATGAATGAATGAGGACATTGTTACTTATCTTTCCCTACATCTTTCGAATGCGTTTCATGGATTGCGATTTCGGTTCTGAGTGAAAACTCCATTCTATCTAAGTCCCGGTATGGTGGTTGTAAATAATCACTTTGTCATAAAGGATGGAGGATAGAAAAAAATTAATTGCCCTCTAGAAGGCACAGATGTAAATCTGGCTATGCGGATCATGTGGTTTCATTATTAAAGGACATAAGAGACGATGAAATATTCATGAATAACATCGATAAGTGATTCATGTTTATCGTGTGGATATTGCAATTAATACCGACTTCATTTGCGTGTTTTATGGAGGGAACCCTACACGGTAAAAAATTGATTTAAACTATCAAACTGGTGTGATATGGAGTATTTTTGTTATATTACTTAAAATTTGATGTGAATTATTAAGCTCTTGATTTATTTTATCAAACGCTCTTGATAAATTTCATCGAAAATTTCGATATTTCATAATTTGGTCAATTGTACGAAAGAGTTTGGTAACTTTCATCGAAGTTATGATTGATTTTACGAAAGTGCTTGCTTGTTTGGTAAAAATTATCAAACTCTATGATATTGTCAACCGACTTTGGTTCGATAGAATTTACTTATCGTGTTTCGTAATCTATCGAACAGACTGTCGTTCCTGTTTTGTTTCTACCAATACACTTATATCGTATATAACCCTATTACTAATCTAACTGACTTAAATGAATGGGATTGGGTCGTAACAGTGATTCCTCTTATTACCAAATAGAAAAAAAAATTGACTCCACCGGGACTCGCACTCATGACGTCCGCCTCAACGCACTCGGCTAGAAAGACGGGCGCTTACTCGGGGGAAGTCATCGTGCGCCAAATCTTTATCTGCGATTATCCGTTGAATCTGGGCCTATGGGGAAGATAGCTGTGACGCTTTTTTAAATAACCTGTATATTTTCAGGAAATAATGGGTATTCATATCCCAAGCATCACTCTTGTGGTGTTTCTTTGTTAGTTCAAGACTCCGTGCGTGTATGGAAACTTGCGATTATGGTTACTCACAGGGGGAGGCCAGGATACTCAAATAGGTCCATTGTCGGACCCTATCTGAAATAATCGGAATTTGTATCAACATATCTCTTGGCGGAGCAAACGCTCCACACTGAGCTCCCATAATTTTGACCACAGTGCTAATTCAATAGAAAACCTCTCATATGATTGAATTATGGCGGGTTAATGTCGCTTTTTGGGGGGCGTACATAGTTTCCTCGGCGCCTTGGTAGTTTGCAATACTTCTCAGCCATAATACATCTGAGATCTGATATGCGCTGTACAAATGGCTTTTGGATATTCATCAATTATTTTTCAACGAACTCTTCCGTTCGTGCAATGAGTAAACCTTCTGCGTAACCTTCATTCTCATTAAACGGATGAATAATCGTTTAGGATCCTCTGACGATGCATTTTCTTCTTAGAATCCGTCTCATTTCTTATTCCCCATGCGTACCCATGGTAACCATTCTTCTATTTTTTGTGGATTACGCTTTTATATTATTCCTATACAAATATTCATTATGCACCGATTAAGCAAAGATCTTTTATATACACTCAAAGTGGAATTATGGTTTTTTCAATCGATATCCTTACATCCGCAGTGAATTTAAATTAAGTAATATATCATGAAAACATGTATCTTGCTAGACGTTAGACTGATTAAAAAATGAAGAGCAGATATATTTTAGACGTAATAAATAATGCTTGAGCTGCTCCATATTTTTAGATCTAAAGTAAAGTATCAAATCAGAGAGATATTTTGCCGAACGGGTTGGTCTCCAAATTTGCTGAACGTTGAAGGAATTCAACGAATAATAGATCTAAACGAGGCAGTAAAATCTCTAAGGTGATTTTTGGCAGTATTTCGGTAGTAGTTGTAGCGTTGGGTATTCCGGTGTATTGATTGCACCAATCATTTACCATTTTCATCACTTATTTGTTTTTATCTCCATTGGTTACTGGGAAGTGTAGTGAAGCGTTTCGGTTTGGGTTAGAAAAATTTGGTAATGCTATACCCTTCATTTATATTTTGAGAAGAAATCTGCCTTATGAAGGTGCACAATCATTTTGTCTTCACTTAAGGTGTGGTAGAACCTTTACTACAGCAAAGCCCGAACTGAAATTTTCAACTAACTATATTTTTATTTGATTCCCACGATATTTTCTCCGTATAATCGAATGTCGACTCTTGTGTTCATGTTCAGATTTCCAAATATTTAACTTAATTGATGTGAATTGATCTCGCCGCACCTCTAATGAAATGCGAGGCCACTCTGTCGGTGATATCATCGATGAATGGGTGTACCTGTTCAAAGTTGACCTTCATTGTTACCTCTATCATTGATGTGTTCCAATGCCCGTATTAAATTAATTTATATGATTAAATCGTGTTATTCTTGCGGATGAGTGTCTGCGGAAAGTTGTTATAAAACACCTGGTAGAGTGATTTACTATCGAAATTATTTCACATTAAAAGGCTAGCGCCTCAATTTCAGCATAGAGGGAAATAATCGCTCTTAAGGAGAGGTGGAGATTAATGGGGTGCAAACCTTGGATATTTTAGGATATACGGCCTTAAGTTCAAACCTATATGCCATATTTTATTTTTTTTCTGATATAATGGTTTTTTTTTTGTGGCAAACGGCATTTCCATGAGGAAACGATGATTTAGCTGAATAGCCACATTTTTTATGGCCACATTTATGTCATCTTCAAATTACCGATCCACTGGCGGTCCTCCAAATGAGTCTCCCCTCTTCGAATTAACCCTCCCTTTCCAGAGTCTTTGCTGGCTACGGCCTTGGTAAAATTGGGCACATTACTAGAAGAGCTTTTTCTTCTGTGCCACTGAATCCGGGCGCGGGAAAGACAAACAAAAGAAATGCAGGAGGGCGCCCACGCTACTTTTTTCCCGCCATTAACAGAAGAGGCCATCAATCCCAGCGGACACACATCCGCATACTTCGGCCATTTAGCGAAGAAGAAGGCTTAGAGAAGAGGAAAAAAATATAGAAGTTAGTGGCTACTAAGTGACTACTCCGCGATAAACAATGTCACTGAGGAAGAAGGCTATTGTGAAGGTTTAAGTTTACTGTTCATTAAACAAGCATTTGCTTTAAACGCGTTAATTTTTCTAGGGTCTCCTAGTGACCTCATTTTCTCAGTGGTTTTCTTAGGGAATATCCTTGAAAGAATGTCTCGACTAGTAAGAAATTCTGTGTTCGCGCAAACGCCAGTATATCGCCGGAATTATCATGCAGCATAATCCACAAGGAGCTCTTAAAAATTAAATGATCACCCAGGGAAAGCTTTACATTAGGTTTAATAGTGGCAAGAAAAGTCCAAAATCATTTAATTGCTCCGGAGTCCCTCAACTTTATGAATCGTGGATAATTTTTTCGCGAGTAACAACCATAAATTGATTATATGGTCAATTATTAAGGCCGTTTTACATGGGGCGTGTCATTGCGCAGTTAGCACTGAATTTTTTTTTTAAATTGCAAGAATTCGAGCTCGGAATTAGAGCAGGGGTTATTTTGCCATCTCGCATCCATGCATCCTCGCATGCGTTCTGGAAATTAACCGCTTTACACGACGCAAATTTTACTGTGCCTTCGTACATACGTCAGATTGCGCAATGATGTGCCCCATGTAAAATGGCCTTCAGAGCCAGCGACGGATGCAGCGTTGAGTGATGGTGTTGCAGTCAATTGAGCAAAGTAAAATGCCAGGACTTGAGTGCGAAATGAAGATACTAAGATTTTTTGGTTGACTCATTTTTATTTTTGATTAATTATAATTAGCTTAATTTACTTACGGCAAAGTGCAGTGGCATAACTAGGAATACGGTTTGTAGGCGAGGGGGGCGGCGGGGCGAGATGAGGGAGGGGTCAACGGCAAATTTTTGAAAAATGACATGCCTAGGAAAATATTTTACATCATATTGGCACTAAAGATTTTACCTTTAAGCAGATGCAGTTAATACATGACAAAACTAGACAATAGCTTTAACTATTTTTTTCTCTGAAGCTTTGTGGGGGGTATATCCCTTCATCCCCCCGCAGTTACGCCACTGGCACAGTCTAAACAAACTGTACTTATGGCCTTTTCCGTATAGGCACGTAGCGCGTCTTCTGGTAATGTAGTTAAGTTCAATACTTTTTAATAATTACCCTAACGCTTAAATTTAGGAAGAGGGAAGAGAATCCATTCAGAGGGAAGAGGTCCATTCGCTGACCCGTAGATATACCTCGGATTTTGGGGTTTGCGAATTTATATTTAAGAGATCACCACTGCACCATACTCTGAACTTATTTGATGATACTTTTATGGAAGAAAGAAGATTTAAATCTCTTACGGACATTAATTGAGTTATCAGGGAAAGACATAAATTCTGCGAAGATAAATCTAGTGAAGCCGAAAATATGCCGAATCTATTCAGGCGATCTGCCAAAATTTAACCGAATACAAGTTTGCGTTTAGTACATTTATCCAGGCTCTTGTATATATTTGGAAAATAAATATCAGGTCTACTACCTAATACATTTTCGCTATTATCTATTGCGATGGCGTGGTTACCTAACACCCAAACAGAATTTTGAAAGACCCTAGCTATACGAGCATTTATTATGGCTGCGTTTATGTCAGATTCTCATTAGCTCTCCTTGGGTGTATTAAAATGGTAAAGATTCTTTATTGCAGCTATGATTCTCCATCTTTTTAAATAAATAAAGAATGGGTAACAAATAAGCATTTTAACCCACTTGGAAGTAGAAAACCTCTTGTAAATAGAAATATTGTGAAAACATTCATTATGTCTATGAATTATCACATAAAGCGTAAATAATATAATTAATCATTATGAGTACTAATCTTTAGATAATGTGTTGTTTTGGAAATATTTTCAACTATCCTCTGAATGTTTTGATAGTAAATTTTCTTGAACCCTGAGAGCCTTGAGTAAGATGTTTACTTACGTTTCGGTGCAAATCTCAGCGAATCAAATATTTTACATACACTGATAACGCAATAAATTGTAAGAGTACAGTGGCAGATCCAGGATAAGGACAAGGGGGGGGGCTAGATCAGGGCCCTGGGAGGTAACCTCCCAGCAGTAGTGGGGGTCCGGGAGGTTACGAAACTTTGTAGTATTTCGAGGCTTGTAACAATACTTTAAGGTTTTCTCAATTCTAATTTCCTAAAGTATTAGTTTTTAAAACAAAAAATTATTTGTGCTTTCCGTAATTTCACCTCATGGTAAGTTTCTATAATGCACTACGTTTTTACATTCGACAATTGAAAAAATTGCCATTATATCTAGACTAAATTGGACACCCCAGGTTTTTTTATTTTTTTTATAACCCCCCTCCACCTCTTTGGATCCGCAACTGGAAGGGTATGACTATAATTGTGTATCAATTAGAGTAGGTAGTTGAGAAATACTTATTTCAGTGACCACATTTCTTTAAGAAGCGGTGGTACCTACCAAACCCGTTTATTTCTTTCATTAGTTATTTTTTTATTTTGCAGGCACTCACTTTGCTTCGATAATCTGAAATTGCTGTTAACGCATTAGCGAGCTGTGAAATCCATTACAAGATTATCTCAGCATTCTTTGTTAATCGTCATGTTACGACTACCGACTGTTATGGGCGAGCAAAAAATGTAATGGAACCCGTGATGGGAGTGTGTTCGCTGAATTACTCTCGACTCTTCAATACGAAATGCCGTCTCAGCTTTCTCACGAGAGGAAATGGATTGGAATTCATCGAATGTCCCTAAAAAATGAGAAGTTAATTGTACTGAGGAAATGATGAGAGAAGTGGATGCAATGATGGCGATATTTTGAGGCTGGTCGTACACTGGAAGCGAGAGGCAAGAAGCGGCAACAAGATGAGCAGCCACATGCGTAAGGCTCACTGCAAGCGAACTTGCGTTACCAGTGGACTTCTGTATTCGTTACAGATATACGTGAGTTTGGATAATTGAAAAAACAACGTTATCAGTAAACAGGGATTTCTAGGAATTACACCTGCTTGACAGTACTTACCTCGTAAGACGTTGGATGCTAGCTGGTAAGAAAAGATCTTGTTGGGGGAACCCAATTTATCAGAAGAGGAGGACGATGGGCGAGAACAACCATTTTGCATATGGATTTGGAAAACGAACCGCCAAAGTGTTTCGACGACTATAGGATGACACAAAGCACTTTCCGTTATATTTTAAATATTTAAGAGAAAATTATAGACAAAGGAGGTCTCAGGTCAACCGTCTACGAGTGACAGATCCAACCCAAACAGGATATGTAGCGCGAATGTGAGTCCGCCTGAAGCTTCGCGCCGGTTGGCGCCTGCCGTTGACGCGTCTGACGCGAGGGTTATTGCCGCGCGAAGCCGCTGAATACGCTTCCAGTTTCCGACCAGCTATAGAAGCGACACTCATTTATAGTTAGTCAAACACTTTGTGACATTAGTAATAATAAAAACAGCTGTATTAATTTTCCGCACTTCTGATAATTTCCTCAACCAGTTTCAATGTTTTCACATCATTATCAAGAGCTCAAGGTTTAGAAAATAAAAAAGTATGTAAAATTACTGCAGCTGTTTGTGATGTTATTACAGTAGCGGATACAGACAACACTCAATAAGAGGGGGGAGAGAGGGGTGCAAAAGAAACTTTGAGCTACCTATATTTAACGTAATGAAAAACAATCAAGTTACAAGCAAATATTTAGAAAGCTTTATTTAAACTAATTATATACATAAACAAGACATAGCCGTCTTGTGATATAAAAAAGTTACAATTGTGGTTCTGCAATGTTCGTCAATGCGGGCGGCCCCTTAAGTGGGGCGTGTGCCCCCGTATGTATCCGCCACTGTATTAATATCGATGAATTTACACAAAGTGAACTCGTCGACACTCAACCTGGCTTTGTGAAATTTCTGCCAACGTGTGTAAATATTTTTGAATGATTTTTCTGTTTTTAGTCAATTTTTTATGTGAAATTCGTATCCGTACCGGGATTTATTATTCGAACTTTAATTCTACATTCGTCTTGTCTGGCTGTACTTATCATCGTTTTAAGTATTAAAACAACTAGAGAAATTCTTTCTCGTACGTAAAATAAAAACTGCCACATTCAAACAGCTGGATCCTCGCTTGTTTACACTTTGATTCACTATAGCCGACAATGTAATAATTTACACGCATGAATCGGCGAACACTTGTTCTCCCCTTAACGATTAAAAAATAGGAATCATAAGTCGCGTCTTATGTGCCATTCTTTGGCTGTGCTTCAAAATCTCCGTTGACTTAGTCACTAAATGTCCTTTTCATACATTATCACCCTGAATTCCTATAACATTTTAATATAACGTGAACATTATAATTTTCCTAAATGTATTTATTTTTACTCATGTTAGTTGGTGCATGGTATAATTCGTATCTATCTGGTAACAACATTTTGCAAATAACGTCTTACTTAAGCTGGTTCTTACTGAATGTCAACTTTACTGTTCTTCTTAATAGGTTGAAAAGTCACAATCCGTGTTCAAATTATTGCTTCTATACGGAATTGTGAGTATTTTCTGTTTCTTTCATCTCAAAATGTGCAATACCTCCTGCAAATTATTTTTTAATATAACTATCCTAAATTTAAAGTAATTGTATTAATTGATTTCAGCGAAATGGAACTTGCTCCAGGTCTGTGGAAGTAAGCAGTTCACTATATTTTTGTCTCAAGATACGCAGCGTAGGAAGATTTCTTACAGAGAATTTAAAGGAGTTATTAACTCATCTATAGGTTTTACTCTCCTCTTTGAAAGCTGCGTTCAATGTTAAGCTTGATGCTATGCTAATATGTTATCTCGAATTGGAGAATACTGCCTTTCAAATTCGCTTGCAAAATTAGGTGGAATTTAATTTTATTATCGTTCGTGTGTTGAGAAGTCTTCCGAAGGGTTGAGAAGTCTTCCGTAGGCTGAAGTCAGTGGCGTAGCCAGGAATTTCGTTCGGGTTCGGGGGGGGGGGTTCGGTGGCAAAACCAGAGGCATAAAATTTTTGAGAAACAGGGTACTAAGAAATGGGTTTTTAACTAATTTTAACACTTTTCGCATTCGAAAAAACTTAATTTGTTAAAGAAATATTATGTAAATTCACTATTTTTCGATATTTTGTTTTATTTTATGAAGGAAAAAAATTGTATTTTTATATTTCGAACCCCCGGAAACCCCCCCCTGGCTACGCCACTGGATGAAGTAACTTTGTTAATTCATTAAATGAAAATAACTTCTATTTTGGAAGAGCATGGATGCTCTAAAATGTGAACTGAATCCATGGATCCTCTAAAATCCAGTTTGAAAGCAAAAGAAATTGAAATTTTGCTGCTTAGCTAGCTTTCTTTTTTTCGGCCCAATGTTCGTAGGCGTTGAAGAGCAGACCGATATCAAAGTCTAGTCTCTCTTCGTCCTTCGTCCTATTCGAATACCAATCATACCCAAGGAATCATTAAGTTACATTATTTGTCGTTTGTCTCAATAAATAACCAAGCAACACTGGCCATTAGCTAATCCTCCGCGAGATTTCATCCGACAAATGGTCGTAAAATTAATAGCTGCGCAAGAGAAAAATTTTCTTAAAGGCAACCGAAAATAGGCAGCATAGGTTCACCATCATCAGGAGCCATCAATCCGTCAGGAAAAATGTGTTGTAACACTCTCAACCAAACAAGCTATCATTTCGTGTTTCATCATTTTATGGGTCTTCGATATTTCCTTCTCCCATTCGTATTTGGCTTAAGTTTAAATAAGTCTTATCAAGGCTGTGTCTAATCCATAAAGTTTATTTATTACACTAATAGAAAGCTGAGGCTGATCTTTGAATGAGCGCGAGGCTGACGAAAATTCGTAACTGGAAATGTCGAAAACGATGGAAATTACTTGCAGAAATTAATAATGAGAAGATATTTACGTAATGCAAGTGTTTGTCATTTTTCCCCACTTCAACCATCTTGTTACAACGAACCTATCGACCCACCACCGTCAACTTTGAAGTTAAAAGAAGATTTATGGACCATATTACCAAATGAGAAAGTTAACACTAAATTACAGGAAAGGATGATCTCTGAAAGGGAATAATGTTTGTTATAAATAAAAAAATTAAATAAAATGATATTTTTTGGCTACGTTTTACTCGTTTTAAGCTAATTTTATCATCTTGAACTTTACAGGGTGTAAGTGGCGGATCTATGGAGGGGGAGGGGGCTAAGAGGGCTATAGTCCCCTTGGATATCCAATTCACACTAGATGGAATGGTAATTTTGTTCGGACTCCCACTACTGCTGGGAGGTTACCCTCTTCTTAGCCCCCCCCTTTTCCCTATTCTGGATCCGCAACTGCAGGGTGTATCAAGTAGAACGTGGTTAATATTTAAGTTAGTTTGCCATAAGTCAAAAATAATTTTACCAACGCACCAGTATAAATCAAACTTCAACCCCCTTTCTCCATGATACTCTACGATCCTCCTCCCAGGTGTTTGGTAGGGAGATTTTATTTACCCAACTTTCGTTAAGCTACCTAGTACATAGTTTTAGCATAGCTACCACAATGATGGATGCATTCATCAACTATTCAGTTCGCACTCGAAATTCATTATTGATTCCGTATTACAAACAGACCCTGATCTATATAAATACATTCCGCATACACTATATAGTTAGTAAGAACATACAAGAAAAAATACGCACATATCGACCTGTTAGTACTGTTGGGAATATTATCGATGGAGTATGAAATGAAGCAAGTTCAGTGAAACCTGCCCAAAAGAACATGGTTCTCTGTTTTTCTTCAAAACATTTCTTGTGCCGGCTATAGCTGCTATGCCGTGAGCTAATCCCAGCATACTTATTCTTTCTCGGTGGATATTTACACCTAAAGCATTCTCTTTGGTTTTATTGACGGATTTTTCTCGGTAAACTTTAAAAATTACGGGGAACAGTGCACACCCTTATCTCACTCCTTTTCCTATTCTTGCTTCTGCACAGTTGGGTCCACACTTTATCTCAGCTATCTGGTTTTTATACAATCTGTGCAAAATTCTACGATCGTCGTGGAGCACTCCAATTTCTTTCAAAATTCTAAGCATTGAATCCTATTCCACGTTATCAAAGACCTTTTCTAAGTCGAAAAATGCTATGAAAGTCGCTTTTATCTTCTCTTATGGGGAGCTATGAGGAGCTTATGCCGGGTCTACACTAGTTACTTAAGTGACTAATTAAGTTGGCTCTGTACTTAAGTTGGTAGTGTAGGTGTCACCAGCTTCATTTAAGTACACCTCCACTTAAGTCATCTTAGGACCCAACTTAAATTGCGTTGGCAACTGTTTCCGCACGGTTGAAGCTCTTCAAGTGTTGTAAATGGCACATAATACCCATCTCACTTCTGAATCATCCCGTTGATTATGTTCTAAGTTGTGCTGTATTCTATGATGTGGTTATTGAGCGTTCTATTTCGTTAGTTAATTTCTAGTGTTGGGGTTATTAATTCGACGAATTTATTTTGTGGTGTTTCTCATCTTATTGTTGGTTTTATTTCCGTGAAAACTAATTGCTATGCCTGTTGCTCATGGTGAAACTCGATTTATAAAACTTAGAAACGTTTTAAGGAATTTTAAGACTGACAATGAGACGACGGCAGAGGATCCGGTAAAACAGTTTATTTTCCATGGTGTCATAATCGAAAATAACGTAAACGAATGCACTCAGTAACTTCCCACACACTGTTATTGAAACTATTGCATAGGGCTTTAATTTTAGTCCTAGGGATGCCGAGGGAGATAAGATGTGGCGATTTCATTGGACGTGGGAGGAATTAATGGTTGAAATTTAACATCAATGGTTTTAATAAAGCAGTGGAATTTGACTAGCAATAAGTGTTTTTGTTTACGTAATTAATATGCCATTCCACGAAGTCACGCTTAGTAATTCTAAATTCCTCTGGCTCCATCACCTCTCGCCATATAGCGTTCCCTCAGGAACTGAAATCGGTCTTTCCTTTTAACCTTCTCAATCCAAAATGGTTAATTCACGGAGTTCGGAAGTTTATTTCAAATAATAGTCGCTTTGGATCAAAGAATCGCTAATTGCTCTCCTAGACCTTCATCTGTCAACATAACTGTTTCCCGATATAGACAATCACGGTGCTGAAGTCGACTTAAAGCTCAAGTGTAGCTACCGCACCACATTTAAGATTATATTTAAGTGAAGTCACTTAAGTTAAGTCTGTAGTGTAGACAAGGCATTAAGGGCCAAAATGCTCATCTAGTGCCTTTGCTTATATCCGTATTGATCGTCAAGCAGGAATTTTTGTGCTCTTCGTTCTATCCTCCTGTATATGATTCTCGGTGTGTCTCCTGTCGAGTATATTTCGCAGACGGTTTTGTACAGCCGAGTTAAATTACTCTCTCCTGCATGTTTGAATAGCTCAGCTGGAATATCAGATGCTTCTGGCGCCCAATTATTTCGCAGAACTCTTATTGCAGCGTCAAATACCGATGTTGGTTCTAGTAATGGAAAAATCGAGCTCGATCAAGATCGAAAATCGAGTTTCAAATGCCAAAGATCGAGGAAATCGAGATCGAACCTTGATCTTCGAGTTTCCATCAAAACTCAAATTTTCAACTTCGATCTCGGCCATTTCGTTTGATCTCAATAGCGTCACAAGTAGCCTATGACAACGTCATCCGTCCCATGTGAAAGATTTTTCTCTAAGGCGGGTAAAATTGGAAAGCACGCCCTCGATCATCAAGAAAGCATCGCAATCAGTTGATCTTTCTAAAAAAAATAATAAAGACGAATGGCTCCAAGCGGTGATCCTAAAGTTTTAATGTGGGTGCATTTGTAAATTTTTATTACTTATAATTCACACATGTATGATAAGTATATTTTTTTACATCTCAAATGTGAATTTTGAGTGTTTTTCGAATGCATAATTATCAGTTTTTTTTGTTAAAACTGTCTTTTTGAGAAAAGGACTGTCGATTTTTCGATTAATCGATCTTTCGGTTCAAAATTCGTTTTTTTTTTTTTGAAAAGTCGAGTTTTCATTTCGATTAAATACCGATTGTTCGAAAAATGGTTTTTGACCGACATTTTTTCATCACTACTTGGCTCCCTTGTCATCATTTTCCACTTCACTTTCCTCTTCGATAATTTTTGCGATAAGTTTACTTCCGTTGTATAAACCTTTTGGTATTCTTCCCATCTCTTCACTTTGTCTTCGTTTTCAATCATTCACTATTCATCCTTGTCCCTTATGGTACCACTATCAAAGGATCTAAGCATCCCAAACCCTATAAGTGAACGCACAGACCATTCCGTCTGACTCCTAATCTCCTATCCTTCCTCTCTCCGCGAATCATGAGGAGAATATCGTTGTGGTTCTTTCTCACCACCCACGGGCCTTTTCAATTCTCCTCCACACCCCTATGTCGGATGCTTACGGACTCCTACTTCATCCTCTTGCTGACTGAAAGTCCGCGCGTCAATATTGAACAGTGCCAGGATCCATGTTAGAATCTTTTCGTGAGAATTTTTGCTTTACTCACACGTAGAAGCTTAGGGTAGAAGTCCACTAGTTTCCTATTTACCCAAGGAGGTTCTTACCTCATTGTTCATGTCAGTGTTTGTTCATTTTTTCCCTATTTTGTCTGCTGTTTACACTTACTGCCTAACATGGTCGTTTCTTACGCTGCACCGCCCCGCGTGTCCCGTGTGTACATCTTCCTTAATTGAAAACGTCTTCTTGTAATAACCTATGGAAATAAGGGAAATATGAAATGAAATATAAAGCAAAACGTTGAACGTTTTTTCACTACATCGGGCAAAGTGCAATGATAAGGGATTATGAAATGGATAGTTCATTCGATAAATTTAGTGAATTTCGAATAGTTTGTTTATTAGATAGTAAATTTTTTTAGTGCCTTTGCAAGATAAACAATTAAGATCAGTTATTGCACGTCACACAGCCGTTTTCCCCTCCTAATTTTTCCCCTGGCCAGGCTTGCATAAGAATTTATCACCATCAACCGTTATTCATTTCATCTAAATGTCATCACCCAGTAATTACATCTCTCTCGGTCTATTGAGCTCAATACCATGAGTAGTGACTAAGGGCCTAGGTGTGGGAGGTAAATTGATATATCATCATCATTAGTCAAAAATCCTAAGATTAGTTTGACGCAGCTCTCCATTCCAAACACTCCTATCCGCTAGCCTTTTCATAGCGACGTTCTTTTCCTCTTCATCCATTATGACCTGTTCTATGTTATTCATTCGGGGAGGTCCCGTACCCTTCTTTCCTTCCACCTGTCCTTCCACGATTTTTTTCATCAGGTCATCATTCCTCGAGGCCGCTGTACACGGTGAATGATCATGCAAATGAACATGCTGAATGATCATGCGAATGAAATCATTCGCCTTGTTTAACGGAAAAATTCGCGAATTAAGTGTCATGCGCATGATCATTCAGTGAAAATTAGAACATGTTCTATTTTGCTCGCCATGATCCCGTGAACGATCACGTGATCATTCAGCATGATCATTCGCAAGATCATTCACCATGTATAGCGGCCCTCATAAAGTGGCCAAGTATGTTGTCTCGTCTTCTCCTTAAGATTTGCAGAAGAATTCCCTTTTCTCCCACTCTTCTTAGCACCTCCTCATTACTTACACAGGCGATCCATTTTGTCTTCACCATTCCTCGGTGGCACCACATTTCGAATGCTTCCCCTCTTGACTTCTCTACTGCTGTCAACGTCCTAGCTTCGCTTCCGTAGAGAAACATACTCCATTTGTAACATCCGATGATTTTTTTTTTTCACCTCTATGTTTGTAGTCTCAACTTTAAGAGGATTCTTCTTCTTGTAGAAAACCTTCGTCTTCACTATTCCACTGACTATTTCTTTCTTGCTTCATTGGTGATTCGGCTTCTTAGGTAACAAAACTCTATCAACTCTGCAAACTTTTGTTTTCCTAGATTATCGATGTACCACTCGAAATAAGGTGAGTAAAAAATTCACGCATATAGACAAAAAATCACTGTCACGACTCTAGAGCGATTATAACAATAAAAAAATATGCGTGGTGCAGGCCCCTCTTGAAAAAAAAATAGTTCACGGCCGTTCTCAAATGATTAGAACAGAGTTGTCCCTCACCAATTTTTAATTTGTTTTATCGTGGAGTCCTCCATACAACATTACAGTCCCCACCGTAAATCACTGACTCATTCCATACGCATTCTCGTCCACTTGTACGAGATCTTAAGAGCTCACAGCCCAAAATACTCGAGATTCAGCCGTGAATGAAGTGTAATACAAACTTGAGCGCTAAAGGAGTTTTGCAATAACGCTTTCATTGGTGCGCGTATACCTATTAAATTTCAATTTCATGAGTGTAAAAATGAGAGCTACTGGTAATGGAATCATGAAAAATTCGCTGTGTGATTTTTGGGCTTCGAGGCGTCACAATTTTACTGGAAAACATTTTTCGAGTTTGCTTCAATTCCATTTTAGACGTTTCTACCGTTGCACTTTAAACCAGACATCCAGTCCATACTAGTCCAAGCATCTCGTACCTCATCGTTTGTAGATTTCGAAACTTTGTAATTCGAAAATTGCTTAGTGAATGCGATCATTATGATATCTGTCTAATCTCTATATCATTCCACCCTCTTCTGAATAATCCGATCCTAAAAGAAGCTACGAAATAAGCAAAGCTGAAAGCGTATTCTGGGAAGGTTTTCAGATGAAAAAGTGAGAGAAAGGTTGTACTTAGCCGTCGTAAGGCCGCACCTTGAATACACAGCTAGCATATGGGATCCGGCACGCAAAGGTTTGATACGTGAACTAAATAAAATATATAGTTGGGCGATTCATCAAAAACTGCCAAAACGAACAGAAAGCTTTACACAGCCGGTTCACGAATTAGGCTTGGATCCTCTAAGAGACTCAGAGGCTGTGACCTATCAGGGCCGGATCAAAGGGGGCCCAAGGGGCCGAGCCCTGGGCCACCCACCAAGCATGAGCCTTCCGCCAGTATATACGTAAATCTCACAAAATCGGAAAAACAGAAAAAAAACATTATGTGTGAGCGGATTCGAAGGGAAGCCGGGTTGTTTTTTGGTGAACATATAGTCGTCAACATTAGCGTAAATAAATGGTAAACGCTGCTGATGAAAAAACACTTTTTCCGTTGGCGTTGTTAACCCTTTCTAACCCAGAGGTGCTTCTGGGAGAAATTAAATGCCAAGACTTCTCAAGAAATTAAATGCCAACGCTACAATTACTTCTGTCGAGCCAGCAAACCACTTAGCTGGACCAACGACTGAACGCTGAAATATCAGATGCCTTAGCTACCTCAGCTAGTCGGACCCCTGGCGGAGCGAATCGCATTTGTACGCGGAGCAAATGTAATCGCCCTGTCAGCAAAAATGAATTTTGCTTGCTCGGCGAAGCAGAGGCAACAAACGCCATTTGCTCAGGCTACAGTGAGTTCTGCTCTAACTTTTTTACGCGTACACAACAATAAGGGCAACCAAGGACATGAATAAATAAATAAGTACCCTAAAAAGTACTGTAAAGAGTATACCCATGAAGACGATGGCAGACTCAGCCGTTGAAACGTTGGAAGTATTAACCCCCCTATGACATAGGCTTAGATTGCTTGAGTAATTAAAAACAGATGCCCTATATAGCGAACCTTGGAACATCATATTAAAACCGCACTATTAGGTAGTCGGTCGGAATTAATAGGAGAGAAAAATCCGAGAAAAAAAAATCTTTTTACATTATTCCCAATAAAATCAAAATGGAGGAGTTTGATACATTTGGGGTACACAGCGGTACTTGACCGCCTCTAGCTGCTATGCTATTCGACTTATCTGAAATGTTATTATATATATGACTACCCGATATATGTACCATCTGAAATATCCACTCTTCAATTAATTTTATCGTTCTGAAAAAAAACTGACGAAGTTTAAGGTTGACCCAATTTACTACAGGAGACTTCAACTGGTGACTAAGAATCGCCTAGTATCCGACCCCACCAAATTTTTAAAAATTCAATTTCTTCTAAATAAGATATGATGTTGAAATTTAGTATGCTGCCCGGAAGTACTTTTCAAAAACTTTTCTAAAACCAGAAGATTCCACCTTTTTAATACGTGAACATATTGAGCCTCTCCACTCTAGATACAGCAAATCCGTTTCACCACGATGTCGACGCCCCAGGCGTTAAAAAGGCACGAACATTTTCCTGATATCCATGTAACCTTTCATGTCATTTCTCATTCAGCGATATCTTCTTCTCTTGATGCACGGCAAAAACGCTAAAACAATTCAAAATAAAGTGGGGAAAATTACGACTATGACTCAAAAATGTTCATGCTAAATTAAATCGAAAATGTGTTAATATAATTTTTCTCGTAAGTTGCCAGGATCAGCACTATTTTTTTAATTAACGCTACCATTCGACGGAATGTGTTTGAATCTCACGCGAAGTTAATATTATTTCTATTTTTTTCCCTTTTTTAGTTGTCACTCTCAGGGTGGAAGCTCCTCAACTACGCATAACCAGATACCGGTCCGCAGTATTGACCCTATGGTATTCTTCGCAGTGCCCCGATAGCGGACTAATGTTATCGTTCCTGCTTTCCATTTCAAACCACTATACTCAGCAGGGTCTCATCTGGCTAAGTAAGTGCATAAAATATGATGAAAAACGCACTTAAGTATGCTTGACGGAACTCTTCCCGTATAACCATTCTTTTGCTTAATTTTTTTCTGACGAAGTTTAACCTTGGATTACAGTTAAACTTTTCTCTGCAAAGCATTATTTTCTTTGTCTTCAAGGGACTAATTATGCTCCGTTGCGATGTGCTCTCCTCTCCTAGCCTTGCTAACGTATTTTTCATATAAAAAGTTTACAAATAAGAATATTCCCTAATTTTCAACAGTTTCAAATTATTTTGCTGGGGATTGCATCCTTATAATCCTAATCGTAAGGATATCCTTAAAGTTAGAGTTTGGTGTTGTCTTTCTCTTAGCCTACGAACAGTTATTTTTATTCTGCTAGTTAATTTAATACCAAAAATTTATTATTCTTATTTTGATATAAGAAACGAATTTCGACTTCAGTTACAGCAATAAAATATAGTGCCTAACTTTAAGAAAAGGACGGTACATTGAGGTGCCACCATTTTTTATAATTTGGCCGTGAGTTTTATATTATTTCACATCATTAACTAGATTCATTCAACATTCCCAGAATCCGAACGCATTTCACGCAGTAGCGGTGTTAATTCCACCTCTTTTCAACGGGCAGCGGCCATGAATTTTCGGCCGACCACCCTCGGCCTTAACTTCGATAAGATACACTTCTGAATATCGGTTGTTAATCGTCCTCTTCTGCTCTATAGACAGCGTTTTAAGAGAAGTGGCCCTTATTTACATGTACCTCAATTTAAAAATTTTACCTTTTCCTTTCAATTATTAGCTTACATTATTTTAAATGTTTGAGATGTAGACAAAATTTTTTTGCGTTTAATTTTAGTGTCGTAAAAATTTTAGGATGATAACCATAAACGCGAGTATTCTGTCACCAAAAAAGTCCGCTTGCGAGGGAGTTACCCTTTTAAAACTCACGATATCATCTCTAAATTTTCAAGGTGAATTAGGTTGACTCTGGTCAATATATTCCTATGCCTCAAATTTGAAAATTTAATGTATGTGATTTCCCAGCGGCCAATAAATATGACTTATTCATCGTCAACGATGACGATGGCGATAAATAAATCATTCACCGAAACGTCGGCAAGGATGGATATAGAGGATCTAACACGGACGGAAACCCGAGAACTGTTTACGTCAGCCATTCGCCGGTTGAAATTAATTTTTTCCAAATACCCTGATAATTTAAAGATGGTACCGTAAGTCATGAATGAGCAATATGTCCCAAAATGAGGCAAAATGCGACCATGCCAGAGGGAGAAAGGCTCCTCTTAAATTTAACTTGAATGTATAAAACCTATCCTCAAGAGTGATCATGAAGCATTCTTCGTACCTTGTGCCCTTGCAGCGAACTCGTGGCATGTCACTGGGCTTCTGTTCCGCCCCACCTGCTCGATATCGAGAAGAATAGGATGCTTCCCCGTTGCTTTGTTCTCAGAGCACGCCCGTGCAGACGAGATGAATCTTTTAAGTTGAGGGTGCCAAGGTTTACGGCATCTCCTCACGTTTTATCTCCTTTTCCCGCCCACGGAATGTTTCCCTTGCCCGGGTCGCGGCCATTGGCTCGAGGGGCGTTCAGTGGCTGGCCCACGGGAACTCCCACGACCGCCGCCGCGGGACTGGTTTGGGTCACCACTCCTACGAAAAAAAAGAGTCGACGCTTTCTTCAAGGACATTATTATTTGACTCGGAAAATACACCGTTCCGTTGTCCTGTTCTACCCACCTCCCCTTCGTGTCAAACGCCTAAATAAGGAATGTCGTGGGTTCACTTCTCGAGTTTCGAATTCTTTGTCTCCTGGTTTTTTAGTCTCTCTTCTCGTTCAGTTGGAAGCTCAACGATGGTCCAATCTCTAACTTTGTTCGCTCCTGAGAGAATATACATAAGATGCTGACCAATCCTTTTAGCTTCAAATGGTCATGGGTGGATTTTTTTCCGGATATAAGTTGTTTCATTGTTTTTACCATGTCAGAAAACCTGGGAAATGGCATTTTCACGGAGAAATTCTGGCTTTTTTCTATCTTTAAATTTTTAACATTTCGTCCCAGATGGCGAAATCAAATTTTCTGTGTGGACCCTTATTATGAGGTCAAATTTCAAACTTATTAAAATTTAGTTCACATTAAACAAAACGTAAAACCTTTTCTGATCTGTACCAAATTTCATCAAAGTTGAACTACCTAGAGGTAACCAATCCTTTGACCCTCCTATGGTCACGAATGGATTTTTTTGCAAAGAGAAGTTCTTTCATTATTTATATCGTGCCATACAACCTGGGGAATGACATTTTCACTGAGAAATTCAAACATTTTTCTATCTAGAAATTTATAACATTAAGACCCCACCTGGCAAAATCAATTTTTGCTTTTGGACGCACATTTTGAGGTCAAATGCCAAACTTTTAAATATTTAATTCTCATTAAACAAAACATACAGCCTTTCCTGATCTGTGCCAAACTTCATCAAATCGAACTATTTAAAGTGTTAAAAATTAGAGATAAAAATAGCCTACTGTTAATGGGACATTCTGTATGCGAGAACACTCACTGTGGCGGCGCAGTAACCGAAAGTCGGGGCCAGCATTGGAACCTCAACTGAAGTGCTGTTTTGGGAAATGGAAAATAGCGAATGATGTACATATTATAGACTTTATTCACATCATAATACTTCTTCTCCCACCTGAGCTCAAATTTTGACGGAAATAAACTTTCCAGCCGAAATAACCAAAATGAAAACGAAGGCCATCGTCAGAATAAGCCGATCAGATCCATTATAAACTTTACATGATCTCTGAATTTGCCTTTTCAGTATTTTTGTCCCATGCTCAGAAGTCGATTATCCTTCTTCTTCATAATTACTCGGGGGTTCGCTTTGTGTATATAATCAAGAGGAGTGCCGGTCGATGAATGCTCTGCGTTGGAATATCAGTATCACGGTCAAGTCCTGTAATATGAACAAGAGCTATTCCTGAAGGTGTACTTTGATTAGACATGTATTTTCCTTCTCGATTTATTTAACCTCTAAGTCAGTGTCGTCACTGGAAATATGCTTTTGGGGGGATGAGTTGGCCTGGGGTGGCGACCCCCCCCCCCAGGCAACGGGGGGTGCGGGAAAATATTTAAAAAATGACATACCTGGATATACATTTTACATCATTGTGGCACAAAAATGTTACTTTAAGCAGATGCTGTTATTTAATTTCAAAACTATACAGCAGTTTTAAATGACTTTTTTATTTCTCTGAGGCTTTGGGGGGGATCTATACCCTCATTTTATAGCTACGCCACTGCTTTGAGTAACAAAAATTTTAAAAACAAAAAATTATAACGGCTAAAATCTACATATGTAAATATACATACAAATGACAGTCGTACTCCTACGTAAGAATGCAATAAGAACAAAAATCGTTAACGATGGTAAAATACTCGAACGCATACCCCGATAATAATATTTAGGATGCGATTAAAATTGTGAATGTGATATAGGTACCAAATGAAGGTCAACACTTTTAGAAGTTAAGTGGAGCAATCAGAAGAATTTTTAACTCTAAAAAAAGACAAAGTTTTGCATCGGAGTCTTTGTTGGTCCACGACCAAATTATGGGGGATTGTGGTCGGTGAGAATATCTCACAATGATTCTTATGTGAAGGTTTAGAGTACTTAAATAATGTGTTTTTGTCTGGTAAGCACAGTTTTCCTTAATTTGAAATACCGCCTTCTCACCATTTTTTCCTGGAACCTTGTTCTTTTCCTCATACCGAATCGCTAACTTCCGTACTATAGTTCGCCGCATCCTTCCGTCTGTTACGGATTTTATCATATCGGGTGTTTTAAAATGAATAGCGGGATTTTAAATCTTTCTAATATTTATTACAATAAACTTACAGATATATAAATCATGTATCAAATGAATTAGCAACTCACTCTGTTTTACATGAAAGCCCACCAGTGTCAATGTGAGCACTATTCGTCAAACGGCACGCGTCAAGACGATTTGATGGTTCTTCCAAGACGTTGATTTGTGTCTCTCTGGTAATTGTTGCGACTTCTCTTTCTTAATTCGGAAAGATGAGCTGTAATTACAGGACTCGGATTTTATTACCCCAACTGAATCTTATTGATTCGTGAATATTCGTCATAAAACCGAATTTAATACGGTACGCACGTTGCACTAATAGTACAGATTCCTGTTCACCAGTCGCCGTCTTTGTTACTTTGGACCGATTTGGCTAATTTTGGTTTTAAAATATTTCTGGAAGTCCAGTGTAAGTTTAAAATGTGATAATGCTACTCCGTAGGACCCACGAGGCCCTGGAATGGGCCCTGAATCATTTCCATAAGAAATACTTCCAGAGTTCGTTATTAATGCTTGCGAACCTTTTGTTTTCTTTTGCATATTTATATTAGTGATAATAGTGGCATATAGTTGAAGCATATACCATTCGAACGAAAAAATAAATAAAAATTCTTATTACTGTCATCGATTATCGTTTTCTACGTGACTTATAGTGAATTTTGAAAAAAAATTCATGAAAATGCTGAAATGTTAGCGTTCCCGGCTTACTGTCCCCTTCACGAAAGTCAGTATTGCTTACGTAGTTTAACATCTCCTTCTAAGTTCATTTGAAAAATAAATTCTTTTTTATAGTCGTTAAAAATTCATCTGTCATTATTTATTAACACATTTAGTTACCCAACACTTTCTTCACTTTCTTTAGGCTAATTTCGATATTAACTGTGACACGAAGTTCACCGGATCAACTAGATAAAACAAAATATTTAGCTGATTTAATGAAATGTATGGTTTTCCTATGCGTGCGGATTGAAAACAAAATATAAGTATTATCAGTATCAAATATTAGTATGTATATGGTTTTCCAGACCGTGCTAATTGGAAACAAGACATCGGTATAAGCAACCCGCATGCCACAAAAGAACCGCCCCGGAAGCAAATTTATGACTACGTGTCTTACCTTTTCCTGGTTTCCTCATTTCCCAACATTTCCTCTTTCCTTATAATGAATAACTGCGATAATTCCCGAGGCTCAATTTATAAACCAACCGACCATTTTAGTCACTTTTTTCCGTGATGGCATGCATTTGTACTTTCATGTTCCGAGGGGCTTTGGCACAAAACATTAAAACGTATTGTTCGTCTTACGTCCTTATATTATCCGTTTTTTCTAACATTATTATCATTTAAACAATATGTAGCGTTAAAGTTTGCATCCTCGCTTTTAATCACTCCATGTGATTTGACTGCTAATTATTCCATTCTAACCCAATGTTGCCTCAAAGTAAAATCAAAAATGTATACATTTTTAGCTGCATTCAGAAAAGATTTAAAATATAATTATGTTCTTTTGTGCTTTGAAGTTTAATGATGAAATATGTAGTAGCTACAATAATCATGATTGAGTAGAAAAGTTTCACTTTTTTAAAATGAGAAGTCTTGAAATTTAATTTCTCCCAGAAAGAGCTAGCTGTTACCAGCTACCTCTGAGGTAGAAAAGTTTATAACGTCTTTGATTAAAATCAGGTTTGCAACTATTCATTCTTTCCTCTCGAAATTCTCTCTATCTTCTCTCAACTCGAAATGGGTCTATAGCTAATTTTTGAACCATCTTTCCAGTATCTTTACCGTATCTCTCGGACCTTTTTCATGGAATCGCCTACATGCTTAATTTCATACAGGGGCAGTCTGGCTGGTCGGCAATCGCCGAGGGCCCCGAGCGTAAGAGGCCCCCACAACGCTCGCGTCTATAGCGAAGCGTACATGAAAGGTGTAATTATTAAAGAATCGGATTACTTAAACCTAATATTTTTTGCAAATATAAAATTCTAAGCTAATTTGCTTTATTTACAACGCACTCAATGTAGGAAGGTCTAGTAAAAATAAATAAAGTAAAGGAGTCAGAAGAATGTAGATAACCCGATTCTTTTTTTGAAAGGGTCACTCGAAAAGCTTATTTTAGAGGTTTTTTTAGATCAAATTTTATTAGGCGTGAATTTCTCACTTTTTGCACTATTTTTTCTGGCGAAATGTCTACTTTTATTAACTTTTATCTAGTATTTATGAGCCAGCGCAGCGTCTAATTCCGGGCATGCAATTTCGTATCATTTTCCGGGGAGGGCCCCATCATGAGCCCAAACCAAAGGGCCCCATTCGCCCAAGACTGCCCCTGATTGAATACTTCACATACATGCGAAAACAAAAATCATCATTTACGTTATACCATCATAGACGCTCTCTTGTTCCCAAGAATTCTAATGGGCCTTATTTTATTGTCCTTCTACTACATCAAAGTCTTGTCACCTGTGCAGGATCCTCTCGCACGGGAAACTATTCCCTCTACCGAATACCTGCTTATATATTCACCTCTCATCCATTCTCTCGGAATAGCAAAAGCGGCGAAGCACCTTGCATATAAAATCTCGATACCCCTTTAAAAAAAGGTGTTCAGCAGCTGCTACAATGCACACGGGCTCTCATGAAACAACTGAGCATCAATAGATTATTATCGACAGGCATGCTCATTTAACTTCTTCACTATCAGACTAACACGATGGCTACATCATCTGTAACTCTTGTACCCATAAAACATTGAATGTCGCATTCGTTGATTCATGATGTTTTCTTTTTATTTTTTACCGTAAAAGAAGACTCAAAATGGACTTTTTCAAATATCTGTTTTATCTTAACTATCAAAAAGATAACATAGTGGATTTTAATGAGACCTAGCTATTAGGTTAATCAACAGGTAGCGTGTTGTTTTCACGTAATTTTGAGTAATGTATCTTTTAATTAGAACAATAATCTTAACAATAATACTTACGTATTGATAGGCAAGTATATTTATATTCATTCAACTATTCACCATTTGAAGCGAGTGAAAATATTTATAATAGAGTTTTTTTTACAAAAATTCCCTGTAACTTTGAGTGTTTAGCACTTATTCAATAATAGGCAAATTTGGTTATGCTGATTAACTATTTACTAGCTTTCCATCTCAATGAGTACTACTGATTTATATCGGTCAATGAGGTTGAGGTAATCTGTGAGGGCTTTCGGGTTATGCTGGGCCTTTTATTGGGCGACTGCAAATAGGACACTTCGATAGTCAAGTACAACAGAGCATAAATTTGGATAATACAAATCGATGGAATCCAATCTCGGCTGTAAGGATATTTTAAATGTGATCCTCTGTTGAGGATTTTCGATTGAGACAATGGAGAGACTATAGGATACAGACTTAAGGTAAGACCATAGCCGAAGCCAGAAAAAGTTTCGGGTGAGTGATTTAGTAAAATAGCTATGCTTTTATAAGTAGCTATGATTAGAGGAAATAGAGAGTAATGAAACGATGGTCATATGTAAATTATATATCCTGTAAAAAAATCCCATACAGCTTTATTACCAGTCACTCCACCGAAGGAGGAGGTTCAGTTGAAAGTGGTAGATTTAAGACTGTATCCCCGAGCATTTTTGAGGTTGAACCTAAATTTCCCCGCTCGTTACGGTTTTTGGTAAGACCATAGACGGATCGTATAACCCATAGACCAAGTGTAGCCAAAAATCTTCTGTGGAGGAGGACTTAATTTGAAATTTTATTATACTAATAGCAGGCCACGCGGCGTTGCCTGGGAAGAATAGTACCCAGAGAAGCAGGGATGGCAAGTGAAACGAAACGCAAATGTTTCGTTTCGACGCGGAGGGAAACGAAAATACGAGGCCTAGGTTTAGTTTCGTTTCCGCATAAAATTAAAATCACCTAGGAGTTTAGTTTCTATCCGATCGAAACTTTACTCCCAGGAACGACACTAAATTAATGCAAACTCCTGCTGCTGATAGTTATGTTTCTTTCCCAGAAGTTGAGGGGAGGGGGATAAGAGGTAATAGTTACGACCCATTGTGTTTGACATACGTGTAGAAAGGTTAAAACATATGGCATAAAAATCGAATGGCCGGTTTGTATCACCGTTCACCGTATTCACCGTTCTCCTGTTCGTGGTAAATATATGAGTGCCCCGTGCATCTAATGGCATCTAAAGAAGGCCGAACCTCTATTTCATTCAACCATACTTTGTACTCGGTGTGTGGGTTAAAACTAAACTGTTCGAAGTTGAAGCACGTGGTCCCTCCGGTGCGAATAATTATTTACGTTTCGTCCAGGGACGCCGACTTGCAAAAAATATTGGGGGGCCCAAACTGGGGATCTTGCCCCGGGAAATTTTTAAAAGTAATGAGTTTTAAGTTTTTTTTTAGTTTTTAGTTTTAAAAAGAGTCATATGATCAACAATAGAACCCTGATAACTCGAATCTCGATATCTGGACACTCCGGGGAAAATCGACAAGCCTGGCACATTTTTTCCTCACACCCATAACGAATTTTTGAGGGGGCTCGGGCCCCCTCAGGCCCCATGGAGTCGTCGCCACTGGTTTCGTCCCAGAGTTTTAGTCTACTTTCGACTCGAAGTAGTTTTGACTTCGATTTCGTTTCGACCCTGAGTTAAGCTCCCCGTGTTTAAATAAATCCATTTCGTTTCGTTTGTACATATTGCGCAACGAAACTATTGCAATTTTATTGGTTTTGACTTTTGATTAGTTTCTATTGCCATCCCTGCAGAGAAGTGGGGAACTTGGAATTCATGTTCTCATGGCGGGATTTTTTGGAAAAGGAACAAAGCAGGTATGATGACGGTATACATATGTAACTGTAAACAATAGGGTGGTTTCCTATTATTTTTTTATTGCCTAAATCGAAAAATTATTACTCCAGGAGTACGTATTTCACGCTTTTAGATTTTTAAATGACGATATCTATTTTTCGCGATTGAATGAAAAGTGAAAATTTTCAAGCGCGCGAAAACGCGACGCGTAAGTATGAATGCCCGGAAATCTCTCCGTGAGACGTATTTCTTGTTCCCGCTGCCGCCCTGTGAGGTGACCTTGAGGCGAGGCTTAGCGCTGATACGACGCAGGCTGCTAGCGGGTAGCTGAGTACCCTGCTGGCTGGTAGAGCTTGGCTTAAATAAGGATTATTAATACCTTATCAAACGAAGAAAACTTTCCAACATTAGCGAGTTTTAATAGGTGATTATTAAGACATGTTTCCCTGAGCTCTGTGCCTCATGCATGCATTGGTAACCTCAGACGATGTAAAACTCCTATCCTCTCGTGTAGAAACTAGGTCCCTTTGACGTCACGTGGAGTGGCATCGCATGGGCGCCAATCTGGCCCTTTTCAAATGAGGATAAAAATGGACCATTACCATTCGTCTAAACCGGTATTTCTAAAACCAAATAATTTGTATATTATGAATACAGTAATGGTGGGTAACGAATCGCAATCAATGACTTTCGTTTTCTTTGATGAAGGAAACTACCCTATTGGAAGAACGATTCGGCGAACCGTGACGTAACAAACGGTACTGAGAAAACGACGCGAAGGACGCGATTGGACACTACCAGAAGAAGCACAGCGGGCTTTGGAAGCATAAGATGCACCTACGTACTGAATTTGATTCCAATCCGTGCAGCCGTATGAATTGCATAGCTGACAGACAAACACACATCCTCTTTTACATTTATAGATGATGACGCCAGTCGTAACGTTCAAAGCTAACGCGGGGGTGCCAACCAAGATGAGTGAAGGGACTTCGAGAAGAGCTGATGGACACATATTGCGCAGAATCTGTGACCTAGTCAAAGAAGGAGAAATGCGGAGTTTAAATTTACTGGGAAATGAGTGACACATTGGAATTAATGGGAGAATAAATTTAGGGTCTTCAAATCGCTGCCGCTGTCGTGGTTGGGTCATATTGAAAGAACAGACGAGGACCAAGTAGAGTAGATTCCGGTTATTTTTTAGCGGGAATTCACAGCAGAGCGCAGAGGGCATCTACATATGCATGGGTTCTTGATCGGGGAAATATTTCTCCCCAGCATAGACTAAGTTGAATGAAGGTGATTCTATAGTGACGGGTGCACATTTCGGGTATATTTAACGCCAGTAAATAAAGCACTGCATGAAACAAGTGAATTTTTACGCACTCACGCGCACGGGTGCAAAGTTATATACACCAAGGATGAAGTCCACCTTGAAAAATTATTTGGCTTGATAGGGATTTGAACCCGGTTCTTCCGATTGCGGCGCACTTCGTCCTTGGTGTATTGGAATTAATGGGAGGATAAATTTAGCAGTAAAGCTAAAATGTAACTTCAAATCTCTGCCGCTGTCGTGTTTAGCCCATATCGAAAGACCAGAGTTAGATAAATAACAGTAGATTTAGGTTATTTTCTGCAGGAGTTCACCCCAGAGTTTGGAAAACATCTACGTCTAAGTGTATATCTACATTTGGGTTTAATGGGGGATGAATATGCAGTAAATAAAATTTTTGGTCTCCTTTGTTGAGTATAGTTCTTATCTGTTGTAAATTTTGAATACCCTCTATGCTGTATTTGTCCCTTTCTCTGGGATATTGATGTATTTCTCCCAATCTACTTAGGGCTATTGAAATTCCTCGATGATTAAGTTTCGTCCAGAAATTCTCGATGTTATATTCGTTGTATCTCGAGTTCCTTGATTGAGTTAATATCCCTGCCAGGCGTTTTGCAATACGAACATAGACAGGCTAAGATGAGAACCAGAGGGAGAGAGTGTGTCCTCCTACGGGCTCGGATTTGAGATATTCTGGTTCGATTCGAGGTCTGATAGAATTTTATTCCGTCGTTCAAGAACTCAGTGCAGTAATATGGAAAGGGATGGGATAAAAGGAAAGCCGATTAAAAAATTAATGCAAGACGAGAGTACCTGAAGGCATAATAAGGGTCAAGGTAAAAAAATGTAATTCCCATTTAAAGGTGCTGGATCTATTGACTGTTTTTTTAGCAGGTGATACTATGGAGGAAATTGGGTAAATATTTATTAAAAGAGGTATGACTTTATAAGTTGCGATTAGTTGAGCGAGAAAACTTAGAGTAAGTAAACGATAGTAATATGTTCCAAATTCCTGCAATGCTATGACTAATTTAGTGAATTAAAATAATTTTTGAAACCAAAAATATTAGAAATACCAGGAGACAGCCATTTGGCTAGGACACGTGGCATATCATCGAAAAGTGATACATACTGCCTGCTTACCTAGTAGTATGTTAATTTTAGATCTGATATTTAAAAAATCCTAAACATTTGGAAAAGCAGTAACTCCATGACATTTTCTCGAGCTCAGTATTGGGATGGCAGGGAAGAGATGGGGAAAACCCGTAAAAAATGAAATCCAGATTTGAAGGAGCACCTGAGGACAGAGAGTATGAGGGTTCAGGGCGAACCCTTCGAGGGTACAACGCACCGGGGCCGGGAACCAAGCCAGTGGCCTATACGCCCGATCACCCGGGGAGGGCGTAGAGGAGGGAAAAGGAAAGAGGCGCCGCCGCGATAGGAGCCCGACGACGCCTCTGAGAGAGGAAAGGTGCGGAAGGAACGGGACAAGGGAAAAACACCTCAGCGCTATAGAAGCGAAGAGGGCCCTACTATTAGCGAAACCAGGCGAAGCCATTAATGTGCCAGCGATTTTAGAGGATTTTCCTGTGAGGAAGAAAAATCCATCGATCAAATCGATAGATAGCACCTGAGGACAATAAGAGTAGCCGCCATCACAAAAGTGGATAATCTTTAGAAGACGCCGAAACATGGGCCTACCCAGCGAGGGGCAATGCTTTGAAGGAAAATAATATATTTTCAAGCAAATAATTTTAAAAACTAATAAAGAGCTGTTACAGTTTCTTTAATATGTTGGTTTCATGCACCTTTTCCATTCTTAAATCTTACCTATAACTTGAACAACCATAGCTTTCCCCCCTCCTCCCCCCTAGTTTTGATCCTGGGTACGCCCTTGAGCCTAAATACTTTGTCTAAATACCAATTTACTGGAAAAATATCGAAATAATAACAATCGATCATATTTTTTTCGCGTGAAATAAGAGTGAAAAGACAAAAATGAGAACCGATTAGACTTATAAACAAGGAAATCATGCGATTTGCCGTCGCCAAAACTGAACATTCTATTATTTTCACGTACACGCGGACGAAATCTTTTTCTTTGACTCAAGATGCCGCTTTCTTTAAGTACAACAAGGAAATCAAGGGCGAACGTGAGCGATCTTTTCTGTCGTATTTCATCCTTGTTTCTTTGGAAGCAGTCCCGATAATTGCTATTCTCTCTGTTCTTTATATAGACTGCGGATGGCTCTCTTCGGTACACTTGAACTTAGTCTTATATCCTTGATTCAGAGTAGATCTTTTCATGCCTTAAGTGTCACTGCCTTTTCTAAATATAGAAGGGCACTGAAGTTTCTATCATTTTATTTGTGAGAATTCCCTGCAACAGAATTGGGTCGTTATCTTAGAACCGGAATGTCAATTTGTTAAAATCCTACTTTAGATAAAAGATAGACATATGATACGACGGAAATGTTCCCCATACAGCCATTCCCTCATAATTTAAATAAAAAAAATCGTGGTGAAGTTATTTGAGTTCCGGGTCATTAACAATTTACTTACCATATTAGGTCCATATTACATCTCTAAATATCTTCACAACATCAAATTAATAGAAAATGGGTGTGCTTATTATGGTTTTTGACAATCCCTAGGCATACAATCAAAAAATGTGTGCTCTTCAATTTTATACAGCACATATGCTACCAATGGATGCTGTTTTGAATATTTTTTTTAATATCACGGGTATTATTCCTTGGATATTTATGTAACATTATTTCCACAACTCGTCGTGGATGTTACAAATAGGAAATTTATGTGACGTTGTAAAAATATCCATCTTGTAATAAAAACGGGTTCTGGATATATCAACCTTATTTAGATATCTAATGGATATTGTCTGCTTCTTGAGAGGAGCGAAACATCGAGCTAAAATGACTCAGACTCAGCAGTTCACGAAAGGAAAACAAATAATTTGTAAACGAAAACTTCGTCGCGAAAAAAATATGATGTACGAGAGTAAGATAGACGCAGTCCTCCCTCATGGCCGGTCGTATCATGTATTTTTGGTGGCTTATTATTCCATTGAAACTTACGCTATCGCTTTGAAATATGCAGTGCGGAAACGTGGGCACTTAGGAAGGAGGATGAGGAAGACTGGAGACGTTTGAGATGTGGGTGTGGAGAGGAAGTGAGAAGGTGAAGTGGACGGAAAGGAGGAGGAACGAAGTACTGGAAATGGTGGGAGAGGAGAGGACGCATCTTGATGAGATACGGAGAAGACAGAAGGTACGGATATTGAAGACAGTGTTAGGGGGTAGGATGTTGGGTAAACGAGAGAGGGGAGGAAGAGAATAGGATTTTTTGATAGAATGAAAGGGAGTAGAGGTGGATGAATTCTGTTATTTGGGAAGCAAAATAACTAATGACGGGAGAAGCAAGAAAGAAATTATCAGCAGAATAGCCCAGTCGAAGAGAGCATTCCACCAAAAGAGAGACCTGCTTACAGCGGGAAACTTAAATATGGAAGTAAAGAAACAATTTATAAGAACCTATATCTGGAGTATGCTCCTATACGGAAGTGAGGCATGGACAATGACCGCAGTGGAGAAAGCAAGGATAGAGGCCTTTGAAATGTGGTGCTACAGAAGAATGATGAAAATCAAATGGATCGACCGAGTTAGTAACGAGGAAGTCCTAAGAAGAGTAGGAGAGAAGAGAAGCCTCATGAAAACCTTAATAAGAAGACGGAACAACCTTATAGGCCACATCTTGAGACATGATGGAACAAGTAAAGAGAGATGTGAAAGAGAAGAAATACGTAGGTGTGAAAAGATTAGCTGATAGGAGAATAGGGTGGAGAGCTGCGTCAAACCAATCTTAAGATTGTTGACCAATGATGATGATGATGAGGCCTTATTTTGAATTTAAGATGGAAGTCCAAAAGGGGAGGGGACTCTGCTAGAATGCTTCATGAAGCTCCATGCGAACCTACCTTAATCGTTTGAGTACTTTAATAATGATGGAGTACCTTTTTGTCAAAAATTCCCTGTACCGAAAATATAAACAAATTGTATCCAAGAAAATAGTGAGTTGAAAATTTTATTTTGAAAATTGCCCCTGAGGTATTTTTAACCAGAGTTTACCAATATATATATAAATAAATTCTGAAAATTTCAAGAGGAGACCATAAGTTTTTTGCCAGTAATTCGTCATAAAAAAGCGATTGAACGGGAGGTAAGCTTCTCCTAAACCATATGTAACCCAGAGCTGCCACTGGGAGAAATAAAATTTCAAGATTTCTCATGTTAAAAATATTAAAATTTTCCACTAAACCATAATTATCGTGGCAGCTATATATTTTTCCATTAAACTTCACACCACAAAAGAAGACTTAGTTAAGATTTTTCCTAAATAGAGCTGAAAATTTAAACATTTTTTATGTCACTTACAAGCAACATTGTGCTATGATGGGTTAAATAATGAATAAATGAACATTTATTATCGTGGACTTCTTGGTCCTTAAGACATTTTTGGATATACAACCAAGATAATACATTTGCATAAACAACAAATAAATAAAACGTAGGTAATTTAAATAATGCAACTAAATACTCATGAACTACGTGTACACATAGAGTGAATGGATAATAAAACAACAAGTGGTGCGAATGAGAACACCACAATGTAATGAGTTAAGGAAAGTTTGTGGAAAAAAGTTAAAATTCTGTTCCCTTGTTATCCAGTTTTGCATTATTTTTTTCAATTTTATCCAGTTTCGAAATCTTTGGAAGTAAGCAAACGAGAGAAAGACACGATCGCGCCGTCAATTTGCGTGGGAGAAGTACGTGTGCAGAAGGTTCCAGGTCTAAAATCTCCCTCCTCCGTGGAGAAAAATACACAAAAGCTTTCAAGGGTTATTCATAGGCACCGTTTCTTGATGCCATGTGCGCCTGCAGGGCAGTTCCGTGGGAGCTATTCAAGGCGTGATCCTCTGACGGATAGCTATTCCGCGAGGGAACTTAAATTGATCTGGGCGCCTCTGTGAAAAACCTAAATCCTTCTGATAAAGACTTGGCTCCTCGGCTCATGGAAAACAGGTTTGAGTCACTTTCCCTCTTGGGACTCCAGCCAAAGCTTTGAATCCTCACAACGCGTGAAACATGATAAAAACAAGGTCAGAACGAGAGGATTGAGTTCAAAGAAATCGGCGCTTACTAATTACTCTAATCCAATGATCGGTGTCGTTTTTTGTCTGTTACCGCTTATAATGCTTGACAGTGACCGCGTAGTTGTCATCAAAAGATAATTTTTAAAATCTGAATTTAGGTTTTCCTTAATTAATGCGGATGAACTATGTTTCGATGGTGATTAAAGAGAAAGATTTATCAAATATCGAGGATAGTGGGCACAAATATTTTATTTTTATTTTAACTATAAGCGATCCATTTCTGTGATTCTTAAAATGAGTTTGATTTTTGTCTGACGGCGCGACGTCTCAAACTATTAAAAAGATATGTTAAATTGAAATAACTAATGTGACTTATTCCTCGTTATTCTTACAATGAGCATAACCCTATTTTAAATACTTTATTGGCCATATTTAAATACATTATTAACTCTTTGCTCGACTCGCGTACTTATCGAAACGTTGGCAATACAAAGCCTGACAGAGTGACGAACCGGTGAGAATTCATGCAACTACTTCGCCGTGAAAAACTACAATCCTATATCTATTATATGATTTCCTCACAACATTCTAAATAGGTTTTATAATGTTTTCCTCTCATTCGCCTGCCATATGGATCTCACGTTGACTACCTTTGAAGAGCATTAGTATGGAAATCAATTTCATTTCTTGTGTTTGATTTTATCCATAGGTGGCAGCCGAAGTTAGTCACGACTGTTTATCGGAGCAGAATTTCTCGTCGGGCAAGAGTTGCCCTGATGCGTTTAGGTCGTGAACTGAATGAATACTATTATTTATCATAGTTCTTTTTTGTTTCATCCTGTTCACGTTGCTTTTAAGACGATCCATATTTATTGAATGGAGGGAAAGTTATTGGCACCCTTTTATATACCGGCCTTCAGTGGGTTACATAATTATGCAAACATACACATGAATATACATGGCGGAAAATATTGATAGCGGTGAATGATCACTGGAACTTGACAAAATGTTCTCTCGTGGAAGAGCTTAAGACTTCGTGAGCTTGAGATGGTACTCTAACGTCAAAGAGGAGGTGCGATTTACCTTAACTAGTTTCGTGCATACGATTCAAAATTTATAATCATTCTCTCCTTCCACTGTAGTGGATTCATCTTTTTTTCTACAGCACTTAATGCAAGTCATCCGCTGGTTTTCCGAAGACATTCCGTATTTTTTTAATCACAATTCATTTTTTTCAAATAGGACCGAAAAAATATTGTAATAATTTTAAATCAATTTCGGAGATAATGGTCAACGACTTCCACAAGTTACCCTCTGAATATCTTTTTAAATATTACCAGGGTAATTTGTGGATGAGGTAGAAATCTCAAAGTGATTATTAAGTTCCACGCAGAATTTTATTTAACTATTTGTTTTAGCAAAATGTGTACAACAATTAATTAATTGCCTTGATAATTAAATTAACTTTCTGTAAACTGGGTCGGTTGCGTAAAAGTTAGTTGGGAAACTTAAAATTTATTATTGTGATAATGAATACGAAAAAGTTTCTTATTGGGAAGATAAGTCATTGATGGCGTTACTTTTCGGTTTTGTCGATCGTGGCAGTCTGTTTGGTTATCTGACCTCATTATTACTCCCAAGTTCAGAGCTTCTAATTTTTCCCTTTCGTTTTTCTTACGCTGAAGGATGTCTCACGTTTTTTGATACAGCGAAAGGCGAGATATGAAGTAAAAATTTTTTAATGGCTCGTGTTTATCGCTAAGTTGAAGATGTGGATATTCATTTATATCAACTCGCGGAAGCCTTCATGAGGATATCGTTAATTTGCTTGGCTTGCCAGCTATGTTTTTGCATAACTACTCAGAACTTGAATTGTTGAGAAAAACGTATTTTACTTGACTTACGCGCGCAACTCAGGTTGGGTGGAACTGTCAAGAACTTCGTGAAGAACTTCGCTAACTTACAGATTGTTTTCGGCGTCCTACACCTTCCTCAAGGTTGGGAATAAAAAAATCAAGTAGCTTTATACATGCGTAGGGTTTAATTACGCATTGATTGTACCATGCGAGGTTTTCTTTCCCAATTACGGTATTATAGAAATTATCTATATATTTCTCTGACGTTTTAAACCATAAAGTGACTACAGTTTATACTTGCAGGCCGAATTTGACATCGAAATGGCCAAGTGGAACGCCATTACCTTGCAAATACTTTTTTTACTTGGCATTTTATAATAAATTATGATTGATGTACTGAATTTTGGCTACACCGTTTTTCAATTAACTTTCTTACTGTCTCAGGAATGGAAATAATTATATTTGTTGGTTTCGGTGGCGTAAGCGTATTTCCATCCAGCTCAAGGTCGCGATGTATCAAAAAAGGAAAGACAAAGGTAGGTTCCACAATTTATTGATTACCGCGACATAGTATCATCAGGCCTGATGATGCTATGTAATCGAAATCTGTCGCAGTAATCAATAAATTGTCGAACCTGCCATTGTCTTTCCTTTTTTGAAACATCATGAAGGAGCTCCATCATATTTCGCCTGACACGATTGAATTTATCAAGGTCGCGTGTTTGAATACCGCCTCGGTGGACTTTTCTATCACCCAAGACGGCTCCTAGTTTTTCGGGCTTCATGCGGTTTTCACCGATATAAACTCTTTCCCGGAGCAAATTTCAGTGTGGTGACTCTTCCTCGAATATTTGCGGTATTAATCATTCCGCCGAAATGAGCAGTATTTCCGCATGTCTTTATGTTTACTGTTCTCGGAAAGCAAGACCTCTTTACCTCACGTCTTCTTCTAAGAAACAGGTCGTGTTTGCCAAATGCTCAACACTCACTAAAGTTAAAGCTGCATGACTCACAGCCTACGTGGCACTATGCAAATCTCTGCAAAGGCGTTAAGGAGAGTGGTTCTACTTTAACAAGCGCTAAGACTCATTTTGAAATACTTGCGTGCAATAGGGGTGAGGTATCACATCATAATTTGCTGATTTATATTCCTACATATTTACGATTGCCTTTCATTCTCAATAATTTTCAGTCCTCGCCACCTTATTCACTTATCTTCACTTATATAGAGGAAATTCTCCCACGATTTAACTTATGTTACAGTTGCCTTGTAATTTATGAATTTCATGGAGTAGCCATCCTGATGCGTTCTTTCCTGTATGTCACTTCAATTATTCCATTTGTTTTACTGTACACTTACACGTTCTTTACGATTTCCTTCCATTTTTCTCATTATTATCCTTGAGTGTCCAACCGCGGGTTTCAATGGCTAGTATATTTTTTATCAGGCTGTCGAACGGCAATTTTAGTTCTGAAAAGTGCCTTTGTTCTTCCAAATAAAAGCAGTTGTAAACTACTGAAATTCATATTTTTTTATCCAAGCACTGTTTTTATCCAAATAATAATATCCTTTAAGTCGCGCTAAGTTTGAAAAAATTGGTAATACAATTCTGTAATCAAATTACCTAGAAATAGATCTTTTTAAAATATCGATGACATCTAGCGTCGTCTATCATTATCCTGGGGAAAATGAGTTCGAAAATGTTTCTCCATTTTCGATTCCATTGAACATGATTTACTTTGGTTTTACTTGCAATACGCATTTCATGGATCATACCTGTAGTTTAGTTGTTCAACTTAAAGGATATGATATTTGTGTGGGGTATTTTTAATAATGGTTTGAAGATTTTGGAATGAAGAATAAGTTTAATCCAGGGCTAGGCTAGGAAATATACCTACAGCTGAATTATTACAGAAATGTAGAGGTTTTCGTACGCGTGACAACAAAGTGGTAAGGTGTAACAACAAATATCCCTACAGGCAGGCCTGGGGATTAATACAAATGAAAGTATTTTAAAATACGCATTTGAATACATTTGTTATTTGTACTTGGAATTTCAAATATGGATTTTTGGTATTTTCCCATTCTAAAGGCCTGGTTACACGATACATTTACACGTACGGGTTAATGTCTTAATGTATGAACGCGTGAATGAACACGAAAATGTACCGTGTAACCACCTAACCTGTGCGAATGCATGAACGGAAAATAGAACCTGTTCTAATTTGGTTCATATAGTCGTACATGTTCCGTTCCGGTCCACCAAAATCATTCACGCAAACGTACATTATCTTGTACGTGTTAATGTACCGTGTAACCAGGCCTTAAAATAATAAATGCATTTGTAAAATATTTTTGAAGTACCACTTCTACCACTTCCATAACATTATGCTTTAGAGATTACTTCGTTTTCGTTAGAATGGTTTTCTTCATGCTTGCAACGATACATAACGTGCCAGGGCAGGTAATATTTTTAAAAGATCTCTTAGTTTCCATACAAATACATCTTATATTTTAAAAGGTATTTAAAATACTATTATGTAGTTTGTTTTTCAAACACCCAAGTCAAAGGTATTTTGTATTTTGCATTTCAAATACATTGGGAGCGGTATTTCGTATTTCAAATACTCCTCGGCCTGTATTTCTCCCACTCCTTGTTTAATCGCGACGTAATTGAGCGACCGCTTTCATCAATTTATCCTGCCAACGTTTCTCGTCTCGCCTTGCTGCACACGTTATAGCACATACCGCGTGCACATTCTCACCTCAAGTGGGAGGAATGCAAACTGCAAAGACAATTTCCTCCTTGTGCGGTTTATGACTCGTTGCGCGTTATCGTCAGTGACGAAGTATATGCCGGAACTCGTATATCGGGATCACCAAGTCTTTTTTCCCGCTGGGACTCGACGGAATTGCATTTCAGTACTTATTTGGTTGTGTTTAGTTTTTCCTGAAGTTTAATTATTTATGAAGCCTCCAGACCCCTCAAGTCAACCCTCGAAGTGCGATGTGGCCCATGGAAAGGAACTTACCCCCACCATAAATGTGTAAAGATTTACGCGCCCGAAGGTTACTCTGTGATGAGCTCTACGCCCACCTTTTCAAACCAACCGCGTGGTTAAATCACTACGGGGATTGGATTCGCGTGTGGTGGCTAGTGTGTAAGCTGCACACCCGGGCACGGGGCAGTGGCGGATACATTGAGGAGGTCCGGGAGGCGCCCCCCTTTGCGGGGCCGTCCGCATTGCCTAACATTGCAGAACCATAATTGTAACTATTTTATAACATAAGATTTCATTTGCCTTGTAGGTATATTTTTATTATTAATTTAAATAAAACTTTAGAGACTGCCCGATCCCTGCTTGAATGTTGTGTGGAGGACATTTCAAACGCAACACTCCGTCCGTCGGATGGGACGTTAAGCCGTGGTCCCCTTGGTGCCTTTCGTTAAGAGCAGGCAAATGCCGACGCCGGGTTTCTCTCCACTCTTCCAAACCTAACGTTCCCTCATGACGCAAATGACCTCAGCTGTCGGTCGCCTCCCCCAATTACCATACCATACTTAATTAAAACTTTCTCAAACTTTCCATGTAACTTATTAATTTTTAATTACGATAAAAGTAAAGGTAGCTCGAGATATCTTTTGCGCCCCCCTTGAGTTTTTTTTTCTGTATCCACTAATGGGCCCGGGCTCAAGTCCCGGCGCTATCGGAGAGTTTTCAGAAATCATGAGATCCCTGCTTGAGTTTAGTGTGGAGGACATCTCAAGTGCAACTCTATGTCCGTGAAATGGGACGCGGTGGGTTTCCATATGAGTGCCGACGCTTTTCTTTCCACCATCCTTACATACCTATCCCCCAAGACGCAAATTACCTCGGCTGTCGGTCGCCTTCTCCAAGCCGCATACTACTTGGATCACTGATTCAGCGAAATGTTTTAGAAAGAGCCCTGTGATAGCGTGATGCCGGCGGACATGTAAATATTAACATAAGCCGTTGAGGAAAAGTTACTGAGGAAACATATAAGTTGTCGCTGTGGTAATCAAAATGAAAAAGTTTGGAATTGGGGACGATGAGTTTGGCAATCTGACCTCAATATTACTCTCAAGTTCATGGGTTCTAATTTTTTCCTTTCGTTGTTCATGCGCTGAAGGACGTCTCATGTTTTTGATGCAGTGAAAAGTGAGATGTGAAGTACATTGAAATAAAGGATAAAAGTTTTAAAAAATCAATGTATCGTGTTTATCGTTCAATTGAAGATGTTGTTCTTCATTTATATCAATCCGCAGAAGCCTTCACAAGGAGGTCATTAATTTGCCGTCATTTCCATCCATGTGTTTTGAATATCGACTAAGAAGTTGTCTTGTCGAGAAGAACATATTTTTATTTGGCTTACGCGCGCAACCCAGATTTTGTGACACTGTCAAGAAACACACGAAGAAATTGAGTAACTTAGAAATTGTTTTCGGAGCTCCGCAGATTCCTCAGAGTAAGGAATAAAAATTTCATTTACCTCTATACACGCGAAGGGTTTCATTACGTCTCTATCGCATCATGTGAGGTTTATCGTCCTATTAAAATATTCTATAAATCTCTGACGTTCTAAATCATTAAAAGACTACAGTTTATGCATGCAGGCCGTATTTTAAATAGGAATGGCTAAGTGGAGCGCCGATGTTTACCGCCCTTTATGCTGGCCGCAGGCCGTATTATGAATTTTAATCGCTAAGTGAAACGCCTATGTACACACCTTTTTTTGCTAGGCATTTTAAAATTATGATTGATGTACTGAATGTAACCTATGCCGTTTCTCAGTTAGCACCCTTGTTGTCTCAGACAGTGAAAAGTGAGATATGAAATACATCGAAATAAAGGGTAAAAGTTAAAAAAAAAGTTTTTCAATGGCTCGTGTTTATCGCTAAATTGAAGCATGGCGCAACACAGTTCCACTTTTTCCAAAAAGAAAATCTCTCGGTTAAACTCTGGAAGAGAGAACGGGGAGGAATCCTTCAAACAGGAAAAACGTTCGGTTTATCCCGTCTTGCGTGGGTGGTAGAACGAGTCGACAATTTATGTTACGCCCCCTTCTCCTCCACTGTCTACACCCCATCCTCCAGACTGGAGCCCAGTCCTTTTCCCCTCTGCCACCAGTCTCGCCCTCTGCCAACAACTTGTAAGCTGGGGAAGAGGCGAAAAATAAGAGGAAAAAGGAGTAGGTTCCCCTCCTAGCATGACGTAACGTCCCAACCTCACACTCACGACCATTGATTGGTCAGAAGATGGCGGGGGCACTTTCGTACGTCGCTTACAATCGTGCAAGCAGGCTCGCGGTTATTCTAAAGGGGAAGGAGGGAATAAAGGAGGGGTTGAAGACGTGCACTCTGGGGTCCAGCTGTGGAGGGGGAAGGTTTTGGAATCATTTCGGTGACCCGAGTCATGCGATCAGGTTTATGCCGATGAGTCGTTCTTTCGAGTCGTTCAAAATTAACCAAATTGGATGTATGTACTTCCGAGCAGTAGCGCAGCGAGGGGAGGGAGTTTGGGGGATAAACCCCCCCCCCCCCCCCCAAAGCTCAGAGGAATTTTTAAGTTTGATCCATTTTAGTTAATTGGATTGATATTATTAATAGAATAGTGTTAGGATTAATAAAATATCCCTCAGAAAGCCGTAAAACTAACCACTTTGAAGCACTTATCATAAAAGTCCACAATTTATTAATCTCGCACCTACCGCTTATCCTGGTGGGTATTCCGTACCCCCACACACACCGGTATTAGTTGCTTCTAAACCCCGTCAGCCTTAATTCCAAGCTGCGCCCCTGCCTCAGAGAGGTATTTACTTACGTGATGCGTTTAGTGGGTGCACACGGTTCATACTGATCACGGTACATGTACGTATACATTATATCCTGCGAGTCACCTCTAGGGTGTTTGGCAAAGGGTGATAAATCACCAGCATACAGCGTTCTTAAGGTCTTTTTACACGGGGCACGGAAGTGCGCAGATTAGAACTGCATTAATTTCAAAAATAGCGCGGAATTGTGCGAATGCATGCACGAAATTAGAACAGGGTCTATTTTGCCATCTCACGACCACGCGTTCTCGCATGTGTTCTAGCAATTCACCGCTTTACACGATGCAATTTTGACTGCGCCTTCGTACACATGTCAGATTGTGCAAGTACGTGCCCCGTGTAAAACGGCCTATAGAATGCTGTATGCTGGTGATTCATGCATAAAGGCCGTTTTACACGAGGCAAATAGGGTAATTACTTATTATTTTTTTATTGCCTAAATCGAAAGATTATTACTCTTGGAGTGCGTATTTCACGCTTTTAGATTTTAAATGACCATATCTATTTTTTGCGATTAAATGAAAAGTGAAAATTTTAAAGAGCGCGAAAACACGACGGCTAAGCATGAATGCTGGGAAAATCCGGTGTGACGTCATTCTGGTTCCGGACATCATACGATGGGATTTTCTTGTATATGTGTGTAATAAATTTAATTAAAATTTTCTTAAACTCTGCATGTGACTTGATTATTTTTTATTAGCATAAAAGTAAAGGTAACTCAAGATATCTTTTGCGCCTCCCTCGAGTTTTTTTCTGTATCCGCTACTGTTTCTGCGCGATTTATTTAACACCAAAAACAGCACTAAGGCATTTTCATTGAGATTTATGAACAAAATAAATTATGTGAATATAATTAAAAAACAAGTACAAGAATAATCTCATAAATAAAGACCATATACAACATATACAATACATTCAAAAGGAAAACGATCCCGTTATTTTCAGAAAATTATCGAAGACTGCAATATCTTTTCTTGAATGCTTAATTGGGGGAGCAGGAACGTGGCAAAGTGACTTTGGGAGCTTCATTCCCCCCCAAAATTTTGCCCTGTGACCACTGTTGCCGAGGGAGGATCCAGAATTTTTCTAGGGGGGGGGGGGGGGGGGGGGAAACAAGGGGTCTGACAGGCAAATGGTCTTCTCATATTTCAGATTAAAAACGACATGCAACGATTACTGTACGAAATATTCTCTTTATTGTAATATGAAAGCATTAATAAGTTACTTTTATAATAACATCAGTTTTAGAGCCCCTTTCCCACTTGGACGATGCTCTTTTCGAGCGCTGACTGGCGAATGACTAATGACCGGCAAATCTGTCTTCTTGAATTGGGCTCAAGGCTTAAATGACTGAGGCTTCGTAGTAAACAAAACAAAATGAACGTAATGATAGCCGTATTAAAATTCTTGTATATTTTTTAAGCGTCTGGGGGGGGGGGGCACGTGCACCCGTTCCCTCCTTAATTCTTTTATGACTGTTGTGTAACCTGGCTGTTGTGTTATATTATATCTTGGTACCCTGGTTCTCTGTGCAAAGTGGTAGTTAGTTTGGATTCTTGTATTTTATTATGTTCTTTTACTTTATTATATTCTTTTACATATTTCATTATGTTATTATGTTTTTAACGACGTCCGTTATTTATATTTTTTAATCAATTACATTAGTAGTAAAACAGTCCCCTTGACGCCATTCATTAAGATCCTGCTATTGCCTGCACCTGTTTTGTTAACATCCTTCTCTCATAGCGCAAATGACCTCGATTGCCATAATATGAACTATTTGATCCAGTATGAACCATTTGAAACGAATAAGGTGATTCAACTCATTCGGTTCATGACAATGAGGCGTTCATAATGAACGAATCACTCATGAACGGCACATCTATATCCAGCCGTCGTCTTCGCGCCAGGCCCAGCGTCAGTCGCTAGCGAGACTTTCCGCCGTATTCACGGCATTGGATATCGTGCTCTCGGGGACATCATTGTTCTGTGGTTCTGTGCCTGGTCGTGCGACGATTCTGGTTTCCGCGGCCGAGGATGTCGCCGCTGTTGTTTTGTTTGGTGCTCATCGGTTTCGCCGGGGGTTTTAACCTGAACGTGGAGCACGCCAAGGTGTTTAGCGACCCCTCGCGGCAGACTGGGAGTTACTTTGGTTTCACTGTCGCACTACTGAAGGAGACGCGACCAAAAGAAAGATCATGGTGAGATATTATATTTTCCTAACTTAAGGTCAGACACATAGGCAATTTGTTTCGGGTTTTTTGAGGCATGAGGGTTGCTTGTAGTCAGTTATTGGCTAGATACGGGCCGAGGAGTATTTGAAATACAAAATACCGCTCTAAATGTATTTGAAATGCAAAATACCTTTGACTTGGGTATTTGAAAAACAAACTACAAAATAATATTTTAAATACCTTTTGAAATACAAAATACATTTGTAAGGAAGCTATGAGATCTTACAAAATATATCCTACATCGGCACGTTATGTATAGTTGTAAACATGAAGAAAACGATTCTAACGAAAACGAAGTAATCCCTGAAGCATAATGTTATAGAAGTGTTATCGGAGCTACTTCAAAAGTATTTTACGAGTGTATTTATCATTTTAGAATGGAAAAATACCAAAAATCCATATTTGAAATACAAAATACAAGATACATTCAGGTCGTGCATTTGGTTTATCAAATACAAATGTATTTCAAAATATTTATTTTTTTAATACTTGTATTTGAAATACTGCCCAGCCTTGCCTGTAGGGATATTTGTTGTCAAACCTTGTCAATTTGTTGTCACGCGTCCGCAAACATCTACATTTCTAGAAGTCAGCTGTATATTTCGTTTGATCACTGTTGATCAAAGTTAAATACATCGTTCGTTATTGGCATATTTTTTTAGATGGAGCTGTATCGAAAAACTGAGTGTCAGAGACAGGGGCGCTGCTAGGAATTAAGGCTGGGGGTAGGGGGTGTTTAGGTGCAACTAATACCGGGGTGTGTGGGGGTATGGAATACACACCAGTATAAGCAGATTAGTAAATTAGGTTGGTGCGAGATTAATAAATTTCGAAATTTTAAGATAAAGTGGTTCAAAATGGTGAGTTTTACGGCTTTCTGAGGGATATTTTATTAATCCTCACACTATTCTATTAGTAATATCAATCCAATTAAGTAAAATGGATTAAACTTTAAAAAATTTCTGAGCTCTGGGGGAGTGGGGGGGGGGGGGTTATCCCCCAAACCCCCTCCTCGCTGCGCCACTGGTCAGAGAAGACTCAGTCAACATTTTGGTTTATTTTAATTTTGTAAATTTTACCTCGGTATTATTTTGAATGTACAATTTTTACAGTTAGATACAGGAAAATTTAGATAATGGGTTACTGTATATAAAGTGAAAATTTTAATGCAATCTCGTGTTTTTATTGAGCAAATTATCCCGAAAGCAGAGAGCTGAGAGATGCTCTTGAGATAGTGGCATCTCCTTATCCGCTGGATCGCGGTTAGTCGCCACAAGGAAAAGTTTTCGGTGGGGACGAAGCCCCCATACTCGGACTACGTGACTGCTTAAGGTAACGCGTCACTCCCACTCAATCACTCTTTACTGAACGTTTTAAACGTACGCTATCACATTAAGAAATTAAAATTTTTTAAGCAATTTTCTCTAATAATTTAAATGCACGACCGGTTTCAATGAATTTTGTATCTTCATCCGGTAACGTGAAGATAATAAAAATTGAATTGAATCCTCTGGTGCAGTTTAAATATTTGTGGCAAATTGCCAGTAAACTTTTATTAAGTATTGTGTCATAATTCCGCGGATTAAGCCTGAAAGAACTCTCTTTGTCAAGTTGGTGCGAAGGCTTCCAAGGTGTTGCGTAGTGAACTACAGTATCTACCTGGGTTTCACACTGTGTTCGTTGTTTGTAATGACACCAGTTAACGTTGTTGCCTATACGGGGGACCTATAAGGCGGAACACCCGGATAATCACCACTTCGACCAGAAGACGCCTGCTGGAACACAGGCGAAACTGTTGTGATTAAAAACTACGAACACGGAGAGAGACGGAAGAATATGCTGTTTTTCCCTCTTCATCAAGGTTTTATCTTGAAATTTCAGAGTAAATAATATATTGGACTCATACCTCGAAGTTGGTTGTTTTACCTCGGTATTTTCTCTGACGTAAATTTTTTACATTTAAGTACAGGAAAATGTAGATAATAGTATACTCTATGTAAATTGAAAATTTCAATGTTATCTCGCAGGTTTTAATTGAGAAAATCGTCGCGAAAAAAGAACCGGTGGAGAGTGACAAATGCTTCCTCTTCAACTAATTTTGGCTTCTTACGTAATGCTCTTGTTAATTAGGAATTAGCTGCATACTGCCGCAGGAGTTACATCATGGGAATTGATTGAGCTCGTACAGTCCTGAAAAGGAGAATCTTACCACCGAGAAGCTGAAAATTTTTTGAGACCGGAATTGGCAATGCCGCTGAACCACGACCCTGCTGCAAAGAACAGCGAGTACTCTGAGGGCCGCGCGCGGATCCTCCTCCCTGCCGCTCAGACACAGGTTTTGAAGCCCACGAAGGAAGACGTTTTGAGCCGCGATTTTAGTGACGGGTATCGGGCCGTTAGTCTCAGCTCCCACGCAAGTAGCCGTCCTTTTACAAGCAGAAAGCGTTCTTGCCAAAATGCAAATGCCATTTTTGTGGAACTATTCCGACCGAGTAAGTAATGAGGAGGAAGTGCTGAGAAGAGTGGTAGATAATAGAAGTCTGAATAGAATTTAATAATATGAATTTGAAATGAATTTAATAACTGAACAATAGTTTTTATGGTCGGTCCTTTCCTCCCCCCAGCACTCGCGGACCGACTCAGGTAGCTGGCGGGGCCGTGCGCCACCCCTACGGTATACAGACTATTATAGCCGCAAGAAGACGCGGCAACTTATTGTTAGTTGGTCTTCCGGAAGGCTTTCCGGAGAGCAATATATTGAAAAGTTAATTTAAAATCCATGTCCATATACTGACAAAAAATAAGAAAATAAACCAATTTGTCGTTACACAGGGTCCCACTTTTATATTTTACCGACAAAAGTATACGTATTCTAAACCAAAAACGTGGAGCGCATAAATTTCTACTTGTCCAACCACCTTCTTTCCCAGTAAATATTCATTGCTTTGCTACAACAGCCATATGTATGCCGCTGACTTTATATCACTCCGGTGTCAAATGTAAATCGAATGCGCGCCATGCTTTTTGTTTAGAACGTTTTTGGTACTGAAAGTTTTGGTAGACTCGTGGACCTATTGGTAGTAATTGGGTGGAAGGCTTTAACTTAATGCGTCGTATATGCGGTACTATCTTATTGTTAGATTTTGGCAAAATAAAATTTCACAAATTTGATTATACAGAAAGTAAACATTTTAATTGATACTTATAATATTTCCTCGTCATGGCGGCGGGGTTGCGTATTTTTGTACTCGGGTCAAGGACCGAATCCACACGCTAATTGATTGGCTTCGAAATTCCGTTTGTCGGGCCGTGGGACGAATCGCGTGACAAATCAATTAGACGCGTTCACAATTTTGAGTGCGTTGCATGCTCATGCGGAGATGTTCCGCTCAGTGGTCCTTTTACCATCCCTTCTTTAATGATATGGACTGACACGGTTTCGTTTCTCTTGCAATCGAAAGGGAAATGTGGTGAGCGTTACGAATGTTTGTTGTACTCTTCCGTACTGAAGGAGTAGGTTATTCAACTCAATAGGATTATCCTGTGTACATGGGAGTTGAGTCCAGCTACCGTTTAAGTGTTTTGAAAGTAGTATCAATTCCAAAAATTTGTTTACCTCTATGACGCGATCACCAGTTGAATGAACGAGTAGAATTTCTGGTAAAAAACTCTGGAAACAACCCAAACATTGTCATGCCAGTCAATTCACCACAATATAGAACAAATGCAACTTAAGTTTGAAAACATGGAGATGGAATGGAGTTTAACTGCAACCATTACATTTTTTAGATAATCCGAAAATCTCACTATCCCAACAAAATCCCTTCTGTCCAAAATACGCGACTCTTAAGAATATTACCTATAGCATTTGGGATAGAAATAGATGGAAAAATCTGCGGGCGTCTATGATCCATTCATCGGTTTAATGTATGGGAAGAATTCCTGGAAAAACTCAGAAGGGTAGCCACACAGTGCACAAGAGGTTTTACCCTCGTAGTATACGTCAAATGGTCAAACGGACTTTACGTCAAATGGTCCCGAACAGGACAGCTTGCAGGGGGTTAGAGTACCTGGAGTCAAATAGGCCCCAGCGGAAGAAATGTGGAGCTGAGGAACCCCGTGTCCTCATGGATCGGAGTTTTATCTTTCTGGCTCCTATTCCCGAAGACGCTGACGGAGCTGTCTCCTTATCTAGATTTATTTCAAGACTGCCTTTTTTCTAAGATTTCTAATTGACACCGCGGACTAGGTGACGGACTCCGTACACAGATCAAAAGGTATTTGGCGATAGCTGGGGAATGGTACGGTTCGGGCTCGAATTCAATGAATGTGGAATTTTTTACGTATTTTTTTAAATTTTCGATGCGTGCGCGAGCTTTGATGGTTTATTCTCCGCACTTACACATGTTATCTGATGTTTTCATCCTGTAATTTCTCGAATATCACGTGAGCACTAATAAATTACGTTCTCCTTCTCAACACAATTTTAACAGTTGTTGTAATTATTTATTCAATTTACTGACTGAAATAAGAGGAAATTCAATCGCCTTTTATATTAGCCAGTTAGTTCAATAAACGATGAAATCACAAATTTTATAATTATGTCAATCGTGTTGATTAGGAGAATAGAACTTATTTGTGCTCAAGTATATTCGAGAAAGTATAGGAAGAAAAAAAATGCGAAAAATGAAAACATTCCGGTTAATGAAACCATTAGCTTACGCACGCATCGGAGGATTGAAACTGTGCGTAAATATATTGAAATAAACACTTTCAATTTGCCGCGATTATAAAATTTGTCCAATTTACGTAGTTTCTCGAATAGAACGCGAGCAATAATAAGTTATGTTCTCCTTATCAGAAGAGGAAGAGCATTAAATTGCCTTGTTTTGCCATTTGGTTATGAGTTAATAATGCCTTGAATTTGATTTGACGAGAGCCTATAAGGTAGGCTTGCGACGGGGCTGAGGTACTTGAAGTCAAACAGCAAGGCCTTTGACCCCAGCGGAGGGAATGTGAAGCTGAGGAATCCCGTGTCCGCGCCGATCGTAGTTTAATGTTTCGGGCTCTCAGTCCCGACGACGCGGACGCTCCTTCACTCAGAGGCGCAGCCAGGAATTAAGGCTGGAGGGGGTTTAGGTGCAACTATATATTTATAATACTGGGGTGTGTGGAATACCAGGATAAGAGGTAGGTGCGAGATTAATTAATTGCGGAATTTTAAGATAAACGGTTCAAAATCGTGAGTTTTACGGCTTTTTGAGTGGTATTTTATTAATCCTTACACTATTCTATTAGTAATATCAATCCAATTAAGTAAAATGGATTAAATTTAAGTATTTCTTTGAGCTCTGCGGGGGGGGGGATTTAAACCCCCAAAACCCCCCTCTCGCTGTGCCACTGCCTTCACTAACACTGGAAAGGTTACACTGGGCCCTTTACACTTGTATTTTCATATTTCCCTGCATGTGCACTTTGCACACATTCATCGCCGCTGAAGAGGTGGTAATATATACACACTGGCAGCTGACCCTTTCCCGGATATATAAGCCGGGCGATTTTTGCGTAAGGACGGGCCGACGACGCTGACGGATCTCTCTCCTTCTCTATAGTCTGTCCAAACAGGGAAGGTGGGTAAGAGATTAATGCGTCGCTCGAGAGCCCAACACTAGCTGCGTACCCGAGGTCCGTCAAACAGTTGCCGGAGTCCTGTTGACCGTGTGCGCAATAATGAGTCACGAATCGCACTCCACTCCGAAAGATTATTGCGCAAAAGTACTCGTAATTTGTAATTTTTTATTACGGTTTTGATTTCTACGTGTGGTTTCATTAAAAAAGAGGCTAAACACGGCTGAGTTATGTAAATTAGCTGTGTTACACTTAATGTAACACTTAAAAAGAAGGGAAAATACATTTTTTTTGCAACCACTCTTCGAGGAATTGGACAGACTATAGAGAAGGAGAGAGATCCGTCAGCGTCGTCGGCCCGTCCTTCCGTTCCCCTCAAAAATCGCCCGGCTTATATAGCCGGGAAAGGGCCAGCTGCCGGTGTGTATATATTATCACCTCTTCAGCGGCGATGAATGTGTGCAAAGTGCACACGCAGATAAATATGACAATACAAGTGTAAAGGGATCAGTGTAACCTTTCCAGTGTTAGTGAAGGAGCGTCCGTGTCGTAATGTAATTTGTAATTGGATATATAATTCCAGTATCCAATTCACTGTTGACTGTACAAATGCTAAATCTCACTGCTATAGGGGAATTGTCGTTGGTAGATGTACTGGGAAACTGATTGCGAGAAATTAAGACTGATTTATCATCTGCATAAAAACTAAGTTGATAACGCTCTATAGAGTCTTAGAAAGGGACCATTGTCCTCCATCGCTATGAAGTTATTTCCTTCTTCGATATTGATTGCACAATGGATTCGTACTACCCACGACTACATCCCGTTTGCAGGAACTGTTACCCATCAAATCAAACGCGTTTCCAATCTTCCCGCATTTCCCGGAACTTCGGCGGGCAGAGGGGGCACGAGCCTCGGGCGGCAGATTTCAGGGGACGGCAAAATTTGAATAATTTAATTAAAAAGGTATTTAATTTTCTAATTAAATTATTTAATAATAATTATTAATTTATAAATTATTAAACATATATTTATAAATATTAATAAAAATTCTCAATATCAAACAATGTGTGTGTGTAATTTCGACTACCGCATTTCATCAAAACAATATATAACGGTTGTATTATATTTTAGTGGTTAGTAAGGGGGAGGGAGGATCAGAGGAAGGGGGACGGCAAACTGATATTTTACCTCCCTGACAGAACTCCTATTTCCGACCATGTTCATAATAATGTTTTATTCACCGTTTTCAGGGTTTAATTTTGAACAGCGGAAACTATGAAAGCTTTTTCTCAGTACGTGGTAAGTTTTCTCAATTTTGCTTTGCTGTGTGATAGCAGAACTCACCCCGTGCAAACCATAGGCGCATAGGTGGATCCAGGGGGGGGGCACGGGGGCACGTGCCCCCCCCCCCCCCCAGACCCTAAAAATATGCTAGATTTTTAATATGGTCCCATTATCATTTCGTTCGTTTTGTATGACGAGGTATCCTTGTGCCCCCCCTGAACAAAATCCTGGATACGGCCTTGCTTGTGCCCCTCCCAGAAAGAAATCCTGGATCCGCCCCTGCATAGGCGTATGAATTCCCGTTAGGGAGCGTCCATTTATTATGTTAGGTGATTTTTGACCCCCCGTTTATTGAGATATCATGATATCTGACTCGACCCAGTAACCGATACAGAAAAAACTCAAGGAGGGGGGGCGCCAAAGATATTTTAGCTACCTATACCTTTATCGTAATGAAAAATAGTCAAGTTACATGCAAATTTTAAGATAGTTTTATATAAACTGATTGTACGGATATGCAAGACTGTGCCATCTTATGATACAAAAAAGTTACAATTGTGGTTCTGCAATGCAGGCAGCCCCGCAAGGGGTGGGGGGTGGGGCGCGCCCCCTGCGCCCCCCATATGTATCCGCCACTGGCTCGACCCCCTCCCCCTCTCTCTAATCTCACGTGAGATTGTTCAAAATGCGTATTTTCATTGAAAATACCTTCATTGCGTTGGAATTATAAAAAAAATATTATTTTTATTTCAGATTAGTGAAGACTATTATTTAAGATGGCAAACATCGTAGTCTAGAATCACATTTTACTCTGTTTTTTACGGAAAAAAATTACGTGATACTTCTTGCTCTTCCTCGCATGAGATTGGGTGAGATTCGGCGTCTCCTTCCCCTCCAAACACCCCACGCATTCAATGGATGTCTCCTTATACACAGTTGAAATTCCCAAATCTTTAGGAGCAATTACCTTTTCATGGGCCGCCTCCAATTTCTCTCGAAGCTAAGATCTACGGTTTGAGGAAGAACATGCGATTTGCACTCGAGCCATAGATTCTTGGAATTGTGTTGGTGTGCTGGCTTGTGAGTTGGATTCCCACCCTGTGGGCCTGGGTTCAAATTTGTTAAATCAATCTGAAATCAAATTTCTCATGGTGGAGATTTTTCAGAGAACCCGATCCCTGCTGGGCTTGCTAAGTACAGACAGCGCTTTGTCGGATGAGACATTTAGTCCACTCATCATGTACTTTTAACAGGAAAGTTTTGGTATAGCTTTGATTTTTTTATCTTAATAGAATATTGGGCTGTTGAGTACGATTAGGAAGTTCGTGAACAAAAGTTCGTGATGCGAAATTGTAAAAAAAGGACAAAATTTGTTACTTTTTTTTAGCTTTTTCGTTAATAACTCGGATGTATTTTGTCTCGGATGTATGATCAAGTTGTATGAAATTTTAAGAAGTCTAATTTTTAATGTACACTGACACCTTAAAAGCTGATGGATCCGAGTCATTAACGAAAAACCTAAAAAAGTAACAATTTTTGACTTTTTGCGATTTTTTTTATTATTGCGTCGCTAAATTTTGTTAGCAAATCTCACAAGAGCGTACCACGATTAAAACCAAGGGGGGGGGGGGGGGCAAGCCAAGGTGTGACATTAAAAAAATATAGTTTTATTTTAGTTACATATCTTATACTAATACATATCATTTTTCGTGGGTTTAAAGGAATTTATCGAATACTTTCATTTTGATTCAGTACAGATTTTGCTGAAAGACTTTTGCAATTTTTGCTGCACGGGGAGCCCCTCCCCCCTCCCTTGCCCCTCGCTGGGTACGGCCTTGAAATCTCAGATTCGGTCCCGCTCAACAGCCTACGGAACATGTAGGACAGGAAAAATCATAACTAATCCAAAACTTTCGTCTGAAGTTCATTTTGACGACATTTTTAGAGCCGTGGTCCCCTTAGCACCTTTCGCTAAGTGCGGCTTATCACCGACGCCGGGTTTCCCTTCCTTTCGGTACGGCTCAAATGGCCTAAGCTCTCGGTCACCTCCTCCAAATACCTATTACGTACCTCGATCCATGTAATACGACGTTGAGCCGTGTTCCCCAGTTTTCAGAGTCCATTTTACTATGAGCAATTTGTTCTTCGAAAGGAAGAATAGGAATCATTTATTTGTTGAACAAGCGGGCAACCTGGTGTTTCCCGGTCGGGATAGTACCCAAAGAAGGACAATGTCAATGCTGGGTTTTTCTCCACCCTTCCCTCATGACGCAAATAACCTCATCTGTCGGTCGCCTTCTCCAGATACCAGGGGTGCCGACTTACAAAAAATATTGGGGGGACCCAAACCGGGGATCACGCCCCGGGAAATTTTATAAGTAGTGAGTTTTAAGTTTTTTTATAAGCATTTTAGAAGTCATATGATCAACATTAGAACCCCGATAACTCGAATCTCGATATCTGGACACTCCGGGGAAAATCGACAAGCCTCACACATTTTTTCCTCACACCCATAACGAATTTTTGAGGGGGCTCGGACCCCCTCAGGCGCCACTGCCAGATACCATACCATACCATCATACGCAGGAAACGGTTTCCATTTAAGATAACTGATTTGTACCTAATCTAATTCATATCTATCTCTATAACTATTTTCTTCTTCACTTTTGGAATGATTTTTAACTGCTGGTTGTAGATAATATCCATGGAGAACTGGAACTTTGGAAATAAAATAGCAAGAGATGATCTTCGAACGTAAGATTAAGTTGGTGAATGGTAGACCTCACCTCATACTTAGCCGTCGGCTAATGAATTCAACATATATATTCAGGGTTCGCATATTCAATGTTTTAGATTTTCGGAGTCATCCTTCGTATTCGAATTTTGTAGCCATCCCCCGCATATTACCATAATATACCATATTACGATGCAATCAGAAAAAAATTCAATGGCTTTTTTCGTATTTGTAATCTTTAATCCACATCATGACTATTTATTTACTTTTCTTACTTCTGCTTTATTTCCCCGTATTTAAATTTTAAATTCATGCCTCGTATATTTTACTACCTATATTAAGGTGCAATCGGAAAAAATCAATGAATTATGCCTATTAGTGATCCTTAATCTACAACATGCCTATTTATTTATGCACTTTACTATATCCTTATTCGAATTTTAGTCATCCTTTCGCATATTATACCATATTACGGCGCAATCGGAAAAAATCAATGAATTTTGTCGTATCTGTGATCTTAAATTCACAACATGAGTAGGTATGTATTTGCAGTAAACACGCGGTCTCCTACGTACGCATCGCAGCGTGGCGTTAGTAGGCCGCTGGCGTCTCTTACCCGATCGACATGAACAGGGAGGCCGCGAATAGATTCATGCTTCACGCGTCTTTCGTCGAGGACCTATGTAACACGCTATGACTCATCTACTTCTATAGGGGGTAACAATGGTGGAATATTTACTTGAAATCAATGTAATTCAACGTCATCCTGTTGAAGTAATCCCCTGATTTAGCAATATTGCCGTTTATTACTATTCTCTCTGCGTGGGTGTACAAAAAAATCTGGATGGTTAATAATAATTTAATTCAGTGGCGGATCTATGGGGGAGGCCTATAGCCCCCCTTTGGACATCAAATTTACACTAGATAGAATGGTACTTTTTTTCGGGCCCGCAATACTTCTGGAAGTTTACCCCCCCTTGCCCCTATCCTGAATCCGATACTGATTTAATTATGAATTTATTTTTATGTTTTCCCAACAACCCAAGGGAAAACACTTTTAGAATACACTGATTACCAATTGCAATCAGTGGCAGATCTAGAGAGAGGCTTGGGGTCAGGCTTGTGCTGGACAACTTCTTAGGGCGGTAGACGGCCAAGGCCAGAAGGCGCCACCACTATGTAGGGGTAGGACTACCGGAGGGCATGGGGGTGTGGAATAAAACAAATAAATTTTAAAATATCAATCCTTGCTCTCTTGAGATTTAATTAAATCTTACCTGATTGAATTGTATTAATTTTCGATGACTGCTAATTTTCGGGTTCTCCAGCCGCGTCTGTCGTTTATGGTTGACAACAGTTTCGAAAGCTATCCTGCTTTCGTCTTCAGGCCGAAGGCAGGATGACCGAAAATTAGCAGTCATCGTGAACAACGCCGCGGAAACCTACGCACGAATTTGTGTTAATTTTAATTATTATTTTCTTTATTAAAGACGGTGTATATTATGCTGTAAAATGAGACGACATTGAAATAAAGTTATCTGATCAATGTTGGTATTCTGAGAGTAAAATTTTTCAGTTTCGGAACAGGAGGGCGCCAGAGATTTCCAGGCTGCAGGGCGCACTGGGATACGTCCCGGCGGCCCAGCACGGGCCTGCTTGGGGTATCCAACTTACTCTAGATAAAATGGTAAAAGGAGCGGGGGTAGTATGTGCTCATTACATAGATATGTCAATGAAGAATAATGAGCTGTAATAATGAGCGATGCTGTTTATTAGATATTAATTTTAACTGCAGAAGATGATTGTTAATCCGGAATATCTATCTCTAACGGAAGATTGTCTAGAATTTTCCAAGGTTATGCTTTCCGTCGCCCCAGCGAAATAACACCTAAATGAGCCGTTAAAAATCCTCGCGTACCAAAATTTTGGCTTCCAAGGTCATCCAAAAAATATTATCGTACTTGCAGTATGGACGTAAGTCGATGGTGGTTCAACACGATGGTAAAAACAGTATGCGTGGTCTTATTCCGCGGGCTAATCCCTCATGCGCGGGACGACTTGAGCCGGGGGAAAGTTGCTTACGCGGCGCGCAGATCAAAACTGACCCAGCTTGTATCTGTGGGTTTAAATGAAATATAGTCGGGCCTTGAGTAGCTATTAGCTTGAGTCTGCCTGGTGGCAAGCGTTCATTTTTTAACTGAACGAGAGTTAGAACGAATGCCCTCGGAGAATAACTCGCGTCGTTTGTAGTAACGTAATCATTAAAGTCAAATTCAAAACGCGAAAGAAAAGGCAGTTCCTTTCGACTCAGGAATGACTTATAACCATTATATCGAAGTACAAAAAGTTTCCGGTGTTGTTATCAGATATCGGGAAGCAAAATATTGCGTGAAGATGAGTCACATGGCTTGTGAGTCGAAGTTCCTGGCGCTGAATTCGCGGAAGAATGCCGACAGAGAAGCTATACCCGGTAGATTCAATCTACTATTGCTAAAATTTCATGGGAAAATTCTTTTTTAGAGCGTAAACATTATAGGGGAGATTTTTCCGGGCTCTGAATCTATTTTTGTTCATTCATCACTGACAGCAGTTGCGCGATTATTTCAAATGCTCACTAAAAAGAAGTGATCTAAGCACCGGAAAAGTCTTATATTCACGGGATATCCCGGGTACCAGTGGCGTAACTAGGAATATGCTTTGGGGGTAATGGAAGTTCCTGGGAGGCGGCTACACCCCCCTTCCCCCCCGAGACAACGGTGATTCCCGTAAAATTTAAAAAAAAGGCAAGCCTGTAAATATGTTTTACATCATTTTGGCACGTAAAATTTAACTTTAAGTAGATGCAGTTGCTGTATATCAAAGCTAGACTTTTGTTTTAATATTTTATATTTCTTTGAGGCTTTGGAGGGGGATCTATCCCCTCATCCACCCACCATAATTACGCCACTGCCGACTGCTCCATATTATCTATGGCATGGTATTTAGAGGGAGGAAACCGACAGCTGGGGTCATTTTCGCCATGAGATAAGGGAGAGAGTATAGAAACCCAATGTTGGAATTAGCCAGGTTGTAACTATAGGCTTAACCAGGGCTTAACTGTCGTGCTAAACCGTCTGCCAGACAGTGTGTTGCACTGGAGGTTCCGTGCACACTACTCTCAAGCAGGGATACAGCCATCTCAGAAAACTTTCTGCCTCTGCCAGGGCATTAACCTGGATCCATAAGGTGTGAAGCCTTCGTGATGCATTAGTGAAATTTTGCTCCCTAATTACGGGGTTAATTTGGATGACTTTCCTCGGGTATTTCATTTCTTCAATCTCCAATCTTGGGGTTGCCTATAGGTGGTAAAATGAATTTCCTGAAAACTGCTTTTAATGAGTCAACTTTTTTCAAAAATTGGCTTCTCTGTGAACATTTAGTGTCATCATTCCGAAATTTCTCCAGTATGATAGCCTTGCAGCTTAGTACCAGAAATGCAAGGCGTTCAACCGTGGGTAATGTTGTTCAGGAATGTAAAATTATGTTTCTCTTAGGGTAACACACATCTGTGGTGTTGCTTGTGAGTAAATAAGATTATTAGGCTTCAATTTCTTGCCTCCTAATGAGTAATTGCATCCTGGAAACAAACTGGCCCCTATAGGAAAGGATTTCCTGCTTAACACCGAAAAACCTCACATATGAAACTTCCTCACTCATGAAACTTTTTTTGGTTTTCCGCTGAAAGTTTCATAAGTGAGGTTCTATTGCATATATTTGAGTCTTCTTCAAATCCTTATCTGTTGCAGAAATGGCTGCTATGTCATCAGCAAATCACAACATACTAATTCTCTCCCTGTGGGTGTTGACTACTGAAGCCTTTTCTTTGATTTCGTTGATGTTTTTCTCGATGTAAACATTAAAAATTACAGGGTACTGAGCACACACTTTTTTCAATCCTTTCTCTACTTCCCTACAGTTACTTTCCCAAGATTTCTACCCCTACTTTTCTACCTGCCCTGACTTATTTTAATGTTTTAGGGTATATGGAAAATGTCTTCAACTATTTTTTGGCAGAAAAATTCGCCTATATGTATTTGATTCTTTCCTGGTACATATATAGCATCGTTGAACACTGTTTGTGTTTCCAAGTGGTTTAATGCTCTCTCAATGAGATTACACATTAACCCAGTGGGTAATCCAACAGCCTTTGGTGATAATCCTTTGCAAAGATTTTACAGATTTAACCATATTTTGTGAAGTTTGTGAGAACAGCCTGGCTATCATTTTTCCCTGGGCTACACTGGACCCTCTCACCATTAACTATTGCATCCCCAATTTCGAAGCTCAATTATGCCACTAACCTTATAGGTACCTGCATTCATTGGAATATTTAAATGGAGGAAGTAAGTTAGGGTATAAATCATTTCACTATGAATGTAATAAAATTCTTGGAAACTTAATGCTTTCGATATATCTTGCTGTTCCACCTTGTAGTTTCTCCTGGATGGTGAAAATGCTTCAGGCAAATGGTTATAGTCATCTTCAGGTATTTTAAGACCCAAAATCTGATATGTTAAAAGAAATTAATGGAATGCCTCTGACAGCAAATGATTTTTTTCGGTGATTTCCCTGGCAGAAAAATTAGTTCTTTTCATAATCCAAACACGTTCTTTCTATGTTTTGTCACTTGTTCCATTACAGTTCTTTTAATGTGTTTTGCGACATAAAGAACAAAAATCGAATGCCCATAGGGTACTTTCCTTCATCAAAGAAAACGAAAGGCATCGATGGCGATTCGTTACCCACCATTAGTGTATTCATAATATAAAAGTTATTTGGTTTTATAAATCCCAGTTTATACGAATGTTAACGGCCAATTTTAAACTCATTTGAAAAAGGACAGATTGGCACCCATGCGATGCCACTCCATGTGACGCCACAGGGACACACATGTTATACGAGGAGTCAGGAGTTGTTTTACATCGTCTGAGATTACCAATGCATGCATGAGGCACAGAGCTCAGGGAAACATCTCTTAATAATCACCTATTAAAACTGCCTATGGTCGGAAAGTTTCCTTTGTTTGATAAGGTATTAATAATCCTTATTTAAGCCAAACGCTACCTGCCAGCAGGATACTCTGCTACCTGATAGCAGCCTGCATCGTAGAGTGGCAGTTATATCCTTGCACCAAGGTGGCCTCACACGGCAGCAGCCGGAACTAGAATGATGTCACACGAGCTTTTTCCCAGCATTCACACTTACCCGTCGCGTTTTCGCATGCTTGAAAATTTTCAGTTTTCATTTAATGGCGAAAAATAGATATCGCCGTTTAAAAATATAAAAATGTGAAATGCATACTCCAGGAGTAATAATCTTTTGATTAAGGCAATAAAAAAATAATAGGAAACCACCCTATTGATGATGGCGTTCTTTTTATGTTCATATGTTCTTATTGTCACAATACACACTTCATTAATATCTTCTTATGGTTTTTATATTTTTTTAGTAGAGCCTTCATTATCTGCCATTCCATTAATGATTTGTTGGATTATGTGCATACATTCAGGCCCGTGCTGGCAGGGGGCAGCTAGGAATTAAGGCTGGGGGGGAGGGTTTAGGTGCAACTAATACCAGGGTGTGTTGGGGGTATGGAATACCCACCAGGATAAGCAGTAGGTGCGAAATTAATAAATTGTGGAATTTTAAGATAAATGGTTCAAAATGGTGAGTTTTACGGCTTTCTGAGGGATATTTATTAATCCTTGCACTATTCTATTAGTAATATCTATCAATTTAAGTAAAATGGATTAAACCTAAAAATTTATCTGAGCTTTGGGGGGGGGGGGTTTATCCCCCGAATCCCCCTCGCTGCGTCACAGCGTGCTGGGCCATCAGAACACTGGGACATATCCCAGGGTGCCCTCCAGCCTGGGTATCTTTGGTGCCCCCTGGTATTCCTCCCCTTGCATAGTGCTGGCGCCCTCTGGCTATGGCCTGTATACATTCTCCCTTTCCTACCCTCACACTCCTGAATATAACTATTTATTTCAATGGAATGGGAGCATAAGATGCAGATGAAGCGTCGCATAGAGACCAAAGTAGAAATTGAAGGGAAAATGATTATGGGTTTTCCATCTCTTTGAGAAATATATAATAATGGAGTTTTCCCTCCATTGTCGCTCGTAATTGAAGCTCTGCTGTTGTAATTTTTAAGGCCCGACTACACGATACATTAATTAACATGAACAAGTTAATGTCTGAATGTATGAATGCGTGAATGAACACAAAAATGCACCTTGTAACCCCCCAATTCGTGCAAACCCATGAACAGAAAATAAAATTTTCTAATTTGGTTCATGCATTCGTACATATTCCATTCCGGTCCACAAAAATCATTCACGCAAACAGATGTGGAACTTGTATGCTTTAATGAACTGTGTAACCAGGCCTTTAGGTAGAAACCCATTTGAGCCGGTTATTAATTAATGTTGTTTTATCTGTTTAGGTTGCTGATCGGAGCTCCTCGAGGGAACGCCACTTCTATAAGTGATGTGATTGAGCCTGGTGTCTTATATCAGTGTGAGCTTGGGGGAAAGAAGGAATCATGTAAATCTGTTCTTTTGGACCCAAAAGGTGAGTGGTTTGAACCATATAATAGACATTTTATTACTCTCATATTCTTTAATCCCTTTTTTTGTGAGCTTCTCATGAGTTATCACCAATACTTTTCCATGTTGTCACGTATCCTCACTACCGTAGACAGAATTTTTACATGAGAAGAGGTTCATTTTGATATGAGAGGCATCACAATCCTGTTGTTGGTTGTAATCTTAAATTTTTAATGTTGTGCCTTTTTCTTTCATCTATAGACTCCACTCCTCATCTTCCATGTCTAACAAAAGGAAAATACCACTCTTTATCAACATAGATCTCATAAATATTTATTGTAAATGTTACCAAATGTCGTCAATATTTATCAAACAATTTTATAATGATTTCCCATTGTTGAAAAAGCAGAAATGATGCCCTACATGCCCATTTTTTCCTCCTTATCTTGGTGCCTCATGAATTAATAAGCTTTGATTTTTTTTATCAAAGAAACTTTCTGCATCAGATTAAGAGCCCACACCCAGTGGTGTAGCCAGGAATTTCATTCAGGGGGGGTCCAGTACCAGGGGGGAAAATAAAAAAAACAGGGTACTAAGTAGAGGGTTTTAAGCTAATTTTGCCACTTTTCATAATAGAAAAAAAAACTATTTGTTGAAGGAATGTTTTGCAAATTCATGATTTTTTCAATATTTTTTAATGAAGGAAAATAATTGTGTTTTTATATTTTGGGGGAGGTCTGGACCCCCTCCCCTGGCTACGCTACTGCCTACCCCAAAAGTCCTGACCCTATAGGGATCACATTTGCCTCCAAAGTAAGGGATTATATTTTTTTCAAAGAATTATTATTTCTATCCATTTGACTGTGATGTGCCATTTTTCTTTACATCTAGGGAATATTCGTGTAAGGCATTTGAACAGGCCCCCTTCCATCCACAAAAAGGACCATGCTTGGATTGGAGGATCCTTGAGTGTACAAGGAAATGAAAATGGAAATATTGTGGTATGCAGAAGGTACCTCCTTGGCTTCTAATCACCCCAAAATGAAAACTCCTTGGGCCGCTTTACACAGTGCACGTAATTGCACAATATAATGTGTGGAATCCAAAATTCTTTGTGCTCAAATCCAAAGTCCAAACGGTGCAATCCAAAATTCTTCATGTAAAGAGGCTAATTGCTAGGATGCTTGGGCGAATGCATGGACATAAGATAGCAAAATAGCCCATTCTAATTTCATACATGCATTAACAAAATTGCACGCCTTAATGAGAAATTAATGCAGATTTAAACTGCACAATTATGCATGTGCCCTGTGTAAAATGGCCTTATTAAAATGGCTGCTATAATGCGGTATACTCTCATTAATTACCATGGGAAAATATATCCCCAGAACGGAAATCGAACAACAGACATTTGGGCCTCCAAGCTATTCCACTGGCCACTAGGCTATAGGTTCCTACATTCCCATGGCGGGGTAACGTTGGTCAAAGAAATATAAATAGTCTATGGATCAATTTCCAATCCAGGATCAATTTTTTCCCTTGAAAATTAATGTGAATATTACTGCTGCTAATGGGGGAGAGTTGAAATATATCACGTATATGTACTGTCAAGTGTGCCTTTAGTGCTGGTATGAGGTTCACTTCTGATAGTGGCATCTTGGAAGCCCATATTCCCTTGCATTCTATTCTTGAATGGACTGTGAGGGCCTTACACATAGCACCATGAACCTCGGCAAATTGCCATTGGAATCCAGGACGCACTGAACTCGGAGCAATGGAATGCTGATACTCCTTTCCCGAGTGAAGCCTAAAAATTGTGCATTTTTATGTCTAGAGGAGGATCTCTAGGATTGAACTCCATTTAAATACATGGGAAATCTCAGAACTTTGAAATCTCAATTTTCAATTCATATTAAGCTAATGAGATTACAACTTGGAAGATAAATTACTTAGATCACTGAGTACAGCTTTTTCACCTCAAAACACACTATTATTTCAATTGAATTTTGCTCATATCCAGGCCCATGCTGGACCCCTTCTCGTTAAGATTTCTATGAAATACGTAATTTCGTATCTTTGCGGACAATGCCATTTTTTATCAACGGAAACATTACTATATGTACTTTGGTAGTCAAGGGTTTGTTGACTTACTTTGTTGAAAGTTTCTTTTACTAATGGTTGAGAAGTGCGGTAGTGGAACCTGATTTTTTATTTCTCCGGACTAACTGCTGAAGCTTGTTCAGTTGCGCGAAGACTTCGTATACAGAGTACCGCAAATAATAATTTTTTATCACTTCTTAGGGCAGCAGACAGCCATGTCCAGAGGGCACAGGCACTATGAAGGGGAAGGACTACTGGAATGATTCAGAATGAATTATATTAATTCAAATTATTTTTCTGTTTACTAAAGACAATGTTAAATATCCTATTAAATGAGACACGATTGAAAGCAAGTTAACTGCTGAATACTAGAATTCTGGCCCAGTGACGTCAAGACAAAATTAGCAGTGCGACAATGCACTTTCCGTAACTTTTTTTAGAAGTGATATACATATTACTCTGTGTGTTTTGTTTAATACAAGTTATTATTTACATTTTATTGCAAATTTTTTTGTTTTGGTTAGGAATTTATATAAAAGAAATATTGAGGCAATGAAATCGATAAAAGTATTAATCAACTATTATATCTTTTGTTAACCAGTGCCGGAACACCGGCCGGCTCCATTGCACCTCTGTTCTGGCTGTAAAATGTGTCAGTTTTGGAACAGAAGGACAGCAAAGATTTCCAGGCTGGAGGATGCACCGGGATACGTCCCGGTGTCCCAGCACGGGCCTGCTCATATCCCCATTTAAAAAACATAGGAATAAGCCATGCTTGGTGGTCCCAGAGTAGCCTCAGCTGCTCCTCTGCTCATTGCATAGCAAGCAGCATTCGATGCTTTTGAGTTCAGTGACCTGGATAGCATAGTGGCCCGCTCAGTGGTCCAGAAAGCCATGGTTCAATTACCTGGATGTGAATTTTTCCTGTGGTAATCAATGTGAATTTCTCTGCCATGCATGCTGCAGGGTTGAAGTACCAATGTCATGCATTTTAATTGATTCCCACTATTTTATTAAACTGGTGTTGATTCTTGTAATTCAAATCATTAGTTCAACCGAAATTCACGACACCACTTCTCTCACAAACTATCAGCAATACATTGTAATCTTCACAGACTATGATTGATTCCATTGTCAAATTACAACAGGATGAAGGAGCTAAACACAATCAAACTAATTGCATCCAATAATGGGTACTCCGAAGTTCCCCCCTTTCTCCACCTCCACTCTACCGCCCCTCTAACGCTTTCAAGGGTATAAATTCTATGTACTGATACTTGTAATTGCCAGATGATGATACACTGTATCGAAACTGGTCGCAAAAAAATATATTTTATTTTGTGAAACAGCGAAGTCTTTTCTTAACCTTTGTGCATCACTAAAGTACATAAGAAATTTTTAGAAAATATTTAATAAAAATTGGAGTACTATATAAGAGAGTTCTCTGATCAGTATAAAGTGGGCCATTCCATAGGCAGATTTCGGGGGTCACGGGGGCACATCCTCCCCTAGACCTTTAAAAAATAGGCAAGATTTTTTATACAGCCCTATTATCATTGCATTCATTTGTTTTTTGTACTACGGGGTACCCTTGGGCCCCCTCCAGAACTAAACCCTTGATCCGGCTCAGGGTCATTCCAAGTTATTTTGGACTGAAGTTAACAATTAACTTTTCATATTTTGATGAAAATTGATTACACTATTTGCCATTCCTAATGAAAAATACTATTCAAAGCATTTTATATAAATGAAAAAAACATTTAAATGGTGGATATTTTTAAAATGCTTGTTTTTGCTTGCACAAAAATTTTGCTGTCACATTATACATTGTAATCATTGTACATAATAAGATGGTTGATAGCTTATTTTACGTACTATTTGAAAACTCTAAATACTCGGGTACAGACCATAAATCATCATATAAATTAATTTGGTTCCTTCCCATAAAATGTGACCATCAGAACTTTATGCAAGCAAAAACTACCATTTTGAAAGTATACCCTCTTGTTCAGTGGTGTAGCGAAGGTGGGCGAGGCTCAAGTGATGTAGCGAGGATCAAAGGACACTCCCTCAAAATATAAAAACATATATACTTTTCTCCATAAGGAAAAACAAAATATTTGAAAAATCATGAATTTACAAAGGATTTCTTTGAAAAATGAAGTTTTTTCAATAAAGAAAAGTGTTAAAATTTGTTCAAAGCCATCTATGTACTTGGTACCCTGTTCTAAAACATTTGCCCCCCTAGTTTTCGACCTCCCCAAACGAAATTCCTGGCTATGCCACTGCTCTGGTTTTTCGATTTCCATTGGCCATTCAGGAGTAATTTTTTATTTGCCTATGTATATTTTATCTAACTATCTATGCATATTTTCTTATTTGAGGAAGTGAATTCTTAGCAAATCTACCTTTGACTATTCAGTGTGGCCACCACCAATTAGCAGTACCTAATACTTCTTTGTATGAATGGCTCCTGCTTTTGATTGCATCAGTGGCATAGCCAGGAATTTCGTTCGGGGGAGGTCCAAAACCAGGGGGGGAAATTTTTGAAAAATAGGGTACTAAGTAATGCATTTTAAACTAATTTTAACACTTTTCATAATCAAAATAACTTCATTTATTAAAGAAATATTTTTTAAATTCATTATTATCCAATATTTTGTTTTCTTCTATGAAGGAAAATGATTGTATTTTTATATTTTGTATTTGGGGGGGGGGGGAAACCCCTGAACCCCCCACCCCCTGGCTACGCCTCTGGATTGCATATCGATCGACTTCCACTGCACAAACTCTCAACAATTGCCCACCGAATCAAATCTGCTCATCTACTTATCCTAGTAATACTAGATGAGCGGATTTGATATGTTGGCCGATTTTTTAGCGTTTTTGCAGTGGAGGTATCGATATAACAAATATCAATGCATAAATAGTTGCAACTTGAATCCAATCTTTAGGATATTTTCAAATCCACCTTTGTTTCAGGTGTATTAAGGGAAAAAGTGTCTTGAAAATTTTCAATCAATTAATCTTCTAAAAGGAGCTCATGAATGCCATTTTTTAATGTTTTTGTATCAAACCATTGATTGTATATTTTAGAAAAATGAGGTACTGTCTACATGTGTATTGTTATTTTTGTTGATCTTAATATTAAAAAAATCTTTCTCTGACATCACTGTCCCAAAATAGGTTTGTGGTCCACGCTGGAAGCATGATTTGAATGATTATTATGCCATGAATGGCATATGCTATTGGTTAAATGGCTCCAAAGACTTTGACAGAGAAGCTACGCAATTAATTCCCCTTCAAAAGTTAAGTAAGTGAAAATATTCAGTACTCAAGAATTTATTAAGATATAGCATAGCAGTTTTTTTAAACCTTTGGTTATGCAACTTAATTCCATGTTGAGCGATGTATAGAATCATGGATTATCATACCATACAGTCCTGCAGTCATCTGGCCCCTCCCCACCACCCTCTCGGGTCCTACCTGCTATGCCCATAAATATGACATGTATTAGTGGGCACTCAAACTGTGCTACTCAAAAAAATTTTGCAAAAACATAATTGGACTCTAGTTTCCCTGGTGAAAATGAACTGTTCACAAACCGTTCTTAGGCTGTGCAAAACAGTGGCACAGCAAGGGGGGGTTTTGGGGGATTAAACCCCCCCCCAGAGCTCAGAGAAATTTTTAAGTTTAATCCATTTTACTTTTTTGGATCAATATTCCTGATCACTTCATTTACCTAACATTTCAAGTTTATTTGAAATTAATTTTTTCATAAAAATAATTCTCTCCTAATCAAATTTTTACTTTTTCTTTTAAGTTTTTAGCTTGTGATTTCTTTAGGTATTGCAACCTAATCAGTTAATGTACAAAACTAACGAAAGGAATTTTTTTCACACAGTTTACCAAGGATACGCTAAATACCTAAGGGAGAAAGGCATCGTTAATTATAAAAACAGAGATGATTTTAAATTCTACTATCTATATGGAGAAGCTGGACTTTCAGTCGATTTTTTGAAAGTAAGTGTTAAAATTGTATCTATTCATACTGGATTCCACTAAGGCTTGAAAATATCCTAAGAATGACTCTTCTTCTTTCATGTAGAATTCATCAGAAATCATCATCGGAGCCCCCGGAGTTTTAGAGTGGATGGGTTAAGTAAATATTTTCATAATGATCATGAAAAAAATTAACTGATGCTGTCTATGCATATATCGAATGAGGTAAATTAATCTTTTAACCATTTATTTTAATTTCCTCTAATACAGGAACTGGAATCCTGTCCAAAGGCATACACTGGCAAAATGGTTATGATGATGGCTTTATCATTCCTAATCCACTTGATAGAATTGATGTTTCAATTAGCTCTTATTTTGGTAAGGAAAATTTTAAGTTTTAGATTTCTACAGCTGTTTTAGTTTGCTAGGTGATTAATACTTGTAATTATGTCTTTATTTAGGGTATTCGATAGGCTCTGGTCATTTCTTGTCATCAGAGGACATACTTATGGTTGCAGGAGCACCAAGGGATGGAAATCTCAAAGGAAAGGTGAAATACTTGAATAAAACATTACCTATTAACTTAATTGGAGATACACTCCATCATTTTGTTATTACCTACATTGAATTGATTCAAAAGATCTCATTTATTTATTCAATTCATTAAGTACTATGTTTATTTACTTATGATAGCTTTTACCACTATGTATTGATATTTTTCAAAGCCTTATATTCCCCTATTCCAGTCCTCTATTCACCTCCAAGCAGCCATATGCAGTATTTTATATTGATTGCCATTATTTAAATCCCATGGCAATTTATGGTCATTTGTGTTATTGTCACATGGAAATTTTTTGTCATTCAAGGAAGGTAATGCAAAAAAATTGACATCAATATGAAGCCTCAAGCAGTTGAGACCCTCATACTAGTTCATGAGCCTCGCTGATGCAAAAGCACCAGGATATTTGTATTTTAATGTAAGGCTTCACTGGGCTTATTATTTCCATTAGAATCCTCTTTGTAAAATGGAATTATTTTATTTACTTTTTGACAAGGAATGTTTCAAGTTTACTTGGACGTCTGCTCTAGCATACAGACGACGATCAGTGATGGGAAAAATCTCTTGATTAACTTTAAAAGATTCTTTAATCAATCTTTAACCAATCACAAATTAAGAGATATGTTGTCTACCATCTATAATTGCATATTTCATATCGCAAATGCGCAATTACCGTATATGTCTGAATATAGTCCCCCCCTTTTTTTCAAATGATTAAAGTTAAGGGGGGGACTATATTCAAACCCATTTTTTTACATTTTTTCCCAAAACTCAAGCCTCAAAATTAGGGGGGGGACTATATTCAGAGGGGGACTCTATTCGGAGGAATACGGTATTACCGTGGCCTTGCATTCGGTTGAAAATGGTCCAATGGAACCAGAGATTACGTCGCACTCAGACATATTTATGCCGTGACTAGTCAAGGTCAAAGTGGAGAGGGAGGGAGTAGTAGAAGTGAAGGCAGAGGGGGAGGTGAAAGTAGAGACAGCATAAGTCATAGCCAGGCACTTGTCTGCGTAGGTGAATTGCCATAAGTCCAGGTTTCCTATAATCGCTGCTTTACGATGGGGTGATCCTGCAGCCATTACCGTTATGGAAGCTCTTTTTTCATGTTGTATACACATCACAGCACGTGATTGCGCTCAGTGATCATGGAACCGTGTCCCGCAGCAGTTCCATATCAGGCAACTTGTGCAATATGTGACTACGTAGCGTGATGCCTGACAGTGTAGTTTCCGACATTGGTTTTGAAGCACAAACCAATTTTCTGAATCCGTGATCTCACAGACATGGGTGTGAGGTTTTCCGAAACCATGTATTACATGGAACAGTGGGAATATGAGTACAATCACGGTATCGCCACTAAAAAGATCGTGGTCAGGAAAAGAAAGCTCTAAATTATTTCGGAAAGCAATCTAAAATAACACACAATGTGCGTAATCAATAATAGATTGTTTGATTTACGTTAATTTTGAAAATTACTATAAGTCACATTTAAAGTTTGGATTATTTGTGTTTTCCGATTATTCGTGCCACCCCTCCTCATCATTAGCCTGGACAATCGGGAGTATGCTGTATTTATATTCATATTTACTTCATTTATCTTAAAGTAGAATTATGTGAGTATCAAAATCATTCTTTGGGCATAGGTTTCAAATATATCACATGTATCACCAGCGGCATAGCTAGGAATATGCTTTGGGAGGGGATGGGAGGCCTGGGGGTGCGGAACTTTAGGGAGAGGGAGGAAGCACTGTGCAGTCGCACGGCATGCGCACCCTCCCTGACTCCTTCGTCACTCATCAGTATCCAGCGACTCGTCTCACTGCCATGATATTGATAAATGATCTTAAACTTTTAGCAGATGCAGATATTATGCATCAAAACAATACAATCATTTTAAATATTTTTTTATTTTTCTGAGACTTTGGGGGGCATCTATCCTCCTCAATCCCCCCCATAGTTATGCCACTGTGTACCACCAACTTGGAATGCTTTGAGGTTCTCAACTGGTTGTGGCTTCTTGAGAGTCCACTCTCTATTTAATTGCTTTCTTTGATGGATTGTGAGGACATAAATATATAGCACTATGAACCTTGGCGAACTTTTCATGGGAATTAAGGAATGTTGTGCTTTTGGTGCTAAATTGTTCAATGCCTGTATGATTAACATCACCAGTTTTGGGTAATGTGCAATGCCTTAGAATGGGAAAAGGCAATATAACATAGTCTATTTCAAATAATTATACATTTTGGTGACAATTCTGTTCTTTGCAAAAAGGTGGTATGATAATTAATGAGCCCAGAAGCGATCCCTCAACAACAATTCTTAACTTGGGGTTTACATTGGCCATCTTTGAAACAGCCGCAGTTGCCACATCAACTTATTCTATCAATTATAGTTTTTGTGTGGCAGTTGTTTGAAGTGGACAAGTTGTTTTTTCTATGGAAATATAACAATATCGGTAGGAAATTTGCAAAGGGATTTGGGATATGTGACTTGTCATTAGTATGAGTGCAAAATATCATTTACAAACATTTGGGTATGAGGTAGCAGTTAGCTGGATGAGTACTTCATTTGCTAATTGTGGACAATGAGAGGAGACATGTGACCTCTTCCTAGAAGTGTGTGGCCCTTTTTGATCGAAATCAGAGGGACATCTTTATGCATTATATAACTGAAGATGAAACATTGATACATCACTACACACCAGAAGTCAAACAACAGTTCTAACAGTGCTCTTTACTCAGTGAAATTGCTCAGAAAAAAACTAATGTGGTCCCAAAAAGAATAATGGAAGGTCATGGTGATCATTTTTTAAGATTCTCTAAGTGACATTCACATAAGCTATTTGGCAACAGGAAGAGAAATCATGGGATAGTATTGCAATGATTTATGGATAGAATTAGACAAATATGTGTTAAATAAAAAACCCTACCCATTCGCCTTGAAAAAAAACCTTTATCACCATGGCAATGCTCCTGCTCATTCATCACGAATCCCAATGGTCAAATTGGTGCAGTTAGGCTATGATGCACTGCTGCTTGCTCCATTTTCTCCAGACCTGTCCTAAAAACAGCTTCTGAACTCAGCTACAATACGTTGGCCCCAAGAGAGTCATTTCTCATTCCAAGTGTTTGATGGAGGAATGGATGGAGGATGTGTACTGAGAAGGGTTAATCAGAACTGTCGATTGTAGCCAAATGGAATACAATCATACTAATATACCTGCCTGAGAAATGTTGTCTTACTTACTAAGGAGCAGCTGAGTCACCCAAATTCTTCCATATAGCTGTTGACTGTGGACTCTAGGCAAGTGAGTGGTCAAGCACAGCCACACTTGATAAACTCTAGGCTTGAGAGTATAAATTCGATTTCACTTCCAGCTGAGTGAAAGTTGGCGAGTTTGTAGGGTGCTTTGCAGGGCTCCAACTTTGCCCCATGTGACTATTTTTGTTCCCTATCATGATGACTTGGCTCAGGATCAAGTGCCTCATGTCTGCTGGGGAGATCATAGAGGCCGTAGATGAGTATTTTTCAGTTTCCAGAATACGTGTGGGGATGACGAAGTTGGAAACCCATGGGGAAAAATATCTCTCTGGACTTCATTGAAAATTTTTTTATAATTATAATGTTTTCAGCAATAGGCTCATGAAGTATTTCACCAGTCTCATTGTATACACAATTTAGGTAATGAACAATTTTCTTCAACTTTTACAGTTATTATTTTTTATAATATCACTGTATATTGTGGATGTTCTTCTTCAGGTTTTCATTTATTCCATAGAAGATGATGAGTCAATGGTAATTAGAGTAATGCTTGAAGGACAGCAACTTGGAGAATACTTTGGTGCAGCACTTTGTGTGGTAGACTTGAATTCTGATGGCTTGGATGACTTAGTTATTGGAGCACCACAATTTTCTTTGTCCACATCCGGCATTATTCAAGATGCTGGAGATGAGGGGAAAGTTTATGTTTTCATTAATCAAGATAAGGTGAGTTCAGCTGAAATTGTGTTTTGAACTACATAAAGCTAATTTATCTTCTAATTAAATGTATCAACTGATGTATAACAGATCTAATTGAGGTATAAGTATAATCATGTTGACATCAGCAGGGTTATTCCACTAATCACATGGCCGGGCCATAAGTCGAAATCGACCATAACTACGGCCTCAAGACATACGTATGGCTTCGAGCGATTCTACTCATGTATCTCTTCATGTATTAATTTATTGTAACCATTATTCATAGCCCTCATGAAGATATAATATAATACCAAAACGATGGCAAACCATCTTCATTTCATTTCTTTGACCCACACTCCAATAAATAATTAATTACTATGTAAATTGAGGTCATGATGAAGAAATTGGTCAATAACTAAAATAATTATTTCTCTAGAATAAAACAGAATTTATTTGCTATCGGACTTACTGTATCGATCGTATTTACTGCAAAGAATGTTGATCTCTCTCAGAACATCTTATATGTACTAATTTTAGGGGAGGTTCACAGAGGCCAAGTATCAAAAAGATATAATGGGCTCCCAGCAGCCCGGAGCAAGATTTGGAACAGCCATATCAAATGTTGGGGATTTAAACAAAGATTCATATCCAGGTATTTCATAACTTAAGCTCCATAGACCTTTAAGTGCATGATGAAAAATATCACAAATGTTTATTACTCAATTCCAGATGTTGCAGTAGGAGCCCCATATGATTCTTTTGGTCATGGTGCTGTTTACATTTACCTTGGCTCTGCTAAGGGTATCAATCCTAAGTTTGCGCAAAGAATTTCTGCTAGTAAAATTGATCCTAATCTGCAAGGGTTTGGAATGAGTATCAGCAAAGGTGTTGATGTTGATGGGAATCGCTATAATGGTAAGTACGTATAGAATCTCCTTGATAATGAGACATTTTTAATCAATTTCTTGATGATTATGAATTGTTGGCGGAATATAAATATTTTTCCCAATGTGCAGGTGGCCAATTCTTATGCTATGCTTTCCCTTAAACTGTTTTCTATACTGCTAGAAGCTCTTCTCCTCTTTATATGGTTATATGCTTCAATTTGGCATTCTTATGGTTTATTTACTATTGTACCTGCTTAAAAAACTTGATTTCAATCGAAGTTGGAAATTAGGGATATTTAGCATGAATGATAAGTTCCACACTACTGCGAACAACTAATCTCTATTGTGGGAAGTTATTCGGGATTTCTACAGCATCAGGTTCTTGATCTCCGACTACACTTTGATGGAGGACTCATTGATGGAAACGTTAGCTGTTATGGAGTTTCTGACTCAGTCAGTAGAAATCCTGAATAACCTTCCACGATACAATACCCTGGGCTATCCTGCAATCAACTAATCTCTAGTTTAATGACCATATATTAATGCTAAATGTTCATAGAGAATCATGAGTACCTATGTTTTATAGTGTGAAATTCACATTTTATTTGCATTTTGGTGTTTTTTATTGCTAATGTGGAGCCCTTCCACCATTTAAAAGCCTCAAGTTTCGATTTAATTTATTTGCATAGATTTTTTAACAGGTTGTAAGTTTCATAAAGCTGATCCATTAAGTAGAGAACCACACTGAAGCTTCATTTAAAATGGTCACTCAGTCAAAATCAGAAGCTGTCTTTTTAGTGGAAATCCCTCAATTTCAATGGGTAAAATGCTTTGATTATCTGTTTGGTTTGCCTGCTTTGACTCACCTGTAAATCAACAATAGAAAATTTCTTTATTTACATAAATGTAAGGCCTCTTATATGCAAGAAATATGTTTATTGGGTGACCCACATTATTAATAAAAATCTACTTTTTTATGTAGACCTTCCAAAATAATGTTTCCTTTGCTTAAAATGCTCTCAGGCTGTATGCAATTACTTTTTTTTTTTAAGTGCATATTTATTCTGAGAAATATATGATGTATTGTTTTGCATATTTTTATAATTGCTGTTTCCTTCAATATCTATTATCTTAACGTTTTCTGACATCTGCATCTTTACACTCAAATTCCTATTCTCTTTAAAAAGGTAATCATTTGATGAAACACGAGCATGAAATCCTTTAATATACTTTGCAGATGTTGCTGTGGGAGCGTATGGTTCTGGGCAAGCTGTTTTATTTAGATCACAGCCAGTTATCTACTTTCATGCCAAATTAGCCACAGATGTTTACAAAATCAATTTCACCACAAAAGGCTTCAGATTAAAAGCTTGCATTCACTATACAGGGCAATATGCTCCACCATCAATTGGTAAGTCTGAAATCATGTGCCTTTATCTCTAAGTTGCTTACTTATACAATTAAGAATACAATATTCTCAGATCTATTGACGATTGGTTGGAGAAATAGCAGTTTCGTCATCAGTCCTGTCAATCTCTCATACTTTTCCTTTCATTCCCTTCTATACATACTTTGAAACTTTAGTACATATCTATTAAATTAAAATGCAATGGGTGCAAAAATGCTGATAATAAAATGAATTTCAGAACAAAGACATACCCTAACTACTAGGAAAGTGATCCTAAACATATTATCCATCATTTTAATGTCGTTGATTTGCCCTCCAGTAGATGTTTGCCGAGTTAACTATTTCCTTCAATGAAACAGTATTTAAAAAAATTATTTTGGGAGATATCAACATTATTTTAAATTCCCTCAGTGTGAGACTATGAGAAAGAAGTGATTGTGATTTGCGAGGCTTCCATGTAAACCCACTATAATGGGTATAAAATATCCTTCACTAATATCAAATAAATTCTTCAGACTGTAGTGAAGGCTAAGAAAGCCATTGGTAGTTCTAAATAAAAAATAAATTACACTGGTAATTGTAAAAAATATATATGACACATAGATGATAAAATTGCATATTGCAAGCTTTTATTATGCCTTCCGCATTTCTGGAGTGATGACGTCTGATGAGAAGACCCTTTCATAAAATTGCAATTTTACAACACTGCAATACCTTGTAAACCATTGCATGCATTTCAGAGAGACTTTGTGGTTTTCGGTTTCGAATAAAGTGAAGTTGATTTGCCAAATTTTGCTGAAATCGGTATCCCAAGGGGCAAACGCCTGGTTGAATTTGGTTGGAATGACCTATTTCATTTGACTAACATAAAACTTGTTTCTACAATTTCTCAGTATTAAAATTGAAAATTTGATAATTTTAAATAAAATTTATTTATTAATTTCTAATAATTTCCGTATTTTAGCTCTAGAAATCCTATAATAAACTTATAGACACTACCCACTAAAGTTTTTGTACTGTCACTTTGATGAAGACTCTTGGGATTAACCCTTTTGCTGCTTCAATAGATTTTTCATCGGTTCCATTATTTTGCCTATTATCCAGAAAAAAATGAATTGAATCATTCATTTGACGTCGCTGAATGTCGCCGCACGAATGGACGTAGTTCCGCTAGAATTTCGAGCAGATGACAGCACCTACGACCGAAGGGAGGGTTTTTCGAAAACGTAGATATTTACCCGCATTTCGTGTTGAAAGGAAAAGTTTTTTGAAAGTCGTGGAATATCCCCGCATGTCGCAGGCAATAACCATAATGTTTTTTGCGGGTATTCCCGCTTGTAGCAGCGAAAGGGTTAATTCTATTCTTACATATATTTTCAGTGAAAAATTCACTGAGCCAATCACAGCACCCTTCATTTTATTTCTGACTTTCATTTATTTACTCTTTGTTCATTAAGTTTTGATTATTTTAATCATGTACTTTTATTGATTTATTTTATTTTATTTCTATTATTTATTTATCAGATTCTGCGGTCACCATTAGTGTTGATGAAACATATGGCAGAGCTCACCTTATATTTAATTCCATGAATCAATCTGTGTATAACGCAAATTTTAATCTACAATACAGAGTTGAGAACTGTACAATATTTGATGTAAACATTCTGGTAAGTTCTTGTTATTACATTCCAAATAGAATTATTTTATTTCCAATTAGTTAAGCCTATTAAGATAAATCTTGAGGTATTTTTTCAAAAATGAATCACTTGGAAATGTTCTATATGTTGTCCTATAAAATCTCCGTCCAATAAAATCAAGGGTCCTTGGAGAATGGTAACTCCAATAAAAGGTGTTCTGTAATACATAAGGGTTTTGAGGATTGCGTGCACAAAAGGATAATCTAATAATTCATGCCGTTGAAGATGCGAATTATCAAATCTGTAAATGGGTGCTCTAAATTACTTGTCCATACTTCTTACAAAAGGTAGGCATATCATGTATAAAAATGGATGTGATTCTTGCAATTAGCCAACTATTCATTGTTTGTTGAGTTGTTTCTCCAATGAGTAGGGTAGTAAATGGCAGAGGCTGACATCTTCATATTACTGGGATATGCTTTCCCTTTCCTGCACCAAGGGTTCATATGTGTGCAATTAGTTAGTCAAATTTTGTAAAAGCATTTTGTTAAATTGCCATTTATCGAGGAATAGGATTTTCTCAGATAGGTCAGATATTTAACCCTTTTGACACGGTGGAGTTCTCTCCTTAGCATGACTGCTGGACTGAGCCCCGAGAGACTCTTCGGTTCCCTCTGTATGGAGCAATTTTGCAGGGTATTAGTCAAGAAGGGTATCATGGATAATCACGCACTCTCAGCACCAACCTTTACAACCCTTATTAGCAGGGACTCCACATTATCTCAGACTCTGAGGGTAGTTAGGCTCCCTCCTTTCTGGGTTTATAACCCTACTAGCGGCATTGGTTCGCAGGCAACACATGATATGTTTATATGAATTAGCTACATGGATAATTCTAGCTTGCACGTAAATTGCAGACTTTGAATTGAATTCCTCATTTTTTTCGGAGCATTGTCAAATTTTGAACAAAGCTCTAATTTCGATATTAACGAATTTAATGCTTTAAAAATTTCCACGTTGATGTTTATACTGACATTGAAAAATAAGTTAATATTTATCACAGAATATCATTTCAAAATTGTAAACGCTGCTCAAAAGACAAAGAATTCAATTCTTAATTCATCTTTTATGAGAAAGGAACGATTATTCATTTTGCAAACTGACTGAATGAACAATTTTGTGACTGCAGTCCCCTACTGCAAAGAAGTACAAGACACGGGATCTGGGTACCTGCTCCCGGATTTTTAGGGTAACACCTAAACTTCCCTGCGTTGGGTCCCGAAACTATGACTTCACACACCCACAACTATCATAAAATGGAGAGAGCAAGGAAACGCATACTTTCAGCATTTGTTCACCCGCATAGGAAAATCTCTGACGAAAATATTTGGCTTTCCTCTCCCGGATCAAGAAACGTCTTCCCTTTTATTTTGTTAGTAGCAAAAGGGTTAAATTAATTAAGATAACTTTTGATGTTTGAAAATAGCTTGAGTTCAGCCGAAGAGAGCATTGTGAAATCATATTTAGGTGTTATATATGTTTAGTTCACTTTGAAAATAAATTAAATTGCTGACAAGAAATCGGAATAAAAATTAACGGTGTATTGTGAAAGAGATGAAGTTGCCTGGAGAAAGAGGTAGTTGTTGGAAGATGGAAAACATTATCACCTATAATGATCCATGCAAACCATTCTAGGTAGTGTGAAACTCTAGTTCTCCTGTTGTTAAATTAGGAAATATGAATATAGAAAAAGTTTCGATGACAATGAAATAGCATGTTGGTATTTTATTTACAGAAAGAATTTCAAGATTTTTCAAAGCAAATTGAAATAAAAATGAAGTTTGAACTGATTGGTGAAAGTGATGGATCTGGTGGTTCAAGTAGTGAGTATCATTTCATGAAGATATTTATTGCATGGGAATTTCTATCCCCATTGAGCTATTAACATTGGAACTCTACCTTTATTTTTTCAGGCGAATTTTGCAGTAAATGTGCTGTGGTAGACCCATCAATGCCATCTTTCATTATTCATAAAGTACCATATGTCACTGGTTGCAGTGCAGATGATGTTTGCAAAACGGATATAAAGACAGTTGGATCATTGACAGATATTAGGTAATATTTCCTATTTATAGTTTTCTTCTAATTTGTGTTTGCTCATGAATTGACCTCACTGTTAACTTACAACTCTTGTACTTTCCATCACGGTTTTGATGTGTCATGCCTGCATATCCACAGTTCCTTTGACACTCACATTGATGTCAACTACTGTTGAGCATTCTGAATCTGGAATTCCATAATCTGGGAACAGCCATAATCAGCCTAAACGTGTTTAGCAAACCTATCTGGGGCATATATTTGGCACTGAAAATTTTAAGAAAATGTACATCAATGTTTTTACACTATATATTTTCATTTTGTACAAGTGTTATGGATTATAAAGATGTTTACTGTGAGCAAGCATATGGGAAAGTTGAAATCCATCAACTTCAAAGCTAGTACTTTTAAAAATGTTGTACACTATTGCCAAAAGTTCTCCTTATTCAGTAATGATTTTTATGATTTGAAGTCATTTTGAAATCTTTCCAACTGATTTGGTACATTTGAACTAAAAGTTCACTGACATTGCCATGCTTTGTTTATAATTACAGCTCACCACTTGTGATTGGAAGCACTGATTCAGTACAAATGAAAGTCTTAGTTAGAAACTCAGGAGATCCAGCATTCCTGTCTCAAACCAATATTACCTTCCCAAGAGTCACACCACTCATTAGAATCCCAAAGAATTGTGAAGAACTTGTATTTCTGAATGGCACACTTGAAATGGTAACATTAAAGTGTGAAATGGGAAATCCACTAGCTGCTAATGAAAAAGTAAGGCCACTAATTCATATGCTTAATAAAAAAAATTATTCCCATAGCCAATTGCATCAATAATTTGTATCCTTTCTGAATGACTTATGGCTTGAATGCTTGAATTTCAGAAAGAACTTGTGCTTGAATTTGATACCAAGAATATTCAACCAGGAACTGATCATATTACATTTAACATCAGCTCTGGAAGTGCTGGTGAAGAAGTGGATGGTGTGGATAATATACAAGAAATACAATTACCATTAAAGACAGTTTCAGACTTGTCAATTTTAGGGTAAGTTAACCAGTTTCAATCATAGCGTTTTACCACACGTAACCGCTATTTTGATTTTCTGTCTTCCTTTTTCATAATACGTGTTTATAGACTAATGGCTTCAATGAAATATTTTAAGTCAATTATTTAGAATTATTTTGTACTTTTAAAATGATATGTACCTATTTGCCCTATAGTTTTGAGTCTTGGAGCCCAGAGTCAGTATGTGTATCAGTTTAGCAATGGATATAGCTAAAGCAGGCTGATATACATCTTATATTGAATTCATTAGAGTTAGATACATACTTTATTAAGAAAAAGTATTTTTCTTTTCAAGAATCATTTTAGCAGCCAGAAAAAATACTGCAAGATTAATTAAAACTATGTAATAACTTTCTCCAGGAAGTCCAGTCCACATCAGACAGATCTAGCCACACTTAATGCATCCTTTCCAGACAAGGGTACTGCCTTTCATCATGTGTATGAGGTGAGTCTGACATAATTATATGATTGTGAATTGCTCTCATTCTTCATCGTCATCTCCTTTGGCCCTACAGCCTGTGTTGGACCCTACCCTTCTTCACATTTTTCTTTCATTCTTCTCTGTCCTATACCACTTTTCTCCACCTTTCCACCCCCAACTAGGGTGACAAGATATCCGGATTAACCCACAGATGTTCGTCCAGTGTCCGGGCAGATTTTTCAAGAATCGGAAAATGCCCTCCTTTTTGAAAATCATTATTATGCATATCGAAGGCTAAGTTCTAACAACACATCTCAAAAATAGCAACTTTTCAGGAGAGGAAAAAAAAAGATTATTTTTTTGATTGCATATAATTTTAATTAAAAACAAAAAATACATAAAAATGAAATAGAAGCACACAATTGCAAACAAAGTTGTTTTTTGCTTGAATTTTATTTTTTATTAATTGTATAAGCAGTATTAACTCAGACCAGCCAAATTTTGAGATACGTGTTGTTATGCCCTTTTTCCGAACTGATGGCGGCTGACCTTGATCATGCTCGATCGACTCTTTTAGCAAATCACAGAAGAGTGACAGGATAAAGTGTGTAGGAGCCCTCAGTCTCTCTCCAAACTCCATGCAGTGCAGATCGCTCTCCTGCAGCTAGCAGTGTTGCCAAACCGAATCTATGGAGATCGCACAGCGTTCATCTGAGAATCTTCTGCCGCCCCCGAAAGTACTGTTATTCCCAAGGCTGGCAATGCTGGTCGGCCAGATGGAGGGGAGCGGGGGGAAAAGGGGAGGGGATGGAGGGGAATGGAGAGGTGGAAGGGGCAGTGCTTCTCATTGGCTACTTGCTATTTTCCACCCAGCCGCCATCAGTTCGGAAAAAGGGTATAGAACTTAGCCCTCGATATAGTAAATCTGTTAATATCCATTCAGAACTTCTCAAAATTTTTTAATATTTCTTCAGAAAAGCAGGGCACAATGCATATTCAAAAAAGGTATTTTATCTAATATCATCTCAGTGGACTGCTGAGAGAAACAAAAAAGCATTGACTCAGTAAAAATTTATAAAAAGAGTTCTGTTAAAAATGTAAAAATTGCTTGAAAAAATTTAAACCACAGAAAAATATACAAAATCATTGTGCTAGTAAATTTTTATTATCCTTAGTTATGAAATTGTCGTAATTTTTCAAGTGTTATACTTTTTCTCCCTTTATCCTCCTTTTAGGGTGCTGTCCTCTTTTTCACCTCTTGGCATCTGGTCACCCTAACTCTCGCTTCCTCCTATCCTCTTATCAGGGATGTGCGGGTATTTGAAAATTCGAGCCTAGTCAAGTAGTTGATACTCGACTTGAGTGTTACAGAGCTGTCATGGCCAGTTAATTCAGAAACCTGTCAACAGGTGGTGCTATCAAGAAACTCATGTAATAATATCGTTTTTAAAGTTGATAAGTAGTTCTAAAGGCTTAGCCTAGAATTTTCAGCTTTTGTAATGATACGGAACAGTCAAGCACTGTAGTAATCAACGTGGGCACCGAATACCTTTTCGTCAACCGACTGTCTTCTGACCTGGTAGCGTATTAATATAAAATATTGCATGATTTATTTACGTATAAAATATTTATTACAATTGTAAAAATGCCTTGACTGAGGGCTCTCATGAGCAGTTTGGATGCATATTCTAATTAAATTGACGACACATTACTAGGGGTAAATTCATTACAATGGTGCTTGTGGAACTGTTTAAGACACATTAATTTTCATTTATCTCCTAATTGTGGCATAATTACCGTCAACTTCACTCATTATCTTTTCCTTTTTAGATCAAGCTAAGCATTCCAAATAGAAAATTCACAAGAGGTTTTGAAAAATGAGAATATGTTGGAGCTCTCTTGCCTAGTTCAGGAATTTCCAGAATCGACTCGACCTGGTACTTGCGAGTAGTTTTCAACTCGACTCGAGATCAAAAATACTACTTGCACATCCCTACCTCATATACATCCTCCATCTAGATTTTTCTCGTCTCTTTCTGTACCTCTTTTTATTGGTTTTCCTTCTAAAACTGTATTTTCTTTTCTTATTCCAACTATTCTTTGTCCATGCCTGCCCGTCTGATTTATTTTTTGACCTGTGTTGTATGCCAAGAATTTACTGTATATCTTCATGGAAATGAATAATTTCAGTATACTATTTTTTCCAGTAAATAAATGATATTATATTTTCATGCTTTTAGATCAGTAACCATGGAGTGAGTCCAGTTGAAGAGGCAAAATTGACTTTCTTCATTCCATTGAAATACAAAACTCCATCAGGGTCCATTGAGCTGGTTGAGATATATCACCCTAAGGTATGCCATAACTTCTTTTGCAATTTAAACTAGCCTTAAAACTTTTATGAAATATTTGTCCTCAGTTAGGTATTCAAATTTTTTTCTAATAGTTTTATTTTAAGAAGATTTTTCCACCATCTTATTTTAACTTAATTATGTCAGTAATAATTTGCATATAACATATTATATCACTCAATGAAATTTGTGCAACTGCTGAAGGTATTTATGCATATTTAGTGGTGGTCAATTAATTAACTATGTACTGTATAGCAGTGGCATAACTAGAAATATGCTTTGGGTTGGGGAGGGGGTGATGACGGAGCCTGGGGTGGGGGTGAAAAAGAACTGTTTTTTTTTTAAATATGAGATCAACTACATGTGAGGGTCACTTTACTGCAGTACAGCCTTATTTTAAGATATATATGTAGTAATGGAAAAGAAGTAAAAAAGAATCCATCCCACTGCAGTTGAAGGTTTTACAAATTTAGAAAATGTAGGTTCCTCCCATTTACAGAAGTCTGTTATGTATTTGAACCCAGACATTTAGTATGTGTTAACATGTTTTTATGAATGAAATGGTTCCTTGGTTGTGGTTTTTATTAGACATTTATTACCTTAAAAATTTTTCAACCATTATTTTTATTTCTCAGATCAAGGTAGATTCGACTGATTTGATCTGCAATCCTGTTAACTTTAACTATCATCATCGCAAAGATGTCTCTATAGTGAGAAATGAAACCCTAAATAATTTAGAACAATCTACCATGAAAGAGAAGATTGAAATGAAGACTGAAAAGAAGGAAGGAATGTCTAAACCACATCATGCCGTACTATCTTCCCTCAGCCTTCCAGAAAGAACTCATTATATTAATTGCTCATCACAAGAATTGGAATGTGGAGTTATTGAATGTGTAGCAGGGCCTTTCATGAAATCACATCAATCCAGATCAGTAATATCCTTACCTCTGAGGATTAATCCTAAGGTCTTAGGTAAGTCCATGTAGTGTATAAACTAGAGATGGGTCGAATAGCAGATTTCTCGAACTCGAATATCGAATTCGAATATTAAATCATTGCTCGAATATTTGAATACCTCGAATACTAAACGATGAATGCTGGAATGCTTGACTCGGTTGCCTATGCAGCAGGCAACACAAGATTTTGGGCAGTAATTTTGATTTCCTTTAAAGGATTCAAACAGGAATTTAGCTGATTAATGAAATACTTTAATTTTATGGAAACAATTGGGCATATCATTAATTCAACTAACATCGCTTTACCCCCACTCCTGCTGCCAAGTGCTAGCTGACAATCTGAGGCATTTTGCAAAATACTAGCTCTTCTCCACCGGATATTCTTCAATTATTTTCAGTCCATCTTTGGAAGTTCTCACGATATAAGCAGATGAATTCGAATTGCTATCAGGGAGAAACCAAATATCATGAGAAAATATCGCTTCGTCTGTGACTTTGACAATAGAGATTTATAGCACAACTCATAAATTGTAACTTGATGTATGTTTTCGGAAAAAAATACCGCATCAACTTCCGAGAAGCTCTGCTGCTCATATCGAGTCTCGCCAGAATGCCAAGTCTCGACTATTATTCCCTCGCGTAAAATGCTTAAATAAAGTCAGAAATGCGTTGCGTTTGGTCTTGTTCTTTTTTAAATTACGCGCACATTACTAATATTTCAATCCAACAAAGGTGTAATATCAATTGCCGAAAGTCATTGTTAGACACCTTTTGAGCTAATAGGTGATTCATGCAGCAGTTGACCTCCAGTAACTGGAAACTTAGAAGCAGGTAGGCTGAAAAAGGTCAGTGGGTAAGAAAAGGGGGGGGGGCACGAAACACATTTCTTTTGTTCTCGTGTAACTTGATATTTCGGAATATGATCCTTGCGCAAACTGGGACCTATTGTTTGATTTCGGAGAAGGGGAAAGGGTCAGAGTGGTTGAGGCGAGTGCTGAATTGAGGGGATAGCAGATCGTGGGAAATGCGCCAATGTTACTATTCCACGGCACTGAGTTTCTCCCTATGGTAGTTTCATCTCCTGGAAAAGATTCAAACTAAATGCCTGTCCTTATTAGCCTTAAATGACACATGGTAAACACTTCGTCTCATTTATACGAAACCTGCGCTAGCTGGGGCCTTTTGTTTGATTTCAAAGAGGAGGAAAGCGTCGGAGGAGGGGCCGAGGGCTGATGGATGGAGGGGGAAGCGGATTTTGGGAATTGTGCTACGTAGTTACTATCCCACAGCACTGAGGTTTTCCTGGTGGGGGAAACCAGGGATTTTCGGATTTTTTCACCCGGATCAATTTAGGTTCCCCACGTCGAACTCTTTTTACCGCTATAACCCGCGAATTTGATGTAGTTCGTCAACTTGCCTAAAACGGCGCTGCATGCACTAAAAGACTAGAGTTCTCTATATTTTTTCGAGTCAACTACCAACGATGTGCGTGCGACAGTGTACGATGCGAAATTCTAAGTATTCGAGGTATTCGAGGCGGTACTTTTCGCATAACTATTCGAGACCTCGAATATCGAATACTTTCTAGTATTCGAGGTATTTGCGTATTCGCGGATACTATTCGCACATGTCTAGTATAAACCCATTCATATAAGAGGGGAATTCAAATGAAGATATTAAAATGTTTAACTCACTGCAATTCAGTGGAGTATTTGCGAATCCAATTGCTTATGGTGACAACAATATCATTGAAGATGTGATTGAGTGCAAATTTCAATGTCTATATCTTGTTGATGACTGGTGTTTATTCATTAAAATTTAGTGATGGTATCAATGATTGAAGTCTTTAAGTTTATAAAATGCCTTGATGTTGGCTAGCAGCCTTAGACTGGAGTTTTAAAAATCTTCTAATCAAGGTTGGTTTGAATTCGTGAATAACTAGAAATGACATAAATCCATTTACATTCCAATTTCAAGTCCTGCCCAGCATTGTTATTAAGGTCTTTTTGTCGAATATTTACCTTTTCCTACATTTTACCACCTACTCTAACAGACTTATCAGTCATAATTAACAGGATATCACTTCAGCTCAACTGGTCTGATTTACTAATTTCATTCTTACACTATCTTCTGGAAAGTTTCAGGTTACAGGATTTAGAAGACTATTTTCAACATACATCTGTGTATAAATGAGAAAATTTCACCTATGTATTTTGTCTGTGGTTAAATTTTCATGTGCAAGATACAGGTAAATGTTGAAACAGTCCTATTCCATACATCCAGAAAATTTCTGCATGATGGTGTAAGTTTGAACCAAGAACTATCTAAGAAAATCAAGCCGAGTACAAGCAGTTGAGTGGGAGAGAAATGTGTCCCATCAAGAAACTTGGAATTCCATGTGTTTGTAAAGAGATTAAATGCCGTAACCATCAAATATTTATTCGGGAAAGTGTCAAAAACACCATCCCTAAGGTTTAGAGTTTGCACTTGGAAAATATATTTTTTTCCAAAAAAATTAATCTCTGGTTCCGACGATTTCTTGAAAAGAATTGCTAATGGGTTTAAGTTATTTGGAGATGGGGTAATTTTGGTAGAGATTCAGCTGGAGGTATGTACGATCATACGTTAAGACTGTACAATTAGTCCTCTACTAAAAAACCTTCAACATAGAAACTTTCAGTGATACGAAAATTCATTGTCCGAAATTTCAAAATTGGTACCTATGGAGTTGGCTGATACAACTGGCGGTGCAGGATGGAGGAATTCACTCTCTATTGGGGCTTTGGGCCGAACTTGTACGAGACAAATTCTTTGTTGAGACGAATTTAGACTATACTATCATATTATATAGATACTATCCTTCAGGGACACGATTTTTAAAATATTGCTAGATAAAAACAATCGCTAAGTGTGACTGATAGAGTATTGGGAAACTGATGGCCGATTGAGGATTGTGCTGTATCAGTTTGTGACCATCGTGAGTTAATGCAAAATTGTAATGCAGTGCTGCATGCTGCAGGATAACTACACTTTTCAATGTTTTTCTTTGGCTCTTCAACTTACGAACAATTTCAACTTATAAACAAGGTCTCAGAACACATCTTGTTCATACGTTGAGGACTTACTACATCTGTTAAAAACTTTAGGGGGGTTTGAACAGTTGGAATTTCCTGCTTGCTACGGTCTCGTGTGTTAAGTATGCCTGCTTAAGTGGTCTCACTATCTTCGAGATCAACCCAAAAGTCACCCAGAGAATGGTGCTTAGTGCACCGTGGAATTAAAAAAACATTGCCACAAGTTACTTGTATTCTTAAGCGTGCAAACAAGACACTACAAAGCATGAATTCTGATGTAAAAATAATTGTAGTAGATGTTTTTTTTGATAAATGTAAAAAACGGGTTACTGGGCAAAACTATTGACTTCACTGAGCATATGAGATCTGTAAAAAGTAATTAGTACAATCTATATTACGTAATTTCTTATTCCATTTATTGATATTGCTCACGACTTTGAGTTCATTGTTGTTTCGAATTGAAGGGATTGAAATAGACAAGACTAATTGTAAAATGCTCATTCATCTCCTAGTGCTCAGTAGATTTGCAGCCTAAATTCACTTTTTAATGTCATATCACTACATATTTTGTCTTCCTTCTAGAAGCTAATCATCCCATTAAGAGTTTGGTACGGTTATTCATATTTGTATTTCTGTACATTCTTAATAAGTCCTCTTTCCTTTCCCCTAAAAACAATCATTGTTTGTTGGACAATAAATTCAATTTATTTGAATTTTGAGCTAATTTGCATGTACATTCTTTGCAGAAACCTTACTGGAGGACAAGGAAATTGTAGTACTATCCTCATTTGGATTTGTTGAGATTCAGGGTGAATTTCACTCAATACAGCCAGTTGATCACAGGTATGTTCCCATTGGTTTTAAAATTTTACTGTAGCATAATCATATTACACCTTATCTAATTAAAAAATGCATGGTTATTAACGCATTGTTCTGCTCTAAGACTTTTAGTTGGTTGCTGGAAGAGTAAAGCAGAGTAATACCTACACTATAACAAGGGGATGACAGCCCTCTCTAACCTTCAACCTTCAGGAGCAACTCTCTCATTATAAGTCAGCAATCCCTTTAAAGGGTATATAACTATCACTAACATGTCTTTTTTCACTACAAATTGGGAGCATAAAATTAATTCATAATTTAAAAAATTTCAAGATAATGGAGGTGGTCCTTCTCTGTCTGCATCTAAAATTAAAAATTTGACCTCAGTATTTTCTTAAATGTTAAATATCCATATTTGAAACTGAAGAAAATTTGACCATTGTCAACCCTCTATGCTTGAAATTTTAAGGTGATATCTTGAGATTTATGTTATAAACACCTCATGACAAAAGACAAAATGTGCCCGGTTGAGGCTGTCCTCTCATGTTTTAGGTGGTGGATCTCTTTGTTTTACGATGTACCTCAAAGTTTTAATTTCCCAAAAATTTTCTAGAGTGATGCGGCTTTTACATTTATTTTTCCCCTTCTTTCTCCTGCAGTTTTTCAGTGGCCCTGAACTTACAATAATTATTTCAAAAAAAAAATTAGGCTAAATGAATATTTGACACTTTCTGTAATTTGTAAGCTAAGCTACCGTTCAACTTTACATTATTACCCACCCAATGATTCCTCCTGAAGGCTGGTTGGTTAAATTCTATGCATGATAAAATAATTTTTGCTCATTCTCAAACTGAGACATATTATACTCAGCCTGACATTATTTTTAAATGTTTTTCAATCCTAATTGACCCTTTCTTACCCCACCAATGACCTTCCGCATCCTTCCCTCTCTCACCCCTTGTTGAGTAAGTATGTAATTTGTATTTATTATAATATGTAGTTTCCCTCGTATGATAGAGATACTTTCTCAAATAGTTTTTTCAGTTAGGTAAAAATCAGCTTATGAAAGTACTTGTATTCATATCCATTCAATGCTCCAACAAAAATCATGAGCCATTGAGAGACTTTGGTATGTATTGAAGAATATTGCAAGATGATTTTTCTTCAAAATCCTCTTGAAACTTAATGAATGTATCTATTAGGGTTCTGTACAACATTTGAGAACCCCTCCACATATCCAGTCAAAAACCTCATCATAGCATTTACAAATCCTAACCAATAGTTTTTGGTGAGAGACAACAGAAAACCTCCAGCAAGTCTCTTGAAAACCTAGGTGGTATAGGTGGTAAAAAAAGGTGGTATATTCAAGACCCACCTTCTTATTCTCTATGAATCGACTGCTGCGTGCCTACACTAATCATGTCTAAAACCTTTTCATGGCATTAGATAAATTGTGATTGCATAGTAATGTTGCCTTGAACATTTGAACTGGATTCTAAGAGGTTTTTCGGAGGCTCAGAAAACCTCTTCAAATTCTTGAAATATTCTCTCTACAACCCCTTCATGTAGCTATTTGTTCTCAGTAGAAATTGTCTACGTCTTGAAATTTACTCATTTTTATCTGGGACTTAATTCCGACCAGTATTAGCGAGCACACTACGTAAATGTCGATAAGCATTGGGGGTTGCCTATTTACAGGTACGACATCATATGTGCATGATGTGTTGCGTGTATACAGGGGCATATGAAACTGGCTGCTTTCAAATATTCATGAGAGAATACAAGGCACCTCTTATTCCCTTGCCCTTTAGTGCCTAGTATATACTTGTCTACTCATGGAAATTGCTTATGTCAACTGGTAGCCGCTATTTACAGGTAACATGTGATACATCCCTATGTATTTACATGGCGGATGAGCTAAAGCAAAGCTGGGTTATAAGTGAACTGATTTAATAATTGGTCCCAAGGTGGCTTGTATAAGCTGTATCTTTTCTTTACGGTACATTTGACTTCATAAATTATTAGCATATTAAAAAAAATGAAATTAAGCCAGCAGATGAATAATACATGATTTGGATCAATTGGGAAGCCTTTGCTGCCCTCTATTGGTAATTTCTGTTCCTGTAATTATTTTTCTGATGGGGGCAAAGATGAGAGCAAAGAAGAGTAAATACCCCACAGACGATTTGACACAGACAATTTGTGCCACATATTATATCTGTGCTTCGTAGGCATTAGCAGATTTAGGGGGGGAACGGGGGCACAACCCCCCCAGACCCTTAAGAAATTGTCAAGATTTTTAATGTGGTTCCATTATCATTGCATTTTTTTATTATGTGGTATCATTGTGCCTATGCAGAACAAAATCCTGGATTCAGCTTTCTTTGTAGGCAATCAGTTTCTTATTGAATACAAAGGGAACATATGATAATTTTGGCTGACTAGAGGCCTAACAAGGCATTATAAATAGCAATGACATTTTGTTGAAAAGAGCAAGGCTATACAAATATTTCAAAAGACATAGTTGTGTCATCTATCCTGGATTCCTCTTTTTTCTCTTTTCAGGCCAGACTATGGTGATGCTAGCACAATAATTTATGGGAAGCTTCCAGAATCAAAAATATCTCCTTGGTTCATTCTTCTGGCGATACTTGTTGGACTGCTGATTTTGGCACTCCTCATTTGGCTACTTGTTAAGGTTTGAAAAATTTCATTCTCATTCAAGATCTGAAATGCTGAAGTTTGGACCTGTTTGTGGTTATTTCTGCTTTGTGGGTACATAAATACATGCATTTACTTTATTGCTGAGAATTCATCAATCATGATCATCTTTCTAGCAAAACTTATTCCTGAAGAAAAATTGAGATCTGAGGTTTTAATTGATATGAATGGATAATTATTCCTTATCATGCTAATCTCCTTATTTTATTCCTCTTCCATTGATATTCTTGTAGTTCTCATACCATTCAATTACTTAGAAAACCATTCTTTAAATTTGTTTCTCCAAAACATATATTCTTTGTTGCTGAAATTGCTCAATATTTTTATTCCAGATGGGATTCTTCAGACGAGAGAAAAAAGAGGAATTGAAGTCCCAGAAGAATAAAGATGAGGTAAGAATCAACGTTCATGCTGAAAAACATTTTTACAGAGTAAATTTTGAAGGATGAATTTCTGCATTTTGCAATTCTAAGATTCTATTAAGTGATTGATCTATTTTTTTTAAGTAAAACGTCTAGAGTTTTAAAGACGTAGTATTACTAGTTCATTTTTTACTACATTAATTGGAGACGTAATATTATTCTACCATTGTTTAAAATTAATATTTTACTCTGGCCAAGTAAAAGAGATAATTTGATTTAAAGGATTGCATTTATTCTAAAAGAAAGAGAATTAAAGTTAAGATAAAATAACCAAATAATACTAGTAGAATGTAACTAAAAGTTTCAACAACACTGAAAAAGAAGTCCCACGACGAGAGGAGGCACCCCTTTAAAACAGGACTTCCTCTAAAGTGTTAAAAATATCTGAAGATTGTTAATAACTATAGTTAATTTCCAATGGACAGTTGTATACAAATGCATAATCTTACAAGATATGGAATCATTCAAGTATTTAAAAGCTAACTGTTTAATACTACAAAAATTTTAGGTCTTGTAAAAATGCAGTTATTCTAGTTTTAACTTTTGGAAGTCTACATGGACAATCCTGAGAGATTATAAGGCTTATTATTAAAAAATTTATGATTGAAATTCTTAAGACGCTTCATATTCGCTAGGTCAAACAGTCATTTTATCCAATGTTGGCTTTGACTTCATGTTTCTCATGAGCAACCAGCACATACTTTCCATATTCCAATTACATGTTTTTTTTTTTAAGTTAGACATTAATGAATATAGTCATTGTGATTGATTATTAATCATCTCCAACTGCATTTATTAACTCTTAAGTTTGTTTTTTTCAGATGGAAGCAGCCCTGACTGGAAATATGGATCATTGAGATTACAGAGAAAAGGAATTTTCCCCTTGAATGTGCAGTTTTCAATGTCCTAGGAGGTGTAGGAATTGTGATTTGTTCACTAAGCTTCTCAAGTTGCCTTGAAGGTAACAGTTGCTCAGCTTTAAATATTGACTATCATGCATTTGTTGACTTGAAGGAATGCTATTCCTTTAGTAATTTCCTTTGAAGGAGAGCCACGTTTTGTACATACCCTATTCATTTTCTACACTAATGTCTCTCTCTTTTCCCATCAATACATTAACACCTGGTCTAGATAGAGAGATAAGCTAGTAGTGATGTAGTTAGCTACCACTAATATATATTTCAATAATTTCTAGCTGTGGCACTAAGAGATGTTCCAGCAGTAAAGTCTCCTTATCGTTGGTTTGTGTGATTGTTGATCATAATTTATTGGCAATTTCAGTATTTAATAGTGTGTACAGATAAAATATATACTGCCCTTAGAGAATTTAATTGTTTGGATGGACTCGTGAATGGATTTGATAGAGTGTAAGCCGTATTTGTGTTCCGAAAGGTAGAGTAACTATGTTGGAAATAACTGGACACAGCATAGTGTTAGCCTTAGATTTTTTATATTAAAATCACAATGTTTGGCATTATATTTTTCATTAACTTGCAATGAATACAGAACAGGAATAACCTAGTGTGTTGAGTCTACATTTACGAGGTTAACTCTACACTTAGGCTGCTGATTTTGACATGATGAAATTTTTCCCTATCAACTCCTTTTTCTTCTAAGGGAACATGAGCAAATCACAGGGTGAGGAGTGGCGTTACGCTAGTTTTTTTTACTAAAATTATTCACAGAAAAGGCTGTGTGAGCTTGTGTATCGACATGGTGGATCAAGCATTCCCCACTGTGTCATGATCTTCTAATCTTTGACCGATGCACATCACCCAAAACTCTATAAAAGACTGGATAGGTCAGTAAGGCCATCAACAATGCCCAAGTGCAGGGATGGATTTAGGGGGGTCACAGGGGTTATGACCGCAAATTTTATAAAAAATATTTGATTTCTATTAGTTTAATAATTTTTGTATCCTAGCAAAAGAGTGAAGGGAGTCTTTATGAAAATTCATGGCTAAAAATCCCAAATATGAGAAACGTATGAGTTGTATTTAACATAGAGTGTAGCACGTCTACTGTAAAAATACCCCTCTCTTCTCTGTTAATACTCCATGGACCCAGGCTATGAACCCCCCAAATTTGACGCTGAATCCACCCCTGCTCATATGTTCAAGTGATTTCCATTTTTTCATCAGGTTCGACCAAATAAACGACCCACCTTGGCATCGAATGTCTTCCATCATTAGTTTGCCACTTTTGTACTGTGAATGTCTCTCGAACTCACTACGAAGTAATTTTCAAGGCAGGTTCTTAATAAAAAGTGAATAGCATGACAATAGAATATGATGCTCTTCTTCTTAGCAGAAAGCATTATTTCACCTATGTCTGTGGTCGTAAAGTTTGCCATTTCTCAACACTCCATAGAAGTAGAAAAATGTATATCGTATGAGATTATCAGGGACGCACTGATGTCAGTTGAAATCATGCCACTTTGTATACTGACTTAGAAGGGAGGCTTTAAATTACATCCATAGGCACATATTACTAAGTATTGTATGCAGCAATTTTGTCTGGTCATTTTTGAGTCCCCCTTGTACATAATTGGTGTGTATGAGACATTGATCCATGATTACGGCATGAAGGTGAATGTTAATGTTAGATATTAAATACAAATATGTCGTACAAATTAACGAATCCTTGAATATCAAAAAAGTAGAGAAAATATGCTTGAGTTACTTAGAGCCAATGAGAAGAAATGATGTTTTGCATGAAATGTCCTCTAATTTTTATACGATGCACTGTGCATCCAATATTTTTTATGTTTATAAGCATATATTCTGTCTTAGTTATAGTGACTCATTGTTTAGTATAAGGAAAGTTTATCATAAAATCGTAGAATTGTAAGCTCATTCTGGTATCCTAGTTGATTGTTGTGTTCATCAAATATCATTCAAAGCAACATGCTTGCTTCATGCATACATAATAATCAATGTCAATGACGTTAATCTTTCTTTGTCATCAACACTGCATGAGGTTTAATTTTAGCTTGATCTCTACATGTCCTTAAATAAAAAAGTATAGAAATAGTACCCAAAAGAGCTAATAAACAAGAGTACCATTTGGGTACCCTGAGCATTCTAATTTCTGATGACATTTTCATGAAAACTTTTAATGATTTTTTTTTCTCATGGAGGAACATGAGCAATATGTCAATGATAGCAAGTTTTTATGTAGAATTTCATTCATGACACTCATCCAACTAATGAATGTTTGCCTATGAATTATTTTTAAAATGTTATATCTCATTGAATAGTTTAAGGTTAGTTTTTCCTTTGTTTTTCGTCTAAGTGCAAATACTCTCCAATAGCATAATTTGCACTCTAGTCACTGCCATTTGCAGCACAACTGAGAATGTGATTATAGGAAGTACATAGCATTTTTTAAACTACTGTGAACATATTGAGAAAATAAATTATATAAAAATTCACGAGTTTTAATTATGAAATCTCATATAGGTAGTAAGCTGGAGTTACACAAATTCTAATGCAAGTAATCCATACGGAAATACATGTATAATTGGTATGATGTGGGGAATTTCCCATCATTTCATCACAATGCCAATGCCTAAATCTTCTCACAGTTTTAGATTTAATTTAATAATTGTACAGCAAGTAAAAATCACTTATTTTACCTCAAATACAGTTATTTCCTCCAAGGAACACATCAGATAATCTAAACATTTCATGTCAATACTGAGGTGACAAACTCACTTTCACCCTGGGCTAATTCCTCCACATGCCACCAAAAGAAACTAAACGCTGAGGTTGCAATGAGCTATATGATTGTAAAATTTTCACAAGATACAATCAAATCAAGGAAAATACTCAGGTTGGCACGAGAAAATGCTGATAGAAATCGAGTTCCCTCCTTTTAATGCATTTATGTATATGTAATCAGACTTGAAAATAGCCACGCAAATTATAAATGTTGAGAATAGAATAAGTTTCTTGATTATTAAACAATTTTTTTCTAAATTGAAAGCCCTCATAAAGTAATATCAAATGATGGAATATTCTCAGTTTAAAGCAGAGAAAAATGTCTCTGTAGGACCATAATAACTGCCTTTAGCCACACTAGAGTCCCATAAGCTCCAGCATCATATTCATGTAGGTTTGTTGCATTCACATAGCTGGCTCTCCCCACTCTGAAAATTGAGCAAAGGAAACCACACTCACATAATCCCTCTCACTTGCATTACTTACGTATTTAACTCGAAGTAATAACAGAAGAGAAGTGATATGCTGCCAATCACTTACTATTTGACTCACCCTTCACACACCATAATTAAATCAATAGCAACTAAGTAAACAAAAAGACCAGCTTTAAGCCTTCAATCAACATTTTTTCTTTTTTATATCAAATATTATCCCCTCCAATTTTTGTTTAATTGGTAGAGGAGGTTTATACCTTTAACAACAATTAATGGGGTAATTCAAATGGGTAGCTACATCATCAAAATTCAATTTGAAAATTTGAATTTGTCATACACTTCATTAAATTGTTTAAATTTCATAAAATAACCCACTGATAAAAATTTTCTTTTGCAATTCATGCTTATAATGCTATGCATATTCTAGGCTTATTTTTTGAGGGGTCTAATAAGACCATAATGTAAGAGTCAAAAAATAAGTAAAGTGAAGTGATTGATTTAGAGTGTAGAGTTGTACTGAGCCAAAACATAGGTGCGAGGGATGGAAGATGAGAAGATACAAGAAACTTTCGAAATTTGTGTGAGGAGGAGAATGAGAAGGTTAAGTGGAGGGGAAGAGGAATGGATAATAGACATGGTGGGCAAGGAGAAAACTTCTAGATGAGTGATATGGAAGTCACAGAGGGTTTGGATGGAGTGAGTAATGAGCAGGTAGAGGATGTTAAAAACGGTGCAAGAGGGAAGAGTTCCTGTAAATCAGGGGAGGGAGAGAATTGGATTTACAGATGGAATGAAAGGGAGTAGGTCTTTTTTTGAATTGAAGGGGAATCCATAATGGGAGAGGTGATGGCCAACAGTAAGCCTACCTCAACTGGTACAATACGTAAATAAAATATTTGTCCCCACGTATCAACAGACCAACAAAACTATTATTACATTTCAAACCCTAAAATGCACTTATTAAAGTATGAATACATCCCAAGCAACTTTTTCGGAGGTAAAAATACAACTCACCTAGGTATCATTTTTCCAGTGGCAGCACAGCCCTTTTCTGCTGCTTCCAATGTTGATTCTAAGGCCACCATCAAATCTTTAATTGATTTCTTTGCAGAAAGCTGGTACTTAGTACAGGCTGGCTCTAAAACATCTATCTTCATTATAAAAGATAAGGCAAGTGTAAGGAATTTATTTTTAAATTTTACCATTTAAATATTTCTAATGGGGTAATTCACTCTGACCAAATATCACTAATGAATGCATGACTTTATGAGATAGATGAGGGAAAAATATTGCTCGAAAAGAAAAGATTATTCCCCAGCCAGCAACAGGTATAAGATTTTGGGTGCCTTGGAGATCTACACTAAAGGATACCTCTAATATCTATGTCCAACTAAAAATTTTGACGTCCATAGACAAAAAAATTTTCAGTCTTTTCATAGTATTTTGGTTTATTGATGTCTTCAATACATTCATTGTCAAGGAAAAATATTTGATTTATTATACCTAGGGTCAATTTCTACATAGTAAGAAAGATCTAAATTTCGCTTGTATTTTCCATCCTCGTTGATGTTTGCTTGCATATTTTGGGACTGAGGTGACACAAAGAATATCTTATGGCAGAGACTTGAAATAACTCATATTGTACGCTATATAAAAAATAATTATCTGAGTTAATGCATGGGGATAAATTGGAGCAATTGCAATACTATCTACCGTAATCAAGAATATCTATAATCTGATCACTTCTGTTCTGAGATTGACTTTATTAGCTGTTTTTTCCTCCAAGAATCCTTACCATCGTCCTATCTCCCACTCTTGCTCCTGAGTATTTTATTATTCCTTCCAAGCCACACCTCCAAGCTTTACCCCAAGCCTCTGCCCACAACAGCCAAGAATCTTCATTCTCTTGAGGTTTTATGTCAGCAAGTGGAGGAGAACAGGTAGTTAGCAGCAAACAGTAAATGCTTCCGGCTGTACCTGCCATATGAGGCTCACAGGCTGCAGCAAGGCAGGGCATTAGCGCTCCAGGGCAATCCAGAGGGAGGCTATCCAAAACAGATAGGATGCCTACCAGAAAATAATTGCATGTCATTTTTCAGATTAGATCTTATGAAAAATACTTAAATCAGAAGGAAAATGATGGAAGAATATACATATTTTCAAAACATCACTTATCACTAAGAATGCAAATAAGTTAAAGTTAAGTCACTTTAATGAACCTTCAGTTAGTGGATTGGAAGCTAAGGCATGAGAATGTAAAACATTACCAACAATATGGCAAGTGAAAATTAGAGACATGTTTTAAATACGAAATACATAAATTTGATAAATGCCATAAATAATCATTACCTTAATGTGAGGTTGGCAATTTTAAGCTTAAGCTAGCTAAAACAATGATTCATGTATTGGCAATTTGTAGAATTGAATCTTTTCGTCAAAACTCTGACAAAAAATATCGTGAAATAAATCAGAATAGAAATAATTCTACTAGTTTTTATTGGCAACTGCTGTAAAGACAACTGTATTCTCAGTGAAGTAGCTTGTGTTAGTAGAGGACAAAGTTTTACCCTCCGCCCATAAGATGCAGGCTAATTTTAAGGTACTTTTGCAATTAAAAAAGCATGTCTCATGTGCCAGGAAATATTGTAATTAAGTGGGATTTTGCTCTATTTCTAATACGTATGCCAAATGCGTGGAATTCTTATGAAATTACATACTTTCGGCCCCACGGCGCAGAGTTGTACCACAGTCCCCATCTCCACATTCGGTATCAAGCAGATTAATTTTAGTCTCTTCTTTGATAAGTGCCTGCATGGCATCTTGTATGCAAGTAAAAATGAGTTTTTCTCCATTCTTATCAATTTTAGGCAACTTCCATCTTTTATCCATCTCCACCTAAGGGGTATTATAAACTTCAGCTAATAAAACATTAATAATAATAATAATACATTTTATTTGCCTGGAGATCAGATACATTTGTATGCATAGATATAAGGCACGTCATAATCAAACACATATATCCACATATTATATACAATTGAATATTTTAACATTAAGAGTCAATGAGATATTCATTGATTGAATAGATTAGGTAGCTTATTTTTAAGTACCTTTATAGATCAGATTTAAAAGCATTGATGCTGTTTGTTTCTTTTAAACATAATGGCAAATTATTATACAGTTTAATTAATGCCCATTTCTTTGGGCCCCGTTTTGGCAGCTCTTGTTTGTACATTATTCTGATACATATCATTTTTTGTCCTTGTGTGATGATGGTGGAATGCTCTATTCACTTCATGATTGACAATATTGCTCTTTACATACATTATGGTTAAAAATAGATATATACAGCAGACTCCCGATTATCCGGCTGCGGTTTATCCGGGTTGCGGATTATCCATGCACGATTTTCAATCTCGCTCAATTTTTTCCACGATCTTTGTTTTAAAAAATCAGATGCAAAATCATCGGAATTATGGCAATAATGCTAGGATGCTTATTATTTCCGTAAGAATTCCCTTCGTAAAACAGAAGCGATCATGTGCTAGCTGCATTCACGGGAGCACCGTGTTCCTGTTTTCCAAGCCTCGCAGTGAGTGACCGCGCTCCTTTGATCACAGATACACATTGTGCAGCAGTTGCGACCGAGGCAACTTGTGCAAGATGAGACTACGTAGTGTGGTGCCTGACAGTGTAGTTTCTGACGTCAAGCAGTGGTTTTGAAGTATTCGTGCAAACCACTTTTCTGTAACCGTGATCACACAGCCACGGATGTGTGGTTTTGGAAATTAGTCCTCACATGGAGCATTAATAATATGAGTACAGCCATGTTATCGCCGCTAAAAAGATCGCGAACTGGCGAGAAAAGCTCAAAATGAGTCCAGGAAGCACTCTAAAATAACAGAATAACTGCATGAATAAAAATATATTGTTTGTTTTATGTAAATTATGAACAATACAAGACATTTTAGTGAAGGTCTTGATTATCCGTGATTTCCGATTATTCGTGCCGTCTCTCCCCATCATTAGCCCAGATAATTGGGAGTGTGCTGTACATGGAATCAGAAGGAGATTAAGGTCCTTGCAGCCCTTAGTGAAAAAACTGTTAAAAAAACTGTTGAAAATTTCTACAGTTAATTGGGACAACTGTTGAATCCAACAGTAACTGTAGAAAATTCAACAGTAACTGCTGTAACTCAGCAGTAACCATAGAAAATCCAACAGTGACTGATGAAACCCAACAGTAACTGTGAAAATCCAACAGTAATTGTTAAAATCCAAGAGTAATTGCAGAAAATCCAACAGCAACCGTAGAAAATCCATCAGTAACTGTAAAAATCGAACAGTTTTTTTGCTAAGGGAGATTTTGGCTTACTGGGGTATCTATTAGACTTTTGAGCGATAATTCTCACACATGTATCTTACTGATTTTAAAGATCAATTCGGTGGACTTACCTTTAAATCAATGTATGGAACTGTTTTATGACTTAATTTTTTGACTCCTGAGGTATGTAAGTGGGATAGGGTCAATAAGCCATTGGCAGGCCAAGCTGGTGCATTTGTGTCAGCATCCACCCACTTTAGCACATCAAATGTTTCATCTTCTATTTTGCATTTTAGTATACATATCTGAACCCCAGACATGCCCAAAGAAGTCATCAGGTGTCCACAAAAAATACGAAGTATTTTAATTCCATCTCCACCTAAAAGATTAAATAATACAAATAGCCAAGAACTAACCATTATATTTTGGAAAACATAAATTTTACAACTTACTCAGCTGAATGGTCACTTCTCTAACAACAATCCATTGTTCCATTTCTGTGGTAGATCCAAGATTATTAACCAATACAACCACTTCATCCCCATTTTTAAGAGAGAGACTTTCCTTAATTTTTTCCAACATAAGAGAGACAATGTCTTTTGCAGAGCACAGCTATTGAAAATAATAAAAGCCATTGATAATAAAAATAAACCAACAACTATTTTAGCATGGCTGAAACTAACTTTATCACCACAGTATCATTTAAGTAGCTTTGCTAGAGAAAAGAAATATAATGAAATTTTACAGGATCTTAACAACTGCCCGACCAAAAATATAATGCTAATAGATAATGATGTTTAGATGTGATCCTTATCAGATTTTCATAAGAATGCAAAGATTAATGACTACTTGAGACTTTAAAATAAATGCCTGAGATATTTTTAAAAACTAACTGAAAAAAATGTGATTTCCTGGAAGAAATCAGTGCTCTGTTATACAACAGGGTAGTTTCCTTCATCAAAGAAAATGAAAGGCATTGATTTCAATTCGTTACTCACCGTTAGTATGTTCATGATATACAAATTATTTGGTATGAGAATTCCCCAGTTTAGAAGAATGTTAATGGTCAATTTTAACCTCATTTGAAAAAGGCCAGATTGGTGCCCATACGATGCCACTCCACGTGACGTTACAGGGACCTAGATGCTACACGAGATGTCAGGAGTTCTACATCGTTTGAGATTACCATGCATGCATGAGGCACAGAGTTCAGGGAAACATCTCTTAATAATCGCCTGATAAAATTGCCTAAGGTCGGAAAGTTTCCTTTGTTTGATAGGGTATTAATAATCCTTATATAAGCCAAGCGCTAAATGCTAGCAGCCTGCATCGTAGCAGCGCTCATAGCCTCGCACCGAGGTGGCCTCACATGGCGGCAGCTGGAACCAGAATGACGTCACATGGGCTTTTCCCAGTATTCATACTTAGCCGTTGTGTTTTCGTGAGCTTGAAATTTTCACTTTTCATTTAATCGGAAAAAATAGATATTGCCATTAAAAAATCTGAAAGCGTGAAATGAGTACTCCAGAAGTAATAATCTTTTTATTTAGGCAATTAAAAAAAAATGGGAAACCACCCTATCAGATGCACTCCATTTTTCAATATACTTTCATTTCATGCAAAAAAAGTCCCTTGAATCATAGAAAAAATATGATTTCATCAAAACCTTGGACTTCTAGGGAAAAATGTTTCTTGAATTGAGGTGAAATGACCTAGATGATTTAATGAAATGTATGGTTGGTGGCAACCCACATACCACCAAGCTCCCGTCGCAGCAAATTTCTGGCTACTTGCCTCCTTGGGTACACATTACAATGAACCTTGTTAAATATACTAATTAATCTTTTAAATGCACTAATAAATTAACTCATATGTGCACCATCACTATTACATGCAAAGCATAACTAGTAACATACGTATATAGATCATGTTAATCACTTTTGGGCTATATCGCCGCGTCAGATTTTGGGTGGCCCCAACGTTTCCCGACCTATGCTGGTCGCTTTCTCAAGGGAATCTGTTCCCTTGAGAAAGCGACCCAGATTCCCTTGAGAAAGCAACCAGCATAGGTCGGGAAACGTTGGGGCCACCCAAAATCTGATGCGGCGATATAGCCCAAAAGTTTTAATTCAACATGACGAGCACCCGCGAAAGTTTTAACGAAGAAGTATGTAGATCATTTCAGGCCAAATTGATCATTAAATCACTGTCGCTGCTGCAAGAATTACAACTCCCAGTCAGCATACTCAATAATGCAAATGAAGAGTCAGCTTATTAGGCTAATCAAAATGTCTCATGAAATTATATTTCTTTAAAAATAATGCAATATGAGCTGAAAAAATTGTATGCATGATTATAAGTTTGTATAAAGCATACTGTCATAAGTCCTCCTCAGAATTTACCTCAAACTTTCCGATCCCAGTTTCACCATGAACACCCACTCCTAATGCTATTTCTGATTCTGCCAAAGTAAATGAAGGTGTCCCATCTGAAAGAAAAATTCAAAGATCATCGTAGGCCTGTCGTCAAATTTTGAGTGGTCAATAAAATACATGGCAATAAAGAGTATATTATAGCGTTGGGAGTGGAGCGTGAAATATCCCAAAAATTTTATGGAGATATGGTCTTACCTAGTAGCTACTTGCCCCTAGCAAATGAACCTCCCTAAAAAAGTAAGTACCCTCAAAAATCGACACATATTAAGAGAGTGAAATTATTTAATTACTTGATAACCAGAAGTTAAAAGTATTTATTCATTTTGATGATATTAAATTTAATTTTGTTTTTGGTCGTTAACATTATACTTTTTGAGTTACTATTGTGACAGCGATGAAAGAAATTAAAGAATAGATTGCAGATTGCAGACAAAAGATGTTTTGATAAGAAAGACACCAAATCCCAGCTAGCCACTCACCTTATCAACTAGAACCATTCATGCAGTTTCCAACCTAAAATACTGGCCTTCGAAGGAAAAGGACGTCGGCTCGACGCACTCGAGCAATGGGAAATTACCAGGAGGAGAAAACGCAAGGAAAACCTTTTGAATGACATTGAGTTCCTGAGTCATTCCCCGTTGTTAGCCCCCCCCCCCACTCAAAACCTTCAACCGAACCCCAAATCCTTACGTATCCCAACCACCTCCCCACCCCCTTCCCCCATCCTTTACCCCCCCCAAACCCTCTCCCACTTCCGCCGACTCATAAATATACCCCTCCCATTTGCATGATTGTATATATATATGACTTCTTGACGATAATATGGCATTTTGTACCTGATGATAGCGAAGTAAGGTCGCTGAAATGCGTCGTACCAAGTAAAATTACTGTGGACATGCACTAAGTTTGCTCTTCATTTACCATTGTAACATTATGTTCCACAACATCTCGCCGAACACCGTTGAATACATCAATAGATTGCAGGACTGGAGATCTTAGAGGAAATGAAGAAATTCAAATGAAACTATCATTACCAGTGAATAAATATTGATTACAGAAGGAAAATGTGGAGTCATATAAAAGGAAACCGCTTCGGCACAATGAATTTGTGACCACGACTACATTTAAGAATAAGAAAAGGAGTATAACTGAATTAAAAGGAAATGAAAGTTGAAAGAAAATAAATTCCCCAAATTTGCTGGGCAAAAAAGTAGGGAGGATGTGGGAAGTTAGAAGGATGACGGTGGAGTATAATATACAAAAATTAAACTGAAACACAATGAAATAAACAATAATGCAAGCTCACTCACTCACCTAGCAGATTTGCTCTATGGAACAAAATTCTGCATAGGTCTCAATCATACACACACACTCATGCCCCGTTCACATTACGTTCTTCTTACGCCGGTTAGCCCCGACCATGGTTACAAAACGAGGTGTGAACGCAAGTTACCGCTAACCGTGGTTGGGATTCTGACCACCGTTTTCCGACCACGGTTGGCGGTAGTTCATGCGTGTGTGAACGCAAGTTGGTTAAAAGCTGGTTAGAAAAAGAAGAAGGCGAAGCAGCAACTAGGTGGGATAGACGGAATAAAAACAGAAAGTAAAGCATTCGAAGAGGAGACGGCCGTTATTGTTGAACTATATTCGTCAGAATTAATTCTAAGGAAAGTGTTATTGATTCATTCCGTAATTTGTTGTATATTATGAGATTTTAGACCTGATTTAAGTTATGCGATATACTATATAGTTCGTAGTGAATTAGCTTTTAGCTCGTATTGTATTGTTACGGACAGATTGAATAATCTATATTAATATTTTGCTAGAATTAAGTAAAATGTGCGAAACTACCATAATAGAAATCCGAAAGTCACTATGATTTTAATGTTTTGGTAAGAGTGCTTAGTCCCAGTTTGAAAAAGATCACTTATGTTCATCCTTGGACAAAAGTTCCACTGTCAATATAAAATATCAGGCTAATGGCTTGTCAGATATAACTATAGAAAATAAAGTTAGAAACTTCGGGTGATACTACATATCGCAAAAGTACCACGTTCTTTCTCTTATTTCATAAGTTAAATTTCAATAATCGTCACATTTCTGCAAGTTATTCGTCCACATTTGAAGAAGAGGTATAAGAGTTTTAATTTACGGTAGAGCATCGGATTGGATCATGTCCTTTGCCAAATCAGAAAACAATAATTGCGAAGAATTTAATGCAGCGAAAAGTGTATCTCCATCCCAAATCACAAGTGTGTCTCAATTGAGGCTCAAGTCTCAAGATTAGGTCCTCGATTTTCTCCACCTACATCAATGATTTGTCAACACATCCGAATCAAGGGAAAGTAGTAGTATATGTTGTTGATATCAACCTAATTATAACTAATATTCGCTTTTATTCGTATTAAATAGAGCAGTAGGAGAATGCAAGCCACACTATCGATGAAATGATTAGTTGGACGAACACATTTATATTACCTTCTACGTAGCAAGGAACAATGATTGTCGACGCTGTAATGCAATTTTTAATTCATAAGCAGCTCATAATATGCACATACGTTGAAAATCATTGCAATTAACACAAGAACTTTTCCCTGCACATTCTCTATTTCCTTCCAAAAGGTTATACGCTCTCGTATATTCATTTTTCACTTGCACTTACTTTACCACTCATCAGATGTCGCCAGGGTCTAACCATGGTAAGTGTGAACGCGCGTTGGTTCTGACGTCATCTTACGCTGGTTAAGAAAGATGGTAATGTGAACGGGGCATCAGGTTTGAGGGAATCACAAACTCAGACATTTTTTGAGGATTGTTTCAGCCATTGTTTAGTGAAAGGTAAAACTGTACAATTGTGACCTACGTACAAAGAGAACAAAGGGAGATTTGTGAGAAGAGAAAACAGAGAATCGGACAGTTTCTTAATTGAGATGGAGCAGCGGCCACCAGAGGGAAATTAGGAGGTATGAGTGAAGGAGATGAGCTTGGTACAAAATTTCGGTATTCAGATTTCTAGTGTTCAACAAGGCAAGATGATAGTTAAGATGCTGTCAGGGTATGTAGCAGATTTCAGCCAGGTAATGATATTCTAATTTACTCTTGCTAGTCATCACCAGAATGAGTTTACACACTGGAATACAGAAACACAAAAAAGTATTTCCCAACATGGCGTGACATTTTCCAAAAATACAAACAGGGGAAGGCCAAAAATTGTGGAATTTTAGGATCTCAACATCCAATACCCTTTTCCTTTACACCCTGGGTATAGCCCTGCTAGTCACCTCAAAATGACTTCTATTTTTTGATTGGTAAATGTGTGTTTACTCAAAACTTGAAAGACTAAATGGCTACCTGGTAGTATACATGGTGACAAGCATATTCCAATTGTAGACATTACTGTCACAGCTTTTTTGGCCATCCACACAATTTCCTCAAGAGACTTCCCCTCGGCTGACATAGCACCAGCTATCTAAAAAAAAAAAATAATACAACAACCATAAAAAAATGAAGCAACAGGATTTGTTTAAATCGCTCAATTAATGACTGTTAATAATAAGGGTTAGAGTTAAGTAAAAAGCTTTTTGTTAGACACTCGTAACATCAATTAGAATTATGATGAAGGCATCCATCTGTCAGCTTAAAGAGCCTCTTCTCTATCAGAATCGGTCTCCCAATCGATAAGTAAGTACATATTAGTATATAAACACATGTATATTTAGGCAGATCGGAGAAATTGATTTTTTCACCTGGCTCCCAGTAAATAAGTCGTCAGACTAATCAAAAATGAAACCAAAAAGATTTGTGACCTTAAGGTGAACACCCGACCCTTAACATACTTAACACCAGACCCTTACTCATCGACCATTTTATGGCAGGGAGGGTCACAAATTGGTGAATTTTATATTACATGGTCATTCCCTATAAATTTTGCTGAGTCCATATGAACAAAATTTTCGTGCATTGTGACGTATCTGCGACTGTTAAGCACAAAATGCCAATTTTGAGTGCATATGTGCAAACAAAATACATATTACGATCCCCACACAGCGTATTGGGAAGAGAAGAAGCAGGCTGCTCACATCTCATACCCACTTGCCTCTTCCCCCTCCCATGCCCAGAGAACAGCAAAATTAACACTTGAGTGTGCCTTATGTCGTTATAGGCTAGCCACTACATATTATAGGTGTTTCAGCATCGTCAGCGGAAGAACAATCACAAAAGAATTATGTATTGGACATTAATGTTAAATGCCATGAATATAACAAAAGTAGAAGAAGAAAAAACTTGCAGATTGTGCAGGATTCAACCTATTTATACAATTTTCCCTTAAATAAGCAAATTAAAGCAAAAATATTTACCAAAGCTCACATGCACGAGGTGAGCTCTGTTAACCAGTTTTGAGGTCTCCTACCCACACATCCATAGGTAAATAAAAGTGAGGAAATCTTTGCCTGTACCAGGTTTAAATATATTCTGAAACACAATCATGCAAATTTTGCTTTACCAATCAGATGAAAATAAAATAACCTTGTCTAAAGGCCTGGTTACATGGCACATTAACACGTACAAGTTAATGTACATTTGCACGAATGATTTTGGTGAACCGGAATGGAACATAATGAATGCATGAACCAAATTAGAACAGACTATTTTCTGTGCATGCATTTGCACAAGTTGGGTGGTTACATGGTGCATTTTTGCGTTCATTCTCGTGTTCATACATCTAGACATTAACCCGTATGTGTTAATGTATCGTGTAATCAGGCCTTAATAGAACATTTCTATTGGCATATGAAAGTTTTTACTATTAAAATACTACTTAACACAGGCATCTGAATTTAAAACTTATTATATTACAGAATTAATTGAGACTTGGAGATTGGCATTTTTGCTCGAGTTTCCAGTCTTTTCTGTATGCATTACTAATCGTCACTCCTCGTCCGTTGCTGCTGTCAACAAAGCTTCGGATGACCTCTTTCACAAATCTTTTGACCACATGGGTAATGCAGGGAATATTTAACTTCAAAGTTGAACGTCACTCAAAGGATTTTTGAATTTCTGCAGTGGTAAGGTCAGACATAGCCGGAGGTACCATGGTCCCTCCCCAATTTATCAGCAACAGGAAGCCCTCTGCATTGATATTAAAATCTGGTAATTCACAAGTCTCATTTTGATCATTACACATGTGTTCTTGTGTGCCTCTAATATTTTTATCCACTCATCCTGACTCTTCCTTGGGCTCATCAGTTATCATAACAAGCAGTACATTCTCAGGGTGACCGAAAAATCCATCCTTTAAAAACTCATATCTACGACTGCTCTCAGCTCATGCGGCAGGGTTCTCGCCCAGTTGATGAGTCTACAAAAATTTACAGCTCTATCATGTATATGATGATGCTGCTTTACTAAAATCCAGATGGGCAAGTATACTTTTTGAACGAAAGTTATTAAATTTACTGAATTGGTTCTTGGATTTATGGTGGCCAAGTAGAGCCACTGTAACCTATTGGCCATTGGAAGCCAGAGGGAATGGGCCTTTTATGATGATTTTTGGCCAAATTTTTGGAGCAAATGTCTTTAGATGCAGCATTTCAAATTTCCAAAAGATAATGCTGATCAGTGCTCAGCAAATTCAGGTCAATTTTGGGAGACATGCTGATGGTATAGATTCAAATCACGCATCATCACAATTGTAACGGCCTTGAAGTATGGAGCAAATAGTGAATTAAGCTAGCTAGGCTCCCCCTCGGAATGATCTAGGTATGCCCAATCATCCTGAGAGGTTTGAATATACGGCTGCCAAGTAGACCAACCAAAGACTCAACACTGAGGACTTTCTCAGATCACAGCCAGTCCCACACACTGCAGATGATATTGAGGTGGCCAGCGGACTGAAAAGGGCAGTCAGCACCTCCATAAAGACAGTCATCCCTCTCGCATGCATCTCCCAGTGCATACTAAGCCCAGTGATACCTAAAAACCTTTCAACATCCTGCAAAGTGCTCAGCATGGTTTCCGGGAAACCCACTCAACAAATACTGCAATATTCCAATTTTTAAACCAAATTTGTGATGATTTCCAAGACCATAAGATGGCTGCAGGTGCTTCCTTTGACCTGAGCAAAGCTTTTGACTGCTTAAATTTTGTTTGACAACCTGCTACCTAAAACTTGGGTGATAGGGGAAGCAGGAGAACAGGCTTCATAGATATGTATATCTGCCCATAGAATTACCAGTAATAGGCTAAATTGAAGAAGGGAATTAAGAGTAAAACTTGGGACTAGTTTGTGAGGTCAAAATTTTCCACATACATCTACCCTAACTGGTAGATAACCAATTATAATAATTGTAATCTTAAAATATTTTTTGTTTCGTATAGTCTGCTATCACTTTGATTGCAAAAATAATATTTTTCAAATATTTAGAGTAATAATTATTATATTATATTTATAAATCATTTTAATGGTGAAAGAAAGGTTTTGAGGATTTTCCCTGTCAAGGCATGGAAATCAAAGATATTTTGTATTTCTCTTGACAGGCTGCCCATTTTCCTTTCTGGCCTGAGATATCTCCACTCATGACACCCCATGGGAGCATGCTTAGAATAGTCCTGACTCTTTGCACAGTTAAGTGTGCATGGCAAATTCAACAAGACCAAGAATGGTAGTGGAAAAAATGAATTTGATACCGGAATAGTGCAGCCAATCAAGGATTGCAGCCTAAGCGAGGAAGAAGCATATTCTTCTATTGCACAGACAATCAGTAGGTTAATTGAGCCCTGCTGTCAAAGAATGCTTATTCTATCTGGATACCTCAGTTAACAAGATACCATATAAATAAATGAAAGTTCTACAGCCGTCTGACAGTTGATAGAAATAAATTCCCCAAGGCCTAACTCTTTGCAGGGCAAAAAAGAGGAAAAGGAAGGGGAAGGATAAGGAGGGGTCTGGAAAGTTTTGTCTATAGTATTTTTGGTCCAGGAAGGTGATCGGATTAAATGAGCAAGCCGGCACTGGATGGCTTTGTATTTATTTGATAGCTCATACACATCATCACTTTACTGTGATGGGGAACTGGAAGTGACTACTGGTAACAACCTTAGGTCTTTCACCATTTCTCATGGACCAGAAGTCCATAGATACCAACCCAAGGTTAGGTGCATGCAAAATTGTGGGAGAAACCTACTATGTGATCATCCACTGTTGGCTAGGTTGTGCAAGTTGTTAATTTATGGTGTTTCATATGATTTAACTTGGGAATTTAAATGGATTGGGCAGGGGAATTGTATTCATCCAAACAAGGGAGTTCCAGCTCAGAAGGCAAGGGAGTTTCAGTCTAGCTAGCCAAGGGAGCTTCAGTTTAGTCAGCCAAAGGAGTTCCATTGGAGTAGCTGGAGTACTTAAGTACACTGCTACTGTACTGCCATCCCTCTTCCAAACTCCACTGGTTTTGTTTCAATTTCAATGCAGTTTCAGCATAGAAGCAAGGCAGTGAGTTTAAAGGTTGTTTCAGCCCAGTTTCAAGGGAGAAATTTTTACCTGAGTATGTATAGCTCAATAGGGTAGTTTCCTTCGTCAAAGAAAACGAAAGGCATTGATTGCGATTTGTTACCCACCATTAGTGTATTTATAATTTACAAATTATTTGGTTTTAGAATTACCAGTTTAGACGAATGGCAATGGTCAATTTTAACTGCATTTGAAAAAGGCCAGATTGGCACCCATGCGATGCCACTCCACGTGACCTCACAGGGACCTAGTTTCTGTACGAGTAGATAGGAGTTTTACATCGCCTGAGATTACCAATGCATGCATGAGGCACAGACTTCAGGGAAGCATCTCTTAATAATCACTCATTAAAATTCCCTATGGTCGGAAAGCTTCCTTCATTTGATAGGGTACTAATAATCCTTATTAAAGCCAAGCGCTACCTGCTAGCAGGGTACTCTGATACCTGTGAGCAGCCTGCATCGTGGTGGCGCTCATAACCCCGCACCAAGGTGGCCTCACACGGCGGCAGCCAGAACGAGAATGATGTCACATGGGCTTTCCCCAGCATTCATACTTAGCCGTCGTGTTTTCGCGCACTTGGAAATTTTCACTTTTCATTTAATCAAGAAATATATATGTCATCATGCAAAAATCTAAAATCATGAAACATGTACTCCATGAGTAAAAATCTTTCGATTTAGGCAATAAAAAATAATAGGAAACCACCCCATTTCTTCTCCTTTCCCTGATCATTGCATGCAGGATTCACATAATGAAACTAAAACAGTAATCGCTCCATGATATGAATGCCTATACTATTCCCTGTGAAGTATGGATACACTGTGAAAAGAGAAATATCAATCTATTTAATGAAGAAAGGTTCCCCTAGTTGAAATAGCTGATTGGGGGTGTATTGCAATTAAGGAAAGAGTAATATATGCTCCTTTTTGTGTAAATTACCTTGAAAATAAGGACCAAACCACAAAGACCTCTCCTTCCAGCAAAATCTGATTTAGCATTTTGATGGGCACAGTCTTCTCCCACTATCACCGAATCCACCTGCAATAATAAATTTCACTAAAGAAAGAAAGGAGGAAGCAGCCGATGATAGGTAAGGTAAAATGGAGAACTAATGAAAGCAAGTGAAGGTTGAAAATAAGAGGTCCACAAGGATGGTGCTCAAAAGGATACATTCCAAATTTGAACTAGGGTTTTCAAGACGGTCATTCCTACCTTGACACCCACTTTCAGTGCCTTTTCGACGGCTAAGCCAAAATTAAGGCGATCTCCGGTGTAGTTCGGAATTATGACTAAAATTCCAGCACCTGTGAAGATTCAAAATGAATCTTTATAACGCTACATTAACGACATAGGTCATTCGATTACAAGAATGCGGAACCTATAACTTTGATATAACCACTCGAAATGCTTTCAAGTCCGCATACTAGTGACAACCACGCAAAAACCTACCGTTATTATAGGCTGACAACTGCTGAATAGCTTCAAATATTTGAGAAGACGGAGGGGCAGCAAATACTGATCCACTGACTGCGGCAGACAGCATACCTTTTCCAACGTAACCTGCACAGAAGGGCTCATGACCCGCCCCTCCGCCAGAAAGGAGAGACACTTTTCCCGGTGGAATCTAAAATAATCGCAAAATGTTTTCAATCAGAATGATATAATTTGAAAAACGTACCTTCTTTTATTGCCACACACCATCACGCATCCGAATCACATCTAAAGTTTAAGTGCGAATCTTACAAAGTTGGAGAATGCCACTTTAGGATACTTTTCATGGATATGCAGCAATCCTTTATAAGCAGCTGCCAACCCATCCATCATTTCTTCAACGCACTTTTCTCGTGCATTCACGATATTTTTGTTGACAAAGGACATTGCTGCGGTACTTCTCTTTCGCCGTTCCCCAAGGTCACTGTGCCAGACTATGCAGAATAACTCGAATGCGGGTCCAACATGCAAATTATAAATGAACTGTCTTCGTGAGAAGGGATTCTTCTTCGTGGATTAGGGCTTCAAATATAGAGCTCCAATGCCAGCCTACGATGCTGCTCGCCGTCGTTATCAGATTCAAAACATATCGCTGTCGTTCAATGTTTGCTGTCCACCCATAACTCGATGACCCCCAGCACATCTGTCCAATTAGATGTCACTCATGTGTGAGATGACGCATTGATTGATCGCGCGGCTCTTAATTTTGTACTTTTTGAAATTCATCTTGCAGGATTAGCTGCTAGCTTCATACCTTGGGGCGGCTTCTATAGAATTCTCTGGGTAGGATTCTCCCATTCAGATCTTGTTAGTAAAGCGGGAATAATAGCCTTCAGCGGTTTTTGCTAGCTACTTACCTTCTGAAATTACTTTTGAGGAGTTTCATGCTTAAATCGACCAATTGTAAGCTTCTGTCAACGGTATGAACATTGAAATACAATTTTACTCTTGATGGTTTCAGAGCTACCCGCTGTCCCACAGTATATGCTTGTGGGGACATACCATAGGGTTTTCCACCCATGTATTTCTGCATCCTAAAATGCAAGGAGTTTGCGAGGTTCCCTTACAAAAGTAATTAATTTGACTTCCAAAATAATGTGCAAGCCAAATTTTAATTTTACAGGTGGCTGCAAAAATGTATTTTTTAAAAATATATTTAAAAGGTGTTTCATTTACAATTAATACAACAATGCTGTATGGATGAGTGTGCATATCTGTGGTGCTGGTAAAGCAGCACCTAAAATGGCTAGAATTCATTAAATGCTAGTATCAACGATTATAATTTTTCAAGGAACCAGGTGTACATACTCACGGAAAAATTTTCAAATGGTACCCTATATTCATATCATAGGTATAAACCAGCATAAAGAATCAAGCGAGGTTCAATCTCATTTCAGGCTATTCAACAAGGTTGCACTTAAAACAAAGGTCTGCCCACCACTATGGCTAACACGGCTGTAATAAAGCTAAAGAGAGCACTATTGACGTATTCACTGTGGATAATGCAAAATTACATATTTACGTTGCTCATAAATCTGTGATAACAAAAATGGGCATTTCACTTTCTAGCAAAGAACTTGCTTCATTTGTGGGATGACTAGAAAATTTAAGCTCAATGAATACCAGTCATCTGAGTGCAACAGATTTGAATGTTTATGCATATACTACTGAAAAATTCACAAGCCTCCAGCAGTCAACAGATACCTATAGTTGGAGTGGGGAAGGTAAGACCAGATCTCCACTGAAATCTATCCAGAGATAGTAAGTGTTATGTGTGTAATTAAATGACCAGGTACGAGACCTGAAATATTGCTGAAAAATACCTCACACTATGTCAACCCAGAGGTCACCAATTCATGCAAGAAAGTGCACAATGTGGAATGCACTATATTCATACAAGAAAGTCCACCGTAAGAAATATAGTACGGCAAGAGAACTCAATCGTATGGCCATGGAAGAAGGAAGAGAAACTCCTCCTTTCATGGCATGACATATGTATAGGATACAGCCTGAATGGTCATCGAAATGCATTGTCTCCATCAAATAAATTTCACTGTAGTTACAAGGAAATCTTGATACATTTAATGCATAATATAATTAATAAAGTATTTACACAGTAAACATGTGATGAAAATTTATAGTTACAGGGGGTGACCTCATGTACAGATGAATTCTCGCAAAGAGCGGAATACTTCTACTTCATTTTGTCTTTATTTCCCATGTTTCGTCCACCCATTCCTCTCCCCATTGGTCCAGAGCGTCCTCTTCCACCAAAACCACCTGCAAAAGTCATCGAAGGATAAATGGAAAAATCAAATCGACTTAAATGAAAAGCAAAAGAGCAAACAAATTCACGTATTACCACGGCCGCCGCCGCCACCTCCTCGTCCTCTTTGCCCACCCCTTTGATTCCCGCCGCCTCTTCCATCACCACGACCACCTCCCCTTGCTTTAGATGCCACTTCTTCTTTCACCATATCAATTACTTCATCCGGGATTCGAAGGTACTTGATCGTACTACCTCGAACATAACACTCGGGCATCCTCCAAAACTTGTCTCCTTCCTGTAGGTATGATCAGTATAAGTGAGGTAGAGCAGAGAAAATATTTGAATAGTGTTTAAACAGTGAGATACACTCCTTACCCGAGAGGTACAGATGACTTCTCGGAGCATGATATTCATCCAATTATCACATGTCACCAAATGCCCGTTGTAGGTCTCGCCACTTTTCAATTCAACGAGCTGAAAATAAAATTTAAGTTGGTATAATGCGTAGCATCAACGACATGTAATATCCATTTTACAGATTACTCACCATAGGGTGATTCTGAGCAGTTTTAAGGAGAGTTAACGGCAACTGGAAGGAAAATTAAATATATTAATCAAAGTTCTATGAACACATAACGATTCTTGATAAATTTTCTTACCATTTTTCAGCCAAATATCTCCGGCGAAATTTCATAGAAGCCCACACACTACACAAACAACTGAAAACACAACAGAAAGACACTGTTGCCAGGCGTATAGTCAGACTTAGGCTACGAGTGAAAGTATTCTGATTTATCTTTCAGTTTCGTAAATATCACGTTTTCAGATTCTCCTAGCGTAAATTAATTAAGTCATTAGTGTTCAAAATGTTCAGTTCTGGTGAAAAATTAGTATTTGAAAACCCTTAAAAAGCAGAAGACCCTATACGAGATACATTTGGCAACTTCGAGGGAAGCTGGGATTCATTTGGATTTATGACCATCAATTGTTTTTGTCAATGAACGGTCGATATGGCTCGTTGATATTTATTTGTCTTCTGTATTAAGATGATCGTATTATTCTTCCAAGGCCAGCATGAGTGGTGTAGAGGTATATATTTGCATGATATGTAAACTTGTTTTCATTTGTTCAGGGCTCATGCTTACTGTATTTGCTACTTGTTGTACCAGCCTTTACAGAAGCCATTACCCTTGGAGCCTTTGCCAGAGAAAGCACTTGAAGAAAGGCGACTTTGGATTGGAAATCTTGACTCTAGAATTACTGAGTAAGTTTAACAGAAGAAAATTACCTGTGTTTTCTATGAATTTTCCATTGAATTTTGAAAACAGCTTCAGCAAAAAATGTATTCTCTTTACTTATTAACGGTATCAACTCTTAAAACTGCTGCAAAAATACGGCCCTATTGAGAAGTTCGATCTTCTATTTCATCGTTCTGGACCGTTGGTGGGTCTGCCTAGAGGCTATGCTTTCGTCACTTTTGAGAGCAATGAAGACGCTACAAGAGCCAAAGTTGCTCTGGATGGCAAGTTGGTTGGTTGCAAGAGGATTGTCTTGAGATGGGCTCACAGCATTAGCAGGGTAAGCTTATTAATAATTATTGAAGCACGATTATATGCTTGTATGTAGTAAGATCAGTTACCGTGAAGTAGGGAGGTTTGTGGCAGCGCCGAATCCAGGTTAGCGACAAGGGGGGCTAGGTGGGGGGGACTGAACAGAATTACCCCTTTATCTGGTGTAATATGGATACCTTTGGTGGGGGCTACTACCCCTCTCTAGTTGGTGGGTATGTAGAAATATTTTCTCACATGTTCGAAGCTGTTGCTTACCACTGGTATGATATACTCAATTTGCCAATCTGGTGATGGGGTTCGCCTGCGTTTGACGTCTTATGAGGGAAATATTGTAATTGAACTTCACTTATCTCATACGAAGCTCTTTCTCTACCCAAACTATCAGCGTTAAAAACTTAATGTGGAATGATTGGTCTGGTCATTTGTTGAAGCCACTCTTAGTAATACTGTTTTCCATCTTCTCTCATTGTGCCTTTCTGCTTGACCAGTGTTAAATTTTTGACCATTGGCCTTGATAATGGCCTCTGTTTGTTGTATCTTGGTCCTTAAGAAAATTAACATGAGTGTATAGTTGTATAAGAAGGAGAAATTAATGTAATAACGCATTTACTCTTAAAATACAACGCAGAACACACAATCCTTTCCAATTGAGAAAAGGAATTGCCTCATAAGAGGATTAGAAATTGCAAAACACACAATATTCTTTGACATGTGGAGATTGAAGAAGCGATACTGTAGTAAAATATCAGTTTCAGTAAAAACCTAATCAAGGTTTTATTCAGCAAGAATAACACAGTTTAAGTAAACAACTTAAGTGTTGCCACAACAAATACAATTATTAAAATTAAGATCAACAACATAGTATGTTTATACCACATTCACCCCCACTAAAAATCGATTAGTATCTGATGTAGTCATTTAGATAGGCTGGTAGCCTTCGCTGCCGTCCACGTGGAGAACCTTTCTGTGGAGATGGACTCTTGGGTTGTTCAGAGACACACTTACTCGAATTAGGTATGCCCTTATCTTGCCCTGTCTCTTCATCGCATGAGGAGTTTTGTGATGTCAGTTCTCCGGAGTCAATAGATGGGCTCAAGGGAGGTCCGTCAAGCTTGACTGGGAAGTCCCCTCTTGGAGCCAAATGTCTAATGGAAACACTTGATTCTTGCCCATTGGGAAGCTTTACATATGCATAGTCTGGATTTGCCTCTATTAGTTCGACTTCCTGAACAATCGGGTCATACTTGCTGTGCCGCAAATGGTTTTTCATTAAAACTTGACCTGGTTTAGTTAACCATGTAGGCAAGGAGCGACCATTGAAAGATCTTCTGGGATGAGTGAACATACGTTCATGTGGGGTAGCATTTGTTGAGGTGCACAACAGTGATCTAATAGAGTGAAGTGCTGACTGAAGCACTTCTTCCCATTGTTCTGTCTTTAACCCTTTTGACTTTAAGGTCAAAAGTACAGTCTTCCATATTATTCCATTGTATCTTTCGACCTGACCATTTCCTTGGGGGCTGTAGGCAGTAGTTCTACTTGTAGCAATGCCTAAGGAGGTGAGAAATGATTTCAGTTCATGTGACATGAACGAAGCTCCTCTGTCGGAATGTATATAAGCTGGTGTACCAAAGAGCGAAAACACCATAGTCAATACTCTCACAGCAGTAGATGCCGAAATATCTGTACAAGGAAATGCAAAAGGGAACCTTGAATATTCATCAACAATAGTCAGTAGAAAACGGTTCTTGGATGAGCTAGGTAAGGGTCCTTTGAAGTCTAAGCTTAATCTCTCAAATGGAGAAGTTGCCTTTATAAGCTGCCCTTCATTTCTACAGAATCGAGGTTTTAATTCATTGCAGCAGGTGCAAGAATTAATCACTCCTTTAATTTCTTCTAGTGTGTAGGGCAGGTTTTTAGCTCTAACCCAGTGGTGCATTCTTGTTACACCCGGATGACATAAAGCATCATGTAGTTCTTTGAGGTTCATTCTTCCCTCTAAGTAGGTACTTGCTGTAATCCTCGACATTGTGTCTGCAGTTGTGTTTTGGTTGCCTGGTCGGTAAATGATATCGAATTTGTAATTAGCTAATTCAAGTCGCCATCTCATAATTTTCTCATTCTTTATTTTACTTGAGTGATACTGATCAAACATGAAGGCAACAGACCTCTGGTCAGTGATGACCTCAAAATGTCTTCCGATAAGGTAGTGTCTCCAGTTCCTCAGTGATTCCACAATAGCATAAGCTTCCTTCTCAACAGAGGAATGTCTTTGCTCAGCTGCATTAAGTGTCCTAGAGAAAAAGGCAATGGGACGTTCGGCTTGACTCAGGGTGGCCCCAATGGCAAACTCTGAAGCGTCAGTTTCTACTCGAAAAGGTGTATTTTCTTCTATTGCAGAGAGTGATGCCTCTGCTACATCTTTCTTGAGTGAATTGAATGTTGTCACAGCTTCTTCAGACAGCGGGAATGGTCCTTTTACCAGAAAAGGGCGAATCTTCTCTGAAAATTTGGGAATCCATCGGCAATAGTGAGCAAACATACCTAAGGTTCTCTGAAGGGCTGGCATGTCATTTGGGACAGGTAGGTTCATCAAAGGTGCAAGCCTATCCGGATCAGGCTTTATAACTCTATCTTCGATCAGATATCCTAATATTTTCACAGATTTAGTTGAATATTTACATTTATCTTGGTTTAATGTCAGATTATACTTTTCTACTGCACCTAAAAATCTTTCCAAATTTTGGTCATGTTCCTGTTGGTCATGGCCGCAAACTGTTACATCATCTAGATAAGGAAAAGTACCTTTGAGCTTTTCTTCCTTGATAATTCTGTCAATGTTTCTCTGGAAAGCTGGGACACCGTTAGTTACCCCGAAAGGAATTCTGCGGAACTGGTAAAGTTTTCCAGCAGCTTCAAAAGCAGTATATGGCTTATCTGATTCTAGAATAGGTACTTGGTGATAGGCACTCTTGAGGTCAATGGTGCTGAATATCTTGTATTGTGATACATTCCGTACCAACTCCTCTATTCTTGGGAGAGGGTAGGCATCAAGCATTGTAAATTTATTAATAGTTTGTGAGTAGTCAACTACCATCCTAGGTTTATGATTTTCACCCTTAACTACAAAAACTTGAGCACGCCATGGTGAGTTACTAGGTTCTATTACACCTTCTTTGAGCAATTTTTCCACTTCAGCAGCGATGAATATTTTGTCGGATTCTGTGTGACGTCTTGACTTAGTTATGATGGGTTTGCAGTCTGGTGTGAGATTGGCAAATAGCGATGCTGCTGGAACTCGAGCAGTAGCTAGTGAGCAGATTTTAAGAGGTGTTTGTTCTCCATGGAATTCTATTTCTACAGATGAGTGACTCTTCAGAAGATCGTGCCCAATCAGGAAGTCAGCACACAGATTTTTCATGATTAACACCTTAATATTTGCATATGTATAGGTCTGAATCTTCAAGGTCAGCGTACCACATCCAGTAACATCAGAACTCAAAGAAGAATTAGCCATGGTTATCTTACCGGAGTAAGGCTTAACGACTATTCCGCATCTCTCCACAAAACGTTCATTCAAGAAACTAAGAGAACTTCCAGTATCGATAAGTGCATTTAGTTCCACTCCATTGATCAATACCTTAGTCATGGATTTTTGAAGGCATAGAGGTGCTGTTACTGCAGAAGCCAAAAACGACGTAGAAGCTGTTGAATTTGTAGATGAATGTTTAAATCTTGATTTACATACTTTTTGGTAATGTCCTTTTTTTCCGCAACCTCTACAGATAATATCCTTTGCTGGGCAAGAGTCCCTTGGGTGCCGTTTGTTACCACAAAAGAAACATTTTTCAGATCGTACCAAAGCAGCTGATGTTGTTGTAGTATCTTCAGGGCTATCTTCTCTATGGTCAGCAGCAGCAACAGGAGTTGAATCTGCTGTATTCAGATAAGACGCTGAATGTAGCTCAGCCAGCTCAAGTGACCTAGCCTGGTCATGGGCCTTCTCTAATGTGACGTTGGTGTTTTCCAGTAATCTTTCTCGAATACGAGAGCTCTTGAGGCCTCGTATGAAAGAATCCCTTATGTACTCATCTTTATATTTATCAGCTGTTACTGCTTGAAATTCACAATCTTTGCTCATTTGTTTTAATACCTGGAGATATTCGTCGACTGATTCACCCGTCTGCTGAGTTCTAGATGCTAGGCAGTGTCTTGCAAATATTTCATTTCGTTTTGTGATATATAATGAATCTAGTATTTTGATGGCATCTGAGTAGTTTTCTGAGTCACTAATATACCGAAAGACGTTAGCAGATACATAATTGCAGAGTAATTGCAGTTTACCATCTTCTGAAACCTTGTTCACTTGGCCCAGGAAATTAGCAAATGTTCTTTTCCAGTGTTTCCACTTCGATTCAGCACCCACATGTGAAGGGTCAGTATCAAATCTTTCTGGCTTTAAAAGCTGTTCCATCTTACTAAAGAATTCTTGCTGAATAAATTGTAGTAAAATATCAGTTTCAGTAAAAACCTAATCAAGGTTTTATTCAGCAAGAATAACACAGTTTAAGTAAACAACTTAAGTGTTGCCACAACAAATACAATTATTAAAATTAAGATCAACAACATGGTATGTTTATACCACAAACAACATTGAAACGTGAAGGAGCTCTGAACAGAAGTAGTTACCACCCTGGAGATTTAGTTTACTACCCACTGGGTGCACCATCAAATGTTCTCATGCTATAGAGAGCTTTGCATATTCACAATGGAATAAGAACTCTTCCTTAATGCTTGTGAGAGAGAGAAAAAACCAGAGGTTTTCTTGACCTGAGTAAACATTTCGATGAAGGAATGAGTGGTGAAAGTTTCTCTCGCAATATAGTGCCGTTAACCTCTGGCAATGGGAGGGCATGAGAGCTTGCACACACAACGATTGCCGGCACCAACAAAAAGCCAGTTAGATGCTGGCCATTGTCAGTGTGGATCATCGGAGCTGGCCAACTTATCGTTTGACCGGTAAAAATCTGGCGTGTGTGCAAGCATCCAAAATCAGTGTGTGTTCAAGGGGCCTCAGGTTTATGGAGAAATTACCAAAAATATACACAGCCATCTTTGGGAACCGAGTGGATTAATTCACATTAAAGCTTGTTTCACAGGTTTAGAGATTCGGTCTTCCAATGCTTTCCAAAGGCTAAAACTATTTATTCATGTGTACAATTGAAGCAAATTAATATACAGCATAATCCTAATTTTCAGCCATCCATGTGGCATGAGTGCTTGTTGCCACACAGTGAGAAGGCAATGACCGTGTGTTTCTGGCTGAGTGATCGTGATGTGGTAGCAATTCAATGATATGTTAACGAACAAAGCATCCAATAGACATGTTTACTGAAATTTAAACTACTATTAACAGATATGTAGACCTTATTTATAACTACCTACTGTCATCCCTCACAAATGCTACTACTCTATTCAATAGAAAACAATGGATGATTGAGAAGAGGAAGAAAAAGGTGTTTAGATATGCATTGCAAATTTTTCAATAGTTAGAAACTAATGTGGTCTCTTCAGGTACTTCTGTCAAACTCAGAGGCAGAAGAGGCATGCATACAAGAAAAATCAGCAAAATCTGAAGGAGAAATAATTTGTTGAGGCAGCAATACAAAACTTTAAACAATCCTGTAACTAAAACCTTAATCCTGTAGATGATGCTTTTAAATTGACTCACTGGTGATCTTATCACATTGGGAGATTCTATTAGGATAAAATTAAAAATTAATCTGGATCAAATTAAAAATTAGTCTAAGTATTCAATTTTTTTCACCCAGAAAACCCAAAAATCTTCATTGTTTAGGTAGTAGGTACACATTACCCATTCTTGAATCCACCCCTCTCCTTTTCATGTGGGTCGCTTGCCCTGCTGTAAAATAAGTTTAGTGTGAGATGGATACATTGGTTATATTTCCTTTATTCACTACAGGAGGACTTAGAAAGACCGAAACCACAGCTAGAGATACCAGCACTTGCAGGCACAAAGAATGAAAAGAAAGTCAGGTAATTATCTTTTTTGGTTAAGTTTATTACCATTTTTTAGGGTATCAACATATGTCCCTGTTAAGTTTTACTTTAACCATGCCTTTGTATGATATTGTATTTATTTTTTAGCCGCCTAAGTGTCATACAAGCCATTGAGGCAAAACTGAAGATGATGGAAAGGGGATCAACAGAAGATTTTGAATTAAATGCTGGACCATCGAGAGGTCTACCTTTGAATCCTGCTCTTAGCACTGCAAGCACAAGACCACGTGGCAGTATGAAACATCACCATGATTCAAGGCCATATAATAGGGCATATAATAGAAGGTGAAACAATCAAATTATTTATTATAAATTAATTTGTGGTGTATGTCATAGGTGAAACTTTGACATTGTTGTTCACACACTCAGCTGAGGAATGGTGTATGTATTGATGTTTTTATATGGACCGTATTCCTGAGATTGTACATCAGTTGTTGCCATCACTCACGTTGATTATTGTCCGTACGATGTTGGTCATCTTTATGAATTTTCTGATTCCTTGAAACTGAAAAGAAAAGGTGAATTTTTATTGAAGTTTTTAATTATGTATAGTGAAATACTCAATAACATGGTATAAAAACACTTACTGGCATTTTGTACAGGTGTAAAATACGGTTTGCCCTTCATCAGCAGATCGTAACTGCAGTGTTGCATAAGACATTTTGTCATTGCCACACATTGGGCATTGCCTTTCAACAATTGGCCCCTCAGAACCAGCAGATTTCTTTTTTTCGTACTTTTTACCAGTTATTGAATTAAAATGTATCGTGTACTCTTTTTCCATTGCTGAATAAACTGAAAAAAAATATTACATCTTTTATTAACAAGCCTTGTGTACCACAACAACATGCATGCTTGTTGTCAGTATATAGTACATAGGTTCTAAGGGCAATTAAATCATGCAGCAACCCTGTCTACTCCTGGATCAAACTATACAAGGTGTTTACTGTACAATATAAAACTTCAGTGACTATGAGCATATCCTGGATATATGTAAAAATAATTAGAGAAACATTGATTAATTACTTCAATTAAATAAACTGATCCTTTCTGATAGTGGACGGGAACAAGTCCCCTATGTTTCATTTAAGTTGCATTGCTAATGAAGCTTTGTATGTAGCAGCTATCATTGAATAGCATACCTGCAATTCTTTTTATCCATAAATTCATTGATATACTCTGCATTCAGTGAAATATCTCACCAACAGTACCAGTCCACAAGAATATGATTGTAAGTGAAAGGTGTCCTTAAATCTTTCTTGGCAAAAATCACCCACAGCCAACACAACTTTCCCTTCGCCAAGGAATGAATGTTGGCTATGGCCATAATGGCTAATGAGATTTTTCCAGGGCAAAAGAATGAAAATTGGCAAAACCGAATGATAGGGATGAAAAAAAGAGTAATGCTCAACAGTGAACTCAAGTATGCTGTAGCCCTTCCAAACCTAGCTTAACAAGGGATTGGGCCCTCTTCTTTGGGAACTGGAGTCAACCATTAGAGTCATTTTTCATAAATTGTATGAATCCTCAGGTTTCCAACCAGAGGAGGTGCCACGGTCGTGTGGGTTAAGGCAGTTTCCTTAGGTACTTGTGACCACTGAGGGAGGTGGGCAGGGAATGGAAAATTCTCTGGGCTGAGTCATGCCACATTTGTTTAGTTTCAGTATCCAGTGCAGTTCTTAGCATTCTTGGGTTCTTTAAATTCCAACCATGTCCGAACATGCATTGGAAACAACACCACTTGATGCCTGGCACGTGCTCATTCAGGCATATGATTACGGCAGTGTTGAAAATAAATCTGGCAGTGAAGGGTGACAAACGGGCATTTAAATGCAACAGCCAAAGGTTAAATCTGACTGCAGTTGCAAGAGGATTTCTGGAGAAAAAAAAACAAAAAATACCCGAATTTTTTATGAAACTATCGCTTAAGGGTTACACTAAAATTCAGTAAAAGGGCTGAAAATTAAAAAAATAAAGATATATACAAGGGCTTACCCAGGATGATAACTAGGGCGGGGGGGGGGGGGGGGGGGGGGGGTAAGCCAGGTTGTGACATTTTACCATGGAAAGGGTGAATGAAACCAACATATTAAGAATATTATAACAGTGCTGTATTAGTTTATTTCCTTGAAAAAAGTTTTTTTTTAGTTACATATCTTATACTAATGCATATAATTTTTGTGGGTTTAAAGTAAAAAATATGTTGAATACTTTCGTTTCAATTCAGTACTGATTTTGCTTAAAGACTTTTCTGAATTTGCTTCTAGAGGGGGGGGGGGCACCGCCCCCCTGTCCCTCGCTGGGTAAGACTATGGATGTATATTTATTTATCTTTCAAGGTTTGTTAACTGTGAAATTGTCTTATTTTGGATTTATTTTTTTCCCCAAGATTGCATATCTTGGGGAAAAATGAAGATTTGTTCCAGTTAGCATGCATAATGGATAAAAAGTTCATATCTGAATGATTGTTAGCATCCATTGACTAAATGCAAGTGCAATCTTGTGTACTTCCATGGTGTCAAATGTGTGCAAACACCCAGTGCTATTAACTGGAAACAGTGGATGAGTCGCAATATGCACAGAGTATTTTTCAATCGCACTTCACTTAAGTCCTATAATTTGCGCCACCTGAAAACCTGCACTCGTTATGCGAGTTGAACTTTATTTAAGGAAACCTCCATTGTGGGCAATTTGCCTCCTCCATTTCAACAAGCTGCTATTCCACCACATGTTTGAGCACCTAAATAAAATTAGGGTCTCATTTATTCATCCTTGTGGTGCATCGAAGTGTTCGGTTCATTTATGAGCTAGGATAAAGTGATCATTATTCACCATCAGGATACTGCTTTCACATATATAAAATTCAGAGAAATCAGTGATGGTTACCTGACACCACTCTGTCTGATTTGAGATGATATTCCCCATATGTAATAGATAACGATTTTTTTGAGCAACAGTACAAAATAGTCATGCTCGTACCAAAAATCCACTACACTGCCCTGATACTTATGGGTCAGCTTCACTGCTAAGAATAAATGCCAATCAGCATTTTTGAACCATTTTCCATATGAATACGGGCCCATATATATTATGCCCATATAATGGCCCATAATAATAATTAATGAAAAAAAGCCCAGGGGCTGCAGGAGAGAAATCCGTGAAATGCATACGAGGTGAATCTCTGAGTTACTGACACCAACATGTACACAATCCAAAATTCTCACCCAGTGAATCTCGTCAATCAGAACCATGGACATACCTTTTCCAATATTCACCAAAGATCTCAATAAATATGACAACGATAATTTAGGGAACTCAGATTTTTAAATTCCAAATAACAATACATATTAAGTTAGCACTTGCAACCTGCTTCAGTTTCAATGAAATCGTAGAAAGACTTCATATAGCTCTGTGAAATGCATTGTTTCCAACTAGCCTAGCCGGACACTCCACTCTATATATGTGATGCAGGCAGGGGCTATTATGATAATTCCATTCAGGATGCGAGACGAGATACGGATACAAACTGAGTAATAAACACTTAAAATATCAGGGAAGGGACCTTTGAATGGCAACTAACGATTAGGACATCACCTGTAAGCTTCAATCCTTTCACTTACAATGAAAATTACTCGACAATTGGACATTAACTTTTACTTAATAACCAGTAGTAATTCGGATACAAAAACATATTTGAATAACGACCTTCTTTCTGGCAACACCAATTGAACCCGATATACGCAATAACACCACGATAGATGGAACTAAAATGGTTATGATGGCCTACCTTCGAGAGCTGTATATTCTTGTTTGCATGAGTAACAAATTATATTCCCAGTGTCCTTCATTGCAGGGAGAATACTTCCACACTTCGGGCAAAATCCCGGCTTGCTAACAAATGGCTTCTTGAACATTTTAAGACCAAATGAAAGACATGAAATGGATGCTTTGGTACGAAATCACGAGCCGTTACAGCGTTTTTGTTCAAATCACAGTGAACTACAGATAAAAGTTGTAACTTAAAATTATAACCGCACGCATTCACACAACAACTCTTGTTTACACATTTCATCTGAACCGCATGTGCGAAATGACGAATGAACGATTGGTGTGCGCAATATCGCGATTGGCAGATGTTCCCATAATGGATCCGAAAAGGGGATTTCCGTGGGGATTCCATTGAATTTGCCTATTTGAAGGAGTCTGTAAGGTACTGTTACGTATAAGTTATGAGGAAAATTATGATATCATATCTGTAGTAGTTAACTCGAACCTGAATATTCATGCATCTTCATTGTCTTCTCCCTTTTGGCTGAACTAATTGTTACAGCCTCCATCTCCGTCTGAAGAATTACTTTAAGAATAATTTTAATTTGAACGCGCAATACACCGTGCGATATCGTCGAATTTGAAAGTTGTGTTCATTTTATTCATCAAATCTGAAGATGACGAGTTTGGTCGGATTATTCCGTGCCGTGGTTAGTGAAAAAAAGAGTGGTTGAAGTATGATGTAGCTTCCATAGACAGTGACACGTTGGTGGAAAACGATGAAAATATGTATTATCTATCTGATTTTAGGCACGTCCATCGTTTTTAAAGACGTTTCCTCGTTCTGAAGCTAAGATAACTGTGGCAATGAGAGGCATTATGACTCAACAGAATCTTCCCCACCTTCCAGTACCACCCTTGAAGAAGACACTTGACAAGTATCTCAGGTACCAGAGTCATCATTTGATTTTCACTAGATCTAATATTAATAAATATTAAACTAATGTATGGAAAACCTTATATTATTTTGATGGACGGGGTGGATGAGGAGGAGGTGTATGAAAGGGTGACTTTGCTTCCCTAAATTAGTGGAGGCATTTCAAAAAGGTCATGGCCCTTGTTTGTAGCAAATCATTTTTATTTGCCTGCATTCGTACCCGGATCTCCTGATCGATGATCAAGTGTTTACATGGTGGAGGAAATTGGCATTAGACATGCCAACAGACATTTTATGAAGCGCATGTATAAAGTGGTTTAGTGCGCAGTCATATGCAGAGGTGCAAAGTTATTTATACAAATGGTAAAATTTGTTGTGAAAATCATTTTTCCCTGTAGGGATTCGAACCTGAATCTCCTGATTTCTAATCAGGTAAACTACCAGTTACTTTGCATCTGTGGGCATGACTGCATGTTAAGTCACTTTTTGCATACAGTACTTTGGCAAATAAGGGACAAGGTCTCTACTGCTCCATGTGTAGGGATGTAATATGCATTGAATCACAGAGAGAAAATTGTTTGTATGACATTCAGGTGGCTTACAATTACCATGATTGTAATAAACGGTAATGTCAGTGGTGGTATTTCGTAATCAATTAGTTGAGGCTTCAGTACTAGCATGAAGTTCTGCCTTACTGGGGGCTTTATTGTAGCCTTAATATCAGTGGTGGCTGATTCAGACGATGAGCATTGCGCTACCTTTCCCATCACCCCTCTCCATTACCTCCTCTCCTCCCCCACAATGAAGTGTGTAGAAATTTAAAATCTAATTGCCTCTCTGCAAAGGATGAAGTCCAAATACTGCTCCTTCCTGCTACAGAATTTATCGATCACCCTGGTATTGAACCCTTTGCTTTGTTTAGACCAGCGGTTCCCAAAGTGGGGGTCGCGACCCCCAAGGGGGTCGTAGGCCGTTCGGAAAGGGGTCGCGAGATACTAATAATATGGTGAACAATGTACTTAAACTTGGACGACCATTTTTAGGGGGTCGCGGCTAAAAAGAATGAGCTAAAATGGGTCGCGGAAAGAAAAAGTTTGGGAACCGCTGGTTTAGACCATATCATTCTCAATGAAGAGTATTGCCCTTAGCTGTTCCTTTGACATGGTATTCCATAAATCTTAATCTACTCAAGCGATGAGAAACACCTCTTAGGTTCTAATGTTGTTACTGATTTTGTTATTAATATTCTCAGAAGCTTGTATTTTGGCAGAAGGCACTTTAGAGATTGCCTTTAATAATGAATTGCTCCCGCTAAATTCTTAAAATATGGCCTCCAATACAAAACTGATGGATATCCTTGGCCTACTGTCCCTCATGCAGAGTGGAGTTCTAAGACTTGGTACATGTGCTTAGATCGGTGCAGAAAATCACTTCTGTTGTATTCAGAAAGGATCCTAACAGACCTATTTTAGAGTATTAATGTGCTGCTGCTTTTTAGATCACGAGCACAGCCCACCACTGCCTGATATCTCTTTAATGGGTTAGAGTAGAGCTTATCATAGGCAAACATATAAATAGGCCTTGATATAAATTGAAATCCTCCATTATATTTCTTGGTTAAAGCTTTCACACCTTGTGGTGATTAAAAAGTGACATATGGGTTTACGCTGTGTTGTAAATGGGATTTTTGATCTGAGGTTCTATGATTGACTGCTGGTTACTTCTTCCAGGGAATGGTGGTGGTGTTCGCTGCTGCTGACTTTTTATTTCAATTTCAAGTCAGCAGTACCCAGCACCACTACCTTTTCCTTGAAGAAGTTACCAGCTCTTGGCCACAAAACGTCAGGGCAAAAATCTGATGTGCCACATGGAATACATCCGTGTGTCACTTTTTAATCTGTCTATTTTATCTTAGGAAAGGGTGAAGTGACTTAGAAAAGGGTGAAGTGAAAGCCATGTAACGTTTTACTTTTCTCTTTAACTTCACAAATATGGTTAAAACAGTTTTTATGAGTTAAATGTAAAGTACCTCTTTACTACTCACTTCACAAATAGGGTTTATGCACTTTACAAACACTTAATCAGTTCTCATAGCAAAACCCTCGGTAGCAAAGACACACGTACACCTGCACGCCACAACTTTCATTACAATACTCCCCCATTTTTTCTTCTGCATCATCAATAACAATCACCATCCACTCTCGCTTGCTACATCGTCTTTCTCCCATCAATTGTCTCGTTAACATTCTACTCAAAATTAATTGTTACATAAGCCCCATTATAAGAAATGTTGTGTGGGACAAATTATTTTCTGGTGAGAGCCTTCGAAACTCAACTATTTTTAGACAAAGCAACTACAAACAATTTGGTTACCATATCCTTATTTAAATTTTACAATCGAAACGCAAAGGCCTTGGGTTCAACCTTCCGTTGCTATAATTAATAGTAGTGGGTGTAACTTGGTGGAAATCCATAATCGTAGGAATAGAAGGAATAATAACTTTGCTATTTCCACATGGTGACTTATTGATACCGACCAAGGTTTCATTACAGCATAACATTACCACCTTGACATTGTTACGCTGTAACGAAACCATGCTCGGTCTCAAAAAATCACCATGTGGAAATAGCAAAGTTACTATTCCTTCCGTTATTAATTTATTTGAATCTATGAATGACTTCTAGAGACTAGTGCAAGAATATTAGATTGGCAATTTAAAAATTATAAGTAAAAAATTTGCACATTAAGCTCTACCACAGGACACGTTTGGAACAATACCTATGAAAATACAGTAACACATTTCCTTCCTCAGCTAATTTCACTCTCCTCCATTCACTTGACCATTCATTCTAATATCACACTCATACCATCGAATTCTTCAAGTTCAATTTCTACCCATTTACATGTTCAAACAAGCCAATAATCAACACAAAATGTAAAAACATGCAAGTGTAACCTGTCAACACATTCATTCTTCTCGGAGCGCAAAATTCACTGCCCACTCTTCAAAAGCACACCCCACTTGGTCACAATATTCGAGTATTTAACTATATGTCACACACATTTCAATTCCCTCCATTGCGACTGCAAGTTTAGGATATTCAACACTTCGCTTCACTTCCTTATCCTCTTCCAACTAAAAGTAATCAGGAGATTCAAACACACTGCACTTCGCCCTTTCTCCCACTCGTACACTCTCCCCCTCTCCCGCAAATCCCTGTGCTCCTGGCCGCAAAAATATCCTTTCCAGGCTCTGCTCCTTCTATCATCCGGGAATCGTCGCGGTCGGCCTCCTGGCGGTCTCTAATCTTGGCATCCTCCGCTGGTGGATTCTTGATTTATTTTCGTCACTATCTACTTCATCCACTCCTCGGTTTCCTCTATTCCAGTCTTCACGTTAGCTTGGCTAGAATCTAGCTCCTCCAACTCATCGCTAGTCTCCACAACTTCAGTGACCACCTCTCCCATCGGGTCGCATATTTCCTCATTTTTACTCTGGGCGATCATACTGCCACATTCCTGCTGGAACGCAGTTATGCACTCTTGTATTATTTCCTTTAGGGCCTTTGCACACTAGGCCACCATGGTGGCGCTTGAGCTTGGAGCATGGAGCTTGGCGCAAGTCGGGGGCTCTGGCCACCGCAATTTTGGCCGTGCCTCCACGGAGTGCGACCAAGCCACCAAAGTGGCCCAGTGTGCTGTTGTACATTCAACTCAATGATTTTCGTGGAGGCGCTTCCATGGTGGCGCCACCATGGTGGCTTAGTGTGCAGAGGCCCTTATCGTCCCCCCTAACTTCTCTCTTTCTTCTTGGTCTTTTCTCCTCTGTCAATCTCGCTTCTCCTGTTCTTCTCTCCATTGTCTATCTTGCCTATCCTGTTCTTCTATCCACTACTCGAAAGATGTTTTTATCACTCCCCCCATTTTAAAATTCCCACTATCTACACAACTCGTATTTCAGGTTTCCTGTGGTCTTGATGCACACGAGTAGTCGTGCCCTACACGACGCGGCACCAAATTGTAACGTTTAAATTTACTCCTCATTACACAAATAGGGTTTATATACTTTACAAACACTTAATCACTTCACATAGCGAAACCCTCGGGAGCGAAGACACACGCACACCCGCACGCCACCACTTTTACAACCATACTCCCCCATTCTCTTCCACACCCTCAACAACAATCACCATCCACTATCGCTTGCTTCATTGTTTTTCTCCCATCAATTGTCATTTTAACATTCAACTCAAAATTAATTGTTTCAGCCATTAATTCAGGGAAGGGTAGTAGACCAATTATCACACAGTCAAATTGGTTCCTTTGCCCTTTGCCTTTTCAAATTAGGTAACCGATCTATGCTTTCAGAAGTTGATTTATTGTAGTTGGACATTCTTTGAGAGGGAGTGCCTCACATTAACTCCCAAGGCTGGTGGTAATGATCAATGATTTCAAATATCCTAAAAAAATTTGTGGATTTGTGTTATAAGTAAACTCTGCCCCAAATACCTCATGCTCAAATAAACTGCTCCTCCTTCACCCCCAAATTTTCTTGAAAAATGGAACATTGATATATTATGAGTGATGTGGGTATAATTTTCCATTGACATCCATGTCACATTTTAATTTTAGTGTAAGAAACCAATATCATTATATGTACATATTATATTTTAATGGTTAACTGCTCCAAGGAAGGACACAGATGAAATTTGTGGTGGTGTTTCTGTCTTCATGTTTAAATGAGAGGAAAATTTGTACATTCCAATAATTTTTGGGTCAAATTTGTATTATTTAGGACTGTTAAACCATTAATAACAGATGAAGAATTTAAAATAACCTCAAATGTTGTGGCTAAGTTTGGAGCCCCTGGAGGTGTTGGAGAGAAGTTGCAGTCATTGCTGGAAAAGAGAGCTAAGAGTACCACTAATTGGGTGAGAATTAAAAAAATACAGTTCTGTAGTTCTCTATAGTGATTATGTATAGTTCTCTATGCATAGTTGTCCATAATCCTTACGTAAAGTTTTATTGTTATTTGGAGCATAGTGATGATAGAATTACATATAGCTCGTAATATAAAAAAGTACGTCTTTTGGGCTAGAAAATATGGTAAATCAGTGATTTAAATATTAGGAGGGTAGCTGGTGTAAATGTGTATGACATGTTGACGTATATATGCATGTTATAAATGGAATAGAAAACCCTCAATAACTTCAAGTATAAAAGTTGTCATGGAAAAAAACAATAATGGGTTGTTGTTGATTTTGACAAAAGATAGAAAACATGGAAGTTTCATAATTTTTGTGCGTCAAAAGATTAAGAGGACGAATAAAGAAAGTAAATAAACTGTAAGTAGTGATAAGAAAATTAGTTCTATCGCTGCATTACGACAATGTCAAAATTGCTAATGATTTTAGTATTTTCACTCAGTTTCGTATCTAATGCCAGTTCTTTTGTTAAGTACAGTGAAACCTCGATATAACGACACCCAACGGTGCACTAATAAACACTCGCTATAGCGAATTGTCGCTTTACCGGAGGTGGAGCAAATAATAGCCAATATACCTGTTGCGAACAGATATACAGGAACAGGAGTGGTGCGGCGACAGATAAACATCTATCCGATAAACGTAAGCATAAATCCAGACGAAAGGCGATGTTTTTTTGCATCACTAAATTTCCTTACTCAAATAACGACTAACTATTCAAACAATTTATAAGCGCCGCACTAAATAAAAATCATGCAAAGCACTGTTTCGTCAATCATTATATTTATCGAACGACAGTTTACCACATAAATTTGAGACTGAGCACTCCATTTCTAACAGATCGCTAGCAATTACAGAGGTTAAGGAGTCTTCATGAAAGTCTTCCGGCGATAAAACCCTCGCAATGGCGAGAGCCAACACCGAAAGGGTCTCGTAAAAACGAATTCTTTAACACGCTTATTATAGGGTCAATTGACGGTGCATCGGCTATCTCTCGTAATAGCGGGGGTGTCGCTATAGCCCGTACTCGCTTTAACGAGGTTCCACTGTGTGTGCATGAAAATAAAGAGGATGATTTTAAAATTTCTATGTATGTTGTTGAACTCTTTCATCAATTCCAACCCAATTTACCTTTGAAATATGTATCTTAATTTATAATTTGACCTGCCTTATGTTTGTAATCCAAACCAACGGGGCCAATAAAGATTATTATTATTATCAAGTACAGCAGACTCCCAATTATTCGGCTGGAGACTATCAGTGTTGTGGATTATCCGTGCATTAGTTTATTTCTCCTTCGATGTTGTCCGCGATCTTTATAAAAAATAAATGCAGATGCAAGAACCCCACGGTTACTGCAATTTAATGCAAGACTATACCATGCTTATTATTTTCATTAGAATCAATTTCGGAAACCAGAATTATTTTATTTTCTTGCTGACAAGGAATGTTTCAAGTTTACTTGGACGTCTGATCTAGCATTTCAGAAGACGATGAGCGGTGGGGAAAATTAATTTAAAAGATTCTTCAATGATTAACTGCAATCGTAAATTAAGAAAAATGTTATCTATGGTCTTTAAATGAGTTTTTCATATTGCAAATGTACCTATACTACTACCGTGGCCTTGCATTAGGTCGAATAAAACCCAAGGGAACCGGAGATGTGGTTGCACTTGGGCATCTTTTCACCGTAACTTGTCTATGTCAAATGGGAGGGGAAAGGAATAGCAGAAGTGAAGGCAGTAGGGGAAGTAGAAGCAGAGACAAAGGAAGTAGAGATTGCGTAATAGGGTAGTTTCCTTCATCAAAGAAAACGAAAGGCATTGATTGCGATTTGTTACCCACCATTAGTGTATTCACAATATACAAATTATTTGGTTTTAGAAATCCCAGTTTAGACAAATGGCAATGGTCAATTTTATCCTAATTTGAAAAAGGCCAGATTGGCGCCCATGTGATGCCGTTCCACGTGACGTCACAGGGACCTAGTTTCTATACAAGTAGATAGGAGTTTTACATTATCTGAGATTACCAATGCATGCATGAGGCACAGAGCTAAGGGAAACGTCTCTTAATAATCACCTATTAATACTGCCTAAGGTCGGAAAGTTTCCTTCGTTTGATAAGGTATTAATAATCCTTATTTAAGCCCAGCGCTACCTGCTAGCAGGGTACTCTGCTACCTGCCTCGCCTCAAGGTCACCTCACTTGCGGCAGAGGGAACTAGAACGACGTCACACGGAGTTTTCCCATCATTCCTACTTAGCCGTCGCGTTTTCGCTTGCTTGAAAATTTTCACTTTTCATTTAATCACGAAAAATAGATATCGTCATTTAAAAATCTAAAAGCAGGATTTGGTTCTTTCCCGGCGAATGCTGTTGATGAAATCTTCTCGGGAAATCAGCCGGGTGATGATGGCATTGTTGCCAACGTTTCGATGGCCTTCTCTGCCACCGTCTTCAGGGCGAATTCGCCCTGAAGACGATGGCAGAGAAGGCCATCGAAACGTTGGCAGCAATGGCCATCATCACCCGGCTGATTTCCCGAGAAGATTTCATCAAAATCTAAAAGCGTTAAATACGTAATCCAGGAGTAATGATCTTTCGATTTAGGCAATAAAAAAATAATGGGTAACCACCCTATTTGTAGACAGGTGCTCGCCTGTGTAGACAGGTTGCTAGAGTATATGGAGGAGTGGGAATCGAGTACAATCACTGCTGCTAAAAAGATCAAGGTCGGGTGAAGAAAGCTCTCAATGAGTCCAGCAGGGTTATTCCACTAATCGTATGGCCAGGCCATAAGTCGAAATCGACCATAACTACGGCCTTGAGACATACGTATCGCTTCGTGCGATTCTACTCTGTGCGAAAGGCCATAAGTCGGGCGGTAGCTATGACCTAAAGGTCGTAATACTATGGCCTGCCTAGGAGGCCGTCATAACACGGGCCATACGAAATAACATTGCTCGCCTAAGGAGTTATAAAAGAAACTTACGAAGTGTCATCGATTGCATAGCGATTATTTCAAGAAATATATGAATATTGTGGGTGAGCACATGAGGATTCAATGGGGATTGGCTAGATATATGAAGGAAAGACGTCGATTTCATAAGGAGGATACGGGATACGTGTAGGTAATCCGTTCGCATACGATGATGATATTTTCATCAAATATTTCCGTGCGTCAAAAGTTGTTACTTACTTTTTAAGTAAATATAGTGTATGAACTAAAAGTTCGCCTGTAGTTAAAAAGTTAGAAATACTGTTTTAATGGATGCTCTGTTAAAATGAACGGAGGAACGGGCTTTTATTTGCTTTCTGTGCTGTAGGTAGCTTGAAATATCTGCTATTAAATGTTTTTATATTTTAAGATTCTCGTAGCATTACGGTTCATGACGGAGGATATCTAAGAAACATAGGGCAAGACTTTTTTTGGCAGTAAGGCAATCTTCAGGAAGTCGATGCGTTAAGGACACAGTCGTCCACAAATCAAGGAAAGAATTATAGTCTCATATTGATGTTTTAACTTTATACAGCTACCTAAACATTAGCCTCTGATAATAAAACTAATGAAACTTAAAGTTTCAATTTCATCTGTAGATTTCGTGCATTGGCTGGATTTCTAAGGGCTTTTGGGGGCAAATGATTGCAGCCATGAGACAATAGTTACACCATTGGGAGGAGAGGAGGGGGGTTAGAACTACAATATGATGTCATGTTCTAACTCTATCCATTACATGCACAATTCACGAATATTATAATACTGCACGGTACAAATCGTGTACAAATTTCTTCTGCTTCTTCTCGTCCGTGATTTGTGTTCCTCACTTTTTTAAAGATCTCCAGCGTCTGCCGCCGGATGAGTGTTTAAATAAAATCCAGATTTATCCTTTAATAAGAGTCCATTTCGGTTAAGGAACATATAACTAATTTTTTATTCACGTTGGAATTAACTTCCTTCTCAAAAAATGACTAGTGTTTAAAAAAGTGAACCCAACTTATATTACCAATTATAATTCTCATACTCGCCTGCAGAAAGGGCGTTAAGACTTTTGGCCGGGCCATACGATATGGCCCTTTGAGAGTGGAATCGGTATAGGTCGTAATTTCGGGTCAGACCATAAGAAACTTACGGCTGGCTGTACGTATGGCCCCGTTTAGTAGAATTGCCCTGCAGAAAGAGATCTCATATAACAGACTATGAGCATAAGTAATAATATATTGTTTGATATTACAAGAAATGAAAGTGAAAGGTTGGATTACCCGTGTTTTCTGATTCTTCATGCTGCCTCTCCGTGTCATTGGCCCGAATAATCAGTAGTTTGCTGTATGCGTGTTGAATTCTTGTGAAATTGTTTGTCATTTGTTATTTTCATTACTTCCATAAACTTAGATTGGTTACATGGAAGTTAAAGATTTCAAAGTTTAAGGCCCCTTTTCTTTGCTATCGGCCCATATTTTCCCGTAGATGGCAGTCTTCTAAGGAATTTTTTGTTGTCTTTAGAGTGTACTATTTTATATTATTTACTCCAAAAGTTTAATATTACTGGTGTATGTACTTTGTCAATGATTTTGCCAAACCATGTATTTACACTTTTTCCTCCAGTTTGCAGATTGGTGGCTTAATGGTGCATATCTGGAGTTTCGTTCGCCTGTAACAGTTTACTCCAGCCCAGGGTTAGTTTTTCCTCTGCAGAATTTCAAGTCTTCAGACGAGAGATTGACATATGCTGCCAAAATGATAGCCGGTGCTTTGGATTATAAAAAGAAATTAGATGAGTAAGTAATATTTTACTAAGCTGTGATACTTCATTATTAATAATTCTTCCTCATTTTGTTATTATTATCAAACAAGAGTGAATATGTTTTATTCTCTCTTCTTTTTACAAACTCATGTAGGAGGTAATAATTCTACCTAGAAGAAATATTCCACCAAGTCAACTTATTATCTAAATGATTTGGCAAAATTGCTCTTATTCTAATTTTAGAAATCAGCAACTGAGGAGAGGAAATTTGTAAGTCAGAAGGCGAGGTACAGTGGAAGCCCCTTATAACGAGTACGGGATATAGCGACAAGCTCGAATTAGCGACAGCTACCCAAGGAACCATTTTAAACCCTATGATTTAAATGTAAAATAAATTCGTATTAGCGATAATGGCTCGATTCCTCTCTTGCACCATTCGTAATTACGACAGGTTGACTTTTTGACCACGTGCCACATCTCTGGAATTCAATGCTTTTAAAACGGCATTTTTTCCGCCAACGTCGACGTCTACATGTTCCGTATTCTCCTATTCTTCTTTCCTTAATAAATTTCTCGAGTACACATTTCATTGCTCTTTTGTCATCTCCCTCCCGCGCCTCCGCAGTGAGGTTAAAAATTATTCCGCCCGTCTGCTAGCACCATGGCTGGTAAACGCAAGTCCATGGATTTAAAAACCAAAATGAGAATTATTGCAGATCGTGAAAGTGGAGAGTGTTCAAAGAGTGAAATAGTGAGGCGATGTGGAATTAATACATCGACATTGTTCACTATTTTAATGAAAAAAGAACAAATTCGTTCGAGAGTGCTTAAAGAAGGGCGTCCAAGCACTCAAAAACACCTGCGGCCCGGAGAGCATCCGCAGCTAGAAACTGCTCTTTTCACGTGGTTTTGCCAGCAAAGAGCCGCAGGGATTCCTATCACCAGCCCAATGATGAAGGCTAAAGCTGAGTATTTGTGTGAGAGGCTTGGTGAAGACAATTTTAAGTGCTCGGATGGATGGTTTGCACGATTTAAAAATAGGAAGGGGATATCCCTTCACAAACTATCCGGTGAATCATCAAGTGTTGACGTTAATGCTGTGGAAGGCTGGGCTCCGGTCCTTAAAGACTATTTGGACAATTACAGCCCCTGCGATATTTACAACGCGGATGAGACGGGCATATATTTTAACCTTCTCCCGGACAAAACTCTCGCCACTCGAACGGACCCCTGCAAAGGAGGGAAGAAAAGTAAAGACCGCGTAACTGTTCTTTTATGCGCCAATATGGATGGTTCAGATAAGTTAAAACCGTCCATGGTGGGGAAATCCGCCCATCCCCGATGTTTTAAGGGAGTTAATACTCTCCCTTGCACTTACGAAGCAAATTAAAATGTTTGGATGACGGCTGCTATCTTCACGCAGTGGTTACGAGCGTTTGATGCCAGGATTGGTGGAAGGAATAAAAAAGTACTATTATTCATTGACAATTGCCCAGCCCACCCACCAATAGAACTAAGAAACGTTAAAATTGTGTTATTGCCGCCTAACACTACGAGCGTTCTTCAGTTCCAGTCAGCATTCCTATCAAAAAGTGTGCGCTACTGCCGCTAGAGGTCTCTACGTCCGCTGATATTGCGTCCGATTGCGTGAATCTCTACGAAACATAAATATTGCTAACAGACGGACAAAGAGTGGACTTCATTTATCATTTATTCTTCTATTTATTTGAAACAGTTTTTCACCCTTTCCACCGAAGATAATTAATATGACTAATATGCTTTTAGATGCCGTATTGCTGTTCGGTTTCATGATTCCGATAGCATTTGAGTCGGCTGTTTTGAAACACGATAGTAAACCATTCATACAGGCAGACTTGAAGCATAAGAAGATTACTTCCACCTTCATTCCGCCGTTAACCTGAAAAAGATAGAATTGCAATGCTCATGTGGAACCCTAAAATTTTATCACGCTCCTTTCGTCACCCAATTGCAGCAGCCACCCATCATTTTCATTACTACTCGGAAAGATAGAAGGTATGAATTTTTGAACAGATTCCGAAGTTTTAGCATTTAATAGTCTGATGCATAGCCATAACTGGTAGTTATGACATGTATATTTGGAGCATCCAAGAAATAAGGATAATAACAGCTCATAATGCACAGTTCAGTACGAGTGAGTCTGAAGCTGGCACTTTTAAAATCGACTTCTTAATGCCTCGGCATATAGCATCCTGCATAATTACATATGATTTGATCATAGATTGCAAGTGAATATGATCATTAGTGAATTAAATGTTCAAAATAATGATTTAAAACGGCTATCATGCTGCAATTTTCGCCTCTCGGCAGAAACAGCTGTGGTGACGCCTGATGAGTGATTTTTTGTGACGATGTAATTGCATTCGGTAACAACGACAACTCACTATAGCGACAGATTTCTCTGTTCCCAACAGCTGTCGTTATAAGGGGCTTCCACTGTAATTTCAATGATGTATCTATTGGCTCCATGCACTTTCCTAGAGGTTTCAATGCAGAAGACCTGAACTACTGTGGAGTAGCCTGTTAGCAAGACTGCTACTCTTTAGATAGCAACCTCTCCAGAAATCCTATATCCTATGTTTGAAAAATGGTTATTATAGATATGGTAATTTGGCAAGAGTTCATTTTGCTAGTTACGTTCACCCTGCTTATGTGATCCCTTATTTACGAATTTGGGCTAAAATTCAGATAACATCATAAATTTAGACTTTTATGGGAATGATTTAGAAGTTCAATAAGTGACTACCTACGGGGCTTGAGTTAAGGCTCTCTTTCACAGGAACAGTTCATCTACCTTGTGTATTGTTGTTGCCTCAGGCAATGCTAGACTCATTGAATAATTCGCTTGAAGATCCAACAGCACTGATGTGGAGTAATAAAATACTGAATGGAAACAAAACGCTTTTTTATGTCTTATATCGGTGGGGACATACACTCAAACCTGAAGTCATAATTTTATAAATGATTTTGCTTAATAGAAGGTAATGGTTAGGTATTTAGGTAGACAAAAATCTTGCTTGTGAAGTCACTCTTTGATTAGTTTAAATAATAACTCTTTAAGTCGTCCCTCTCTTGGTAATTTGAGTTTTGCCTCATTACGTGTTCATAGAGAGCTGCTCATTTAAGGCTCAGTCAAAATTGCATTTTGTAAAGCGGTGAAATGCAAGAATGCATGTAGATTGCATGAACGTGAGATGGCAAAATAACCCGTTCTAATTTTGTTTGTGCATTCTTAATGAGAAATTCATGCAGTTCTAATCTGCACTAATATATGCCCCATGTAAAATGGCTTTTATATTTGTGAACAAGGTATTTAAATTTAGAAATAATTCATAATTTACCTCATTACTTATATTATGAGAAAAGTGTCCAGTGAAGAAGTGAGACAGCATTCAAAATTTTTACCGTGTTTATTCTCAGGATCCATTTATTTTTGTGCAGTTTTTATGTAAATAATAACTGGATTGAGATGGAATAGGACCTTATCATCCAATTCATTGTTATACTTTTTATCAATATTTGCTGATGAGCATTCTCGTAGTTGTCTAGCTTATTTACTTGAAAACCATAAGCTAATAATTGATGAGTATTCTTCACTAGGTATATAACTATAGAGAAATAACAATATTTTGCCACAAAATTGACTGTATTGCATATCAGTTACCTAATGTAAACTTGTCGTATCTTGCTCTGGGGATGGGCTGTTGCTTGCAACAGTTGAAGCGCCTCTAATGGACAGACTGATTCTACTATAGCATTAACATTTTATTAATGACTTAGCTGCATTAGTTCCCATAACTATGACTGTAAGAGAAAATTCAAACTGAATCACTGCGATAGTCAAATGTTCTACACACCTTGAAAATACCTTTCAAGTGTTCTCATTATATACTTTTGTATAATTTTCTTTATTTTTCCATTACTTGTACAAGGATCTTCATGAACACTGTGTTATTGTGCTATGCATGTAGTTTGTTACTGTTATATTATTATTTAATATCTCAGCTAACTTTTTGACTACAGTCCGGCCAGCGAGAGTTGTCCAATGACAACCCAAAAGGAGAGGCAAGGAGCAGCCAATCGCTGTCCCCCAAACGCACCTCACACTCTCGCTTAGTCATGCAACGTTGTCACATGCGTATGAAGCTCCGAAATAAGCCTGAAGCATCAAAACAAACCCTTTCTTCAAATTACCAAAACAAGGGATTCTTCCTTTGGGTCCTTCACGCTGAGTGTTGCTTCCGGCTCCTCTCTTCACAGAAGCCTTTTGTTTATATGTGACATGGGCATTTCCCTTTCTTACCTGGCAACCTTGCCCCCAACCCCATACCAGACCCTCTGTCTGTCAGTGGACAACTCTTGGTGACTGGACTGTATATTTATTTTTTATCATCTTAAATTTTGTAATAGCATTTTATAAGCATGTTTATTTGTATTATAAATTCAATCTTTCCAATATTTGGCTATGATTTTAAAACTTTTTTTTGTTATAATTTTGTATTTTTCTAGTAATTTTTTTGTTCATGCTTATTCTGATGTTTGATTTATGGCGCATAGGGATGCCATTCCTGTAGAGAAGTTGGGAAAAGACCCATTGGACATGTCTCAGTACTATAAAGTATTTGGAACATGCAGAATGCCAGGATTAACTAAAGATACTCTACATTTTGCAGACCCCAATAATCCTCCCAGGCATATAATTGTTGCCCACAAAAATCATGTGAGTCATTTGACTTTTTTGTGAATAGATTGATATTTTTTCAATTAATTTATGAAATGTCTTGTTGATTTTCACATGAAATTTTAAAAATTTGAATATGTACATAATGCATGAATATTGCCATGAGTTTGTGTAAAGTTTTCTTTAGTTGTTTTCATTGTAAATTTGAATTTATGTAAACTTTTGCATGATGAAATCACAATAGTTATGACCAGCTCCTCCAATGTTTTCCTTTACATTGACTGACATTCTCAAAAACAGCCCCGATCTGCTCAGATGGTATGATATGCTTGGCAATGTCAGGGTTGTCACAACCAGGGAAATCGGGAAAAGTCAGGAAATATCACAAACTAGTTGTCCACCGTGCATTACACAGGAAGGATAATACCTTCCTAGAGGAGTGGAAAACTTGGAATTCATGGTCACTTAGTAGGATTTTTAGGTAAAGGAACAAAGTAGGTATGGTGATGGTCCCCCCCCTCCCCCCCTTATGTCTGTTAACTCAAAATTGAAGCAAGACGATGAGTGGAAGACATTAAACAACAAACAATGGATAAAACGATTTCCGTATATGGTGCAAGGAATCAGCTCATACAGCAATCCACTACATAGATCTTTGTGTGTCAATACATCTTTGGACCAAAAATTTCACGTGAACACATGCCCCAGCGAAAAGGTTTGATCTCAGAGGATCAATAAGTAGGGACATGCAAAAGGTGGGGTTATTATATAGCCAAAAGTGGTGTTATATTTTTTTACAAAAGCGATGTTATTCTGCCCTGAAATCGGTGTTATTTTAGTGTCAAAATAATTGATGTTGATTGAGAACCATTGGAAATGTCTCAGTATTATAAAGTATTTAGAACATGCAGAATGCCAGGATTAACTAAAGATACTCTACATTTTGCAGACCCCAATAATCCTCCCAGGCATATAATTGTTTCCCACAAAAATCATGTGAGTCATTTGACTGTTTTTTGTGAATAGATAGATATATTATTCAATTAATTTATGAAATGTCTCCTTGATTTTGTGGCCCACCCATTGCCCTAAATTTAGGATATTATTGACTGGGAATAATATAATATAAGCAATATTACACATGGAGTATTAACTGAATTCACCTATTTTACATATTTTATCCTTCGCCAATCCATATATCCAGCTTACATAGAAGAGAAATTACCTTTGAATGTCTGTAATTTCAAATGAAATATTGTCTTCTTTTAGGTTTGTTCTCTTATCTATTGACTCAGTGCTATAGCAGGAAAGAAATATTTCTGAGTCCAGGTTTGCAGAGGGGAACCAAATTGCCTAAAGGCGCTTAGATGCAAACGATGCTCCATTTGAGCTCCTGGATTGGTTTAATTATATCCACTGAACCCCGGGAATTTTGCTTTTGTAGTAATTTCTGTAATTCTCCCAACCCCAACATCAACTTCTCTGTCTCCATTGATTCCAGGCGATGATTTTTTTTGTCTTTTTGCCAGGGTTCATGTCTGTAGTCAGAACTTCTAGGGGATCAAAAACTGATATCTTTTCAAATACCTATTTTTCTGCTTAGGTCTTCTACCATCAGAGAACTAAGTTTGGTTGATGCCTTTTCAGCCATCTGCATAGGTATTGACTTTACAGTAGCTGCTTTAGAGGTTGTCATGTTTTGCAAATGTAATAAGTGGTTTTATCAAAAAAAGTACTCTTATAAATATTCTGGAGACTCATTTATAACTTCCTTAACTCTTTCAAGATGGTGGAGTTCTCTCCTTGTCATGAATTGAGGACTGAGCTCCATGAGACTCTTCGGTTACCTCTGTATGGTGCATTTATGTTGGACATTTGTTAAGAAAGGTCTGATGGATAATCACACACTCAACACCAACGTTTTTCGATCTTTCCTATTGGGGACTTCTCATTATCTTGGACTCAGAGGGTAGATGGGCTTCTTCCTTTCAGGATTTATAACCCTACCGGTGGCATTGGTTCGCTGTCAACTCATGCTTTGTTTATATGAATTAGCTATATGGATGATTGTTGCTTGCACGTAAATTGCAGACTTCCAATTGAATTCCTCGTTTTATTCTGAGAATTTTAAAATTTTGAATGAAACTCTACCATCAGCATTAATGAATTTAATGCATTAACAATTTCCATGTTGATTTTTGTACTGAAATCGAGATATTGGTTAATATTTATGGTAGAATTTTGTTTAAATATTATAATGCTGCTCAAAAGACAAAGAATATAATTCTTGGTTTATATTTTTTGAGAAAGAAGCATGTATTTATTTCGCAAACTAACTGAATGAACAATGCATGACTGTGGTCCCTTACCACAAAAAGGGGTAATATAAGACGAGGGGTTCAGGTACCTGCTCCCAGATTTCGAGAGTACGGCCTAAGTCCTGCTAGTTAGGTCCCGAAACTAAGACTTTGCGAACCCACAACCGTCATAAAAGGGAGAGAGTAAGGTAATGTATAGTTTTGGCATTCCTTCTCACGCATAGAAAAATCTCTGTCGAAAAGAGTTCATCTCTCGGGTCAAGAAACGTCCTGCCGCATATTTTCGTTGTTAGTAGCGAAAGGGCTAACTCTCTATAGAATGTGTGTGCATTACGATAGTTGGAACCCTCCAGTAATTTGAGTGCGTCAACCAGCAGATTCCCATGGCATTTTGGCTACTTTTTAGACATCGTGTGAATGTGGTTTAGACATCCTCCTGCCAAACAAGTCGCCTTATTTCCTCAAATGTGTTTCTTTGTGGAAATCATGAATTTTTTTCTCTGCATTGGCCTCTCACTGACGCGACGAATCTCCGCGGGCCACCGGTCACGGCACATCGCCGTGAAATCCAAAGAGGCGTCTCATCGGAAAGCGGCCTGAATTTCACGGCACTTTGCTGGGAACGGCAGCCGACGATACATCGTTTCGGCGGAAAGCTGCCTCAATGTAGCTCCGTGTGTATTTCACGGCATAGACAGCGCACCGCTGCTTTTTGCCGCTTTCAGACGAGCCGGCTTTGCTCTGGCCGTCGTCAACGGCTTGGCAACGTGCTTTCAAATAACAATTGGTCTGAACGGATGTCTTCAAACGAGTCGAATCGCGCAGCTGACGGCAAGGCATTGTCAACGGTCAGCAAGGCAAAGTTCAATCCGGCCCGGCGTTGTGCCATCTATGGCGTGAAATACACACAGTGCTACCTTGAGGCTACTTTCAGACGCGATGAATTTTTGCCGGCCGCCTTTCTCGGCACGGCACCATGAAATTCAGGCCGCTTTCAATTGAGACATCTCTCTGGATTTTACGGCCTGCAGGAAAACAATTTCGTGGGAGAAGCTTGAGCAGAAGAAAAAAATGATGAAAATCGCGTCTGAGTTGGTTGAAATCTCCCATGAATTGGCGAATATCGCTATTAACATGAAATTCACGTATTTGCGGGAAAACCCAGAAATTCGCGCTAAAATTTGCTTTATCGCATATGCCACTTTTGCATATCCCTATCAATAAGTAATTGTAATATCCTTTGAGATATGTTTTCCCTCATGGAGTGTCTAGGGTGTGCCTAATCGGCAGGATGTCCAACCGTAGAGGTTGAATGGAATGACATAACAATCGGTCATGAGAAAATGATACAAACGATGCGTCAGATGAAACCAAAAGTAGCTGTATGGGGTTCTGGAGCATGAGATACACCCATAAATTTACTTTGGACATGATCTGTGCAGCTGTATGGAAAACATTGTGGACAGACAGACAGACATCCTCTTTTATGTTTATAGGTAGAAGATTAGGTCAAGGAACATCGATGTTAGGATGCACATATACATGTTAAGAACCACCTCTGTTTCTGCTGGCTGTGGATTGAGTCTTACACATTGCATCTTTGTTGATGAACTTGCCTCTGTCACACCTTGGAAACATTCAGTGCCCCATGAGGATCGCTCATTCAATGAGTACCCTCTAATCTCAGCCTAGTGTTATTACTTGTCTACACTAATACAACACTAACACAAACTACCACAGTTAGCCTGGAAATTCTAAAATTCTATGGCGTGAGGCACGTGGCAAACCTTTGTGATTTGTAATAAGTGGATGTTTCTGATCGTGTCACGTATGCATCAAAATTTGTAACGTTTTTTTCATGACTTAGGTTCATGATGTAGATAGATTAAAAATTTTGTAAAATCGTATCTTTTACTATATTCTAACATATCCCATTAATACTTCACTTCATTATAACAAAAACTTCTATATAAAGTTGTTGGTATAAGTGAGAGTATTCATTTCTCCCAATCCGTATAAGAAATTTTCAAGTACTTGGTAATATCACCTATAGTTTTCCTGGAAAAAAACTCATTTTTAAATGCAAACCTTGTAAACTCCAGTTAGTAATTGTATTGTTTAAAATAATATTAGTAGGATCCATTTTTTTTATTTTATGCCTTTCTGGAATAATAAAAATCAAATTGGAAAAATTAAGTGCATCATTAGATTTTTTTCCACGCATATACTGAATATTGCTTTTTAATTTTTACTTCATAACTTTGCTTTTCCCACAGTTTTACAAATTAATAGTGTATGATGATAATAACAATATTCTATCATGGGGAAAACTACTGCAGCAATTGAATGAAATTATTCAAAGTGCCGGTGAGCCTGGCCCACCAATTGGTGTTCTGACAGCTGAAAATAGGAATGTATGGGGTAAAGCATTCAAGAAATTGTCGGAGGGTGAGTGGAAATGAAAATTATGTATTATTTTGTTTATCCTAATCAATATTTGTAATGATCCTGTAGTTTTGTACATGACTTAATAATTTCCATTAGGGTGTAGCTGATGAATAGCACTGACTTTTATGTAGCATAATTTGGTATTGTCTTCATAGTGAATTGATCAAGCCTGAAGATACCGGGTCTATATGGTTTCCTCTGTGGTATCTGTTTGGCTATGTATGCTCTGTTCCTTCTTGCTCTTAGAAACAGTCTTTTCTAGGCTGGTTTTGACAGGCTGCTCTCATTTAAATTTTTTTTATCCATTTTGATATATACTATGTCCTTATCTATTTATCGATTTTTATCTATTATCAGCATCCCCGTAAATAGCACATAACGGCCTTTTACAACGAGGATTTCCTACATTAACGTAGTACAACACAAACATCCATGCCCTGGATAGGGATCACCTACCCAGGCGGGATTCGAACCCACAGCCTACGGTTTGGCAAGCAAGGTCTTTACCCCACCGCCACCAAGGCTGGCAAATTTATGAACTTTAAAATTTATGAGCTAAATGGATTCAGGGGTAACTTGATGGAACTTCATTATTAGGTGAAATACCATAATTGTTCTCCATATGTTTCATGTAATTAACTTAAATCAACCGGCTGTTTTCGTTGGTATGGTAATCAGTAAAAAAGTCATTGTTTGGTAACTGCAGAGCTCTCCCAGTGAATAAGATGCAACCACCCCTTTTGCTCCTTCCTATTTCTCTACTGTTTGGCCTATTTCTCTAGCATAAACTTTGCTGTAATCACAAGGAATACGTTTCACATCAAGTGTCCTGAGCTCTACTCCATCCTGAGTGGAACTTAAAATAATTAATAGTTGCGGTTGAACTTGGTGTAAATCCTTTATAGTTAGAGGTGAAGGAATAAAAACTTGGATTTTTCCATGTGGTGTGGAAAAAGCTAAGTTTTTATTTCTTCAACTCCTAGGAACTTAAAATGTTTGCAAATTTTCTTGTGGGCCAATTCACAGTTCAAATATCCTTCTTCAAATCCTGCAGAATTTATTGGATGCTAATACAATTACAAAATACGCATTTGTAATTAAATTATTTATACAAAATATTGGTTCTGTCCTCAAGATAAAACTTTCAAGTTTTATAGTATTTCACCTCCTCATTGCTGACTGGTGACTATGTATTGCTTCTGAAATTTGGAGATTTATTCTTCATGATTAAAGATTTAATTCAAGTAATGAGAACGTAAATAAGGAAAACTGTTGTCTACGTAGGTTTCTGTGGTGTCGAGGTTCCATTGTGTCCATTCTTCTGGTTCTACCTCGTCAGTGGTTGGTTTAAGAAAACAGTTTCATCTTTGACCTGAAGACGCTGGCAGCAGTGCCATGAAACTGTTGTCTTATTGTTAGACCAGCAACTGACGCGGTAGCACCGGAAGAATGGAGACATTGGAAAGGGAAACCATTGCTTTTCCGGAATTTTAATGTTTGTTTAAGTTTAGGTGTTACTTCGGTTATAAATATTTTACAATAAATATTAGCAATAACACCTGTGATTATGCATGGCCATGGGACATGTACAAGCATTTGAATAATGTTTTGGTATAAGAAAGATTTGGGAATTTTAATTTTTGAAGTTTGAAAGTTAGGTCCTCATCTCAGTTTTTTCCAATTTTTATATTATTAAAATATTGTAAATAGTTAATCAAAAGTTTTTTAGAAATCTATTTTCAAAGCTTGCTTGATCCTATTTTCCTAAAAAGATAACATTTTTCTTTGTTTGTGAGATGTTAAGATTTACAAAAGATGACTGTGGTTGTAGATGTGGACTGTGTTACCAACCTTTCTACCTTTAATTTCAGATAGAGAAAATATGGAATCTCTAGATATCATCAAGAATTCACTTTTTCTGCTGTGCTTGGATGGTCCCAATCCAGACCTGGGTAATTTGAATTTTCAAACAAGAGCTGCATTACAAACAGTCCATGGTAATGGCAGTGAAGCAAATTCTGGAAATAGGTGGTTTGACAAGACAGTCCAAGTGAGTCACATGTTTTTCTACTGTTATTTATTTTCCAACTTTACTTGTATTTCATTGAATTGTAAGCTAGCATGCTGTCAAGTTCATGTGCATGTTAATAGTATGGAATGTATGGTATTATTAATGGTAAAATCACCTTGGGTAAAAAATAGTTTTAAGGATAGGCATGTATTCTTAGGCCTTCGATTTTAGTGTTAAAAAGACTGCCTTCTATGACATGTGAGCCTACTTGGAAAGCTTTTTGTATCGTATTTTGGTGAGTGAAATGAAATTTCTGTGTAATGTGTTATAGTAAACTCTTGTTTATACATAGTCAGCAGGACTGGAAAATTGGCACTTCGTAATATTGAGTTTTGTAATATCAAACCTATTTAATAAGATGCAAAAATATGTTTGCTTTTGTTCCCACCAGCCTTTTTTGTCTTTAGTGGCCTTTTTTTTGACCTATCTGGTGTTGTTATCAGATATGGGGAAGCAAAGCAAATATTACGTGAAGCTGAGTCACACGGCTTGTGAGTCGAAGGTCCCGGAACTGAATTCGCGGAAGAATGCCGACAGAGAAGCTATTCCCGGAAGAGTCAATCTACTTATGCTAAAATTTCATGGGGAAATGCTTTTTTAATGCGTATAAATTATAAAGAAGGAAAATTGTTCAGGACTATTAGTCATTTTTTTATTCATCACGGGCGGCATGACGGCAGTTGCGCGGTCATTTAAATAGCTCACTTAAAAAAAGTGATCTAAGCACCGTAAAAATCTGAATTTCCGAATATCCCGGGTCCTGTGTGCTCCGTATTATCTATGGTATGCTATTTGGAGGTAACCAACAACTGGGGTCATTAGCGCCATGAAGTAAGGGCTGGGGGGATAAGAACCCTATGTTGGCATTAGCCAGGTTGTAATGATAAGCTCAAAAGGGACCAGGACTTAACTTCCCATCTGATGGACAGAGTGGTGCACCGGAAGTGCCCTCCACATTAGACTCAAGTAGGAATAGGGCCATCTCTGATAAGTTTCTGCTACTGCCAGGACTTGAACCCCGGCCCACAGGGTGTAAAGCCAAAGCTTTGTGATGTATTAGCAAAATTTTGCTCCCTGTTAATGGGGTTAATTTGGATGACTATCCTCAGGTATTTCATTTCTTCAATCTCCAATCTTTGTTTGTCTGCTGGTGGTTAAACGGATATCCTGAAAACTGCTTTTAATGAGAATATTTTCGAAAAGTAGCTTCTCTGCGAGCATTTAGTATCACCATTCCGAAATTTCTCCTGGGTAACAGAAGTAATCTTAGTCCCAGAAATGCTGGCATTTCAATCATTTTGTTCAACAATGGGAAACACTGTTCAGGAATGCAAAGTTGTTTCTCTTAAGGTAACACATCATCTGTGGTGTTGCTTTTGAGTAAATAAGATTATTAGGCTTCATTTTCCGAGCAATAATGAGCTAGCGTTATCCTGAAAACTATACTCCTCCTCAATACCAACTCTTGATTTTACACACTTTGATTTTACTCAGTGCTCATATTTCGGTCCCTCCAACTGCGTAAAATCAAAGTTTTACTGTAGTATGGACAAAATAAGATGTCACAACTAGCATCATGGAGATTATCATATTTACAAATTATCTTCCATATATGTATTCGGAAATGCTGTAATAGCACTTTTTAGAGAGAAGGAGTTTCAGCTTGTTCTTAAATACATAAATTGAGGTGCAATCTTTTATTTCGTCAGGGATTTTGTTAAATATAGCAGAGGCTGAATGCCTGGGACCCTTTAAACAGAGGGAGCTGGAGTACTGCTTGTGGTGTATATTATTACTTGATCTTGTGTGGTGATGGTGGAAGGTGGCATTAGAAGGAAATTTATCAAGGTTTGCTTTAATAAAGTTGGCACATGTCAGGATATAGAGAGAAGGGAGTGTTAGGATTTTTGATGCAGCAAAGAGGGGCTTGCCAGGGGTGCGGATAGGAACTTGATGCATAGTCTTAATTGCCTTTTTCTGAGCAGAAAAGGCTTTTTTGGCAGCAGTTGAATTTCCCCAAAGCAATATTCCATAGGAAATATGAGCATGTACTTTGGCATAATAAACCATTTTCAGGGTTTCAAATGACACAATAGGAGATAATTTCCTGATCATATAAGTACCCACAGAAATTTTATTGATTATGGCCTGAATATGAGGATACCAATCGAGGCCATCTGAGATTAGAAACCCCAGGAACTTTGTTGAAGTTACATTTGTGGAGTGATTAATATTATTAATATGAGGGAGAAGAACTCTCTTGTTAGAGCTTTTAATGAGGAATTGTATGAAGAGAGTTTTATCTTCATTAATAATGAGGTTGTTGTTTTTACACCACTGATGCATTTCCTTAATGGTCAATCTACCAAGTCTCACAGGAGCTAGGGAAGACTAAAAATATGCTGAGAAATGACAAAACACGTGTCCTAGCCAATAAAATGAATGTGGATAGCAATGTTTTCCTTTTCATTTCCCAGATAATGAAAAATACTTTTCCAGCCTCTCTCCAGTTAGAAACTTACCCCCGTTGCCGGTAGAGATGAACCATACACTTCTCCACAGTCAGAGAACATTCCAAGTGGGTGGGGTTAGAAAGAGTGGGATGCGTGCTGCCTGGTTGAGGAAGTGGGGGCAGAATAAAGAGAGATGCAGCAGGTGGGAGGAAGAGGGGTGGGTAAAGGGCATTGAGCCTTGCCTGAGACTAAGTTTTAAAGCTGTGTTTTTTACGATGCACTCAAGCTCCATCACTGGAGAGGGGTAGGAAATGCTTGACAAGGGGGAAATGCTAGTAGAGGGGGGGGTTTGGTATGCGTAAGTTGGGTGCCAGTAAGATCAGGAATAGCTGGAAGGAGAGAGAAAATAAAGGTTTTGGAAAAAAAGATCACTCGGAGTGGGGGAACAGATTGGAGTGCTACATGAAAGCTCATGGTTAGAGTTGGAAGTGCCTCTTCATTACGAGTGGCCTGCAAAATAATTAGGTGGTAAATAGAGCCCAATATTTAAGATACTCCTCACTTTCATCTTCTTCATCACTGCTGTCGTGTCTAGTCCCGGCCGCTGCTTCTTCTCTACTCGTTGCTGCGAAGACACTCCCTAGACACTTGCTGAAGGCCTTCACATATTATCTCATGAATTTAGTGCAAACCCATTTTGTATGATTCAGTGCTTCCAGGACGAAAGACAGCCAGATGCCACCTCCCTTGTGGATAGATAGCAAGCTGCTGAAGTAAAAACTTAATGCATGGGATCATCAAATCCCCGTTGAAATTGGCAATAGGAGAACCATTTCACTCTCACTATGGGCTCGTGTATAAAGTATTATTACATCATCGGTATATCCTTACTACCTCTCCCCACCTCTCGTCGTCGACAACCGCAGTATTTTCCCCGATCTTTTCCCCCTCCGAAATTCAAATCCTTCGCGGGGTATTTCTTATTGTCCTACTCTGAAAAAGTAGGAGTTTAAGAAATACCCCGTGCGAGCTTCTTCATGTGTTTAACTATGAAGTATGTTCGACACAATGTTTACGAGTAGGCACGTAAATAGGGGCATTGTGTCAGCCACAATTTTTTTACTGAACACCTATTTTCCCTCGATTCCTACGGTAAGTTTTTAGGCGAACCCTTTTCCTCCAGAGTTGCATTATTATTTATGATTTCACTCTTTTGATGGACCACAGTCGGAAGCGTTGATTTTTTTTGCTGCTTTCACTAGAATGACTAGTTATGTTCACAAATTTTTTGCCGTACTTTGTATAAATGAAGTCCATTTACTCCTGGGGAGCAAGCCCGATGTTCGTAATTTCAAAAAATTTCGTATTTTTAAACTTCTTATTATCGAATAGCATCATGTATTTACCATAGGTTTTTCGCCGGGACCACAAATTCAGTACATATTATCGAAAACTTTGTAATATCCTGCTTTGTATGGTCAAGAGTTTACTGTACTTAGTTGGAGATTTGTAGAATTTATTGAAATATTTTGTTTGATACTACCAGTAGTGAGTGTTCCACATTTGGTGAGCAGTACAGTTCTTATGGAGAGCAGTGTTGCCAAGCATCCATTCTATTTTCTGGCATTCTTTCTGTGTAGTAATATGTTCAATAAAGCATCAAATAAAAAAAGTAGGTGTATCATGGTCAGCTAACGCTGTAGCAGTGTATTGTGTTTTCAATATATAGGGCAAATGATAATTAGCAATTAAGTCATACTATTAGAGCAAACATTTTCATTATTAATTTTCAGAAAGAAATTTTAGGGTCCATTTTTTATATAGTGATGATTTGATGGGGGGAATTTGTCTTATAGTTATTTACAGTGGTATTTTTTATGCATGAGGATTTAAGTTCCCTCAAGCCCTTCCCCCTATCAATTACCTTGTATTGAAGGGACATGATTGAAACTCTCAGTTAAATTATTTCCTTGTGGCATTTACTTTTAAATTTGATGTCTAGCATCTCAATTTGATGGTATCTTCAACAGATTCTAAGAAATTATTTTCTGTTTAATTCAGTTCATTGTTGGAGATAAAGGAGAAGTTGGGCTAACATACGAGCATAGTCCTGCTGAAGGACCTCCAATTGCATTTTTGATGGATCATATTGTGAACTACATGTGAGTTACCATGATATTAATGAATAAAATATAATACTTATATCTAATGCCATAGAATTGGTATGTGGTAGTCATTGCCTAAAATTTCAGATTCATAGTGTATGTTCATCTTTAAAGAAGATGTGCAGTAACACCTCTATACAATGAAATTCACGCAATAAAATTTTAGGGTAACCTCTATATTTCAAAGTTGAGCCTATGTTCCAGACCCTTTTAATGGACAATGCGTGCAAAATAAGTCTTGTAACAAACCTCTCTAATTGCAAAAACTCTGGACAATGAAATCTAACCCTGGGCCCAAAACAGGAAAAGTTCTCTGTGTTACAAATATTTATAAAAAATAAAAACGTTTTGCTCTTACAGGTAATTTTTCCATCGATATTGATGTAATGAGCAGGGAGTAGAACCAGAGCAGAGAGTAGTGTGTCTTAGCCGATCCACTCTTAAGTTTTACTGTCCACTGAGACTTGAAGGTACAGTGGAAGCCCGGTTTAGCGAGTACGGCATTTTACGAGAATCGCAATTTTGCCAGTAAGAGCGCAATTTTGTGAGAAACTGAGAGCTCCGCCACACAGTGTGTAGCATTAAGAATACTTGGATGCCCCTGCAAAGACACTACCTGCATATCACCTTCATAGAGGAAAACCCCCACAGTCAGGGCATCATTTTTTCTGGTCCAAACAAATTCATTGTATGGAGGTTTTAGTATAATTATATAAAATATCTCTGTTTTTGTGTTTGTAATTTGTTTAATTTATTGACTTGACCATGAGAAGTTATTTCTTTTGATTGAAAATTTTGTTACAGTGAGAAAGCTCCATCAGATGTGGCTGGTGGAAAATCTCCTAAGCCTGAGAAACTTAAGTTCAATATTTCAGGAAAAGTTCAGAAAGTGTTAGAGACAGCCAAGGAAAATGTTGACAAGTAAGTGTAAGATGTGATTAAAATTAAGCTCTATTAACTAAGCACCACAAGGCTGCTAGCAACAGAGACAGATCCACAGTTTATTAACTATTTACTTTATCCATGGATTCCCCTTTTTAATTGCATGTGATTTCAGACAATGGTGGATCTATGGTTGGGGGGGAAGGGGGGGTGCCAAGGGGGCAGTAGCCCCTCCCATTGGTTCGAAACACACACTGGATAAAATCGAATTTTTTTTAGGTTGCCTCTTTGCACAAATGTATTTAGTTATATTTTCCGATACATTAACCTACTTTTACGAATTGGAATACGAATTAGCTCTCAACCTAGGGCCTGTTTTACATGCTTACGGTATGTTACAATCTAATGGCACATCCAGAGAGGGGCTAGGGGGCAATAGCCCCCCCTAGGGTAACCAATTTAGCCCCCTCCCCTGGTCCCTATCCTGTATCCGCCACTGATTTCAGATACCTTGTTAATTATTTATTCCTCTCCTTAACACTTGATATTATGTATGAATATGGTTTACTCATTTATTTAGGTGACCACTATTTTTACCCTTAGAATTTGTTTGATGACATTCTTTGTGCATAATTTCTGCAGGTTGGTGGATGACCTAGAAATGTCATGCTTTACCTTGAAAGCATATGGAAAGGAATTTATTAAGTCGCAACGCATGAGTCCTGATAGTTATATACAGATGGCTATCCAGTTCGCGTTCTATAGGTAAATTTTCCACATCATCTTGCTTCATCTGCATTGTGAAGCACCGTCTCCAATATGGTTGCAATTTTTGCTTTGAAAGTGATTTGAAAGATTTTCAATTTCTGTTTATTAACTTATTATTAAGGATTCACAACGAGCCTGGTGCACATTATGAAACTGCTTCGACAAGAAAGTATTTGGATGGACGAACTGAGGTGATCCGTTCTTGCTCTCTAGAATCAGTTGCTTTTGCTAAGACAATGTTGGGAAGCAAATCAAATGAAGAAAAGGTGAAAGCTCTTCAAGAAGCTGTTACCGGCCACAAGCAGTACACAATTGAGGTCAGTATGAAGTTTATTATTTTATTTAACCCCATAGATATTATATTTAAAAAATATTAGATCTTGCAAATATTTTTATAATTATTGCTCCATTTGCGGTTCTGATTCATTCACTATTAAAAACTTATTCTTATTTAGGGTTTTCCCATTATGCAATTTTTTGCGTGTTCGGTTGTAAAAATTTTCCCTGCACATGGTTTTTTACCCAACTGAATGTTTTTTCATGACAGTCCATGCTACTTATAACTCATATACTTTAATTTCTGCTCATTTACAAGACATTTAATGCATAATGCATTAACACGAAATTTTAGCAAGAATTGATTGCATCTATCGAGTGGTACTTCATCCGGCATTCCCAACGAATGCAGAGTGGTGACATTCAACTTACAAGCCGGGTGTTTTATCTTCAGTAGTGTTTCTCTCCCCCCTTCTGATCCCAGCTCCACTAATCAGCTACACTAATGGTGCTGAGTCAATCCTAAATCACCTGACTACCTTACCTTTCACTTCATGAGTCTGACTTCAATGATAATGTGACGACTGACAACACAAGTTATTCTCTAAGGGCTGCTACGAGGATGGTTTTCGTGTTTTTCAATGATTCAGTGATTTTCAATGATGCGCCCCTTTCAACTCTACTGTACGGGGGCAGTTCATTGTTTGCCCAACATTTTCTGCACAGTCCACCCAAAGAGCCTTTCTTAGATTCATTCCAAGGTCAGTTTCCTATGAGGTGAGGTTTCCTAGTTCCTAGGAAGTGTTTCCCCTGTCATGGATCCATGGTGAGTGGCAATATTCTTTCTGTATGAAACAGCATCATGTGAAATGTGTAAAAGTCGCCCCATTTTCTCTGTAAAGTAGATGAGTGTGGAAAAAAAAACAAAAATCTTGCAAAAATTCATTGGTGGTTGATTCCAATTGCATAAAGACATCATATGCTGCAGTTACCATCATGTTTAATTACCATTAACTTATATAGATTCTAGAAATAACATTCTCTTTTTTAGACTTAGGAAGCCAAAATATTAACATGGAAGCTTTTTAATGGCTCATTTAGCTGGGTTGTCAGAAAACATCAGGTTGCAAAATTCTAAATTTTATTGACAATTAAATACTTATGCTCCAGCTTAAAATTTTTGAGTAATGTCTGTGATGTATTGATGGTGTTTTTTTTTTATTCGTAGCCATATATGTATATCTCACTTTTAAGGAATAAAATTGAAAAAATGCTTGAAGACCACGGGGAAATGTATAAAAATGGAATTAGATATATTATTGATAACCATCCATAAATACATTTGGAGTTTGATTTTTTAAAGTTGTGACGTTACGTCGTAAAATCTGGTTGATTTTTCACGTAAGTCCAGACAAGGGAAATACTCCAACCGTCGGTCACATGCTGGATCAGGGTAAGACTCCACAAACAAGAAAAACAGCTCACAAGAAAAAGGTAGCCAAAAACAATTTACGAGTTATTACCGTACGATATCTATTCAAAGTAGAGTATTCAAAAAATCAGAAGTATTACAGAAAACAATGATAGTAAATTCATGATCCCAAGGAAACATTACCAGCAGAAAATTGCTCTAAAAATCTCATGGCTCACAAGACATGTGACTCCCAGCAGGTCTCGACCAGAAAGAGGGCTTGCCTATGCAAGGCGAGACAGCATTTGAGGGGAGGGCTTCTTCCAGGGAGTGGAGGGGTAGCCAGGCGAATTCAACAACCGCCCACTGATGCGTCACTGCCCCTGCAGAAACGGCCGCTCCACAAAACACCATTCCCTGGTTTTTAGACAACAGCCAGCACCCAGAATTTTCCCCTCAACTTCTGGGTTGAGACATCAGAGGAATCGTTCATTGGAACACATGGAGGGGAAGGAGATACTGGGGTGAGGTGTTGGAGGGAGAGAGAGTTTGTGATAGGACAATGGTAAAACTTCTCACTCCAAGTGCAATACTAAGGCCTTAGCACCGATTTCCCCTTGCTTGCCAAGGAGAAGAATTTCTCCGCAGTAGTCCTATATAAGTCTTGCATTGCAGGTAGGTTGGTTCGGGGTTGGTTCGGGGTTGTTTCGGGGCTGTTTCAGAGGCTGATTCCAGAGGCTGAGTTTCCAGAGGCAGGGTTTTCAGAGACAGGATTTTCCAGAGACAGGATTTTGCAGAGACAGGATTTTGCTACAGGCCTTTTGCGCGAAAAATCCTTTGCGCGAAAAAACCTTAGCGCGAAAAGTTCTTGGCGGGAGAAGTTCTGCGGATAAGTTCGGAGGAAGTTCGAGGAAGTTCGAAGGAATTTCTGGGGAGGGGGGGTACCAGAAATTTTTGGGGGGGGGGGGACACTAAAAAATGCCACATCCTCTGTGGGAAAATGACCACAAAAATTGCTTGAACTTGGGGACCAAGACACGTCCACCAAGAACTGATTAATGCCTAGAAAACTTATCGAGGCATCACAGGTCCACTGGTTTTCACTGGATGAACCCCCACTGTTTAACCCCCCATGGAATTTACAAAAAACCATTATTCAGTGGTTAGAATTGAACTGAATATTGAAAAGTTTATTGATTGAGGTAACAGTATTCAAGAAATATCACTCAAAAATAGTTTTGACAAGAACATACATTTTTATCACTCTGTAAATAATAACCTCAGAAGTGATGTTTGGAATTCAACAGAATTCTTAAGTGAGTAACATGACATAATTACAAGAGTGAGACAAGAAATATGCTGAATTGATATAGAGTAGATTAATTAGTATTACATAGCAAGAAAATGAAATTAATAATCAATATGTCATAATGTGATGCTTGTTTCGGTGAACAGTGAATCAAAATTACAAATAATTATCATCAGCGACCAGAAGGAACTGGGAAGATTTTTATTGGTATAACACCAGGATATCTTTACCAAACTCAAATGTTCCTTTTCTCATCAGAGATATTTTGTGGTTTTTTTTAAAACCAAGTAAAGCAATACAATAACCAACCACTTAGTAAATGGGCAAGATTGGGTTGGTGAAGCAGTTGGGTTCATCAGAACCCTGGGTTGTCCCATTAGTTGGGTTCAACCACCTTATCAAAAATCAACGATTGACAAAAATGGGTTTTAACTTCTACCCAAAATTCATATTGCAACCCAAGAGAAAGTTAGGGTCGACCAACAAAATATATACCCCATATTATATAATCATTAAGTACAAGTTTATTCAAAAATACGGTTATTCACTAAATAATTATTAGTTATCAAAATACCAGCAAAAATATTCAGCATAATATGTGTCTCACTTAATTAATATACATTGGCATTAGTATTTCTCCCATTTAAACCCTCCATGTTTGTAAATATTATCAGTCCATAATTAATTATCAATAAAGAATCCTCCAAAATTCAACAAGATTACGTAAATGACAATAGATTGCACTAAATTCCTCGATTTTCCAATAATTATTAACAATTTATAAGGCATATGGTATTCATGTCAGCTATTGAACAAGTACTGACTAAATTTAATCAAGATGTGTATATATATCTCTCAGTATTAATTAAACAAGTCAAAAAAGAATCATAGGCGATGCTAACAAAATGAGAACTGCATATTGCATCAACAAAAGAAATCACTCTAAATTTCACTCTTCAATTAACAATAGAAATGAGAGCTACATGCTGGTTGCGACAAGATGAAAGTTCATACTTGTCGGGCGATGAAGGTCGCAACTCAACGCCAAAAGCCACACTAAAACACAGTAGGCAGTCTTAAGATCAGCTGATCAATTCAATCACTCAGCCATCGATAGAATATTGAACACTGCAAAATCACGACACTTATCACTGTCCAGAATTGTGAGAATGTCCATAAAGTCTTGGTGGAGGAAAGGTGACACAAAACACAATTGAATCTTAATAACTGGGGCCACCTCCACAGCTTATCTGGAAACGAGCCATCTCGGGGATTTCCCCCCAAGTTAATCTCCCGTCCTCTCCCTCCAAGCACCCATAATTCCTCCACCTTACCCCATCTCACAATCACAGTAGACCAACACTAAATTACATGAGTGAATTAAGCAGATGAGAATAAGCAAGTACAATACAATATTTCAGAACAATTTCAATTACAAGCATAGAAATAGGCTTATTATTCATTAATCAAAACAATATTATTAGGAATCAAGAGAAATTCAACACCGAAATCAAGCATCAAATAGTATTTGAGAAAGCAAACATTAGCATTCATTGAAAAAAAAAAGAATAAAAAAAAATCAATGATATTTCTCTCCTTTTAATTACTGGAATTACCAATGCCATCATGATATGCCTTTAAATGAGAAACATGACAAATTTTCTCTTTCCCAGGAGAAACTTCCAGAATAACTGTTACAGGAGAGAGATACTTTTTAAGGACGAAAGGTCCATTCCACAGAGGTTCCAGTTTTGCCATTTTCTGTTCACCTTTAGAACTGATAGGATGGTTTTTGCAGAGAACAAGATCTCCCACACAGAAAGTGATTTGGGAGTGAGATTTATTATAGGATTCTTTATACCTATTTCTGGCCTTTTTTAAATTAGCAATAACATGATTCAGGAAAACTTGTCTGTCACTATCGCTGAGATCATTCTCGAATAAAGATTTTGGAATGTCCCACTGATTAATTAAAGGATGCTTTAGTTCTCTGCCGAAAATTATTTTGGCAGGAGAATAACCACTGCTCTCATGAGAGGCAGTGTTCAAGGCAAAATTTAAGTCAGCAAGCATAGAGTCCCACATATGGTGAGCATTATTGCACAAAATAGCAAGTGCAGATTTTAGATTTCTATGCAATCTCTCTACCTGATTAGAACAGGGATAGTATGGAGAAACAAAAATTTGCTTAACCCCCAGTTGCAAACACATCTCCTTAATGGCATGAGATTTGAAAACTTGTGCATTATCAGAAACCAAAAATTTTGGAAAACCGAATTTTGGAAACACTCTTTGAGTGAGTATTGAAACAACCGAACCGGCCGTAGCCTTGCGAACTGGCTCAAGAAAACAAAACTTAGAAAATCCATCAATAAGAGAAAGTACATATTGGTGTCCACCTTTAGTCAGAGGTAAAGGACCCACAAAGTCAATATAAAGTCTTTCCCAAACATCAGAAGGATTGTGCGACGATAGCATGCCAGGAGGTGGAGCATTTCTGGGTTTACAAGTTTGACACAGATGGCATTTTCTGACCATGTCATAAACCTCTCTTTTCATATCCTTCCACCAAAAGTGTCTGCTAATCTTATCATAAGTTTTAGCCATGCCCAAGTGAGCAGACATACTAGAGCAGTGAAAATATTGAAAAATCATAGGCCTCAAGACCGTAGGCAAAACAGCTCTTCCTCGCTTAATTTTAGAATTCCCATAACATAATAGCTGTCCCTTCAGAAAATAGTTTTTGTCGTTCAAGGAATTATTATTAATCTGATTGAAAATATCCTTTAGAACGAGATCAGTTTCTTGGTGTTTTCGAATGTCGACAAATGACAAAGGCAATTTATGTAACACACAAGAATAAGGAACAGCTGACTCCTTATGAGTGTTAGATTCCACATCTAAATGACTATTTGTAGATGAGGATGGCTCAATGCGAGAAAGACAATCTGCGACAGAATTAGATGCTCCTCGAACATGATGCACAGTGAATTTATAAGAGGATAATTTAAGAACCATCCTGCCTAGTTTGCCCAACTGCTTAGGATGAGAGAAAAGCCATGTCAAGGCACCATTATCAGTGTACAAGTGAAATGGTTTTACTTGTAAGTAAACACTGAATTTTTGAATTCCAAAATGAATTGCGTGACACTCCAATTCATAAGAAGAAAATTTACGTTCATGTTCCAAGAGTGCCTTACTAGCGAAAGCCACAGGGACAAAATCACCATTTACTTTGTGATTCAAAACGGCACCAACCGCCAAATTACTGGCATCGACAAATAAATGAAATTCCTCGTCAAATCGAGGGAAAGATAACACTGGTGGATTGGTGAGAGCTTTCTTCAACTGGCAGAAAGCCTCATTTTCAACGGCTGTCCATTGAAAAGGAACATTTTTACGTTTCAAGCGATTCAGTGGCATAGAGATTTCAGAATACCTTGGAATAAACTTGCAGTAAAACCCACAAAGTCCAATGAATCTGGCCACTTCCTTCACATTTCTGGGAACTGGGAATTGTTCAATTGGTCTCACTCTCTCAGGATCAACTTGCAAGGTTCCATTTGTGATGAGATGGCCCAGAAAAGTGAGTGATTCCACACCAAGCTTAACCTTGTCCTCGCACACCGTCAAACCGGCACTGCGTAGTTTGTTGAGGACAGCATTAACATGAGATACATGGTCTTCAGCAGACTTGGAATAGATACACAAGTCATCAATATATGGGTAAACACATGAATATTTCAAATCGCCCAATACTTCATTAATGAGACGAGTGAATATTTGAGGAGAATTTACAAAACCAAATGGCAATCTATTATACTGGTACACTCCGAACGGCGTCACAAAAGCAGTTAATTTCTTAGAATTCTCAGATAATGGTATTTGATGAAAGGCAGAATTGAGATCAAGAACAGTAAAATATTTTGCATCAGCAAGATATTGGAATGCATGTTCAACAGAAGGTGTAGGATAACCGTCCGATTTAACAACTTTGTTCAACTTACGGTAATCAACCACTAATCTTTCAGATCCATCCTTTTTAGGCACTAGAAAAGCTGGCGAACACCAGTTTGAATTGGAAACCTCAATCACTTTCTTATCAAGTAAAGATTGGATGTGCTTCTTCATTAAATTTGCCTTTGGAGGTGACAATGAATAAGGATGGGATCGAATCGGAGTAGAATCTAGCAGTTCAATTTCGTAGGTCATAACAGATGTGACCCCCAATTCTTGAGAAATCACATCAGGATACTTTGACAATAAACCCTTCAACTTATCACACAGCGTGAATTCAGTGGACGACAGAACATGTGATTCGGATGAGTTACTAACTGGCGCCGATTTAAACGCTTCGCAATTGTCCGTAAAGGAAAAAAGAGAATTCGGGGCAATTTCAAAACTGACGTTCGCCGGACGAATAATCATCTTTGAATTACAAATGAAATCCACACCCAGTAACACGGGAAACGGGATTTTAGCTAGATAAAACACGTGGTTCCAAGAAAACTTGCCTATTTGAACCTTGAGTGAGACAGAGGAATTAATATGAAAAGGCTGCCCCGACACAGTGATTAAATCGACGTCAACATTCTTACGAATAACCTTTCTCCGGCAACATTTCAGAGAAGCAAAGAAATCTTCATCACACAGTGAAACTGAACACCCAGTGTCAATTAAAGCCTGGCATGGCATAGAATGAAGATTAATAGATAATATTGGCAATCGAGTCGAACACTTGTCACGGACGCTCATCAAACTCACGGCAGGCTGAGTAAAGCGTCGTCTTTTGCGACACTCGTTCACTTTGTGGCCAGGTTTATGACAGTAAGAACAATTAATAGGAAAAGAAACTTCCCTAGGCGCACTGGAAGAGGCAACAGAAGACGGATTCCTAGAGATACGATGGAAAGTGTTGGAATATTCAGCACAGTCCATTAAATGTTTAGAAGCCTGCGTGATAACAGAGTCCAATTCTACAAATGTGTTAGGCTGATTTGAGAACATAATTGCAGATTTTGTTAAAGGATTTAACCCTTGAATAATGAGTCGCACAATAGAAGACTCGGAATACTGCAAACCCAGCACCTGAGTGGCATTACGCACAGAACACACGAAATCGTGGGGCGTTTCGCGAGGGAACTGAAATCTTTTAACTTTCGTAGTGATCAAACGATCAAACTCTCTGTCACTAACAATTCTAGCCCAAACTTTTTCTGTGATTTGAGACCATGCGAGATTCAAGTTTAACATAGACAACCAAAAATGACGAGAGCTGGCAGGTAGTTTAGATACTACAAGGTACAATAACGTTGACAGAGGAACCAAGGACAAAGAAACGATTTCATTAACTTTTAACATGAAATTAAACCAATTCTCACTGTTTGACACTTCAAATGGCGGAAAATCACTGAGTAATTGTTTGACAATCACTAAACCTTCAGAAACTGGCAATGTCTGAGAAGCAGACATTTCGTGAGAGACGTGAAAATCACTGCTTTCCTCGTGCGTTGGGCGAGGTGGAACCACTTCTAAAGAAGATTCCCGTTCATTATTAGAAACTTCACTTCCTACGGACACATTAGCCGTACCCCTGGCCTTACGATCCTCGCCCGTGGTTAAATAAGTTTTTTCGTACGGGTTGTCAGTATTACCTCCAGGCATTTTGAGAAGTGAAGTGACGACAACGAGAAAAAGAGAGAGAAAGAGCGAGATTTAAAACTATCTATCTCTGCTGGAAGAGTCCAATCACCAAAAATAGTGCGAGAATAACGAGCTGCTATCCAAATTATCAAGAACATTACGAGCATTAAGAACATTAATGTCAAATGGCATATGACCACGAGGAAAAGTCGGCAACACTAGTCACGTAATCCCACACGAACCAAAAAGCACTTAATGGAACATAAAATAACTCACTTTTAAGAGAAGAAACAACCAGAAACTGCAAAAAGTGGAGAAATAGTGGAGAAATGTCACCATTGTCCAGCACTCGGGAGACCTCGACGAAAGGACAGGAAATCGAACCACGCTCTGCTACCAAAATGTGACGTTACGTCGTAAAATCTGGTTGATTTTTCACGTAAGTCCAGACAAGGGAAATACTCCAACCGTCGGTCACATGCTGGATCAGGGTAAGACTCCACAAACAAGAAAAACAGCTCACAAGAAAAAGGTAGCCAAAAACAATTTACGAGTTATTACCGTACGATATCTATTCAAAGTAGAGTATTCAAAAAATCAGAAGTATTACAGAAAACAATGATAGTAAATTCATGATCCCAAGGAAACATTACCAGCAGAAAATTGCTCTAAAAATCTCATGGCTCACAAGACATGTGACTCCCAGCAGGTCTCGACCAGAAAGAGGGCTTGCCTATGCAAGGCGAGACAGCATTTGAGGGGAGGGCTTCTTCCAGGGAGTGGAGGGGTAGCCAGGCGAATTCAGCAACCGCCCACTGATGCGTCACTGCCCCTGCAGAAACGGCCGCTCCACAAAACACCATTCCCTGGTTTTTAGACAACAGCCAGCACCCAGAATTTTCCCCTCAACTTCTGGGTTGAGACATCAGAGGAATCGTTCATTGGAACACATGGAGGGGAAGGAGATACTGGGGTGAGGTGTTGGAGGGAGAGAGAGTTTGTGATAGGACAATGGTAAAACTTCTCACTCCAAGTGCAATACTAAGGCCTTAGCACCGATTTCCCCTTGCTTGCCAAGGAGAAGAATTTCTCCGCAGTAGTCCTATATAAGTCTTGCATTGCAGGTAGGTTGGTTCGGGGTTGGTTCGGGGTTGTTTCGGGGCTGTTTCAGAGGCTGATTCCAGAGGCTGAGTTTCCAGAGGCAGGGTTTTCAGAGACAGGATTTTCCAGAGACAGGATTTTGCAGAGACAGGATTTTGCTACAGGCCTTTTGCGCGAAAAATCCTTTGCGCGAAAAAACCTTAGCGCGAAAAGTTCTTGGCGGGAGAAGTTCTGCGGATAAGTTCGGAGGAAGTTCGAGGAAGTTCGAAGGAATTTCTGGGGAGGGGGGGGTACCAGAAATTTTTGGGGGGGGGGGGACACTAAAAAATGCCACAAAGTTAACATGTAGATATTATCTCTTAAAATATCTTGCACAAACTGCTTATCAGAATTAATTTCACTTCCCATTTTTTAGCTGTTTTCTGAAAAGTTTTCTAACCTTTTGGAAGAACACATGAAGTTGATGAAATTGTTTTTGTTCCATTGACACCTTTAAGTGACTTTAAATGATATTTTTTATTCATAGAAAGCAATTCAAATCATTATAGACTCTTAAACATCTAAAATATGGTAGGTCCTCAGTTAGTGTTTTTTTTGTCCCCCAGAAAAATCTTTAATCAGGATTCTACTATAAATGTAATATGCTTGTAACCTTTATGTGAACTCTCCTGTTGTTCTTTCTTTCAACTCTGAGGCAGTGTAAGGTTCACGCTTGAAAAATTCCTGGGTGTCCAGCAAATTGAAGTGGAAAAATTCATGCAAAATTTCGGGTTTTCCTGGGAAATTTTACAAAATTCAAGGTGAATCTTACATGATTACTGTGATGAATAAGAATTTTAAAACGCCCAAAATTACTTCAATATGTACTTTTGAATAATATTCTATTTATGTATTTACAAGGACAAGGAATAGGTTGGTTAGCATACAATGTTATTTAAATTTATTCAGTGTGCAAACCAAGACGCTGCTTCAACCTAAATAGATGTTGACGTCACCTGGCATTCTATTTTTCCTATTTTTGAATGTTTATTGAGTCAAGGGTGCTAGACATTTTGATTCAGTTGTCTCGTCTTGTCTGACATTCCACGTTTTGATGGGGCTGTAAAAATTCTACTAAGATTCTGCACTTAACCCTTTCGAGACGGTGGAGTTCTCGCCTTAGCATGACTGCTGTACTGAGCCCCGAGAGATTCTTCCGTCCTCTCCATACGGAGCATTTTTGCAGGACATTCGTTAACCCTTTCACTGCTGTGGACGTACCTAGTACGTCCGCACGGCAGACTGCTGTGGACGTACTTTCTGCTGCTACTGCTACTGCTGTGGACGTGTCTTCCTCCCTGCCATGCACTTTCGCCGTAGCACTTTGAAGGGTCCCTAATCCGGGACCCTATCCTCGACGAGCTCACCCACGCAGGACCGTCTCCTCGACCCTACGAGCAGGCAGCCTACCTCCCGAAAAGTGACCGCTCTGACTGCAATTTGAAAATCAATCACTCAATCCGATCATCAAAAAATGATTGTTTTCATCGCACTCCTGCCAATCATGCAATCAAGTATGTCTTTGAACCGTGTTTCTGCGATGAAAAATAACGATTTTGTTAACTTTGCTAAAATGGCCATTTTTCCGGTTGTCCGCAGCCACGTTTCTAGAAAAGCTAACAAAATCGTTATTTTTCATTGCAGAAACACGGTTCAAAGACGTACTTGATTGCCTGATTGGCAGGAGTGCGATGCAAACAATCATTTTTTGATGATTGGATTGAGTGGTTGATTTTCAAAATGAAGTAAGAGCGGTCATTTTTCGGGAGGGAGGCCCCCCGCTGGTAGGGTCGAAGAGACGGCCCTGCGTGGGTGAGCTCGTCGAGGATAGGGTCGCAGATTAGCGACCCTTCGGAGGGTGTACCACGCCCATCCTGGAAGTACCTGCTCCAAGGGCCCACGAAACGCATTTTAACATTTTCGCCGCATGTGAGGAGTAGGTTTTCGAAGATTGAACAGCAGCGAAAGGGTTAAGAAGGGTGTCGCAGATAATCACACACTCTCAGCACCAACCTTTTTCGACCCTTCCTAGCGGGGAAAATTCCATAAAAAATTAAATAAGGGAGAGCTAGGTACATGTCCTCTCCTTTTGATTGAAATACATATCACATAATATTAGATTGTTATCAATTTTTGCTTAAAAATAAAGATCTAATGTTAAGGGAACAAATTTAAAATTATGATGATAGAGAAATAGGTCCCAATTACAGAATTTACTGCTTTGCTTGAGTTATTAAAAAATTAGAGTTGTTTAAAAATCTTGGGACTTTTTCTTGGTAAGTAGATGTCCTCTTGAAGGCTGAATTATAAGATAATGTCATAATGTATCTCTCAAGAGATGTTTTGAGAACAATAAATGAATCTGTAAAGCACTACATTCAATCTGTTTTCCATTTATAGGCCGTTAATGGTTTTGGTGTGGATAGGCACTTATTGGGCCTCAAGCTCATAGCTATTGAAAATGGAATGGATATACCTACTCTATTTATGGATACAGCATATATCAGAAGCTCACACATGCGGATTTCTACAAGTCAGGTAAGTTTTCTTCAGATAGACTAAAAAAGTGTGTAGATTTCTTTTAGGTGTATAATATCTCCATGTTGCTGAACATTTGAACACAAAATAGAATTATTTCCTTGTCAAAATAATTTAATTACCTAGCTTAAAAACTTGGCGAAGTAGGCCTGTGACAGTGCTGTTTCCATGTATGTAATTAAATTATTTTATTGTGATGTAGAAACTTAAAACTCCTGCCTCTAGCCCCCAACACAAGAAATTTAAAGTGGATCTTCATTTGTTTCTCTGTAGGAGTCAGTTTTGTTGAACCAATGATGTAATTGAAGAATAATTTATCTAGATTATTTTTAACTACATTAATTTAGTGTAATTTTGAATGTAAATGGTAAATATGGAAGTAAAGTCATGTAATATTTTTTAGGTTTCGGGCAAGTGTGATTCTTTTATGTGCTATGGACCTTTGGTTGTTGATGGCTATGGTTGCTGCTACAACCCACTACCAAACGAAATCAACTTTGGAACATCTGCCTACAAGTCTTGCCCTGACACAAATGCCGAGAAATTCCGACAAGCATTGGAAAAATCATTTATTGAAATGCATGATGCCCTTGTTAGCGTCCAAAAATCGAAGCTGTAGAATTTTTCTCTAGGCTGACAGCTTTACTGTGATTTAATCATAAGACTGAAGTGTAATGAAGTATTTTGAATGAGCATATGTTATATCATTCATTAGCATTGCAATCCTAAGCACATTTGGTAAAGACCTATAGCACTAGAGTGGAAGAAATAAAGCCTTGTCTTCTGTAACTATTTTATATAGTTAAATATTGCTATTTTTACCCTGTTGAATGATAAAATGTATGCTAATCATGTATTATTAATAGAGATATTTTTATGGATTCATGCTCTCACATGGAGATATAATTATACAAAACTGTTATCCACTGTTATATTAAAGTTTTAAAATGACATTGTTTCAATATTGGTTATTTACCGTGGTGAATATGTAGATTGATTTTATTGAATAGATGTATGTGAAGGTGGTAAAATTTTTATTAAAGTTGATTATTGTGTGAACAAGCGCTGTCATTTTATTCATTATCAAATTAGGAGTGTAGCAATAATTGATTTGATGGTGCTAATCTGAAGTATATTTTTACATTAATAGTATTCCTACCAGTGATGATGACTAGAGAGAAACTCCCTCACCTCACTAGTCACCCATGACTCTCTAGTGAAATACAGAGTTGATACACATAAAGTAGAGTACCAAATTTCTGTGGGTTAAGCCAAATCTGATAATGAAAAATTTTCCATTCATGGCCATTTTTGTAGAACTGCTAACCTTAGTTTTTGGGCGCACTTTATCTGAGCTTGTGGCACCCATTCCTCGGAATTAGTCATTTTGTAAGAAAAAATTTGTTTACTATTTCTTAAGTTTACTCCTTCCAAACACTTACCTTGGTCATCAATCTCGATGTTTAGCATACATGGCATATCGATAGCTTTGTATCTCAAGACTTAGGTGTCTAATGATCATCAGTAATAATATGAGGGTATGCTGATTGGAAAAATTATTTTAGCCTCATTGTCTCATATCAAGGTAATGACACATGAGTACATATTACAGCACACTCCCGATTATCTGGGCTAATGATGGGGAGAGATTGCACGAATAATCAGAAAACACGGATCAACCAAACTTTCACTTCTTGTTATGTTGATAATTTACATAAAGCAAACAATATATTATTATTTATGCAGTTATTCTGTCATTTTAGGGTGCTTGCCAGATTCATTGAGAGCTTTCTTTACCAGTGGCGTTAACATGGTTGCACTCATATTATTAGTGCTCCTTATAAGACCTCGTTTTGAAAACCATGTGGTCACGGATACTGAATAGTGGTCAACATGAATGCTTCAAAACACTGCGCAACGTCGGAAACTACTCTTTCAGGCACCACGCCACATCTCGCACTGTTTTCCCAGGTTGCAACTGCTACGGGACGTGTATCCGTGATCACAGAGCGCGGTCCCACACTGCGAGTCTAGGAAAACAGGAACACGGAGCTCCTGTGAATGCAGCTAGCACGCAATTGCTTCAGTTTTACGCAGGGGATTCTAATTGAAATAATAAATCTGGTGTATCCTAGCATTAAAATGGAGTAATTCTGGTGATTTTGCATTCGGTTTTATTTTCATAAAGACCGCGGAAATATTGAGCGAGAGTGAAAATTATGTATGGATAATGCGCAACACGGATATACCGCAGCCGAATAATCAGGAGTCCGCTGTATCTGGGTCCTGGTATTTTCTGGTTGGCTCTACCTGACCAAAGTGCTTTGTCTTTTTGGTGATATAACTATGTTCATATCCCTTCCCCTCAAGTAAACTTATCTGATATGCCATGACTATAAACAAGATGACTGAAAGCAATATTTATGAAAAAAATAGCAGACAGCCTAAGGCTGGGAACTATTTCAATAATGGCAAGAAATACATTCCATGTGTGCATTTTGTAATTCTGACCATATTTAGGCCATTGATTTCCTGAAATTTTTAAACACAATTTTCATGTTTAGTCTTTTAAAAATTCTAAGAGCAGCATTTGAAAACTGGATTTTCCAAAGTATAGACCTCAAGTGTGATGATGCATAAAAAATTTCAAAGCACATTCACGTCAAGTCAGAACAGAAAAGGGCCCCAAAATTGAGGCAGTTGATGGTATGGCTAAGTAGTGCCGGACAGCAAGTCTAATGCATCCACCCTGAGCCACATCTCACCAGGCCATGTTTATTTGGTACCAATATGATCCTTCTGCGTATGTTCCGAGATCCCAAACTCTGCCTTAAATGAAATAAGTGAAGTCAGATCCACCCAAATCCTGAACCTATGCTTTTTTAATTATACCGGGACCAGTGGCGCAGCGAGGGGGGGGGGAGGGGGTTTGGGGGAGAAACCGCCCCCCCTCCCCCCCAGAGCTCAGAAATTTTTTTAAGTTAAATCCAATTTCCAGTACCGCACCTCCTGCTTACCATGGCGGGTATTCCACACCCTAGTATTAGTTGTGCCTAAACCCCCCAGCCCTAAACCCTAGCTGCGCCCCTGACCGGGACTAGCCATGGTGATGACTTTACAGAGTCACCCGCAATGCACAAATTGTGCAAAAAATCCAGAGAGAAAGCCTTAGTTTACATTCATGGAATACCATTAATAGCAAATTAATACATGCATGATTACTAATATTTATGTTTCTATCACTTGGAAGGAGAAACAGTCTTTATCTGGGGTATTTCCAACCCATCCATGATGGAAACCAGTAAATATTTAAATAATCAAGGTGACCTAAATTATTTGCAATGAACTTTCGATTGAGAAGAAAAAGCAGAAAAATAAGCTAGACGTAAATTGGAAACCTTAGACTTGGTTAGTAATTAATTTAATGAAATTCTCTCATCTATATACAAATTTATAATTTTTCATATTATACAACACTTTAAAGACATTTTTAAATTACTATACTTGGCAACAAAGATAATAAAAAAGTAAATGCTTTCTGCACAATGATGTACTGAATTTGTACATAGACATAAAAGGTCTTCCAAACAGGAAAAAAACATATAATTAATGAAGAATTGATTCCTCGGAAGTATACTCAATCACAGGATGAATAAGATTAAGTAATACACACAAATTCTCACAGTCGATAACAAACACTGCCAGGAACAAACCTTCACTCTAATCTAACTCAGACTCTCTTGCTGTCGGTTAAAACTCGTACGATACTTCCTACTCCACCTACAGCATATGCCTTCTCATGCCACAAAAGAAGGTGGCCACTACTTCCTTCCGATGGAAACTCAAATCCTCGATAGACGTACTTCATTAAAATATCCACATGGTCTCTATCCAATGAATTGACGGCTTCTTCGATCTGTGAAGACTTGATGGACAACAGCACTTTCAGAGTGAGGTTGAGGGCTGCATCCTTCACATGAAATTAGAACAATGAATCGAACGTTGAGTAAATAAGGATACAGGATAGTTGTAAACAACAAACAATTACGTAATGACTGAAATTTTACAGCTTTTACAAAGGCATTTTAAAGCCCTTCCTCTGCGAGGGTAAAAGTTTAAAAGACTGGCACTAATTATATGACGGCAACTTTGCAGGTAATCAAGAGGACTGCCATCCCGTTACGAATTAGTCATGTTGTGAAACTCTCCACCAAGTAAAGAATGTGAAATTAAGTCCTATATTATTTCAATGGCATTATGAAGCACTTTAAAAAAATAGAAATCCCCAATTAATATTGGAGCAAAAAGGCGATAGAAAGACGTAAATGAAGGGACCAAGACAGACTCAGGCAAGACTTTCAATTTCAGGTAATGCGCGTATGAAATACCTGTCAGTTATACATTCTGTACACATATGAGCATGTCATAGTTTTATTCGTAAATATAATAAAAACAACAAACCTTAACCGCCTGTTGTTTAGATCCCAATGGAGCGTTTTTAAGGACTGTTTTCAAAGCCTCTATGTTGCGACCCGTTCTAGAAACCGTTAAGGAAATACTTACCAATAAGTTCAAAATTAATATATTTAAAGAAATATCAACAACTTAAACTAGAATCAGTGTCCTAGATTTTCATATAAAGGATATTGATTCAGCATAGCTGTAACTTCAGCTTCATCCGGGCCCACCGATGGGGATTGCAATTCACCCTGATCTTCTTCCCGGTAATTGTCTTCGTTATACTGATCGACATCAATTTTTCTAAAAGCTGAACTAGAAGTATTTTTTGCCATCTTTACACACGTAATTAGTTATTACACACCTTAGATGACAAATACACAAAGGGTTGTAGGCGGGGTTACCGCTTCCGTCTGTGCTATTTGATGGTGGTTTGTTCAATTTTCGTCATTTACTTCCGGGAAAGCTGAAAGTCAATGGTAATACATATATAAATATATTATCTTTTAAAAAAGAAAAAAATATTTTAAAATTATACTTTAATTATAATATTATTTATAATATATCTTTTTTGCCTTTCCTTCTTCTTTGTAAATTCTGAATAGCTTCTTCGATCTCCCCCACTTCCGTAAGAAACATCCCCGGTGGCACACGTTCAGCCGAAATGGTGAGCATGTGATTTTAAATTTTAATCGTATTATTTCTTTCCCATCATTTATGTCAGAAGAGTTTAATTAGTGCTTATGATTTTGCACAACGTTTAAGTTTAGTTTGTATATCGTCAATGTTATTTTTTCTTCGTCGCGATGATAATGTAATCTGCAATTGTGACTTTTCGCAGGGTAAAGTAAAATGTTCCGAGCTGCGAACGAAGGACAAGAAGGAGCTGACCAAGCAGCTCGAAGAGTTAAAAACAGAATTAACCACGCTAAGGGTCGCCAAAGTTACCGGTGGAGCCGCATCAAAATTGTCTAAAATGTAATTATATTTTTATGAAGTTCCCGCACCTCATTCGTAGAAGTGATTCTTGTGTTTCCTTTTTTCACACTGTCACTATAAATCATTTTAACCCTTTTCAGTCGTGTGGTTAGGAAAGCTATTGCCAGGGTGTACATTGTTATGCACCAGAAGCAGAAGGAAAACCTCAGGAAGCTGTTCAAGGTACATCTACATCTACAAATTACCCTGCGAGCCACCTCTAGGGTGTTTGGCAGGGGGTGATCAATCACCAGCATGCAGCATGCATTTGGACTCCCACATGCACACCACACCGTCCAAGAAACGTCCCGTATAATAACAAACTATACTACTATATGCTGTTAGAAATAGAATATAGAATAGAAATTCAGAAACATGCAGTAAGTTTTACATAGGTTAGTAGGCTACACTACAAGTCATGCAATCTATTTACGCAATTACGGTACGAATGTATATGTTGCCATTGAGTGACTTAAATTAATGGATTGTTTTTCTTGTTACCTTGAGGCATGAGTAGTTACTTGTATTCGAACTTGTTGAATTTTCACGGGTCGTTTTGCCCAGTGGGGTGGTGAACGGGGAGAAATGTGCTCAAGCAAATAGTAAGCATCTGTAGACGCTTACTATTTGCTTGAGACTAATGTTATTGTCACTATTAATTGCCTACATTGGAGTACGCGTCGATCAGTTGCTGCGTTTTCGTTTAATATGCTGTTCCATTCGGTAGGAATTTTCTTAGTCTACCATAACTGTTTAGCAAAATTTCTCGTCCGATTTCCAAAGGGCTCGTACAATAGTACTATCGTGAATAATAATAACCCCTTAAGTTCCTCAATTAACACTAGAGGGCCATTCCACCGTTACGTACGGGACATTTGTACTAATTTTTACAGCTTTAAAATATTATTTCTGCTCCTAATATTTTTTGTATTTCATTGAAACTGCTATAAATTGTTAGGTGTAGACCTAAGCTATTTTTCAAGCTACATTTTTGGCTTTAGCACTTTGTTGTAACTGTTGCAAGAGAAAATAAGTGCCTGTTACGTACGGGACAAGCTGGGTCAACCACTTGTTCGGCTCATGTTATGCAAAATGATATTTCAGCTCAATTAGAATTTTCATAATGCTGTGCTATTTTTTTTCATATTCCTTAAAAAGGATGCTTCAAGGAAATATGTTTAACATTATTAACAAAAATTTTTCAACTAAGTTACAATTTTTTTACCTTTTGTTACGTACGGGACAAGGGTGTTACGTACGGGACATTGTACACTTCAGGTTAAAAGTTATTGAAAACAGGCAGAGTTAACATGGTCAAAAACACATTTATCAGAAAAGGTTGTTAAGCCAATTACAATATAAGAAGATCATATGTTTATAAGCATTATTTTCTAGATCAATTAACTTGTATTTGCTTAGCTTAATTATAATACAATTAAGGTATAAAAAAATTATACAGCTACTTTAATCTTGTTACCATGGTATTATTAAAAAAACAAGGAGAAAGATACCAGAGTTCATATTTTAAGATCTTTAAGGTTAAATTTTCCATAGTCTTTCTTTGTTCAACACTATAGGAGGAGAAATAGCTTTAATCACCTCCGTCTCTCTATTGTATGCAATACAATTGGGCAGCATTGGCCATTTATAATGTTCTGGGGACTGGTGGGTACCATCAGGGGTACAGCTAGGAATTAAGGCTAGAGGAGGTTTTAGGGGCAACTAATAGTGGGAATCTGGGGGGTATGGAATACCTGCCAGGGCAAGCAGGAGGTACTGAGACCCTCCCCCAGAAATATTTTAAGATAAATGGTTCAAAATGGGGAGTTTTACAGCTTTCTGAGGGATATTTTATTAATCCTTACACTTTTTTATAAGTAATATTAATCGAATTAACTAATTTAGATTTGGGGGGTGTTTATCCCCCAAACACCTCCCCACCCCTCGCTGCTCCACTGGGTACCATAACTGTAACTTACAGTTACTTCTCTGAGACAATTTCTGTGATTTTGCCTCAAAATAAATTGCCATTTTATTGCACTAGAACCCACTGACCTCTGAATTATGTCTTCACTTCAAAATAACAGGTCTAAATTCAAGTTGATATCTTTAAAATGTTTCTGTCCTGAAAAACTTTCATTCGTATTGCATATCACGTGAAAGCTAAGGATATCTGGTGCTACTTGAACATTGTCTCAAGGTTTTACTTTGATGATGGTATCATTTATATAATCTTCTCCAGCATAATATGCCTTGAACAAACTACTGAAGATTCTGATGCAAAATCCTTGGCAGATTGAATAGAGCATCATTTTCATCCTCACTACTCTTAACATTCAATCAGTTCTCTAAAATTGCATTCAGGAGAACTGATGTGAGCTTGATTTTTTAGCTTAAGTTTGCCTGCTATTCACTGTCATATTTTCCCTTTCATACTTTTTCTTTGTCGGTAATATTTTCTCTCCGCTTTTTTCTTAATTAATTTATCCTCTTACTTTTTTAAGAACCCATCATGATCACTTGCATTTAGTTTACTACGCATTTTCTTTACTCTAGCAGCAGCAGTTGCCTAAGGTTTTCCCACCACCATTTATATTCTGAAAAAGCATTAAATTTCTTATCTTCAAAGTTTCAGGCATTACTCAGTGGTGGTTATGTAAACTTATTTAAATAAAATACTTCATGTAGTCCACATTGATTATTTTCTAACCTTGATTCCCTCGTAGTAATCAGTCACAAAATAACATATGCCATAATCACTCACACACTGAAACATGTATTACGTGTTGGCTAAAGGCGACTGTAAATTCTAGTATCACCAAACATCTAATCGAGAACAACTATCCCAGTGATTTCACATCTGAGATCTACCACACACTGAGACAAAAGAAATTAAGTCCCCACTTTTTGTCATGAAGAACTGGAGATTATTGAGGTGACAAAATCAAATGAAACGCAGGAATTAAACAGCCATGTTTTACCATTTCATTCACCTTACTTTTTCTTACCTTCTCTACCTGCCCTCTATGCACCTAAAATTTTACTTGTTCTTCTGTTTACTACAGTGCATACTTTCAACCACAGCACCTACTCCTTGTCCACTTTGTCATTTCATGACATAAACGTAATACCTGGCCCTTCTATTAACCGATGCCAAACTCCCCAACCCTGAGTGCCCAGGACACAATTTTAAATTTAAATTACCGTAGGCCTTGACTTTTCTGGCCTAAATGTAAATAACACTTCATTTAATGTTTCAGAATTATATATTATCAAAATTTACTAATGATATGACATAGTGAATCCATTTTTATGTATATTGCATATTATGTTGTGTAGTGTCCCGTACGTAACGTTACGTACGGGACAGAAAGAAATTGAACATTAGGGTATGTTTTAATTTAATTATTTTTTCACAACATCATAATCATTTAGTTTGACACAAAACCTGTTTAGAAAATTGTATTTTGAGTAGCTGTTTGTCAAGAAACTTGGTGAAAAAATAAATTTATCTATTTTATGTTACGTACGGGACAAAGAAACAATCTATTTTTAAACACTGTATTTTACCATTATATTATCGTAAAATTAATATAATTTTGTGATAGAAACTCTTATACTGTACTATATTTTGATATTATAATTACCAAGACAAATAATAGTAGCATTTAGTCAAGCATTGATATGGCAACACAACCTATGAAAATGGCAATTTTTGAACAGCTGATGAAGAGACGACTTTGAACCTAGGTTACCTACATATTTAAACATATTTGACTAAAATTCTTAGTAAATACTCATAATATAACCTTATGAGAAGACAATCATGACATAATAAGTTAAATATAAAAAAATATTTTTATTTCCAAAAGTTACCTATTTTCATGGAATGGCCCTAGATTGGCTTTTGTGAGACAGTGAAAAAATTTCGTTCTAACTTCTTAGGGTTGTGTTTTGAGGCAGACTTGAAATATTGTTGATATGCCGTGTACTGTGCCCTACTGTGATGATATATCTAATTAGCTTCTTCTAATGCTGAGTTTTCTTGTGGTATCTTGGATGGTGGTTGGAGTTAGATAGGAAAGCTTTTCATTTGGCTGTGTCTCCCCGGAAATATTGTTCAGTAGTGCATGATGTAATTTCTATTTGCATTCTCAACCCTTAATTATTTGCAACTTCCATTCATTTGTTTGCTAAAATTGGATGTTAGCTGTCAAGTCATTTGAATATCCTATGTTCAAGGCTAGCAATTTGTAGATATTCACCTTCGCTTCGCCTATTTTACTGTATGATACGGCAGTATCAGTTCTTAACCAAGACTTTTCTGCCCATATTCACTGATATTTTCTGTATGAAAAGTTACCAATGAGCAGTGTTGTTCTTGATGTACTTCTTCTCAAATTTCCTCTGCGAAGTGCATTTTCCATTTACTTCTGTAGCAGCTGCAAGCAATTACATGATTTAGCCATTAAAAAGTCAGCCAATCTGGATGCCAGTGAAATGAAGTGGGGTGAGGTACTTCAGAATCCCCTTACAAAACAAATATGATGCCTTGTGTTTGCATTAGGTGATTGGATTAACATCGATACATTTGCATTGATTTCTTGGGAATGTGGGAAGGTTTTGGCGATATTGTGATAATACCTGTTGAAGTTATAATGTTAAAATCCTGTCGAATTCCAAAGTATGTAGTTTGATCCAGGGATGGCGTTTTTGTGGTTATGTATGTTAACGAGGAAGTCAACAAAAAGGGAACCTGTAAAAGAAAGAACTAGCATTGGAAGTTAGGAAGAGTTACCTTAATGTTTTTTAAATTAATGTGTTCAAGAATGTTAATTTCAATAGGTCATCAAATTGCGTAGAAAATCACTTTTGCTTCCAATACATGACTGTAGGTTTAGGGTGAACATCCATTGCACATGGATATTCTTCTTCTCAACTTGTCAAAACTTTTCATGCACTCTGTTGCGATGGAATGGATGTCTTAAGTACTCTCACACACTAGTACTACACTTTCATTGGTATTATGCAACATATGATATGATTCATACCTCATTGTGCAACCATTGCAATGAAAAGCAGAATCTATTTGAAGAAATGGTAATAGTGGTTCATATAAATAATTTAAAATTTTCATTTCAGTGAAAATGTAATTTTGAGTAAATCTATTATTGTGAAGGATTAGTAAAAGTGCCTTCTGCATTAAATAACTATTTGTCAGAATCAATGTTTTAACAGGACTGCAAGTCTCAGATGGTATCCAATATTTGAAGATGACAATTGCATTCTTCCTGTTCATACATAATGCATTTTACTATGTTGCTATGCAATAATTTATTGGGTTGGTTGTAATTCAGTTTGAAGTTATTTTTGACCCTTAATAACATCTGGAGGGCATGATCGGGGCTGCATATCAAAGAACATGAGCAGCTGTTGAAGGTTGTACTCATGTTTATATTATGTATTGAAAGAGGGGAAAATGATTACTGTTGTGATACTTATTCGTACATTCCACAAAATGATGTCTGACGACAATTCCAATCGGGGTGATGATGACAGCACAGATAAAACTGGGTTGTTGTTAATATGATATCACCTCAGCAAGGTGTGCATTACGTCATGTAGAATGCAATTTTTTCTGTCTAGCCCAAAAAAGCTACATTGAGCTATAACATAACAGGGTTGTTTGCATTATCCTCTTGGAACTGAACATGAACATTCCCATGAACTTCTTCCACAATTGTATATTGTGGTCCACTTGTGGTCAATAGGGTGCAGAAAAGAATTTCTTGGGGATTGGGTTGGTGCATTGGCTTCCCACCTTGTGGGTTCTGATTCAAATCCCAGCGGTGGCGGAGAATCTTCAAAGACTGCCCGATCCATACTTGAATGTTGTATGGGGGACATTTCTGACAAAAAAATATTTGTTTCGGTAACCAGTGGACGAAATCTTCGTGCCACTATGAAAGCTTCGACAGTTAGTCCGGAGAAAAAACAGGATCAACTATCTACTTCAAGTTTTATTCTTCAACCATTTTTAAAGAGTCACAACAAAGTAAAACAACCAACCCTTGACTACAAAAAAAGTACATAGATACTTTTTTCTGTTGATAAAAAAATGGCATTGTCCGCGAATATACGAAATATACATTTCATGAAAATCTTAACACTCCCCCTCGGACAATACCTGTTTTGAAAATGCAATAATCATTTCACCTTCAATCTCTGAATGAGTACCAAACAACACAAGACATTATATTTATAAAATATTCAAACATCTTAAATTCTATTGTACAGATCCTTAAGTCCTATCATCTTTGATAGCACTTTGATTCTTGTCCCTGGCAGTCTTTTAGTAAATATATCCGCAGTATTCTTGTCTGATGGTACATATATAAAATACACCATTTTTTCTTTGACTTGTTCCATGATGAAATGGTATTTAACAAAGAAATGTTTGTTTCCTTCAGTTATAACATCATTTTTGGCAATGGCAATGGAACTCTCATTATCACAATAAATAACACAAGGTTTAGGCATTAAACATCCTTGATTAATTTCTATTAACAACTCTGATAACCATACTATTTCAGTTACACACTCATACAATGCAATAAACTCTGCGTGAGTTGATGAGGTTGCCATGCATTTTTGCTTCCTTGCTCGCCAGATAAATGGAGCCCCTGCTAAAGAAATATGATATCCTGTAATGGACTTACAATAACCTTTACTGCCTGCCCAGTCTGCATCAGAGTATGCATTAATTTTACTTTGACATTTTTGATAACATAAAGCATAACCTCTAGTCTTAGACAAAAAATCTAAACATATGCTTGACATTTTTCCAATCAGTTTGACATGGCTCCTCCATATACTGACTTAAAATACACACTGCATAGGAAATGTCTGGTCTTGTATTTCCAGACAAATGCAACAAACAGCCTATTGCTTTTCGATACAAATAATTGCTTATTTGGTTTTCGACATCTCTCTCTTGAAAATCTACTGGTAAAGGAGTATTCACCCCATGACAATCTTGCATCTCGAATTCTTCCAACATATATTTTATATAATTCTCCTGATCAATATATACCACACTTCTTTCAGGTCTCTGTATTCTTATGGACAAAATATTATGGGCTGAACCAAGATCCTTGACTCCTACATGCTTACCTAGATAACTCTTAAACTGTGATATCTTGTCCTTCGTTCCGACAAGCAACATATCATCAACATAAACCCCTACTTTAAGGTCAGACATGCTAAAAATACATGGATCACTTAAACACTGTTTTAATCCATACACAGACAAAATTGAGCTTAGATGCAAATACCAATTTCTACCTGATTGCTTTAAACCGTATATACTCTTGTTTAACTTACATACATAAAACTTTCTATCAACTGTTATATTCTCTCCGAGATATTTTGGTATCTCCATGTACACATCCTCTTCTAATTTACTGTTTAAATATGCCCCTACAATATCCAACTGATCCATTTCTAAATCTGTCTCAACAGCAATAGCTATCAGAAGCCTCAGACTTTTCTTTTGAATAACAGGACTAAATGTGTCATGGTAATCAACTCCATGAATTTGACCATATCCCTGAGCAACTAACCTTGCCTTGAACTTTATAATTTCCCCTTTATCATTACGTTTCAAAGCAAACACCCATTTTGAACCTACAATATTTAATCCCTCTGGTCTTGGCACTATTTCCCATGTTCCTTGGTCTGACAAAACTTTTACTTCTTCTTGCATTGCCTGTTTCCAAAACTCAGAATCTTTACTATTTAAAGCCTCTGTTACTGTCCCTGGAATGGAAGTACACTCAATACTTGCATGAGCATAGTTGCAGCTTTGACAAGATGTTGGCTTCCTAACACGCTTTGACCTCCTTGGAATGGACTGGCTTGGTACCTCACCTGCGACCTCACCAGGGTCAAGGTTTGTCACTGGTACCTCTAAATTAGTAACTGTGGGGTAGACCACCAAGACAGGCTGTTCGACGTCATCCTCCAAAACTGCAACACGAGGCGCTGCCTCCTCTGGTATCTCAGGCACTGCTCCCCCTGAAACTGAATCTGGGACCACTGGAGTCAGACCTGGGATCACCACCGGGTGTGATGAAATTTGGTTTGATTTAGTCTCCTCAGCTTTTCCATCGCCTGTGAAAACATAGCCTTGTTCCACAATGTCTTCTCCTGGATCAGGTTCGCCATCGCTGTCTAGATCGGGAATCTTGATATCATCTCGGCTCATCTTGAAAGGAAATTTTGATTCGTTGAACCTGACATCTCTGCTGATTATTACTTTCTTCTTTTTCAGACTCCAAAGTCGATATCCTTTGATGCCCTCTTCATATCCTAACATGATGCTTTCTTCTCCTCTGGGACTCAATTTTCCATCTCTTGTCTCTCTTGGCTGCCATGCCCATGCCTGGCATCCAAAAACTCTTAGATAGTTATAATCTATCTCTTTTAGTTCCCGTCCTTTCCACAAATTCATTGGAATATTGCTATTTCGTGCAGAAGTAGGAGACAAATTTCTGAGATGTACAGCAGTCATGAGAGCTTCTCCCCAAAATCTTTTATGAAGACCAGATTTTATCAGTAAACATCTCGTTGTATTCAGAATAGTTTCGTTGTACCTCTCAGATAGCCCATTTTGCTGTGGAGTATATGCCACTGAGAAACGATGTAAGATTCCACATTCTTCCAGGTGTACTGAGAATTTTTTATCTGTGTATTCTCCACCATTGTCACTCTGGAATTCCTTAATTTTCCTATCGTGCAGGCATTCCACTCTACGTTGAAATTTCTTGAAATTTTCAAATACTTCTGACTTCTTTTTCAATAAGTAGACCATAGAATACCTTGTAAAATCATCAATAAATGTGACAAAGTACTTAGCTCCATTGAAAGTCTTGGGTGTAAATGGACCTGCCACATCAGAATGGATTCTATCCAAGACCTTGCATGTATCTTCTCCACCTATGTTAGGAAATTTTAACCTTTTCATTTTCCCAGCATTACAAGTATCACAATCAAAATGGTTAATTCCACATTTTTTATCCAAAGGAATTCTCTTCATATCATCTTCATTTAGATGCCCCAGTCTATCATGCCATATTATGGTAGATACTATGGATGCTTTCTTTGTCTCAGAAATAATCTTGACATCTTCAATGCTGACTCCTCCTACTGTAGTGATGTAATATAAATTATTTACGAGAAATGCCTTTAAGAAAACTTCTCCTTCATCTGATATCTCGTTCACCCCTTGATAACATGAGAACTTCATTCCCTTCTTGTCCAATACTCCTTGTGAAAGCAAATTATCTTTCAAATCAGGGATGTACAGTACATCTGAGAAGTCTATAGTAAAGCCACCACATTCAGTGGAGATCTCCAATTTTATGGTGCCAATTCCTTTGACTTCCAAAGCATATCCATCACCCACAACAACTTGACCAGTTATGGGACAAAGATTTATGAATAAATCTTTTCTATTGGTCATGTGGTCTGATGCTCCACCGTCCAGTATCCATAATCCCCCACCTCCTATACTTTTCTCTTGGTGAGTACACAATGCTTTATATCCTCTTGTGATGACAGAAGCTCGCCCCTTCTTCACAGATTCAAAATTCTGATTCTTCTCTATAGCATTTTGTTTCTTATCGGGGCACTGGAAAGATAGATGTCCCTCTGTTCCACATACATAACAGATGGGAGGATGGCTTTTTCTTCCACCTTTACCTTTGTTCTTTCCTTTCCCTTTAAATCTATTCACTCCATGCTCAGAAAACTCTGATTCCTTTGTGACCTTGTAAACTTGATGTGCATCGCTATTATCTTCAGATTTGAGCTCTTTCTTTTCTCTTGACATGCATAGCATCTTCTGCTCTTCCACAAGCATGTCACCCAATACTTCTCTTGAGACTAATTTCCCTTTCCGATAACTCTGGACAAAAAACTTCCAATCAGATGGAAGGCCGTTTAGATATACATTAGCTAGCATATCATCATCAATTTCCATACCACATTTCTTGATTTTCCTGCGATAATCGTTTATTATGGCAACATATTGATGAATACTCATCTCCTTAGTCTTTTGTGTGTTCCACATAGCTCGATTGAAGCTGCATAGCTCAGAGCGGCCGTAACTCGTGCACATGGTCTCCAACGCTTCCCACGCTGCCTTAGCATTATCGCAGGCGTCCACATGCTCCAGAAAAGTCTTCTGAACGTTACAATAGATGAGTCCCAGACATGTGTTGTCCAGCCTTTTCCTCCGTTTCACCTCATAATCCGGCGGATCTGCCGCGACTAACACACCGTTCTCTTCTATCGTCCACTCTTCAAAACCTTTGATAGCTTCAATGCATTGAGCTTTTAAGAATAACCCCTTCATTCCTAGTGTCCACTCGTAATAGTTCGGCCCTTCAAGTTTATCAGCCACAGGTAACTGCCCCTGGGCTGACTCGCTATCCATCATTTGATTTTGCCGCCGTCCGGACATCGTTCCTCTCTTTTTCTTTTTACGAGTTCGACGAGTTATTCCAAGCCAGACTCTGGTTGATTTGTACTCGAAGTTTATCACCGTTTGCTCAAACGATAGTCTTCTTCACCAACACGTTTAATTCTCCGCACTTATGCCTGCTGGGTCCATAACCTGACAAAAAAATATTTGTTTCGGTAACCAGTGGACGAAATCTTCGTGCCACTATGAAAGCTTCGACAGTTAGTCCGGAGAAAAAACAGGATCAACTATCTACTTCAAGTTTTATTCTTCAACCATTTTTAAAGAGTCACAACAAAGTAAAACAACCAACCCTTGACTACAAAAAAAGTACATAGATACTTTTTTCTGTTGATAAAAAAATGGCATTGTCCGCGAATATACGAAATATACATTTCATGAAAATCTTAACAATTTCAAGCGCAACACTCCATCTGTCAGATGGGATGTTAAGCCAAAGTCCCTTGGCACCTTTCGTTAAGAGCAGGCTAATGCTGACGCCAGGTTTCTCTCCACCCTTCCTTGCCCACCCCTCCCTCATGTGGCAAATGACCTCAGCTGTCTGTGGCCTCCTCCAAATAACATACCATATGAATTTAAGTCAAAGGTTTTTCATAAATAATCTCCTGGAGCTACCCATCCCACTCTGCCTCAACCAAAAGTGCTCATGAACCATCCCTTCCCATTGGTAGTAGGATTAGATTCCCAGATGATCTAACTCGGTAGAAGCAGATATCATTTCTTGTGCTTTATGTGGCACTTATTGCACATTGACAAAAAGTTAGTGTGAAAATTGTGTGTTAAGTTCATTTCGATTTGTACAATGTCATAAAAAACCATTAATGAAATAATATTAATTGGCCAGGGCTTACTATGTTATCATTTCCATCTAAAGTGAGTACATCAATAATAACTAACTTAATATTAGGGATATTCATGCCATCTCTGAGTATAAATATTAATCAAAGAGCAACTAGAGTTGATGAAGTAAGTAAACTACATTTGGTAATCCTGAAGTGAATACAAATTCCATTACAAAAGTTGTTGTTAATCGCAATGTAAAAGCAGTCATAATGGTTGCAGTAAGTAATCGACGTTGCTTTCCTCTGCAATGTAATGAATGTATCAACAAAATATTATCTTCTAGCATTCTCAATAAATTAATGAAAACTTAGCAATGTTGACACAGTCACCTGAAGTAAACAAAAGCTGCCATATTTGTTTGATGAAGGGTCCTTCAAGTACTGCACTCCACGCGTAGGCAGCATCTAAGATCTTCCTAGATTTACCGATACTTTTTTGGCTTGATGATCTATTTCGTTTGTTCAACTTTTGTAAGTTTTTGTTGGATATTTTTACGAATTTTCAAGTGCTGGCCTCGTTGGTGATAGGGTACAGTGATCGCCTGCCAAGCTGTAGATTTCAGGTTTAAATCCTCCCTTGATAGGTTTCCCCTATCCATGGCATACATGTTCGTGAGAGACCATTGTCATTTGTCATAGCCCCCTTATGTAAAGGCCTTATAGTGCTGTTTTTGGAGTGATAAATATAAGTACAGTAGACTCTCGATTATCCGGCTGCGGTTTATCCGGGTTGCGGATTATCCGTGTATGATTTTTACTCTCGTTCAATTTTTCCGCGATTTCACAAAACAATAAAATCGGATGCAAAATCATCGAAATTACTGCATTAATGCTAGGATACACCGGGCAAGAATCCCCTTCGTAAAATGGAAGCGATCGCGCGCTTGCTGCATTCACGGGAGCACCGTGTTCCTGTTTACCAAGCCTCGCAGTGCGCGACCGCGCTCTGAAAAAAAAGATCGCGAACTGGCGAAGAAAGCTCTCATTGAGCCCGGGAAGCACTCTAAAATAACAGAATAACTGCATAAATAATAATATATTGTATGTTTTAGGTAAATTATGAGCATTGCAAGACATTTAACAGAAAGTTTGGGTTATCCGTGTTTTCCGATTATTCGTGCCGTCTCTCCCCATCATTAGCCCGGATAATCGGGAGTGTACTGTAATTAAAAACGCTCAGAACACATCAAATGCCTTTGTGTTGAAGTACTTATTTCCTGTGATGCAATCATTTTTTTTCATCAGTTACGTGTTACTGATTTATGTCAAGAAGAGATATCATTATGATGAATCTACAATGAATTTCACTCTATTTTGACTTAATTCGGTCACTGTCCATGAATAAAAAACTCCCAGTTACCCTTGGTGTACGAAATGCTCTGAAATTTTGTTGCTTTGTGACTGGATGCTATGACTGACATGGTGAGGGGGAAGTCTCATCGATGGTCGCTATCACTGGCGTGGCGATCATAGTGTTAATGGGAGCAGTCCAGTTACAATAAGTTTTGTTTTCACTTTCTGTATGAAGAGAAAACACACATCAGCAAAATTTAAAGCTCATTTATAATATTCTGCAAAATGGTGCTTGCATGGTTAACAAGTTTTGTAATTAGGTCATGTAGGGCTATCAAAAAATTCTTAGTGCATATCAAGGGGCTTCCTTTTTTCCAAACAAATCTTTGATTCTTCAAGTTAAGTCATTTAGCATTTATCTTGAAACCATGCCAGAGAGATTTAATGAAAACCTGCCATAAGGATGTGGAAGGAATCTATTACTCCTGCGACAACACTCCCTATGATGTATGTGCTCAAGGAATGGGCTGGATAAATTGTTTTGAATTCTCTTGATTGATTGCTGAAACTGCCATATTTGATGGCATATAAGATGCACCCTCATTTCAGTATTGCATGCCAAGTGCTAACATTGCATGTTAGTTCCTTTAAGTTCTCATACTTGCGGAAAGCCCAACAGGCAGTACAAAAATTGATATAGTTGCCAAAAAAATATTAATTTGTTCATCAAGTACACAAAACTTCTGAACATAGTGCAAAACTAAGCACAGAAACGGGGGAAAATATTGCTAGCTATGAAATAAGACAAGTCACTTTCAAAGCCGTTGAACCCTTAGTCATAATCATTATCAACATCATTAAAGATCAAAAAATCGTCATCAGTACTGTTTCCATCATCGCAAGTATCACTGTCTTCTAATTCTTATTATAGAGATATTGATTGTATGTGAATATGTACCAGTTTTCTTTTGATAACAAATTTATTTTCTCTTCAGGGTAAGAAGTACAAGCCCCTGGATTTGAGGAGAAAGAAGACTCGTGCCATGAGGAGAGCCCTATCTCGCAGCGAGTCAAAGATAAAGACAAGGAAGGAAATCCGCAAGAGAATGATTTACCCTCAGAGAAAGTTTGCTGTGAAAGCTTGATCTATTGTTTATAATAAATAATTCATAAGAGTTACCTATATTTTATTACTACAACATAGCCTAATATTTATTAAATAACTTAATTTGACATTGAATAGAAGAGGCTGATGAAAATTTTAATTTCAATTGGTTTTGGCTGTTAGTATCATCCTATGGTATGAATACGGTGGTTTCCTATTATTTTTTTATTGCCTAAATCGAAAGATTATTACTCCTGGAGTACGCATTTCACGCTTCTAGATTTTTGAATGACGATATCTATTTTTTGCGATTAAATGAAAAGTGAATATTTTCAAGCGTGCAAAAATGAGACGCGTAAGTGTGAATGCCGGGAAATCTCTTCGTGTGGCGTATTTCTGGTTCCTGCTGCCGCCCTGTGCGGTGACCTTGAGGCTGGTTGAGCGCTGATACGATGCAGGCTGCTAGTGGGTAGCTGAGTACCCTGCTGGCTGGTAGTGCTTGGCTAAAATAAGGATTATTAATACCTTATCAAATGAAGAAAACTTTCCGACCTTAGCCAGTTTTAATAAGTGATTATTAAGACTTCTTTCCCTGATCTCTGTGCCTCATGCATGCATTGGTAACCTCAGACGATGTAAAAGTCCTATCTTCTCGTATAGAAACTAGGTCCCTGTGACGTCACGTGGAGTGGCGTCGCATGGGTGCCAATCTGGCCCTTTTCAAATGAGGATAAAAATGGACCATTGCCATCCGTCTAAACCGGTACTTCTAAAACGAAACAATTTGTATATTATGAATACAGTAATGGTGGGTAACGAATAACAATCAATGCCTTTCGTTTTATTTGTTGAAGGAAACTACCCTATTGTGGTGGAACTGTTCAGACACAAAATTTTAATGGAAATTTTCCAGTTTCTTCAATTAATGTAGCCTGCAATTCTGTTCTTAATGTACATTGGCTTAGTGTGACAGACATTGCCTTTTAAAATTTTAAACATAAAGTAATTATCATGCTGGTAAGACTTTTGGGTACATTCAAGTTTCAATTAAAGGGCTGTTTGGGGAGGGGGAAAATGAGTTCATCCCTGTCTCTTCAAAAGCCTACTTTTTTTCCATGGGGAAGGGTGGGTCGTAAATGTGCTTATATAATAATAGGTCATTTAATTTATGATTTCATTTGAGGAACGAAGTTCTGTATTTTAAGACTAGTTTCAATGATACAGTAGATGCCATTTAATGGGTCCACCAGTTACTTGGGGCAGCCGTTTAATTGGGGCAAATCTTGAAGAACAGAACCCAATGGAGGAATATCCCAGAGTATTCTCCGCTTAATTGGGACAGCATGCCACTTCATTGGGCCATGAGTCAGCAAAATAGACTATACTCACGAGGAAATTAAAATTTTTTGTTTTCAGAATACTATTTTTTATATTTTCCTCCTTTTATTTACTCTTATTTTTCACAAATGTTCCTATTCTTGCCCTATTTTGAAAGCTCTTGTTGTTATACTATCTGCCAGAGGATAGGACTTAGTAAAATACATTCATTCGGCATCGCCCGAGGCTGTGAAAAATATTTTTAACTATTTTGTTATAATTCTTAAAAATCATAATAAATTAATTAAACTCGCTGATTTAATAATCAAATTAATATTTCAATAAACGTATGCTGCAATACAAACATTCTTTAGTCTTCTTTCTGTCATTTCAACTTCTGTTTATGCCCATGTACAGGATAGTTCGCCTAATTGGGGCAAAGTGCGCAAGTCCTGATATGTCCCAATTAACTGGAATCTACTGTATATAATATCAAAGATAATTTAATGGAAGCTTTAACTCTCATGGTGCTAGTTTCACCTCAATTTCCTTGGGAATCGAGAAACACAGATAGTGTAGTCTTCTGCAAAGTGTCCTAGAAACCTATTTTTCATAGTTCTATTCCTGGTCTAGAAGAATTTCATCCCATTTTTATGTGACTTGAACTGCCATCCATGCAGCAAAAGCACAGGGTTAGTGACATGATCAGTGTAGCTGCGGAGGCATCTACAGCAAGTAGTGCATGCTGCCATGGGTAAGGCTTTGTGATGACTATCTTGAGGAGTCATCAGGTATAAAGTATTGCAGTGGAAATCATGGCTGCATCAGGATTGGGAGCCATTATTTGCATTAGACTTTTTAAATAGAGTCTGGTATCCCGTAAGACTGCTGTGGTACTGTAGCTTTCAAGTGCAGGTAGGTCACTGTTATTCAACCAGAATGCTAACACTGATGGGGAAAGACCTAACTGAAGTACATATTTCTCAGATTCAGGCTAATGCATGGCCAGAATTTGTTTTGGAAGGAGTGCAGGTTGACTTTACAGATATTTTGTTTTCAATTCTTACCTATTAGGAAACAAGAGATGTCAATATGTTGGCTATTTGTTTCCTCATAATTCTACAAGTTAATTCCATGGTTCATTATTGGAAGAATTTTTGAAGTCTACGATGTATATGTAAAAAATGAAGTGTCCCAAAGATGCTACCAGTCTTCTCTGTGAATGTAACACAGGTGGTTGATGCTAGGGGAAAAGTTTTGGGTGGGAATAAATATCCCCTGGCTGCATGCCTTTACTCAGGGTAGAACAACTTATTTGTGTGGGGGTTTTTCTTCACCCCGATTGTTTTCTTTTAGAGTGGTTATCAACAATGAGGACCAGCTTGTGAGATTAAAATCTTACATCCTTATAGATTAACAATGATTTAAAAACTAACAGGATGGTTTCAAATTTTGTTTTATTGCCTAAATCGAAAGTTGATTACTCCTATGAATACTATGAGTATGTATTTCACGCTTTGAGATATATGAATGACGATATCTATTTTTTGCGATTAAATGATAAGTGAAAAATTTCAAGCGTGCCAAAATGCGACGGCTAAGTATGAATGCTGGGAAAAGCCCTTTTGACATCATTCTGGTTCCTGCTGCCTGTGTGCGAGGCTATGAGCACCACTACGATGCAGGTAGCAGAGTACCCTACTAGTAGGTCGCGCTTGGATTAAATAAGGATTATTGCTACCCTATCAAACGTAGGAAACTTTCTGACTAGAGACAATTTTAATAAGTGATTATTAAGAGATGTTTCCCTGAGCTCTGTGCGACATGCTTGCATTGGTAATCTCACACGATGTAAAACTCCCTGAGTACTCCATTAGCATCTAGGTCCCTGTGATGTCACAAGGAGTGGCATTACATAGGTGCCAATCTGGCCTTATTCAAATGGGGTTGAAATTGACCATTATCATTCATCTAAACTGGGATTTTTTTAAACCAAATAATTTGTATGCTATAAATACACTAATGGTGGGTAACGAATCGCAATCAATGCCTTTCATTTTCTTTGATGAAAACAGCCTAATAACCCTCAATTATTTTTCTATTCCCACCTCAAATTCAATTTGCTTGCATAAGAGCTTTAAAATATTTTACAGTAATGGTTATTAAATTTATTTTATCATTACAATAGTGAAAGAAAGCATTTGAGGATTTTCCTGAACTAAGTGTGCAAATACCTGACAGGTGTTCAATTTTCCTGGTTATGAAAACTGATGAAACAAATGAAATCTTATTTTCCAACTTTGCCACTTGAGCATTCTGGCAGTTTTTGAGAATGTACAAGTGAAGAATATGTTGGACGAATATTTGAGTATTTCATCATGAAAAACGTATGTTCTAAAATGGTGCCCTTAACCCTCGAGAGTAAAAGTAGGACTCCTAAATGGAGATTTGACATGACAACCTGAGTAAAATCACTCAACTCCTTGACCCTTAGGCTGTGGGAGTTAAAATTTTTAGCTGCAAGCCAGTGCAGAAGAGACCCCCTGTGCAGTAGGCACCCCTGGCGACAAGACCTGGTCTTGTCGCCAGGGGTGCCTCTTATCCTTATGGTGTTAATCCTTATGGTGAGGGAAAGTGCCCAAGTGCAAAATATCCAGGTATCAATAAAAATTTTGTGTAAATGCTGCAGTCAGCATGCAAAACATAAAAAGACATTTCCACACTTAGAGGAAAGGGTTAAACTGCAGGAAAGAGTAACAATGCTGACAAATCATGGGTTTTTTCCATCTATGACTGAAACTATGTGCCGAGATCAAAATTCAAGGCCATGATGATTTTTCTTTCAATCTCCATGGAATAATATATGCAGATTGGCCATACCTTACCTAAACTTTACCAATGCGTACTTGTGACTATGGGTAGGGAAATGACAACATAATCATATGGGAGTCCCAAGAAACAAAAGTAGGTGCTCAGAGGTTTGCTGTAATCTTTTGCTTCTTCTAACAATTAAAGGACAGAGCAAGTAACACACCATTATTCAAACACAGCATAGCCAAAATGTAAATTTAATTCTTGCATGATCTTAGGAATAATAATACAACTCAATACTTAAAATAGCTTGACATCAATCTTCAGGTAAATGCTTTTTATGACTTTCTTCTGACTGGTCTGGTTCCATTTTCTCTTCTGCACAAGGTACAGAGCCATTTGAAAGATTACTGACTGCTGGTCGTAAAGCCAACATTCGCACTTCATATAAGCATCGAGGGAATTTCCTCTGCCTGTGATTTAATACAATCTTCAGACCAGCTTGATGCAGTAATGATTTGAAAGCCTGAAATTAAATAGTTCAAGTATACATAATATATTCATAATTACTTTTCAAATACCTAAAAATTTTTAGAGCGGATATTTTTAGTGAACTGACCTGCAGTGCAAAAATTTATGAACTGTTTTCCATTGTAAAACTTATCATCTAAAACTATGTTATCCTTTCTCCCCTTAAGTTCCTGTTCAATTTGGTGTATTTTCTTTTTATGACTACTTAATGGCTCAATCCAATTTAAAACAGTTTTTCGCGGGAGTCTTAGATAAAATTTAATGAATTAAAATGCGCATATTGCTCCGTGCCAGGGATCGGGACTTTGTCACCGAAGTGTATTTTATAAACTTCATTTTGATCATATGGTGACAAGTATTTCATAATTTTAATTGCGGCAAGCATTGGCATGAGACAAATTCTTTTATCATCATAATGGCATTTAGGTATTTAAGCAGTGTCATTTCAAATGCCGAGATATGAAGGCTATGCTTGCTACTCTCCTCAAAAACATGCTGAAAGTTTAACGGGGAGCAATAACAGTGGCTTTTTGTTGAATAAATAATAAGTAGGTGGCCCTCTTGTTGTTATACTGGAAGGGCTATAGAAGATTTTGTGAAGCGGCGAGCAAAAACACATTTGGCGTAATTGTTGATTTAAAATATGTACCTAATTAACATTTATTTCATCCTATTTGTTAACTAACATTATATTTCAGAATGGTTCTTTTATTATATAGGTACTTAATAAGTTAACTCCCTTTGAAGTAATGTGAATTACAAATGTTCGAGAGATATGGCGATTTATATTCGTTTTGTGTTCTTATTTATTACATCTGCACACATATTGCTGCTTGCTGCAAGCCTTAATGGCACGTGCTCTCGCCAGAAATGGTTTTCATATTTAATTTGGAAGTTGATCAGTATAAGCAATGCAAAAAAATAACATTTAAGAACACACTAACCCTTGCTAAATAAATCAAACTTCTGCTGCACATGGAATAAAGATTTTTTAAATCATTCACACTAAATACCTGCATGGGTCTAGTCACTGATGAATCCTGCTCATCCTTCTCAAGTTCACCACCTGATACATTTTCCTTGACTACAATGACTCCATTCGGCCGCAAACCTTTTCTAGAGGAAAGAGAAGTATCTGATTATTACACTTGAGAAAAATCAAATATTTCCCTTGTTCCATTATAAAAGTTACATTTTAAGATTTCTACCTATAAGGAATGATGAATTTAGCTTTCCACATTATGTAAAAAAAATATGTAGCTGAATTTTGGAAATGCATGGTTTGCTGATGCATCCTAATTCCTTCCAAGCACTCCAAAGGTAAATTTCAGGCTATGTGCCTGTTTCTTATGCGCCTGTGCATTATAAATTCTACTTGATTCAATCAGTCAACCTCTGTTTATTCTGCACTCTGAATATCTTACAAAAGATTCCTATATCCCTTCTAATAATGCCAAATTATGGAAGAATGCTATTTGCAGAATTTAGTTTATTCTATCACAAGATTTCATGATCACCAAATCAACCAAATATGTCAAGGTAATAATCTTTTTTTAATTGACCACTGCTATAGCAGTTAGGGAAAATCTCCCCAAAGTAGTGGATACAAGGGGTGTGAGGGGTTGATGCCTTACACAAGGTTTCTCCTTCACCATATCTTTACTCTGACCAGAATTCCATTACCTTGTACTATCACACGCCCACTGCATTAACATTTTAGCTAGTACTCAACTCCATAAGAATATCCTACATGCACCTCCAATTCCCCTCCCAAACACCACTCTGACTCATTGGGAGTTTCAATTCCTGAGTGCATTGGCAATATATCCAGAGCAATCACAGTGGCCTTAAACCATCAAATGATGGGAGGCAAGAGGAAGCTTAAACTGTGAGAGATCAAGCAAGAGGAGACTTTCAAAAATTAATGTTAATAGTTATTTAACTGCTTCACCAAAAGGGGAGATATCTCTTTATTTTTTAGAAATACAGAAAGATTTGTCACCACTACTCACTGTCCACAAATTCAGAAATGCAAACTGAAAGCCAAATAATAAATAGAGGATGAGGACCTTCAAGAAAATTATGTTTCAATTTGGAATTGCTAGGAAATATTTCATGAAAGCTCAACAGCATTTGTCTTACAATATCACATACTTATTCTATCTCAGCAAATATATATTTGCCAAGATTGAGGAATCATGGGTTGTGATGAGAAAAGGATTAAAAGTACAGTACACTCCCGATTAACCAGGCTAATGATGGGGAGAGACGGCACGAATAATTGGAAAACACGGATAATCCAAAATTTAAATTTTAAATGTTCATAATTAAGGTAAATTGAACAATTTATAATTATTTACGCATATTTTCTGTAATTTTAGACTGCTTTCCGGGTTCACTAAGCTCTCTCTTCGCGAGACCGCGAACTTTTTAGCGGCGATAACATGGTTGTATTCGTATTATTAATGCTGCATGTAAGGCCTGGTTTCAAAAACCACACATCCGTGGCTGTGTGATCATCGATACCAACAAGTGGTTTGTACGAATGCTTCAAAACCACTGCTCGACATCCGAAAGTACACTCAGGCGCCACGCTACGTAGTCGCGTCTCACACAAGTTGTCGGGTTGCAACCACTGCGCAACGTGCATCCGTAATCAAGGACTGTGACCGCGCACTGTGAGGCTTGGAAAACAGGAACACTGTGCTCCCATGAATGCAGCTAGCGCGCGATCGCTTCTGTTTTACAAAGGGGATTCTAACGCAAATAATAAGCCTGGTGTATCCTTGAATTAATGCCGTAATTCCGATGATTTTTCGTCCGATTATTTTTTTAAAGATCACGGGAAAAATTGAGCAAGAGTGAAAATCATGCACGGATAATCTGCAATCGGGATAAACCGCAGCCGGATAATCGGTAGTCTTCTGTAATTAATTTGATCATGAAATGTGTAATCAATGATAAGAAATGGAATACAACCAAGGGTTAGTAACAGCATGGTTTAATTTCTGTTCCTTACTTGCAAGATTTGAAGAACTTCACAAAGTCTTCATCGGTGAGGTGACCTAAGACCCACTGACACCATATTACGTCATATTTCTCAAACTGGGGTTCAAAGCTCTGCAAACCTGTAACATGACTACCTCAGCAATTAGTATATACAAAGGATTAATGCAACAAATAGATCGATTACCAATGGGATAGTAGGAGCCAATCCTTGGACAGCTTCCCAAAGACTTCTTTGCTTCGTCTAAAAAGTGTGGATTTTGCTCAACTAGGTCCACCGTCTCGAAATGGTTTTGTAAAAGATGCTTCGTTATCCTTCCAATTCCAGCACCACAATCCAATGCAGTCCCTTTTCCAGGTGGGTCTGGCCACTAGAAGAATTTATAATAATAATAATATATTTCCTTTCATCATTTGCCTCAAAATTTTACAAGTCATAAAACAATAATTTAACACTGCAAGGCACATATAGTGTCTGTTCAAAAATCCGGGATTAACAGTGATATCTCAAACCTAGGGTGGGTCCAGGATTTTTTCTGGGGAGGGGAGGCTGGGAAACACAAGGGCCTGACAGGCAAAGTCTTCTCATATTTGAGATTAAAAAGCTTTACATATGTATGAAATATTATCCTCATTTGCATTTCAAAGTTAATAATATGAAATAAAGCGATTGAGATTCCGTAAGACATAAAATAAAACCAACGTAATGATAACTACTAAAAATTGTGTCTATTTTTAAGTGTCTTGAGGGGGGGCACCTACCCCCCACTAAATCCGCCTATGTCTCAAATTACTGACCTATCTCCATTCAATCTAGTATAGCTAAGATATTTGAGGGCTTGGTGCTTGATAATATAACCCGTTTTTTTAAAATATGTATTATAATGGATGAACAGCATTTTTCATTTGTGGTAGATACATCGTAACAAACCTGATGGCCGTTCAAAACTGTATTTTAAATGCTTTTAGTCATGGTAACCAAGTAGATGTCATTTGTGCAGACCTTCATTAAGCATTTGATACAATAATGCATCTTAGTTGAAAAATTAAGAGCATGCAATATTGTTGGTAACTTATTAGAAAGGGTCAAAGACTACCTTAGTGATAGAAGGCAAATTTTGAGAATTAAATCTAGCTTATCTCACCCCTTAATAATCACAATTGGTGTACCCTAGTTCATCAATAATATTACAAGAACTGTTAAACCTATAAAATGTTTGTTATATGCAAATGACCTGAAATATACCATGAAGCTAGAGCTATTACTGACGACTACTAGTCAATTCAAAAATAGTTTAGGTAGTTATATTCCGTAATTAGGGCATAACTGACAAGGACATTAATCTAAATAATTTTCTTTTGGTTCGCATCATAGGGTTAAAAAAAACTGAAATTTCCTTACTATATCAATAATGAATAACCGTGCGTCGTTCAATTTAGAACATCAAATTCAGTGGATTTTTATTTCTACCAATACCTGACACCTAGAATGATGCGTGGAGCCAAAAATTTGTTAATGAAGATTAATTTATTGACCATAAATCATGAAAAACAAGAAATATTTGAGGGAGAATTACTGAAGTGTAACTATAATTCACGAAATGTAAAATTTTATTGGGAATTTTGGTGTGTTCGTAATCGGGTACCAGTAGCTGATTATTATTTAACTATATTTCTTTAAAATATTTCGTTTTAATGTCTAATATCTCTCACTCATCTTAAGATAATAATTATTATTGGTAATCTGCCCGCATTTGCCTTTGTGTACTTCATGTGCAATACATAAATACAAAAGAAATTCTTACCTTATACAACAACTTAAGAAACTTTTCCGAGCCAGCAATGTCGATGTGAGATATCACGCCGAAACCTCCAAGCATTCCGTCCACTGTCGGCGGAACTTGCTCCCAATAATGTGCCGCTTTCGAGTAAAATGTGGTGTCCTCTCCATCCTGTTGGCATATTTCTCCACTCATACTGTCAGGTTGAGCATCCATTTCAGATATTGACTTTTACAGCATTTAAATTTATTTTAAAATATGAATAAGGTCAGCAGTGTCACAACTCTTCGCCAGTTTGAAAACTGTTCTTCCTCAACTTTTGTTGCATAGGCGCCATTTGTTTCGTCTGAAATTTTCGTAAGTCAATTGTCATAGCGCAGGCAAACAAACGAGAACCCAAACTCGCAATCGGAATGATAACAAAAACAAATGAGTTGGTTCGAATTGTTCCAACATGGCAGAAAGATCGAACGCCGAGAAGTTGGCTGCTGGCAGAAGAAAAGTATGTTGCACATATACTGAAAAACAAATATTCAAGTTCATACAATGAAAATTTTGATTACTTTTATGCATTGTTATCGGTCTTTTTATTTTTAAGTAAGCAACCCATTTACGCTTGTCTTATCTTTGACAAAGGGGTTTTTAATTTCTTTGACAGCTCAAGGAATTTCAGCAGAAATGTAAAGAAAGATCTCCAGTTCAGAATAAAAAGAGCAGGGAAGTAGATGGGAAAGATGATGTTGCTGAAGGCTCGACCACCATAAACAATAGTCGCCCAAGTGAAGTGATGTCATCAATTGAACATTCTGATGGGACACCTAGTTCCTTCGTGAACTCTGATGCTTCATTGGAGTTGAGTAGAAACAGAGACACCCTCATTATGATTGAGAGTAAACCTGACCATTTAAGCACAAGTGAAATTCATCCAGTCGCATATAACGTGAGTTACTTGAATCGTTTGGTGCTAATGGGGTTATCACTATTGCATTATCACTATTATATGAAATTAACTCTTGCCGATATAACAGCTTTTTTTTAACATTAATGATTCTAATGACTAACATAATTATGTTTATACTGTCAACAATTTATTGGAATGAACATTCGTAATATTTATTAATAGAAAATTAACGAGAATGGAGGATGTGAAGATTTAGGCCAAAATGTCGACTCCCACCCTTCGTCGTCACCGGAGAAGTCAAGCACAGAAGCTTTGCGTCAGCTGTCCATGCAGATGGATGGTCTTGTTGCAGATTCTTTACTCCTTGAGGCAGATGCTGCCAATTCTCAGCTTTCACGTAATAACAGAGTAGACATGGATGTGGAGCTTCTAAATAGAAATCAAGAACTTGCTGGACTATTGGAAGAAGAGAAGAGACAAGCCGACTCTTTAAAAGTGCAATTAAAAGAATGTGTAAGTTAGAAAACGTTACTTATTTGGTAAAGGTATTTTATAGTCTAGTAGCATAGTCTTCATGAACAGAATTCAGCTTATGTACTATTTTGAACGATGGGAATGCAAAATTTAATCATCCTATCCATGTTAATGAGATGAGATTAGAGACGCCTGACATTTTTTTAGTGAACGCGGTGCACAAGATTAGATATAGTGTGTATTAACTTTGTCCAGCTTAGAATAACTTAGTCATTCTGGCAAAGTTAACCTACCTGTTTGATAACCTAGCTGAACCCCAATTCGTTAAGTATGGTTATAGATGGCCGTTGATTCGTAACATCTTTTGCAATCGGCATTATTGAAATGGGAAATGACAAGCTTTCTCTCATATGCACTTGAATCTATTTTGATGAAGAGTAGTCTCAAGTTGTCCTTATGTACTCATATCAACATTGCTTATTTTATGTCATATAACTGTGATTTCATTGACAGAACTGTATTTCCACAAAGTTTGAAGCTTTTATTCTGTGATTAGAGAAAGGTTTGCAGCTATTACACATCTCAGAATTTCACACATCACGGAAAAGAAAAACGCTTGTGGAAGTGGCTCAAAATCAATATTTTGAGTTGTAGTGCTATGCTCATATTCTGTAGATATAATTCTTTATCGGATATCTCCTACAATATTTATTATGTCATTTTGCTTCAACAGTTTCAGTACAAACATAAATTTACTGATATACAATTAGCTACAGTGGAGCCAGTCTATGGTGTAGTCCATCCTAATAGATTGGTCTGACTTAATAAATAAGCAAAAGGATATAGAGAATCAGTAAGTCATTATTAATGAGATTTTTTTGTTTCTGAGTGAAGCATTGTATGAACCTATTACTCCAATTCCATCGATGAAATAGTTATTTTGAGTTGGGAAAGGTAGCAAATGAATAATGTAGGAGAGGGAGTGTTTGAGGGGACTGGCTTGGAAAGTTATAGATGGAAAATCAACACATGGTGTATCAAATTACAGACTATTGAGGCTCTGCTTTCTCCATTTCTAGTATGAAAGAACTACTGTTTGGCATTTGTTCTATTTTTTTTCTTCAAATTTTATGTCCAGTTTACAGTGAGTTTACATATGTTCATACTTCGGAAATTTTTGCTGTATTATGAAATTTTATGCTCGCTAGTCCACAGGATGGAAAAATAATTCAATCCTTGAAATATGTATTAGAAGTGATGCAGGATTTAACCAGATGGGATGGAGCACCTGAGTAACTCTTACCATTATTTTGGAATTCAGCTCTTAATATCGCAACTAAATAAAATATCAGATTTCTTTGATTTTAGAGCTGTCTTCCTCTCAATACCTTTAAAAATTATTTATCATATTCAAATGTTCAATTTTTCCATCTTTTCGTCTATGAAAGTAACTCAAAGTGTAGTTCAGGTGCAGATAACCTAGGTATGGTAAATCCTTGCAATGGATGATATTTCAGTCATCTTCCTAAGGGTGTGCTTTTTATTTGAGTGTATGATTATGATTGTATCCCACCTCTGGTGCATAGCATTTTATCTGTGATGAAAATTGCCAATCAGTGTCTTGTATCCTTTACAATAAAAATTGCATTTAATAACTTAAATATGTAGTGCCAAAGAATGCAGTCTGCAGTTTGATGTCAAATATTCTGCTTTGTATGGAGCATTTTTAAACATTTACTGTAAAAAAAACATTATAATTATTATAGCATGCTATGGAATGTGTGCATAACTATGTGAAATAAACAGAATAATGGGTATCCATTAACACTCAGCACTTATGCATTGTGATGGCTTTATAGTAGCATGGTAATTTTGGTATTTCAAGAGTTAACCCATTTACTGTGGACCCTGCGGAGTGGTGGGGTAGCACGCAGCAATGAAAAACAGGACCTTATATTTCACTCCTTCATTTTTATGTGGTATAACATAGTATTTATTCGTACACTATTTGTGAGATATATTCTGATATGTCATACTGAAAATAATTTTTTACCTTTTAGAAATCAAGGATTAATCAGCTAGAAACTGAGAAGGAATCATGGGTTTCAGAAAGCAATTTGAGATTAGAGAGGGAAATGAGACCCCTGAGGGAACAGTTACAGTTACATGTTCAAACAGTTGGTGTTCTTGTGGGAGAAAAAACTGAACTTTCTGCAGCATTGTCAAGGTCACAAAATGTTGCTCGTCAAAAAACAGGTAGGTTGGTATTTAACCCATTATAGCCCAGTGTTGCTTCTAAGCAACATCAATAAAGTATACATTTCCTTATGTATTTAGGAAATATCTAACCTACCCATTATTTTGTGGTGTAAATTTTAATGACGAGATATTTAGCGGCCACGATAATTATGGTTGCGTGCAAAATTTTCAAGTTTTCAAAATGAAAATCTTGAAATTTGATTTCTCCCAGAAGCAGGTCTGGGTTAGAAAGGGTTAACCTGTTTAGCTTATAACCTTCAATAGTGTATGTCTGTGGTGGCTGTAGGTTGGTGGTAGAGCAACTGTGTTCAAGGATACATGAGATACATAGAATATTCTTCATATTAGAATCAGGGGCGTAGCTAGGATAATGTGTTGGGGGGAACCTTTGGGGGGAAATGTGAACATTTTAATCTCTGGAAATAACATTTTCTGCTATTTTTGCTCCTAATATAATATAATCTATACAAACATTGCATAGTTTTTCATTACAGTATTGGTGGAGAATAAATTTGTTTTACAGGTTCATATTTTTCTGCTAAAATTAGTTGGTTTGGGAAGGGGTGCAATTCCCCTGAGCCACCTCATGGCTACGCCATTGATTAGAAGTAATTATTCAGGATAATTTTCAAAAGAATAAATAACCCGGCATAGACCTGCCTATGTTACTTGCACACCTGGAAATATTGACTCCAATCTCAATATTTTCCTAATTGCAGAGCTGGTAGAGGAATTGCAGACAAAATTAAGAGACTCACAGGTACGCCTTACTGAGTTGGTTCGTGAGCTATCTGCTGCTAATGAAGATCGGGGAATATTGAAGCAGCAAGTGCTAAAAGGTGAAGAAGATGTTGCAAAGTATTCAGCAAAAATGAATGAAATGAGGTATGAAAATAATTTAACACTGCTATATTACCGTTACTAATGTGCTCCGTTTTTTAAATAATTTTATTTTGTTACCAGTTCACAGCTGGAAGAACAAAGACAAGAAGTTTCTGAAGTTCGCCAGAAGTTAAGTATTCGTTCCAATGGAGCGGTTTCAATGCAGAAAGAATTAGAAGATGTGAAATCCAAATTGTTACTGTCTCGCCTCAGACTCCGCCAGGTATGGTATATATAGAAATATTTTTTGTACATTACATTAACCCTTTTGCGCCGGACCTTCGTTGAGGGAAATTCTTCCTCAATACGAGTCTCTTGAAAGTTTTCTTTACTCCCCTACACGAAGCTTTTTCGCGTCGACTGAAGGCAGTGGTTCCCTCCCCAACCATTTTTGGACCCAACTCAGTGGGGCGCTGATCCCTTTCCTCGGCCTCTGTCCCAGACCCTAGAAGGATTAAAAGCCCCTTTCTAGGACGATTCCGCGGTCAACTGGCTAAAATATTACTGCAAAATATATGCAAATATTTGTTGTTCGCATTGATTTTTTACATTCAAAATGAATTTTGTGTTTTTATTCTGAGCGTGCAGAAATTTTAAACGAAGTTCTAACGTTGATATAGATGGATTTAGTATATGTACTACAGTGCAACCTCGATAAAACGATATCCCACGGTGCACCAATAAACACTCACTATAGCGAATTGTCGCTTTACCGGAGGTAGGGCAAATATTAGCCAATATACGTGTTGGGAACAGTTATACAGGAACAGGAGTGGTGTGGCGACATAAAATTCTATCCGATAAACGTAAGCATAAATCCAGACGAAAGGCGATGTTTTTTTTGCATCACTAAATTTCCTTACTCTAATTACGACTAACTATTCAAACAATTTGTAAGCGCCACACTTAATAAAAAATCTTGCAAAGCATTGTGTTGTCAATCATTATGCCAATGCACAACCGACAAAGCCATTTTTCTATGCACTTATTTAGCGCATTTACGTAATCATTCTATAATTTTGGTATTTTGCATTGAAAATTCAAAAATTAACTGATAAAACTGTATCACGGTTATTTAATGCCTCAAATGTTTCCATTGGTGTATGTTTATTATTCCTGTAGGTTAAGCGGCAGTGAAGTGAAATAACATATTGCATTTGTTTCTGCAGTTTACCACATAAATTTGAGCACTCCATTAAATTCATTTCTAACAGATCGCTAGCAATTACAGAGATTAAGGAATCTTCGTGTGAGTTCTTCCGGCGGTGAAACCCTCGCTATGGCGAGAGCCAACACCAAAAGGGCCTCGTTAAAACAAATTTTTAACATGCTATTTATAGGGTGCATCGGTTATCTCTCGTAATAGCGGGGGTCTCGCTATAGCCCGTACTCGCTTTAACGAGGTTCCACTGTAGTTGTTCTATAACTCCGTTGATATTAACGTTAGACTTTTGTTTGAAATTTCCATGTGGTCAGCAAAAAAAGATGAATTCATTGATAGCATTGGATATCAAAAGTAAGCAACAAATATTTTTTTGGAAAACACGCTGCAAATAACAGTAGTTGACCGCGTGGAGAGGATAGGAGAGGGTCGACCTAAGCGGCCGAAGGAGGGACTGGGCTCGCGCTAAGGCGGATCACGAGGGGCGACCGCGTCCGTGGGTCTATTGTGCCCGCCACAGTCACTTTTTTCGACCTGTGCCGCACAGGCGCGGCATTCGTTGCTTACGTTAGGAAAATTCACGCCGCACAGGCTTTATGGAAGAAAATCCTCGCCACGCAGGTGTGGCATTCGGTGCGAAAGGGTTAAATATTTTTGGTTCAATAGCTGTGCATTAAAGTAAGGCCTGCAAAATTGTATATTGGTTTGCAGTTGAGCTGCCGTGCAAGTTTTCATGTTCATTATGCACCCTGTACAGGGCAGTCATTTACATCCTTGGTCTTTCCGCAAATGTTTTTCCATAAGCCTTGGAATATATTCCATTCAGGAATTAAATTTGTTGTAAGTGTGTAGTTTTATGTAAAGACTGTACATATTGATTTAAAATAATGAAAAGAGTTGAAAGGTGAATTTTAATGGCATTTTTCATTAGCTTTCCTATGTAAGGGAAATGTGTGTGCTCTGCCAGAAAATGTGATAAGGCGACTCCACTGACTCAAATGCTTTGTATGTTTTGAATTGCCACCTTGCTTATGATACCCAACGTATAATAATGAATTACTTGTCCTTAAAAAGTGTTGCATTTCTATAGAAATCCATAATTTCTCAAGCAATGGACAGGTATTTTTTGTGTGATAACAGTCCATCACCTTTAAAGTTCAAAAATTGCACTTAACACTACCATGTGAATTGACTGACAATTAAAAAACCATAGTAACTGTGTTGATCAACCCATCAACCATCCTCTGTCATCCTCATCCACTATAACAAGCCAAAAAATTTCTGTTAAAATGAATCCTGTATGTTAAATTAACTCGTAACCTGTTTGCTGTTTTCTCTCTGTGTCATCCATGGATAATGTACTTGATTTCATCAGAATATTAGTTGTTTCTTGTGATTTTATGAGATGAATGCATATTTTCCTATTTTTTTATAAAGTGGGACCCTGAATATAGTTTTCGTCTATGTCTTTCCAATGATGTTACGAGATACGTTTATTTTATAGCTTACTGGTTCAGCCGAAGGAATGGAAGATCCATCTTTTGAACACACTGGAAAGGATGAGGCCGCAGAGTCTTGGCATCAGCATCGCATTCACCTTGAGCGTCAGAATGAGGATCTGAAGAAAGCAGCACAGGAAGCCATAGAGGAGAGGGAAGAAGCAAGTCGCCGTTTTCAAACGTACATTCACACACTCAATGGCCAAATGGAGGGCCTTGCAAGAAAGGTGTGGATGTCCCTTTTCCAGCTTTACAATTAACATTTCTCATGTTAATCTTTTCAATACTTTTGATGTGCTGTCACTTTCTTCCTGATAAAATGAATCAAATTAAATGGAGCGATTACTTCCAAAATGTTTCAGAATAGCCATAACCTTGCGAAATGAATGTGGAGTAAGCAATCTCTGCCTAATTGTTTGCATATTCTGCTAATGAAATGAAATGGCTGGTGAGTTAAAGGCAGTTCCTTCAGCTACCTTCCTAGGCAGCCAGTCTTGGAGGGATACCCTTTACCCTATGTTAGAATAAAAATTTAATGGTGATCGTGATTTCTCTTCAAATTGGTGAAAACTTTTAAACTAATGTTGTATATTTAACAATAGTCTTCTGTCTAACTAATAGCCTAATCAAGTACGTAGTTGTAATTTGCTACTGCTAGTGCTATGTAACATAATAAAGCTGTTGTTTTTTTTAATTCATAGGTTGAGACTTTAACAGCTGAAAATACCACCCTTGCAGGAAGAGAGCAGTCTCTTGTCAGTCATCTTTCAGAGCTAGAAAAACAGTTGCAGAAAGTTTCAAATAAAACCGGTGCTAAGGATGAAGAAAATGCAGCTTCGGAGTATAGAATATCATTAGAAAATAAATGCATAGCATTGCAGGAGCAGCTTGATGGCAAGGTATATTGATTTATGAATTAGAGCCCCTACATGTTCTCACTCCCTTCAGAAATTATTCTTACTGAAGTTTAGTTTTAGGATGCTATTTTTATTGTCCTTCATAGTAGCTAATACAGGTTTAAAAAATTAATGTTGGCATTTAAGAGGATTTGGCTAAAATCCAGTCCACTTTGGGATTTATTAGACATACTTAAGTTGCCCCAGTTTCTGGAGGTGATGTCACGTAATTTTATGTTGACAAACTTCAATACCAAAACAGCACCAGTATGGATGGCTAAATGCAACTGAAGGCTTAGTATGGAACTGTGAGCCTTAGTAAAGAAACAGGATTTGGGACAAATGTATGACCAATATATTTTTTCTTAAAATGTTTATTCATCAACCTGAGCTACTCTTTTTGGTAAAAAATTGGTATTTAAGTATAATGTGCTTATATTTAAAGGCCTCTGATAGAAAATTTATTACCTTATTTTTTATTTTTTTGGTCTTTGTAGTAATAATAATAATAATATCTTTATTTGCCCAGCGATCTAGTACATTAGTAATGGACAAGATATAAGGCACGTCAATAATACATGTAAATACAGAAAAATACAGATATACATAATTAATCAGGAATAATTACCTGTTAACATATTTACATAAAGAGTTAAAATGCATCGTCAAAGCATTCATCAACTGAATAATACATTTTAGACAGAAGTAGTTTTTTCAACTTGGCTTTAAACAAATTAGAATTATTCACATTTTTAATATCTGTCGGTAATTTGTTAAAAAGTTTGATGCCCATTTCTTTGGGCCCCATTTTTAGCAACTCTGGTTCGTACAAAATTGTGATGAATATCACTTTGTGACCTAGTGTAATGACTACATATGTACAATGTTATTCAAAGTGAAATTTTTAAGGTTATTCTTTACATACATAACAGTTAACAATATATATACACACGGAATAGGTAGTACAAGCAATTCTTTAAATATTGGTCTACTGGGAGACCTATAGCCTTTATGAGCAATTATTCTCATGGCCCGTTTTTGTAGATAAATATTTTAATGGATTTATAAGTTGATCCCCAGATGTTTAGTGGTTTGGATTGATGTAATGTGGCCCTTGACATTGGGATTTTTTGAAGCAGTCATTGATTTTTGGAAACAAATAGGTATATAACAACCCGCTCCAGCATAATCCAACCCACTTTATTAATATCTAATCCACCTTGACATAATCAAACCACTGCGTGAACCCACTTAAACATTAGGCAGTCCAGGCAAACGTTAACCAACCTGTTACATCAATATCCAGCCTAAACCAGCACCTTTGCGTATTCTATAATATAAGTATGACATTGTAAATTATTATGTTAATCGGTAAATTGGGTGGAATACTTTTCAGGCAACTTTTGTACAAAATTTAAACATTTCAATGAAAATTCATATGATGAATGGTAAAAATGAAACTATTTTGTTAATGTATCACTATAAAAACTCAACAATTTTTTGATATTTTGTCTTTATCTGGGTAGGTATTAGGATGGAAGTATTACTTTTTAGTGTTTGCATCAAATTACCTTACAATGGTCTTGCCTTGTATGGTTTTTGGTTTGCATTCATCGGTCAACTTTTGATTATCCTTGTTAATCAATGTGAAGCGAGGCCCAAATAATCAAAAAGCACAGATAATCTAGTAAATGATGAGTGCAGCCTGACTATGGTAATTATACTCCGTAACGAGAAAAATACATTTAAATATATCGAGATAAATATTATTAACACGTTGCGTACCGGGGTATTTAAATTCCTAGGAACGCCGATTTGGAAATATGTGCCTATTAGGGCGTAATGCCTTTGGTTTAAACATGGTTAAAAAGCTAATGTTTAGAATATTACTTAACCCAATCAAACGTTATGATGCATCAATTCGTTATGAATAACGAACAACAGCTGAAAACGTACTAACAAATACATATTGTACACTTTAAAATTGTTTAGGTTGACGCGCCTAAATGACGAGAATCTTCGTTATCCGTCCGGAAAGTTCGGGAAAAAAATGACGAGAATTCTCGCCAACCGTACGCAATGTGTTAAGATACTTTGAACTTTTTTTGAATCTCACAATTGTTTTCTTAAAATATTTGTCAAAATTCGTTGTTCTGCAAAATATCCCAGATACGAGGGAGTATTGAAAAGTAAGGTCTCCTATTTTTTAAGAAATGGAAAATAAGTTTATTCTCAACTTTGCGTATATCATAGGAAAGGCTGAGTATTTTGCTATTTTTCTACATATATGCCTAGATGATCAATTACTTTTTGCATCCTTTTAACCAGCTTTTTAATACCGGTGTCGTACCACTCTCCCACCACGTCTCGCAGCCAACTGTCGACCGCGTCTTGAATATCCTCGTCTGACTTGAATCTCTGTCCCCCAAGGAGGTTTTTGAAAGCATAAAAAAGGTGCTGACTCCTGGAGAGGACACATTCAATTTTTTAATTGGTCCTTTAAGTTATTTGAAAAGTAAAAATTGTTTGCTTTAATAATTCAGGTGGTAATTAAGGGTATCGGGTTGGTGAGGTGGCTTGTGTGTTGGCTGTCCACCCTGTGGGATCGGGTTCAAATCCCAGCAGCGGTACAGAATTTTCAGAGACTGCACAATCCCTGCTTGAACGATGTGTGGAGTACATTTTGAGCTCAATACTCCATCTGTCGGAGGGGACATTAAGCAGGGTCCCCTTGGCAGCTTTTGTGAGGAGCAGGCTAATGGCGATGCTGGGTTTCTCTCCACCCTTCATACTTTTCCCTTGTGGCACAAATGACGTCAGATGTAGGTCACCTCCTCCTAATACCATACCTGTAATTTGATTATTTTTAATTTTTGTGAATTTTTTTCACCTGTGTGTAGGTTGCAGAAGTACAAGTTCTTGAAAATAAACTTGAAGCACTAGAGAATAAGTTTCAAGAAGCAATGAATGAAGTGCAAGGGCGGAGGAATGAAAGTGATGAGAGTGCTGAAAAAGATGAGCCTAAACATGATGAAGTGCAGCTCCAAATGTTAATGGCTGCCATGGAGAGCGATAAAGTAGCAGCATCCCGTGCTGTGGATCAGAATGTGAAATTGAAGGCACAGTTGGCTGAACTTCAGGATGCTTTTGTGAAACTGGTAATTACATAATTTGTAACCTGGAATTTTCATGATACTTATCTTTTTATATTTCTATTTTTTGCATTGACAATTGGGATAAATTGTTACCAGGCTTTTTTCAAGCCTGGGAAGAAAAATATTGTTACCTGAATGGTGAAATAAAATTATCAGGTAACATTAGTAACTAATTATTGGTAACTAAGAATTGTATACTTCCAAATGCTCATGAGTAATTAATTAACGCGTATACTGATTTGTAAGATGACCTCCATATGTATTTACCAGAAGCAGACATGTTTTATTTTATACTAGAGTGAAACCTCCTCATAATGAATTGGAATGGGACCAGGATAATGTCTTCATTTTTAAGGAATTTATATATAATGAGGTGCTTAGTAGGTTGTGTTGATGGAGGATAAACTGAGTTCAAATAGATTGACAACATGAGCCTCAGATATAACAGCTTAGGTTGGTCCTTATTTTTAAAGTTTTCAAATTTATTTTGGGATGCTACCCAGTTTTGTTCCGTTTGGTGAGAAAATAAATCGTGAAAATTATTTTTGCAATCGGATTCCTGGAAAACGTGTCGCATTGCTCTTAGAGTTTTGAAATTTTGGTATTTTTGGATCATTTTTGGACATTTCGGTGTGCCTGTAGTGGCACGCACACTCTTGGTGCAATATCCTGGTAAGCAACGGGCTGAAATGAAAGATATTTGAGGTGATACGCTAAAAATGACTAATGAGTCATTGTGAAAAACAGAAAAGTGATAGAGTACTCTGAGTGTGACATCATCTTTGGTTATGTCCGAAAAACATTCAAAAATACAGTACACTCCTGATTATCCGGGCTAATGATGGGGAGAGTCGGCACGAATAATTGGAAAACACGGATAACCCAAACTTTCACTTAAATGTCTTGCAATGTTCATAATTTACCTAAAGCAAATAGTATATTATTATTTATGCAGTTATTCTGTTATTTTAGAGCGCTTCCCGGGCTCAATGAGAGCTTTCTTTGCCAGTTCGCGATCTTTTTAGCATTCCTTTCCATTAGGTGTAAAGGCCATTTTACACGGTACACGGAATTGCGCAGGTTAGAGCTGCATTAATTTCTAAAGTGGCGTGGAATTGCGCGAATGCATGAACGAAATTAGAACAGGGGCTATTTTGCCGTCTCGCATCCACGCATTCTCGCATGTGTTCCAGCAATTCACCGCTTTACACGACGCAATTTTGATTGCGCCTTCGCACGTACGTCAGACTGCACAATTCCATGTACCGTGTAAAACAGCCTTAACAAAATGTCTTCACAAACCACGCTGGCATATTTGGTTAATGAATCCTCAGCCCTTGAATTTTGAATTTTATGGTATTAAGAAATAATAATTCTGTTTCTAATTTAATTGATATCCCCCTGATAGCCCCTCGTCATTATCTATGATTGGCTAAAAGATGGTGAACTAGAAAGATTGTTGTCCACCCTGGCGATACTGTTGCTGATAAGCTGCACATTTTCAACACCCATTCATGCTTGTGAAAGAAAGGCTATAGATCACAATATTTAAAGAGATAATGGATCATTTAAAAACAAAATTGCATATGAAGGCACAGTAAAAATTGTTCCTCAGGGAAAAAGTTTGCAATGTAGAAATCATTTCACTGGAGCTTATGTGCAGACTTCTTTATTGAGAGGTTTTGTAATTATAGAGGTTTGTTTTTCTCGTAGTGTTATGTATTATATGACCTGAGACTGGGCTAAGACTTCATTATATGGAGGTTTTACATAAAATTTCATTTCATGGGGTTTATTAATGCATTTATTGAACAGCATATGCTGAATGTGAATTTGTGGCTATATGAGACAAGTCAGAGGACAGTGATTCCTCCAGAACCTTGTTGTATTTTACTTTAAAAGTATCTGTGACTTAGTCTCAATGGAATCTTAACATCCTTGTGCTACCTTATATCTTACTGTGATTTCTTCCCTATGTTATCAAATCTTTTCATATGGTACCTTTGAATGTTTTTTTTTCATTACTATGAACTACCTGATACCCTATTTTCTATGGCAAAGACAAACTCAGGGAATCATAATGTTTGAAAAGTTAATCAGCCACATATTGGACCTTAACGAAAAGGAGGAATCTCTTTCGTAGTTGCAACTTTTCTTATTCCTCTTAAACATCAGTGGTTAAAAATGAACACTGCACAATTTGCCTCTGAACAAGGTTATGCTCCTGGGTCTGCAGTCAGTCATGAAAATTTTTCCTTTAACTTTCATGTTTAACAGAGCAATGACAAGTTGGTATTGACTGAAAAACTCAATAATGTCCAGTATCTAAGTAAGGATCAGGCAGAAAAATTTTCAAAATTGGAGGAGCAATTTCTAGAATTCAGGTGCGTACACTATAATTTACTTTACTACTAATGCTACTAAAATTTACTTTAGTAGTATTTTCATTCTCTCTACAAGTTGATCTTGTTTAGCCATTATAAGTGAGGTATGCTTATGAAATACATTTATTCCTTTTACATTGATTTGTGTGTGATATCAAGCCAAAATAATTTCCCAGAATTAGATCTTATATTTTTATGGCTAATTTCCTACAATTTTTTGTTAAGGCTGCTTATTCATCTTTTATCTGATTTACATTCAATATATACATCATTTAATGTTAAAAAATGTGCATTTCTTTGCCACATAGAACCAAACAGGAAATGGAAAAGGAGGAGAGCCAAAAAAGTATTTCGGATCTTGAGTCTAAAATCATTTCCCTTGAGCAAGAAAGAGATCATCTGTTCAAGGAACTGAAATCCAAAGAAGGAAAAGAAAATTCTGATGAATTGAGTTCAGTGAATGTGAATCATTCCAGTGAGCAAGGTAAATGATTATAATGAATGTTGACAATACATGTTAATGCTATACAGTAGAAGATCAATAATCCAGAAATCTGAACAACAGAATGATCTGGACCAGCAGGGTTATTCCACTAATCGTATGGCCGGGCCATAAGTCGAAATCGACCATATCTACGGCCTCGAGACATATGTATGGCTTCGAGCGATTCTACTCTGAGCGAAAGGCCATAAGTCGGGCGGTAGCTATGGCCTAAAGGCCGTAATAATATGGCCCGCCTAAGAGGCGGTCATAACTCGGGCCATACGAAATAACATTGCTCGCCTAAGGTGTTATATAAGAAACTTACGAAGTGTCATCGATTACATAGCGATTGTTTCAAGAAATATATGAATATTGTGGGTGAGCACATACGGATTCAACGGACATTGGCTAGATATATTTAAAAAAGACGTCGATTTCATAAGGAGGATACGGGATACGTGTAGGTAATCCGTTCGCATACGATGAAGATATTTTCATTAACTATTTCCGTGCGTCAAAAGTTGTTACTTAATTTTTAAGTAGATATAGCGGATGAGCTAAAAGTTCGCTTGTAGTTAAAAAGTTAGGAATACTTTTAACGGATGCTCTGCTAAAGTGAACGGGGGAACGGGCCCGTTCCTCTTCCCGGAGCCGGCTTTTATTTGCTTTCTGTGCTACATTTGCTAGCAGATTCCTTACTTGTTTCGAAAAGCTGTTGGTAGTTTGAAATATCCGCTATTAAATGTTTTATATCTTAAGATTCTCGTAGCATAACGGTTCATGAGGGAGGATATCTAAGAAACATAGGACAAGAAATTTTTTTTGCAGTAAGGCAATCTTCAGTAAGTCGATGCGTAAAGGACAAATGTCGTCCACAAATCAAGGAAAGAATGATAGTCTCATATTGATGTTTTAACTTTATACAGCTACCGAAACATAAGCCTCTGATAATAAAATTAATGACACTTAAAGTTTCAATTTCATCTTTAGATTTCGTGCATTGGCTGGATTTATAAGGCTTTTGGGGGCAAATGATTGCAGCCATGAGACAATAGTTACACCATTGGAAGGGGGTTAGAACTACAATAGGATGTCATGTTCTAACTCTATCCATTACATGCACAATTCACGAATATTATAATACTGCACGGTACAAATTTCTTCTGCTTCTTCTCGCCCGTGATTTGCGTTCTTCACTTGTTTTAAAGATCTTCAGCGTCTGCCGCTAGATTAGAGTATAAAGAAAATCCAAATTTATCCTTTAATAAGAGTCCATTTCGGTTAAGGAACATATAATTAATTTTTTATTCACGTTGGAACAAACTTCCTTCTCAAAAAAATGACTAGTATATAAAAAAGTGAACCAAACTTATAGTACCAATTATAATTCTCATACTCGCCTGCAGAAAGGGCGTTAAGACTTTTGGCCGGGCCATACGATATGGCCCTTCGAGAGTGGAATCGGTTTAGGCCGTAATTTCGGGTCAGACCATAAGAAACTTACGGCCGGCCATACGTATGGCCCCGTTTAGTAGAATAGCCCTGCAGGGGTCTCCAAAATACGGCCTGCGGAGGGCTTTCATCCAGCCCGCGCACTCGTTTCAAGTAGCGCACAATTCTCACTTGTTTAACTCTGTGAGATGCCACTAGGAGCATTGCAGTACTGTACTGCACGTCAAATTTGCCTTCGACTGTTCGTAAATAAGAAATACGCCACCGGATACCTCAGGAGACGTTGGTATCGAATACTTCAGTCATCGGCAAATTTGCTATCCGGCCCGCGGGGCGATTCGGAACTTGGAATGTGGCCCTCGTTACTTAGTAAATTGGAGACCCCTGATCTAGACAATAGAAGGTTTTCACTATTTTTTCAAAATTTTGATTTAAAAAATGCAACTTTCTAAGTGGTTTATTGCCATCTCAGAGCCTGTCTGTCTTCACGCTAATTCGGGAGCCTTGCAGTAGTTATTACATTGGATATGTCAATCTCTTTTCACTTTCTCGTTTCTTTCACGTTCTCAAAACATTTTTAGCCCTTTCTAATGGCCCATGTTAGAATCTTGGGATTTAGATAAGCAGTGGACTGGTCAAAGATTGTTTATGAAGTTAATGCCAAGTAGTTTTTCCAAAATACATTCACCAGAGAGGAAAAACACTTTTGACCAGTGTAATTTTCATATACTTTGTCTTGTGGCATATAAAATGTTATTTGAATTTTAATAATATTTTTTAAATGCTTTTTTTTACCTCGGCAGTATACAGATTTAAGCATATCAGTTCTCTTTTTTCTCACCTATTAGAGTCGCATCAGGTTAATGGAGAGTCTGGAAATGTAGATAGTAAAGGCAATGATCAATCACTGTCAGAATCTGAAGCTGTCCAAAAGCTTGAAGAACGTTTTCGCATTACAATGGAGGAATTAGCGACCCTGACAGATGAGAAACAAAGGCTGGAACATCTAGTATTGCAGCTGCAGGGTGAAACTGAAACCATAGGTGAGGAATCATATATGTAATTGTTTGAAAGAGAAGTGTAGGTATCATGTATTTTAATTGATGGGTATTTATCATGGTTTAATATTGTAGTGTGAAGTTCTGATAAATTGAGTTTGTACAAGGTTCATAAACTAATCATTGCATATAAAATCCTTTAAATTGTTTCTTTTTGGTCTAATTATTAATGAAGAAATATAGTTAAAAATGCATAAATGTTTCATTCACATTTTGGGGTTACTCGTGTGAGTGATTCCGTCATATGTTAAACATTTTTGCTTTGAAAGCAAGTTACAGTAATAACAATCTTAAGACTAATATTGTTCATAAATTTGAACAGGAGAGTATGTGGCCCTTTATCAGACTCAGCGGGGACTTCTTCGTCAAAGGGCTCGTGAGAAGGATGAGCAACTGGTAAAACTCTCTAAAGACCGTGAGGAGCTCCGGTCTAAGCTTGGAAAACTAGAGACTTTAGTTCATAAACTTTTAAATGAAGAAGCAGGGAAGGGAAATAATGCAATAGGTGAGTGAGAATTTTGCACAATATGGTATATAGAACACGCTTGTGATTAATAGCTCATGACACAGACTAAGATTGAGTCCAAAAGAAATAAAAAGATCACCACTAGTGTACAAGGTTTGGTTCCATTCCAGAGGTGAGAGCAATGGAATGGTGTAAGGAGACTTTTAAACATGTGTATGGACGTAATGAAAATTGCATAGCCTCTCTAGGGTGATCCTAATTCATTTCATGTTGTAACATTTGATCTTCAGAGAATTAAATGTAAATCTCTGAAGTATTTAATAGCCATTATTATTTTAATTTTTTCTTTTTCTTTCGTTATTATTAGTTCAATGGTTATGAAAATGTAATCAGTGCAGAACTGAGTAATCCTGTGGGGTATTCATGAATTATCCAGAGTATTTATTGTGAAGGCATTACTGTAGACTCTTTCTTGTAAAACGTTATTACAGAGTTCTCGTTTTTCGAAGTAAATCGTTGCCCCCGACAAAAAGGCTAATCCAATCTATAGTGAAAGAAACGTTATTATGAAATATTTGTCGTCACAAAATTATGAACTTCAGTCCTGGTCTCGGCGGTTGTAAAATGAGCTTTTTTATATATTTTTTGCTCTATGCTATGGCATAATAACTGCGTTATGTTTAAGTTCGTCTTGTGCAATGTGCCCAATAGCGTCAATTATGGTTCTTTCTGTAGTAGGAGGTAATTCAGACTCCTCGCAACATTATATAGTTAACTTCATTCCTATGGAATCGTGGTGACCCACTCATTACGGATTTTAAATTGTCTGTTTGATTAGTTCTCTTCTGACGAACATCCCACTTTCAAAGATAGGAGCATTAAAAAAATTCAAGTGTACATAAAATTTCAAATTTGGCACCTATGGAGTTGGGTGATCCAAAGCAGTGTGGCATGGAGGAACTGTTCAGCATTTTGGCCACAGTCTGAAAAAGTATCAATTAATCTGTTATGAAGTCGGGAACTGTTCAGCATTTCGCCCATTCTTCCCACAGACAGCACTTTTTTTTCCGCTCCAGTTGCAATGCATTCACAGCTAGATCAGTTCATCACAATTGTGAGTTAAAGCAAAATTGTAATGCAGTTCTTTCGATTGCTTTACGGGTTAGCTGCATCGAAGCCACTGGAACTCAAAATTGTAGAATTTGACATGATTTTGGTAGGAGTAATAAAAGCAAGGGATTGGTTGGCTCGATTCATGGTTCTCCAAGTTCTTGACCTTAGAACTTAAATCCAAGCCAAAGAAAAAAAATATTTTAACTGAAATAATTTTCAAAACATATATTTTGAAAAATTTTCTTTGTGTAAATAGAATTATCTACTGATGAAAAATAAATTTCACCTTCTAGTCTCTGTAACTATCGCATAAATGTGTATAAGAGACGCACCAATATTTTAAGTTTTGGAGCTAAAGAAAAAAACATTGTTACGGCATTTTTTTAAATCCTATTGCACGGTGCTGCAGACTTATGCCTGGACTTTCGAAAGTTATAGTAACGATGTTCACCTATCCTGCAAAAACCTATATTAGAATTAATGTATTAAATGGATTGTTTGAAATTGGTTTATTGGGACAATGTTAAATGCTTAGTAGTATGAGATTAGAATTAGTGTATTATTTTTACTATGGGTGCCTATTCTGTTTCTAAACTTTGTATTAGATAGATAGAAACTTTATATGTACACATTTGTTATTCATGTACATCTAATGCTGCCACCAGGCAAAAGTCTACTTGCAGCAATGTGTAATAATAATGATACCTACATGCAGTGAAACCTCGATATAACGACACCCCACGGTGCACTAATAAACACTCACTATAGCGAATTGTCGCTTTACCGGAGGTGGAGCAAATAATAGCCAATATACCTGTTGCGAACAGATATACAGGAACAGGAGTGGTGCGGCGACAGATAAACATCTATCCGATAAACGTAAGCATAAATCCAGACGAAAGGCGATGTTTTTTTGCATCACTAAATTTCCTTACTCAAATAACGACTAACTATTCAAACAATTTATAAGCGCCGCACTAAATAAAAATCATGCAAAGCATTGTTTCGTCAATCATTATATTTATCGAACGATAGTTTACCACATAAATTTGAGACTGAGCACTCCATTAACTTCATTTCTAACAGATCGCTAGCAATTACAGAGGTTAAGGAGTCTTGATGAAAGTCTTCCGGCGGTGAAACCCTCGCTATGGCGAGAGCCAACACCGAAAGGGTCTCGTAAAACGAATTTTTTAACACGCTTATTATATGGTCAATTGACGGTGCATCGGCTATCTCTCGTAATAGCGGGGGTGCCGCTATAGCCCGTACTCGCTTTAACGAGGTTCCACTGTATGTAGTTAACTTGTTCCACCCAATGGACATGAATGCTCTTCTGAGCTGTAGTGCCTAATCACCGAAGGATGCACATTTGCATCATTTTTCAGATGACAGAAAAACCCATCCACTCTCTGGTTTAATATGTAAAATTTGTCTTTCTTATTTGAAGGAAATATTATTTGATTGAGAATAATTTTTAATGTTTTTTATTTCGTACAGAAACGGAAGTTGCAATAGAAGCTGGAAGTGAAGCTGTAGGATCTCAAGAAGTGGAGAATAACTCATCAGAGTCCTATATCACAAAGAAGAAAGAAGCTGCACAGATATTAGCACTTCTTAGTGAAATTGGCTCTAATAGTAGTCTTAATGAAACGTCCTTACCCTCTACCTTTCACCCATGCCCTTGGTGCTCAGGACAACTAATAACTGTTTAAGACATAATTCCCCTTCCTGTTGACTATTGTATGCATGTTTTGTATGAAATTTGTACATGCTAGACCAGGCTTTGCCAGTTATGTATTTATAAAAATATTGTATGGAAACAAATTTTATGTTTTAATGCTAATATTTAGGCATGAAATGCCAATTTTTTGTACATGCTGTATAGAATCATTATACATATTTATAAACCTCTGCAGTTGGCCATTTGTAAAATCTTATGTAAATATAACCATCATTGTGTGTTTTGCGAGTTATGCTATTGTAAGTTTTAACCTTGCCTTTTTTTATAAAGTGATGGGTCTCGGACATATTTTTCTTTATTAGCCATCATTTTGTGTATGTATACATATATCTTTTACATTTTTCTTTATTAATTATTTTTTCAAAAGAAATTGTAATGAAGAGCATTTTTAGTGTTAGTTTTTTGTGTCAGGCATTGGTTTTACTGGTACATAACACGTTTTGTCAGTAATTAGGTGCTATTTTTCATAAAAAGAATTTTCAATATTAGCAATGAAAAACACTTTTGTTCCTTCCGCAATTTATTTAAAAAGTTACTACTGGTTTTGGCTGTCACGCAAATATCAAGTACAAGAATACCAAATAATATGGTGGGAACAGGTTTATATGCACGTATATGCTATGGTGGTTATTAGAGGGGGGGGGGGGGGGGGGAGGTTGGGATTGATTTAGCCGAGAGGGGAAACAAAGTTTGTCATTCGGGTTGTGGGGGTTTTGGCAGGGTGATGAGTAATAAGGGGGATGGGTTAGGAAAGGTTATGTCATTCACAAGGTTTCCATTTAGTGTGATCTCCCAAATTTCCAAGGCATCCATTCTCCTTCATTGTACCCCCACAGCCGGAATGACAAACTTGCTTCTCTTCACCACTTTCCCCTCCCAGCATTATCAACCCCAGCTCCGAGCCACCCTTAAATAACCACCATACATACATGAACTTGACCCCACCATATTTTTTGGTATTCATGTAGGTATGTTGGTGGTTTCTTTCGGGAAATGCTGCGTAGGTAAAATTATCTGCTCGACGTTTCACTTCTCCTACTGGGAGCGTTTTCAAGAGAATGGGAGGGAAACTGTTCTCGTCCCGAACTTATATAGGTATTGTTGACCCGATTTGAATTTTCATGGAAGGCGATAGCCCTTGGTCATTACATTGAGCCAGGAACCCTCTCCATATGCGGCTGAGGTTTCATCCATCCTCCCTATTGAAGTTGTTTGACCTTTTCGCTATCTCGACGAATTCACATGAAGACACGGATGATATTCTCCCGTCTTCGCCAATACCCATGTAGCGTTAAACATTATTTTATGCCCAGGGCTGGAGGCGTAATATTCAGCGACTGCTAATGCATCCCACTGATGTAGTTTCAACACTCTTTCATGCTGTTTACGCCTTTGGGAGGTAGAACGCTTGCTCTGTCCCATGTGATCTGGCCACATGGGAAAGAAAAACTTGAGGCATTCCACGAACATCTAAATACAATACATCCAGACATCAAATTCACAGAAGAACTTGAAGAAGGTTGTCTCCCTTTTCTAGATGTCCTGGTTAAAAGAAAAATGGGTAGAAGCCTTAACCATTCAGTAAAAGTACAACAAATTGAAATAAAAATTAGCTATAAACTTAGGGCCTATTTTACATGATTTTGGTATGTTATCATGCAGTGGCAGATCCAGAGAGGGGCTCAGTGGGGGGCCATAGCCCCCCATTTTTAGTATCACAATACACACTGTAAACAAGGGTTGTACCAAAAGTAAGGTTCCCATATTTTTTACAAATAGAAAACTTTGTTAATTGTTATTGACTTCCACAACGTTGAAAAACTTACACTTTTGCCTATTTTTCAATATTGTCTCCATTTTTTAAGAGACACTTTCATCACTCCAGCTTTTCTATCCCTAAGTTGAAGAAGTCTCATGCCAGCCCATTTTGGATGCGTGTGACCTCTGCTCGGACTGCATCGTCGCTCTTGAAGCATTTTCCATCTAAGTGTTTTGTTTTGGGGGTATAATGAAACACCCATGCTTCATCTCCCATGATGACAGATCCAACAAATTGTCGTTGTTGCCTCCCCCCTCACATTGTTGAAGAAATTTGCGAGCATAGTCAAGGTGTTGTTCCTTGTGTCCGTCAATCAGAATCCAGGGGACCCAGTGAGCACACACTGTACGACAACCCAACGTTTCTGTTAAAGTTATTTTAAGCTTCAGGAATGCATTCAATAAGTTCACGGACAGTGATCTTCTGATCTTTGAGCAGCTCACTGTTGATCTACCGGACAATCGCTTCTGAAACTGGTGGTCTTCCACTCCATTCTTCATCGTGAACTTTAGTGCGACCCTCAGCAAAAGTCTTGCACCATTTGTGGACATGCTGAACGGACACGCAATCTTCACCATAAACTTCAGTCAGCTGCCAATGAATCTCTAAGGGCAGTAACTTATTTGCAAGGAGAACTTGTATTTATGCTTGAACCTCACACTTAGCAGGAATGGGGATCAACACTTCCATTTTTGACGGATGGAATGATGATACTGAGCGACATAGTGAATAGGGTAGTTTCCTTCATCAAAGAAAACGAAAAGCATTCATTGCGATTCCTTACCCACCATTAGTGTATTCAAAATATACAAATTATTTTGTTTTAGAAATAGCGGTTTAGACGAATGGCAATGGTCCATTTTTATCCTCATTTGAAAAGGGCCAGATTGGCGCCCATGCGATGCCACTCCACGTGACGTCACAGGGACCTAGTTTCTATACGAGAAGATAGGAGTTATACATCATCTGAGGTTACCAATGCATGCATGAGGCGCAGAGCTGAGGGAAACATGTCTTAATAATCACTTATTAAAACTGGCTAAGGTCGGAAAGTTTTCTTCATTTGATAAGGTATTAATAATCCTTATTTAAGACAAGCGCTACCAGCCAGCAGGGTACTCAGCTACCCGCTAGCAGCCTGCGTCGTATCAGCGCTAAGCCTCGCCTCAAGGTCACCTCACAGGGGGGCAGTGGGAACCAGAAATAAGTCTTACGGAGAGATTTCCCGGCATTCATACTTACGCGTCGCGTTTTCGCGCTCTTGAAAATTTTCACTTTTCATTTAATCGCGAAAAATAGATATCGACATTTAAAAATCTAAAAGCGTGAAATACGTACTCCAGGTGTAATAATCTTTCGATTTAGGCAATAAAAAAATAATAGGAAACCACCCTATTGTGTACGGGCGGACTCGAGAGTAGGGGAACCACTGTGCATGGCACTGTTGTGGAATTCGGCCTAGCACCTTCCCTCAACATTGTAGCTCATTGGGAACTTACTTTTGGTACAATCCTCGTAGAATAGTAATTTTGTGCGTACCCCCGCGGCTGCTGGGAGGTTACCCCCTACTACAATACATGGTATTGCATGCATAAAAATATTACTCCCCAGACAGGTAATCAATGGATACATGCAGAATATTTTCACCCCGTTGAGAAAATTACTACAGTCATATTACTGAATTTAACATTCTTCACAAGCTTAATCTCAGTTTCTCCACCAATCATCACTGCAACCATAGTTCTCGTAGAGTGGAAGATAATAAGAGGAATACATATGCAGGGCCCAAGAATTTAAATGTTTCCACTGCTTGGATTACTCCTTACCATGTGCCATCTGATTGACAATCCTAAAATCGTGGCAATTGCATGTGGAATGAACCACATCAAGCTCTTTCATCAGCTTTGTGTTTTGAAGGTAGTGTTGGAACGTATTATTTAACCTAATAGCTTGCTTCTTTTCTGCATTATTCTTTTTTTTTTCCTTTCTTCCTCTTACCTTTTCCACGTTATAGTCTCCCTTAGTTTATCATTCCAAGGTAAAAAATTCGAAGAATCAAGCGAGATGGAGTGGAATTGATTCATAATGAAACACTGACTTGCAATTTTCCACAAAAATAAAATTTAATTCGACTCGAGTTTCGATGTTACAACATCATTTTCAAGGTACAACTGAGAGAGGAGAAATGGGTTGGAAAGTGCTCAAGGAGGTGGCTGGAATGGGTAGAAGTGGAGGGGGACGGGAGAGTGGAAAAACCAGAGGAGGTAAAAAGGTTGGAAATTAAAGGTTTTTTTCCAGGGTTAACAAACTTTGAACAAAGAAATGAAAGCATTTGAATTTTCTCTCTGTCATCAGCTGAATGTCACTCTGCAATCAGAGATGTTTTTCTCAAAACATCTCTGATTGCAGAGTGACAGTATTCTTTCTCTTTGGGATATCAGAATACAGTTAATTAAATAATGTATGTACATAGCATGGCTTTCCAGTAACACTGAAGAAGGCATATCTATTAATTACTGACCAAGAAGTAAAAAATAATAGGATATATATTAAAATATTTATATTTCAATCATATTTTCGCAAGATAACCTAATAATGTACAAGAGTTTATGTAAAATAAACACAACAATAATATATGCATGTTAACAATAGTTGATAAACTGCACACCTTCCATTCCCTCTGGCATATATGTTAGACCTGATTCTTCTTTGGAAGCCATGTTGTATCCTTTTCCATAATCTGAAAGGAAGCAGGCAGTAACATCAATATGCTATGTACAAATCCTGGATAAAGCTATCACACATCCCCACATAAACCTCAAGAGTGTGAGGTGACCCACCAGGGCGGATCCAGGATTTTTACCTGGGGGTCACAAGGGCCTGACAGGCAAATGGTCCTCTCATATATGAGATCAAACGCAATAATTACTGCTCGAAATATTCTCTTTTTTTAAATATGAAAGTTGAAAAATGAAATCAAATGATCAAGGCTCTGTAATACACAAAAAAAACCATCATAACAATAACCGTATTAAAAATCTTGTCTACTTATCAATCATCTGGAGGGCGGGGGGGGGGGGGGGGGGGGCTTGCCCCCCTAAATCCACCTAATGTGGTCCAGGGATAGGACTTTCTAACGCTGAATGCATGAAGTTAACACTTCATCAGCCTGAGGTGAGCTCTGTCCTAATCTATCAAAACAAACCATAGGATTTAATTATGTACTAAGTATTAGTGATATAAAATACATTCTTCCTCATTTGGACCCATTAGGACTGATACATTATGTCAACATTTGACCTTTGATCTCTTGTTGCTAAATGCAATCCAGTCACCAAGAGGCATTAAGGTAGATCGCAAAGGCTTGGAAATTGCAGTAAAGACCAGATATCATTACAGTAATTCAGATTCACCCACTAGGAATGATGAAGATTTTTACTTAGCTGCAAGGGCATTGAATCCAAAAAGTATTTACGGTTTCTACTTGTGGATAATACTTCATGAAACTGTATAACTGCAAGCCCCAAGCACTAGGGACTATAAAAACAAGAAATCTTAGCTTGAAAAAATGTTTTTGCAATAGACTTACTGAGATCCTTCATCAATCGGGTAGGAGCATTTCGTAAGTGAAGCGGCACTGGAGGTAAAGGGCCTTGATGATTTCTAACACATTCTTTCGCCTTGTTGATGGCTGTGTCCAGTGCTCTTGACTTGGGAGCACGGGATAGGTAAACAACACACTGAGCAAGTATGACATCACATTCAGGAATTCCAATCAATTGACATCCCTGCATAGCTGCAACAGCTTGAGTCAAAGCATTTGGGTCGGCTAAACCTATTCGTATAGGTCCAAGAAAAAATTTATATAAATATTCAAAATTAGTTAAAACCTTCAAAATTACAGTAGAATAAATCAAGATTTATTTTTCTTTTTTTCAGCTCGATTAGAGTTGATCATAAAGTTTAATATTGAATGCCCATGGTTTAAAAAAATTTCAGAGATAGGAAAATAGTGATCTGCAATCTGAAATACAGTAATTTTGATTGAGGAGCATAGTGAAAATTAGGGTTTATTTTTAAAATTCACCTTTCATTAAATATCTTTTTTTATTTTTTAAGTTCTATAATTCAGGGAAGATTTTATATACATTACCAAACTATTGTGTATTTGCCCCAATAATAAATTAATTTACATTAGGGAATTTTCTTGCTTCATTATTGGTATGCAAAGTAATGAAATTAAATTCTGATGTTTCAATTTATGGCCATAGAGCAACTGAAAATTCTTGTTTGCCCCCCTTGAAGTACATGTGCTTTTAAAAAAGTTGAAATTTCAAATGAATTCCTGGATGGCCATTATTTTTTACTAAAGCCCCACTCCACATGCATGTATATTGAAGGAGGGAAAAGCCATGGGAATGAGCTGTACCGTACATATTGCAATGCCCATCACACCACCAATTATCAAATGAATGGGGCATCAGAGTATGTGCAGTAGGTACCTTTGAGGCAGTATTTTGGTATGAAGTAATCAAAATGTAGTAAAATGTTGAAATTTTTGTCCATAGGACTCAAAAATGCCAAAATTACCTCAGAAAAACATTTCATCCACGTCAAAACCTCAAAATTCAAAATAGGAACTAAAACTGGGTCTTTGAGACACTTCAGACCCAGCCATCCGTTGTCGCACAAACCTGGGGATAAGATTTTTTTTACAACTTCTATATAGTAAGTCCTCTACTTACGAACTTTCAGTGATAGGATCATTGAAAAAATTGAAGGGTAAAAGCGTACCCTTGAGGTTGGGCGACGCAATGTTTGCGGCCTAGAGGAACTCGCTTTTTGGGCAGTCTACACAAAGCATCAATTGAACTGTTGTGTAATCAGGAACTGTTCAGCATTTTTCCTTCCGGTGGGCAATGAAAGTTTTGGCTCCAGCCGCATCGCACAGCCAGCAGGATCAGTTTGTCTTCCTTGTGGGTTAATGCAAAATTGTAAAAAGTGTTGCATTCTGCAGGATAATTACACTTTTTATTACCTTGCTTAGGTTTTTAACTTACTAACAAGGCCTCGGAATGCATCTTGTTTGAGAGTGGAGGACTTACTATGATTTAATGCATCAGAATTTAATCTAACAATTAGCTCATTTTAGACACCAAGAATTTGTAAATTGGATCTTTTTTTTTAAAAACATTGCGCACCGTGGTTTATTTTCCTAGGATAAATTTAAATTCCTAGGAACGCCGAAATTGGAAATATGTGCCTATTAGGGCGTAATGCCTTTGGTTTATACATGGTTAAAAAGCTAATGTTTAGAATATAACTTCACCCATCAAACATTATGATGCATCAATTCATTATGAATAATGAACAACAACTGAAAACATACCAATGAATACGTATTGTACGCTTTAAAATTCAGGAAAAAAATGACGAGAATTCTCGCCATCCGTACGCAACTTGTTAAGTACATACTTTCCTAATTTGGCTGAAGGCATTGCCTCTTCCCATTCCGAGATCCATCATCCAATATGTTTCAGCGATATTTGTAACTTTGATTGCTTTTTTAATGTACTCACCAATGTCCTCCGCTGCAGCTCTAACCAATCTTCTTGCAACAAAGAGTGGATCTTCTCCTCCTTCAATCATCCTTGCTAGCCAATATAGGGCAGCATTGTCATCTCCAGCTCGAATGGATTTATGTAAGGCTGATATTGTGTTATAGTGCTCATCACCCTTTTTATCATACAGCATGTGGGATCGCTGTACATAACATAAATTACCATTAATTTGGATCAAATTTAAACCATTATAAATCACATCAAACGTGAGATATAAGAGATTTTATACACAAACAAAGGTCAAAATATGGAAATTAACCTTAACACCATCTTTAATATCTTCCAAAGTGACAACATGTGAATTATTTCCATTTGAGCATGTAGAATTCATGATTCCTTGATAAGTTATCTGAAGGCTGTTCAGTGCAATACGAGCATCTCCATCACACATTTCAGCAAGCCATTTAAGAGAGGCTTCATCAATCACAAAGCTAGAAGGTAAAAATAGAGTATTCATCAATAATTTTCTCACAATACTTGAATTAGGAATTTTTTTTACTACCATACTCTACCTTTCATAAGCAGATGCTCTAGTGGAAGAATTTGCTCCATGCCCTTCCTTAACTATCCCTCCTAGCTCACTGACTGCTCTCCTCAGCACTGTGCTTAAGTCTTCAGGCATTAGTTTCTCCAATACTATGACAGCACAGCGGCTCAATAATGCAGAGTTAAGACTGAATGATGGGTTTTCTGTTGTAGCACCAATTAATGTTATCAAGCCACTCTCTACATGTGGAAGGAATATATCCTGAATAATAAGAAAATTGATTTGAAAACGCAAATGATAAATGATGTGCATGTTGATACATATTCTATAGCCGTATTTACACAATGCATGAACCTGCGTTTGTACAAGGCTGGGCAAGTGCTCAGATAGAAGCACAACATTAGAACAGGGAATATTTCTTGGACGTGCATCCACGTATTGGCACAATTTTGGGTGTTTACACGGTGAAATATTGATGATGAATGTGTTTACCCATCTACCCATGCAGGTAAATGACTTGTGTAAATATGCCTTAAAGATGTCTCCAAACTTTCTAAAATTAACCAAAGCAATTACGGCTATGACCAACTGTGTAAATGTAGCTGATAGCTCAAAAGAACTTCCCCACTTAAGAAATCTAATATCAACCATAGAAGGAAGGATCCACCAAAGACTACTTTATTGTGTTGCACTTGCACCTATGTTTTTCCAACAAGTTTTATGACCTTATAACAAGGAAAACAGAGAGGAATGTAGAGTGAATCTCCCTATAAACCCATCACTTGCTTTGAGCATATAAAAGCAAATTTTACATGAAATCATACGACTGACACTAAAAGAATCCTAGTACTGAACTCTGATAAAACTCGTTACTTCAAGTTAGGTGCTGAAAAAATCATACAAATTAAAAATTCACAGGAAAAAATGGGAATCGTTTTAAAGTTATTGTAATTAATTGTAAGTGCAGATTTGTAAAAAAAAAAATTACAACAAACTCATGGACCATAATGGACTGCTGGTTGGAAAAGGCAAGCCCCACAATTGTGGGAAAGACACATTTGGATAAAAAAGAAACCAAGTAATTTGTCATCACATGTGAGATCCTGATAGAAGCCAAAAGAAATCTCAAGCAAATTGTATCAGAAAAAGCAAGCATATTTATTAACATCATTTTGGAACAAAAGGAATTTAATACCCAGTTTCAAACAAGTCCCACCAAAACAAAAAGGAAAGCCTTGAAAAAATGATAATGGTAAAGACAATGCTACTTGGTGAAATGGTAGAATGGAAATAAAAATTTTACTGAATATTACAAATAGTAACATGATTGCTAAATAATAAGTCATTATCTTACCTGCTGGAGCTTATTGAACCTGTGAATTTCATCCATGAATAAAATTGTTCTCTTCTTGAACATAGATGCTTCATTCTGGGCAATTTTCACAATTTCCTTCACATCTTTCACTCCATCCATGGTTGCAGACAGCTTGACAAACTTCCACTGAGTTTTACTTTTCTTACATTTATCGGCGATTATATGAGCCAAGGTGGTCTGCAAAACAAAAAAAATATGGCTATAGTTTTATGTATATCCAAGAATCCTAATTTAAGTATCAAAATTAATTTGATGCATGTCACACATCTTGAGATACAAACCATCTAATGTTTCACTTGAAAAAACTATTTTACCCATTTTGACCTAAAAAGTTATTTTCTCATAAGTGCTGACTGTTTGAGGAAGGAGAATAGGAAAAAGGCCACAAACATTAAGACATCGGTATAGATTAGAACAGAGGGAGTACAATGGATGGTATAGAAAGAAAAGGAGAATTTATCTTTGGATGGTGGGAAGAAAGATCAGGGAGAAATGTTTGACCAATAAGAGCAATTTTCCATTGAGCATGAATCGTTATAACAGCAACTAAATGCACTTTGTAACTAAAGCACCCGTGTGTTGGTCAAATTGATTTGCATCTACTTACACTAGTACGGCATTACATATTAGCACATGTTACATGGATGATATTGCATAGGGAAAGTGAAAGATCAAACGACCATAGAAGATGAAATGACCAAAAGGAGATTTTCAGAGTAACTCACAGTACGTGGGCGACCAAGGATTCTTCTTTCGCAAAATTTTTGCACTCTGCATGCACTTTCAGGTACCTACCCTTGCCAGTCCACGGTTACTTCCAAAATTGGCAAATGGAAAGGAGATGAAAGATTTTAGGGTTTCACGGTGAAGAGCATTAAAAATTATTCTCAAGTTTTACACCATATCAATCTCCATATTGTCCAGCTTTTCATTGGTATAATTTTCCACCTTCCTGAATTACCATCGCAGTTGTACAGAGGCTCATGGTACTAGATGTTAGGCCCTCGCGGTCCATCAAGGATGGCAACGCGAGGGAGAAAGGACCTCAATGAAACCACAACCGGTTGGGATCCTCAAACCTATGCTAACACAGCCCATGGTGGTATGAGTAATATTTCAAAGTCTGCCGGGACGAACAGTGGTGAAATATACATGAATAGCCATGAGAAAAAAATCCCCTGGATCGCCTAGGAATCGAACCATGGACCTTTGGCTATCCAGTCTACTTAGAGGACCATTATGCTACCCAGGTTCCTGAATTACCATGGCAATTGCACAGAGGCTCATGGTACTAGGTTGTAACACCTAATTTTGAGTGGTTTGTTTTGGTTGTTGGTGTGACGAAATAAAAGCAATAATAAGCAGCAGAGGTGGAGTGAGGTAATTGTTGGGATTGTTGACGGCGCGGGAAGAGGAAGTAAAGGGGGGAGTCGGATTGTGATAGTTATGGCGGACGGGTGTTCCCTCGCTCCCGAGTATGTATTATTTAAAGTGAAATAAAATGTTTGAAAGTAACGTGAAAACGAAGTGAAATTAATTGAAACGTTACATTTTGGCGCCGCAACGTGTAGGGCACGACTACTCGAGAGGATCGAGACCACGGAACGCCTGAGGAACGAGTCGCGTCGTAGAGAGCGGGAATTCAAGATGGCGGGAGTGAAAAAATTTTACGAACTGAAAAAGGTAGATTTACAAAGTTTGTTGAGGGATCGGGGATCGACGACCCAAGGGGCGAAATTTGAGCTGCAAGAGCGTTTAAAACCGCTTTTGATAAAAGAAGGGGTAGATATAGAGACACATGAGTTTGAGATGGAGACGCAGGACCAAGGATACAGTGACCTACGGGTGCTACTAAAGCCGTGTCCCAATTGGCCATTTGGCTATGCCAATTCCAGGATTTAGCCATGACGCCATCTTGGAAGGATGTCCCAACTAGTTAGCCAGCATAAGGGAGGGAATTTAGGCAGCTAACGCGGCCGCCAGATTTAGGCATCGAGGAGTGCATCCTTCGCCCCACTTTTCCCATGATTCAAAGCGTGCAAAGCGTCTTCAGGAGAAAGGGCATCATGGCTGTCAACAAGGGATAGTACTTGTTTGCAAGTAGTGTTGATATTTTGAGACTTGTTCGAATAATTATTAATTTTTATTTTGTTTATAATAATGAAATTGCGTTAATGGAAGTGTAATAATTACGGAGAAATTAGTTAAAGAGAAGGCGGCGTTAATTTTAATGCTAATTAATGTTTATATGCTTCTTGTGTATGTATATGTTATTTTATAACTTTTTATACCGATCACATGTTATCTTTTGCTACCGTTTACTTTTCTAACGTGTTAAATAATGCTTATTGATGTTTATATGCTTCTAATATACTCTTAATTATGTAACACTATGTCTAAATTCTTATTTAACACTTTTTGTACATAAGGTTAACACCCGTAAGAATAAACAATTATTATTATGTGTTATTGGACAAAGTCCCGAAATTGGAATCGGAATAAGTAACAAAAATTAAAATGTATGGTGATTAAAAGATGATACCGAAACCTGATTTATGTACGTAAACCATACTTTTAAAAAATTTTGAAAATGAATCCCAAATCAGACGGTAACCGTTTGAATAGACTAAATAGACCTGTTCTAATAATACAAAACTAAAAATTAAATTGCTAAAATATAAGGAATTCAAAAAAGTACTTTGTTGAGAGACGATTTAAATATTACAAACCAATTAAAAGGAATATACGCTAACATTTCGCCACAAACTTAGCTAAAACCTCTTTAACAAAACCATACGGAACTAAAAATACGAATTTGAAAGTATACCCCTACTTTACTATTACAAAAAGGTCTAAGATACTAAAATTATGATTAAATACTCTTCTCCGACATCTAATACTCAAAATCACCTTTTAACAATTTAGGGTGGGTTTTGTTCGTTTTGTTCATCATTTGTTCAAATCATTCCGATTATCTCTTGTTTTGCATTGGCCTAGTGCCCAGTAGATGGCAGCACCTCCGTAAGGATGTCCCAATTCATGCTCCCTTGTGGTTGGCTGCCCAGAATCTGGCTGGCTAAATACATGATGCCTAATGGCTAACGAGTTGGGACACGGCTTAAGACAGATGCTAGAAGAACAGAAGAGTCGAAATAGAAAATGGGAAGAAGAACGGGAGAGTCGAGATAGAAAATGGGAAGCAGAACGGGAGAGGCGAGATAGTAAACAAGAAGAAAGAGACAAAAAGTTGGAGGAGACAATGAAAAGCATCAACGAAGGGCTAGCGGCGTTTCGGCGAGAATGTGAGGGGAGAAAGGAAAAACAAGCGGAGGAAGTGCCCGGGAAGATGGCGGACGGACAACAATCCACCACAAAGGCAGCTGGGCTGGATGAGGAGGCGGTCCAACGCATCGTGCATGAGAAAGACGCGAGACCCGGCGTCACAATGACATCCGCGGTACAGTTGAAGGTACCGACGTTCGATGGGAGGCATACATCAGGACCCCGTGAGGAGAGTGCGTGGAGGACGTCGGGAGGCGCGTTCCAGCACAACCAGCAGCACGGATGGGACTAGGGATGGGCGGTTATGAGAAAAAAACCGGTGTTAGGTTAACCGGTTATTTTGAGTGATAAGAATACCTGAGTATAATAACCGGACGAAAAAAACCGGTTATATTCAGGTTATATAACCTAAAGCATTGCGTGTTGCATATCTTCTATTCTTAAAAAAACCTACCGCATTTTTGAACTTCGTCTTCCTTCTTCGTGGTGTAGTTTATCGTAGAGTCTTACTTGTTTTTTATTAGATAAGAAAATTAAAAACCGGTTGTTTTTCGATGCCATTTACCTGAGAATTAAATTATTTTTGCCATAACCGAAAAATAGCCCGAGAAAAATAATCTGACTCTTTTGATTCCCGCACTCTCTCGCGAACCGTTGGAACTACCAGCACTTTTGCCGCTGCCACTGGATGAGGTTTTCCTGCGCCTCTACCGGCCACAGAGAACATTAAAACCGGTATATTTTGATGCAATAGAAAAACCTAGTGGCCGGTTAAAACCTAGGCCACGAGTACTCGTTGGCATAACTGATGGCAGGCGGAAGAGAAAAAACCGGATGAGGGAGTACTCGTTGGGGAAACCTATCGCTGTGGGAAGGTTTTTATCAATGGAAAAACCTAGTGGCCGGTTAAAACCTAAGCGACGAGTACTCATTGGCATAACCGATGGCAGGCGGTTATGGCAGGTTACAGGTATAGGTTTTTTCAATGCATATCAACTAGTAAAAACTGTAACGAGTACTTGGTTATTCTCAGATTATTGCAAAATAACCTGAGGAAAATAACCAAGGCGTTGTAGTAGCTATTGCGGAAGTTAAATGGATATGAAGTACATGAAATATTATATTAGTTTGCGAAAGCATGCCTGCCATGTGACCAAATTCAATAATACAAATATGAATATTGAAAATTCGGGGGGGAGCCGGTACCCCCTTAGCTGTTTATACAATCAGGATCGAAAGGGTCGTAGTTCCCCATAAAATTTCGGGGGGGGGGTTGTTATGGACCCCCTAGCTTTTAATAAACTTAGTTATATTCAAGCACAGTCATGGTTAGGGGGTTCTGTCCCCCCCGGGAGGACCGTAGTCTCGTTAGAAAATCTGGGGGGTCAGACCCCCTTAGATCTCTGTTATAAATTTAGTTATGTTAAAGAATGTCTGCGACATCGGAGTGGCTAGGGAGTCTCACGGGACCCGGCCGCCTATAAAAATTCTGGGGGGGTATGATGACCCCCTTAGTTTTTTGTGTAGACTTTGTTACTTTCAAGCACGGCTGTATCTGGGGGCGTCCTAGCCCCACAGAAGGGGTCGTAGTCCCCCATAAATTTTGGGGGGGGGTTATGGCCCCCTTAACTTTTTCGTTTTTGACTCAGTTACATTCAAGCACTGTTATATTTAGGAGGTCCGGCCCCCCCTGGAAGACCGTAATCCCGCTATAAAATATGGGTGGCGGGACCCCCCCCCCAGAATTTTTATAGGGGGCCGGGTCCTCTGAGACTCCCTAGCTACTCCGATGTCGCAGACATGCTTTATATATAGCATAACTAAATTTATAACAGAGAGCTAAGGGGGTCCCGCCCCCCAGATTTTCTAGCGGTACTACGGTACTCCAGGGGGGGCCGGGCCTCCTAAATATGACAGTGCTTGAATGTAGCTGAGTCTAAAACAAAAAAGTTAGGGGGGCCATTTCGGGGGGGGGGGGGGGGGGGGGGGGGGGCCCGAAATTTTAAGGGGGACTACGATCCCTTCTGTGGGGCCAGGACGCCCCCAGATACAGCCGTGCTTGAAAGTAACAAAATCTACATAAACAATTAGGGGGGGTCATCATACCCCCCCAGAATTTTTATAGGCGGCCGGGTCCCCTGAGACTCCCTAGCCACTCCGATGTCGCAGACATTCTTTCACATAACTAAATTTATAACAGAGATCTAAGGGGGTCTAACCCCCCAGATTTTCTAACGAGACTACGGTCCTCCCGGGGGGGACAGAACCCCCTAACCATGACTGTGCTTGAATATAACTAAGTTTATTAAAAGCTTGGGGGTCCATAACAACCCCCCCCCCCGAAATTTTATGGGGAACTACGATCCTTTCGATCCTGATTGTATAAACAGCTAAGGGGGTACCGGCTCCCCCCTGAATTTTCAATATTCATATTTGTATTATTGAATTTGGTCACATGGCAGGCATGCTTTCGCAAACTAATATAATATTTCATGTACTTCATATCCATTTAACTTCCGCAATAGCTACTCCAACGCCTTGGTTATTTTCCTCGGGTTATTTTGCAATAACCTGAGAATAACCAAGTGCTCGTTACAGTTTTTACTAGTTGATATGCATTGAAAAGACCTATACCTGTAACCTGCCATAACCGCCTGCCATCGGTTATGCCAACGAGTACTCGTCGCTTAGGTTTTAACCGGCCACTAGGTTTTTCCATTGATAAAAACCTTCCCACAGCGATAGGTTTCCCCAACGAGTACTCCCTCATCCGGTTTTTTCTCTTCCGCCTGCCATCGGTTATGCCAACGAGTACTCGTGGCCTAGGTTTTAACCGGCCGCTAGGTTTTTCCATTGATAAAAACCTTCCCACAGCGATAGGTTTCCCCAACGAGTACTCCCTCATCCGGTTTTTTCTCTCCCGCCTGCCATCGGTTATGCCAACGAGTACTCGTGGCCTAGGTTTTAACCGGCCACTAGGTTTTTCTATTGCATCAAAATATACCGGTTTTAATGTTCTCTGTGGCCGGTAGAGGCGCAGGAAAACCTCATCCAGTGGCAGCGGCAAAAGTGCTGGTAGTTCCAACGGTTCGCGAGAGAGTGCGGGAATCAGGAGTCAAATTATTTTTCTTAAGTTATTTTTCGGTTATGCCAAAAAAAACCGAGTACTCAGGTTAACCGGCGTCGAAAAATAACCGGTTTTTACTCGGTTAACCTTCTGAAAAAACCGGTTATAAATAAAACCGGTTATTTTTGCCCATCCCTAGATGGGACTCGAGGAAGTCGCAGCAGCAGGAGTGGCAGGCGTCGAGCCAGCAGAGAGAGGGACGACGAGACAATGACTTTCTTGGCGATGGATACTTTCATCAGCCGGGCGAGAGATCAGCTGATCAGCGGCCTGCACTAAACAATGTAGCGGAGGCGCGCCAACCGGAGCGACAGCACCTTGTCAATTCCATGATGGCGGAAGGAAGCAGTCACATAACCGAGCTTGGATCGGCGGGAGAAGGTGACTCTAACAATGAGAGGATCGCGAGAATATTTAGGATACGTGAAGGAAACGTAAGAAGGGACGAAGGTCGGGTGGAGAGAAGAAGGAGGAAGGAGAAAAGGAGGAGAGTAAAATTTAAAATGGGGCAATTAGATAGGTGGCGAGAGTGGTTACACCCTGGAGAGACGGTGGAAGGGTGATGTGACAGGAGAAAAGTGAGGGTAAATACATGTGTAATAATTTGATATGGAGGATTGCAGGAGTGTTTGTTGATTGTTTATTAAGTGCATGGTTGGTATTTATATGCTTGGAATGAATGATGACAGTGATGAATGAATGAGTAAAGTGAACGGAGAAGGGGAGTGATAAGTAAGAGAAGTGTGACAGATGGAATAATGAAATGCCGGTGTGTGAAGTGGAGTGAACTGTGTTTGTGTGATGGAAAGGGGGAAGTTCAAAACTGAAGGCGTTGGGGCCACGCCCGTAACCCATAATACTTTGTTTTTGAAGGCTTTGAAAAAGAAAATTGCATGTCATTCCATTTTCTTTTCCAATGGGGCAAATGTAACACCTAATTTTGAGTGGTTTGTTTTGGTTGTTGGTGTGACGAAATAAAAGCAATAATAAGCAGCAGAGGTGGAGTGAGGTAATTGTTGGGATTGTTGACGGCGCGGGAAGAGGAAGTAAAGGGGGGACTCGGATTGTAATAGTTATGGCGGACGGGTGTTCCCTCGCTCCCGAGTATGTATTATTTAAAGTGAAATAAAATGTTTGAAAGTAACGTGAAAACGAAGTGAAATTAATTGAAACGTTACAAGGTATAGGACCCTAGTACCAAGAGCCTCGGCACAATTGCCACCAAACCAACCTGACCCTCTCAGTCTGATCCATTGCTAAAATTGAGTATGTAAGAGGAATATGACCTCATGTTTTCCTAGAACATTTTAAATACATTCTTATCTGGATTTCCACCAGATTAGGTTCTTCATCGTGGCTGAAATTTTGCTGCACGAGTAAACCATTTAAACGTCAACCATGATGGAGAAACTAACCAAATGGAAATTCAATAAAATAATTATCCAGCGTGAGCCTTTAGTCACAGCCAATGAAGAAATTTTTTCATTTGTCATATTTGATGCTGAAGAGCTCATGTTTTATGATTTTGTATCTCAAGCCAAATAGAGGGAAGATGTATTCAAAATAGGCAATCACTTGCGAGTTAACTTGTTTAAAGGATAGTATCCATAAGATGCCTAAGTATAACTCCCCACATAGTCTCCCCCTTTTTTTCATCGTACAACATTTTATACAATAAGTCACTGATGTGGCCATTGTCTAACAGAAATATGCAGTAGAAAAGTTTTTCACCTTCCAAATGAATATAGAAGCAATGATGAAATGAAAGGAAGGACTTCAAAGGCCTCATGTCATGTTTTAGGTTCCATTTTTTAGTTTCATAACAAAGGCTTATAAAGGCTTTCCCATGGGGAATAAACTCCTTTTCGTGTTCTGTATTTAATTTATAGACCCTTATTTATTCAGTGTATGCTAGCAGGTTTTGTATATCTGACGTTTTATTTTGTAAACTCCTCAGTGTTAAAAAGTGTTCCTCTGGTCAGTGACCTTTCCTAAAATATTACTGAGACTATTTTTGTGAAATACAACTATAGGTTAAATTATAATTAAAGGTTAAAGCACTACTTCTATGACATTTAGAGGCCTCAGGTTTTGTTCAAATGCAAAGACAAAATATGAGATTAACACAGGGGCTAGAGAAGTCCTAGGAATTTATCAAGTCACCAAGCAAACAGTTCCTGAAGGGCTATAGTGGAAATTCAAGGGGGGACTACAGGCATAAATTAAATTCACTGACTCACTTTTCCGCAACCAGGTGGGCCCCATAAAATCATGCTAGGGATGTCTTCAGACTGAATTATTTTCAGGAGAACTTTATTCGGACCCAAAACATGCTTCTGACCCACAAACTGTGACAGTTCTGTGGGCCTCATCACTTCTGACAGGGGCTGAGTGGGCTTCTTTTTGGCTACCGGAGACTTGTCGTAAGTAGTATTCTGAAAAATTGTAAACGCATCATACGTTACAACTTCTGATACAATATGAACAAATACTTGCATGGTATTATTCTTTTGAATTTCACATAAATTCAATCCGTACTTCTTTTAATGGCTCCTGATTTTTTTCAACTTTTAATTGAGTGGATCTTTCAGTTTTCAACAATTTAGCCGATTGAGGGGATCCCGTTGACTCTGCAGGCCTTTTATCCCTTCGAGAAGTGTCACCATCTGAATTTAAGAATAAGCACCTGTTGACATGCTGATCAATCTCCGTTGGGGGATATCCCTGAGCACAAACAGGACATTCGATTTTTTCAGCCATTCCGTTGCCTCAAATTTTCAGTACATAGAGAGTCGGGGATGTGTATGTTGAAACAATACAGAGAGGTGGCTTTAAACTCCACAAAACGATAACACTAAACTGTGACCACTGCTAAGGCCATTGTATGCCAACTTTACAAATCGCACAAAATATCTTCGTCGTGAATGAGTAATGTAAACATCGACGATTTAACCTGGATTTATCCTATTATCAATCTTGATCTACGGCGCCAATACACGTTTTGATAATCGTTCTTCATTTTTTTGCAACACAGCGCTGTTTACCATGAATCCGTGGAGGCTACATTTGGCAACACAAGCGGGAAGACACGTATATTTGTAATGAATAACTGTATTTTTCCCGAGTGCTTGTAGGAAATCCGAAATGGATTCTGAGGTGCGGAATAGAAAGAACATCAAAGAAAGTAAAATAAATAAAAAGAATAGGACTATAAAGTACTTAGACGATGTCGACTCCCCGAAGGCGGAAGATATTCTGAAGAAGGAAGGTGATGAGAACCTATCACACTCAGCTTCTGAGGAGAAGGTGAGAACATTCTGATAATAATGACTGCATTGAAATTATCAGGAGTAATTACGTTTGTCATGCGTGGTAATAATGCTCTGGGCTTAACATTTTCTTCTTCTGTTTTCCATAGCTTCAAAATGGGGAATCCGACGATTTTCCACAGAAAAGGAAACGTTTTAGCATAAACGTTGAGGTCGATTTCCTGTCGCTAGTTCTGTTTTTAAGTGCCTTGATTACTCGATTGTATCGACTTGAGGAGCCTAGCAGTATCGTGTGAGTGTTTACATAGTTATAGTCATATTTTTGGAAGGTTATGATCATGCCATTGTCGAATAGCTGGTTATATTCTGGTGTTATGATTCTCTGGGACACATAATGAGACCGGCTCAGCGTTTTAAATGGTTTACAATATTTTGAATCAACCTTCGTGATCAATGCTCGTGGCAAATAGCCTAGCACCCTTTGATGCTTGATATTCACAGCGAAACAATCTGCAGGGGCAACATTTGTGTTATATTAATAGAGACTGTAAGATAAGTAAGCGGATGATTTCCGGCTGTTCGTAATTTTAAGAAAATGGGAATTGCTGTTTTGAAATGTGTACCATGATGTTATTGTTTTGAAAAGTGTGCATGTTTTGTGATAAAAACTGTGTCATAGAATAAACACTTATTGTCTATGTACTGCAATTACCTTATCATCATTAAAAAGTTTTAGGTTTTTGATCGAGTTTCTAATCCAAATCCTTGAATAGAATGAGTGCATGGCGCAATAAAAAGGACTTGTGTTGTTTGTGGGATGTTCATGTACTCTTGAAGGGTATCTTTCAGTGTTCAATAAAAGGTATTCCACTATCCAAATTCAGATGCCAGTTTAATCCAGTGCACCAATTTTGCTACCGAAGGGTTGCAGCTTCATTTCAAGATTTTGCTGTGATGCTTGGGCAACATTTTAGGTGGTTTCGGAATTTCTCTTTGTTTCATTCACCAAAAGTATAATAATTGCTAGCTGTCAATTTTTTGTTTTTATTCATTAACTTAACATTACTGTGGTTGCGACTCATCAGAGTTTACTGTATGCTACAAAGTCATGTCATTGTTACTGTCACATGAACTAGTGGAGAATGCCTCCTGCCAGTGGCATAGCCAGGAATTTTGTTCAGGAGGGGGTCCAAAACCCGGAGGGAAAATTTTTGAAAAACAGGGTACTAAGTAATGGGTTTAAAAATACTTTTAACCCTTTCATAATCAAAAAAACTTCATTTGTTAAAGAAATATTTTGTAAATTCATGATTTTTCAGTATTTTGTTTTCTTGTATGAAGGAAAATAATTGTTTAATATTTTTGGGGGGCCTGGACCCCTCCTGGCTATGCCACTGCCTCATGCTATCTTTCCATCCCTTTCTCTTCTACCTTACAATATATTCCAATATAAGTTGCATGTAAATTACAGTAGAACCTCGGTTATACGACCCTCACTTAACCGATCTGCCTAAGATACTTTAAAGTTAGAGGATCAAACAAGTCATCATTTAGGTGATACATGACTGCTTTTGTTAAAATAAGAGTGACTACAGCAGACAGTACAGCATCTCTAATAATCTTATTTCCCTCAATACAGTTTTGATGAGCTTCATTATGGGAAATATATTAGCCTCTACATGAAGAGAACCTTCTTCTTTGATTCTCATCCACCCCTTGGAAAGCAGGTGATTGCTTTGGTTGCATATCTTGCTGGCTTTGATGGTAAGTTGGCCTTTATATATCTTCATTGTCCCATCTATAATGTAAGACAGTCAATTTTTAAATGATTGTGAAAACCTTAAATATTGTTCATGCCTTCATGCAATTACTCAAATGCACCCTCAAATAATTCTCTTCATAAAAGTATCTTTGTATCTATGAAGTAACACTGTCAAGCCCTATCTCATTTCTTACTAGCGACTGCTTTAAAAAATGTAGTATGTCCTACAGTATCTTTATGATATTCCATTTAAATACATCACAATGAAATCTTTTTAAACCATAAGAAAATTTCATTCTCATTACTCTGAACACAGACTTCATGAATATGATAAGAATCAAGTGTGCTGAAGCCGAGCTACGAGATCTGAGTCATGTAGAAGATAACTTCTTCTTGTGGTTTTTTAAAGCTTTATTCAAATTGAAAGAACATGGCTATCTTTATGGAAGTTTTAACCTCTCAGTAAAACAGCTGCACTGTTTGGAACGTGAAGTCTTTGTCGTTCAACCTCTGAAGGCTATCTCAAAGAGTTTATACCATCCAGGAAGACAGCTACAGTGCAACCTCGATATAACCACACCCCACAATGCACTAATAAACACTCGCTATAGCGAATTGTCGCTTTACCGGAGGTGGAGCAAATAATAGCCAATATACCTGTTGCGAACAGATATACAGGAACAGGAGTGGTGCGGCGACAGATAAACATCTATCCGATAAACGTAAGCATAAATCCAGACGAAAGGCGATGTTTTTTTGCATCACTAAATTTCCTTACTCAAATAACGACTAACTATTCAAACAATTTATAAGCGCCGCACTGAATAAAAATCATGCAAAGCATTGTTTCGTCAATCATTATATTTATCGAACGACAGTTTACCACATAAATTTGAGACTGAGCACTCCATTAACTTCATTTCTAACAGATCGCTAGCAATTACAGAGGTTAAGGAGTCTTGATGAAAGTCTTCCGGCGGTGAAACCCTCGCTATGGCGAGAGCCAACACCGAAAGGGTCTCGTAAAAACGAATTTTTTAACACGCTTATTATAGGGTCAATTGACGGTGCATCGGCTATCTCTCGTAATAGCGGGGGTGTCGCTATAGCCCGTACTCGCTTTAACGAGGTTCCACTGTATTACATTGGGTTTCTTTTTCATAATATTGTTGGAGCTATCCATTTATGAGCTCCTATTTCACTGCAAGACAGTGATAATATTTGGTCTTTTTTTATGTGATCTCTATACTGATAGAGGATCGAATGCCGGCACGGATATAGCCAGAAAATTTTTCGGGGCTTATGCAGAGGGGAATGCTTTCAGAGGGGTTTGCTCTGAGGAATGGGTGCCTTAGACTGTATCTCTCCAATATTTTTAAGGGGTTTGAAGCCCTTACCCTCTCCTCCCCCTGCTATGGATACAGATTAGATACCCTAAAATTGGTTATTTTAAGCCTTATGGGTTACTATAGTTGTTTATTTTAAACCCAACTGCCATCTCATTGAATACTCCATCTGCACCTTTTATTTCTGTGCCCGTTACACTCTTACATTACCGCCCTTTTAATGGAATCCCCCTTGATTGTGTTACTTGTACAGTGATGAATCTATCACCAGAAACAGTATGAATTACATGTAGAAACATCCAAGAAGGAATTTTTTGAGTGCTCCATTCAAGGATTTAGCTGAGTAAAAGAGTAAGTGAAAAGCTTAGATGGAAAAGAGGGTGAGAAGGGGATAGCAGAGAAAATAAACATGTGAGAAGGATGTCAAGAGAGTGAAATAGGACAGAAATTTTAAAGGATATCAAATGCACCACTACCATTCTGATTACCTACGCAAATTACTTTTGGGGCAAGTGAAATACCTTCACAGCCTTGGTTGCTGGAAAAAGTCTGTATTTGAACTCGCTCCTAAGGGTGCTGTCCTATGAATGCTACTTTTGCTACCAGACGCTACAGATGGAAGTGCTCCGGAGCACTGGTCCATAGGCGCTACGTTTGCTACGAGAATTTCTTTTCGGACCGGTCAGGAGCGAAGTCAAAATGGCGGAAATGAACGAGAGTGGGCAAACTGGGATTATGAAATCGTAGAAATGGTTTTAATTGTGAATTGAGCCAGCTATGGTCATTGAATATTAATAAATATGTTCTAATATAATTTAAATGAATTTTATTTTCCAATATCGAGGTTCCACAAAGTAAAGCAAGAAACTTTGGACCGTATTTCTCACACCTACCCTCCCCTACCCCTTCTAATTGAAACTCATTACCCTAGTAAAGGAAAGAGTAGGTACTCTACCCTTTTCTACTTGAAACATATTAACTTATTATGGCTAACGACTATTATAAAACATTAATCCATTCCATGTGTATCCTATTTTTCTTCAGATTTTAATTTATGGCATGAGTTGATGTGTCGATATATGTTCTTAAAATCCTTTCATGCCCCTTTTAATAATTTTTTGTTGCCTTTTGAATGTAAAGGCTGCTTCCAGAGACATTTGAGTTCATTTTGGGGGAGATACGAGAATGTCTACGGAGAGATAGTGCTTGCTATATATTTATTTAAATCACAATTAAATTTTCATCTATTTACTATGTGCGCCTACTCCGTTACTTCGTAGTCACCTTTATAGGAAAAAGGCGTCCACATTCAGCGTCCAACAAGTGCAACGTGAGTAAACTCTCCATTGCCTCAGTGAATTCCCTTCGAATTTCCGCCAAAAAATGACTCGCTCCTCCGCAGACCCTAGTTTTCACGGGAGCGTCTTGAGCGAGGCAGGAAACGGGTGTATGACATTTGCCGTGACCTCACATCTTAACCTGTAGCGCTCCGTAATGAATAACGGACCACTTGGGAGCTCGTCTGTGGCGCTCCGAAGCATTAGTAGCTTTCAACGGACCACACCCTAAGAGTGAATACCTTCAGAAATGTAGCCAATTTTCTTGCGGAGTTTTAGAGGCTACACAAATTTTGTTGGAACACATACTTGTTTCCCCCCATACTACCGTTAATTTTTCCTTCACTGGTTGACTTAACTTTAATTTTTCTCTACATATTTTCAGGATTAAATTTTTTTTTTTTGCTTTTGGTGGGTGGTGAATTTTTAATATAATCACTCAAATGTTTAAGAACTTTGTGTGCAGTTTCATTTTTTTCAATTTCAGGCCAGTTTAATTTTGATCGAATAGGAAGTGCCTACACTAATTCTGTGCCAGTGTTTGCTTTGAGGCTGGTCCCAGCTCTTTGTGGTAGTCTCATGATCCCCACTGCATATCATGTTATCCTTGAACTTGGATATTCTCAGGGTTGTGCAGCACTTGCAGGTTTTCTTTTCTTATTTGGTAAGTTTTATTTATAATAATGAATGAAAATGAATATTAATTGTGACAAAATGAAAGATTGAAGTTCTGGTGTTACACATAGACATATCATCATGCTAAATATCCTGTATCTTATGAGTAGGCATTTTTAAAACAGTATAGAGGAGTTTTTAGAATATATTTGTTCCTTATAGCGTGGTGAAAGCAAAGCATGTATTTTGTGTTTATCTGAATGTTTTTAGTTGTTATAATTTTAATTAACTTCTGTTATTAATAAGTTATTAACAAGTATCTTGTCCTCATTTTCAGACAATGCTCTTCTTACGCAGTCAAGATTTATTTTGATGGAATCGATGTTACTTTTTCTGGCTCTCCTTGGTGTACTATGCCTATTGAAATTCAGGAGACTGAGTTGTCAACCATTTACACTTAAATGGTGGCTGTGGCTGTTTTTGATGGCTACTTCACTCACTGGCGCATTGTGGTTGGTCATCACCTTCCTATTATCTTTTATGAGTCTTTGTTGTGTTTACGCTCATGAGATCCCCATTCAAGCTTTAGCACGGGTGCCATTGTGTTTACTACTGCACCAAAGTGAAATTGAGCACATGTATGTCTCTTACATAAAAAATTATGACAACTTGATTTTATGCTGCAAAGCTTCTACATATCTTTTTAAGTGCTCAATCTGTTGCTTAGAGGTAATTTTTTTAAAATATAACCAAAGATACGTTTATTTCTCCTCCATTAGGATGGATAATCAAAGCTTTGCCATGTTGATCTGTGTTCTACAATATTCGATACCGCCACTGCATAAATGCTCAACAATTGCCTACCGAATCAAATCTCCTCATCTAGTACTATAAGGGCTATCTAGATTAGTAGATTTGATTCAGTGGGCGATTGTTGAGCGTTTATACAGTGGAGGCATTGTATTATCCCTAAGGAGCTCTATAAATATGCATGTATTTATTGTTTTGTATCTGTGCAGTGGCGTAGCCAGAAATTTCATTCGGGGGGAGGAGGGGTGGTCCAAAACCAGAGGGAAAATTTTTTGAATAATAGGATACTAACTAGAGGATTTTTAACTAATTTTAACATCTTTAATAATTGAAAAAACTTAATTCGTCAAAGAAATCTTTTGAAAATTCATTATTCTTTAATATTTTGTTTTCTTTTGTGAAGCTAAGTATGCAACTGTGTTTGTATATTTTAAGGGGTGGACCCCCTGGACCCTCCCCCTCGCTATGCCACTATGTCTGTGAATCATACATGTTATCTTATTCTGGTTGAAATGAACTATTTATCACTAGTAATTTTATTCTATCATTTTTTCTTTCAGTGTGAAATATGCTGGTATATTCACCTGTATGTTAGGTTTGTCATTAGTAGTGAGAGATTATTGGAGACTCTTGGGAAATAAAAATATTACCAATGGTGCTGCTCTCAAGCATTTTCTCGCTCGTTCATTGGTTGTCCTGGTTTTGCCAATGATATTGTACGTGGGAGTTTTCAGGACGCATCTGTCTATTTTGTCAAGGGCTGGTCCTCATGACAGTGTAATGACTAGTGCTTTCCAGGCTTCACTTGAGGTTAGTGACTGCACCATTTTTTCTCTGTTAATATCTTGGTCGTTTAAAGTTATATTTTTGTAGCCTCGCCATGTTTTATTTTCCTCAGAGTTAGTATGCTATGATTCCATGTAGAATGTTCTGGGAACTCAGTTTTTGCTCTTTTTTTTGCCTTTCTTTACCAAGTCGTCTTGGAATTGGAAGCATTAAAGGAATTTAAAGAAATTTGGTTCTTATGAGGTTCTCCATCATGATTCTCCTTTGACAGGGTGGTCTTGCATCAATCACCAAAGGTCAGCCTCTTGAAGTGGCCCATGGTTCACAGGTGACATTGCGTCACACACATGGGCGTACATGCTGGCTTCATTCTCATGCCCATGTCTACCCGTTGCGTTATCCTGATGATCGGGGCTCATCTCATCAGCAGCAGGTAAGATTTAATATTAGATATGTATATTAATTACTGTGGATGGTGTCATTCGTAAATGATAAATCTTTCTTCCTAAATAGTGAGTGAGTTTCTAATATGCAGGTACATATTAGGTTCAGCTAGTATATACCTAATACATATCAATGCAAAAAAGGATTGTTCATACATAAAATAAAAATAAATAATTCCATAAAAATGGCAAAATATTCCTCTATTGCACCTTAAGTTCACCTGATGTTATGCTTATACATAGAGGCATGAATCTAAATTGCACTAGTGTGAGTGTGACTCCATATATTAGTGATATGTAATTCATTTCATAGCTTGGCAATATTTGCACAGAGCTTAAAAAGATGCCTTTGTTCATCTAAACCTTTCAATCTTTCATTTTTTAAGATTCCATTATTGAGAGCCATCAATTGAATCATGCTTGAACTGAAAGCATTCACCATCTACACTTTCTTGTCTCTCTAGGTGACATGTTATTCATTCAAAGATGTTAACAACTGGTGGATAGTCAAAAGGCCTGAAAAGACAGATTTGGTTGTGTCATCAGCAGCCGTGTCAGTGCATGATTCCATGAAAGTGGATGCTATTCGCCATGGGGATGTAATTCAGCTTATTCATGGAATCACAGGAAGGGCCTTAAACACACATGATGTTGCAGCTCCAATGTCTCCTCAGAACCAAGTAAGTTTATTCAGGAAGTAATAATAATAATAATAATGATAGTAATAATAATACTTCTTTTGTTCTTGAGGACAATTTTTATACAAGTATGGAACGTGTCATTATGCCTATTTACAGGCAGCAAGATAGGGGATGCTATGTAACATAGATGCGTACAATATTTAACAGTAAAATTTTAAAGAACACAAATCAGATAATAATAAATATGCATATGTAAACACAGAGAGTATAAAATATGTTACAGCATTTAAAGGAGCACAAAATAGGAGTGCAAATGACCTAGTTCTCGACGCACCCCTAGAACATATTTCTACTATGAATAAAATAGAACAGTAAAAAATTCATTTTTCATTTGATAGTGAAATGCATTCATCAATGGCATAGCATTGATATTAGCATAGATACTTATGTAATTTTGATTTGAAAATGCTAATGTTATGCACTTCTTTCAAGTACCTAGGTAATGAACTCGTGTATCAGTTTCTTGCCTCAATGAAATTTATGTTCTAATATTAATTGGAATTTTTCTGTGCTTTGATTGACATGACCATTAAAGCCTATTTAAAATTATCATGCAATTTCCTAAATATTATGTGTGGGAAGTCCAATGTTTCCTATTTTCAGTCAGTTTAGTACAATATGAAAGCCTTTTTGGAATTCCTGTGAAAGTGATATTTCCACGGTATACCGATGGTACCTCTTAATAGTCTCATAGTTGGTCAACTGAAGCTGTGTAAGTTCGATGGACGAGCGTAAAGGCAGGTCCTCGCTCAGAAATTTATGTCTGGGAGAATCTTGAATCCAGTGTATTAGCCCTTCAAGATTTTCTTCACTTCCAATTTATGCATGCTGGAATACTTGTTCTATTTCAGGAAGTATCTTGTTATATAGATTACAATGTGTCGATGCCTGCACAGAATTTGTGGAGGGTTGAAATAGTCAACCGTGATCAAGTTGGACCTGTTTGGCATACTATTGAATCCTTGGTAAGTCTAACACATTCTAATATGTTAATGCCTTGATTATGTAAATAATTTATTTACAGTTGCTAAAATATGTATTCAAATTTATACTTGTCGAATTGCCAATGTAATTTTTTTTAAAAGGAAAATTAGATAATGATAAAGTCAATGCATATTGCTGCGAATGTTGGCTGGTTGGCATTACTTTGCTGGTTGTTCAAAGCTCAACAATCATTCTGTAGGTCATATTAAGCATGTTAATTGTACCCTTAGTGTACATTAGTTTACTTCTATTTTTTTCTTATCTTGACCTCATTTAATTAATGATTAAATAATTCCTAGAGTATAGGTCATATATAATGCAAAAAGTTGTTAGCCAACGTTTCGGTTTTAGGGCTTAGTTTTGCAGATATTTGTTTAGTTTACTTCTTGATGTACGCTATGTTGTAGCTTTATTTTATTTTTCCTGAAACAGGTGCAGTTCATTCATGTTAATACCTCCCATGCCTTACGGTTCAGCGGTAAACAACTTCCAGAGTGGGGTTTTAATCAGCATGAAGTTGTTTCTGATAGGAATATTCAGCATGATGATGCTATATGGAATGTTGAAGAGCATCGTTATACTCAGAGTAAGAAAAGGACCATATTTTTATTTTCTTTACCATATTTAGATGTCTCTTTTATTATAGAGCGACAAAGTAGGGTTTTTCACTCCGACAGTGACTTAGTAAGCATGACCTCTGCCTCATATACCACTGTGTGGACTTCTGATGTCAACAATTCCTTCTTCGGTAAAACCCATCCTGAAGTTTGCTCTGAGAAAATGGCATGGTGATGTAACTGGCTAACACACCTGACCAGCAATTGGATGATCCGGGTTCGAATCCCGGCTTAGTCAAATATTTTTTCAAGGCAAACTTCATCCCTTGGTGTATTTAACTTTGCACTCGTGCGCGTGACTGCATACAAAACAGATTGTTTCATGCTTGCATCGTACTTGACAAATTGAATATGTATCACATATCTACTATTTTTGTACAAAAATTGAAATGAAGCTGGAAAAACAATTGAATAGTTACTCCTTGTGACATCTGTCATTACTCTTTTTTGATGTTCCATAATTTTTGTTGATGTCCTCAGCTTTTTTTTTTTTTTTTTTGAGAAAAGACTGAATTTCTGCGAGATTAAGTCTGTATTGTGTTTGATTTCCAGGTGAAGATAAGAAAGACAGGGAAAAAGAATTAGTTAATGCAGAAATGATTCCTCTCCGACCCACACGCCTGTCTTTCTGGGAGAAATTTTCTGAGCTGCAATGGAAAATGTTGTTCACTGCTAGTGGTGGGGCTGGTGGGACAGACACAGTTCAGAATCATATGTATAGCAGCAGTCCTCTTGATTGGCCATTTATGGCTACAGGAATTGCTTATTGGGTCAGCTCAGACAGTAACGTGAGTATTTATTAACAGTCATGATCATTTGATTTCCAAGGAAGGTAATAGTAGGAATTCATGTCCATATGTGCTTTAAGTTGTACCATTATGTGCCTTGTTTAACACGTACTCCAGAACTTTATATTAGATAAATTTTAAAGTTATTTGTCTTAGAAAGTTCTTTTTCATTATTACTCGCCTAATGTTGAGGCAAATTTACTAAAATGATGAAACATTGAAACTGTGGTAATAAGTTAAGAGAGGACATTTCCATATGGAGGGCCTCATCAATGTCATCATCAGTCAGCAATGCTAAGATCGATCTGAAACAGCTCTCCATTACTCTCTCCTATCCTTTAGCTGTTTCATTGCAATGTATTTCTTCCCATTTTACATCCTCTATAGCTTGTCTCATGAAAGTTATTCGGGGCCATCCTATACCCTTCTTTTTTTTTACCTGTCCTTCTATGATTGCTTCATCAGGCCCGTCATGCCCCAGAATGTGGACAACTAAGTTGTTCCGTCTTCTCCGTCACTTAAAGTGTTTAGAAGAATTCTCTTTTCTCCCACTTCTCAGCACTTCCTCATTACTTTGACATTTACATTTTTATATACAGTCTTTATGAACGAGTGCTTTGCAATTGATACACATTATCATGCAAATTTTAAAAAATTCTTACTAGAAATTAGATAAATTGAATAAGGAAAGTTTGTGTGAACACTGATTAAATATTTTGCATGTCCTTCACATAATTATGATAAGTTTGTTTTAATATTCGAACACTATTATCATTAGAAAAGGTAGATTCTGAGAGGATCCAAGAAATCCAGCCACTTCTAATAAAAAAATAATCATTAAATAAGGTTTAAAAAGAAGTGATTACTTAAATTCTAATGTTGCTCAAAATGTGGTGTTGAAAATATGCTATGTATATTTTGTCTTTGTGCAATTATTTTTTGCCAGCATAGTAGCTTTCATACTTGATCATTTAAAATGAATATTTAAGTATTTATTAAAAATAAATAGGTGTTCCCTGTTGGTCAATTAATCGATGGAAAGAAATTTTTTTTCAGGCTCAAGTTCATCTTCTTGGCAATGTAGTTATTTGGTATTCTGGGACAGTCAGCGTGGTTGTGTACAGTACACTGCTGGTATTTTATCTTCTTCGGCAGAGAAGGAAATGTTATGACATTTCAGAGGGTAAGATTTTAATAGTCATCATACTATCTCTTGTGATAAATTTCATCATTCTTGAAGGCTGTATTCTTTCTACTTACTGTACTTTATTACTGTATTTAATTCCTTGCTATATTGTATTCTGCATTAAATTCTATTCTATAATAATTCTCCTTTGCAGTTTTGTTTGGGATTTAAAGTGAAGGATTGTTTAGAGCAGGGGTCATCAACCTTTTTTAATGCAGGGGCCAAAAATTGATTTTTCATCATCTGGAGGGCAGCAATGCTCCACGTCACCTTACCACCACATCAATAAAATAAAAAAAAACATGTGAATCAAAGTGCAATAATTTTTATTGGTTAAAAAGTTCAATCGATCAATTCAATTTTGAATGTTAAATTTTGACTAATGTGTCGGTATAAATTTTACTATATTGTGTGGCGCGATGTATTATTTTCTTTAGCCTCTGGGAGCTACAAGAAATTTGCTGGCGGGCCGTGGGTTGAAGACTTTTGGTTTATAGATTGCTTATGAATTTTTATGTAAGATGCAACATCACTGCCTTGAGCAAAAGTTTTGTAAAGAATTTTAGAGAGTGTCGTGGATAAAGAAACACTCCCTATCTATCCCTATCCCTCGAAAATTCTAGACTTGGCCCCTTACCTCATGGGAATTTCCTCTAAGGAGTGGATGTAGGGAAAGCTGTTAGTTGTGGTGGGGAATATCCATGTATCAAAATTAGGGGTTGCTTGTAGTTTTTCTTAATCAATTTGGAGGAATAGGTGAAATACGTATACTGTCAGATTTATAGCATTCATGGGACCAATTATGTTGATATCGGTATGAGTGATTTTTATGTGAACGTTTCATTCCAGAAACATAAAAAAATGTCACATTTATTTTTTTAAACTGTCCCTTGTATGTTAAGGTTTGAAGCTGCTGTGATTGATTGTTAACTTGTAATTGACTGCATCATTTTCCAGTTATTCATGATTAACACACCATTTACAAAACTAGTATCTTCATAGTTGACAAAGTTTAGATGTGTACATCATGCTGGAGGAAATTAAGATCTGCTGGCCTGATGATTTGTATCCCAATTATAAGTTAATTCAGATTTTATCTGTGCAATACTTGGATTGCTACTGTGTTCATTTTATGAAATGCCAGTTTGATTGCCAAAGGAGATTTAGCATTAGTTGTTGATTAGTTGTGCTTTTGTTTTGAATGCATTAATATGATTTTAACTTTTTCAGATGCATGGAAGAAATTTTTGATGACTGGAGAGGTTCTTCTTGGTGGTTATCTCCTTCACTATGTGCCCTACTTCTTCACTGAGAAAACGCTTTTTCTGCATAGTTACTTCCCAGCCCTTGTTTTTAAAATACTTCTTACAGCTGCTCTAATTGAGCATCTCCATAGTATAATTACGTAAGTAAAGCTTAATGATTTTTACTCAGTACACTCTAATATACTATTATATGTAATTGTATTTATTTCTATTAATTATTATGCTCTTTATTTTGTTCTGGAGAAATCATATTCTGTGGTGGAACACAAATACTTTATCTGGTGCATTGGGTGGTGATTAATTGCCTCCTGCACAAGTTCATCTATTTGTATTCATCACTTCAAAAAGATCATTTTTGTCTGTGACATCTTTAATGTTAAGGAGAGCAAGAATGATATTTTAGATGAATAGAATTGGTTGATGATTAGACTTTTAACATTATTTGAACATACTTTTATCTCTTTTCAGGGAATCACGAAGGTGGAGGGTATTTGGATTGATGATATTTTGGATATCTGCTTTTTCGTGGCTTGTTTTCATAATTGTTGTTTTTCGCAAATTCTCTGTCTTTTGCTATGGAAATACTCCATTAACTGCAAATGACATTCTTAATCTTCGTTGGAGGGAATCCTGGGATTTTATTGTTCATAGGCAGTGAATGTCATGACACAGTACTGGGAATGTTAAGTACTTTCTCACCATTCACATCACATTAGATTTTTTGCTTTATTTTTATAAATCAAAAAAATTTGTGCAGTTTCAAGGAAGGTCATTTATTCACAGTGCTCCCAGTATTACTAATGTTTATTTTCTGTTTATGCATTACATTTTTAACATCACTTTCTTGTAAGCAGCAGTTGTTGGCTGTTGAAGTTCAATTTCTGGACAGCAGCAAATGTCATAAAGTTATTGCAATATACTATTTTGTATTTACTGTATATTTTGGTGCATATATGTACTGATAAAATTATTAATATTTTTTTTACCAGATTGTTAGATTTTTATACATTTTTTTAGTTATCCAGTGCTCTCGTAGCTCTGAAGGAAATAATATCAACACTATAATTAGTTGATATCCTGAGTACATAATTTGATGGCCTTTGGTTCATCTTTTTTTGTGTGGGTGTTGTCATAATACTAGAATACATAAAACTAGATGCTGTTCTTGTATGAAAGTAATGAATTTATTAGCAGTTCTACACCTCTTTATTGTAATATAGCATCTGGTTTTGTGCAAGAATAAGCTGACTTTGATGGAAGATTTTCATTTAGTTGTTTACTCATTAATCATCATAAATATCCACTTAGATTGACAAAATTATACCTGTTATCATGAATGCTCTAATACTTGTGGATACTGTCATCAATAATCCCCCTTAAAGATCATTATATGAACGATTTTCCCAGAAATTACAAGGGGGCAGCCACCCCCTCTTCTTAATGAGCCACTGGGTATGTGCTTGGAATGCGTTTGACAAATGTCTTTGAGGTCTTTGAATGACTCCAGTTTTTTCTTCTTGTGCCTTAGACAATGCAGTGACATATGGAAATTTAGTCCCCTCATCTTTTCCCTTTTTCCTCCTGATTTACTGTGTATACAGCAGACTCCCAATTATCCGGCTGCGGTTTATCCGGGTTGCAGATTATCCATGCATGATTTTCACTCTTGCTCAATTTTTTCCATGATCTTTAAAAAAAAATTCGATGCAGAATCATCAGAATTACTGCATTAATGCGAGGATAAACTGGGATTATTATTTCTGTTAGAACCCCCTTCGTAAAATGGAAGCAATCGCGCACTAGCTGTGTTCACGGGAGCACCGTGTTCCTGTTTTCCAAGCCTCGACGTACGCGACTGCGCTCCGTGATCATGGATACACGTCCCCCAGTACTTGCAACCCGGAAAACTTGTGCGAGACGCGACTACGTAGCGTGGTGCCTGACAGTGTAGTTTCCAACATTGAGCAGTGGTTTTGAAGCATTCCTGCAAGCCACTTTTCTGTAACCGTGATCGCACAGTCACGGATGTGTAGTTTTCAAAACCATTCCTTACTTGGAGCATTAATAATACGAGTACAACCATGTTATCGCTGCTAAAAAGATCGCGAACTTGCAAAGAAAGGTCTCATTGAGGCAGGAAGCCCTCTAAAATAACAGAACATCTCCATAAATAATAATATATTGTTTGTTTTAAGTAAATTAAGAACATTGCGAGACATTCAAGTGAAAGTTTGGGTTATCTGTGTTTTCTGATTATTCGTGCCGTCTCTCCCCATCATTAGCCCGGATAACTGTGAGTGTACTGTACTCGTATTTGCCCTCTTGAAACGTTATTGTATAGCTTATTATGCATTCAGTTGATGACATGATAACTTGAGCTTTCCTTTTTCACTTCATACTTTGTTTTTGATGTGTGTTATCTCTGGAATTGATGAGAACTTTTGAGGAAAACTTTGTTTAGTGTTTGAAGGATGTTAAAATTGTTGGGTAATGAGACTTACGCAAATTTATGTCTCAGTGTCAATATCCAATCCAAATGGTTGTGATTGTCGTCCTTTGAAAAAACAATGTAGATGTAGTGATGATGTTAGGGTCCAGGGTTCAGAACTGTTCCCAACTGTTTCAGACCTGTTCATGTTTAGGTTATTGCTCTCAATTTCATTTGTTCCCTTGACTTCTGTGGCCATAGGGGAGTGAATTGTTTCCCTTCAATATTTATTCCATTATCATTAAATATGCTGGTGAATACATATTCTATCTTGTATGTTAAAACCAGCTATTAAACTGTGGGCTTCGGCCATCTTGTGTGTCTTTAAATGTCACGTTAGGGAAGACTAATGGTTGATAATAATTGATCTTTGTTGCATTTTCTGGATTGGTGGGTGAAAGATTTTTATGTATTTTATTTATTCCACGTTACACTTATTTATTTTGGTACTTACGTAAGGGTTGACAGCCATAGGCAAAATTGATCTACTTTCTTGGTGTTTTATTGTCATGCTCAAAACTTTCTGCAGTGTTAAGTTATGGTATACAGTACTATTTGTAGCAAAAGAATTTGATTGTTGCAATTGCTTCTTATTGTTCCTTAATAATCAGCCATTGGTAATGTAAATTGGTAAAGGAGGACCAATCCTTAGGCTTGAATTCATTTTAATGTAACATTTTTTGGTGAATGAGTTAACTATACCACCTACTGTTGAAAGTAGTTATTTCATGTATCACAAGTATTTAGATGGTTGCTGTATAAAAACTTGTTGATTTTGTCACATTAACAGCCATAATGTTATCGATCACTTATGAATGTATATTGAGACTTGAGTAATGGTCCATGTTGGAATGCACCGTAATGTTAGTTACAATGTACTCTGGTGTTATTCTCTGGATAATGCCGCATAAATTGCCTGATGTTAACATTTATATGTTTTTGATATGAAGCATCAATGATATTTATTAAGGATGTGAAATTTATCAATGTTTTTTATATTTCAAGTTTTATTTTTTGCAAAAAAATGCCATGACAATAAATGAGTGTAATGGCTTGATGATAGCTTTTATTTGCCTTGTTTTTATCAATATTATTCAGTAAATATGTTAATTTGTGTAATAAGTGTACCTTCAGGGGTGAAGATCTTGTGTGGACTAGGCTCAACTCTCTTGCAATCATGAATAGAAATGGTAACAGCTGCCACATATTTTATCATACCTGTTGCCTTGCATTGAATCAGTTTTCTTATACAGGCAAGTAATATGCTGATCCAATGAGTAGACCCCTTTCGCATTGCTCTCTACAGGCTAATCATTCTAAGGAGTTCATTCTAATTTTCATGCTGTATTTTATGCAGCTGAGCTTCCATTATTATGCTTAATTGAATGAGGCAGGTTTATTCATGCTATTTTCTTATCAATTTTTAGTATGGTTTCTATGTTAAGCTTTCTAAACATATTTTGCATCATTTCCATTAATAAAATATGTATTTCTATGGAAGTGGAGAAGGGTGAGCGACATTGAGTTGAAGTAGACAAGTAATGGACTGAATTTCAAACTATATTTAAGATTAAAATTTATTTTGATATCTGCCTATTTCCAACCTATTTTTTTTTACCAATAGGTCTAATATTGATCATTTAAAAGGAATTCCTCTTCTAGTATTCTTCTATTTCACATTAAGGAAATAATGATTTAAGTGAATGGAATAGCGTAATGGGGGGTAGTCTTCTCAAACTCTTACAAAACTGTTACCACCAAGTATGATGGTGTCAAGAATGTCAATATCCCATGACGGAGAGTCAGCAAAAAAAAATCTGCTAGGCTATTAGACAATTGACATCAATGTGAGATTGAAGGGAATGATTATCAGTTGAGGTCTTTGAAATCTGTCAGGTGCAGCATGTTGTAATAGCGCAAAATGGCAAATTTTCTAGTACAAATTTGGCAAATACAATCATAATAAAATAAATTTAATTCATTATCACATCAATTATGGTATAGTAGTGGATTAAAAAACCACTTCAGCCTTAGCTATCATTGTGTTTTCTTCGTTTGTGTTTGCTTAAGTTTGCCTGTATAGTTTTGATGCCCATATACATAATTAACTTGGCACGTCAGTATTAATGGATTTAGGGGTAACCCTACTGTATTATAATGGCCACATTATCTTTTTATCGCGTTTCATTAATCCTGAAATTCCTAATATATTGTGACAGCCCGTGTCCGTCACTGACCTACTCACCACTCCCTCGACTCTTAGTTTTAGCACATCGCAGCGGAAGTTTTTCATTTGAATGCAGTGGCGATGGAGTTGCCTGGGGCGATTCATTCAACTCTGCTTCAAGGGTAAATGATGCCGATGATAAACTCACCCTGCCCCAGTGGTGCACCCCCTCCTACCCTCTCTCCATCACGTGATACCACCCGGAAGATATATAAGAGGCAACTCAGGCATCACCAAGCTCTCTTTTTTTAGTTTTCTCTCTTTGGTTTGCGAAAGTGGTGAGTGACTACAGGAGTGAAGGTGACTACAGAGGCGACACCCACAATCTTGGCATTCCAAGGCCTTGGAAAATGGTCAGCAGTGGACGGAAGAGGCAACAGGGGGACACTCAGGGCCAAATGAAGGTAGGTGCTACCCAGGAGCCGATTGGTTTCTATGATCCTCACAACCTTCCTCCTATTTTGATCCTCACCCTTGTAATAATAATATCTTTATTTGCCCAACGATCTAGTACATTAGTAATGGACAAGATATAAGGCACGTCAATAATACATGTAAATACAGAAAAATACAGATATACATAATTAATCAGGAATAATTACCTGTTAACATATTTACATGAAGAGTTAAAATGCATCGTCAAAGCATTCATCAACTGAATAATACATTTTAGACAGAAGTAGTTTTTTCAACTTGGCTTTAAACAAATTAGAATTATTCACATTTTTAATATCTGTCGGTAATTTGTTAAAAAGTTTGATGCCCATTTCTTTGGGCCCCATTTTAGCAACTCTGGTTCGTACAAAATTGTGATGAATATCACTTTGTGACCTAGTGTAATGACTATGTGCAATGTTATTCAAAGTGAAATTTTTAAGGTTATTCTTTACATGCATAACAGTTAACAATATATATACACATGGAATAGGTATTACAAGCAATTCTTTAAATATTGGTCTACTGGGAGACCTATAGCCTTTATGAGCAATTATTCTCATGGCCCGTTTTTGTAGACAAAATATTTTAATGGATTTATAAGTTGATCCCCAGAAAATTACACTGTAAGTAACATGTGAATAAAAGTCACTGTAATATAGGCTTAGCAAAGTTTTTCTTTCCACTGTGGAACTGAGCTGTCTCAGCAAGTAACATGTAGAACTAAGTTTGCTGCTGATGTATACAATGTGGTCTGCCCAGGACATTTTGTAATCCAGATGTATTCCTAAGAATTTACAGTTATCCACTTGATCAATAGGTTTACTTTTCAGATGGTGGGCCACTAGTCTTAAAGTGCATTAAATTGCTTTTGTTAGGGTTAATAATTAAAAAGTTATCCTTTGACCATTTACTGAACTCATTTCTTACCAAATCTTACCAAAATTCCAACCAATCTCAAAGACTATATTCAGGCTTCCAGCCGGGTGGTCTCTCTCCATTCTGCCGATGCTTCAGAACTTGAGTCATGTTCCATTTTCTGGGCTCAAGCCAGCTCAGCTCTGCCCAGGACTCAAGCCCGGCTCAGCCCAGAAGATGGAACACGACTCAAGTTCCAAAATGTCGGCAGAATGGAGAGAGACCACCTGGCTGGAAGCCCGAATAGCCTTCTTTGACCATATTCGTGGGAAAACCATCAGATCTTACTTCTTTCAACCAACCTGTTTCCTTTGTAAGACCTATTTTTTTTGGGGCCACTGGGTTTTATTTTATTTTGGTGGTGGTTGGCGTCTGTTAACTCATGGCTAGCTCATGCATGTGCACTTCTGCCCCGGCCCTTGAAGGCCAGAGCAAGATAGGCAAAGGTCAGTTTGGTTATAGTAAAAAAAAACATGCTTTATCTCATTAAATGTTAGACAAAGATCAAATACGTAATTATGTGATGAATGAATTAAATGATTATCCACAGTTACCATGTCAATCTTGTATGATCAATGCTACATCGATTAATATCTCCAATTACTTTGTTTTATTAAAATTCAATTCAAGTACCATTACGAGGTGCCATTCAAATCGGTGGATTCATTTCCCTACCCGCTCCATTCCGCTAATCTTTTCCACCCTCCCTAGACCACGGCCCGTGGAGAAAAGAGTGTATGCGTAAGTGGGGATGAATGTCGGTTATGTAAGATATTGAGTGTTGTGTGAGTGTGTTTGGGAGGACAGGAACTCTAGTTTTTCCCATGCATAACGTGTTCCCCCTCCCTCTTGAGCATTACCCCACCCCAAGATGGGGATTATATAAAGGTTGTGTGTGGGTCAGAATCAGGACAATCAGATTGATTGATTGAAACAAACAGGATGAAGTGAGTGTTGGGCGAAGCCCATGCCCGAATTTGGTGCGACACGGCAGTGAAGACGAGGGGCCTATCAACCACGCAATTTGGTTGATTCCTGGAGATCACGGTCTGATATAAGAGACCACCCCCCTGTCCGAAGTAGCAAGGACTAGCTTAAAAAGGACGCATTCCATACGTTCCGGATGCAGCTTCATCCAACAAGGGAGAAAGAGGAGTTCGCAGTAAAAGGAACGAGAGTTTGCTGGATCCCACCTGGTCTAACCACGGGCAACGGTCAAGTAAGATCGCAACTATCTCCCCCCCCCTCCCCCACCCCCCCAGAAAGCCCCCTCTTGTCACCTGCCCAGTTTCAAGACAGACAGTCACGAAACTCATCAGTTACTCAGTGAAAGTGAAATTAATCACCAAAGTCAAAATAACACTCATTGGGATGGACTTTCATTGACCTCCCCTATCAAGAAATAATTTAAAAAAAGTGTATCATTTATTGCGTGTTCACGACCGAACTATATTTTGTTGTTATTGTGTTCCATTTCAATTATTTCATCTTGAAAATCAATCTATATTGTTGCGTTTTATCATTGATGTGTCATAAATTGCTTACACCAACTCATACGTCACTAGTTCATAAGAGGGTTTCTTTTTTTCGTTTGTTACATGCAGTTTTATTGTTTAAATTATATTTTGTTTCGTTGAAAGTTTTGAGTAAGTGTTTTTGTTTTAACTCCTTCACGGGTCATCTTAAAAAAAAAAATCCCTCGCCATTCCTTTCGTCCCGGTCATTTTTCTTTTCCTTGAATGCGTTGTGGAAGAGGGCATAGGCGTCCGAACGTTACCCATCAGGTCGAATCGGGATCCCCCACCCGCAATTATCTCCAAAGAAGGGGAATATTTTTATTTTCTGTAAAGCGTACGAAGAGAATGATATAGGTTTGTCCCGTAGGTCCCATGCGGGAGGGATCCACGCGGATATATATATTTTTTTGTTTTGTGAGACATCTCCCCCCGGTTCTATTTAGACATCAGGGCGAGCCAGGGGTGGGATGCCACAGTATATTGGTTGGAAAAGTAAATTTTCTTTAGCATAATACCACCAAATTCTAGAAAATTTGAAATATTCGAGAATATGTTGCAGCAACAAATTTGATTATAGGAAGGCATGAGAATCCTAAGTGGCACCAAGAACATTAACACAGTCTAAAGATGTTAAGACAGGAGTGGCAAGGTGCTGTCATAGCCTCCTACAACTTCATTCAGGCGGGTGGGTGTTTCACTACCATTGCATAAAAAATTCAGCTAGATATCATAAAAACAACGATTGTGTTATAATTCAATCTCCATAAATATAAAATACATACTACATATAATTTTGAGCGGACTTGTGCTGGGGCTGAAGGTGTTTGGCATTGAAATCATGTTGGCAGTGGTGGCTCGTGAGTCAAATTCTGGGAGGGGCACACTCCACCGGGGGGTTAACATTTTTTAATATTTCGTGTATTTTAATGAGTTTTTCAGGCAATCTACAGACTACTAATACACAAAAAATCACAAACACTAAAACACTAGCAAACACTAACTCGATTAACTCATTTACAACTAGGCCTATTCACATTAAAACAATTTACACATTATGAGTCAACTATGGTCACCAAAACAAGGTATTCTGCAACACTGCAACACCAAGATTATACGACTGCCGGGCGGCTCGGTGATGTCAACTCACTAGATACGTTGTTCTGGGCATGCTTGCACGGCATCCCAAGACTTTCATAAGGCTCAAGCTTAGACGCGTCATAGCACCAGCAGCCCCCAACACCACCACTCTTCATATATCTGCATGGTGATGGATTGGGACGTTCTGGCCAGCGCCCTGCAGCTACAAATGTGAACTCCTCACGCTATTTTTGGGTGTTTTTCCTACATTTTCAATGAATGCGATTGAAAAAACACTTTGGTTAATAGATGTATAATTACAATTGAATGGGTATTTCATTATTTTTCCTTTTTCAAATCTTTGGGAGGGGCGGCGTCCGATAGTCCTTACGGGCAAGCCGCCACTGCATGTTGGGTCCATATAGACATCTACTAGTATTTGGCTTCTGACCAAAGGAGCACCAATTTGAAACCAATACTACCCGTTGTGTGATGCCATGGGATATTCCAGGCATAAAAATCACTGTTCAAGTGGTCCAGGGAAAGGAATTGGCTTTCCAATACTGAATTTGTGGATTAAAACAATGCAATTAAGATGAAGTCTGGCTTCAGCTATTTGAATCAATCAATCATTTGGTTGAATCACTGAGTAAGTGAAAAATGTGCGATATCTAATTATTTCCACTTCTTTAATAGGGTAAGGAAGGGTGATTGTATGACATTTGATGCTATTTAAAGAGAAGTGAGGGGGACTGACAATGAGTCTTTATGGGTCATAGGAGGGGTGAGCTTTTGGGTTTTCACTCGAGTGAGATCTTTAGTTAATAATATGTAATTAAATATTTTTCCTAACAATGCTCTTTTTTGCTATATTTTTTCTCTTTAGCTGATTTTATTTCTTGAAATTCGTGATAAGAATGCATTCAGGTACCCCTTGGACTTAAATTGTTTTTATTATTAGAATATACGAAACATATTATTGCTTAGTCACAATATAGCTAAATTTTTCATTCGTAATGATGCCCAGTGCCATGCCAGTGCGCACGTAGGTTAGACCCAAAGTGCCAGTGGGGTTCCCAAACTGGGGGGCGCGCCCCCCTGGGGGGGCGTGAAACCCAAATGAAATAAATAAAAAAATTACAAAAATAATTTCCTCAGATCTTTGAAATAAATTCTTTCTAAGTTTTCATAATTGTAATCTTTCCATTCTGCGTTTCCCGCATTCTACAGTGAACAAAATAATCTACCTACTCACTGTATCAAGTAGGCACATACTTGTGCAAGTAGGAGTTGGTAAGTACGGCACCGTGGAAATAGGGTATTGCAAAATGGAAAGCTGATATGTGTAGCGGGGGGGAGGGGGGTCGTGGTACAAAAAAGTTTGGGAACCCCTGCTCTACGCGATATTTTTTCAGCAGAGGAACATTGGGATATAGACGGGCCTTAGCCACCTACAGTAGGTGTCTATGGACGGGCACACATATCTATGAACGCATTTCAAAAATATAGTTCTCTGAGACACCAACAAAGGCTTTCTTCGTCAAGCAAGGGTAACAATAAGCCAGTACGCACGTGTATATTTCATTAGTGTCACGATTAGATTCCTGAATTTAAATTACATTTTTCCTCACTATTTTACACCATTTGAAACCGGCATCATGGATTCCGCCAATGGTAAATTGAAAAACAAATAAAATAAGGGTAGCGCAATATTTTTATTTGACGACACATCCGTTCAACGTTGTCATCTGCTGGCTATGTAAAGAGTAGCTTTAGGATTATAAGTATTTATGTTATAATATAGAATGCATGTTTTAATGGTTTCGTTTGAATTACCGAATAAGCAGTTTCATGCTTGTATTAGTCGCAATTAGTGCAATGAACTTTACGCGTATTTGCAGGGATGCGTAAATCGTTTCGTTGAATGTTTATACTTTTGTGAAGTTGAAGGTTAGGAATGACATAATGGGTGTTTCGAACAGTCGTCTCGGTGATTTAACGAAAAATGAGTACATACAGAAATTCATTGGAAATGAGCACATATCACCTAATGAGCCTTTTTGGAATAGATTTCTTTCATTTTCGTTTATGCCACCGATCACTAGGTTGGTTCTGTCATTACTGTTTTCTTGACGTTAACATCTTAAGGTAAATCATGCTCATGTTTGTTGTTGAATTTTTGGATTTTTTATTCCCATTTTAGCACTGAGCATCGAATTTTAGATGAGAGTATTCAGCCTATATGTCAGCAACTCTTCCTCAACAATGTTCGAACAGGAAATTTTGGTTCTCTCCTGCATGTCTTCCTCATCCGTGCTACCGAGCTGCAGACATCGGCACAGACGGAGAAGTAATATTTTTTCTATTTGATATAATTATGTTATATTTTCTATGAAATTGGTCTGCAAAAGGTCTAACATTGGATTGCATTTCCATTTTATAGCAATATGTTTTGCTGGCAATCTTACAATGCTTTGTTTCTCCTGAGATGTTTCATCAAGTACCTGGTGGAGAACCATAAAGAGGAAGACCTTGTGAGGCATTTGGAAGTGCGACCAGCGAAAACCGAAGGTAGGTATTGGTGGTTTCATCTCTTATTGATACCGATGAGGCGATTCTTGGCCCTTTTATGAATTTGTCCAAATTTGATGCAGCGTTTAAAATTTATATTATCACCTCGTAAATCTTTTTTTGGAATGCACGATCGAAAGTTATTTTTAAAATAAAATGTACTTAACATTTTAGTGGTCAAATGCTGATCTAACAAGCCGGGCAATACGTGTACATATATGTATGATTCTGCTAAGTTCAGTTTAGATTGTTTTACCTACATCTACAGATTCTGTTTTATAACATCAGGACTCTGATACCTTCCACCTCAGAATTAATGAGATTGAAATCCTTCCTCTCTCAAGAGGTTCATGTAATGTATGGATGGTGTTATGTAACTCAAAGTAGGTTTGGTTTGGTGAAGAAAAATCACCTTTTTATACCTGGTCGTTCCATTGCCCTAGCCAGGTTGAAAAACACTTGTGAAGAATTTTCCTTATTAATTCTCTGCAATGTGCCACTTATCATCAGCCACCGTGGCAGAGTAGGGTACACTTAATTTTGTTCTCTTGCCTTGAGTGTCTGATCCAGGATAGGGACAAGTGGGGGTCGAGTGAGGGGGGGTGACCTCCCAGCAGTAGTGGAGGAATGAACAAAATTACCATTCTAGTTAGTGTAAATTGGATACCTAATAAGGGGGGGGGGCTATAGTGGATCTGGATCCCTGGATCTGCCTCTGGATTGTAACATAACAAAAACGTGTAAAATAGGTTCGAAGTTAAGAGCTAATTTGTATTTCAATTTGTTAAAGAAGGTAAATATATCAGAAAATGTAACTAAATACTTGAGTACAAAGTGGCAACATCCAAAAATTTCAATTTTATCTAGTGTGTTTTTTGACCTAATGGGAGGGCTATAGCCCCTCCCAAACTCAAAAATGATTATTCAGGTATAAATGATTTGCAAAACAAGGGTTGTAATGTTGGAACTGTAATGACGGAAAATTTTGCTTAGCAAATCATTTTAACAATTTTGACATGCATATTTTACATTGTAATGACAAAGAGTTTAAATTAGATTTTATGAAAAAATTTGAAATTGGCTATTGCCCGTATGGAATTTGTAACGATGTTTTACTTTGTATTGACTCACCATTGTTAAAGTTAAGCATTCCCATGATGGCAAAACCTTGACCTTAACTCACACCCCACTTGTTGTCTGTGTCCTGTTTTGGGCTACTTTTCCGAACCTCAGCCTCTGACCCTGTCTAGCAGCATTTCATCTCTTAAATACCAGTCCTGTGAATGAATTCCTGGGTTTTTGGGAAACCAGATGAGAGTTTTCCATATTCCTGCATGAACGAGAATTAGTCCACAATTCTCCAATCTTTACCTCCTCTCCAATCTCTATCTCTCTCTCCTTCAAAGAACTCATCCTACCATTTCCATCTCCTCCGTGGCTACCAATCGCATACTTGAATGACTCCCTCATCCCATCTGGAACCTGGTGAACAGACAAGAATGTGAAAGGGGAGCTGTTTCTCCGCCTGCTGTAGTGTCTCCCCTCCATGTCTGGTTCAGTCCAGTTCCTTGGGATTTACAGTCCACCAAGACAATGTAGAGAAGAATTGGATATAAAATCCTTGTGTAGGCTTTGGCGGTGTGGCGAAGATTCAGGGTGGAGGTTTTCGGGGTTATCACCGCGTAGATTGGTCTCTGCAGACAACAGTTTCGCCGGCATTGCAGCTGGCTTCTTCAGGTCAATGAAGTGGAGATCCGAGGTATCGCCCGTCTCTTATACACCCCGTCGGAGGCCGGTGTCTTCTCATTGGTTGGTTCATGGGGCTCTGTTGGCTTCTCATTGGTCCGCCCCTCTTGGTGTTGTCTTGTCTCTCTGGGTTTCTTTCTGAGGACTCTTTTCCATGTGTTTGAAAGCTGGTTTCCGTCCTCCCTGTTGAGGTTTCTCGGTGTCTTCATTATCTCAATAGCTTCCCTGATGATCCGCGGGAAGTATCTTTTTTCCATAGCAATGACTTTTGGATTGTCGTAGTCGGGATAGTGATTCGGCCCACTCCATGTGTGCTCAGCTATGGCCGAGAGGCATAGTTAACTGCTAACCCCGAAAACCTCCACCCTGGATATAAAATCAGCTGATTGGAGATGACCAATCATCACCAGTGAAAGCTGGCTACCACCACATCTCACAGCCTTTAACCCTCAGCCAGCCGCTCGTATCCTAAATTTATCCACTTCTCATAACGTATAGAAAACCTTCCCTCCCTCGATACAAAACCCTTTACCCAAAAAGTATCACCCTTGTCTTGTATCTCCCATGTGGTTCAGATCTCTTGCTTTGCAGTCACTGCATGCCGGTCAAGTAATTTTTTGTCAAGTATAAGGTTTGTCTTTCTGAACAAAGGTTTTTACTGTGTATTTGAAGTACTCATCAAGCTTTTTGAAATAAATGGATCCATTTATTGTTCTATTGTTCCTTACTTTTGTTTGTCTTCGTGGAGTTTTTCCCTCATTTTGTGTCACCGACATATGAAAGAGTTCCTCTTGTCAAGGCAAGCTTTAGAAACTGCCAGATGGAATATGTTTCACCGCAATCTTTTCCTTTTTACAAGAATATTCTTTATATCCCTCTCTGACTGCTAAGTCATCGGCAAGTCACAGTATACTATTTATTTCAATGAGGATTTTCATGCCTGGCTCTTTGATTTATTTTATAACTTTCTCAATAAAATCGTTGCAAATTATGGGGGAAGTGTACACCCTTGTCTCCCTCCTTCCCTAATTCATGCTTATTCTTAGCTGGGTCCTGGTTTAATCACGGCAACTTTTTTGTGTGAGCATCACATTCCAAACGATATTATTAAAAGCCTTTTCTAAGTCCACAAATGCTATAAATGTTTCTTGTTATTCTCTATTCTCTTCTCTATGAGAAGCCTGCAGGTGAATACTGCTTTCCTTTTGCCCTTGCTTTCTTCAATCTGAATTAGTCTTCAACTAGGAACTACTCTGCTTTCCATTCTATTCTCTTATAGATTATTCTAGTTAATATTTTAACTTCTCTACTTTCTCTCCTACTGTCCTGTAGATGATCTTTGTTAATGTCTTCGATGCATGTGTCATTAAGCTGATGTCCCTAAAATCTTCACACTTCTGTGCTCTCTTCCTTATGGGAATATGGATGATGATTTTTTTTCTCACAGCCCCTTGGTCTATTTTACTGTTGGGTACATTTCTGACTCTTGTGTGGATCTGTGTACATATTTTATTCCCTGTATCTTTAATAAGATCTACTGGAATATCATTCCTGGGTCCTCTTTTGCAGTGTCAAATTCAGATCTTAAAAAATGGTTCATATATCATTCTTATCAACTTGACTTTCCTCTTTGATTGTTTTTGGTATGGGATTACATATTTCCATAGTATAACTCTCTCAAGGTATCCAGAGTAATTCTTTAGGTTCTCAGATTTGACATTGTTTAGGTTTTCTCCCTGAACCACTACATAGCCTCTGGCTTGTTCTTGATTGGATTGCCGTAGCATTGAGGCTAAAGGAATAGTAACTATTCTATATGAGAATATACCCAAGAATTGACGCGGCGACGTAGCCCAAGAGTTTTGAATCATAATTCTGTATTCTTGTGTCGTACAGCAGAGAAATAAACACTCATATTGTAATTGTAATTTATGTTTCTTTTAGCCACACAAAGTAATGATGAGGACTTCACATCACGATTAGAATTACTGATGGATGCCCTGCCAGAAATTATAATCAACGTTCCTATAAGGTATGTTTATTGATACCTTTGCCATCTTCATAGGCCAGTTAACGATAATTTTATATGAAATTTTAAGTTTTAATAATTTTGATGGATTGTAATGGAATATAGGAATGTATTTATGCGAAGTGCATGAGGGATAATTAATTAATGATTTATTTTATGAAATTAATAATGCTGTCTTTTCATCAATACAGGGACTTCACTTATCAACTCCACCTGGAAGCAGTTAACTGTCTATTGGTTTTACTCTCAGTGCAAATGTTTTCACAGTCCCAAGCCTCATCTCTGACTGTATATAGGTAATGGAACTGCTCAATATTTGGTGAAGTTCTAAATGAACACAGTTGATAATCAATTTTGGAGTTAGTTGGCTGATGTATGCATATTTTAATTGTTCAAAAATTATCAAATTTCATTTTACAAACACACTGTAGGATATACCTCAGGAATATTATGTGAAAAATGTGCTTGTGAGCTGAAAAGCACTTAGAAATGATTGCGTACATGTTATTATTGCCATTAGACCTCATTCAATGATGTCATTTTTGATATTTTAACCTTGCTTAAATTACTTTCAGTAACATAGTTTCAGTTTAGAATAATACTCCTCATAAAAATAACATATTGTTTACTTTGAATATTTAATGGTGGATAAAGTCTGGCACAGCTTATTCTAACATTTTGGGAAACATTTTTACCCAAATAAGGCCAGTTTTTGGAGTTCACCTAATCAATTTTATTTACAAAATATCCTATTTTGGACTTTACTAGGAGCCTATGAAATTTTTGCCAATCTACCAGTGGCGTAGCCAGGGGGGGTCTGGACCCACCCGAAATATAAAAGCACAATTATTTTCCTTCATAAAGGAAAACAAAATATTGAAAATCATGAATTTACCAAGTATTTCTTTAACAAATGAAGTTTTTCGATTATTAAAAGTGTTAAAATTAGTTTAATACTCTCTGCTTAGTACCCTGTTTTTCTAAACATTTGCCCCATGCTTTTGGACCCCCCCAGAACGAAATTCCTGGCTACGCCACTGAAATCTACATCCATGACTCTCTGGTCTTTCGCCCATTTCTCCAGCCACTTGGCCTCCATGCCTATTTCATATGATTAGATTAGTGCATCTTTCCAATGAGACAATCATACAATATTGTATACACATTGATTCAGCGTTTCTTCTCTTTGAAAAAATAATAAATTAGGGTAGATATTAAGCACTGTATTTCATTTTATGTATGATTTTTATTTGTGGGAAAATAGGCACTTTCAAATGTGAACTTATTCCTTCTAGCATTTAATAAATCAAAAAGTTTTAAATTTTCGTAAAAATTCTGATTCTTATAGCAGTCCAAGCTTGATTTTTGATAGTTTTAGTCAATGTGGTATTAGTTTTCAATGAGTTGGTTTGTATCCTGTAATCAATTTGGTGTGCATCTCATGAACCCATTTGAAGTTTTAAGTTGATTTTTGTAAATGGGTGATATTTTTAAAGACAGTATTGTATACATTTTTGATGCAGGACTCTGATGATGGGGAAATGCTCAGAGAAGTCCAATTTGCTTTCCAAAGCATTATTAGAGCATTTTGCTGCCCAAGAAAAACTTCCATTGAGTTTGCAGAGGAATGGAGCTGGTGGAAGTTTTATGTTTGGCCTTGCATGTAAGGATACCCATTCAAAGTTTTTGGAAGCTGTGTGTAGTTAGATTGTATTCACTTTTAGCCTATGTCCTTAAGTAATTAAATAATCATACAATAATTTGTAAGTGTGAATGTTTATACTATTCACTTAAATGCTTTTGAATACAAATTTATTACACTAATAGCAACTATGGCTCTCATTTCAAGAGAAAGTAAATAGGGATCATGTTTTTTAAAAATCAGTTAAACTAGAAAATGTGATCGACATGTTGATGTTAATATTCAGCAGCTGGTTTAAGTTTTCGCTGATCCTTGAACTAATAATAACTAATTTTAGGGTACTTCCAACTACACATATGAGACTCTGAGGAAGCCTTCAGCACCTGAGGAGTACTTAAGTTAATATTTGAAGGCACAAAAAAAATAAAATGAAATTAATTTTTATAAGCTACAGATGTTTTAAATATCTCTATGAAATTGCTTGCTAAATGTACTTCGTATGATTATTTTTATAATGAATTTCCTGCCAATTGTACACTTTTGATTCATCACAGTCTATCAAAGTTTTCTTTGCCATTTTGTACGGCCGTAATAAGGGCCTTGATCATGGTATTAATAGCCAACTCAGTAATTGCTAAAAACAGGATATAGAAACAGTTGTAACGTTTCAATTAATTTCACTTAGTTTCACACGTCACTTACAAATATTTTATTAAACTTTAAATGATACAAACTCGGGAGCAAGGGAATACCCGTCCGCCATAACTATCACAATCCGACTCCCCTCTTTTCATCTCCTCCCGCGCCGTCAACAATCACAACAATTACCTCACTCCACCTCTGCTGCTTATTATTGCTTGAATTACGTCACACCAAAACCAAAACAAACCACTCAAAATTAGGTGTTACATTTGCCCCATTGGAAAAGAAAATGGAATGACGTGCAATTTTCTTTTTCAAAGCCTTCAAAAACAAAGTATTATGGGTTACGGGCGTGGCCCCAATGCCTTCAGTTTTGAACTTCCCCCTTTCCATCACATAAACACAGTTCACTCCACTTCACACACTGGCATTTTATTATTCTATTTGTCACACTTCTTTTACTTATCACTCCCCTTCTTTGTTCACTTTACTCATTCATTCATCATTGTCATCATTCATTCCAAGCATATAAATATTAACTATGTACTTAATAAATAATCAACAAACACTTTTGTAATCATCCATATCAAATTATTACACATGTATTTACCCTCATTTTTTTTGTCATATCACCCTTCCACCGTCTCTCTAGGGTGTAATTACTTTCGCCACTTATCTAATTGCCCTATTTTAAATTTTACTCTCTTCCTTTTCTCTTTCCTCCTTCTTCTCTCCACCCGATTTTCGTCCTTTCTTACGTTATTTTCACGTATCCTAAATATTCTCGCGATCTTCTCATAGTCACTTTCTCCTGCTGATCTAAGCTCGGTTATGTGATTGTTTCCTTCCGCCATCATGGAATTGACAAGGTGCTGTCGCTCCGGTTGGCGCGCCTCCGCTGCATTGTTTAGTGCAGGCCGCTGATCAGCTGATCTCTCGCCCGGCCGGTGAACGTATCCATTGCCGCGAAAGTTTTTGTCTCGTCGTCCCTCTCTCTGCTGGCTCGACGCTTGCCACTCCCGTTGCTGTGATTTCTTCGAGTCCCATCCGTGCTGCTGGTTGGGCTGGAACGCGCCTCCTGACGTCCTCCACGCACGCTCCTCACGGGGTCCCGATGTATGCCCCCCATCGAACGTCGGGACCCTCAACTGCACCGCGGATGCCACTGCGACGTCGGGTCCCGTGCCTTTCTCACGCACGATGCGTTGGACTGCTTCCTCATCTAGCCCAGCTGCCTTTGTGGTGGATTGTTGTCCGTCCGCCATCATCCCGGGCACTTCCTCCACTTGTTTTTCCTTTCTCCCCTTACATTCTCGCCGAAACGCCGCTAGCCCATCATTGATGCTTTTTATTGTCTCCTCCAACTTTTTGTCTCTTTCTTCTTGTTTGCTATCTCGCCTCTCCAGTTCTGCTTCCCATTTTCTATCTCGACTCTCCCGTTCTGCTTCCCATTTTCTATCTCGACTCTCCCGTTCTTCTTCCCATTTTCTATTTCGACTCTTCTGTTCTTCTAGCATCTGTCTTAGTAGCACCCGTAGGTCACTGTATCCTTGGTCCTGCGTCTCCATCTCAAACTCATGTGTCTCTATATCTACCCCTTCTTTTATCAAAAGCGGTTTTAAACGCTCCTGCAGCTCAAATTTCGCCCCTTGGGTCGTCGATCCCCGATTCCTCAACAAACTTTGTAAATCTACCTTTTTCAGTTCGTAAAATTTTTTCACTCCCGCCATCTTGAATTCCCGCTCTCTACGACGCGACTCGTTCCTCAGGCGTTCCGTGGTCTCGATCCTCTCGAGAAGTCGTGCCCTACACGTTGCGGTGCCAAAATGTAACGTTTCAATTAATTTCACTTAGTTTCACACGTCACTTACAAATATTTTATTAAACTTTAAATGATACAAACTCGGGAGCAAGGGAACACCCATCCGCCATAACTATCACAATCCGACTCCTCTCTTTTCATCTCCTCCCGCGCCGTCAACAATCACAACAATTACCTCACTCCACCTCTGCTGCTTATTATTGCTTGAATTACGTCACACCAAAACCAAAACAAACCACTCAAAATTAGGTGTTACACAGTCTACAGATAGTAAAAGAATATAGAATTGGCTTATATAGTATGTTTGTGGATCCTAACTCATGGTATTAATTATGATTATTTCAATTATTTCAATTTCAATTATGAGTTTTTTGTTATTGGAAGTGGTTTAAGTATGATGTATTTGTTTCTTTCTCAGCTGAGATATGGAATATTCTCACCTGGGGAATGGGTCAACATGCCGAAGCTGGAAGGAGTGGTGACTCTGGAAGCAGTGCTACCCAGCATTCAGAAACCCCTCCTCTTGCCTCTCAGTCCCTCCTTCTGTTGCTGTGTTTGGTCAATCATTGTACTGTTACGAATGCTGCAGTACCAAATGGGCTATCTAACCCTTATAGGGCTGCTCTGTTCTCCCTTGTAGACTCGGCATCTTCTCAGGGTAAGCGCAAAGTATAGTATACAAAATGAATATGTATGTTTTTTTTTGAAATGTTATCTTCTTCTCTAACTTTCTTTGGCTTCTCAGCACCTTGTAAGATGATTCAATGGTATTTGACTAAATCAGGTTTTTTTGACTCAAGTAAAATCTCTCAATATGTCTAGTTTCCAAATTGTCTTTGCGGTATGTTCCCGTGTAAAAGAATTTGCGATGAAAATATCTTAAGTGTCCTGTGAAACAGTGATAAAATGCTTTAAAGTAAGAGGCTATTGCTTGTTGAACTGTTAGGTTGAAAACCATCCTCAAGTTTCTTGAAATTGTCTTGCTATAGTGTTTTAGAACTTTCTCGAATAACTTTAATACTCAATTAAAACAGTTACATATGTGTTTAATGCAGGGGCGCCGACTTATAAAAAATATTGGGGGGGCCCATATCAGGGGTCTTGCCCCGGGAAGAGGTTAAATTCAAATTGTCTCGCAGCACCGAAACACTATCATGATTCACACCACTTGTTTTCAGTAAACCTGCTTAGCCTTGTAATTATTTGTTTTAACACATTGTTGAATTTATTTTAAAAGGTAACTATCGTCAAACATGGGAAATAAAAATTAGCAATATATTTTTGTGATTCCACAAAGCATAATATAACTTAATTATTTCCTTGAAACATTGAGGGCCCCCCCAAACGAATCTTTGAGGGGGCTCGGGCCCCCTCAGGCCCCATGGAGTCGGCGCCACTGGTTTAATGCAAAATTTTATCTCTGTTTCAGCTAAGATTATGTTGGGATCATTTTTATTTTTCAACACATTTTTTAGAAAGTTTCAAGCCAATTAATACAGTAGTATTCCAATAGTCTTGCTGCAGTTTATATTATTCAATAGGGTAGTTTCCTTCATCAAAGAAAACGAAAGGCATCTATTGCGATTCGTTACCCACCATTAGTGTATTCATAATATACAAATTATTTGGTTTTAGAAATATCGGTTTAGACGAATGGCAAGGGTCAATTTTATCCTCATTTGAAAAAGGCCAGATTGGCGCCCATGCGATGCCACTCCACGTGACGTCACAGGGACTTAGATGCTATACGAGTAGTCAGGAGTTTTACATCGTCTGAGGTTACCAGTGTATGCATGAGGCACAGAGCTCAGGGAAACATGTCTTAATAATCACGTATTAAAACTGGCTAAGGTCGTAAAGTTTCCTTCGTTTGATAAGGTATTAATAATCCTTATTTAAGCCAAGCACTACCAGCCAGCATGGTACTCTGCTACCTGCTAGCATCCTGTGTCGTATCAGCGCTCAGAGTTTTGCCCCAAGGTCACCTCCCCTGTGGCAGCGGGAACCAGAACGACGTCACCAGAAGTTTACCCGGCATTCATACTTACCCGTCGCATTTTTGCCGGCTTGAAAATTTTCACTTTTCATTTGATCGCAAAAAATAGATATTGTCAGTTAAAAATCTAAAAGCATGAAATACGTACTCCAGGAGTAATAATCTTTCGATTTAGGCAATAAGAAAATAATAGGAAACCACCCTATTCTATTTCCCTAAGTTCACGCAACATGACTTTCATTTCAGGAGAATGTGTCATTGAGAGGACTGAAGAAAACTATGCAAGAATAGTTAGCTCAAAGAAAAGCAATAGTCAAACTACAGTGGATTTTGGATCCCTCTATAATACTCTTTGTGCTACTCTAAGTGATGACCAGACGACCTTATTGCTTTATCTTCTTATACATCGGAATCCGCATTTTCGGACCTATTTAATGGCTAGATCAGACATCGAAGGATTGGTAAAATTACTTCCATACTTTTTGTGGTGCTAATAAAAGTTTTGATGAGGAACACTGTTCAAAAGTCTTTCCCTTTGATTTTGCAGGTAGTTCCTATTTTAAAAACATTATACAATGCTCCAGACAGTAATTCTCACCACATCTACATGTCTTTAATTATTCTTCTTATTCTGAGCGAAGATGATTTATTCAACAAAACGGTTCATGAAACTGTGAGTATGATGTATGTTATGCTCTGGCTAACTTTTCTGAGGTAGATTTATAATGACTTCATGGTTTTCGAATTTTCTCCATCTTGGTACGGTAGAGTCTCGGTGTGGATATAACAAAATGTTTCAATTACTAACAGTTTTGGATTCCAGGGCTTGGATCCAGTTGGGATCTTTAGATACTGGTAAAATGTTTTGGTAAATTGTCATGTATTAATTTTAGAGATGGGTCGAATAGCAGATTCCTCGAACTCGAATATCTAATTCAAATGTTAAATCATTGCTTGAATATTTGAATACCTCGAATACTAGAATTGCGCAAAGCATATTAAACGTACGTTTCTTCTTCTGTTTCACTTGATGAATGTATAAATAAAAAGGTATCCAGCGGAACCTCGATCTATCATTTTGCAAGGGGATGGATGAAAAAAACGAAAAATGCAGGAATGTTTGACTAGGTGGCCTATGCAGCAGGAAACCCAGGATTTTTGCGAGTAATTGTGATTTCCTTCAAAGGATTCAAACAGGGATTTAGCTGATTAATGGAATATTTTATTTTATGGTAACAATTTAGGCATATAGTTGATTCAACTAACATCTCTTTCAAATATCCTAAGGGGACACACCACCTCGTGAAAAAATGATTGCATGCCGCCTCGGCATTTACACTTCTGCTGATGGATTTCTGTCTGATGTATTCATTCTTATCTACCAAACGCCATTTCAGCGGCATGCCCATCTGATACTCGGCTTCATCCAACTTCTTATTTTCAACAGGTAGCTCGCTTTACCCCCACTCCTACTGTCAAGTGCTAGCGGACAATCCGAGTCATTTTGTAAAATACATGTGCTTCTCCACCAGATTTTCTTCTTCAATTATTTTCAGTCCATCTTTGGAAGTTCTCACGAGATAAGCAGATGAATTGAAGTTGCTAGCAGGGAGAAACCAAATATCCTGAGAAAATATCCCTTCATCTGTGACTGTGACAATAGAGATTTATGGCATAACTAATAAATTGTAGCTTGATGTATGTTTTCGGAAAAAAATACTGCATCAACTTCCGAGAAGCTCAGCTGCGAGAATATTGAGTTTTGCCAGAATTCTAAGTCTCCATCGTATTTTGACATTTATTTCCTGCGTAAAATGCTTAAAGAAAGTCAGAAATACGCCGTGTTTGGTCTTATACTTTTTTAAATTACGCGCACATTACTAATATTTCAATCCAATAAAGGGGTAATATCAATTGCCGAAAGTCATTCTTAGACATCTCTTGGGCTAATAGATGACTCATGCAGCATTGACCTACAGAAATGGGGAACTTCGAAGCAGGTAGGCAGAAAAAGGTCAGTGGGGGAGAAAGAGTGAAAGACGATTCTATTATTCTCCTGTAACTTGATATTTTTTTTGAAGCTTTTGATTTATGGTCTTCGTAATGCAAACCCTGCACGAGCTGGGGCCTTTTGTTTGATTTTGGAGAGGAGGAAAGCATCGGAGGAGGGGCCAAGGGCTGATGGATGTAGGGGGTAGCGAATTTTGTGAATTGTGCTACGCAGTTACTATCCCACGGCACAGAGGTTCTCCTGGTGGGGGAAAACGGAGATTTTTGGATTTTTTCACCCAATCATTTTTGGTTCCCCACGTTGAACTCTTTTCACCGCTCTAATCCACGAATTTGATGTAGTTCGTCAACTTGCCTAAAATGGTGCTGTATGCGCTAAACGAATATAGTTCTCTACATTTTTCTGTGTCAACTACCAACGACGTGCATGCGACAGTGTATGGCGCGAAATTCAAAGTATTCGAGGTCGTACATCTAGCATAATTATTCGAGTTCTGGAGTATTTGCAGATACTATTCGCACATCTCTAATTAATTTCAAACAATGGAAAAAGAGACCCAAGAAACCTGAATTTATGTAATGCACTTAATTATTGGGGTATTTTGAAGTATTTTTTCTGAAAAGTGTATTTTTAACTGTGTAGGTATCTCATTAAAGCACATGAATTATTGCTTTAGCTGTTGAGAATAGATAACTGTAAGAGCGACACAAAGAATAACATATTAGAACCCCACTATATTTTCAGGTCTGACAGTGACAATAAATCAAGGGAGATATTTTGTCAGTGGGACTGTTATGGGATTTTATTCTTCAGCCTTTCCAACTCTAAATGCTAGGCATGATTTTGTAAGAGCATTTCTTTTCATTTGTAAATGGCTGGTGTCCTCGCCTTATGCCTACTTAGAGGTAAAATTTTAATATGGAATCATTATGCCCTAAATATTTGTTTGCCACTGTTTCCAGAATTGTGGATAGTCTCCTTAATGTGGAGTGTCTTCTGTTTATGTTGGCATACAAATTATCACTGTTGCCTGTATAATGTTTACATTAGCAAGGAAAGCATTTCAATTTAGACTAATTAGATTGGGAAACTGGGGAGCATCTCCTCTGAGTTTGAGTTTACATAGAAATTTTGAGGATTTTGCTCGTTATTATTTTTAAGTATATGGATCCCTTTACTTGCAACCACATTTTTCAAGATTAATTTCCGGTTAGGTTAGATGTATGTGATAGATTTGTGTATTTCTTTCATTATTTCAGAAACTTAAAGGGGTTGTGTGGTATACAGAAAGATCAATCTCGGAGATATCTCTTGGGGGACTTCTAGTTCTGGTTGTTATCCGTACCATTCAATATAACATGCTGAAAATGAGGGTAAGTGTTCCGTTTTCAAGAAAAATATATTTTACATCTAGTATGCATAAATATTTGATAAGGGAGGCTATGGTTGTTGTCATGACCCAAAAAAGGTTACTTAATGCACTTGCAACTACATATAACCTTTCTCTGTTAAGTCGTTGATTTTTTTTTCAGCTGTACGTAAGATCTTATATGGCATGAAAACACTGAATGTTTTATTGTTTCAGCTTGATGTGTTAGACTCTATTCTTTATTGGAACAAGGAGGGAGTTATGTATTAATTTATTTAGGTTATATAATCTCTGAAAAATGCTATCCCATCTTTTTGCAGGATAAATATCTCCACACCAACTGTTTAGCTGCTCTGGCTAATATGTCCGGCCAATTCCGTTCCCTTCATCCTTATGTTAGTCAGAGACTTGTGTCTTTGTTTGAAACTCTTGCTAAAAAACATATTAGGCTAGCCTCAATGATTCAACATCAAATGAAGAATAAAGGCAGTGATGGTAATGGCAGTGTAGTATTGCAAATTCCTGATGCTGAGGATGAAGGAAGTGGAAAAAATGAAATGATCTCCAGTGATATGGTAAAAGTATTAGTTGTTTATTTTCAGTCTTGATTGCATGGCTGTAGTCTTTATTTCTAGTCACTGTTATCTGTCACTATAATTGGTACAGTAGTACCACGTGGTAACAAAATTTATTGTACACAAAGTAGTTATTTTTTTATATTTTGAAGCTAAAATATATTGCATTGAATTTTTTATGGTACTGTAGCATGTAAATCATGATTCAAATAAGTCAATGGAATTCTTCAGCGTTGGTCACATTCTCATTAACCCTCAAGCAGTTGCGGGTCTTTAAAAAATACAAGCAGTTGCACTCCATGTGCCATTGTGCGTGAAGAGGCAGTGTGACAGCAAACAAACTCAATGTCGGTGTCTACGGCCTGTTTTAATTTAATAGGCATCTCTACTGGTAGCCCTTAATGTAGATATCTATTTTGTATGACTAATGTTATCACCTCTACTCCACTTCTGAGGGTAAATGGCAAAATTTTAAGTTCTTCCACTGAAACAAAATTCCTGGGACTATATGTGCATGAATCATTATCGTGGGAAATTCATATTGATACTCTTTGTACCAAAGTGGCATCTGGATGTTACCTCCTTAGAAGGATCAAATCGCTCACCGACACCAACACAGCCCTTTCTGTCTACCATGCGTATATCCATAGTAGGCTGAAATATGGAATTGTGGTCTGGGGCCACTCTCAATACAGTATTAGGCTTTTTAGACTCCAGAAATGGGCCATTAGGATCATCCAAGGTATTTCTGGCGGAAGTAGCTGCCGGGAGCATTTTAAATCTCTGGGTATTCTTACATTACCATGTATATATATTTTTTCAACTATAGTTTTTATGCTTCAATACAAAAGCATGTTCGAGATTGGAGTAAATGGTGATATACATAATTAAAACACGAGAGCATATAAAAACTTCAGGATTGTCCCCCATAATCTAAACATGTATTGCAAAAACCCTGTTTATGCTGGAGTGAGTTTTTACAATGCATTGCCGAAAGAGTTAAGGGAAATATGCTCTATGAGCACCTTTAAGAAAAAACTGTGTATCAGGTGAGCAATTCTTGTTATTCTGTTGATGAGTATATGTCTTTGCATTTGAATTTCTAATTTTTACTTTCATTGTTTATGTTTTGTTTTGTGTAGTACATACTTGACTTGTTCTATACATGTTGACCACATGTCTGGGAACCAATAAAGAATTAGTATTATTATTATTATAATTATTATTATTATTAATTTTGAAATTGTTACAACAGCAAAAGTCATAGTGGATAAAATTGCTTGATATAAATTGATTTTTAAGAAAATTGTGCATGGAACAATGATTGTTAATGAAAATGTTTGTATAATGTATGAAGTAATGTATAATGAATGATGAATGTAATGTATGTGTGTTGAATGATGAAGTGCATAATTCATCTACTGCATATAGATATGGTGGTGGTGCTAAGCCTGCTTTGTTAATGGTGGATTTTTGTTCAAAGGTGCAGGATTTGAATGTTTTGGAAGAAGTTCTCCGAATGGTTTTGGAGATTCTAAATTGTAGCCTCACAACTCAACTTCCTCATAATCCAAATCTTGTGTATGCTCTGCTGTACAAGAGGGAAATATTTGAGCCTTTTCGGAATCAGCCAGCTTTTCAAGATGTCATTCAGAATATTGAATCAGTTAGTATTTTTCAAGTTTTATGTTGTATGTATTTTTGGCTATTTATAATTCATAATTTACATATTCAAACATTATTTTTACAGGTTATATTTTATTTTTCAAATAAATTAGAGCAACTGAGTACTGATCTGAGTGTTGATGAAGTCTTGGAAACAATTCAAAAAGGTGCAACATTATGGCCAAAGGATAGATTAAAGGTATGTGTGAGCAACTAAGAGTCAGTTAATCAATTATATGCGTCCATACAAATTAAAATGTTAGGTGGACTTTATAGCAAGGTGAATAATTCATTGTTTTTTATTCCAAATTTTTATTTCATAACTGAGGCAAAATTGAATTAACATTACAGTCTCACATAATGTAATTATAATTCATCAAGTTGTTACCAAATATATGTATAACATCTTTTAACCTAGCTGGTTCACATTATAACATAAAAATTTTACTCCTCCACTTCACTAATAGAGTTAATACATATTACAAACACTTATGATGAGTTCTTCCAGCAAAAACACTGGGAGCGACAACACGTACATCCACTATTTTCATTACAATACTCCCCTATTCTTGGTTCTGCATCGTCAGCAAGAATTGTTGTCCATTATTATTTGACTCCATATGTTTTCTCCCATGGTCACAGAAAGATTGTACTACATGTTAAAATTGTATCAATTTCTATCAGAATTAATCATTTTAAATATTCTTATTCCAAATTATTGCTTTTGTTTTTGAACTCACCATAATATTGTGCCAATACTCTATTTGTACTATGGTTAACAACCGTTTAAATAATGCACTGATGGTGCTCAGGCTTTCAATGAAGTCTTCTCATATTTTAAAAACAATATCAAGGATTTGCTGTTGTTTCTTTTGTATAGGTAGTCACCGAAGAGAACAAAATGCTTGACCTGTAGAAAACTTAAAACATAAGAACTCTTTGGTTGCATATCCCATTTATAGCTGTAGTCCTGGGTGCTGTAAATCCCCCAGAATTTTTTTCAGCTTTCCCATAAAATTTGTGTATGATTGATTAAACATGAGGCTAATTGCCATTTGATTATTATGTAACAAACTTGTTTTATTGATAAATTCCTCTTACAGAGGGTTTAGGTTTGATTTATATGGATGGTCGGATCGGATACCTCGGATCTAAATATTGGTGGATGTTGCCCTTCATCAGATACTTCGGATCCAAATTCGCTGAAGGCATCAGATCTGCTGCCAAAATTTTAAATTTATGCTTCAATGAATGTAGCGTCCCATACGAGGGAGTGGGAAGATCTCCTAACCTACCTTCGCATGCGCTTTTGCACAGCAATACTTGTCCTAATCGTGAACCATTTTGTTTAGAAGCTCTTGTGGGGGTTATGCAACAGAATGTCAGTGGTGGGAATTTTTATGGCAAAATACAACAAGCACATAGGGTGTCTCTTACAAAGAGATTGAACAACCATCGGGAGATTCTCAATGCCATAGGATAACAACCGCATCAAAATAAACTACATAGCAGATTACTAACAAACACTCTTGGCCTTCCATCACCCCATGCCTCTGGTATTATTTTTCTTTTCTGAGACCACACAGTCCATAAATCATTATCTTTGAAGGAAAATATCAAGTTTCACGAGAATGATGGAAGTGTGTTTCATCCCCATGTTATCTCAACCACTGACCTTTTTAATCTTACCTACTTCAATTCTCCGTTCTGGAGAAGAAATGCTGGGTGAGTGACTTACTGGACCCGAAGATGTCTCTATGGTTTTCGGCAATTGGATGACGTGCACGAGATTAAAAAAAAGAATAAGATCAAATGCGTCGCATTTCAAATGTATGTAGGTTTTTTAAGCTCATATTGATTGAAACAAAGTTTTTTTTAGTTATAACAAGACTATACCAATATTCAACATAGTCCAATCAGAACAATTTTCAATTAAACAGGCGTGGCATCATTACTGTCAAACAAGAAGATACGGCCTGGAAACGCCAACTGTATATATCACATAGGTCGCCCAACTTCGCTTTTAAGGCATCTGACATGTTCGTCATTGACTCCCTCATTCATTGCCTAATTGCTTGAAAGATGGGGGAGCGTGCTCCTTCCCCTCCACCTATCCTTTATGCACTTCTGCTGTCCACTCACTGAGCAGTTATCTCGTTGTGCTCCTGAAACTCGTCGCATGTGATGCTAATGTTGCTCTAAACATTGTTAATTGTGTTGGAGATTGCGTAGTTGCAATGTAATTTAATGATATACCGATAAAAATGTCTTTCATTGTGTGGAAACATTTTTATTGACGGGAAGAGAACCATGTGCTTGCAGTGTGACGTGAAATTATCGCAAGGAAGTACAAAGCCCACATGGAAATCAAGTCAGTATGGGATGAGGAAGTGACAAAATTCGGTTGAAATTTACATGAGGAGTATTAAAATTCAGTCAATGGTTTATCCGAAGATTGAAACCAATTTTCATTTCCAAACGCAAGCGTGACATTTTAGATCCTGAGTGTGTAAAGATTTTATCGTTTTCAAAAAATAATTTGAAAGTTTATAAAAATGATTTTTAATCAGTAAGAATATTAAAATGAGTATGTAAATGTAAAAAGCATTCCTTTGATTGTATGTAACCAGAAGAAACTTGAATAATTACTTTTTTATAGCAGGAATTTGAAAATGCATTTGAATCCAAAAATATCCGTAGACCCGGCTCCGAAAATCAAGGATCTGATCCTTATCCAGGTCTGAAAGAATGCTGTGTCTGTCCATCCCTAATAAATAAAGTGGTGTATTCTCCAATAAAGCTTTAAGGGGATTTTTGACTTCCATTCAGAGTTTTTTATTTAAAAATAGGGGGAGGAGTGGGACCGAACATAATTTCATTGCATAAAAATTTTTATTCATATGTACTTGGGAGCAGAATGTAAATATTTTTGTATTAAATATAATACAAACAAAGTGCATAATTGCTGAAAATTTGAAATTAATGCAGTGAAATTCAGTTATTAAAGGTGTATATTCCATTGGTGGACTAAATTATTTTAGAAATATGGGTGTTTCTTGACAATATGGGAGGTTTATCAGCTCATGTATTAAAATTAGCCCCCTCGTAGTGAATTCAGTATGCATGATCTGAGGTGTTTGATCTTACCATTGATATCCATAGAAATTCTTAAAACTCTTATTTTGATACTTTTTGAAACACTAAGGGCAGTATTCTCATTGTCAGTCGACCCTGTAGGGCCAACCAGCCTTTGATATGTCATTAGCCCCTGCATATGCCACATCAAGCCCTATGTATGGCTGTTTGGAACTAAACGGACTCTACTTGATGTAGGGTACCTGAACCAGCCCTACACCCTACAAAAACATGGCGGCCAAATTTTGTCTGCCAATCACTTTGATTAAAGAATCTATGTTGTAATAGATATTAAGGGAGACGAGCTCACACAAACCATTTTAAAATGTACAAAAACAGTAGAAAGGTAATAATACTACCACATTATACCCATCAAGTGAAATAAATAATAAAATTGGCTGAAGCGTAATGCGTACAATAAAGTGGTATACATGCACCTTGTTTTTGCAAATATGTATTAATATTTTTCACATTTGGCACTTGGTATGCTTTTGAGAAACCAATACTTTGTTTATGTATGGGCACAGAAAATGTATATTCATGCAGCTATTTGCCACATAATAAACTTAACTATGGAAGGTAAAAGAAACATTAAATACCTTATGAAAATGATTTTGGTACCATATAAAATCCAAATACATATAATTTGGAGATGGGGAGAAGATAATGGATATATAAACTTGCTTTAAAAAAAAAAATGTATATTTCTACAATGTTGTGTTAATCTGTGAATTAAGTGGTCCATTTCCCAATAGAAGATATAAGGGGCAGTTGACTGTTAATAATTTAGCTGTAAAAATCTTTTTGGATTACTACACTATGTTTGGGCGGTCCCAACATTTCAGCCATTAATCATGAAAAACAATATCCAAACTGTCAACCAATACCCTCTTCCCACCTTTCTCTCCTACCCCCTATAAACCACCTAGAGATCAGAAAAAGGTTAGTCATAGAGGTTATGTCATGTCGGTGCCTTCTGCAGCAGGCCACCTTCTCCACCAGATTCCCTTGAGAAAGCGACCGGCATCAAATGGAATATGTTAGGTAGCTGCACCATGCAGTGTTTCCTTTTTAAAGACACTCTGGTGGCCTTTATAAATTTAACTGTGCAACTACCCTTTTAGAAATCTTTTTTAGAAGAAATGATCAACTGTTATAGTTGAAATCATATTTAAAGTAGGCGATAAAAACTTTGTTCTCATCATCACTGATTTATGAAAATCAACTCGGTCGTGTTTAGTAGCTGCCAGTTAACAGGGGATTTTGAAAACTGGAAAATGGCATCTATTTTTTGAAACCTGGTTGTAATAAATTAGTTTGTATATTAGTTTTACATTATTATTATTTATAAACACCCAAATGCTATGAAATAGTCCGATAAGTTTTTTACCACCATACAACTAAAATTTTAATGATGTTTATATAGTTGAGGACCTCAAATCCAGAATCTAGAAACCCGGAAAATCAGAAATCCAGAACGTTTGAAAATTCCTCTGCGTAGTGTTTTGACTTGCCACCTCATGGCACCACTCTCGAAGCCTTGTTCTGGGACGAGCAGGAAGTTAACACACGCTATGAACATGCACTGACAACCTAGACAGGGGCAAATAGGGATCTCAAATATCAAGCACAAGGGCCAGAACTCATTTATAAATTAATTAATTAACAAAATAGAGAAGCATTTGCATAGATGACCAGAAATCTAGAAACCCTTTGGTCCCAAGCGTTCCGGATTTGAGGGCCTCAACTTTAAATTATTTTTCCAAGCACTACATTATGAATTCTACATTCAATTCACAGAAATTTCCAGATCTCAAATTCAAATATGTGGAGGAGGACCAACCTGAAGATTTTTTTATTCCCTACGTGTGGTCGCTTGTCTGCCAGTCATCAGGACTACACTGGGATCCATCTAAAGTTAAATTATTTTCACTCGAAAATGGAACAGTATCAGTGTGAAAGGGTTTAAATTATATGCACTGATTAATGGATAAACTTATTGCATCCTGCTGGTAGAAATTTTTATTTCACGTGCACCAGGATTGAAAATATTGTCTCTAAACATTGATTGAGGGCATGGAACACATGCTACGAATGTGATATTCATTTGTTAGAACAGTGACTGATACCAGTGCTATGGAGGTTTGATGAATTACAGGAGTCACCTAGCATAAAGTGAAAGATACTGCAATAGTGTCACATTTTTGTTGGTTCCTGGATAATATTGGAGTGAAAAGTTATTTGCAAGATTTAATAATTTTTTACTCTTTTTCCGTGGTGCAGCTACCGGGAAACATCAGAGTATAGTTTTAATTGCTAGTAAATGTCTACTACTTTGAAAAATTAACTGTTGCAATGATTATGACTCATAAAACTGGAAATTATCAGTAATATTTATACAAGTACTCTCTGTTGCATATTTTAAAGTGCTAGTCTGCATTTGTGTAATGAAGAAATATTCCATTTGACTCGGATATTGTTTTATAATACTAAGAGCTGATGTTGGAAATAACTTATAATATCATTTAAAATGTCCCTTATTTTGTCATGGATTAAAAATCAGGTGTCATGCTAAACAAACTAAATTGTTTTCCCATATTACACTCTTTATTTTTTTATTATAGTTTTTCATTATTTCCTTTTTAAAGACACTCTGGTGGCCTTTATAAATTTAACTGTGCAACTACCCTTTTAGAAATCTTGTTTAAAAGAAATGATCAATTGTTATAGTTGAAATCATATTTAAAGTAGGCGATAAAAACTTTGTTCTCATCTTCACTGATTTATGAAAATCAACTCGGTTGTGTTTAGTAGTTGCCAGTTAACAGGGGATTTTGAAAACTGGAAAATGGCATCTATTTTTTGAAACCTGGTTGTAATAAATTAGTTTGTATTATATTTTTACATTATTATTATTTATAAACAGCAAAGACTTCCACTGCGTAAGGCCTGATATGGTTGTGTGTGATTGATAAATAGATTCTTATGTATGTCCTGTGTAGAATGTATAAATATTTGAAATTCATCCTAAATTTTATGCATATTGAGAATATTTTAAAATATTTTTTGTTAAATATGTAGTGTGTAATAATGGTGGGAACTAAAAGAATCTTCTATCATTGTGGGACAACTTACATTTAGGTTCATACTTCAACTAGTAATCTCTTCTCATATGGTTTACTAGGCTTATAAAGTGGATTCAGAGAGGCTATCAGGTATTCATTGCCCTTCCAACTTCAATTTTTTGTTTGTAATAACCACCTCTATGAAGGCAACAGTGATTCTAATTTTTGCATTAGCAGCAAGAATGTGGGCCTAAATGCTAGGAATGAATTACATCATTGGTAAAGTTCATTATAGTTTATACTCACAATCAGATATTGGGTACAAATATCATTGACCAGTAATGCTAGCAATTTATGTTTTTCTGGAAAGAAACATTGGTTGAATTCCCAGGTATTAAACATCTTTAAGAAAACTGATAATTAAACTCATGGATATTTCTAAATTTTCTGCTGAGGCATGAAGATCACATAATCTATCTTGTTGTTGACTAAATGTCATAGGTGCTTGATGTAGAGTTGAAAATTAAATGCTTTGGTTGAGTACATTTATGTTAGTTATTGAGAATCAGTTTTGAATGGCTATGATTGTATATACATACTGTGAGCCTGACCTTTGAACTTGCCTTGTAATTCAGAGTGCCCAGAGAAAAGAACTCCGTTGACTGCAAACATGTTCATACTCAATCATTAGTGATTGTTTTCATCCATCTTCAGTTCTCATCAAATTATTTTTAGTTTTGTTTGGTTAAAAAAGTTTTAAGTAATGAATTCACTGTAAAATCCAAGATTTGGTCTGTAAAACTTTTGTTTAAAAATCCTTTTCATCTACCAGTATTTCTCATCATATTATTTTATTTTTGAAAATTTGAAAAAAAAATATTTTACAATTACGGTGAAATCAAAGAATTGATTGGTAAAAATTTTTGCTCATGCATACATAATAGATTCGCTCACTGCCAGCTATTTTCCAGCTGCCTTCTCCAAGGCAATAATTGAGTGCAATGATTCTGATTCCCAAAAGCAAACCTAATGTTCAAAATAAACTATGACGTTGTTGTTGTCTTTACTATTATATACACATATCAACCATGTATGTATGTACACCTCATTGCTATTTGATTTGCCGGGATGCAATAGGAATCTGCATCTTTGGGAATATGTGAGTAAGAACTAGTCATTGGGAAAGTTTATGAGTGAGAAAATTTAAGTATTTTGATAACAACTGGTAAGGAGAAGAGCAAGCAAGAGCATGGGAAAGAATTCAATGAAATTGACTAGCATTATTTTTTCTTTATAAGTATGTAAAAGGAATACGTGTCAAGAATGTCACCTCTTTGTGGAGGTGGTACTTCTGATTTGAATACCAGTTATTGCCAGTGCTCTAAAAGGTTATGTTTTTGTACAGGAAGTGTCGTGTTTGAAGTAATTTTACAGCATTCAGATTTGAATTATCTATTCCAAGCTTGCCAGAGAGAGAAGCTTATGCTTTGATTTAAACATTTTTTATTTATACCAAGTACATATTATACTGTTGGATTTAAACAGATTTTATGTATGATATGTAACATGAGTTGCCACTATGCATAGGCTTATACTCAGCCATGGCAGGAGATGGTGTAGGAGGAATTCTCCTGAGTTCAGGCAGTGATACAGATCATAATTTAATGCCGTGGGAGCATAAATCTTATAAAATATGTATTTTTATTTATAATTGTATTTATTTCTTGTGCAACATATTGATGTATACTTATAATGAGGTATCTATTGTGTAAAAGTATTTTTTAAAGCAATCAAGAAAAATATATAATGCCACAGGAGACATTTTGTATCTAATCATGTCTTCAAAATCCATCTGAGACCTGAAATGATTTATATTAACTAATGAAATGCATCCTATGTTGATACATTAAACTTTGCATGGAAGAAACCCTATAAAGAGACACTTTTTTCTGTTATTAATATTTGGGTTTTACTATAGTTTCTTGATACCCGGTTACCTGCTAATAAAGATGGTTTATTGATGCCTTTTCTTTAGAAGCTCATTGCTGATGAGATAGGTACTAATATTAACCCATTCCATTAAGGCCATAATGACCCTAATGTCAACTGGAGGCAATTCTGGGTTAAAGTGTGGGTAAGAGTTAAATCAAAGAATGATATTTTTAGTTGGTGAACTGTTTGCAATAGAGATTTGAGAAGTGGTGAATATAATCAAAAAGTTGGGGGACAACCACTCTCTTTAGCCTTTACTAATTGCCACCACCAACTCCTCAAGTGGAAACAAAAATTTGCCAAAGTCCAAGTATTGTGTAAGTAAAAATTATTTTTTCATCTGTTAGTGTATTTAGAGCTTAATGGTATGATTTTAAATTCCTCTCACTGTTATTTTTCTTGAAATGAAAGTCTTTTATGCATTGTATTCAATTCTGATACTCCATCATATTTTGCAATATACCTGCTTCAAAATAATGTTTACATTTGATAATTGTCAAATTATTTTTAAAGAATTGTCATGGATCCTATCGTTTCCTGCTATGTTTGCTAACATGACTGAATTAATTTAGAAATAACATTTTTAAGCTAGTATTTTTAATGAAATTTGTCTAAATCTAAACTGTCTGAATCCGTAGAGGTACTTCTCAGATCTCTTGAATCCTGCTTTTATGGGTTGTAATTATGGAAAAAAGACTTAACTACTGCATTCAATAAGCAACAAAAGTAAGAGTAGTTTTTTAAAAATACCATTTGTTATTAGATAATACAAATCTGATTCAAGAGCTGACACACACACATGTAATAAACATGATTTGCAAGTTTTTGAGGATAGTAGGGGGTAATGAAATTTCTGATGAATGAAAGAGTTTGAATGAATTTTGAAGAGTTTATTTCTATTGTTTGATTTGAACTATGAAGATAGCACTAAAATTCAAGTGATTATATCTTGATTCATAGTCAAGATTCCATAATTCAAGGATTCTATCATTCCATCTCTCGTATTTATACATCATAAATATGTTGCATAGTTTTTATAATTCTGTTAATTTTCTTTGCTCATTCTATTCCAGAGAAACATTCACTTTGTGGTGCTTCGTTTTCCTTCTACCAAGTTCAACCCAAATCCTTTGCCATCCACCACGGTCGCTTCATATTCATTCATACTTTTAAGATTCGTGGAAGCAAGTCAGTGAGAAAAAGTCTGTTTCTATCTCATATTCTGGGCTGCTAATAGGTACTTATACAGAGGATTCCTTTTTATCTGTTGTTCCATTTACTTTTCTTTGAATTTCAGGCCTGTTAATACCCTTGCCTCCCTTCTACTTCCATACTCTTCCTCTTGTGCCCTCCCATTTTCTTCTGTCCTTGTGTCCGCACAACTAGTTTTTCAATGGAATGGGCAAAAAAAAGGTCCAGAGAAAGCAAAAATCTGCTCTAAATAAAATCAATTGACTTTAAAGTAAAAAAAAGTCATTCGTTAAAATTGTGTGTACTGCATGGGATTCTGAAGCAACTTCTGGCTTTGTGGTGAAGAAAATATTCGTCTCAATAGCAATTCAGTTTAATGCAGAAGTCAACGTTCAATGCTATTAAATGTTATGCTGGAATCTTGTCTTGAGGGCAGGGGGGTTGCCTGAGACCACATCTTGAGATGTCCTCAAGTTTTCTTACCTTATCAATGGCATTACAGGCCTAAAAGAGCCCGTGCTTCCTCAATCACTCTCTCCAGGCATCTCCCTCCTAGGCAATAGGTCATCTCCTTTCACCAGCTTGTTGCCATTTGTCTTCCACATCATCCAGCCGCCTTCACATCACATGTTTTCTTAAAGTGATAATCTGTGGGAATGCAGAAAAGTTTAGAAGTGAAAGTGCTTGTGATTATGGAAAGGTGCAAAGTCAGTTGTGTATGAAGTGTGTATTTTTTTGTGTGCAACAAGGGAGCATCAATAGGAAGTGTTCATCTACTGGAGGAGCTTGCGGTTTTTGGGAGCAAGAGAAATAACTCCCCTGAGTGTGGCATCATGGGCAACACTTGGAAGACAAGATATGCCAAGGTCAGCGCTAGATAATTATTTTGGGGAGGAAGGTGAGGATACATTTTAGGGTGTTCACTGAATGCCAGGGGCGGTCTAGCAGGTCGGCTGGTCAGCGGTAGTGGAGGGCCCTGAGCTTATGGGGCCACCTAAATTTTTGTCTATCGTGAAGCATATGTGAAAGGTGCAATGAAAAAATAAGATTACTTGAACCAAAGTTTTTTTTGCAATAACATTTAAAATTTTACTTTGTCATTAGTTCCTTTATTTACAACATTTTCAGTGTAAAAATGTTATGTGAAAATATAAATAAAAGAAAGGTGTCAGAAGATAAAAGAGAACCTGATGCTTTTTTGTAAGGGTTATTTGACAAGGTTATTTTAGAGTTTTTTTTTTAATTTCAATGCAGCTTTAAGGAGCAAATTCACTGAATTGATTTGAATCAAAATGCATATTTAAATTTTATATGCTGTCGAATTCTCACTCTTTACGAATTTTTTATGAAATTTCTATTTTTTATTAACTTTTATCACATTTATAAGAGCCGGAATAGCGTCAAAATGTAGTTCTGGGCATGCAATTTCCTAAAATTTTCCAGGGGAGGATCCCTGAAATCCATGGGAAGGGAGGGCCCCATCATGAGCCCCAGCTGAGGGCCTCCGTTCACCCCGGACTGCCACTGCTTAACACTAAGGGAGGGTTCAGAGTTATGATTGTTGAATAATTCCTAGTTGAGCTTTGGAGCTTTCGGATTTGCCCTGAAGCGAGCATTCCTAATAAATTGAGGGTTGGATCAAGTGCATCAAAACATTTGTTCAACTTATGGGGAGATCACTTTAATATTCAGTTTTAGTGGTTATTGTGAACCCCAGTGACATAGCCATAGAGTTGGTTGCCCAGAGCAGCCCTCGAGTGCTGTACCCTCGACCCACATTGGTCTTCACACCAAGACCTGCAGTGCTGTTCCTTCAAATAGGGCTCAAGTTGGACTGCTCCTATTTGACTCACTGAGCCACACAAGTACTCAACTCCTTTGACCTGTCACTGCATTGGTTAAACAAGATTCAAAGTGATGTTTCGACTGTAGTAGATGTGGTAAATCTTCTATTTGAAGTGTGATTTAAGTAAGGGCCTAACTTTTCTTGCATTGTTGAGAAAAAAAGGAGCTACTCAACTCATCTAATTTAGGAACTCATCAACTTAATTATACCAAATTTAACTTAGGTTTTTATTTACAAATTAGTAGAACAAAGTAGTGAGAGAGAAAAATCATTTTTTATCAAAGTTATATGGTTGCAGGTACATTCTGGTGAAACCATTTCAGAGCAGTGTCACCCAAACATTTTAACCTACTATTATAGGAATGTTCCTTAGCGAATATTAGTATCACCCATTTTGCAGTGTACTGCCATTAAACCCATACTACTTGTCCTTCCTTGAGTTGGGAAAGCTAATCCTCAATTGAGCCTGGCTAATGGCAATCTTGTGATGGTGTCCCAGGGTTTGAGACTTGCTTGTCCATCTGATGCTAACCATTAAAATTGAATGAACTATTTTATCTAATTTTCTCTTAGGCAATACTATTAAGGAATGTTCAATTTATTAGTAATGGTTCTTGTACATGGCTGGTTTAAGTGTATTACCTAGAGCTTTGATTGTCCATCCTATTCCAAGGGAAATCCCAAATGGATTTTTGAAAGAGATAAACCATTAAATCGAAACTTGAAGCTTGTACATGGTGGAAGGGCTCCATATTAACAATCAGCGGTGAAGCGAGGGAGGGTTTTGGGGGATAAAACCCCCCCAGAGCTCACAGAAATTTTAAGTTTAATCCATTTTACTTAATTGGAATGATATTTCTAATAGAATAGTGTAAGGATGAATAAAATATCCCTCTGAAAGGTGTAAAACTTATCATTTTGAACCATTTATCTTTAAAATTATGCAATTTATTAATCTCGCACCGACCACTTATCCTGGTGGGTATACTATACCTCCACACACCTCGGTATTAGTTGCACCTGAACACCCCCCCAGCCTTATTTCCTAGCTGCTCCCCTGAATAACGGTATCGCCTTTATTTAGCATCAATTTATTGTAATTAAAGGAATAAAATGTTTGATTTTTCCACATGGCGATTTATTTTGTCCGACCATCGTTTCGTAACTTTGTGACATTTTTCCTTACCTTGAAAACCTCTGGACAAAATAAATTAACATATGGAAAAAGCCAAGTTTTCTTTCCTTCAACTCCTACGATAAAGGATTTCCACCAACTCACACCTTCGCTACTATTGCTTACATTTATTTATGGATGGTGGGTGCTAGCAAAGTGTTATCAGGACCCGTGTCACAGCGAGGGGGGTTTTGGGGATAAACCCCCCCAAAGCTTGAGAGAAACTTTTAAGTTTAATCCATTTTACATATTTTGATTAATATACTTATAGAAGAGTGTAAGGATTAATAAAATATCCCTCAGAAAGCCATGAAACTCACCATTTTGAACCATTTATTTAAAAAATTTTCTGGGGGAGGGCCCCCATACCTCCCGCTTATCCTACCGGCATACCACTCACACACCAGGTCTAATTGCGCCTAAAACCCCCCCTAACCTTAATTCCTAGCTGCGCCTCTGTTAACAATAACAGATGCTTTGTTACTTCCACAAAATATTTATAAAAATTTTTCTATGACTGGTTTCTACTGTTTCACCATTATCAAATAATCCTAAATCCACCACCTTGTAAACCCGAATGACAAACTTTGTTTCAAAATATAAAAAATTTGATGGGAACAGTTTATACATACTATGTTTGTTGATGGAGTGGGGTTGGTTCCGTGCTGGGATTGGTAAATACCTGGAAGGGAAGGGGGGAAATACAAAGTTTGTCATTCGGGTTGTGGGGGTGATGAGTAAAAAGGGGAATGGTTTGGGAAAGGTCATGTCAAAGGTTAACAAGGTTTCCATTTGTTGCTCTCTCCCAAATTTCGAGGGCATCTATCCTCTTTCCTTTTCTGGTAAAATGGAGTATTTCTGGATCGAAACTGCTTTGGTGACCCATTCCCAAGAGGTGCGGGGCGAAAGCTGATGTATCATCCTTGTTCTTCCATTATGCCTTGTGTTCCTTCATCCTTGTCTTGAAGTTTCATCCCATTTGTTTATTTTTGTCCTGTTTTCTATATTTGATAATGGTGTATCAGCTGAAATGGGTCATAGAAAAAATTTTTATAAATATTTTGTGGATAGTGTGTTATTGTAAAAATAGAGATAAACCATCCATTTTTTATAACTTTATGGATAATCATGGTCAGTGGCTGATCCAGGATAGGAAAAAGGAGGGGAGGCTAGAAGGGGGAGTGGGAGGTATTCTCCCAGCAGTAGTGGGGTTTCAAAAGAAATTACCATTTTTATCCAGTGTTAATTGGATATCAAAGGGGAGGGCTGAACCCCCCACCCCAAGCCCCTCTCTAGGTCTGCCACTGATCAAGGTTTTACTGTGGATTGGAATAAATTGTGACCTTAAGGCCAATGGTGCAGTGAGGGGGGTTTTGAGGGATGAAATCCCCCCCCCCCCCAGAGCTCAGAGAATTTATAAAATATCCCTTAGAAAGCCGTAAAACTCACTATTTATCCTAAAATTTTTCTGGGGGAGGGCCCCCACAGCACCTCCTGCTTACCCTGGTGGGTATTCCATACCCTAGACACCCCAGTATCAGTTGCACCATAAACCCCCCCTAGCCTTGATTCCTGGACCCCTGCTTAAGGCTAGCCTGAGTTAAGAATCACTGGGAGGCATAGTCCCCCCCCCAGAGGAATTGGGTTAGTTTTCCCTTCGTCCCCTCCTTTCTGTCCCCAAAAAAATATTCTCGACGTTCTTTAAGGGGAAGAGGAGGTAAAAGAACACTGCCCCTACCCGCAAATGATTCGAGGCGGCACCGTTTCCATACTAGGCGAAACGTCTCACACATTTTTATGTAATTCGAGGGAAGGCCGCAGTCAGAATACAAATTCGAAGGGGTGTTAATTTGGAGTAGGGGGATCTCCCAAGTATCTGGAGGAATTTGAAACCTCTCCCACCGCTCGCTACAGCCACAGCCTCGGTTCGAGGACCAGCGAAATGTTCCGTTGTGTGTGGAACCTCGTTGAACCTCATCTAAAAGCGCTTCCTTGCGTAAGCATAAGAGGCCGTTCGCGGCGTAACCGCGTAACGGCCCTTTCAGCGAAACCCTGATAACCTTCGAGTGGGATCGTGAGTAGCGTGAGTAGATTTGTAAAGCTGCCACCCTGCGTATTACCCACACCACTGGCGGAGATAGCCCGTTAGGCGTTAGCGGAGCACCTTGAGCTCTGACGTCAACCTGTTATTGTGTGTGTGACGTATGTTCATGGTGAGACCTTTCTCCGTTGGCTAGCGTCTACTGCGAACGATATTTACTTCTCTGAATTCACTTCTACTATCGTCGTCCTTGTCCATGTGTAGGTGTATAGTGGTCGTTTTCTTGCCCATTATTGTCAGGGAAACATCAACTCTAAAATCGTAAGGCTGGCATTTCATAATTTGTTGTTATCGAAATGGTGATAAGATGTCTCCGAATCTGCATATTGCTTCTTCTTTTCTGCAATGGTAAAGATCTTTGTGAATGTGATGTTTCATCCCATGCAATATTTATATTGCTAACGATAAATACAAGTTCATTCCTCAGTGAAAGGCAGTGATTCCTGCGTTCACAAGGATTATGGCAACGGAGGAACAGTGTGTGTTTGCAATTCTCAATTTTGCGACGAAGTTGGCCCCATCCCCCCCCTGGAGTCGGCAAAATATATATTGTACTCGTCTAGTAAAATTGGGGACAGGCTGACGAGAACCGGTGGTGAATTCAATCGGAATAACTACTCACGAAACAGTAAGTTGCTTTCACGTGTATCGTTGTGGCATTAAAGAATCGACAGAATAAACTATCATCAATAGTATCGTCTAGGATGTATTTAAAAACTGGTGTATCACGGAAAGTAGAGAGTTTCGGGAGGTTTAGTGTCGCTCAAATTTTTTTCGCAGTGCCATGTGTAAATTTGGATTTCAAAAATTTCAGGAAAGGTCAACAGGAGCTATTTCGCATATCATTTGTTTCGTGTGATCCTGCGCCAAGCTTGAAATGTTATTTTTGATACCTCATATAACACACGCTTGAATAAAGCTTTTCTCAGTTTACCTATCCAACCAAGCGTTTTGCAGACAAGACTTAAGGAATTTATGGTGTCCTGGAAAAAATTTCATTCCAAATAAGACTGTACTTCATATAATTGTTAAGTTATTACTAATGCTGACTTCTTTTGCTCATATTCAGTTGATGCTTGGAGTAAGATAAGTTTGTTGTGGTGGTGATTGGGAAACTGATTAATTATAATAATTTGTGGCAACTTCTGGTTGAGGTGTTACGCAGATTTACTAATTATACTAACTGTGGGCTGACTAGGTCTCTAGCATTTATATACATATCCATTGCACTTAAAGGCAACGATAGTTAGAGTTGCATGCATTTGTGTGTCCTTACGACTCTTTTTCAACTCAACAAGAAATTTTTTAACAACACATTTTTATGGAAAACTAACTACTGAAACCAAATATTTTCAGGAATCCGTATTGCAGTTGATAGAAAATGTGCATATCAGACCATTCTTGGATTTGGTGGTGCTTTCACTGATTCTGCAGGAATAAACATCATGTCTTTGAGTGACAGTGTACAAAATTTGTTAATAAGGTATTTATCAATGGCTTAAGCATGGGATGTCTCACAAATTTTTCATAAAATGATTGATGTTACTCTTAACAGAATATCAGTGTGGCGGGCGTTCGACTCGCAACGCGGCACTGCCGGAAGGCAGCACCGCCAAGACTTCTAAAATCAGCTTTGTAGCTTCAGTTTCACTTTGAATTATCCCTTTTGGCCTAAATATACTTAGATATGTCACAGTCCTTGCATTTCAGCTTTTAGGCTCTACTCTCATCATTAATTATATCTTTATTAGAGTTAATGATATTTTGAAGAATTTTTGTCATAAAATACGACTTTTAAAAGTTGATTAGTTAAAGTTAATTGATATGTCTTTTGAACATGTGTTTGAAGCTGGCTCAGATATGTCCCAAAATAATTTGGCATTCACTTATTTTCAGTGTTACTACTTAGAGTTATGAATTTTACTACCCTTATAAGTCCTTTACTATCCTCATCTACTGTGCATATATGCACATATATGCACAGTAGATGCTTCTTTCCAAGGATATTTCAATTGTTTTTCATGATTTTCAAATTGGATTATTGATATAAATGTGATGTAATTCTTTTGATAATACTTATACTTCTTGATCCAATTCACTGTGGGGGAGGAGAGTATCTATTAGCTGTTCTGTGTCTATCAAATGTAATGGTTTCTGAGGAGGAAGAATTCATGGCTATAATTCATGTTCTTCTCCCACACACCTCTCCCCACGTCCTCCCATTGCTTCCTCATTTATTCATTACATATTCCTCTTGTTTGCATAATCATTACATATTCCACTTGTTTGCATAATCATTACATATTCCACTTGTTTGCATAACCTTGAAACCTATTTATGTGAGGAAGAAGAGAATTGCATTTTGTATTTGATGAATTCTTCTGTGGGAATAAACCAATATCCGATGAAAGTATCTTAGGAAAATTTTGTTTGAAGTTATCAATTATTTTTATTGAAAATAATATATGTACATGATTCATGACAATAATATGAATGATACAGTATACATTCACTGCAGTGAAACTTTTCGATTCTTAATTTGTTTTCAAAAAATCCTTCAACGAAAATAATCACACAGCTTTAGTTACCATATCATGAGGTTCTATGGGAATTTACTCTGGAACTACCACTCTTCTCTGTGATGTACTTTTCTAGAATGGTCTCTTCTGGAAAATTATGTGCTCCTCAATAATATAAAAAAAAAGATTTGCAGTGATGATTAATCCTGGGTATAAGATGTGAAAGATAAGATGAAATGGATAAGATAATTAATGAAATTGAAACAGTTATATGGAATGAGAGAAGAAGGGATTATTATGAAGGGAATGGATGCTAAGCCATGGCACCCTTGATGCCTTTCATTAAGAGCAGGCTAATGCAGGTAGCAGGTTTCTCTTCATCCTTACTCATTTCTCTATGGTACAAATGGCCTAAGCTCTTGGTCACCTCCAAGTGGCATACCAATACCACAGAGTAGATTTATACAGAGGACATTAGGTGGATGTACCATAGGTTTCTCTGTAATGAAACATCGCATGGTGGCCATATTGAAAATAAGTAAAATTATGCTGTAAATTCAAACCAAATAGTGCTAACGACTTACCATCCACCGAAAAAAGAGGTTTTAAAATTCAAAGTAGCCTAATTATTTCTTTATTAATAAAGGTAGAGAAAGGAATGCCAAATCCCACGCACAAATCCGGCAGTTATTTTGTAGATAACTGATAGTCTTGTTTTCTAAATCCGACCGACGACATTGAATCACCCATTCCTTGGACCTGCGCCAACACCACAAGTTCTTATTAAACTTTTTCGACAATTTCATTTCGCATGCAAAATAATACTCGAGTATAAGTTTAGTTTCTTCGATCAGCAATGTAACTCAGAAAAAATATGAAATTACTTACCTCACAGGGTCTTTAGGGAAACTGAAGAAACTCAACTTTGCTTCCGTCATGCCCCATTGTTTTTGCAGTGACTGGCTGAACACCAACCAAAACCTTTTCTTCTCGTCTTATTTTCCACTTCCTTCATTTTCCACGGTTCTTTAAAACACTAGCACACTACGTGAAAGCATTGAAGAGTGGAGGAATAAAAAAAAATGTGTGCGACAACACTCCACGCTAAGCACGAATGATAGCAACGATAGCAACCAAATAGCAACTCAAGCCACGTTTCCTTATTTAGAACATGGTGAAATGCGCAATGAGCTGATTACTGCCTTCAGCCGTTTTTCCTCTCTGTATATCCCAACTCTGTGCCAATACCATGACATTGATGTTTAAATTTAGGCAGTTACAACTTTTACGTACATATAATACTTACATATCCTCAGTACTTACATGAATCCTAACTTGGTAATACACCTTACAAGAAGATAATGCATAATCAAATGTTTTGCGTATAAAGAAGAAATGCATTCAGGGGTGGTCTGGGGGCCCTCTGCTGGGGCTCATAATGGGGCCCTCCTTACAGGGGGATGTGGGAGTCATCCCACGGAAAATTTTATGAAATTGCATGCCTGAAAATGTATTTTGACACTCTTCTGGCTCTCAAAAACTAGATAAAAGTCAATAAAAATACTAATTTTTCAAGTAAAATAATATGAAAAGTGAGAATTTAACTTATTATGAAATTTAATGATGTATGATGGTTTTATCATATATTTAGTGTTTTTGTTCCTTGAAATTGCACTGAAAAATTAAAAAAAAACTAAACTAATCTTTTCGAATAACCCTTTCAAAAAATGGTTCTCTTTTTTCTTTTGGCACCTTTATTTTATTTAAAAAAAAATATCTTTTTACACTGGGTTAGTTGCAAATAAGACAACTAATGGCTATTTAGATTTTATAATTGCAAAAAAATCAGTGCAAGTAATCTGAGTCGTTTTTCATTACACCTTTCATATGTACTTCATCACAGATGCGAGTGTTGTGGGGGCCCCCTAATCTTGGGGCCCTTGGCAATAGGGTAGTTTCCTTCATCAAAGAAAACGAAAGGCATTGATTGCCATTCGTTACCCACCATTAGTGTATTCATAATACACAAATTATTTGGTTTTTGAAATACCGGTTTAGACGAATGGCAAGGGTCAAATTCTATCCTCATTTGAAAAAGGGCAGATTGGCACCCATGCGATTCCACTCCACGTGACGTCACAGGGACCTAGTTTCTACGCGAGAGGATAGGAGTTATACATCGTCTGAAGTTACCAATGCATGCATGAGGCACAGAGCTCAGGGAAACATGTCTTAATAATCACCTATTAAAACTGGCTAAGGTCGGAAAGTTTTCTTCGTTTGATAAGGTATTAATAAACATTTTTTAAGCCAAGCGCTACCTGCCAGCAAGGTACTCAGCTACCCGCTAGCATCCTGCGTCCTATCAGTGCTCAGAGCCTCGATCAAGGTCACCTCACAAGGCGGGAGGGGGAACCAGAAATACGACGTACGGAGATATTTCCCAGCATTCATACTTGAGCGTCGCGTTTTCGTGCGCTTGAAAATTTTCACTTTTCATTTAATCGCGAAAAATAGATATCGTCATTTAAAAATCTAAAAGCGTGAAATACGTACTCCAGGAGTAATAATCTTTCGATTTGGGCAATAAAAAAATAATAGGAAACCACCCTATTGCCAACCAGCCGACCTGGCCAGACCACCACTGAATGCATTGTGGTAACTCCAGCCTCTGTTACTGTCCATGTAGAATGAATTATTATTAAATATCAAGAATTGTTGAATAACTGAGGAAAGCAATTACCATTTCCAGGATTGTAAAATTTTCCAAATAGGGGAACCTGGGGTAGAATGGGGTGGAGGGACGGAATGAGGTAAGCAATTTTTAAGTGCAAAAAAAGTGGCAATAACTATATCTAGTCCAGATTGGTGTTGCTTATAAGTTAACCCCTCAAGCACGGCGGGCATTTAATGAAATCCCATCCCAGCGGCCAGAGGAGATTCCAATGGCTTCGCCTTTTTGGCATACAATCATTCAAGAAATTATAACTTTCATAATGTACGATCAGTATCGTTGAAAACTTTTGTAAACTTGCGTAATATAATGCACTACTATATAATAATTTTTCAAGCGATTTGAATAAATATTTGTTGTTTTATGTATTTAGTACTATGATCATAGCACGAGATTTCAAAATAATGAATAAATTTTTAGTTTTCAAAGATTTAAATTTGGTTTCGAATAAGCTGCGAGATCTCTAATATTCCATGCATTAAAAAAATACAATTATATGATGTATTTTAAGTATTTGGGGTTGAAAATTTCATAACAGATTGGATGCTTTCAATAGGATTACCCGTTTCGCCTACTTGAAAAGTTATCACTTCGCCCATTTCTCTGGCTTTGTTCTATTGTTACCATATCATTTCATACAGGTAATCACGTGCTAATGTTTCAAACATCAATATGTGAATATTCAAATGATTTTACCTTAGTAATTCTGCTTTGTGTGACATGATTTGAAGCAATCCAAACATAAGCCCACTGCACATTTTCACATCAGTACACGCTGTCTCTTCATTTCCCATATTAGGCACAAACTGCACACCTTCTTTGAGACTTTGATTTCTTCCAAGCTGCAGGAATTGTCCTTAGGAAATGTATTTCTGTGAGTCTTGGTACTAAATTGTCTAAAGGCCGTTATACACAGGGCACATACTTGCACAATCTGACCTGTGTATGAAGGCACAGTCAAAATTGCGTCGTTTTAAGTAGTGAATTACTAGAACACATGCGAGAATGTGTGGACTAGAGATGGCAAAATAACCCGTTCTAATTTTGTTCATGTATTCGCGCAATTCCTTGCCATTTTATATGAAGCCATGTCTTCACACTACTGTCAGGGCATAGCATTTCAATGTGAAAATCTTCTTTTAAACCATTTTCATACAGAGATAAACTATGGTCTCACTTGATGTGAAAAGTGTGAGCTTCATTTTATGTGCAAGGATATACATATTATCGGGTAAGAATTTCTTCTTACAAGGAAATGTAAGATTTGGCTTCTATATCTGTTTTTGAATTTTCAAGTATTGAGACATTGAAGAGCTTGTACTTAATATGATAAATTAATGACTTTCGATAGATCATATTTCTCACAAGATGGAATTGAATATGGGATGGGGCGAGTACCCATTGGTGGATCTGACTTCTCAACTCATACTTACACCTATGATGATGTGGCTGGAGATGTGATGTTATCTCATTTTAATCTTTCCGAGGAGGATTTCAATTACAAAGTAAGATTCCATTTTTTACTCTGTATCTATTTTTCTTAATTATGGAAATTTGAGGAAAAGGGTGTATGCAGTACATACAAAGTCCATGCTTTGTGCATGCCTAGGCTCCTCCTTCATTTCCTCACCTTTCATTTTTCCCAGCTCTCAGAAACCTGTTTGTTAAATAGGTTGAACCTCAATTGAAATCATCCAACCCATCATTCATTCCTTGCCTAAGGACGCCCTTCTGTATGCTGCATTGAAGTTCTCATTTGATTATGCCACAGAATGGTGGAATCCATTGTGTAATTTAAGATTAAAAAAAAGGTTCATGTAATCACTCACCTCTCCAAATCAACGTTCAGGTTGAATCACTGTGTGAAAGTATAGAAAAACAAAGTATGTATTTTCATTCTCTTTAGATATCAATTTTTTTCACTGAGTCAGACCCAGGAGTTATGTTTGATTTTACATTTAGAAAACATCTGTTGTTCAATAGCAAAAAAATAATTTTTTTATAGAGCTTTCATGCTATCCAAAAACTACAGAATACTGCAATGTACGAGGGTGGATATATGGCTAGTAATTGTTGTATTTAGATGAAGTAATCTATTAGTTAGCATATTGGTAAAGATGATTAAAATCATAAGCTATCTAAGAATGAAATTCAAAATTAAAGTCATTTTTTGCTTTGTATATTATCAGAAATATTTTTTTTTGTTGATATAGTCTATGAGTGAGGATGTTGTCATTCTAGAATTAACCCTAAAATGCCCTAGATGCTTTTAGGAATGCCAAAACATTCTCTCCTCAAGTCTATTCTCAGTTCATTTTATCTTTGAGGGTGAGCTGGTGTGGTTAAAGCAAGTATTGGGTTAATGGAGGGAAAGTTTCTTGACACGTGACTTTCCCTTTGCCAATCAGCAAACAGCAGGCATGGCCTCAGTCAGCCACTCTGCGACCTTTGTTGAGGTAGCATCGTGAATCTGCTCGTGGATCATTGTTGCCAAACCTCACGCGTTCTTGTTGTATACATGTAAGTATGCCTTTCACCCATGGGGGGGTTTTGGGGGATAAAACCTCCCTCACCCCCCAGAGCTCAGAGAAATTTTTAAGTTTAATCCATTTTACTTATTTGGATTGATATTACTAGTAGAATAGTGTAAGGATAAATAAAATATCCCTCAGAAAGCCGTAAAACTCAGTATTTTGAACCGTTTATCTTATAATTCCAAAATTTATTAATCTTACTTCCCACTGCTTATCCTGGTGGGATACCCCCACACACCCCGGTATTAGTTGCACCTAAACCCCACCAGTCTTAATTCCTAGCTGCGCCCATGCTTTCACCAATGCTGCCTCATTTAGCATGGTAGCTGACAATGTCATGGGCATCTGTGAAAGGATTATCCCAAATACCTTCCAAATGAGTAGCTATGTACATATATTGTCTTGGCACCGGGTCCAAAATGACACATGACTCACAGGTTTTCAGTGACAAACTAGGGGTGCTATGTACATGTGGCAATGTTAAGTTTACTCCTCCTCTCTCTCTCAGTACTACCCCTATCCCATCAGTAAAGTCTACCGAGAGTGTCTGGGCTCTCGCAGAAGCTCACCCGCGAACATAAAGTGAATAGATTATAGTATCGTAAATGGCAGCCCCAAATTTAAGGGTCAACAGCAATTAAATGGACAATTATTTTTTCACTCTACTCAAAAGTAAAAAAAATAACAAAATTTTAATGAATAGATTGTATAGTTAAATATGTGGACATTTAAACATTCAGTATGGAATTATTTCACATTATTGCCATTAAAAATTCTCTAATTTACATGAAAACTTGTCACCTTTCCTTTTGAAATCATAGAAATTTTGAATGCACTGAAAGGTTTAATACCTAGTTGTAATTGGTTTTCATATTTCCAGATACCTCTCATAAAGATGGCAATGCGTATGAGCCAAAAGGAGATCAAATTAATTGGCACTGCATGGACGGCTCCTCCTTGGATGAAGACTAATAATGACTTTTCAGGATTTGGCTTTCTGAAATATGAGTTTTTCCAAGTGTGGGCTGACTACATGATAAGGTGAGGGAATTTTTCATTTACATATTTTTGTATAACATCTACGTATATTTGAATCCCCTTGGTTGACTTTGCATAATAGGTGCTTTTTGTTAAAGATTTTAAGGATTGTATGGTAGACATTTCGATACCTCCACTGCAAAAACTCACAACAATCGCCCACCATATTAAATCCGCTAATCTAGTTGCCCAACAATATGAATCCACTCAGCTGGCAGTGTCCGGAGCATAAACGCTCACCTCCAAGCTTGGAGAATAGGCATTGGTGGACCTAGGGGGGGCACGGAGGCTCGTGCCCCCCCGGACCCTTAAAAAATATGCAAGATTTTTTATACGGTCCCATTATCATTGGGTTCATTTTGTATTACAAGATATCCTTGTGCCCCTCCCTCAGAAAGAAATCCTGGATCCGCACCTGAGAATAGGAGATGAGCGTTTATGCTCCGGACACTGCCTGCTGAGTGGATTCCTGTTGTTGGGCTACTAAATGTGCAGATTTGATTCGATGGGCGATTGTTGAGCATTTTTGCAGTGGAGGTATCGATTCCATCATCATGTATAGATGAGGATAAGTAATTGGTGGAAGGAGAAGAGGAAGGAGTTTTTCAGTTGAGAACAAAAGAGTACTATATCTTCTCATGCACCATGTGCCACAGTTAAAGACTCACACCTTGTTATTTGGCCCATGAATTTAGTAGAAAAATTATTTCCAAAAAAATCAGAAAAAGATAATGCGTACTATTAGGTCGGATGAATAATAGTTAATATAATGCACATGAGCATAAGCTTGGAACATAAGCATTTGCTTCGAGCAAAAGGTAAGAGCCTAAGCATTTGTCCTATTTGGTATGTTTCAGAGCTAATGTAACAGTTTAAATGCCTTCTGCTCAACATTTTGCACACTGTGCGAATGCTGAAGTATAATTCTCCCTGCTTGGCCACAACTGCCACGTCTACATATGGTACATTAGTATATATTAAACTATTTTTTTATGCTTTAAACTTAATTATGACCATCTTATCATTACTCAGGGTCTTATTTATGGATCAAATGCTTATGGGTCTACTGTTACTTCAGTGTTATTTTTGTATATTTTGATAGAAAAGTGTATATTACGTTGCAGTGCTCTGTTTACCTTGCTTTCGCTTTCCATGTGCATTTTATGCCATTGAATTCTCTAAGATATACCTCCATGAACTTCCATTTTGTCGAGAAGCATTGCATAATCCATTGTCATTCCAAAAAATTGTGATCAACTTCTCCAACAATGACCTTAATCTAATCTGAGTTGGAGGGTACATAGGTTGTCTGCTCACCTGTATATGTACTTCCTCAAGGAATATTGCTATCAGTAAGGACCATTTACTTGTTTCAGGTTCCTGAATGAATACAAAGAAAATGGCCTCAAATTCTGGGGAATCACGACTGGCAATGAACCTATTAATGGCATCATACCTATCAATCGTTTCAACTCTATGGGCTGGACTCCAAGAGATCAGAGAGAATGGATATCAAAGAACTTAGGGCCATCAATGGCCGCATCTCAGCATAACAACACTAAGTTAATATTGCTTGATGATCAGAGGTTTATGCTTCCGTGGTGGGTAAATATTGTAAGTTCTTCAACTTAATTCTTGACTATGCAAAAATTTTTTTGATGAGCCATGTTTTATCCATGCATTGATGCAGTAGACTCTTCTTACAATATTCCTAAATTGCCATAGATTGGATTCTAAGTGAATGTATGCATTGGTGTCATTGCATAAATTTATCCTGATTGAACACCTTGTTCTATTGGTATGTGCTGAGAGGATTTAAAAAAAGGTGATCTGAACCTTGGAGAATATTTGACATGCAGAAATGAGTACAAAATGAAAGATGTTACTATAGATTGCAAAGAATGGCTACACCAAGTCATTGTATTAAGATATGTTTGACTCAAAGTAAAGCCATAAATTAAAGCTACGATTATATAGCCAGATATGTGACCATCATTTTGATGTTTTTTGGAATCAACATATTACTGAATCATAGTGATTATGTGTAGTACTTGTTCTGAAATTCATCCATACAGGTAATGAGTGATGCAAATGCTGAACGTTATATTGATGGAATTGGTGTTCACTGGTACTGGGATAATCTAGTTCCTGCTTCAGCTCTTGATGCTACCCATTATGCCCACCCGAAAAAGTTCATTTTGGCTACTGAAGCTAGTATTGGTAAGAATACTTTAATTGATATTACATATGTAACAATTAAGCTAATTTGTTTTCACCCTGGTTAAATTATGAGATCATTTAACCTTGCTCGAAAGACCATTTATTTGGAGAAAGTATTCACCCCGGCCCAAAATATTATGTTTAACGCTTAACCCAAAATTGTCAGTAAACTCAAGAGTTCCATTGTTGCTCCTGGTCACCATTAGAATCACTCAAAAGTGCCAACATCACCTGTAGGGGTTGTGAAATGAAGGATTAATGGCGATGTTGTTTCAAAATTGAATATTTTTCTCATTGCTGCTTGAAATGGAAACTGGTCTAAAACATATTTAAAGAATGGTACATCTATATTGGCCTAAGTTGAACGTGTCAACCATAAACATATTTAGCATAAAATGGCATCTAAACAATGAAACATCATTGAGAATCCCTCAGCCATTTTAAGATACCCGCAATCCCTGGTGAATATTCAGATGGTGTGATCCTTACATTAGAAGGCTGAGAAGATGTAACTATGGATTGCAAACAAATAGGGTAGGGGTAAAAATTTTGAATTATAAATTGTAAAATTTGAGATAAGCTGGTGACAATATTTTGGGTTACTCATATGACAAGTTTTTAATCTACAAATTCTTGAAGTGGTGGCTTGGTTGTAAAGTGCAGGATAACTCCTTTTTTAATTATCATTGCAGTAGACAATGTATGTAAAAGTAATTTTCTTTTTAAAAACGTGAGTGCCAAGTGAAATCATTTAGTTTTGATGTAATAATTTTTCATGAATCGTTCATTGATTTTCTCTTGGTCTGTAAACTTGGGATGAAGTATTTTTTTAAGTTGTGGAAATATTCTTTTTCCATGGTTTATACTACAAAAAAATTTTACTGCAATGTCACATTGATGTGCAAGAATTAGAACATACTTTTGGTATTATGACGCTTTTTTGTTCATTTTTTACCCTACATAAATGATAGCCTTCCTCTTTATACTTGTTTTTTGAGGTGACAAACCATGGGATTTCCAAAAGGTATTGCTGGGATCATGGAGTCGAGGAGAGCAGTACATGAAAGACATAGTTGAGGTTAGGTTATTTTCTTGTGCTTACGTATTCAATAAAATCATTTCAAATTCTATTAATGTTGTGAAGATGCATGGCTCATAAGTATTATACCATATAGCAAAAAAAAATCAAAGTTCACAAATTTGGTTGGAGTAACTTGCATGTTTATTGTGAACATAAAATTCAAAATAATTGTGTTCATGGAATATGTAGCAGCACATTCAAAAAAATTTTGAACTACTCTTATTAGATAAACATTTGAACCAGTGCGTGTTAGGTGAAGGCATATGTACTTATGCTTTTCCTTTATAATATTGAAGTTTAATGCCAAGGTTGTGTTATTCTTGCTAGACTTACGCAAACCTTTTGATTAGTAGGATCTGATGTTCAAGCTCTGGTTTCAGGCTCATGAAAACTGCTTGGTAGTAATGCCTCTTCAGTTCTTTTTGCTGTTGATTATTGTTTATATATGTTAGGCTTCACTTTGTGGAAGTAAATTGGTAATTAGATATTGATACTTTTCTACTAACATGTTTCACTGCTAAACAGCATAAGGAGCTTAACAGTGAAACAAGTTGTACATATTAAAATTTGGTGGGAAAGAACAAATATATAATTATGAATTAAGTTGTTAATATTAACCATAAAGATATTGGTGCATATCTAATGATTTTGTTGGAAAAATAACTGGAATCAAATACTTATTGTCTCAAACTTTATTCCCTCTTATTTATGCTCATTTCATGTTCCACAATGTAGTTGATCCCTGATTTAACCATAATGTTAACATTTCCTTTAAGTAAGTTTAAGTACTTAGGTTGATTTGGAAATGTTTCATTATCTATTTGTGATGGAAATCGTAATTTTCCACTTCTTTTCAACCTTAAATGTTTGACGACTAATCATAGCGAGGTCTGGTAAAAACATGTCTTGTGCATGGTATATAATCAGGGAAAGGAGTGGGGTGAGATGAGAAAAACCGTGTGATGGAATTATTTTGTGGAATGGAGGAGGTGGGGGAAGCTTTGTTGGTGGGTTAGGATGTATTCCAGCTGGATTCTCTATAGCAATTAGAAATGATTCATTGGGTAAATAAAACATTCTATTGTTCAGTGACAATACCTTCCCCCTCCATTCACCACTAATCTCCTTATTAGAGATGGGTCAGTTCCGGTTCATGGTTCTTGGTACTGCCGGTTCTTGGCTGTGGAACCAGTATCAAGAACCGGTCGCATGAAGTCGGTACTTTGGAACCAGCTTGGAGCAGTCGCAAGGATTTGAAAGCCCAAAGCTGAAATGGTCTGCAGCGTATTTAAGGCAAAAAAAAGTGAAAAGAGATTAAAGAACGCATATATTACTTTCCAATTGCATGGCTTCCATGTTTTTTTTCTTTTGAGAGTTGCTCACTAACTCAAGCATTTAAGGGTTCATCAGTTTGTCGCTCTTGCCAACATTGTAACATTTCCATAGCTGTGGCCGCTTTCAAACGGTGCCCATTTGGCCTGGCGATGTGCCATCTACGGCGTGAAATACAGACAATGCTACCTTGAATCTGCTTTCAGACAAAATGCCTTTTTGTCGGTAGCAATTCACGTGAAATTCAGGCATCTTTCAGACGAGATGACGGTAGACAAGTGTGCCATGCCGTGAACTGCGACTGGCAGAAAATCGTTTCATCTGAAAGTGATCTTACGATTGAATCATGAACATATACAGTAATTCTTCAACATACGAGCAAGATGCGTTTCAATTGGAACTTTTTCAAATAGCATAGGTTTATCAACTAATCTTAAGACTTTGTTCGTCAGATGATAAACCTATGCTAGGCATCGATAGGTGTGGTTATCCTACAGAATGCAACACCGCATTACAATTTTGCCTTAACTCACGGCCGACCAGTTTATCCACGGTGTCGCTGTACAGGCATGTCGCAGTTTATTGCTGAGATTATAACAACTGTGACAGTGAAACATGCAAGTAAGTTGTCAATTTCAGTAAAAATTGAAGCTACATTGCAAAATAGAGAATATATTTTGAACTGACTCACAAGTTACAACAAATTAACTGATGATGTCCTCAGAAGTTGAGGGAGTTTCCCTATTGATGCTGATGATATGCAGTATGTATACTGTGCTCCAAGCATATTCTGCGTGGCCCTTCAAAATCAACATCGACCACTTCTGTTTTCAGTGAACGCCTGTTCATGGCAATATTTTTGCCAAAAAAAAGAATCTATTAGACCCAGATAGGGTAAAAATGTTGAATCCTGGAGATAGAACCAGTGGCTGCCTGATGTAATGTGACATATTGATCGATCATGCATTCTTTAACAATGTGTTAATCAAACTTTTTTGCTTGGCAAATAAAATTATGGAGACGATCCTACATTTTTTAAAAGAGTGTTCTTGCTAATTTACATCTTCAGTGAAATTGTTTTCATTCAATTCATGCTGTTGTTCATTTAAATTTGTTAATAATTCAGATAATAAGAGTTGTTACTTGGAACCGAGTATCTGGAACCGAGAACCGTTGGGGGAGAACCGGACCGGTACCGAGAACCGAAAAAATTTGGGAACCGATTCATCCTTCCTCCTTATCTTTCCACTGTAGATCCCTTCAACTCCTGGACTTTAAACTTCTGCTTCTGGAAATCTCTCTGTAAATGAACATAACCCTTCCTCATCCCCTTACTCATTGATTCTACCAGGAGGTTGGCTTGTATGGGTGAGGCTAGAGCTCACTCTGGGGTCACTTGTGATTTTCATGCATTCAGGGTATGGGGGTCAGTTCCTTTCCCTGTGCCGTCTACCTCTTTGAGGATTTTGTGAGGGGATGTCGGAAGGATTTACATGGATTTTGAACCGGAGACCTTTCGGTGCGTAACCAAGTGCTCTACCCACTAGGTTACCATGGTCCCATTCCACACCTTCACCCTCACCATAACACATTACGTGTGAGCAATTGAAAATTATCCTCCTTCATCACGGTCCATATCCTCCCCAACTGAATGCACCTCCTTCTAAGACCCTCTGACCAGAGGCAGATACATATGGGGGGCACGTGCCCCCCCTTGCGGGTCTGCCTGCATTGCCTAACATTGCAGAACCACAATCGTACCTTTTTTATATCATAAGATGGTATTGTCTTGTATATGTGTATTATCAATTTAAATAAATTGCCCTAAACTTTGCATGTGACTTAATTATTTGTCCTTGCTATAAAAGTAAAGGTAGCTCAAGATACCAAGTTTTTTCTGTATCTGTTACTGCTTCTGACCACCAGCATTAGCTGCTACAGGAGTGAAACCACAAGAGACAAATAAAACTCCTGAAATTATGTTGAATCAAATAACCTTGTAGATTTAACATCTGCATGAAATCTACAAGGTTTTTTGATTCAAAATGAAGCAATTTAATGAAGTCACGCCTGAAACTATCCATCCTGAAATAATTTTTTGTTGAAAGATTTTCTCTATGTCATCCTTCTCCTCTTCTATATGCACCATGCTCAAGAGTGATGTTGATAGACTTGAGAATCATACAGTTTATTGAGACCAGGTGTCTCAAATAAGGGACCATTAAAAGTGGAAAATTGCTATTTCCCTTTCTTTTAGGTTCTCACTATTACATAATAGTCTTTATTTTACTTGAAGTAGGACTTACAGCATTGGGTTGTTGGCTGGATTGACTGGAATTTGGCGTTAAACCCTAGAGGAGGACCAAATTGGGCCAAAAATTACGTGGATTCACCCATTATTGTCAATGCCACTGGAGATGAATTTTACAAGCAGCCAATGTTCTATGCCATTGGTCATTTTTCAAAATTTATCCCTGAAGGATCTGTGCGCATTGGTCTCAACATAACTGAAGGAGAGCATTATTTAAATGGTGTGGCGTTCCAGAGACCTGATGGAGGAATCACAGTGGTTATATATAATCCGTAAGTACTAATGATTATTATTTGTGCTGTATTAGCTCAATTATTGCTTGGTGTTGTTGACCCTATTATCCATCCCATTCATTATGCTATAGTATTGAAATAATGTTACTGAAAATAATTTCCCTTTTGCTAAAACTTTTGTAATTATTGTTCAAATTCTAAATTTAGTGCGAAAATTCAATTAAAGTGTTGTTGTGAAAAATTAAATTTCTGTTTTGCTGCTTTGAGCTTTGGATTCAAAGATAAAATAATTCTCATTAAGTTTGAGCTAATTTCTGCTCTGAAATATGCTCAATTATAATGGCATATTTACTTATAGCAATACAGATTATGTGGATAGGGGCTAATTACATACATATACAAAATTCGGCTCGTAATTTCCTCTGTAGTGTTATCCCTGCATTATTCACTTCAAAATATGGTGAATTGAGTGAAAGTTTTCAATAACTGAAATATTATTAATATTTTTCAGGAAAGACTCCAGTGCTGCTGTTTCCATTACAGATGACCGCTATGGTGATGTAAATTTGGAATTTCAGCCAAGGTCTTTTCATACTCTTGTTTACATGTAAAAGAGGAAGACTAGATGGAGCAATTCAGAACTGAATTCAGGGTGGGCAGTTGTGTCTGTGTCACTACTTTGAATCCAGGAAAGCTTTTTGAGTTTGCCTAAACATTGTTGGCATAGTGGTGATAATTTTTACATTCATGAAAAGAGTTACAGGTGAGGAGGAAAATAATGATTATCATAATTACACGGAGGTCAGCCTTAATGAAAATAATTGCCTTTCTACTGGTTTGGTGGAGTGTAGATGAGAAGAGTAAAGAAAGGGTACTGTGTTCTGCCCTCCCTGTATACTTCTTTAGCACTTCACAGTGTACATATAAGGTTGTGCTAAGAGATAAAATGATTTGCACTATTAACAGTGTGTGTGGAACAGAAATATTAAGTTATGGATACCACAGCTATGGTGAAAATCTCTTTCTGATTGGTTGCTGTAGTTGGTGTCTTGTGTAGGGGCTGATAAGATCTGTGGTTAAAATTGAATTTGCAGGTTAGTGAAATACAGAAGTATGGAAGTTTTTTTGTGACTTAGCCTGAAAAGGTACCAACTATAGCCAAAATATGTACCCTACATGGATTAATCATGTGTCCATGTTAAATACTTGCAGTAGCAGTGGAAAATCTACTATTTTCCAAAAAGGGTTCTCGATTACATTCCTTTACTTTCTTAGAAATGATAGGAGTATTAGATGTACCCTCATCCTCCTAGGTTCACCTCACCCTTTCCACTGCAATACGTATTGGATTTATGAAATGTGCATGTGTGTACTGTTTTCCTAATTCTTTATTAATGGTACCTTTAAAAAAATTTGTGCTGAGAAATAAAAATTGGGCTGAACGAGGCTTTCATTACCGTTGATTTTGTTGTTTACATGTCACAAATGGAACAGACTATGCTATTAATTCCATGATTATGAGAGCCCCTCTGCCTATTATACTATTTAATTCAAAGTGTGAATGAATGCAGCTCTCTAATTAAAGTAGTTAAGATATAACAAAGTATCCACTGTCTGTATAAATAAGTGAGATGCCTGAGTATGAGGTGCTCTTTAGTCTAAATAAAGCAAGCAGTTTCAATACATCAAAAGGCATTGACTGTCTATTTTTCCTTTGATCATATGCATGCTGTAAATCCCCTGCTCTCTGGTAATTCTTGCTATTAATTTTTTTTTGAGTAAGTAACTGTTTTTAAATGTCATTTCTCCGATCTCGTGCTCATTTTTGCCATCCATTTTCAATATCCTCTCAACATTCTCCTGTGTTTACTGCTCTTATTCCATGGAAGGCCAAGGCAAAATTCTAGAAAGAAATGAAGAGCTTGAATCTCACTTGAGATTCAGGATTTTTTTCAGATTCTCGCTGTATGTTGTCCTTTGCAATGTGGTGGGTGTAGAAAAATTGGTCACTCCTCATTAAATAAGCTTATCCTTTCTTTAGCTCTTCTTTTGTCATTTATAATGGACCAAATTAAAAAATTAGGAACCAGAGTCAAGAACTGAAACTATGAACTGAACTGGAACTGAAAAAAATGTTGAACTTGCTTGTCACTAGTTCAAACTTTTATTGAAAATACAAACTTCTGTGGCTGAATTAAATTTTCTTCTAAATACGTATTTAAATTGTATCATTAATGAAGGCATAGTTGAACTTCTGCCAATTGTCAAAGATTCCAGAAAAACTGAGATGGGCCCTCAGTAGCATGGAGGGTTTGACGAAATGATTTGTTATTAAACACAACTGCTTTATACCACACCTAAGTATGTATTTGATAAAATTATACTTATGTAATAAAAAACAATTTATTAACACTGGAAATTCTGTACATAAATTTTCCTCCTACAGGATTTACTCATGATTATCATGGTGTAGCGTTACTTTTTTACTGAGTACTTCAAAATGTTCCATCTGTGTGTCCATACACTCAATTGCATCTTCGTTTCATCCAATTCAGCTTTAATCTTTATGTAATCCATTACACCTGGTCCCTGCAAGGCAATTGAAATAAGAATTTATGAGTAACCTGGAACTATTTTGAGGTAATTGTTGATTAATTTTCTGTATAAGTGAAATTTATCAGAACCTCCAGGTGATTATTAAGGTAATGATGATGCCTATAGCAAATGATGTATAGTTTTCAAGTGACACTTGATCAAAGTAAAAACTTCTGGCCAATCCAGAGGGAATGGGGAGCTAAATTCTTAGGGTCTTGGGAAGGGAAAATGTGATTTAACTATCATAATTATTATTAGTATTTTAATTGCATACATAATTAATATAGGATTGGAAGAGGTATAATTTATTATCAACTTCATTTTTTATGTAAAAATAGGGTGGCCATATGTCAAGGAAAATAAGGTCACCTGTCAATGAAAATACAAAATGTCAGGGATTTTGATGTCTTGTCTGGGAAAATCCTCAAAACATTTCTTTTTCCGTTGAAAATATAAAATTTATTTAATAACCATTGATGTAAAATATATGAAATTTATTATTTAAGCAATCAAAAATGTAGCAGATTAGATGTAATAGAAAAAATAAATGAGAAATACGTGATATGGAAAAATATTTGCCACATTAGAGTGTATGCCAGTGAGAATGTTTGAGTATTTTTGGTGGTCGGATCCAAAGCTGCAGAAGACATTGGTTCTGGATCTGAAATTTTAAATGTAAGCTTCAGTGAATGCAATGCCCCATAAGGGTGGAAAGAGTTCCGATTCCCTCTTCGAATGCGCCGTCGCATGCGATTCTTGTCCTACTCATGAACCGTTTTGTTTGAAAGCTCTTGCAGAGGTTATGTAGCAGAATTTCAGCCGTGGAAAATAAAAAAATGGCAAAATACGACTCGCACATTATGTGACTCTTCCCAAGAGATTGAACAATCATCGGGGGAATCTCAGCTTCGTAGGATAATATGTAACTACGTCACAAGTAACTAGGTTAGCAGATTTTAGAAAATCACCCTCGGCCCGTCCATCAGCCCGTGCCAATGTTGTTTTTTTCGGAAATCACACGGACCGTAAATCAATGTCTTCAAAGGAAAATATCAAATTACATGAGAACAATTGAAGCGTGTTTCATCCCTACCCAGTCTCACCAACTGACCTTTTTTGGCCCACCTGCTTCAATTCTCCGTTTCTAGTTGACAAATGCTAGGTGAGTGACTTTCTGGGCCCAAAGATATCTCAATAGTGTCGACAATTAGATGACATACACGAGATTTAAGAAAGAATTAGACCAAACGCGACGCATTCCTGACAATATTTCTGTTTACTTTTCAGCTCTAATTGATTGCCACTAAGTTTTTTATTTACAATTAGACTATATGTACTAATGTGCAACATTTTCCAAATAGCACAATTTTCAAAGAAACAAGCGCAGCATTAACCCCTCAAACAAGTCGAGACGGATTGGAAACGACAACTGCATATGTATATCACATAGCTCGCCCGGCTTTGCTTTGATGGCAACGACGTCACTGAAGGAAGATCTGACTTGTTCGTCCTTGACTCCCTCATTTGTAGCCTCGTTGCTTGAAATGCGGAGGGAGCGCACTCCTTCCCCTCCACCTCTCCTTTACACGCTTTTGCTGCCCACCCCTTCCTCATGATGAGCGGTCGAGCACCTCGTCGCTCGTGATATTAATGCTGTTTTAAATACTGTTGTGTTGCTGATTGCGCAGTAACAATTTCATTTAATAATATACTGATAAAAATGTCTTTCATTGTGTAGAAACATTTTTATTGAGATAAGGAGAACCAATGTATGCCATGTGCGTGCACTGTAGCATGAAATTATGTATCGCAAAGAAGTGCAAAATCCACCTCACCGCATTTTGAAGCATTTTCGGATGATACACAAGTCGGTATGCAATGAGAAAGTGACAAAATTCGGGGGAAACAGGAAAATTTTAATTCAGTCAATGGCAGTGGGGTAGCCAGGAATTTCATTAGGGGGGGGCCCCAAAACAAGGGGTGGAAATTTTTAAGCAACAGGGTACAAAGTAAAGGGTTTCAAACTAATTTTAACACCCATCATAATTGAAAAAAAACTTCATTATTCAAAGAAATCTATCATAAATTCATGATTTTTCAATATTTTGTTTCCTTTCATGAAGGAAAGTAATTTTTTTTATATTTCTGGGGGTCTGGACCCCCTAGACTTCCCCCTCTCGCTACGCCACTGGTCAATGGTTTATCCGCAGATTTTTCCTATTTTCATTTCCAAACCCAAGCGTAACTGTTTAGGTCCTGAGCATGTAGAGATGTTTTTAAAAAACAACTTGAAAGCCTATAAAAATGATTTTTAATTTATGAAAATATTAAAATATGCATGAAAATATAAAAATCACTCCTATGATTGTATGTACCCAGAATAAACTTGAATAATTACTTCGTTTAATAGCAGGAATTTAAAAATGCATTTGGATCCGTAAATATCCGATCCGAAAGATCTGGCTCCGAAAATCAAGGATCCTATCCGAATCCAGATCCGAAAAAAATCCTGGATCCGTCCATCCCTAATTTTAAAGTAATATCTCAATGTCATGATTTAGCTATAGCATACCTAGGTAATTCTTTTGACATGATGATGTTTGTCCTCGTTGAGTTGCGAGTATGGGACCTGAGTAGGGTAGATATTAGTTTGTGTTAAGAATGTGTGTGCATGGTAGGATTTTTGCATGGAAGAAGAGTAAAATGCAGTGCCATTGTGGGCCCTACTTTCAGTGATGGGACCCAAAAGGGGACTCGAAATACTTCTTCAGTGTTTAAAATTGAGGAGGAAAGGTCCCAATTTTTGGAAAGATCCCATAGTGGAACGTTCTCTACATCTTACTTCCTCTGTGTCTCATAGTGGCTGTGAGACAATACATAGTGGAAAGGGGTGGATGAATCAGTAGGCCAGCACTTATTTTTCAAAAATGATCCAATCAAGAATTCATGGTCTCAAAATGTCTGAATTGATGAGAAAAAAATTATAATGTAAGTTCCATTTTTCATGTGACATTGGATAGCCGTGCCTGAGGCACCTGAAGGGCCTAACTGCAGTTATTTTGAATGTTGAGTTTTTCGATCTGGATAAAATGTATTCTTGGGTAAACATGATATCTGCATGGCAGTGGCGGATCTATGAGGGGAGGAGGGGGAGCTAAAGGCAACTGTGGTTTCTGGGGTAAAATATTAACCATTCTATTAATAAGAATGCTAGCAACAAGACTGCATCAATAATGTCATGACTGGAGTGCAGTAAAAATATATTTCAACAATTGGGTTGAAGCATACACTAGATAAAATAAAATTTTTTTGGGGGGTTACCACTTCACACAAAAATATTTAGTTACATTTTCTGGTTTATTTACCTACTATTATGAATTGAATTACAACAATTAGTTTTAAACCGTTTTTGAGCCTTGAAAATGCCAAATTTCCAAAATTCCCTAATCCCCCTATGGCTGGTAGGAATTCCCCATACTACCCCATACCCCTTGGTCCAAACCTAGATCGGGCACTATCTCTAGGTGTAAGAAAAACTTATGGGAATTTTGTCAAAGTTCAGGGAAAGTGTAAGGGAAATATTAGGTTATTTCAAAATTTCAATCTGTGGTCACCTGAAAATAAACATGTTGAAAGACACTTGGTTTTGCAAAAATACTTTTGATAATAAGTGATTTCAACAGCAAAATGTTGTGTTACCCCATATGGTTGAGAAAATCAATACCTCCACAGCATGGACGCTCAACAATCGCCCTCCGAATCAAATCCGCTCATCTAGTACTACAAGGGCTACTAGATAAGCACATTTGATTCGGTGGGTGATTGTAGAGCGTTTTTGCAGTGGAGGTATGGAAACCTCGATTTTACATTCCCCCATTTTACGTTTTCCCTGATTTTGCACACTTTTTATCAGGTCCCAAACAATACCACCTTTAATAAATGATACTCTATTTTACAATTTCCTCAATTTTGCACTTTATGTAAGTGGTCCATTCAAAAGTGTAAAATAGAGGTTTCACTGTAGTCCCAGAAGAGTCCATCTCATACAGTTTCTTATAAAAGTACATGATATAATTGTGCTCCACTTACTAAAATTGGTGATGATTTGCTGTTAAAACCCCCTATAAAGTCCCTCTTGCACAATAAGTCGAAATACATTTTTTTAGCACTCTAGTCATGACATTATCAATGCAGTCTTATTGTTAACATTCTTATTAATGGAATGTTAAATATTTCTCCCCAGAAACCACAACTGATGGAAGTAAAACAAATGAAAAGTTGAAAAAATGGATTGAAAATGTTCAAATACACTTCACTACAAAAGGATTTTATTAGGGTAGTTTCCTTCATCAAAGAAAACAAAAGGCATTGATTGTGATTCGTTACTCAAAATTAGTGTATTCATAATAAGCAAATTATTTGGTTTTAAAAAATCCCAGTTTAGACGAATATTAATGGTCAATTTTAACCTCATTTGAAAAAGGCCAGATTGGCGCCCATGCGATGACACTCCACGTGACGTCACAGGGACTTAGATGCTATACGAGTAGTCAGTAGTTTTACATCGTCTGGGATTACCAACGCATGCATGTGGCACAGAGCTCAGAGAAGCATTTCTTAATAATCACCGATTAAAATTGCTCATGGTCGGAAAGGTATTAATAATCCTTATTTAAACCAAGTGCTACCTGCTAGCAGGGTACTCTGCAACATGCTAGCAGCCTGCATCGTATCGGCGCTCTTAGCCTCATACCAATGTGGCCTCACACGGTGGCAGCCAGAACCAGAATGACGTCACATGGCCTTTCCCAGCATTCATACTTGGCCATCGCATTTTTGCACGCTTGAAAATTTTCTCTTTTCATTTAATTGCAAACAATAGATATCGTCATTTAAAAATATAAAAGCTTGAAATGCGTACTCCAGGAGTAATAATTTTTCAGTTCAGGCAATTAAAAAATAATAGGAAACCATACTAATATACTATGCTTACCTTGAATCCGGAGATAAGATTTTTTAATGAGTTTATTTTCGCTTTTGCTGCACTTATTTGTGGTTGAAGTGCTCCGTAATCTTTTTCAATTTGAGCTTGAGTTGCCTCACTAGCTGCTATACGCTGTTTTAATGTTTTCAGTTCCTGGTTCTGCTTCCAAAGATTTTTTTTCTTTTCAGCCATTGATGGGCCAACCCTGCCTGTTTCAAAAGAGGCTTATCATCTGTATAAAACTTAAAAATGTGTACTCAAATAGCCATAGTAATTGTACTATCATTGTTAAGTTGAGGTGGTTTTTGTGATAAAATATTTTCCTCTAAATAGGCTTCATAAAAATTTGGGCTATATTTATAATATCCCAAAATATACTCCCATAACTTTTTTCTCTCTAAATTTGACTGATTGGCTAGTATCCTGATGCCTCTGATCATAAATAAATGACAGGTTGTTCATAATTGGTGTCATTAACCATGTAGATATGGGGTCAATGTCTGACAATCATACATATTAGGTTAGAAATACATGATTCAAGTTCTGTAGGGGTGGATCCAACCTTAGGCTGTCATTTAAATCTATCAAAAAATTTTGAAATATTTTCCATGTAGAGTTGGGATTCATGAATGGAATTGGATTTTGCATATAATTCATACCTAAGATTTTTTTCAAATCCAGAAGGTATTGGTTTTTCTTTTGAAGATTTTCACTCATTTGAGAAATATCAATTACTAGGAGGTCGAAATCAATGGGAAAAAGTGTTTCCCCAAGCTCCTCCTTATCATGGAGTTGCTCTTTAGCATGCTTGTATTGTATCTTCAATGTTGAAGTCTTCAAACGACATTGGTCCAAAGTCCCTTCTGCTATGTGGATCTGCTCTTTAATGAACCTAAAAAATTTGACAATGAAGAAATTGTAAGAAAACATTGTTGTGATAGCTCAAGCCAATCAAATAATTGGTATAGGTTTTCTTTTTGCTGTTTTGAACCCTGGAAAATATTTAATAATGTTTTCCGAGTTCTTTATTTCTTTTTTCCACTGTCTCTGGTAAAATGGTTGCCCGGCATTTACTTTCAATTTAATTAGTTACACATTGCTCTGAAGAGATAATCCTCTTAATACTGAGCGTATACAGTGGCAGGGACTTGGCGGAGCTATATTAATATTTTTTATGTTTTAATCGTCGGCCTTTTGGCATTACAACGCTCATCTCTCTTTATAACGTGATTCTCGCTATATGCCATACTCTGTAAAATTACCTTCCACTGCATTTTGTAATGATGATAAACAACAGTGAAAATGCTACACGTATGCTCGATAGATCAGACCATTGCATTTTTGTGCATTCCCTTTAAGTTGAGACATGTGAAAGCAATCTCATTCATTTACTAAAATTCCTTTAAAAGCTTTTAAAAATTTTGGGAATATTTTCCCACCAAGTTCTATTAAGTTGAATATACTTATTTTCCATGCATACTTCTTACTTATATGTGCATACATGTATACACTCCCTTTTAAATACTATGGTATCCATTGCAAAGGGAAAATTGCATTGTCATTGGATATGATATCTCTCAAATGGAAGAATATCCTCAGTATCCAAGTACCTCGTTGCACAAGTTATCACTATTGCTAACAATAAGTGGAATTGTAAGCCCTACACATTTCACATTTTTACATGCCTCATTTTTATTTTATTACTGTTACTAATTGACAGAACCAGAAGATGACCTTTTGAGTAAAGTTTTCCATAAAATTCAGATCCAAGTTTTCTCAGATTTTACTATATTAGGGGGCCAGCTGGCAGCTGCCCCCCATAGAAGCAAAAGTAAATTTAGTTCAAAACGATATTTTTTAACAAATTTTCTTTAAACCCATGAAAAGTGATATTTTTGTAAAACATGTAATTAAAATAGAAAGTTTTTTTTCCAGGAAAATAATATTGAAAACTAACTAAGCACTTTTATAATTTTCTTGAAATATTGGTTTCATAACCTTTTCTTGTTACAACTTGAACGACCATGGCTTGCCCCCTCTAGTTTTGATCCTGGGTATGCCCATTTGTGTAAGGGATGGAGAGCCACATGACTTGAAATCATCAGCCTTAGTAAATGCATATAAATATTTAAAAAATAGCTATGCATTGCTTCATCTACCACTTTCTTATGTTGTAAGTTTACATCATATGAAAACTGAGAGGAGGAAGAATAAGAACATGATAAGTATTATTGATAGATTGTAAATTTGTATTTTATTTTCTTGCCTTGAAGTAATCACCAGTAAAATTGCCAAATTAACTATACCGAGGGAACCAAGGGTTTTCTAATGGTTAATCAACGAGAATTTCTATTTTCTTTACTTTGCACCTATTCCTGTTCCTTCCTATACCTGTAATAAGCTATTCCAGTCAGCGTCAGTGTACATACATTATTAAATGATATTTATGATTTCTCTCCTCACATGAAATCAAAATAATTTTGCTATGTTTAATGAACCCAAAACACATCTCATTAATATAATAGCTACGTTTTTAGCACATAATTAAAAACGCCCTTGTATGCGAGATTATCCATTGATCCAATACCTGAAATCATGGATCCAGATCTGAAAAAAACCTGGATGCATCCATCCCTAGTAGTAAATAATAGTGGTTCTCTTATCTAAGGATAGTTGAAGCAAACAGCTGTAAATTGGAACAAGGGGAGATGAAAAAAATGAATATTTTTACATTTTATACAATGGAGGACTGATTATCTCTCTCATAATATAATTATCTCTTGAAAATCTACCATGACCATTATATTCCCCTACCTACTTCTTTAAACTCTTCTGTTCTGAACCAGTAGCATTGTTGAAGTAAAATAAAACAAGCAATTAAGACTTAAACTTTTGCTGGAGCAGTTTTTTGGAATGTTGAATTTTTCTGTTTTATGGCAGTTTTACAATGCATGGCGTGCATGTTATTACCTAGTTTCAATTTTGCTTTATTCGCCTGTGTGTGTTATTCCACATTTTTTAAGTCTAGAATTTAATGGATCTCTACCCATAGGTCAATAAATCAGCCTGGTGGCGCTAAAAGAACGTTGAGGACCAGAATAGGAATTAGGGTTGGTTGCGGCTCTACTGATTAGGAAGTAGAAGACTTCATCTTGAAGGAGAAGAAGGAAAATGGGCCATGGATCTTTTATGGCCAGTGTGCTGTTGTACTTGCATACCTTATAAATCTTTCTGCTGGTACTCTTCCAGTTATGGGATCCAGCCAGTCATTTTCAAATCCATTTTCTAGCTTTCCCAATGCTTCTTTTGCCAAATTAAGCATGAATGTTGCTTCCTCTTTGGCAGCAATTATACCACCTCGTGACTGCTTCCATTTTTGCTCGTGCTCCTCTAGAGTTGAGGTCAAATTTTCAGTTTCTCTTGCAACAATATCCATTTTCTGCTGAACACTTAATCTATGGGTTTACGAGATATATATATAGGTCATACCTTTAATATCAAAGGTGATTTAATCAACAAAATGACCAATAAAATTTGTACCTATTTCATTATTGAGAGTTTAAAGTATTTCATTGTTAATGTGATCTGTTTCTGTACCTTTTTGTAGCCACTGCAATAGACACTTCGTTAGTTAAGATTTTGTGGCCATTATGGGATTTATCATCATTATGACATCGTATTTATCATCAGCAATGGCTGTAAAAGTAAGGCTGACATAGTATTAATCAGAAAACTGAAGAACAATTTTCGCTTATCTACAATTCCCACTTAATGCTTCTTTATTATTCATTTCAATCAAATGTGACTTCGGATGAAGAAGAAAACAAAAAAGATGTCAAATGTTAATGCTGTGGGAGAAGGAATGCCAATTTTCATTTGGATTATGTGGAATGAACGCTTGGAAAAGTTATGTATTTTCGGAAGCAAATAAGTGAAATTCGTGTGGGTAGCTTAAAGGAACATCTACAGCTATGATGATTTTGCTTGCTTAGTATTAGGAAGATTCAATAAAATTTGGTAGAAAACCAATTTTGTTTTTATCCTGAAAGTTATACTAACTTAAATTATTACGTGGACTGCGAGTTGCATAAACTACACATTAGAATGAGTTTGTTTTCTATATTCCTCAAAGCTTGATAGCATTGCTAGGTTATCTAGGCAAATTTAAAGTTTTGAGGCATAGTTAGGTGCCAGCTTTTTCTTGTTCATGGAAAAGGTCATCTAGGCCATAAATATGTATTAACGAAAATGAAAGTTACTAAATGCTTCACCCAAAAATTAATTTTCATTTAAACAATTTCTCTTTCATAGAAACCTCATAACTGAAGTTTTCAGGGCATGATGGAAGGCACTGCACAACACATCTGCTTTATTGTTACATTCACCATGACAAAATCAATGATTTGGTTACATAGCAAAAATGATGGCTGACATTTAACCCTTTCGCGCCGAATCCCGCACCTGTGCGGCGAGGATTTTTGTTCCTCAGCTACGAATGCCACACCAGTGCGTCCTGAATGTTCTTACCCTAGCCAACGAATGCCGCGCCTGTGCGGCACAGGTCGAAAAAAGTGACCGTGTCGGACACAATAGACCCACGGACGTGGTCGCCCCTCACGATCCGCCTTAGCCCGAGCCCAGCCCCTTCTTCGGCCGCTCAGGTCGACCCTTTCCTATCCTCTCCACGCGGTCAACTACTGTTATTTGCAGTGTGTTTTCAAAAAAATATTTGTTGCTTACTTTTGAAATCCTATGCTAGAAATGAATTCATCTTTTTTTGCTGACCACATTGAAATTTCAAACGAAATTCTAACGTTAATATCAACAGAGTTATAGAACAACAAGTAAATATACTAAATCCGTCTATATAAACGTTAGAACTTCGTTTAAAATTTCTGCGCGCTCAGAAAAAAAACACGAAATTCATTTTGAATTAAAAAAATCGATACGAACAACAAGTATTTGCATATATTCGGCGTTAATATTTTAGCTAGTTGACCGCGGACTCGTGCTAGGACTCGTATTGAGGAAGAATTTCCTTCAACGAACGTCCGGCGCGAAAGGGTTAAAGTTATTGAGGATGAAACTAGTTAGGTTCATTCAATGTGATTTGGTTTCATATGAATCTTAGAGTCTCATTGAGCATTACATTGAGATGAATTCCCTGAAGATAATTTGCTTTTGTATGAAAAAAGCTAGCTTGATGCAGTGAAAGACAATTAGTTTCTATAGTGATGAATCAATTTATGTTTTTACTATTTTTTAGATGGGCATGTCTCCATTCTTACATATAAAAATGCCGAAGATCTTTACAGTCCATGAATTTGAAATTTAAAGTATTATTCCTGCACAAAAATTGGTCATATGTGGGTGGAATTAACAAAATGCTTTAATCATGGGCTATAGATACATATATCTTTTACATATTTAAGACATGGAAATATTTATCCAATACACTTACTTTTGCATGCGATCTGCATTGTTACGGGCGGTATTTGAGCTGGTGTGCCATTGTTTTGATACACTTGTCCTAACAGATGTTACTGAATCAATGCTAGTTCGACGACCAACTACGCTTGTAAATGAGTGAGTAGCTGTTGATCCATGGGGATGTGCTGGAAGGTAAGCAAAATCATTTATTTTCATCTTCGTTGGACTAATTTATAGAGTACTAATTCATTATGAATTCTGCGACTAATGATATAGTATCTTAAGATATTCATTATAATGAGTTGGATTTTTACTGATGCTACTTCTTAAAATACCAACTATAATTATTTTATATTTGCCTACTCAGTCTTAGTAGCCTCAATTGGCACGAGACTGTAATATCCCAAGTTTTCACAAAATAATTCCCAAATTAAGAAGACATCCATGTCTGGGTATCGTCATTCAGCTAATGCTAATTATTCATGCTTGTCTTTTAATCTGAAGATTGGTCCAGAAAGGCAAGCGTAGAGCCCACCCCAGGCTTAGTTGCAAGTATGTAAATTGCCACAGAGGGAAAGGGGCCAATTCCTTCCCCTGGTCCCCCTCGCAATTTGAGGATTTTTGGGGTGTGGAAAGGCTTCAACCAGAATATGGACCCTTAGGTACAGGGGCGAAGCTAGGAATAAAGGCTTGGGGGGGGGGGGGGTTAGGTGCAACTAATACCGGGGTGTTTTGGGGTATGGAATACCCACCAGGATAAGCGGTAGGTGCGAGATTAACAAAATTGCTGAATTTTAAGATAAATGGTTGAAAATGGTGAGTTTTACGGCTCTCTGAGGGATATTTTATTAATCCTTACACTATTCTATTAGTAATATCAATCCAATTAAGTAAAATGGATTATTCTTAAAAATTTCTCTGAGCTCTGGGGGGGGGGGGGGGGGGGGTTATCCCCCAAAACCCCCCCCTCGCTGCGCCACTGCTTAGGTAAGTAGCCCAATGCTCTACTCACTGAGCAATCACATTATTGGGTGGGTGGGATTTGGTACCCTCATTTATGTGCCATTAAGAAAGTAACGTGAACATACCAGTATGGTGGGTTGATGCTTGGTTTACATAAGATAGGATCGATGGGTCAGCATGCGATGAAAACACCTCAAACAAACAATTTTCGATTTTCATAAGCTTCGTTGACATTTGTAGACGGTCTATCAAGGCTTTTAAGGCTTCGTCGCTCATCTCTGTTAAAGAATGTGAAATCAAAGTACTTACCAAGAATTGGGTCTAAGTCACTTATGATGATTTATACAAGAGTTAAAATTTTATATCAGGGATAAAACTTGTTCCTTACCATCGATGAGATCTTCAGAAATGGGCTCCGAAAAAATTAAAGATGCTTTCGATCCAATGCTTTCGATTATGCTAGCTTTAGCACTTCCAATTTCTTTTGATTGTAATCTTTCCATTTTGAAAAGTCGCGAAGGAGTCGGTGTTATTGAAAATTTTGAACTCTGAATTAGATTACTTTGTTAACGAATTGTTTTCAAAACATGAAAAGTTTGGATGACGGTATAACGTTTATTGTCACTATTTCTGCAACCTAAGATTGATCCAATTGAATGATGCACCATCCCTTGCTTCCTTTACTGATTTGTTCCCGACGTTCCTCACCAATCCCGAAAAATTCTCACTATTCTCTCGGTTGCTAGGCATCCATTAAATCAACAATGGCCGACACCGCATCGTCGTCCACGAACTCTACGCATCGGCGCGGACCGCCGAAGCGCGGAACTCTGACCGAGACAGCCCGGGGAAAAGTAAAGTTATAGATACTTGTGTCCTGAGTTCTGTAAAAAATTATTTCTAAGTTTGCATCAGTAGCGTAGCCAGGCAACAGGGAGGGGGCAGTTTGCTCCCGAGCGCACTCCTAAGGGAACAGCACCGTTGGGCCGGTGGCGCCAAGGTCCGTAAGGGACCTTGAGTGGCGCTGGTCTAGGGACGGGTAGTTCACAGACCTTGAAAATAAGGAAACGGGGTTTAAGCCAAATAAAGATGGGTGCAATGCCGGGTGACAAATCTCGACGGTGCTGTGAGTAGCTTTGAATAAGCAGACCTTTTCGCTGAGTGTACAATGGGAGTAGCGGCGCAGAACCCTAGTTCCCCAAAAAGAACGGAGTGAATTTACTTTCAAGTTTGCTTCATATGTGAAACAATGATTGACTAAGAGCGGCTACTACGTCATTGAAGAGGATCAGAGGTAGAAAGGAAAAAGGTGCGTGTGAAGAGTGACTTAAGCGAGAACGGTTAATCACTGGTTTTGAACTCCGCTAATTTTTACCACTCTGCAATGGCAAGGTTCATTTCAGCTTCACCGACCACCTGTTCTTAAACGTTTGAAAACTCTTTTTAAATGCACGGTCTATGAGGTAGCCACACGTCAATGTAAGGTGTATGTAGTGGCGGATTCATATGGGGCGCGCTCCCCCCACCCCGCTGCGGTGCCGCCCGCATTGCCGAACATTGTATAACCACAATCGTAACATTTTTGCATCATAAGATGGCATTGCCTTGAATAAGTGTATAACCAGTTAAATAAAACTTTTTTAAACTTTGCATGTATCTTGATTGTTGTTTTATTACGATAAAAGTTAAGGTAGGTAGCTCAAGAAATGTTTTACGCCCCCCCTCTCTTGAGTTTTTTCTGTATCCTGGTATTGGTTCTATTTGGTAGCAAAACGATAGTATTGTCGCTATACCTTAGTTCACTTATCACTATTTGAACTTCCTCTCCGAGTCGCTGTTCATCCACCAGTCCGAATTAATTCTTTCCAAGAAATAATGAGGTCGTTCTTTCAGACTCGAAATTGCAATTCGTCAAAGGAATTTGTTTGATATAAGGGAAAGATAATTAAAGATGTAGGAAAAACTTTCCCTATTCAGCCATTATTTCGCAAGTTAAAATATTAAATGTATTCTTTTGATGAGTCGGTGACGCCAGGCGTGGAACTAGGGCGAGGCGAAGGGGGCACGTGCCCCGGGCGGCAGATTTCAAGGGACGGCAAAATTTGAAAAGTTTATTAAAAAGTTAGTTATTTTTTCTAATTAAATTACAATAATTATTAATTTATTGATTATTAAACAATAATAATAATAATAATAATAATAATAATAATAAATTTCTTGATAGCAAACGGTGTGTCATTTCAATTATCGCATATCAAAAAAATAGCTTACGGATGAACAATATTTTAGTGGTGCAGGGGCGGCAACTGATTTTTGCCCCAACTGATAAAAATGCTAGTTTCGGTCCTGGGTGACGTCATTAGAGTTAGGATTTATTTACTAGTCCAGGTAAATACTTTCATTAATGATAGTAATCGTTCGCAATATTTTTAATCACTGTGAACCACACGAAGCCCATGCGCAAGGCCGAGAAGCATTTGAAAAGCGATGACCCGCTTGGCATGAGTTCATTACGTCATCAATTTATCTGCAGTTGGTTTAAGGCCATTGATTTTTCATCTCGAATTGCTGAAAAAGTTTGGGATGGATGGAATAAGTGAGATACATACGGTGCGCTCCACGTTTTTCGTTTTTGATTTATGAAATGTTCGTCTAAAATTACAGTAATCTTCTCATCAAACACATTTCAAATTTTCAATAATTTAGGGGTTGTAAGCCGCTATGTATTCTCTTTAATGAAACGTATTTTTTCTATGAAAATAATATATTTTGCATTGTAAATTTTCAGCGCTCTAACTAGAAAGGAAGTGGTCGATGTTTGAGTTGCAAGATTTTTTCCGGAAGGAAAAACGCACAAAGAAACAAGAAAGAGAGCATAATAAAACGTAGCAATAAAAATGATGGGCGTGCCCATAACAATCCTCCCTACTAATCTAATTTAGTCCCTCCATCTTTTCCTCTTTTTGGAATAAGTGAGAAGCATATTTTATCTCCCTTTCCTCTTCCAGTTCTCCGCTCATGGCGTTATGGAAGTCTCTTTTCCAATTTACCTCGAATGAAAATTATAATCAGCGAATTTCCTACCTCTTTGATTTGAAATCATAAAAAAATAACCCGATAATGATTGCTGAAATTGAATAAATAATTTGTCTTAAAAAATTACGTCAGTGATGTAAATTTTCACAAATCTGCCACCAAATTACCTCGCCAGACTCTGAAAAAGAGTTGGTCAGGATCATCAGGGGTCTGTCACATGCTCTACTTCCTTTCGTGTCTAGAATATTTTTCGCACAGAGCGGAAGATCTGCAATACGGATTATAATAATTAGCAAGTTTTTGTGAACAGTCATTTCCTGGATTAAGATTCTAAGACCAGTGCAGCAGTGGCGTAGCGAGGAGGGGGATCCGGACCCCCCCCCGAAATATAAAAAAAAATGTGTTGAATTACTTTGCTTCATTAAAGAAAACAAGGTATTGAAAAATCAAGAGTGTACTAAAGATTTATTTGAAAAATGAAGATTTTTCGACCACGGAAAATGTTAAAATTAGTTTGCTTAACCGCGAGCTCACAAATAGTACGTAGCTCCAACGTTTCTCCATATTTTTGGGGTTTTCACCGTGTAAATTGAATTTAAATCACAACACGCGCGTTGAAAACTTGAATATATATTAGAGGCATATACATTGTGAAAACTTAGAAACAATCGTAAATTCATAGAAATATATATTAATCGTAATCGTAAATTCATAGAAATATATAGAAATAGCTATTTAATATGTCCAATAATGCCTGACGATTAAGTCGACTTAAACGGCGATATGCAATTTTTCCAATTAAAAGATAAATTTTCGTGTTACGCCTACCCTGCCACTATGAAACTATTATTATGTATTTCTTAAGCAGCGCTGCCCTTTCTGTTTCTATGTGGACTTGCTTACGGCGCAGGTGCGGGAGATTTTTTGACCCCCCCCCAACCGTATTCGGCGGCCTTAGGTTCTATAGGCCAACAGGAAAGTTTAAAAACAGGCACTTAAGACCAGACCTGGAGTATAAGGCGACCCCTTACTTTTGGCATGATTTTCCTGGGTTACTGATGTAACCTGTCGAATCCTGCGGTCCGACGAGGAGGATGTTGGGATACGAGATGCTCATGAGAGAGAAGTCGGAAGGATAACTAATTGGAGTTGACTTGTATTCACAGATGCTGAGGCATCTTAGAGCAGAGTCAAACGACAGAGAGAGCAGTAACTAAACTCAAGTTTAACCGGTAGTTTTTCCCGACGCATTACAACTTACGAGTCGTCTTGAGATATTCTGATTTCATTTAGTAGACCTCACTCAACTTTCGCTCTCTCAAGTAATGAAATGCGTCTTTCAAATTATTTTTCTTGTGGAAGTTTCCATTTTTCACATTCACCTATGTTATTGAATTCATTTAAAAAAATTATTTTGATTAAGAATGGTGATATTTTCATACTTTATCATAGCGTTTTATAATTTCCTTATCTTCGTCTTTGTAATTTTTAAATAAATTTATTTAAATGAAAAGTATGGTAAAAATTTCAAGATGTACACGTAATTAATACACGAGAAAATAGAAATATCTTAGCGCCGGAGGAAGCGGAGCGCGACACTATTTAAGTTTAGCGGTTCGATTCGGTAGGCGAATTTCGCCTTTCTGATGTTTCCAACGGTGTTGCGGGTGTTGCTGACGTTGGAGGCAGTGTTGGCGTGACGTGGATGTTTGTTAGCTTTGCCTTGTCGACTTCATCAGTGTCCGCTTCCCTCTTGATAATCTGTCTGCGAAGACATCTGTGTTGCGTCGAAGTTTCGCTGGTAAGAAGGAATGTGTCTTTGGTGCTTATTTTGGCCAGAAACCCATTCCTAAGAGGCTTTTAAATTAGCAGCTGCAGTCTTCTTTCCGAAACATTCCATTCATAGGTTTTCTGGTGAAATTTTCAGTTTTTCGCATCAAGAAATGGATCAAGTCACGACGTTTGTTGAGCCAGGCAGGCAGTTTGCAAAGGATTCAATAAGGCTTGTGAAGAGGTGCACGAAGCCTGACAGAAAAGGTAAAGCTGTTGCCCAAAATTTCCTAGCTCATACTGTATATTCTTTGCGTCGTAACCGTTTTAATGTACTCACTGAGTTTTGTTTCAACCGTTCGTGTCCTCAGAATTCCAGAAAATTGCGGTGGCCACTGCTATAGGATTTTGCATAATGGGATTCATCGGTTTCTTCGTCAAGCTTATTCATATCCCCATCAATAATATTATTGTGTAAGTAAAGAGGTGTTTCATCCGTTTAGTTATCCATGCCATTACAGCATCTTTTTGGATACAATGTCTCTATTTGCACAATTTCTCTATTTCAGGGGATCGTAACTTCATAAACGGACTTATTTTTCAATAATATACATATATATATTTATCAACCGCATTTGGATTTAAATCTTCATTAAATTGACACTCCTTTAAAAACTGAAATGTTTTATTTATGATTTCTTAATACGATGTAAACAGTTTGTGTTGACTCGGTGAAAGTGAAGAAAGCAAAGCTGGAATTACGCATATTATTAGGTTTCCTCCAAAATGTTTGAAACTTTAAACTACGTGTTAATTTCAGCAGAGAAAGAAGGGAGGGGACCATGCCATATGTACTAATTGAAGTTCACCCATCTATCAGTGAAATTTGGTGGTCGAAATGGTTTTTCCATGCAGTTATGTCAAACAATTTATTCCAGAAGAAGTTATAATGTTTTGCATTGTAAACTCTTGGACGTATGTTAAGAGAGAACTTAATTTAGATAAGTTTATAGAAATTTTATATTAAATACTTACTGAAGAGAAACTTTTTTTTGAGAAACTTCTTATTTGCTTCATTTCCTTCTTGCGTAGAAACACTGTAAGTTGTAAGGTAACACCACTAAGACTGTAGGTTTGTTGTTGTGTGCTTGTCCTGTGAAGTACATAAGCAAGCTCACTCGAGGAAAAGTGGTTTTAAACCTGTTAAGATTTTATTTCTTATTATTACTAAATGCTTATCCTCATGGTGTGAATCTAACTATAGTGTGATTTAGGATTTTGTGGAATAGTTCAGGTTTGTGCTTTGTGAGGTCATTGTATGTGATATTAAAGAATATGCTTGCTAAGTTGATATGATTTTAAATAGTGTGGAGCTAAAGCTTAAGTGTATCTTAAAGGGGCTTCTTCCTTTATCATCATCCAAATCATCTTCCTTTATCGTAAATTTTTATGGTTTGTAAGCCCTGTGGGATTACTTACCTTTAATTTTTTCATCTTTGGATTTTTATCTCGTGCGGTTGCTTCCATGTTATTTCATTTTTCATTTCATAGGGTGTATTGCAGTCCTACTCCTATCCCTCTTTTCTGTTTGATGGAAATGAAAAGGGGTATTTCAGTGAGATTTATTTCCAATGGAAGTGATTTAAGATAAGAGATGGGGAGGGAAATTCATTGAGTATGCCTAACTTCGAAAATCGTAGCCTGTGAGGGTACATTTTTACCTGTTTTTCTCGTAAGGCTAATGTCCAGAATAGAAAAATGCATCTAGAATAACAAAAATTTAGGATATTTCCAATGTCTCTGGAGAGGAGCCGCTGGTGATGGCAGAGGTGGACAATGAGGTGCTTTGGTAAAACAGGCCATATAGCCCAAGCTTCCGATCCTGCTGATGGCTACATTGTGACTGACCACTGATGGGAGATCAGTGACCAGTGTTGAGTGATGACTGACGACCAGAGGTGATAGCATCACCACCATGCCATTATATAGGACAAGGGTAACCAGGTTGTTTTCGACAAAGAGGTAGGTTATCTGTTCTCGAAAGTGAAAGGTACTATGTATTCCCTAAGTGTAGTTTGTCATAGGTGGTTATTCTAAGATGCCACTCTACAACACATTTTTGCATAGTATGAGAAATGGAATTCTTCCATTTCCAGATCACTGCACTTCTTGGTGATCACAATATTGTTAGGAGGAAAAATGAACAAAGAATGTTGGTAGTGGCACTAAACAATTATTTCAGTAAGGAAGTGAGTAAAATTAGGGTGACTTTTGAAAATAGAGCTTGGGTAGGTCCACTTGGTCTGCTTCCATATGTCAGTATTTCACTACCCAGTCATGGGGTACTAAATAAACTCGAGTAGAGCTGTATTGGCTTTATTTCTACAATTACCACTTGTGTTTATTTCGTGGTATGCATTGCTGCATTTTTCCACTAAGCTCGTAATTTGACTGCTTAATATTAAGTCCGGGAAATGCAAAATATTCAGCCTGGAAATCAGGGAGTCAGGCAATTTGAAAATGGAAAGGAATGAGAACATTTTGTATGAGAGTATAAAAAAGCTTCATAATTTTTATTTTCCTGAGGCAGTGATGTAGCCAGGAATTTAGTTCGGGGCGGTCCAAAACCAGGGGTAGAGATTTAAAAAAAAATGGAGAATCATCATTGAACAATTGTTAAACTATAAGCAACCTTTAATGGGGGTGCTTTTTTTGAACTGACTTCAAGGAATGGGCTCAGTTTAGAGCCTGGTGTTTGGACCTTAGGGTTGGGGTGAGTGGAGGTTGCGATGATGGATGTATGAGTGGAGGTCTGGGGTGGGGCCTTGGGGGAGGGCCTAGGGTGACTTGACATGGTGCAAGGGCTGCACGCTCAGAGGCAGAGACAAGTAGGGCAGTCTTCGGCGTGGCATCAGCTGAGAAGCATCTATTTTGTGTTGTGAACCATCTCTATTTGTTAATACAGTCCACTAAGTATCGTTATGCATTTTTCATTTCATTGAAGTAACCACCCCTGGACAAGTCGGTCGTATTTAGTATCAAACACCTGGGCCTTGTGAAATTTAATGACAGGGTAATAAGTACATAGAGGGTTTTAAATTAATTTTAACCCTTTTCTAATCCAAAAAACTTCATATCTCTATTGATCAATCAAAATATAAGATGTTACACCATGATGTATGTATTTTCAGTAATTTCCATAGTATCATATCTATGAGAAACTTGAGAATAACAGCTATAAATTCTACCAGCATTTCCCTTCCACGTTACTTCAGTTGCTTGGTGATTCAGATTTTAACTCATACCCGAAATCTTAGCAGTAAACAAACTGCACCAATATTGCAATTTTTTTCCTTCCATGGCTAGGTAGTTTATACTCTCCAGAACATGTAATATATAGTTATTTATGTAAGGAACAAAATTAAATTGTGTTTTATCTTTTAGATAGTTGTTTATAAATCATAATAATGCTGATAAAGTAGCAATTGTTGTCATACATCGGTGTGATAGGTTTTCCAAAGGCAGATTAAGGGGAAGGGTGTAGGTGGTTGCCTCCTCTGCCTTGTAAATCTGGGAAAAGAGTAACATTTTAATCTTTGAGGTGCCTCTACAATGCAAGTGTTTTTATTTCAACCACTCAAGAAACAACGTTCAAAGAGAATTAAAGAAACACAAAAGCCTCTTGTCCAAATAGACACATTTTTGACCGGGGCACAGCCAGGATGATGTGTTTAGGGGGGGGGGGGAGGGCAGGACCTGGTGATCAAGGAGGTAGAACCTTCCTCTGGGGAAAGTTGACATTTTTATTATTCAACATTTCTTGTTGACACCCTTCTTGCTAGCAGCAAAGGCCAAAGAGGTTATGATGCAAGCAATTTTTGGTTGCCTGCTATTTTTCCCCGATCTATGTATGCATATTTTGAGAGGATCTACGATGCCTATCCTTCATGTTGTTGGCGAGCAAGGTTATTGTACGGCTGCAACCCAAATATCAAAGTTGTTCATCTACATCACTCAAATGACTATGAAAAATAAAAGGAGGTGGGAGGGAAACAACTGGGCTACCTTACTGCTGTAAGTCTCTATTCAGTAGCTCTACTGAGCTTAATAAGCAGCTATATCAGGTTGTACTGGATTCAATGTGGGAAATTGGGACTCACTTCGAAGGATATGTGTAATTTTCCTTAGGGCCAACCATGGAAATTACAAGGATGCAAATATCAGTAGGGCTGTGTAGAGAAGGATGCATCAATAGTTTTATGGGCATGGTAATACAATTTTTATTGGGTAACCATTACGGTATTGAAATAATACGTCAAATTTTAAAGGTCAATGCCATATCCAAATCAATTTGAGCTGAAATGGGAGAGTGTGAAATTCTGTCTTCATGAAAATGATTGGGAGCCAGTGTGGAAATGTTACAGATTATGAAAGAAAATTTTTCTTGTGCTCACAAGCTTCAGATCAGGAGCTTCAGTTTCATGCCTGCCCTGAATGTGACCTGACCAATTTCAGCTTTGATTTATAATGGGGAACTGGCATGAAAATTTTGATAATGTAAGAAATGACCATAGGCATGAAGTAATTTACAGAAATACATATTCATGAGTAAGGTTTATCTCTCATGAATCTCTAGGATGCTTGGTACGTCTTTTTATGGGGATAGCTACTACCACTGTATATTTTACGTAAGATAATAACTATTATAAAATTCAACTATATTCAAAACTGCTCATTATACTCATGCTATTATCATCTAAGAATGTTAGAACCATCGACCAAATAAAAATGCTAATCCATGAAAAAATAGTGACGATGAATGCTTATGCCAATATTCAAAGATACCTATATCATTACCAGCAAATCAACTCCCATTTTTGCAATATCATTATCAAAGAAATTACAACAATGATCATATACACTAGGGTAGTTTCCTTCATCAAAGAAAACGAAAGGCATTGATTGCGATTCGTTACTCACCATTAGTGTATTCATAATATACAAATTATTTGGTTTTAGAAATACCGGTTTAGACGAATGGCAAGGGTCAATTTTATCCTCATTTGAAAAAGGCCAGATGGGCGCCCATTCGATGCCACTCCACGTGACGCCACAGGGACTAGTTTCTATGCGAGTAGATAGGAGTTTTACATCGTTTGAGGTTACCAATTCATGCATGAGGCACAGAGCTCAGGGAAGCATGTCTTATTGTTAATAATCACCTATTAAAACTGGCTAAGGTCGGAAAGTTTTCTTTGTTTGATAAGACGTATTAATAATCCTTATTTAAGCCAAGTGCTACCAGCTAGCATGGTACTCTGCTACCTGCTAGCATCCTGCGTCGTATCAGCGCTCAGAGCCTCGCCCCAATGTCACCTCACTTGGCGGCAGCGGGAACCAGAATGACGTCACACGGGCTTATCCCAGCATTCATACTTAGCCGCCGCGTTTTCGCGCGCTTGAAAATTTTCAGTTTTCATTTAATCGCGAAAAATAGATATCGTCATTTAAAAATCTAAAAGCGTTAAATACGTACTCCAGGAGTAATAATCTTTCGATATAGGCAATAAAAAAATAATAGGAAACCACCCTATTACAATGCCTGCAGAGACGGCTGGCCGCGTATTTTAATTATTGCAGCAGTAATTCATATCGATCGTTCGCTCCCTGAGTCGATAGTTCAGTAATCGATCACGGTTCGATTTGCGGTTAGTGGTGTCGTTTCAATAGGGTAGTTTCCTTCATCTAAGAAAACGAAAGGCATTGATTGCGATTCGTTACCCACCATTAGTGTATTCATAATACACAAATTATTTGGTTTTAGAAATACCGGTTTAGACGAATGGCAAGGGCCAAATTTTATCCTCATTTGAAAAAGGCCAGATTGGCGCCCATGCGATGCCACTCCACGTGACGTCACAGGGACCTAGTTTCTACACGAGAGGATAGGAGTTATACATCGTCTGAGGTTACCAATGCATGCAAGAGGCACAGAGCTCAGGGGAACATGTCTTAATAATAACCTATTAAAACTGGCTAAGGTCGGAAAGTTTTCTTCGTTTGATAAGGTATTAATAAACCTTTTTTGAGCCAAGCGCTACTAGATAGCATGGCACTCAGCTACCCGCTAGCATCCTGCGTCGTATCAGCGCTCAGAGCCTCTCCAAGGTCACCTCACAAGGCGGCAGCGGGAACCAGAAATACGCCACACGGAGAGATTTCCCGGCATTCATACTTACGCGTCGCATTTTCGCGCGCTTGAAGATTTTCACTTTTCATTTAATCGCGAAAATTAGATATCGTCATTTAAAAATCTAAAAGCGTGAAATACGTACTCCTGGAGTAATAATCTTTCGATTAAGGCAATAAAAAAATAATAGGAAACCACCCTATTGTTTCGAACTGTTTGTCTGTGCACGTTTGACGCTTGGAATAAGTTTTTATAACGCTTTTTAGTGGTTAATGGGTGGCTTAGATGATTCTTAGATACTAAGGATCTTATATTATGTGAAACCGAAGATACGTGAGGATATAATGGGCGTGAGGTGGTTTTCAAATTTTTGACAAAAATCATCATTCTGACGACTCCAACTTTTGACGACAGAGTGAGATTGTCAACGCAAGAGAAATTCAGGAGATAATAATTTTAGGTTTGTGTTCTTTATTATTGTAAATTCTACACTCACGCATCCTTTGGTGAAAATCAATCAATCGAGGCGCATCGGAGTTCAATAAGGTAAGCCAAGAGAAGGAAGTTTCTGATGGGTCTACTGGATCGCCTTATTCAATGAGACAAAGATTTAAGTCTTCTTAACTGTCACTTTTAAATTTTACTTGCCTATTTTGCCCCATATTTTTAGATATTGAAGACGCTCGTGTCAGAAGCTCATGAAGGATCTCGGGACAAACATTAAATATGTGCTATATGAGGCGCAAATACTGACAACGTATGTAAGTATACCGACAAAACTGTTGCGCCTGCTTGTCTGACAATGATTCTTATTTCTGTAGCCATGGGAGGTGTATCGTATGGGGCCATAAAAATTCCGAAATTCATTATTTAGGGTCTTGTAAATAGTATAAGTAATGCTGGAGCTATGCTTAACTTCGCCCTTAAAGTAGCGTGTTCTTGCATAGAAATAACTTCTGTCGAATGTCAGCAATAATAAAAGATAACATAGTGTTGGATTCTCGCGCAGGGTTCAAATCCCGGTCATGGCGGAGAATTCTCAGAGATTGCCCTATCCCTATTTTAGGGTCGTGTGGAGCATAGGCGGATCCAGGGGGGGGGGGGGGCACGGGGGCACGTGCCCCCCCCAGGCCCTCAAAGATATGCAAGATTTTTAATACGGTCCCATTGTGATTGCGTTCGTTTTGTATTACGAGGTATCGTTGTGCCCCACCCAGAACAAAATCCTGGATACGGCCTTGCTTGGGCCCCTCCCAGAAAAAAATCCTGGATCCGCCCCTGGTGTGGAGGACACTTATAACCCCACACTTCGTCTCTCGGGTTTGACTTTGAGACTTGGTGCCCTTCGTTTAGAGTGCGCCAACGTTGACGCCGGGTTTCTCTGCAACCTTCCTTCCCGAAGGCGCTAATGACCTCGGCTGTCGGTCACCTCCTACAAATACCATACCGTACATTTTATAATTTTTTCTTCAATTATTCTAGGTCTTTTAGGCATCTCTTAGGTCTTTTACACAGATACCGTAAAAATCGATCCCGGTGACGGCATAGCCGGATGAAATGAAATCAAGTAGCAGTTTTCGCATGATCACCGGAAAATGCAGTCGGCGATGCCCTCGGTTAGACATGAAACGGCCCTAGCTGTTGGTATAAATGCACCCTTTCTCACCCGCAAAATCTGTGAAAATAGTCGACGCGGGACGTACCCAGGATCAGAACTAGGGGTGGGTGGGGGGAGGGGGGGGGGGAAGCCGTGGTCGTTCAACTTGTAACATTTTAGCGCAGAAAAGGTTTAGGAAATCAAAATTTTAAGAAAATTGTGAGAGCGCTTTATTAGCTAATAAAATTATTTGCTAGAAAAAAGTAGTGATTTTTATTTTAGCTACATATGTTTTGCTAATATAATTTTCTTCGAAGGAAAATTGGTTAAATTTTGTTTTGTACTAAATTTATTTTCGCTTCTAGGGGGGGCAGTTGCGGTTGCAGTTGCCCCCCCTAGAAGCGAAAAATATCATGGGCTGACCTATAAAATTACTCAACCTTATATCGATCTTGTCTCTCACAGATTTATTATCTCTGTGCGCTACTGACTTAGCAGTTGACAACGCACAACGAACTTACGACTTGAATTTGGAGCCTATTCGTGTGAAAGTATGAGAAAAATGTTGCTATTAATGTAGGTTCAATTCTCGGTAGTGTCGGAATATATTTTATGCGGTTGTCTGCCTTCTACTTGTTTGTCTGGCCTCGATTTTGCTAGGTTTTAGGACTTTTATTCTCTATTCTCTGTAATCGGACTGGAAAATTGGTTTTTAGCGGTGGGAGAGCACTGTAGGATGCTTTAACAAACAATTCAAGTATTATAGGCACGGGGGAGACAGGTCCACGGAAGGCCTAAAATTTCTTTTCGTGTTTTTTTCAGCAATGACTTTTTGACAACGAGAGCGATCGGACATCGCAGAGGCGAGGCAGCGTTCGGTGTAATAGGGTGGTTTCCTATTTTTTTATTGCCTGATTCGAAAGATAATTTCTCCTGGAGTACGTATTTCACGCTTTTTGGTTTTTTAATGACGATATCTATTTTTCACGAATGAGGGAAAAGTGAAAAATTTCAAGCGCGCGAAAACGCGACGGCTTAGTATGAATGCTGGGAAAAGCTCGTGTGACGTCATGCTGGTTCCAGCTTCCACCGTGTGAGACCACCTTGGTGCGAGGCTATGAGCGCCGCAGCGATGCAGGCTGCTAGCAGGTAGCGCTTGGCTTAAATGAGATTTTTATTCCCCTATCAAACGAAGGAAACTTTCCGACCTAATACAATTTTAATAAGTGATTATTAAGAGATCTTTCCCTGAGCTCTGTGCCACATGCATGCATTGGTAATTTCAGACGATGTAAAACTCCTATCCTCTCGTGTAGAAACTAGGTCCCTGTGACCAGAGATGGGCAGTATCGAAAATACTTGTATTTGAAATACGTATTTTCGATACATTTGTAGTTTGTAATTTGTATCGGAAATACATTTTCTGAGAGTATTTTGTATTTTGTAATGAAAATACATCTAAAGAGTAATTTGTATTTTTAAAATACATTCAAAATCAAAATACAAATAAATTTTTTGTGTGTAATTTGTAAGAGCGCGCGACGATATGGCAGGGATACCGAATCGGTATTAGCCTGCCATCTATGGGACAATAAATTGCCCTTTAATTTACTTCTGTAAAACCTTTTCAAATGACCCGGGACATTCCTCATTCAATGTTTTAAATAGGAATGAAATTGAAGTATTGCTATTTCTAGGTGACAAATCGATATGTGCAAGTGCATATCCGGCTGTAAAAAAGTTGTTTGTACATTATAACTCTGGCCTCACATCCAGTGCTCCTGTGGAAAGGTTATTTTCTTTTGCAGAATTTATTCACGATTGCAAAAGAAGTAATTTAGCAGTCTCTATGTTTGAAACATTATTGCTTTTGAAGGGAAAGGAGCATTAAGGAGGAGTAAGTGAGACTAGTGAAATAAACAAATTATTACCATATATTCCCCATATTATTTAAAAGATTTTGCCCTGGATAATGGTCTGATTGCCAGTTACTTATAATTACATTGTAAGAATGTTTGAGCTTCTCATTATAAAAATAGTTCATATTTGAATTGATTTTAATTTTTTATTAGATAAGAACTTCGGTGAAGGTATGTATTTTGTATTTTAAGAATGTATTTTGAAATTACATTTGTATTTAGTATCGAAAATACAATTTTTAGAAGTAATTTGTATTTTGTATTTGAAATACAGATTTTAAAAGTAATTTGTATTTTGTATCTAAAATACATTTGACGTGTATTTTGCCCATCTCTGCCTGTGACGACACGTGGAGTGGAATCGCATGGGCGCCAATCTGGCCTTTTTCAAATGACGTTAAATCGACCACTGTAATTCGTCTAAACTGGGATTTCTAAAACCAAATGATTTGTGTATTATGAATACACTAATGGTGGGTAACGAATCGCAATTAATACCTTTCGTTTTCTTTGATGAAGGAAACTACCCTAATATGGTTCCGTTAGAGAACCATAATCAGGGCTGATATATTGGTAAGCTAAGCTAAGTCTTGGGTCCTAGACTTTGCGGACTCCAAGAGTTTTATCAGCCACAGGGCCTGCCGGCCATTGCAGCCTATAGGATCTGGCACAGTGGCGGATCCAGGTTTGGACCAAATGGAGGGGGGGTGAAGCGGGGGACTGGGGAATTCCCCTAGCCGAAGGGGAGTGCGGAGTATTGGGAAATTTGGGATTTTACGACACATTTTACTCAGAAACGGCTGTTTTAAGCTAATTCTTTGATAAAAAAGAAAATAATATGCACACGTAGTAGATCGTTTTATTAGTACCAAAATGTGTAAAATAGGCCATAAGAGTAAACAATGCATTTTAATTCGTTAGGGTAAGTATATTTATCGGAAAACATAGCTAAATACTTATGTGCGAAGTGCTGGTCTCCATAAATTTCGATGTTATTAAGTGTATGTTTCGACACAATGTGGGAGGGGGGTGCGTTATAGCCTCCTTATCCACCCCATCAGGGGCGCAGCTAGGAATTAAGGCTGGGGGGGTTTAGGTGCAACTAATACCGAGGTGTGTGGTGGTATGGAATACCCACCGGGATATGCGGCAGGAGCGAGATTAATAAATTGCGGAATTTTAAGATGAATGGTTCAAAATGGTGATTTTTACGGCATTTTGAGGGATATTTTATTAATCCTTACACTATTCTATTAGTAATATCAATCCAATTAAGTAAAATGGATTAAAATTAAAAATTTCTTTGAGCTCTGGGGGGGGGGGAGGGTTTATCCCCCAAACCCCCCCCCCCCTCGCTGCGCCGCTGCACCCCATAGATTCACCACTGCCCTGGCATCTGCCGAGGCGACTCCATGGCTCCTTGGGAAGGCTATTCGGGGATTAGCTGGTAACTTTCTGTGTAAAAAAGTTAGTTATTTGCACAATGTGATTATGAATATTCCAACTTCTACAGCTTAAGTTGGCAGCTGGTGAACTTGAATTTTTGCCTCAGATGAAGTGGAAAATAGCCTTCTCCTACTGCCCGTGCTATGGTCGAAGGATCACGAGCCGACGATGAAGGAAATCATTTTTAATATATCATCGTCCTCAATAACGTAGCTGTTTTCCGGTAGTTTGATACTAAACTAGCACGAATATTAATCAGTTAACTTTATCGTGAGTATTAACTATATGAATTATTATTATTACGTGTTTACTGCACGTAATCTTTCTATACGAGTGCATCATTGCTATAGTCCTCCGTTGCATTGAGCGATACTGATACCAGTGGATGTGCTCTTGTCGTGTTTTGCATTCTGCATGCTGGTGAAAAAATCCTTGCCAAACACCCTTTCGGTGGCTTGCATGCTATTATTTAAATTCGTTTCCACATGGTATAAGGCCTTAGCCAGCTGAGGGTGGAAGTGATTGAATCCTTCTCAGATGAACCCCCCTACCAAATGCGTCCTCCCTGAAAATGAACCCGTCAAAAATTTTTTGGCTTCGGACCCGACAGGTTTTGAAAAGTGGATAGGGCAGGGGGGCGCTGGAATATTCTCTTTCCCGGGTGAAAATTGAGTCTCGGTGCGGTCCTTGGTGTATGGAATTTCTACGGGACCCCTACCCGACCAGCAGACCCAATCCATCGGGTATCTAAATAAGCTTGATATATCCAAAAACACGTTGTTATTACGCGATGGATATTTTGTCAACGTTACACAAATATCCTATTTGTAACATCCGCTTGTAAAAATAACGTTACATAGATATCCAATTTGTAATACCCGAAGTATTAATTAAATTTCAAGTATTAATTGTTATTCCAAACAGTATCCATAGTTAGCATATGTTCTGTATAGAACTGAAGTGAGCCGTGCCTCACTGTACGCTATCGGTCGAGCAGCTTGGCGGGTGGTGAAATCCTCCGCCAAAAGGAAATGGCCTCCGGTCATTAGGGGCCTAACATTGGTGGTGGCAAATGGGCCCAAACCTATATAAAGGAATGCTTGTCCGCGAGCAGCGGGCATTATTTTGCATCAGCTCTTGTCGAGTGTTTGTCCGTGAGGAGAGCTGCTCCCGGGAGGCGACCAAAGGCACCTCTTTTTTGACCACCGCTAACTCTTGCTGCCAAGGTAACATCCTTGTTTCCTACCTCCCCTTTTCCCCTAGTCATTAATTTCTTCGCAACCACAGTTCAGTAAGGTAATTTTTTTGTTATTCGACCGCTTTTGTTTGTTGTTAAATTTTTGGTACTCCGTTTTACCGTGCCTTTTTTTGAGCTTTACACTCCTACGCATCCCCCGCGGGGCTCCAAGTACGTCTCAGAAGAGCAAATATTTTTGTATGTTTGGGGATTACCAAAAACTATAAAAAGCACACCCATTAGCAACTCATTCGATGTTGTGGAGCTGTCTAAGAGATGTTGTGATATGGACCTCCAGGTCCACTTTTGGACATCGCTGCAACGTTGTTTGGCGGGCCATTTGGATATTTGACAGATATCAATACAACGTAAATTGGATTAACATGAATATAGCACGGATGCTATATGTTAACGCCGACAATTTTGTCTGGATGTTGTAGGGATATTGATTGCTGCTTGTGTAGTGTTTTAATCTAGCCCTATAGAGATGCGACGAGAAAGAGTGTTCTTCCATCTGTGCAACTTTTAGGCCCGTCTCCCTGCGCCCAAGATATTTGAAATCAACCATAGAAGAAGAATCACCATCACTTACTCAGCAGGGTGGTTTTGGGGGATTTTCACCGCATATGTCCATGCCTGTAAACGACGGTAGTGAAGAGTACGCGGGTTTCACAGCGGGTGAGTTCCTCCACATCCTACTCGGTGTGAAGCTCGAGAAATATTCACTGCCATTGTTCGCTGTGAGAAAAAATAGATATTTCATCTATAAACGACAGTTTCGCTAGCATTCTAGACGTCTTCAGGTCACTGAAGGAGATTAACCTTAAGAAGAGCGAAGAAAGATCCTCAGTTCAAGGACCTGAAGCTCCCTTCAGTGACCTCAAGACACCGAGTGTGAAGTTGATTAGACTGTCGTTTATGAAATTGGAAAAACATTCTGAAAATCCTTGAAACCAGTCAGTTGAACCCCTCCGAGGAAGCCTTAACCAGGATAGTTAGAGATAGTCCATAGATCCCGATAGAAGTTAGGATTGGTCAAGGGTATAGGGTGGTTTCCTATTATTTTTTTATTGCCTAAATCGAAAGATTATTACTCCTGGAGTATGTATTTCACAATTTTAGATTTTTAAATGACGATATCCTTTTTTCGCGATTAAATGAAAAGTGACAATTTTCACGCGCGCGAAAACGCGACGAGTAAGTATGAATGCCGGGAAAAACTCCGCGTGACGTCGTTCTGCTTCCCGCTGCCGCAAGTGAGGTGACCTTGGGGCGAGGCTCTGAGCGCTGGTTCGACGCAGGATGCTAGCAGGTAGCAGAGTACCATGCTAGCTGGTAGCGCTTGGCTTAAATAAGGATTATTAATACCTTATCAAACGAAGAAAACTTTCCGACCTTAGCCAGTTTTAATGGGTGATTATTAAGACATGTTTCCCTGAGCTCTGCGCCTCATGCATGCATTGGTAACCTCAGACGATGTAAAACTCCTATCCTCTCGTATAGAAACTGGGCCCCTGTGACGTCACGTGGAGTGGCATCGCATGGGCGCCAATCTGGCCTTTTTCAAATGAGGATAAAATTGACCGTTGCCATTCGTCTAAACCGGTATTTCTAAAACCAAATAATATGTATATTATAAACACACCAATGGTGGGTAACGAATCGCAATAAATGCCTTTCGTTTTCTTTGATGAAGGAAACTACCCTATTGTGGGAAGATTTTAAAGTAAAGGAAGTGTGCTACTTCGTACTCATCCGATCAAACCTTGAATATATAGCGAGCATATGGAATCCGGTGAAGAAAGACCTAATACGTGAACTGAATAAAAGACAAAGGAATGCTGCGTGATTTGTAAAAAACTGCTTCAGGCGACAAGACAGCGTTACGCAGATGTTAAGCGAATTAGGCTGGGAGCCGCTGTACACGCAGAGGCTGCGCGTTAGGCTTAGATTGCTTGAGCAATCGAGAATACATATCTTTAGGAGCGACACGGAGAACATCGTATTAGAGTCCCACTATATTTCCAGGTCCAACAGAAGCGATGAATTTTGAGAGGTATTTTGCCGAACGGATAGATTTGGGAATTCGTTTTCCCCCGAAGCATAGAGGACCTCAATAAATACTTACTGTAATTTTGTTTGAGCATTTGCTTTTTATGTGTAAACGTATGGTGTGCTAACACCTCCTGCCACATGCCTTTTTAGGCGGCTTGCGGGGTAGCATATAGAGGTAGACGGTAAAAGGGCGGATACAGATTTTTTTTCTGGGGAGGGAGGGGGGTACAAAGGGCTGATAGGCCTTCTCATATTTAAGATTAAAAACAACATACAACAATTACTATATGAAATATTCTCTTAATTTTTGTATGAAACTTATTAATATGAAATTGAATGAGTAAGACCCCGTAATTCAAAAAACAAAACGAACGTAATGATAACCGTATTACAAAAATCATGTATTTTCTTTAAGCGTCTGGAGCGGGGGGCTCTTCCCCCAAATCTGCCTATGGCGCTAAAGAAGATATAAGAAATATATTGAAATGTTGGCGTACAATTTTCTATATATCATTTTCAGACCTATACTCCGAGTCGTTAATCATCATTTATGCGTATTTATTTTTTTGCGGCAGTAGTGCACATCGATCGATCACGGATCTCAGCATGTCTCTACTGTAAAGCGGTCTTTATGATTATGAAGCGGCCTATCTCAGCATATTTCCTATGGATTTCCCGTATGACTCCCACCATCTAGTGAACCCGCAATGCCACTTATAACCGCTACTGCCTCTTATTATTTCCGTTATTTGAATTATCTTCTTCACCTCGTCGCAAAGGCCTGTTTACACGGTACCCCATGCGATTTAATGTCTAAATGTGAGAACGCGTGAATGAACACGAAAATACACCGCGTAACCACGCAACTTGTGCAAAAGCACAGCGGCGGATACAGAAAAAACTCAAGGGGGGGGGGGGGGGGGGCGCAACATATCTCGAGTTGTCTTTACTTTTATCGTAATAAAAGATGATCAAGTCACAGGCAAAGTATATGAAAATTTATTTAAAGTGATTATAAACATGTAAAAGACAAAGCCATCTTATGATATAAAAAGTTACAATTGTGGTTTTGCAATGTTCGGCAATACAGGTGGACCCGCAAGGGGGGGGGGGCGCGCGCCCCCTGCGCCCCCATCTGTATCCGACACTGCAAAAGCATGAACAGAAAATAGAACCTCTTCTAATTTGGTTCATGCGTTCGTACATGTTCCGTCCCACATGAATCATTCCTGCAAACAGACATTAACACGCACGTGATAATGTATGTTGTAAATAGGCCTTAAGAATTGTCATACTTCTTTCTATCCATGCACCCTATTATTTTGCAATCCCTCCCCCGCTTACCCTAGTTCCTCCATCACGGATTTCAGGATTCTCTCTTCTTTTTAGTGCTAATGCCTTAGCCAGGACATTTTTAGAGGGTTCGCAGGAGTCGGGGGTACATTTCGGAGGGGTTGTAGGAGTGTTTAGTCGCGGGGCTTACGCTTAAGATCGTATCTTCCAAGCTTTTCGGGGGCAGGAGAATGTTTGAATTCATAGGGAACCCACCGCTCACTAAAACCTTGCTAAGTACACGTTCTTCTCACAATTCGTCTCCTCAGCTGTTTTCTATCTCATTATTTTTAATGTTGATTCAGTGTCGTGTAGTATAGGTCCTGAAGAATTTTAAATCCAAATTTTTGCCAACGTTCGGTATATTTATACACCTTCATCAGTGGAATGAATGAATATGAATGCATAATTTTGATACATAAGGGCATAAAAATTTTTAAAGTGCTTTTTACAATAACAAAATAAAAAAGAATTCAGTAAAAAAGAAGAGAATAGAATTTTGGCATAAAAATATGTCCAAATTCTAGTCTCTTTTATTAATTTATATATTAATTCTGTAGTGGTTCGTAAGGTATTGCGTAGGTGTAGATGTCCTGTAATATGGGCATTTTACTTCCTGCCGAGTGACCTGCTCCTGCTGCTCTTCTCTCACGGTTTTTCTTACCCTAAAAACCTTCCCTTGTGTCTTCGCTGGCCTCATCCATTCGATCGGACAACGTTGATTGCGGTCCCCTTCTAGGAAAAGGCAAGGGTGAGCGAAGGGAGACGGAAAAGCGGAAACCGTTCATCCGTAAGAACAATAAGGGACGGGTCTGTTGACTTAGCATTAAAATCCAACGATTCCTGTGCCTTAGGATGATGGAAAGTGGGGCTGTAGGAAGGAGAATGGCTTCAAAAGGTCGAATTCCAAGCGGAAACAAGGCACACCCAATGCATATGCATTCATGTCTCGGAGTATTTCCTCAATTTTTAGTTCCCCTTTAGCGTTACGTATTGGCACGTGACTTGGAGATGGGTTGTTTAGTCGAGCGAAATAAGATATTTTTATGGTCGCTCCACAATAAACATAATCGATGTTTCATAAATGTTCCACCCAATAATCGGAAAGTAGACCCTCTTATGGTTATTTACTGCAAAAGGCACGTCTTCGTATTTTTTCGCTATTGGAACTAGAAAGTACTTAGCCTTAAGTATGACGAGAGTTACAAACATAAGATTATGTTTTCGCATACATTTTGATCACCTTTTTTATGAAAAATTTCCGAGTACAACCTCCACATGTATTCTTATGATATTGAATAAAAATACCCTTAGGCGTTTTGTCGCTCTTATTTTGGAATTATTCGCACAAAACCGATCATTTAATTTAACATTAGCTAAGTAAATCAGTATAACGCCTCCGTTGGTTTGAAATTGCTGTTTTAAAAATATTCACGGCAAGTCTGCATCAAGTTTGTTCCAGTTTTTTCTTTCAATATATAAGTTTGTCATGTCTGAAAGTTGAAATGAAATAGGTAGGTATGTTTTGTATCATCAGGTCGCGATCAGCCCCCGACTTCTTCCTACCTCTCCCCTGCTGGCTCAAGGCCCCCTTAGTATCCGATTAGTTCGTCATTTTTGCCGCTGGCGCTACTTGTTCACTCGTTCGACTTCAGCCTTTTGATTGAACGGGAAGTAAGCGTTTTGGTGATTCACTACGACAAACCACTTTTTAAATTTCTTTATGTCTCTATACCACTCTTTAAATGCCTTTTCCTGCTAGGGAGGCCAGATTTTCTTATCGTACATCGTTTGTCGAGTGTGTACGAGTTTGAAAAACTGTCTTTGTCGTTAGAATAAGAAAATGGTTGGGAGAAGAGTTATCGTGCCAGGTTGTACCTCTGTACTTTCCTCCAACTGTGCAAGATATTGAGCATTTACAGCTTGGTGAATCCACCAAGAACAGGGATCTATGAGGAGGGATATCAGCCGGAGGGTTTCGTGAAGACGATTTTAGTTCCTCTACTGAAAAAGAAGAAAGCTAAGGATTGCGGAGAATATAGGACTATTAGCCTAATATCGCACGCGAGAAAGTGGTACTGAGGATGTTGAACAGGCGAATTGAGGCGAGGGCAAACGAGTATTTGGGCGAAGATCGGTTTGGTTTTAAGGCCTGGCTACACGGTACATTAACACGTACAAGTTAATGTACGTTTGCGTGAATGATTTTGGTGGACCGGAACGGAACATGTACGAATGCATGAACCAAATTAGAACAGGTTCTATTTTCCGTTCATGCATTCGCACAAGTTGGGTGGTTATACGGTGCATTTTGGCGTTCATTCTCGCGTTCATACATTTAGACATTAACCCGTACGTGTTAATGTATCGTGTAACCAGGCCTTTAGAAAAGGGAAGTCAACTCGTAATGCAATAATGAGGTCCCTCGTGGAGAGGAACCTAGAATATGACCAGGGCGTGTATACTTGTATTGTGGATTTTGAAAAAGCATTTGATAGGGTGAACTGGGTAAAGTTAATGGATATTATGAAGAGAATAGGTGTAGACTGAAGGGATAGGCGATTGATTAGTAATATGTATATGACCCAGACTTCGCAAGTGTCGCGATGGAACCTCAGTTACTATTTTAAGTATTGTGAAAGAAATATTATTGTATTAAAGTTGACTATTTTTACAATAAAATAAGGAAATATATCTTAAACGGGGGAAACAATATATTGTTTTCTTAACAATATATCCATCCAAAGAGTAAAGCGGAGGAAAGTTTGTTTTGGAGCAGTTGCTTTCTTTGGTGTTATGAGTTTTACATAGCTTAATTCAATCATGATTAATATTTTCTTATGCTGCGCTAAATTCCGATACAATTTATCTCATTACATTTATCATGAACTGTTTTTATTTAGCAAAGACGAGAGGTATAAGTTTCAATTTCCGCTATTGCTTCAAAATCTTTTCATGACATGTGAACCTATATTGTTGAAATGACACATTGCAATATTTCCACTGATAGATTTATTTTACACTACGCGTTTCGTCGTTACAACGACATTTTCAAGTGTACCTATAGTTGGCGACGAAATTAACACATTAGTTCTATTTTGTAACTCTGAATTCACTTAACTGGGTATTGGTAAACTGAGAAAACAGTTTGAATAATAAGGTGGACATACCAATGCTATAGGAAGATGAATGTATATTGCATGCATTCCTTCGAACCTGAATTTAAATAATATTTTAAAGCGATTAGGTCTTGCGGAGTGGATTCTCCTAACAGGGTTTTTCATCAATTCATTCATTACCAGTTTATTATCAGCTCATTTTTTTAATCTATACATCTTATTCGCAACTGAGACACATACTAATTAATTCGAACTTAGATTTATACAAGCCTAAGATTTATTTAAGATTTTAGAGTCAGTGCTGAAGTCTGGACCTTTTGAGGACCGCTAAAATTGTTTACCCTGTTTACGTCACCGTGAAGTATTAGGTTTTGCTTCAATTTTTTCTTGGAAATGAGTGGAGATACCTGGATTGGATAATGTTTCTTTAAAATTGGTACTGTGACATTTCATACGAGTTCCACAACGCTTGAGAAGGCTTGGCGAGAAATTTAAAGCAGGCATTTTTTTTAGACTTCACTGGATATTTTCCCTCGCTACGCCTCTAGGATAAGTAAGCGAGTACCATCGAAACTGAGAAGGATAGATGCGATATTCAGGAGGGGAACGCGGTTGCCCCAGTTCTTGATTCTAGTGATTAATGGCCAAAGTGGCCTTTAGAGACCTAGAGTAGAGTACTCAGCGTGTGATTAATTCGGTAGGCTAGCGAAATGTATCAAGCTCCGTTCTCGAAAACCTGTTGCCGAAAATATTGGTTACTTTCGAAGAAATATAGATATCTAGATGCATTGGGCGGAATTTCGACTTGCTTGGTCATATCGGTTGTTGACCGAAAGCTCATTTTTAGTATTTCGCCCCGTTGTGAATGTAGGAGCCTTACTAGTACCAATAGTAGTGGGTGGGTCTAGGTCCTTTTTAGAAAAAGAGGAGTATAATGAGGAAACCATATTTTTAGGCTAATTTTTGGGTTCCGGGATTAGATATCGTGAAATAATTCCTTCACCAGTACCAGCATGCATCTGTTTTCATGAATAAGGCTACATGTAATTTAGCTGTGGTATTTCATGAGATTATTGATACAACTGATCGACAAGAAATTTATTCCCAGTACAAAAATGGAAAATACATTTTATTTAGTATTATTTGCCCAATTTACTCAAAATAATCCGTGAAAAAGCTGCACATTGCACAGTTTCCTACTTAATAAAACCCCCTCAATTACATATATACTAGCTAGGAAAGCCATGACGATTCAAGCAAGTGCGATTTTTAATTTTTGTTATGTTAATCCGTAAGATTCTAATAACTACACCATTCTTCTGGCATGGTCTTTTTTCATGCTCTTAAGATACTTCTATTACAGTGTTGAAGGATATTACCATCCTATAAACATCATTATCTGTAACCCATCAATTTTATACCATTATGAAAGATATCTTCCTGGGAATTACTTTCTACCCTAGCAGTTTCAGAAAGAATGTCCATATGCCTATGCAAAAAGTGTAATTTTAAAGGCATTCGGCTTGCCATAGATTTGAAAGTGGCTACTGAGTATCGAAACAGTTTTTTGAAATGGAATCTTTTTTTTCCTCACGAAACCCTTCCACTACCATCACTAGCTCCTTCATTTTAATTTCATTTGTTTAGTTATATTTTATTTTGTATTCAGGATCATGCATTGCCTTCCTAATCTCGGCCTCCATTCCTTTTCTTTCCTTCTTCCTTTCTTTGCCCTAGCTTGACCAAGGTATGGAAAAATGTCCAATAAATGTTGGAAATGAAACCCTCTTCTAACTACTTACTATCTACTATCAACTAACAATCTCTATCAACTAACTATAGTTTCCTAGATTGTTAGTTGTCTTGATGGCCATGCTGCTTCTCCAAAGTGGCTTATCCGGTCTAGGCAGTCCTGTAAGCATGAAAAACAGTAGCATTAACTGAAACCCTCGTCAAGTCCCATTAAAAACCACTATTCCTGAAATAACTTGTTATTATCCAAGTTATTCCAGTTTATACCATGAGGTCCATAACTCCGAACGTAAAAACAATGTATTACCTACCATCGACTCTATAACATACCTAGAATTTAGCATTTTTTCTACATGAAGTGACAGTAGTGCTTAATAACGCGGAATATAAAAAAGGAATTCAATTTAGCTCAAAAATTAATGATTAATAAAATTTATGAGCCCATATTTATGTATTTGGTGATAAATAATGCCGTGCCCTAGCATATAATAAATCCCGTACTAACATGAAATTAGAACAAAACATAAAATCTTTCTCTTTTTTTTGGCGTTGGCTGAAAAAGACATAGATTATATTATATTTATTATATTATTTTTTTCCTATAGTTTTTTCATCTTGAAAATTGGATGTTTAAATTATTTTATTTTAAAAAATAGGATAACAATACCAAATAATTATTGCATAAGTTGGTGAGAAGCTTATAGTGACTTTCGATTCACCTCGGAATGTTCCGTTTCCTTGTGCCTATTGTGATGTAATAGGATGAATTTGCGCGAAAAGTAGATCTGTCGGAAAATTATGGATTTTCAATTCGTTTTTAGGATACCAAATGAAATTTTAAAAATAAGATTTTTTTATAAAATAAAAAAAATTGTCAACCAGTGTATTCGCTCTTTATTAATTGTACATTTTTCTCTTAGTATTCATGTTTACGGTGGACGGTTCAAAGCATGTATGACTCGGTGAATTCATTCTCCAATGGTTTTGGCGAAGGAAAACGCGCCTGAGAGCTACTATTCTCCACGCCTCGCCTACTCGATACAATACAGGGAGAGTGAAACTCGACAATACCGTCTTAACCAGTACTTTACTGTTTAATTATATGTCGGGATACTCCAGATTAGGCGTTAGAAATAAAACTTTCAATGCTCAACGTAGCAAAACTAGTTGGGCTTGCTGCTGTTGAAATTATGCTTACTTGTCCTCAATTGCAACAATAGGCCCATGCGTCAGCGTCTTCATTCTATCTCCATCCGTCTCCTATGATGGTGTTTGACCTACTTTAAAAATCAAGTAGTTTCGTGAAAGTAAGTAAGCTTCAAAGGAAGTTCACATGAAGAGAGTACCACTTCAGTGCTCTCTTGTGGCGGTCATAGTTCCTTTCACGCGTTCATTTCACCTTCCCCTACTCCGGTAGTTGTTTGTGTGTTGTGTGACGGTACTGTAATTGAACGGAAAGAAGCTATGATCCATTTTTCGGTGGGTACTGATTAAGTTTTATTGTCTTTTTCGAAGGGTTTTGATGTGGTTGCTCTTTAAATTAAACTAATTTAAGTTTTGTTTGTCCGTAGGTAGTTATTAAGGAAATTATTGCCTTGAAAATTGCCACCTTACGTAGTAAATTGTGTATAGCAAGATAGGGCGTTGTCAGAGGTGGATTTTGAGGGGGTTCAAGAGACAAGAAGTAAGTTAAAATTCGGGGAAAAATTTCAGTTGAAACCCCTTAACTCTACTCCCCCTGGCTATGCGCCTTCTTCTCATATTCTTCGCTATATACTTCTCCTCCTCGTTTCTATTCTTAGTATCCGTCCATTTGACGTTCACCTTCCGCCAACACGAGGTCTTGATGGCTTCGATCGCCATTGTTAGTCTTTTCAATGCCAGTAGCCCTATGTTTTGTGTAAATTATTCAAGTTTGCCTCCAGTCTCTAGTTCTTATGGCGATTTACGGTATTTTTGTGATGGATTCCGTCAATCCTTGCTTTATTTTTAATAAATTATTCCATGCATTACATTCCCGAGGGTGACGAATGATTCGACGTGTTTCTATTTCTCTGTTAAGACGGACTTCCTCTATCTTGCTCATAGGTACGCTGATTCTCTTCTTGTTGATTTTCATGATTTTTCCCCCTTGTCAATATGAATAACTGAGCGTCAACAAAGTGCGACCCCTTTATTATGTGCGTCTTAAATTCCCCTGGCTCGTTCGCCTCTCCTTCGTTATAATTCAGAACGGACGTGGCGGTCCCTTCCCGAGAGATTCCTCTCGCAGCACAATTCGCACGAAGCAAACCCAGAATTATCAGCTTCAGCTGTTAAATATTTGCTCAGGTAAATTATCTTTCTTGAAGTCATCAAAAATTTCATGGTTGAAATATTTTGAGAACGAATACAAATGCGTTTCTTCTCAAAGCTTCATATATATTTTGCTCATTGAAATGTGCTTTGATGCATAGTAATGCGGCTACTGCGAGTGTGACTCTTTTAGGGCTGTTTTTATAATGTCTGGTTAACGCTAACAATGAGATGAAACAATATTCCAATTTGCCTGGCGGTGGCTTACAGTTCTGATTACCTTTTGTGTAAGGTCAGACTTCAAGCTAACCAGAACTTACAGCCACCGCCAAGTAAAGTGGAAGCCTATGTCATCTTATGGTTGGGGGTAAGCAGAGATTATAAAACTGGCTCTTAGAATCTCGGAAAAAATCTGAAGAATAGCGGCAGTGGGTTTTAATTGCCATTGAAGGTGTACTTGGGAATACCAAGTGAGGTTAATAGGCTAAGGTGGGCAACAGTGGGTCATTCCATGTAATTTCATCCCACCACTCTATCTGATTCAAACCGATCTTGCACGGTTCCTGACAAATTGGACTTTTCAAGAAGTTAAATAATACCAATTTATGCAGTTTTCCTACTAATAACAAGAATGTTATAGCACACCAAAGTTGGACCATTTTGTGATATATAAGCGTTCCTTTATTTAGATGAACTTCTATCATTCAATTTTTAATAGAAATGCAGCAACGAAACATGCATTTTTGAAATGAGGATTAATTCAAATTTAAACTTTATGCAGATAGTCTGCGTGTGCACATTTTCACAAATGACTTGTTGTACATCGCGCTTGAACAGTGGCGCAACGGTGGTGGGGGTTTTGGGGGATAAACCCCCCCAGAACTCAGAGATATTTTTTATTTAATCCGTTTTACTTAACTGGATTAAATATTACTTATAGAATAGTGCAAGGATAAATAAAATATCCCTCAGAAAGCCGTAAAACTCACCATTTTGAACCATTTATCTTGAAAAATTTCTGGGGGAGGGCACCCGTTCCTCCCGCTTACCCAGGCGGGTATTCCATACCCCCTAGTATTAGTTGCGGCTAAAAAATCCCCCCGGCCTTATTTCCTAGCTGCGCGCCTACGCTTGAAGCCGTTAACTTTTAATTTGTGCTAGTTGGCATGTTTAATGCCACGAATCACAAATCTCGCGATATCTATCACCAAACTTGTTACCGTTTTGAATTCATTTTCAACGAAGTGGTCATTTCCATTGTTGGCTCTCGTTCCACGAAATAGCTGACAATGGACGGCTAAGTGGCTTTTTGGTTTTGAATTTTTATCTAAGATCGAAGAGTGATTGTTTCGACGCTATTGTAATTTCGTTGAAAACTGTAGATTTTTCTGTGTGCAGATGGTGCGTTTGGAAATTGTGACGTGAGCATTGCAACACAGAGTGTGGAAAGCAATTTTGCCTTTATGATCATGACCGAAAATATTGATTACGGACGGTCGTAGATTTTCGTGCAGATTCAGTTGGCAAGGGCTTTTGAGAATGTTCGCTTGTGAAATAGATCGTGGTTCTATAGGATCCTGAGAACTATTTAAGTACGGATAGGTAAATATTTAACTGAATATCATTGACCATCATTTTTACTGTACGTAATGATCCAGAGAAATGGATAATTATAATTTGGAGATTTCTAGAGAGCAATGAAGAGCTATTTTTCTCAATTGTGAAAATTTGGCGTTGTAAGTGCATTAATGCTACTATAATTTATTTTAAACACCATTTATACTGATCAATTGGATATATTCATGTCGACGTTTAGTTCCCTGACTGTTAGAATACGTTTCACTAATTTCACTTTTTTCGATTTCAGCTAACTGCGCATCGAGTTTCATCGTGCATAAGGCAGATAATTTTTAAAGGACGAAAATCGGTATATATATTTTCAAATTCCGTGGATGACTGGAGTTCTCATCTCGTGGTAAATATTTATTCATTTTTCTCAATTTGAAATTTAATGTCCGACTCAGTACGATTGCTGCCAGCCGTTATTGACTGTGTCGGGACGATATTAAGGCAAATGAAACCCTTGCGTTTAAAACTCGCTGGCCGCACTAAATATGATTTCGGTGGAAATACTACCACGTTTAATGGTTTTGTTCTTCAGTGGACGGATTTTAGTGGTTTTATTGTGCACTCTCTGCCCTCTCAGGAGTGCACTCGCAATTCCATGCACTCCGTCGAAACTTTCGTCGTGATCTGCATTACAATGGCAAAGTACATAATGATTTTTTCATTTAACTATCCTGACGGTTACACTTCGGTAACTGCTGGAAAAAAATATTTTCATAGTTGTAGGCAGGGCTGGACAGTATTTCAATGTTTAAAGTTCAACTTGTAAAATACGTATTTGAAATAAATTTATAATTTGCATTTGGTATCTCGTATACACGACCTGAATGTATCTTGTATTTTGTATTTCAAATACAGAGTTTTGGTATTTTACCAGGGTTCATGGATCCAGGATTTCTTTTTGGGGGGGGGGGGGGGCACAAGCAAGGCCGTATCCAGGATTTTGTTCTGGGGGGGCTCAAGGATACCTCGTAATACAAAACGAACGCAATGATAATAGGACCGTATAAAAAAATATTGCATATTTTTTAAGGGTCTGGGGGGGACATGTGCCCCCGTGCCCCCCCCCCCTAGATCCGATGTATTTTGTATTGTAAAAGGTATTTAAAATACTACTTTGTAGTTTGTTCTTTAAATACCCAAGTCAGAGGTATTTCGTATTTTGCATTTCAAATACATTTGGAGAGGTATTATTTTATTTTGTGTATTTCAAATAGTCCTGTATTTTGCCCTGCCCTGGCTGCAGGGGCTTATTAAGGGTAGCGACGTAGGGGATGGCCAAGGGCGAGGGCAGGGGCATAAAATTTTGGGAAAGTTCATGACCTGGGTCCGGGGAGTATGGAATACCCCTGGGAAGGAGAGAGGGGCGTTCTCCCATGTAAAATTTAAAAGAAGAATCTATTTTTTTAAACGCATTTTGGATCCTAAAATGTCATTTTATTCTGATCGACTGATGAAATTGATCAAATTTAGACATTTTAGAAGTTTAACAATGCAGAAGAAATAAATAGCTAGCTATAAGTTTAAAATTGTTATAATACAGGGTGAGCATAAACTCATGCCCTGGTTATAAAAATTTATTAGAGAATAACCGATTTATATAATAATTTCAATTTGATACTGTTACATAGTGTTACTGGTTTTATTATAGACCACTTACGTTAGTAAACTTCTTCGTATGCCGCCGTGGTAGCTCAAAGAATGTCGAAGCGGTAATCCAATACCCGCCAGGTGATGTTTAACGTGTTCTAGCGGGAACTTGAATATCGCTTTGACATTCTCCGAGCTACCAAGGGGGCACACGTTGAAGTTAATCAACGTAAGTAGTCTTAAAAAAAACTAGTAAGAGGGTCATTCAATAAGTCTGTAGAAAAACAAATTATATTGGGTAATTTTTTTATATATTTCAACTTTGACTCCTTTTAGCTCTGTAAAATTTTAATAGCATTTTTAAGCATTTTTAGCCGTTCTTAAAGCAGCATTTCGGGATCTCCTCAATATAGGCATTATTTTGGGCGATTACCTACTCCATGGACATAAATCTTTATCTGCAAAGCTATTTATTCGAGTTGAGAAACGGTAAAAAATCGCTAGGTGTCAAATCATTTGAATACTGGTAATTTTGTAACAATTGGAACTTCACTTCCGTAATTTTGGCCAATGCAACAGCATAGATGTGCAAGCGTGCATAGTCTCGTTGAAGGAGGAATTCCTCTTTCCAATGAGGACGCATTTCTTGATTTCTACCTACAAACGGTCCTATAGCGATACATCTTTCTACAGCTATACATACATACAGCTACATACAGCTATCGCCTTTCTCTTTTATAAGTAATCGATGTATATAATCCAGCATCCATGCCAAAATTTCATTGCTATGACCTGACCTGCCCATTTCACTATCTACGCCTGCTTTGGTGCCTGTTCACCTTCAGAATTCCATTTTTTCGACTGTTTTTGTCTCTGTAGTGTAGTGATGAATCCATATTCCATAAAAAGATATGTATCGACGAGAAAAATCCTCAGGATTGCGACGGAAAAGCGCCAAAACAGCCTCTGAGTTGACCACACGATTTCGTTCATTCTCCACGGCGAGCAAACGCGGCAGCCATGTTGCCGAGATTTTTTTCACACCCAATTTTTCGTGCAAACTTGAAGCAAATGTGCATTGCATTATGCTTGTTGCATCTACTATATCGTGCACTTGGATTTGTGAATAACTTAGAACCATATCTTGGATTTTGTCAGTCATTTCGGGCGTAGGCACTTCTGAAGATCGTCCGGAACCATGCTCATTGTTTTGGATGTACTGCCACGTTTTAATTCACTAACTCAATTGTAAATAGTAGCAAGCACAAGAGCAGATGTGACATGAAATTCATACAGCTCAGCTTTGATTTCTTTCAGCGTAAACCCTTTGAAAAACAAGTATTTGATCACCCCACGAAATTCAGTTTTATCCATTTTTCTAAACAAATGAATTAAGTTGTTCACTACAATGGGCGGCAAAAATGTAACTATGGCATGGGTACAGCTAAAACTCTAAAAGATGACTATTCAAGAGTGCTGCTTCCTGGGAAAAATTAATTTTTTCTATTAAGTGTGCAATCTCTCGGAAATTCTAAGGACTTATTGAACGACCCTCGTACCACTCTTACCTACGTAACAATATCAAATTTAATTATTATGCCAAGCGTTATTCTGTGATAATTTTTTATAATCAGGGAAAGAATTTTTGGTCACCCTGAATATTAATATTTCATGCAGCATAAAATGTATAAATAATTAATTGGAAAAGGTATACACCTTAAAATAATACAAAAACTATTTGAATAATGAATATTAAAAATGTATGATAAAATTGGGTTCATGACCCCTGTGTCATCCTCCCTAACTTCACAACTGGGGGTGGCCGACCTCGTAAATCCTAGAGAAATAGAATAGATATGCCTTCCCTACGCTCTCCCAAGTTTAAAAATCATCATGTCAATAAAAAATGTTTAATGAGAACTGGAGAATATCTAAAAGCCATTTGTCAATGGAGACGCACAAACGCTGAAAGATGTTATCCACCATCTCATACCACCAAGGCGCCGCAAAAGCAATTAACCCCAAATCCCAAAAACAACGACCGTAATCCAACCCTGTGTAGTTGAAGTATCTATTTGGTCCAGATAAAAAGAAAATTAGTTCACATTACATCAGTAATGTGAAACTATTCGAACACAACCTTCCATAAAGTTCTCCAGCCTCAAAGATTTGTAATCTCAAATGCGTCTGTCTATTGGACTCATTTATCCCGCATCGTAGATTTTTATGGCTCGCTGTAAAAAATTTGTCTTGCAGTTGCATTTCAGAAGTTTTACTGCCCTGGGACCTATATCTGTGTCGGGTGATTGAAAATGGGCTTCATTACTTCGGAAGTATAGTTTTACAGACGATTCCGCAATTGTAGCGAAACGAGGTCGTATGGAGCTCACGTTATTCTGCTGAGGATTGAATTCATGATACGACCGTTTCTGTGCCATGATTATTTTAAACTAATGATTTGTAACTAAAGATTATTTTTGAAGTGCAAGGCAAGTCAATAATTATCCGCAATTTAGTTATATCTTTGTTTATTTTGGTAGCACTATTATTTTACGTTGAATACGAATGCTTTGCGTAATTGTTGTTATATATTTGTAAGTTTCAAGTTGCTAGGCTAGTGCTGTAATTGCTGTCAGGGGCAGATCCTGGTTTTCTTTCTGGGGGGGCACAAGGATACCCTGTAATACAAAACGAACGCAAAGATAACGGGGCCGTATTAAAAATTAAAAATCTTGCATATTTTTTAAGGGTCTGGGGGGGGGGGGGGGTGCACGTGCCCCCGTGCCTCCCCCCCTAGATCCACCTATGATTGCTGTCGCGCTGTTAATAATGGCTTATCCGCGTTCTATTTGCACCAAAGAAGAGCAACATTCAGTGATCCGTTTTTTGTTCTCGGAAGGCGTATCAGGGGCCGAAATTCATCGAAGACTATCGCTAAGACGGGAGTAGTGTTTTGCTACAACGGAGCGTCTACGAATGGATTGAAAAATTTCTAAGTGGTCGCACAAGTGTTGCGCACGATGAAATAGCCGGACGACCATTTACCGCCACAAATGAAGAAAACATTGAGCGTTCATGTGAAATAATTCTCTTAGACAGACGACTAACTATTAACGAAGTGGCAATTCGTCTGCAAATTACTGCCGACGTCAAAATGATGTGCCGCTGTACTTTGCAAATTTATATCTGGAATTAAGTGCATGCCATAATAATTAATAATACGTCATTTTAAAGGAAATTTTATTCTAAATTCTGATTTATTTTTTTGCTTTATGAAAAATTAAAAAAATGTACACACGCGAGTGCAATAAATAACTCCGCGCACCATAAAATTTTTGTAAACGGCGACGCGTCGTTTTGTCAACTTCATGAACTTTGTAACTCAACTTAGGGAAAACTACTGCGTCTTACACAATAAGTTGAAAAAATTAATTTAGATTAATAAAATAGCTTTTGCGTATTTTTAGAACGCATATTTTGTAGTAAAATAACGAAAATGTTTAAAAACTATCTAGTCCTACAGTTTACGCCGAAAGAAAAAATAAAATTGATAGAAACACTTCTTAATTTGTTTCCAATTTTTCTATGATCTATAATCTATGAAAATATTGATATTTGTGAATGTCATTAACTTCTGTTAATGTCATGTTGCTCAACTGGGCCCCGCCGGGCCAGTTCCAGTTATGGGGAAGCAATGTTTCGCGTGTAAGACGTGGCAACGCAGCATTCGTTTGCTCCGGCGTATTGTTTTAATGCCCATATATAATCTATACTGCCTAGAAATTATGTATTTTTGGATCATAGAAAAATAGCATTACGTATTTTCCCCCATGATTTTTTCCATGTTTTTTGGAGTATTTTTAGTCGAACGTACTTTGACAGTCCTCAATCTCTTAAGAGTATTCGTTACGTCTAATTCAAAGTGAGTAGTCGTTACATGTTTGCTTCGTGTAAATGGCTGCGATTAGTCAGCCGAGCGTAAATATTATACTCGTTAAAGTAGTATTGTATACTGTTTTTCTTTCTGAGGACGCATCGTTACCGTTTAATCCTCTTTTTTCGTTGCGCATTACTTTTTAAAACTCAATCTTGCGTCTAGAAAATTTTGAAATATACCAAATATTTTGAATTTCTCAAATTTGAACATTTTACTCTGCCGATACTTTTATTTACTATTTATTACCAGTATTGATCATTGATTACCAGTATTTATTTATATGAATTGATAAATATTAATTATTTACTACTTATCACTTTTCAGTACTTTCACAGCTGTGATTTTTTAACTTTTGAGATGCGGGAAAAATTTTACAATGATTTTCTTCAGGAGTCTCCAAACTTCTCAATGTAAGGGCCACATTATACATTTCCCACATGTATGCTGGGCGATGGGATAAACATATAAAAAAATTAGTGCCAGTAATTTAATTTCCTCAAAAATTGGAGTATATACATGGAAAAATTAAAAAAATAACTTGTTGGAAAAAATAGGGTAAACTAATTAGATTCATGCCTTTAGTTTTATGCTAACAAAATAGTGTGACGAATGATACTGCTGTTTCGATTTAATTTCGAATTTCATTAAAATCATATTTCAGATTAGTTGAGCCAATTGTGAGAATTGTAAGTGAACACGCAGAGATTTGTTTTGGCGCGCCGGATGAAGTTATGTGTCGGGCCGGATGTGGCCAGCTTGGAGACCCCTAATCTACTCTATTAGTAGTAGTAGTTGTAGCGTAGTTGCAGTTACTACAGCCCTAAATATTTTTAGCCCAACCGGCGAACCTGCGAGATGATCGAGGGAATGTAAACAGAAGGAACTCAACGCGAAATGTGTGGATATCCAGTCTGGAAAAGCGAGAGACGGCAAAATGATAAGAGGCAGACTATGGGGCCACATAAATTCGTCCTCGACCTCTCGATTTGTTTCCCTTGTCACTCTTTACTTTCCCGCTCGGACTGTGAGAATGGATGGAGGGGTTCGGGATCATATTGAAGGGCGGCCAAGGCGATTTCGACCAGTCAGTCCATGGACCCACGTAAATTCTTCCATGCCCGAAGACTTCTTCCATCGCATGGAGGCACCTTACCTCACCCCCACGTATTCTCCCCTTTTCTCACCCTCTGGAAAACTGACACCCTTATTTTTCACCCCACTCGCCCCATCTCCGAAAAAAGAAATCTCCCGGAATACCTTATTCTTCTCCATACCCTCAAATCTTTCTTCGCACTCGAGACTTTTTGCTCCCTCCTCCATCATTGGCCAGAAAACCCGTACCAAAACCTCTCAGACCCCTCCCTTCTCCTAAGCACATAACTAGGTGGAGAATATAAGCAATCCATCACGGGGTCCAATCCAGGAACGATTTTTTTTCTTCATTTTTTTTCCTCTATGCGTGGGTTGATTGGTGTGAGAAGTCGAGTTCATACCGCTAGGGCCGAGTTCCCGTTCTCCTCCATATCTTGCCTTTTCCTGTCTCTCACAACAGGCAAGAACTCTCCGCTTTTTTTTCCTCTCCTCACCATTTTCCAATTCTTTTCTCGGACTGTTCATCTTTTTTCGTACCTCATCCTTCTGTCCTCTTTTTCATCGCAATCGTGGAGATGGACGGATGTTTACCTTGTACACACATATTTCAATCTTGACCCCTGCGAACACACTTTTGTTATTTCGTGTAGATGATGAAAACTTTACATAGACTTTATCAATTCAGTATTTATTGATATCAATGTCCTAGGAAATAACTGGTTGTTTCCTTAGTTTCTTCTATCCTCCGTGCATTTTTCGCACAATTTATGCATTGTGGGTGACTCCCGTAAAAGTTATCACCGTGGCTAGTCTCGGTATACTTTAATTAATTAAGGAAATCTAAAATAATTATACGCGAGTAATAATATTTTTCTGATAAGATATTGCTGACGCACGCAATTCAAATTTTTGTTTGAAGTTATAGTTATTAAAATGAATTATTTTTTAAATATTACCGTTCAAATAAAAATTATATATGATTTATATATACTGGAAATTTGTAATAATTTGCTTACCATATCATCATTTTATTTGGTGTCGTGATCGGGTCATTTTGGGAATGCACATGTTTTTGATTCTTTTTTAGCTTAGTCGTTTCTTATGAGTTTCGAAGTTTTGTCTTTTCTCTTACGGAGTTAAAAATTGTCGAAAAAAGCCTTTAAAGAACTGACATTACTCGGAAAGTTATTATTTATTTTCATCTTAGAGCACAACATTTAAGAAGCAAAATATGAAATGTATAGCCCATAGCACTCGTGGAAAATATATTCCATTTCCAACTATTCTTCAGTGCTCTTGGGTTTACTAACTGAATCGGGAATTCGAAGGGAAATTAGGCATTCACACGCTAAAACAAATTTTTCAACCTTAAGTGGGATAAGGAAAAAAAGTCAGCATCTTTATTGAGAGATCTTATTCAGAGTTGGATGGGCGTATGTTTTGAATATGAATCATCGTCAATTACCCATCGGTGTGTCCAAAAATATTAACTGATACTCTCATCTTTCTTCATTTTAATTCTCGTCATGGTGGCATGCAAATACGAAAACGGGCGGAGAAAAAATAAGGAGGATCGTTTTATTTTTTTGGGTTCCAATGGATGGAATATTTAATTATTTCAATAGAGGTAATTCAATTTTTGGAGCAGGTCGTTAAATCTATTTCCCATCGCTTTCTTTGCTAAGGAACGGTGATGTAAAATGCCAGTGCATGTATTACTTCGGGAATATACCTTAGTCAGTTACCGAGAAAGATTGACAAATGTCATGTGTACCCGGGTATTTATGACCGATTAGGATAATCATTACCCGTAATCTCTCTGATGCTGCTACGCTCATATAAATGAAACTGACATACCTAGGCCATCACTGAATTTTACGGAAGTTAGTGATGAAAGAATTTATGTTCTGGCGATGGTCTGTGGATGCTAGTAAAATAAAACCCTGATTGTCTCAAGTTCCAAATGAAAAACTCAAGGGGACTGCATGGAGGAGGGTCAATTCCATCACATAGAAAGCAGATATCTGTTGCCACCTTTGTCGCATTTTAATCGGCTTTCAAAATTGTCTGCAGCGCTGTGATGAGTGCAATGCGATCCGCTTTAACCCAATCATTTGCGGTATAAAGTATGTAATTGCGAGGAATAGCATTGAAAAGTAATGAATTTGATAGATAACACCATCATGAATGTAAATTTCGGTTGACATCCCTAATTATACCTTATTTCCCCGTGAAACTCGTATCAATTTTTCCATCAGTGACACGAGTGGCGATTTTTGTAAACACATTTAAATGCGCGGTGGATGACAACACTTTTAAAGTCCGATTTGAGAATCCTCTTTTGTAATATTCGTGGAAAAACTCTTCCTTAGTTATCTTTTCTGGAATTTTACTGTCCATACGAGACCACCCAGCATTCCTTTCTTCACTTTCCCTTCCGCTAATCATATCTACCTTGGGTGACGTACCATTCATTTTTCGGCAATTGATAACAGTGGGCTACAAGCGGCTCAGGTGCTATGCAGAACGAATTTCCGAGGGAGCATTCATTGTCAACTGAATTCACATCGCTCTATAATATATTGTCTCAGTAGTTGCCCAAACAATTCTTTTCTGTTTGTATCCTTTTTTTAATTTCTCATTTATGACGTTATTTTTATGGAAGTCATCGCAAGTGGTACTCACTGATACTCAGGCACTCTTTTTAGTAATTGTAGTCGAGTGCTGTTCCTTTGACTTTTTGAAATCCTAAACGGCAACTGAAATTTTATCCCTTCGCGTCTTGCACTGGGAAAGAACAACGCATGGAGCGTTAGTAGTCGCGATGGTTATTTTAACATCAGGTTTTACTCTCCATCTGATTGCCTGATTAAACGGAAGACCGTGATTGGGCGATTCTAATTGCTTTCTCGCAGAAAAATATTTTAGCTAAATGAAGGAAGATTTATCTGATTTTCCTGTCAGGCAATTCTGCTGCTTCTCAGCCTAATTAGGGTGCGATTCATAGACGACACTTTAGGCTAAAGTGTGGTGTTCTCTAAAGAGTAGGTGGTTCTCAAGGAAAGATTCGATTTGCTGTCACTTTCTTTAATTTAGAGTGTTCTGACATTAGTAAATTCATTTGTTTTTAGCATTTACAGGGCGGAGAAAAATTATGTCATGAAGTTTGTCAGAATGTCAGAATATCAAAATTATGTCAGAATGAACCGAAATTACTGATGATGTTTATACCGAAAACTAACCATTTTTAACACTTTGCGTGCCATGGACGTAATATTACGTCTTTCCATTTAATTGGCTTTCTATACGTGAAGCCGTAATATTTCGCCAGAGGTACTTTTCCAGTTTACTGCTTAGGGGTTCTGTTTTTTCAAAAATCAACTGCTTGATGGAAAAAGAGTTCACTTTATGTCTTGAGGACGAAAAGTCCTCTGTAGCTACCGGCATCCTCATCTTAGGCCACTTAGTGCGAAAATTCTTTGGGCCAATGGACCGTTCGTTGAGGGTGCATTGACCCTTTTTGTCATCCAGGATTTATAATGCTTTGCTTGGAACAGTGATTTTTTATGATTTCCATGCTTTAAATTGTTCAAATTGAGCGTATTAAAAAAATTATTATGCATGTAATGGCGGTACATCATATGTTGCAACTTTTTTATTTTTCAAAAACAGTAGGTTTTCATTGTTAAAATATATATTAAAAAATTAGCAATAAATGTTATTCAACTCATTCATAAAGAAGAACAAAGTCCATGTTTATTGAAATGCACATCGATTTAATATATTTTTGATGCTAATGTTTAAAAAAATGTACGAATATAGTAAAAATGGCTGGATTTTTCAGTAGGGCTTTAAATTTAGTAGCCGGCACTCAAAGTGTTAACCCACTTAGTGCTATCCTTCTTCCTTGGGTACTGGCGAGAAATGTAGAGGGTATTTTCATAAAATGTAGCAACTAGGAAAAAAAAACAATGCAATTACAATACAAAAACAATACTTTCATAAGTAATAGCAAATCAAACAATGTACTACATACGAGCTGATATGATGGCCTGCCGCACTAAAGGGTTAAACTACAGAAAGTTTGAGCCAAGCACTCCGATTGACCGTGAGTTTGACCTGTTCCGGAGTGCGCTGGATAACTTATGACTGCAAATACTGGAGATCATAATGTATTCAAGGCATCTGCCAAACAGGGGCACAGGAATTAAGGCTTGGGGGGGGTTTCAGGCACAACTAATACTGGTGTGCTTGGGGTATTGCATACCCTCCGGGGTCAGCGGGAGGTGCGGAGGCCTTTCGCTGAAAAAAAATCAAGATAAATGGTTCAAAATGGTGATTTTTACGGCCTTCTGAGGGATATTTTATTAATCCTCATTCTATGCTATAAGTGATATAAATCAAATTAAGTATAATAGATTTAACTTAAAAATTTCTGTGAGCTCTGGGGGGGGTTTTATCCCCCAAAACCCCCCCTCGCTGCGCCACTGTCTGCCAACAGGGCAAACTTTCTGCCAATTGGATTGCTTGGCTCGAAGTTACTGCAGTTTTAAAATGGTGCATTTTTTTACGGAAATACCTTTGGTAATTTTGGTTTCTACTGGCATTCGCTATCCAGGGTTAAAATGAAATGACACAATTTTTCTTTAAACTTTATATGTATCGAGTTTGATAAAAATCATGATTTGAACAAATATGCCCTAAAAAATGAAATCATGTTTTTTGGCATTAATCTGTACCCGGCACATTTAGAAGGGGCAAGTGACCCTCCCGAAATGTAAATAAAAAATTAGGACTATCATTTAAATTTTTTAAATGAATCATGTTAGAGGGTACGACCATGGCATGCAGTGATACTTCTTCAAATATAGGTATTATATTTTTCATATATTTTCAAATAACATAGGTTGAATCCAAGGGAGGATGATTTTCCTTAAAGCTTTTTACTGGTGTGTGATGCATATAGGCTGTTACATCATTATAAAGTACACTGTACAATTGATAATGCCTAACTGTTGAAACACATCATATACCAGTTAAACTATATGTACACTATTAGATGTACAGAATGGCTCTCCACTATTTCTAACCCACTAAATGCCTTTTTAGGCTTCATCACACTCAAAAACGGAAATATATGGAATGACCTATGCTTGACGCTGGGGTCAGCTACTAGTACATGCAATTTAGTTTTGGTACATAAAGCTGACACCCCCTAAGTAAGAAGTAAATAAGCTCTTTGAAGTTAAAGTGATCAAACTCCATTATGAAAACTACCAAACAGTAACCTCACAGATAGTACAATAATAAGCTCAGTAAAATTCTTATAAAAAATAGTTTACCACTTATCAGAATTCTTAACAAATGGTCTCAAATTTGATGGAAGGTGTAGTCACCACTGAAAATGAGCAACAGCCAAGGACCTATTGATTCTGTTGCAAAATCAACTGTGTTTGCAACAGTGACATCTTGATGATTAGTTATGTGGAAACAAGGTTACAATGCAAGAGCACAATGTTCTTCTTATAACTAAGTAAGGGAATAGGGTGGTTTCCTATAATTTTTTTACTGCCTAAATCGAAAGATTATTACTCCTGGAGTACGTATTTCACGCTTTTAGATTTTTTATATGGTGATATCTATTTTTCGCGATTAAATGAAAAGTGAAAATTTTCAAGCGCGCGAAAACGCGACGCGTAAGTATGAATGCCGGGAAATCTCTCCGTACGTCGTATTTCTGGTTCCCCCTCCCGCCCGGTGAGGTGACCTTGAGGCGAGGCTTAGCGCTGATACGTCGCAGGCTGCTAGCGGGTAGCTGAGTACCCTGCTGGCTGGTAGCGCTTGGCTTAAATATGTAATGATTATTAATACCTTATCAAACAAAGGAAACTTTCCGACCTTAACCAGTTTTAATAAGTGATTATTAAGACATGTTTCCCTGAGCTCTGCGCCTCATGCATGCATTGGTAACCTCAGACAATGTATAACTCCTATCTTCTCCTATAGAAACTAGATCCCTGTGACGTCACGTGGAGTGGCATCGCATGGGCGCCAATCTGGCCCTTTTCAAATGAGGATAAAAATGGACCATTGCCATTCGTCTAAACCGGCATTTCTAAAACGAAATTATTTGTATATTTTGAGTACACTAATGGTGGGTAACGAATCTCAATTATTGCCTTTTGTTTTCTTTGATGAAGGAAACTACCCTATTGTCGTCAGCTATGGGATCAGGGTCAGGCATTGGTACAAATGCTGCTTTTACAAAGGAGGGGCCTGAAAAGAACTGCACTCCCATGAAGTGAGGATCTATAAATGCCACTGATTTGTTCCAATTACTCCTTTATAGAATACTGTTTATTTATCCAAAATTCAATTATCTAACCCTCTTTAGTGATTTTAATTAGCAATTCCATCATGTTCGTGGATTTTTCCTAGTGTTTTAACATTGATTATATCTTAAACCATTTCAATGTTTGTGCAGTTTTGGAAATTATTTTGAATTGATTTGATAGAATGATAAACCTCAATAGTTGTGGCAATACAACATAGCCTGATGGTTTTTCATCTAACAATAAGTTATTGGAACCTTTGTACTGATCAAGGGTAGTAAAATTTCTTCACTTTATTTTTAATTTTCAAATTTTTTGGAACAATTAATTTCTTAGCAATGATTTTGTTTAGATATGACAGATTCAAGTACAATACCAACTTTTAGCTTGATTTCTCAAGCAGTGCTTTTCCATATCACATACCTATTTACCCATGGTCTCTAGTATAGATATGGTCCCTGATTTTTCAAATTATTTTTAATCATACTGAAATTGTTCCATGAAAGCATGAAGCAATCTGGATTGGCAATGCAATATGTCTCCTACCCTATCTTATTGAGCATATTTCAGGAAAGTGCCCATGATCTTAGAGCATTTCCTGGTTTTTAGAGTAAATTTATTGTCGTAATCAGCTCTTTGAGATGTTCGGTAGATTTTCAGTTTTTGCATAATTTTTGTCTGCATTTTTGTTTATGGAAAGCCCTCCATCAGGTGTAAGGCACAACAACCAGGTATACAAAAAAGGTTGCACTTCCTATCAAAAATCAAAATATGAAGGTATTATTAATAATCAGCTGCCTTACAAAATTAATTTCACCTAAAGGTCTTTTCTTACTACTATCGGAACATATTTTAATTGAACATTTGTGGGAAGTATGGTGACTGGTATGCTTAAATACAATAAATACACTTTTATTATATTTTTATTATTTCTCCTGGAACCAGGGTCACGCTTCAAATAAAAATTCTTATATTCCAATGTTAGATATGTAGTGATATTGGAAATATTTGCTACATTTTTCACTCTTTGATTTTCCTTCACAATATTCAAAAACAACATTTATGGTTCCAAAGAACAAAGCAGAAAAATAGATTCAAACTTATCACCATTATTCTGGTAAACACTTTTCTCATATTTTACCGAACTCAAAACAAAAAAATTCATTTTAAAGCCTACATTTCCGACAGTTCTTCTCAAAAACTGGTCACTGATGAATACCGTTGAGTCGGTGGGATTAATGAAACCAGTTTTCATTTCACTATCAATCTAATCTCTTCACCTTCTTAATACACAGCGATGATACAAACGCCTGCCTGCCACACTAGTCGGAATGCTAGAAAGCATCACTCACCCCAGCTATTCCAGAAAGCCTTTAGGCAAAAAACAATCACATTCACTCAAAGATGACAGACAGGCACCATTACAAGCAAAATGTGCAGCTCAATATTAATTCACAATACTAAATTTAATTCATAAAATCTTACCCCATTTAAGTTATGCGCATCACATTGGACACATTTAGTCAAATGATCACTGATTGAAGGTTGCCTGGTAACCTGCTTTGGGCAGCTATCTCTTGCTGATTCCTCTGGTTCTAGGATTGGCAGCTCAATACAGGCAGTTGTTGAAGTTGGGCTTTCCCTTACAGTGATGGAATATTTATGAGGCCTTAAAGCTCTAGTTGCTGATCTATCTATCGTCAAGGACTCAGGACTAGGATCTGAAATTAATTGAGGTAGCTCCTCTCTCCTCCTAATAAAACAATTCTCCCTAGCATCTTGCACTGAGCCAATTCCTGTTTTGGGAACTGAAAACTTTTTTTAGAGTGATATCTCTGCCAAAGTTGGTGGAAGTGACACCTCTCAATTTTTCCATCTTTTGACTCAACCACAAACGCTCTTGGGTCTCCAATGCGAACCCTTACCTCAGATATCAAATACCTTTTTTCTGACAATATTCTTGGAAATAAACTAGATAATTGAGTGAATGTATGCTAGATTCATTTACATTGCTCCCCTCCCCTCATCAGCTTCAGTGGAGGGAAGCAACTGATTGAACAGAATTGTTAATTTCAAGCCCATCAAAATTTCAGGGAGAGCCTGCCCTGAAGCCTTTGGTGTTTACTTTAACATTAAAAGATTGTTTGGGAGCTCGTCTACCCATTCCTATGGTGGAGTCTTCGCTAGTTGTTTTTTGATTGTTTGAACTGTATGTTCTGCTTGCTCAATGGAGAATGGCTAATAAGGCGGTATGAAGTAGTAATCAATACCATTTCTCTCTAAGAAGCATTTAAGATCCTGGGACTGGAAAACAGGCCCATTGTCCGTGACAGAAGAATTGGGCATTCCATGAGTTGCAAATCATTTGCATAAACAAGCAATGGTGGTCTTTAAGGATAAAGAAGAGACCCATCAGCAAAAGCAACTTCCACTCATTCAAAGGTGGTATCAATTGTAATTGATAGACCATATCCCTAAAATTGGCCTGCAAAGTCTAAATGTAATCACAACCATGGCTTTTTCAGAATATTTCATGGAATAAATTATATATGTATTTAGGAGGGCTATTCTGGGCCAAAGCTCAATTTACTCAAAAATTTACCACGTTTTCACTTTCTTTATCAATGCTTAGCCACCATGCATAGCTACAAGCCAGCATCTTCGGTAAATAATTCGCTGGTATGTCTTGTGGAGCAATTCCAAAACACAAGGCCGAAACTTATCTGGCACCACTGCACAACATCCCCGCAAGAGGCAACCACCAATGACTGAAAAGGAACTGTCAGCCTTGCCGGTACTTCCTGACTTCTGTATCATCAGAAAACTGCTGTCCATGTAGTACACCCTGGAAGACCTAAGACGGATGGGATCCCATTTAGTGTGATTTGAAATGGATGCAAAAGTCAAGGGAGACAAGGTACTTCCACTAACAGCAAAACCCCTGCTAGACCAGGAAAGGAGTTTGCATCATCATCCACCCCCATATTAATTGGCATCCTGCTAAGGAATACCCAATTGCTATGATCGGACCTTTTCTTTTTATTTATCATCTTCCAGATTTTCTGACCAAATTATATAATCAAAATTAGCCAGGTATAAATGCCATCAAAGAATTCAAGGTGACTGAACATTAGGTTGTTGCTTACGATCACAGTTAAATATAATAACGACAAGTTTACTGTCTGTGTGAATAACAAATGATCTCAAAGTGGACTTTGCACAAGACTTTCCATGCTTTCAATTTCTTTATAAATGCTCAGCCACCATATATAGCCAGCATCTTTGTGTGAACAATTCCCTTGTGGAGCAACTCTATGAGAGTACACTGAATTTGGCAGCTATATTCCGAAAGAATCTGACCTAAATGCTTGTAAGTTTTGCACCTCAAATAAAATAGCAAGAACTTCCTTATTAATATGTGAATAATTGGTCCTTTTGAATTTGAGAGTCTGTGAACCAAAGCTATAGGGCGTTCTGTGCTATCTGGCATTACATGTGAAATCACTCTACTGGCCCCTTGTGGAGATGCATCATAAGCCAAAATTATTGACAACTTATGGTCAAAATGTACCAGTATAGCACTTTTCACAACCTGTTGGACATACTCAATGCTCTGGTCATGCACCTCAGGACATTGCCATTGGGCTCCATGTTTCAGAAGATTATAGAGCACCCTGAATTTGGCAGCCTTATTCGGGAAGAATCATAATACATATGTAATTAACAAAGCCTTAATTAACATGCAGGCTGTCAACATCATGTGGTAGAGGAGCACTCATCATAGCCTGAATCTTACTCAAATTTGGGGAAATACCACAATCACTGATGTTAAAACCAGCAATGTCTGTACTGCAAACAGCAAATTGACACTTGTAAAAACTCTTCCTGGGATACTGCGCGGGTAAGATTATATGAGAGCGCTGACGTTTTGGGTACCGACTCGCTACCCATTCTCATACTGAGAATTAGCATTAAACATTAATGTTGGAGGACTGCTCAGGTGATCATCTTCAGGGTCACTCCAAAGTGCACTATTTGATTTTGATGCATTGTTTTTGCCTGAGTTAGGGAAATATTATGGTCCACCTACTCCCATTAAAATAAAAGATGATGCAAAGTTCAAGTAGTTCAAAGTTCGAATAGTGAATCAGTAGCTGTGAGAATGGGTAGCGAGTCGGTACCCGAAACGTCGGCGTTCTCATATAATCTTACCCGCGCAGTATCCCGAGAAGAGTTTTTACATGTTGTTCGCCGGGAAAGTGTTAATCTTACATAAATTGACACTTTTTGGGATGGAGGCACAAACCTGTGAAGGCCATATGTGAAAGCATCTTTCTCAATCTAGAGGACAGCATTTCCCTGAATAGAGCTTAAATCAAAATGTGATGAAGGTAATCAAGAACTCCTTCCTATCCTGCCAGAGAGAGGTCCTACCTAGCAAAATACTTCTCTCTGCTAACTTTGCAAGTACTTCATTAATAGGGGGTAAAGCCTTAATGTCTCTGAGACAATGAGGATTCACCGTCCTAGAATAATCACAAAAAATGCGTATCGAGCCATCCCTCTTATGTATATTTACAATGGGAGTGCCCAACTTGGAATCTTTAATCGGCACTGCTATGTTTTTCTTCACTGTCCTATCAAGTTCAGCATTTCATTTTGGCTACAGGGCATAAGGTACAGGCGGGTGCCTTTTAAACTCAGACTTTGTATCATCTTTTATTTTAATGTGAGTAGGAGGACCATAATATTTCCCTAACTCAGGAAAAAACAATGCATCAAAATCAAATAGTGCACTTTGGAGTTACCCTGAAGAAGATAACTTCTGCAGTCCTCCAACGTTAATGTTTAATGGCTCAAACCAAGAACAACCAAGCAAAGGAGGCCCAGAACGGGTATGGTATGATATTTGGAGGAAGCGACCGACAGCTGAGGTCATTTGTGCCATGAGGGAAGGGTAGGGAAGGAAGGGTGGAGGGAAACCTGTCATCGGCATCAGCCTGCTCTTAACGAAAGGTGCCAAGGGGACCACGGCTTAACGTCTCATCTGACGGATGGAGTGTTGCGCTTGAAATATCCTCCACACAACATTCAAGCAGGGATCGGGCAGTCTCTGAAAATTCTCTGCCACTGCCAGGATTTGAACCCCGGCCCGCCAGGTGGGAGGCGAACACTCTAGCCACCACACCAACTCGATCCCCCAGGCCCAGAATAGGCACCAACAAGAAGTACATAATAAGGTGTCACTCTTACTATGGGAAGGCCTTGATCATGAACTCACCTAGCGCGTCTAGTTTCTGACTAGACCAAGAGCACAACTTTAAATTGGATAGGGTCAAGTCTTGGGAGAAAATTTGCTCTCAAAAAGCCATTGACCATTTATGGTGTGAGAAGAGCGAATGGCTCTATTTCGACCTCCAGCAGGCCCTTTTGATATATGAAGTTGTTCACAACACAAATATTCACAACAAAACACAAATATTCACAACAGCATACAATTGAAGTGATCACTTTCCTCTTCACCTGTCTTAGTTTGCATCTTGACCTGCTCTGTTTGAGATTATTCTTGTGGTAATTTTTTCTGTGTAACTTAGTATTAGTGTTTTTGTGCGCGTGAGCATGTGATTGAGTGCCAAGGCGCACTTACCGGTTGAGAGAATGTTTTTTGTCCTCTTACCCTCACTCCCTCAAACCAAGACAGTATTCCGGATCAATGAAAAATAAATGAGCTTAATATGTTATGGCTTTTGGAGCATTTTCATACTCTATTAAGGCCATTTTACACGGTACACGGAATTGCGCAATCTGATGTACGTGCAAAGCTGCAATCAAAATTGCGTCGTGTAAAGCGGTGAATTGCTAGAACACATGCAAGAATGAGTGGATGCGAGACGGCAAAATAGCCCCTGTTCTAATTTCGTTCATGCATTCGCACAATTCCATGCCATTTTAGAAATGTATGCAGCTCTAACCTGCAAAATTCCGTGCCCCGTGTAAAACGGCCTTTAGATAATGAGACTTTACTAATGCACAGTTAAATTCTCTGTCTTCTGATTATGTCAGTATTAATTTGTGGCCACCAGGGTGAGCCAGCCAGCCTTTTCAGATCAATTCCAGAAATAATCAGCTGGTTAAGTTTTTTCCTCCTGTTTTGTCTAGGCTGGTGGAATTGGAACCTCACAAGAGAATAAATTTATGATTTTAGCCTTATTGTAAATTAGAACAAAGGTTTTTGATTAGGGCTTGTTACATGTTTTATTACTCTTAATTAATTCACTTCCCATACTTGCATGTTAAACCACAATCTGATAAATTTCTAAGGCTTCAGTTTTTCAGCTTTAGGCCTTTCAGTTGCATATCCCATGCCAAAAACAGTTCATTGTGACCATGAGACCGAGAAATTAAAGGAATTTAAATTTGGTGGAAACTATATTATGCTGATTGATTAAATTTTGGGGAATATAATTTTTTGGAATTTTGGAGCATTTTCATATTCTTTTAGATAATAAGACTTATGCCAAGACAGTTAATTTTAATATCTTTAGAGGGTAGATTAAGTCAGTATTAACTTGTGGCCACCCATGTATTTATTTTTGCTGATGCTTTGCATTCTGTAATTAAAAGAAACATGGGTACATGTGTCTATTTTAATTGATATGGTGGTAAGTCAAAAAGTATTGCGTATGCATGGAAAAGTTCAAGTTCACCTTCTGCCTTTTTTTAGCTCTCGAACACTTTAAACCTCCATGTAAAGAGGAGAACATCAGGAATCATCTCTGGAAACCCTTGATTTCTTATGTATGGATTTTTTGAATAAGCATCTGTCAAAGAGAAAGGGTATTTTTGGGTGGCTGATAATATCAGGCACGTAACCAGGGGGGCTTAGAGCCTTAAGCCCCCCATGGACTTTGTTGTGGCCCCTCGGGGCGACTGGCCGCGATACATCTGCTGACATCTTGTGATTAGACTGCTAGCCCAGGGGCTGACGCTCCGTTTTTCGATTGCAGTTACCTTTCATTTTGTTTGCCGCTAAATTACTTTGAAGAAAAACATCGATTATAATAGTCCAAAAATTGGAAATTTTTACCAAAAAACAGCAAAATTTCCGGAACAAACGCATATAATGGGGAACAAGACATCCGTTTTGGCAAAAACCAACGGTGACCCTAAAATTAAGTGCTATAACAACGACATTTATATCATATTCAATGAAATTATGGCTCTTCGATGAGTGTGAATTGACAACAAATTACTGGTGTAGGCAACCCGCATACCACCGCAGAACATTTCTGGCTAGGAGTCCGACTACTATTGCTATTTATAAAATGGTCTACCTCGTGCATTTGCTTTAAATGTTCCGCTATTGTTTGAACAACTTATGCTAAGCGGTGTACTAATTTATCTATGATTCCATACTGAAAGACTTTTGTTGTGATAAACATGTATTATCTGCGGACGATTTCCAGTTATTTATTCAGCTTTTTTCCCTCTATTTTAGGGAACTCATCATACATTTATGCCCATAACATTAAAGCATAGTGTATAACAGAAGTTATCAAGTATATGCTTTTACAATTTTTCGGCACGTGGAAAGAACTTAAAGGTGAAAACTGGAAGAGATTTCCTGTGAGTGAGTAAAGAATGTATTTTAAAACAACTTTTTCCTATTATTATTGCGCTGATTCCTCCTGTATTTTACTCGGCATTATGCTATCATTGGACCGGTTAATTTAAAGCATTGGTTTTATGATACCGCTTTCTTCTTTGTGCCGCAGAAAATATCCCACTTCAGAATGGTATGATTTTTTTGAAATTGTAACGCGCAATATAATGTCAGAGAAATTTTTAAATAATTATTTTCTGAGTGTGGTAAGTTGGTGATTGACGATGGTTTTAAGTCATACTCTTTTAGCACTTTATTTTTGTAGTCTTCATTACAACGTACTAGCTTGTGCCCGAGTAAGTTGTTGAATTATTGCAAATTGTCCTTCAAATGTCTATTGCCGTATCTAGTTACTCTCAATGAAAAATTTTCTACAGCTCGTGATTTAAAACTATATATCCTTTACCTATTGGTGCGTCAACGTCACAAAGGAGGGATATACTTGGAGTAGTTTTTTGCTTTTACTTTTTAAGAATTTGTCGCCCTAAATCTTCTTTTTTGATTGAATTTCCTCTGTAAATTTTCGAGATGTATATTTTTGCATAGGGCTCATTCGCCAATGAATAAGTAATTTCAAAGCATCATATTTTGTCAAAGAATCGTTTTTTTTCAGTTATCATTCACACAGAGTACCATATTTCCGATAATTCTTAGTGGATGAATAAAAAAAGTGATTACGCGGATGATATTTCACTTGAAAATGTTAGGTTTAAATCGAAACTAAAAAAAATTGGAACATAGTTTTGTAACTCATTTTGGTCCGGACAGAGTGCAGGCGGAACGACGTATTCTGGTGCACCGAATCCAACATGGACTGTTTTTCATCAAGTATGCTAAAATTTGCGAAACAGGAATTCTGTGTTTTCAAAAGGGTGGCCTTAAATAGAAGCCAATCCTCCCCAGCGTGGGGGAATATTTCAATTGGAACTCATAAAAATGTATATAGAATAAAAAAAATCGCGGAATTACCGCGAGAACGTACGCTCGGATGCACTTCTCGGGTGGTGTACCATCTGTACGTGCAAATCCCGTACAGATTTATTCGAACGCTCTCATAACGGTACATTTACTGGGATGGAACCTCTTGGTTGATTGCTTTCGGCCTTGTTTTGTTCCGTTCCCGGTGATTTTTTTTTGCGTTTGGTGGAAATGAAGTTGGAGATCATATAGGAAAACGAAACAAAAAAACAAATGAATGGCAAAGGTTTCCCTGGAATGACTCAGTCTCGCCGCTGTGGTTCAAAGGTATAAATGGTCTCATTTCCTACGTTCGAACACTAGCGGGATGGAGCGAACGACTGCGTTGCAGAGGTGGGGGAAAAACTGAACGAAGTCGTCCGTCTGTCTTGGCGCCTCCACTCTCTACAGCTATGATCTGTGTCGTCTGCCTTTTTTTTCTCCATATTTAGGGGTTCTTCTCTGTCTGGGATAGGTGTTGTGGCCATCGCTACCTCTGAAAAATTTATTTATTTCTATCTAATAAACCCTTTATCTTGCACATTGTTGGTTATTATCGAAGGGGGAGAAATGGGGCTGGGACAAGAGGAAAAATACTATCGAAATACGGTTAGACTTTTAATGCTTAAGTATAATTTTCAGGCGTATCGCTTTTATTAAGAGTTATTAGTTAATAGATCGGTCAAAATTGACATTGACCCTTGCATAAATTCCAAGCAAGCTGAAACTTTGCATGAACATTAAGGATACCACTCCAATGAAATCCTGAAAAGTCCCCATCGATCCCGTGGGTGCAAAAAATTTTATTTAAGGTTAAAGGCAACAAAAAAGGACTTTTGCATTTTTTGGCCTTACCGCTAGTTTTATGATAAAAATTGATCAGAGCGCAACTATATGTTCATGCATATTTTGGAGAGTACAGCTCCTGCTAACTTTCCAATGGCTTTTTCTCTGAAATGGTAAATCTTAGAAAAAAGTGCGTGACAATTTTGTAGATAATTCCCTAATCTACAATTTTGATCTGAGCAATTTTTTACCGTAAAACTAACCGTTTGGCTAAAAAATGAAAAAAAACCCTATTTTTGTGACCTTTGACCTTGAATAAATGTTTTTGCATACACGGGATCGATGGGGACTTATCAGAATTATTATTGGAGTGGTATCCTTAATGTCCATGCAAATTTTCACCTTGCTTGGAATTTATGCAAGGGTACCCCTATTTTTTGGGCGAATTTGACCGGGCTTTAAATGAAACGTTGCAATATTTCCACACTCGATACAACAATTAATTAATATCAAGCTCGTGATTGTATCGTTGTAGCAAACAAAACGCATCGTGTCCTAATAAGTCCTGTAGACACAAATGTTTTATTTTTCTAATACATATTAAGAACTTCCACCACATCGTGTAGCATATCATACGATGTATTTTGTGTGTTAATTATTCATTTGTGAAAATATGTCGTGAAAATTTCGGGTAAGTACGTCCCAAATAGCGTTGCCAATTGAACATGCTATCCGTAGGTATGCAATGCTTCCAGCGACTCCTTTAAAATATTTATTTTTCCGCCAGCATCAAAGCAATAATTTTTTGCCTCACTTTACTTTAGGAGTTTCATTGAAGAGAGTGGTTCATTTCATAATAAGATTATCGTTAAGTTACATATTGTCTCGTGTTAATGAATTTTATGGATCTAGTAATACGAGTAAATGCCAGGGGTATATATCCTGATAATCAGAGACGGATGTAAGGGAGGGGAACGGGGGCACGTGCCCCCTCCCAGACGCTTAAAAAATAGATAAGATTTTTAATATGGTTATCAAAAAGTTCGTTTTTTTGTATTACGGGGCCTCAATCACGTAATTTCATATAAATAACTTTCATATTAAAATTAAGATAATTCTTCGTACGGTAATTGTTGTCTATTGCTTTTAATCTCCACTATGACGAGACCCTGTCAGACCCTTGTCAGACCCCCCCCCAAAAAATCCTGGATCCACCCTTGCTGATGGTATCTGTTGTTTTGTAGTATTTGAAGTTAATCTCAAAAAATTAGAATGAAGTAGAAGGTACTTGCGGAGAGGGTAGCTTGTTATTTGTTACTTATTTCTGAAATTGTGCCTTTCAATTCAGTATATGTTGGTACAGCGTGTGTGAGTCCTGGAATTGGCACTCTTGTAGATGTAAATCAAGGCCACAAAGTAATTTGCATTTTAAATACAGTAAACCGGTTCATTAAGATATTAATCCGTTCTGCAGGACCACTTCTAAAGCGAATTCCGTCGTATAGTGAATAGGCATTATTTCCGGACTAGGAATTAGTTTGAAGAGTATGAGCGTATAATAATTGATGAAATATGCGCGAGTGGAAACGAAATCGGCGAAAATTGAAATTTCAAAAAGAGCACGCAAAATCACCATAGATCGTATGCCGTAGTACACATGAATAAGGAGGAGGGTGGTGGGTGGGTTTCTGCGGGAGTCGCTTCTACTATTTTTTAATTTTATGTAACTTGCGGTTTTTGGAGGTACCCCGTACATCTACATCTACATAATACCCCGCAAGCCGCCTAAAAGGCGTGTGGCAGGGGGTGTTCGGACACCAGCTGTTTACAGCAAAAAAAAAAAAAAAAAAGTGCTCAAACGAAGTTGGGACTAGCGTTTATTAAAGTCCTTTATGGTTCGGGGGAAAAACGAATTCGCATATCTATCCGTTCGGCAAAACATCTCTCTTAATTTATCACTTCTATTGGACCTGGAAATGTAGTGTGGTTCTAATATTATGTTCTCTGTGTCGCTCTTAAAGATATCCATTCTCAATTGTTCAAGCAATCTAAGCCTAGCGCGCAGCTTCCGAGTCTCCAACGGCTCCCAGCCTAATTTGCTTAACATCTGGGAGACTCCTCATATGCTCATGTCGATACTAATATCCATTGAAAGCTATTATTTTTAATCTATACTTGTGGCCATCAATCTTTTGGTCCAAGAAATTAATTTTTCAACTTCTACATTCTCTTAGATATTTTCTAAATTTTTCGTGAGCTAAATTACAGTACAATTTACCATACTATGCAGGAAATAAGAGGTCATCACTGTAAGCATACCGGTAATAGTAAGACCGGGCATTTTACAGTGGAGGTGAGATAACGATCAGGAGACATAAGGTGTATTTCCTGAGGGATAGGAAGGGTAGAGTAGGACTTGATAAGTTGAGTGTAAGAATACAGAAAATTCTCTACAGAAGCCAGTGTTAACGAAGCAAAAATTAGGATCTTCTGTTTACGATTGCGGAAAGTTGTTTTTTATTTTATATTTCACTTTTATTTTAATGATGAGACATAGATATTATGGGAGTCACTGTATTTTCGATAAAAAATATTTTGCATCCAATTTTTCGGGACGTCATGTACGATTCCTCAGATATTCATATCCCTACTAGTAAAAATTTAAATATATATTGCCGATGTATGTTTAAGGCAAAGTATATCAAGTGTGAAAAATTAATACTTCAACTACTAAGTTCTTTGTCGGATGTTCAAATTTTATGATGTTCAGCTAATTGACTATTTTTGGGAGGAATAAAGTCTAGTGTTTAGAGCAGGTCTGCTCCCCGTCCATTTCACAAAGAAAAGATGGAAGAGAGAAAACGCATAGGAGGCAGAAGGTGAATTTCCTGGGGAATATGTGCATTTTATTCGAAGGGTAGTACAGTACGACATGATAAGTTGACATTAAGGTTACAAAAAAATCTATCCAAAAGCCAGTGCCAACGTAGCAAAAATTAAGATCTTCAGTTTACGATAAGGAGTTGTTTTTATTTTATTTTCTACTTTACTTTAAATTGAGTGAGAAGACCTGGATATTATGAGAGTCATTGTATTTTAGATTTTTTAACTTTTTTTAATGCAATGTGGTGTACGATTCCTCAGATTTTCGTGTCGATACAAGTCTAAATCTAATGATATTATTTTAAATTAATTTTTTGTGGTCAAAATTTATATGACATTAATTTTAATGATTCTTTGCGGTCATTTATCTCTCGGTGCGAGAATTTATTACTTAACTATTACGTTCTACGTGGGCATTTTATAATTTTTCGCTGTTCGTCCAGTAGTCTATTTTTGGCAGGGATTAAGAAATCGTTTAAAGTAGAATGCCTCTCCGTCCATATCACAATGAAAATATGGAAGAGAGAAAACCTATGGGAAGCAGAAGGTGCATCTCCTGGGGGATATGTGCATTTAATTCGAAGGGTAGTAGAGTAGGACTTTATAAGTTTAATTTTCGGCATTTCTCAGATATTCCCGCCAGTAAAAGTCAAAATTTGGTGAAATAAATTTTAATAAATCTTTCAGATCATTTTGCTCTCGATACGAAATATTAATATTTCAAGTAACACTTTCTACATGCATAATTTCCAATTTTTTTATCTTCAGCTGATGGACTATTTTTGGCAGGAATGAAGAAATCGGCTAGAGCAGGATACCTCTCCGTCCATATCAAAATGAAAAGATGGAAGAGAGAAAACGCATGGGAGACAGAAGGTGTATTTCCTGGGGGATATGTGCATTTCATTCGAAGGGTAGTAGAGTAGGACTCTGACGATAAGGTGAATTGAAGGCGGTGCAATGGTGTCTCCCAGGCGCCAGAACGGCGTGTCCCCGGGCTATGACACACGGAATGGGCTCCGTGTCGTCGGAGAACAGCTAACAGCTACGGTTTTATTTATTTTTTCCTTTCAAACCGTTCTCGGGGACATATTCCGTCGAGGATGGGAAGGCGTGGGATGTTTTCAGCTAGTTCCGGGAGGCAAGGGTTTTGAGGGGAAGACTGAGCGGAGGGAGTCGAGGGTTTTAAGGGTTATGACCCGCGAAGGACCTTGGCGGAAATTATAGACATAAATCTGGTTCGCTCCCACTTGTTTCACTACCCCCGAATACTAAAGTTGTGGATTCTCTCTCTTTTTTTTTACTTCTTCCAATTTCTCTCTTTTTATTCCTTCTGCTCCTTCCTCACATTCCTCTACATTGGCCCCTTCCCGATAATTTCGTTTTATTTTTGTTCTCCGCTTTTTCGTTTTGTTTTTGCGGGAAATGAGGTCACAGATTCCATTTACGGTGTAAAGAAGGCCTACCGCCATTGTGTTCGTCAAAATGGATATTAAATTCCGGTGTTTTTTGTTTTTTGTTGAAAATAAATAAGCTTTCCGGTATAATTGTATTGAAAATTTTTCGTGAAATGTTATGAAAACAATATTTTATTCATCATATTATTGAATATTCGCCGTTCAAATTTTTGTGTGAAATTCTTTTCAAGCTATTGTTGTGTATAGCTAAGCCGTTTCGATAGAACGCTGGTAATTATTTATATTTTGATTACGGCCGTAGTTGATAATAATAACCGGAACACGATGAATAGAATCAAAAATTTAATTAACGCTCAAATACCTCGGAGAATCCATGTCTTAGGTATATTTTCAGTCCGCATTGTCAAAAGTTCTGTTTTTATGGCTTGCCAGGCTATTTATGAAACGTCAATTTCATTCCATATTATTTTATGCTTACTGAAAAATTATTGGGGATGGTCATATTTGGTCTTTCAAGCAGAGAAATGCGCAATTTAACAAAGGAAGCCGATATGAGAAATAAATAAAATTTGAAACAGCAGACGCTGCGGTTACGTTAATTGCGAAACTTCTTCATCTGTCGCAGCAAATTCAATTGCAATGTAATATCCTTCTCTCGAAAAATTTTAATGGTTGGAATAAAGCCCAGATGGTTTTAATTCAATTCGAACTTAGTGTTTTGCTTTTGATAAGTATGAATTTACTCTTGAATCGTGAAGAATTGAGGGATGTTTCGGGAATATTCAGATGACGTTATTTTTGAGGACATAAGTATGAATTAGGTCTCTAGTCGTATTCATTTTGGCTTTCTGTTAAAACAGATAACTCCATCTCTTTTTCCATGAAGGTACTTATTGCCAAACCACTTTTTTGACAAAGGCGTAATACACAAAATAATATAATTAGTATTGCATTTCTTCTGAATAAAATACTTTTATGCCAAAGTCCACAAAAGATGTACTTTGAATGTGAACGACGCAAAACACGCTTTTTTATGATATCCATTAGTTTCCAGATAGGTTTTTATGTGCCATTGAAAATCACTTTCACGGGTTACAGCATTTAGTTAGAAAATCTGCATCAGCATCTACGATATCTACCAGTTAATGAGAAAGATTTTATGAATAGTCATTGCTGTGCCTTGCTTCAGGCCAACATAAGCACACCTTTCTATTTCTTGATACTGGACTTGAAGATGGCCTAAGAGCCGAAACCGGTCCTATCTAAATCTGTGGAAGCAACTGAACTTGTTCCATTATTATTGTAGTTATTGTCTTCCATAATTTGCAAGAGCGCTTAAGGTGCGAAAAGTAGAGGTCGACATTTAAATGTAACTGAGGCAAGCGAGATGTGATGGAATGACATCTGAATTTACAGGAAAAGAAAGGAATTTCACAAATTTATTTTATAATGCTCGACGTTTCGACTGTCAGGTCATTTTCAAGTACAAAGTTACACTGTACTTGAAAATAACCATACGGTCGAATCGTTGTACATCTCTATCTACTATGTATGTAAAAGAGGATGTCTGTTTGTCTGGAATGTGGCCCTGAATACGATTTTGTTAGATATTAGCTGTTACGGCACCGATTTAGGTTGGGCCATGCTGTGTTTGAAAAAAAAATCATTCATTAAGAATGCTCTCGGGCTCCGGGGAAAGCTAGGTAATGTGGTATTGCAGTGCTTTATTTTTGAAATTTTAGGTACTGGGAAGCATACGTAAACCCACACATGATTTTCAGATGTAGGCCTATGCCCCCCTAATAATTTGTAGTACCTATAATTTACAATGAAGAATGATGTTATACCAAATATAAAAAAACAACGAATTTATTTGAATTAATCTAATTTTCCCTGAGAGGTACTGGAACGCCGTTCCGGCAGAAATTAATAACTGTGGTATGCATATCCGAAAATTGTACCCTGGCAGAAGTTTGTGTTTCAAACCTTTCCGTTGTTAACTTCTCTTTCAGCAATCCGATAGTTCGCGTAGCGGTAAATTGTACTTAATAACTAATTGCGATATCTTGCATAATTATTACGTGACATACCAACTGATATCGAACGACTATCGTAGCTTCCTAACATAAATTTTAGTATGGCTAGGATTTTTTCTGTAAGAATTTTTACTTTTCTACGTGATCGCATTATTACTGAAGCTCAAAATGTTTAGTGCTTTCGCCTTAGACCATTTTTCGGAAGATTTTCAGCATGTATTATAAAAATTTAAAATAAAAATTCCACAATTAAAAATCCCTTAGGTATATTACGATACATATATCTTATTACTATTTTTTTGTTTTGCGTTTTTTATTCAGTGCAGAAACCGCGCTATTATACGCTGATATTAAGCCTAGGTTTGGTTTTTAAATTATTTCCGATGCCTGGTGAAAGTATTCTGAAAATATCAAATAGTAGTCATATGACCGTCACTTTCAGTGATTACCATTCATGAAATAGCGCATGCTTAGGAAGAGTTCATCCCGCGAGCTTTTGCGAATTTTCTTTACGTCAGAGAGGAGCATAGCCTTGTCACACATACCCTTTAGTAGACTTGCTTCTAATGAATTTTGCTCAAGGTGTCGAAAAGTATGGGGTTTTGCTAGTCAATTTTATCAACTTCACGCCAGCTTACGATGTAGTGCTGCATTTCGGAATCTTCCATCCTCGATTTCTCCTCTGTCATTGTCCATGTCTCACTTCTGCAGAGAAGCATACTCCAAATTAAAAAACTGATTAATTGATTCTTTGCGTCTATTTTTTATTGTACGATAGTGAATAATATAAAAATTATGTTTGATGATTTGACTTGTGCCATTGTCTTCAAAATTATCCCACGGTCATGCGTACTTTTGCTCCTCTCAACCATATCTTTACGTCATTATAATACTTTTTCATTATCCTGCCAGTTATACCTACTTTGCGTGTATGACAATAGGATGCCGATACATTGTAACAGTCGTGAGCTTGCCCTGACCCCCTCTTACATTTATAAACCTCATTCCAATTCCCTCTCACTCTTTACCAACTTGCAAGTAATGTTCTGTACAGCTTCGCGAAAAAATATGTTATTATCATCTATTAGGTAGTAATTTGACACGATAGTTCTTCGTAACTTTACGTATGTTACTGCTGTTACAATTATCTCTTGGTTGTTCATCTCTCTAAGTATCCGGGATGTTTACACTTGCTCCTTTCGACAGTGTATCTTTAACTTTTGGTAAAGCGAATTTTTTATGCTGCTAGTGACTGGTATGTCTTGATTGGCCAATTCCATAATGTTAAACAGTGCCAAAACAGTCTCCTCTGGTAAGTCAAAGCCCCGCATTTCCCTCTTCTTACATTTATAAAACCGATTCGAGGTATTCCTCCACTCTCTTCTTTCCCTCTTGCAAATAGCTTTCTCATGCGCACCCCTCCGTGAGAGAACTATTATTATCATCAGTTTAGATTATAAAATACTTGATTAAAATATTCCTTTATACTTGGACTTCTGATGTTGCAGTTAAAATTATATCTGAGACATTATAACGAAGGTTTCCGCGGTAATAGTTTGATCTGTGCAATTTCTTGGGTTTTCTTCCGCGTCCATTGGCTTGTGGAGAAACGTATCGCTGGCTATCCAGCCAGCGTTTTCAAGTCGAAGGTGGGATGCCCGTTGACCTGAAATAACTGGCAGAATAGACAGCGTAACTGTTGTCCACTAGCCAACTGATGCCAAAAAAAAACCCGAGAAAAAAAATCAGAGAGCAAAATTATCTCTGAGGCGTTTATCCCTCAGCTATACGTACTTCTGCTCCTCACAACCATATTTCTACGTCATTATAATGATTATCCTGTCCCGCCATTTATGTTTACCTTAACTTGCATGACCTTGTAGGATGCTGATTTCATCAAGTTCACTCTGGGCTAACCCAACGCCCACTATAAAGGCCGTGACTCTACCTTGCATCCCTCGAAACTCATTTACGAAACTCATTCAAGTTCCCTTTCAATTACTCACCTACTTGCAAGTAATGTTCTCGCACGCACAAGTCCGCGTTAAACTATTATTATCATCTATCAACCAGGTGTTAATTTTTACAGGATATTGCCTCATAATTTTACGTATGTTACGACTGTTACAATTATCTCTGAGTTATTCATCTCCATTTGTATAGAGTGCTTATCTCAACCAAATTTATGTTTAGTTACAATACGGGCATCCTACCCAGTCAGTTATGTTTACTTTTATGCGTATGATATTGTAGGATGCCGATTCCATAAAGTTTTCTCCGGGATAACCCAACCCTCCCTGTACAGGCCGTGCCCTGCCCTTGTCCCCCTTCTCTTACATTTATAAAACCCATTCCAGGTCCCCTTGCACTCTCTCCTCACCCCCTTGCAAATAGTGTTCTGGTACGCACACCTCCGTGAGGAAAAAAAAACGTTACGTGGGTATAAAAACCGCCCACCGGTGGTGGTGGCATCGCATGGCCGCTCCTTATGAATCCCAAGCAGTACGCCCTTCCCCTCCCGGCGGTGTCACAACGCCACCGACTTTACATTCCCGAGAATATTGACACTACTCCCCGCGCATATCAAAATCCCTGGGCCGCCCAAACTCCCTCTCTCTTCCTGCCCAAAAAACAGTCGCCTTTTCCTCCCCTCCCCCCTTCCCTAGCCTCCATTTCCTCTACTTCCCATCATTTCCCGTCGGTCCCCTTTCCTCACCCCCACCAGAACTCGTCCCCCCTCGCAGGAATGTCTATGCACGTCCCACGAGCGCGGCTGTGGGGGTTGCCATAGGTGAATTAAGGAGGTTCCGCTGCGACTACGCGATTCGTGACAAATGCTCAAAGTTGCAAGTTTTCGTGAATGTGGATAAAAAACCTTCAAGGCCGTTTTACACGGGGCATGTCATTGCGCAATAGAATTGAAAATGGGCAGAACTGGGTTGCAGATCTACAGCACTACAGTCCGGCCGCCGAGAGTTGTCCATTGACAGCTCGAAGGAGTAGGGGGCATGGTTGCCAGGTAAGAAAGGGAAACGCCCACATCACACGTAAACGAAAGGGTTCCGTGAAGAAAGCAGCCAGAAGGGACGACGAGCGTGAAGGATCCAAAGGAAGAATCCTTTGTTTTGGCGATTCGCAGAAAGGGTTTGTTTTGGTGGTTCAGGCTTATTTCGGTGCTTCATATGCATGTGACAACGTTGTATGACTAGGCGAGGGTCTGAGGTGCGTTTGGAGGAAAGCGATTGGCTGCAAACCGTTATGGCGTAGGGATCTCTGCCCCTCGTTTTGAACTTCCATTGGACAATTCTCGCCGGCTGGACTGTAATAAGGGAAGTCCCTCAAGTGACACCACCAAATCTCGTTCAAATTTTGCACATTGGTAGAAAATGGATACCGATGAGGTGTAAATTTTTTTTCAGCCACCAACGCTATATACTTTTCGAGATATTAGCGACGGAAAGGAAAAATGCCTTGATTCCTACAATCCACCGCACATGAATACACATAATTAATAGTAGCGGGCGTAATTTTGTGGAAACCCTTTATCGTAGGAATAGAAGAAATAAAGACTTGGCTATTTCTACATGGTATCTTATTGTTACCGACCATGGTTTCATTACTGCGTAACATAATCAAGGTGAGGAGTTACAGGTAACTTGACCATTATGTATAGCAAAAAAAAGAGGATGGGTTGGGAAATTTCCGGGTGTTGTTGGTTGGGGGGAAGCAGGGGTTGGGCTCGGTGCTTGGTTAGGCGTCACTATGGGAGGGGTGGGCGGAGGGTTGGATTATTTGATGATAATGTTGCGAAGTAACGAAACCATGGTCGGTCACAATACATTACTATGTGGAAATAGCCAAGTTTTTATTTCTTCTATTCATACAATAACACACGTTAGTGCTCTTCGTCCTAGCAACGGAGTATTGAGGTCGTTTTACACGGGCCATGCCATTGCGATGGTTAGCACTGAAAACATGTTGAAATTGCGAGAATGCGAGCTTGGAATTAGAGCAGGGGCCATTTTGCCGTCTCGCATCCACGCATTCTTGCATGCGTGATAGCAATTCACCGCTTTACACGACGTAATTTTGATCGCGCCTTCGTGCATACGTCAGATTGCGCAATGATGTGCCCCGTGTAAAACGGCCTTAACAAGTACTCAAAGTTGGAGTTTTTCGTAAATGTTGGCGCGTAGTCTTCCATGACGTTATGGGTTTGAGATGTATATTAGTGGCATCCTTATTCCGGGTTTTCAATGCGTTGTTTGTTAAGGCCGTTTTACTCGGGGCACGGAATTGCGCAGGTTCGAGCTGCATTTATTTCTAAAATGGCGTGGAATTGCACGAATGCATGAACGAAATTAGAACAGGGGCTATTTTGCCGTCTCGCATCCATGCATTCTCGCTTGTGTTCTAGCAATTCACCACTTTACACGACGCAATTTTGATTGCGCCTTCGCACGTACGTCAGATTGCGCAATTTCGTGTACCGTGTAAAAAGGCCTTTAGAGGTTGACGACAGTTTCGCGGGGATTCCACTAGGCGTCTTTAGGTCGAAGTGCCGATATATCGTCATTTTGGCTCCGTTTGTATAGCTCTCGTTCTCTTGTTGATGCGCTGCGATTGGCCGGTTTATGGAACACTCTCTTCCTAGCGTTAAAGAGATGGTGTTCGCCTTCTCTGTTGAAATTTCTTGGCGTTTTTGTCATCTAATTTTATGTCGTCCAGGTCAAGTAATTTTCAGCTACAATGAGACATTGTACTTGAAAATGACTCGACGGTCGAAACGCGTGGTACATAATAAATATATTTGTGGAAAAATTGCCATCCCTCTTTTTCATTAAGTCAACATTTAATCCTAACGTTTATTATTACGAGAATTGGAAAAAATATCAAATTAAAAACTAAGCAATGATAATCAAAGTATCATAACGGCTATAGTAGATTTGATAAAGCATTTCTCAATCCTGTCTGTCTTTCCTTTCATTTGGACTTCCCTCTTCAATTCTTAATATGCCTACTCTCTTTCTTTCTGTCTATGAATAAAATTCTCTTCCTTAACCTCCCTCCCTTACCTAATATTCTTCCCTCTTGACTCTTTTTTATAAATCCCCTCCCCGCTCAGAACTCGCTCACACCAAACCCTTTATCTCCTCCGTATTTCATCGAGAAGCTTCCTCTTCTCGACCACCATGTCCAGCACTTCGTCGTTCTTCCTCCATTCTATTCTAACCCACATCTCTAGTGCCTGGAGCCTGATCTCGTCCTTCCTAAATACTGAGAAAGATTGGGTTGTCATTACTATTTTCATATTTACATTAAAATGGTTGTTTCTCCATTTAGCGGTGAAACATAGTTGAAGCTACGAACACATCCTGAGTAGGGATATAGGGTGAACTTAGTTTGACTCTACATATACTATTAGATGTAATGGCAACCGGTCTATCGTCAAAAATCCTGAAGTGAGCCTGCATTTTTATATATTATGCGAAATACTTGACAAGAAAATCTTGACCTCAAATATTCGACTTTCAGTCTAGGGGTTTCCAATATCGAAATTATCTTTGTGGTCGAAAGGCCTCCATTTATGACTTTTTTCCTTGCATGCTCATCGATAGTCTGCCTCGCTGTTAACGATTGATTTAGTACCGAATCCCAGAATACTGCATTAGGCATTCTCAGTCGGATGCAGACCTAGCCTGTAACACTTCAACCATTCAGTTATTGTCTGATAAAAATACTACTCCAGTATATTACTTAAACTGATAATTTCAGGAGAACAAGTTTGTGTTATCATCATTAGGAAAATCACTACTATAACGAATGTTAAATGAAGTGTATTTTTCCGATTCAAATTGATTGTGTGCATTAAGAAAAGTTGTGTATCTCATTAGGATAACTATTTTTGAAATAATAAAATTTTAGTCACTAATAGCAGGTACAGAAAGTTTAAAAATTTGCAGAAATTCAGGCACTAATATGATACAACGATCTGTGGCAATCGATCTTGAAACATCGCTGATGCATTAGAATATTACAACTAATAGTTTTACCTTTCCATCAAATTGTAGAAAATAGGATGTTCCTTTAAGTTCAAGTCTCCAAATATGTATTAAACGATAACAAATTTCTAGCATGTACGAATAGAAAAATGATCGAGGAAAGTTCCCTCAATTTTTTACTGAATTTAACATTATTTAAAACCCAAAAAGTGTGGAATATTTTATTGATACAAAGGTATTCCTAATTCTTTCTCGCATTTTATCCGGAAATTTATCAATTTATCGACCTTCTTCCGTCTCCATCTCGCTCTTGTACTAGTTCGTAATTTACAGGGTTTATTTTATATTTAATTTCTGATGACTTTAAAAAATACAAAATATTTTTTGTGCGACTGATGTAAAATGTCTGCTACTTTTCGAGTTAGCCATTTTGAATGTTTTATAATCTATTCTTAACGTGGCTGCGATTACCGCGGCCCTCTACAGTGATAGATCCGGAAAATATTATTCCTTTACCTATATATGCATCTTTTTAAATGCGAGAATAGCATAGTCAGCCATCTATCTACCTACTACGGCATAATATGCCAAATTAGTGAATCGTTTGCTGGTATAAAAAATAACTCTTATTTCATCGTAACGATGGGCTGTAGGCGGCTACACAATCTTTTTTTTGGATAGCTGAAGGGGGCTATAATGGCGCAATGAGGGTTTTTTGTGCCAGCTGGGTAACTGGCTTCCTCGGTGTGTTAATTTCACTTCATTTGCTTCACAAATATTCCCCCGTATAGCCTGCGGGGGGCCATTCTAGTTCCCCCCTTGACTCCTTCAATCAGGACATTACCTTATCACTCCCACCCCTGCCTCTCATGCATGTTCCTTGGAGTGTGTAATTGTTTTGATAATCTTCGGGATCCAATTTCCCACTTCATCGGACGCATAAAGACCTCCCTCAATGGCAAAGCAGATGAAAAATTAGCCCGAAAAGACAGTGGGGCCAAAACGGTAAAGATGATGTTGGTGCCTAGAAGGTTCAGTTTTTTTGTGACGCTAAAAGAGCTCTCAGCGCAAAACGAAGTTAATTTCTTATTAATTTTATTAATATATTAAATTTTTCTACACGGGCTTTAACTATGTAAAAGGTGGTTTTCAACTTACTACTAGAAGATAAAATCATATCCTTCCGTAGTGATTTGGGCCGGTTAAATACCCTTCTTATCAAGAGGTAGGCTTTTACCCGGATGATTGTCCTAAATCTGGATAAATGAATGAGAGTAAGAAGTAGTCATTTATGAGCATCAGTAATGAAAAGTAGTTTTATAAAGTCGAAGCTTATTTATCAGAAAATCATTTATATAAAGAATTTAAAATAGACCGGGACCTGTCTTCTCAAGGACTTATTCCTACTTTTTGAAATGGCAAAAATACTGTTCACAAAATATATTTTTGGATTTTCATATCTTTCATTATATTATTATAAATTTATTTATATTTATTTATTTAATATATTTGTCATCCGAAATTTAATTCGAAAACGTATGAAAAAGAGCACGAGAATACACATTACATGTTTATGTAAATGTTCAAGGGAAAGTTCTCGCAAAAATGAATGCTTTTGCACCTGCGAGCATTTTTATGCCAGTGAAATGCGGCAATAATGTATCTTACACACGTGCATGCAGTTTTAAATTTGAAATTTTGGTGAAGTCGATATTTCAGTTTGGAACTAGTCTTTATAAAAAAATACGTTGTATTTTTACCTCAATTTGACCTCTCTTTGACTCAGATGTGCTACCAATGAAAGTTGCATTTTGTTTTTAAAGGAGGAGAACAACAACAAAATTACAGTAATCTATTTAAAATACGTGCTCGCTGTTGTGGTTTTGGGTTAGTCGATTATTAAGTTTGGAACTCGTCTTAGTAAAAAATAAGTTATATTTTCATCTCAATTTGACCCATCTGTGAATAAGATGTGCCATCAACGAAAGTTGCATTTTTTTAAAAAAGAAGAACAAAATGTCAATAATCTTTTTAAAACACTTGTACGCAGTTGTGATTTTGGTGATGTCGATAAGTCAGTCAGGAACTTGTCTTTTTAAAACGCACAATGTATAGTATCTTAATTTGACCTCTCTTTTACTTAGATGTGTTATCAATGAAAATAGAATTTTTTAGAAAGAAAAACAAAATGGCAATAATATGTTTAATATGGGTGCTTGATTTAGTCGATTATTAAGTTTGGAACTCGTCTTAATAAAAAATTATTATATATATTTATTATATTATATTTTTACCTCATTTGACTTCTCTTTGACTAAGATGTGTATCACTTACGTTGCATTTTTTTATAGAAGAAGAAGAAGAACAACAACAAAATGGCAACGTGCGCGCAGTTGTAATTTTGGTGAAGTTAGGAACTCGTCTTAATAAAAAAATACGTTGTATTTTATCTCAATTTGACCTCTCTTTGACTTAAATGATTCATCGATGAAAGTTGCATTTTTTTAAAGGAGAAGGAGAAGAACAATGTGGTTGAATAGAGCATTTGAATCGAGCCAGGCAGTTGAATAGGAGCATCCTCAAAATAAAAAATAAAAAGAAAGGTAAAAATAAAAATGGCGGCTCGGCTGAGGCACCTGGGCGCCGAACGACTGTCTCTCAAATCCCTAATCTCCTATCGGGAACGTCAAACCTGTGCCCTTAAACATGTACGGGTGTGTATTTTTTATGTGGAGAAATTCTGTGACGAAAAGGGGCATGAGGTCGGCGTTAACAGGGATTGATAAACGTCAACGAGGGAAGGGATTAATCGTGATTGATGACGTGAGAGCATTGGGAACAGCGTTTTAGTTCCGCCGGAACACACCTGTTTCATAACTCCTTTGTTTTTTTTTTATATTTCGTCCGCTGTATGTTTTATAGGATTATTCACCGTGGTTCATTCGTTTTATTTGCTTTTCTGGAATAAATGAATTCAATCAACGCCGTTGCTGAGCTAAAATTTTAATCCGCCAAAAATTAAGTATTTATAAATTTATATATATTTTGACCTCTTTTCGACATCATCCACGTTTTATAGCGTTTAATTTACATCTATAATTTTAAATAATAGCCCGTTTATCTTTGCTTGACGGGATATTGCGTGTTCCTGTTTGTGTGTCATTTATGTTATTAAAAATAACTATATTAAATTTACCTACATTGGTATTTAATGGAATTCCAAGTAAATATCGAAATCATTTTCTGAACGGGTATAAATTTAATGCACTTTTTGGAACTTCTCTGGATTTGGAAATTTTTAGAGTTTAACTGAATGTCTTTGATCACGCTTAGATACTAAGCGATACCTATTTACTGATATATATGGGATAAAATTATATCTACATTCTGAAAATTATACTTATAAAATATCCTTTCGCCTTCTGTCTCGCAAAATTATACCTTCTCAAGCCTCAACAAATTTAACAAATTTTTGAGCATCTTGAATGAGACTTTCTAATTTTTACTACTTCTAAGGTACATTTATTTTTTCTCTCAGAATGTATTAGAGGACTAATTATTATAAATTTTCTTGGATTTAATGTCGATCGTCGGAAAAAGCATTATCCTTACAAGTTTTTACTCTTTCTATCTTTTGAACGTTTTTGTTTCTGTCACGCACATGATAAATTTAGTGCATTGTATCGTGTGCGTGATTTTACCTGGTTGGATATTGTTAACAAGTATAATTTGCGAGCGTGGAGTGAAGAACAAAAGTTTTAAATGAGACCTCTTCATTGATGTTCACGAATGCGACTCTCTTATATTCATTTTTGTTTGGGTAGTACCTAAGGATGGTAAGTTTTCTAAACCTTGGAAAAGATCTTAAAGGCATAAATAATACTAAAGGTAGCTTTAAAAGCGATTTTACTTTCACGAAAATCAAGGAACATAAACTGCCTTGCATAAGAATTGAAATCGACTCGCCTTTCGACTTTTCGATATAAAAATTTGTCTAGCATACCGGTCAGTATAGCTCAGGTATCGACGATTCGTATGAGGTCTGACAGTGAGGCTTTAACATCCGAAGGGACGGATATGGTATTTCCTTTGTTATATGCTGTACGTATAAATGAATGTCAGGTAAGTTTCTATCCAATAGCTAAGGCATTTTAAATGGCTTTACACTCATGACTTGGATATATTGGATTTTTAAATAAAAAATGAGTCATTAGCCCTAAGCACTTTTTTGCTTAGGTGTATTCGATATAATTTTAACAAAGATACTTAAAACAGGCCATATATGGTCGTTGAAAAGAACTATTTTCCAATTATTTTTTAGACAACAGAAGTTCGTTATTCCTAAATGGTATCCACTGCTGTGAAAAAATCCCTAATTATAAAAAGAATCCCGTAACTAGGTTATTTACCACTAACTGATTGTCAGTTCATTACGGTTACGATTGCTGTGTAAGTTATAAAATAAAAGCGTGTAAAAATCAGATTATTTATTTATTTCGGGTATTCCATAGCGTGAACTTCACCCTGAACTATACATGTCCGTGTATTCTATTTATATAGTCGCACCCAATGAGAGTTTGGGGTTTCGAGCGAAATTACTTCCTCTTATCTTGCGTCGAATTCGGAGCCTATGGATGGGCGATATTTTTTACCGGAATCAATACCTACCGCGCATCGAATTTATCTCGAAGTTAAATCGTTGATTATCTACTGAATTCTTCTTCAATTCCCGAGGAAGTCACGTGGCAGATATGTTCGTTTGTCATTGTTTTTTTATTTTATTAACTAAGCGCGCGGATATCCTCCGTGTTTTTATTCAATTTGTGACTGAAATCTGCTCGTACAGTGTTCCCCAATGCTCCCGACGTACTTGAGATGAGACCTAACTGGAGCGAAAAAACATGCCTTTCACTTTTTTTCCCTTTAATGAAGCGACGCAAATATTTCGAGCGTGTTGTCTCCTCCCAGAAATAAAAGTACGATAACTCCCTCTGCATGGCGATGAGCCCAGACAAGAGTGCTCGACTGCTACTCAAACTGTATCAAGCAATCATCCTCGTCTCATTGAGCTCTTTCCAGCCAGTGTACCCGGAGATATGATAACCCTTGAATTTGATTTCGATGAGACATTTAAAAAATATTCTTCATCATGTCCTTTACCTATTGGTTCTTACTGGCTTTTTATGCGATAAGGACTATATTCACCAAGTGCTGCCTCTGCTAGCCTTTTTATGTATGCTTAAACTCAAGTTTTTACTTGGAAAGGTAACATAAAATATTCTTAATTTAAGGTATTTTGTGTGTACGTAAATGCCGTGTTTTTCTAAAATCAAGTTATTTATCATGTGTGTTAGTTTTATATGCATACATACGCGGTTCTTAAAACTGGGTGCACAAACGATAAGAAAATATAAATTATCAATGAATTGAATTAAAGAAAATTTGAGTCTTATGTTGAAGGCACCAATTCTGTTGGAACAAAATATGGTTGTTGCCCCATAGCAGTTTCATATGGGGAACGTATATATTCCATCACTTTTGTAGAGGGTGTTCTGCAATTATGAATGAATGAGTATGATAAAGATATATCATTATATACGAACCGCTAACTTCAGAAAGGAATCATTTACAATTTGGCTAACTTTACAGGAGAGAAAAAACCTAATAAACCCATAGGCACCAAATGTATTAATTTTTTAATGTTTTTGTATTACGTGACTGAGCATTTGGAACTTATATATGTGAAGTAAGTAAAATATTTTTAGAGAGTTGGCAAGAGATTTTCGGCCAACCGTCCAAAAATCGTGCGAACTTTGACATGATGCCTTTCTGCAGTTGGCGATTCATATAACCTAGCCACGTTGAGAGATCTACTTTATTTGATGATGAAGGGCCGATGCTCTTTTTTTATCGCGTCGTATTTTTGACCACAGTTTAACCAACGTCCCATTTGGCGCCATTGTCATCACAAAGTCCTGGGATGCGGTGAAACTGTCGGAAGTAAAGATAAGAGTCACCACGCTAAAATTAAAGCAAGTTGTCGGATGAATTGTGAGGAAGGCTATGAATCAGGGTTGATAAAAATCATGGTTTTTTTCAAAAAAATCATTTTTGTTGATTTTTCTGATTTAAATCGGATTTTATTGATTTAAATCGGATTTTATTGATTTAAATGAGATTTTTATGATTCTCCATTCATCAAAAATTCAGTTATTTGCAAAACTAACTATTTGGGCAGCATCTTGGAGAATGATCGTTTGCAGAAACAATAAGAGGCGACATACTCTAAACTTAATACAACATTTAGTCAATCAGGGGAGAGAACTATGGAAATGCCAATGGTATCAAATTAAAAATTACACCAGCATAATATAAAATTGCCATTGGAAGTATCAAATGTGCTATATTATGCGGTTTTAAAGCATATGAAGGTTAAAAATTCTGTAATTGCAACTTTGTATGGTGCCTACGCTTAGAAGTTAAATCAGAAAACATTATTTTTTCAACGGATACACCAATATTCTAACCAAAGCCATATTTTAAAATTTTTATGTTACATGCATTCCTACAGTATCATTTCTATTCAAGAGCCACCATTGTGCTAATAACTGTCGATTCATTGTATTAATTAAGATATAAAAATCAAAATTATACACTTACAGCTTCCTTTTCTTGACTCTTTAAAAATAAAACATTAGATCACATTATGATTTAAATCACCTGATTTAAAAAAATAAAAATCAAGTGATTTAAATCGTGATTTAAATCATGATTTAAATCAAAGTGATTTAAATCAATCAACCCTGCTATGAATAGTTTCATTTACTTTCCATTTTCTCATGGGAGCATTCGGTATCCGTGGAAATCAAGCGAATATCATCATAGGCGGATTTAGGGGGGGAGCACGGGGGCACGTGCCCCCCAGACGCTGAAAGAATAGACCAGATTTTTAATAAGGTTATCATTAAGTTCGTTTTGTTTGTGCATTATGGAGCCTCGATCATTTAATTGAATGTTAATAACTTTCACGTAAAAAAAGAACATTTTCTACATTAATTGCTGTATTTTGTTTTTTATCTCAAATATGAGACGACCTGTCAGACCCTTATGCTTCCCCCAGAAAAAATCCTAGATCGACCCCTGAATGACATTGTAACTAATGAAGATTGTTTTTTCCGTGTTGAAATAAACACCTCCAATTTTCCGCGGTTATGAAATTTATTACTTTATCACATGTTATACCTTGAAGTTGATGCAGTAACATCGAAACCTAGGTTGGGAATAAATTTTATAATCGTGGAAAATTGCAAATGCTTATTTCAGCATAAATACTTTGTTGCCGCTTCTCAAATTCTTAGTTAGAACTGTACTATGGAGTGATTGTGCACTATTCACTATTAATTTGGGATTTGCAACCTCAAATGTGATCCGCATGGTTACTTTCAGCGACGGAAATATATTTTTTATAGAGGATGATTTTATTTTATTTTGAGGCTTATTTTTCGTGGTGTGGCGTAATTATTGGGTATGAAACCTTTCATCACATGTTTTTCCCTAGATATTGTGTGAATATCGCAGTTAGTCAGCCTTTTCAGAAACCTTGAATGATTCATTTGGGCTTAAAAAAGATTAAGGTGCTTATCAGTAACCTCAGATCTCAGCCTCCTGTATCTTTACGCTATCGCTATAAATATTCGCATCAAACTTCTAATTCTGCTATTGCGTTTTAACTTTTTATTTTAACTCACGTTATCGCTACAGCCAATACAAAGTAGAAAAAAGATAAGTGTGTACTCAATGAAATCCACTTCATGAGCACCGATAAAATGGTATTATGTAATAAAGTAGGATGTGCGATAGCATTTAAAACTGAATCCTTATTTTTCCACGCTTCAGAACTCGTGGGTGAGAGTAATGTCTCATACTAGGTTACACTGTAAAAACACTTGCATCAATAAAATATTTTAATCTGCTCTTCATTTAAAAATGTCATGATCTGGCAAAATGTTGAGACTACTGTTACAGAACGTGTCATATATTTGTTTTCTATCGCTCCAGTGAAATCGTACATGGAATCATGATTAGCATTAATTATCACGAAGTTTGTGGGCCATGGGTATAGTATAGTAAGTGGGTGTACTTATTTTTAAATACGTTTTGTTATCAGGTGACACATTAATCGTTTTTATGTCTTTCGCGGATTTAAAACAAAAAAATTGAAACTGATTATTTTCTGCGTATTTGCTGGAAGAGCACCTAAGTTTCGCTGCTGATGCTGTTTTGCAAGGGCTTATTCAAGGTTAATCGGTGTAATTACATATTATTTCCTTCAATCATACTTGGCAGCGGGAGATCTCGCGCCATTATTTACTTCCGTAAATAGGGTATTTTATTTAATAATAAACACTTATTATCGAAATATTTGAGCTCTCGCCTTGCATGAACTGATCCATTTTCTACAAAATCAATCTAGCTGCATTAGAAGCAATTTTTTTCTAGATGTACAAAAATACCCATTCTACATGTGCTTTCGTTCATGTTTATTGTCCAGATGAAGCGTAATTATATTCTCATAACAATGCTGAATTTCATTAATTCATTATTCAGAAACCTTCGCAACACGGCCCTTAAGTACTTCATTGTTTTCTAACGCTAATTGCCGCGCTAATTTCATTAAATTCTGCGATAATTGAGGGGCCTAGAACCCAAGGGGTACAAGTGCAATTTTCGTAATTTCGGAGATAAGTGCATGTAACGGTTGGTGGAGTACCTACGCAATATTGCTGTGGCAATGGGATACGAGTGAATCACTGAATCTATGTAAAACTCGGATGGGAATCTCTGTCGGACCGTAGATTGAAAAATAGACTAAATCTTTTAGATAAATTCAAGAGCAGTGTATTTTCTGACGAAGTTAACCATATTACGGACGCCAAAATACTAGATCATATAAATAAAATAAGAGAGATAGATTGTAGAACAGACAGATTCCGAATGTCATTTTTTCCACGATCAATAAGAGATTATAACGGCAGCAATAGAACTCGTAAATAGATTGCATGACTTGTAGTGTAGCCTACTAACCTATGTAAAAATTAATGCATGTTTCTTAATTCAATTATTATTTCTAACAGCATATAGTAGTATAGTTTGTTAGTATACGGGACGTTTTTTGGACGGTGTGGTGTGCATGTGGGAGTCCAAATGCATGACGCATGCTGGTGAGTGATCACCCCCTGCCAAACACCCTAGAGGTGGCTCGCAGGGTATTATGTAGATGTAGATGTAAGTATACTTATCAGTGATTCAATTGTGTTCCTTTGCCACAGCATTATTGTGTACCCCACCAACCATTATATGCACTTACCTCCAGAATTATAAAATCCTCAATTATTTCCTATGAACGCCGTAATTGGCGTATGGGTACAAGAATCTCACGAAGTTGTTCCAACGGGTAATGTTTTGCTTAGCTTTTCTATAAACCGGCCGGTAGTCTTTATTTCTACTGCTTCTACTCCCTCTAACGTTATCCCTAAGGGCGCCTTCACACTACGCTGCTGAGCGGCGCCGCTAAGCAGCGCTGCTCACCAGCGCCAAAAAATGTACACGCCGCTCGGCAGCGCGTTTGCTGCGGCGCTGCTCAGCAGCGTGGTACCGCCGCAGAGCAGCGCCGCAGCAAATTATTCTAGGTTGGACTTCAGTGTTTGTCCAGTGTCATAATTGACGTTAACCAAGATGTGTTGCTCCTTGCACTGCTGATAGTGCGACGAAAGAAAACGAAAAAACAGAAGACGCGTTTCAATTTTTTCAATTAGTTTCAATTTTTACTTACACATTTCTTATGTTGTATGTTTCAAAAGAAAGAATTTGAAATGAAAGCATTTTCCAATTGTATACACTATACCCCCCCACAAAGTAAAGTATCCTCGTTGCCCAACTTGACACCCTGACTGCCCCCCTCTGGCCAATAATCCTGGTTACTGCCCTGCATGCTGCGGCGCTGCTGTGGCGGCATAGTGTGAAGGGCAACAGAGCCGCTAGCGGTCGCCGCTGGTGGCTACTAGTAGCCGCTAGCAGCGGGTCGCGGCGCCGCACGTTCTGCGGCGCAGCATAGTGTGAAGGCTCCCATTGCTCTCAATGCATTTCCATCTGCGGCTCAGCGGCGTAGTGTGAAGGCGGCCTAAGTTTCCTAAGGCCTTACACAAACACAAAAATACGTACAATGTTACCACAGTAATCCTTCTCGGTCGCAACATTTACCTCCTTTTCCATCGACACGGTGCTTTTCCGTTACTGCTTTTCTTAGACTGTCCCTGCTCTTTTGATCGATTTCATTTGTGTCCCATTGAAGGACGAAAACTGCCACTTTTGCCAATGGGGAACGGGTCGCCTTGTCCTCGCCGCCCTACTCCAGCCTGAGGGGGAGGAAGTCGAAGTCCCGAGGAAAAGAGAAGGAAAGGAATAGGGTAGTTTCCTTCATTAAAGAAAACGAAAGGCATTGTTTACGATTCGTTACCCACCATTAGTGTATCCATTACATACAAATTATTTGGTTTTAGAAATCCTAGTATAGACGAATGTTAATGGTCAATTTTAACCTCATTTGAAAAAGGCCAGATTGGCGGTCATGCGATGCCACTCCATGTGACGTCACCGGGACATAGGTGCTATGCGAGTAGTCAGGAGTTTTACATCGGCTGAGATTACCAATGCATGTATGTGGCACAGAACTTAGGGCAACATCTCTTAATAATCAGTCATTAAAATTGCCAATTGTCGGAAAGTTTTCTTCGTTTGATAAGACGTATTAATAATCCTTATTTAAGCCTAGCGCTACCTGCTAGTAGGGTACTCTAAGCTACCGCCATGCTCGGCAGCAAGCAGCCTCCATCGTAGCGGCGATCATAGCCTCGCACCCAGGTGGCCTCAAACAGCAGGAGCCAGACGTCACTCGGGCTTTTCCCAGCATTCATACTTAGCCATCGCGTTTTCGCGCGCTTGAAAATTTTTACTTTTCATTTTATCGCGAAAAATAGATATCGCCATTTAAAAATCTAACAGCGTGAATTACATACTCTAGGATTAATAATATTTCGATTTATGCAATAAAAAATAGGAAACCACCCTATTCGTTGTGGAGTTGAACGGTAGAGACCACTAATATTATAAAAGAAGATCCTCAAGTCGGCCTCCAAATGTGTTGTCACCCACCGCGCATTTAACTAGGTTTACAAAAGTCGCCACTCGTGTCGCTGATGGACAGATTGATCCGAGTTTCACGGGGTAATAAGGTATAATTAGGGATGTCAACCGAAATTTACATGCATGATGATCTCAGTTATCAAATTCATAACCTTTAAGTGATACTCCTCGCAATTACAAATATTATATTGCAAAATATTGGATAAAAGTGGGTCGCATTGAACTCAACACCGCGCCGCGGACCTTTTTGAAAACCGATTAAAATGCGACTTATTTTGCAACAGAAACCATTCTTCTATGAGATGGAATTCGGCCTTCTCTATGCAGTCTCCTTGATAGAGACATAGAGGGCCATCAGTGAATCTTCCTATTTTAAAAAATTGTGGTAAACGTCGTTCGCGTTAATACCATGGCGTGCACACAAGGGTTGTTTGATCATAACCCTCATTTGAGCCAACTTGCATTTTCGATTTTTTTCGCGAGCTTTCGTAACCTTATTTAACTGGAGATGAAGGGGAAGGAAAAGGTGGAATGAAAAAAAGTAGGATAGATATCTTAGAATTATGCTAAGTGTAGTGGAAGGATGGTAGGGACTATAAGACTGATTGGAATATGATAAGTGGTAGGGAAGGAAATCAACGAGGTGCAGCATAAGTACTTAACGGAAGATCGTTAGGAGAGTTGTAGGTATAGATATGGTATGCTTTAGGATTCTGGTGTTAGAAGTTGAGGCATGACCCACCAACCTCGTGGTGGTTCAAATTAATATGCTCACTGGCAATGATAGGGAGGAAGAAGTAGATAAGGTTTAGGTTTATGGTTTATGACCAGCTCGAGGAAATAATGGGGGAAATCTCCGATAAAAAAAATCTAGTGTGATGAGGGTCTGGAACGCCTCATTTGAGGAAGGGAGGAATGGAAACCAAAAAGGAGAATTTGGATTAGGAAGGCGAAACGAGAGGGGAGAGAAAGCAGGAGCATTTTGCTGGAAAAACAAGTTATTTATCTCAAAAACATGGTTCGATCATCATAAAAGGCGAAGGTACTCATAGATTAATCCACGGGATACGGGGAAGATACCAGATAGACTAAATTGTGGTAAGGCAGAGGTTTAGGAATAGTGTGAAAAACTCGCACAGCTTTACTGCGGCGGATGCTGATTCAGATTACAACTTAGTGCTTATGAAATGCAGCGAAAGATTCAAAAGACTTATGAAATTTAGAAAGGCAAGGAAATGGAACGTAGAAGCTCTGAGGGGGACTATTAGGAGAGAATACGAGGAACAAGTGGAAAATATCCGGTAGATTGAAGATACGCAGTCTGTAGAGGAAGGGTGGGATAGTATTAAAACTGGAATAGTCAAAGCGGCCGAGAAGTCAATTAGCTACGTTGACACTAGAAGGATAAATACTCGGGCATAACGGAGGAAATAATATAAAAAATGGAGGAAAGAAGGACGTGGAAGAACTTGGACTCTGAGCAGGGAAAAAGGTTGCATAGGGAAATAAATAATCGATTACGGCTTGAAACTAAGAGGGCAAGGATGGCTTGGTGGAAAAGACAGTGTGAGGAAATGGGAAAAAATTCAGAAGGAAGGAGAGGTGGGCGCGTTGTACGCCAAGGTTAAGTCACTATAGGGCGGCAAAAGAGGGCAAGCCATGTCAAAAATGACGGCTAAAGTTGGAAGGATGTTAACCGAGCAAGGCGAGGTTCAGAGTAGATGGAAGGGATATGTGGAGGATAGGTAGGACAGCGGGAACAGGCGGTAAAGATTAAATTTAGAGGAGGAATGTGCAGTGGCGGAGGTTAATCTTGGGCCAGGGATCTTAGACGCGGAAATCGAGAGAACCCTTGGTGATAACAAGAAAAGCGGTGGGCGTGGACAATATTCCGTGTGAGCTTCTGAGGAATCTAGGGACGGATGGTAAGAGGAAGTTTTTCTTTTACGTAGGATCTATGAGGAGGTATATTAACCGGAGAATTGCGTGGAAATAGTTCTAATTTCAACTCGAGCTGAAATAGCGGTAATGAAATTCCTAGTGGAGAGGAACCTTGAATGTAACCAAAACGTGTCTGCCATCTCCGTGGATTAAAAAAACATTTGATAGAGTGGATTGGGTAAAGTATGTGGACTTGTTTATGCATTGAAGAAAATAGGCGTAGATTGGAGAGATAGGCGACTCATTCGTAATCTGTGTATGTACCGGAATGTGCAAGTGAGGGTAGCAGATGGAGGATCTGGTGATCAAGCATTGGCCAAGGAGTGAGGCAAGGCAGTACACTACAGCCATTGCTTTTCAACATGTACGCTGAAGAAATAGTAAGATAGGCGTGAAATGAGTTGGAAGCTGGGGTAAAAGCGGGTGAATGATCATGGAGGTATCTTGGGTAATTCCCCGGGTCAGTTGATCTATCTCTTCCGATGTTTTGACAGGTAACTGTGTTTTTATCCTCAGAGGCTGAGGATCGTGCCTCAATCATTAGTTGTTGCGCCGAAGGCGCGATAAAGCTGTCCCGGTAAACTATGTTCACCCTAACCAGCCAATTCACATCAGAATTATTTTTGTGCACCAATGATCATGTAGCGTGGTGTTAGTGTGAGCAGAAACTTAAAACTAAAAATTTGTTATGTTTTTGCATAAGATTATATTAATTTTTTAAATTACAATATTTTGAATAAGTTTTATTCCATTTTATGCCTTTTTGTCTTTTTTCATTATTTTGTAATTATTTATTTTTTAAATTGCAATTTTCAAAATGAAATTATCAAATTTTAAATTAAATTCACAAAATATAAATAAATAATGCCGAGAAATTTAATTAATTCTACAAGAAGGAAAGACATAGGAACGACTCATAGGCGAATTATTTATTGAGGCAGTATTTTATGTTTTTGGAATTCGTAGATCATAATTCCATGAGTGTCAGAATAGTATTTTGGAGAATGTCTGGCCTTAAATACTTTAGGTTTCCTCCTGGCTCGAAGCCTGCCTCAGATTAGACCTTTCCTAACCAATCCTGTTCATTATCGCTCTCCACGCTTGTCTGAGGTGGAATACGGGTTCCCTATTCATCTTCTTCCTCTCCAGTATGATCTCAATTCCCTCATTCACAGCTCTGTTCCATCATTCGATTGTTCTTTACAATATTCTTATCTTGTCATATTGAAATTTGTGGCCGTGAAGGAGGCTGTGTTCCGCGACTGCGGACTTGTTCGGTTGTCGAAGGCATATGCATCTTTCATGCGCCTTCAGTTGGGTCTTAATCGTCCTTCCCCTCTTCCCGATGTAAGTTTCGCCACATTCACAAGGCATCGTGTATGTATACTCCGGAGGATTTCAAATCGACTGGTTCTTTTACTCTCATTAGGTGGCTTTTATGTTTTGTATGAATGATGGGGATTGCGGTAATCCCGTCCCTCCCCAATGCTCTGGGTATCCGACCTAAAATAGATGACATATACGGGAGTCGTGTCTTAGCGACTGCATCCTTTAAGATCCGAGAGGCGACCTATTGTCGTTGGTATAGCAGCCATATGCGGAGTTTGGACGCTCGCAGATATTTCAAACGTTAGGAAAGTTGGGTTAGTGGTAATGTGCGGAATACAGACGATCGCGATAAAGGCTGCATCTCTACAGAGATACAGACGCTTAGGCACTCCAGACTCAGCGACTGGCGTGTGAATATAAAGCCTGAATCACACGATCATTTTATTCGTCATTTCCTAGTGATCACTCGCAAATGATCGTCGCCGGCAATTGTTTTTCGCGATCGCGATGAGGATTCCCATCGCTATTTTTATCACTCGTCCGGTCGCTTTTGCCGTCGCTAAAACCGTCACTAAAACCCAATATCAGCAAATCGGAACGCATGCCCGTATGCGAGCTGTGACATTGAAAGTGATGCGAAAGCCGACTCGTCGGGAGGGACCGTGTGATTCAGAAAAATGATCACCAGAGCGATCACTTTTCCCGTCGCGAAAAGCGATCGCTCTAGTGATCATTTTTCGCGAAGAAAGAAAATGATCGTGTGATTCAGGCTGAACTCACTGAGAGGGGGACGGCCAGTTCCTTTCCCTGAGGCGCTTCGCAATTCGAGGATTTTTATTTGGGGGTGTCCAAAGGATAACCTGGTTTTTCAACCCGAGACCCTTTGGTCAGCTTCCAAGCGCTCTACCCACAATTTGGAATGAGCCGGTGACTGACGAACTATTTTGCTAAGTACCTTGCGAACGACCTAAGGCATTTATTATCCATTAGGAGTCAATTCAAGATCCGCAGCGAGAGTCGCTGATTTCTTCGCTAACTTTTGTTAGCGGCCACTACTAACCTCCTCAGTCCCGGGACATACTTATTCCGTTATTTTCGGTCGGAATTTCGTGTTTTCTGGTTAATTAGGTGTTAACAAACAACATTAGCGATTTATGCGCTTATGTGTGATGCTGCTATCTGTCAGGAAGCAATGAAAGAGTAACAAAAACGAAATTTCCTTATGCGAAGCGTTAAAAAAATTCAAATATCGATGTTTTCTATACAATACACCAGGGACGAGGAGGATAGTAACGAGAATAGACGTCCAGATTTGGAATCTATGGTGTCATATTTTAAGGCATTATTTTTCGAGGGAAAAATCAATTTTTACTATCAATGACCCGACAATGGTGAGCACAACCAGATCCAATGGAATCATTATCTCGGGCGAGGGTCGTGCTTTGCTGGGGATATTAGACGATCATGGGTGTTTTTTTGAGCCCGGAGGAAGCGGTTGCAATGTGCTATCGGGGTGTGAAAACCGTTAACGTGGACATAGCTGGAAGCTCCTGGTCTTCAAGCTCCCCACCCCAAACCACACAGTTACCTTACTTCCACCCTATTCGCGACCCCCTCATCCCCCCAAGAAGACGATCCTTACTCCTACTTCCTCCCCAGGGTGCCGTCTTTAGGGTTCATCGGAGGTGGGGAGGGAGCCGTAGCGAGCCTGCTACATTCCCAAATTGAGTTCGCGTAGCGTCTTTATTCGGAAAGAATAAACATTGATTGAGGACTCGTTCCTTCTGCTTCTTCTTTCTTGGGGAAGTTGTAACGTCGTGTGGGGGATCGAAAAGGAACGGTGTCTTGCGAGGGGGAAGGGGAGAATAGCGGAGAATTAATAAAAAAAAGCAATCTGGAGTCGGAAGAAGTCGGTCGGGATCTCACGGAGGTCGAACAAAATGGCGGGCGTGATAGGGTGACATAATGGCGGGGTTGTCATGGCGACTGGTCTTATTTGAGGAAAAGAGAGGCATTCGGCCGTTTCACCTTCCTCCACCCTACCCAGAAAAAAAAATGCAATCGGGCGACGATGGCCTATTACGTGACTTATCGGGAATTTTTTTTTATTTGCCGTCTTCTTTTTCTCCTCGTGGATGGGAGCTTTTCTTGTGAAAGGACACGGGAGAAACTTGGCCGTGGTTCTGAAAGTCTCAGGAAAACATTTCGCGGCGATAAAAAACTAGCAAAAAATTCTCTTAGATGGGCCTCTTGGTATTTTGCCGAGCTAAATGCATCCAATAGAGTGAAAAGGAGACGGGGGCCGAGGATACGGTGGCTTGAACGAGCGGGTTGAAGAATAAATAGCGCCTCTCCACACACTGGCTGAATGTGATATGCCACCATTGAATTTGGTCTATTACTCTGCAGAGATTGCCGGTACGTGCCTTTTTTGGCGTCTCCAGCGGAAATTAAGGAAAGGGCGACCGTGCTGACTGATTCTCAGAGACATGACCTTTATTATTTTCATTTAGTGTGAGCCAAGAATCATTAGTAAAATGTTGTGTTATCGGAATCGTAAAAGTAATGACTCGTGGGTCGCAAGTATACCGTTGCCTCGATATAAATGAACCGTTTCAGCCGAGACATTCCATGTTGCTGCTTAATGCGAAGGAGCATAGGTTTGGTAATGTAAAACAAAGAGCATAGTAAGGGACGTACATTTACGTACATAGTAGTGATGTATAAATGAGTTTTTTAATGGGCATAAGTTATTAACTCTCACATTTCTATGGACTCATTAAAAATCTTCGTTAGTATAAAAACATTCAATATTTCAATAGCAAATAGAATTTAAATGCTATTTTCTCGAAAAATGGTGGAAGGGTCTATTAATCTGTAGAGATTGCCGATACGTGCCTTTTGTGGTCAAATAAAGGAAAGGGCGAATGATTTCCAGAGACAAATGTTATGTAACCGGAATCGTAATAGTAATAACTCATGGCATACAAATATACAGTTTCCACGTCATAAATGAATCGTCTCAACAGAGTTATTCTATGGTACTGCCTTAGTACGATAGGTTTTGAAACGTACTCATAGCATAGGGAATAGCATTGGGCGTGCGTGTACGTACCTTAAAGTAATGTGTTAATGAGTATTTTAATTGGCTTAAGCTATTTACTCTCATATTTACAAGGACTCATTTCTAACTCTTCGTTTTTTTAAATCCATATCAGTTAGACTTGAATGCTATTTTCCCGAAAAATGGTAGAATGGTCTATTACTCTGAAGAGATTGTCGGCGTGTGCCTTTTGTGGAGTCTCCAGCGGAAATTAAGGAAAAGGCGACCGTGCTGAATGATCTTCAGAGACTTGACGATTATTATTTTCATTTAGTGTGAGCCAAGAATCATTAGACAAATTTTGTGTAGGCGGTATCGTAAATGTAATAACTGCTGGATTACAAATGTTCCGTTGCCACGATATAAATGAATCGTCTCAGTGGAGACATGTTGCTGTTTAATGCAAAGGAGCATAGTTATGGTAATATAGAGCATAGCATTGGGATTGCGTTTACGTTCGTTATAGTGATGTATCTATGAGTGTTTTAATGGGCATAAGTTATTCACTCTAATATTTCCATATATTCATTTAGAATTCTTCGTTTGCGTGAAAGTTTAATTATGAGCTAGAAATTCTATGCCATTTTCCTAAAATAATGGTTCGAGGTACAATTGCATAATGGTAATTATAAGGTAATATGTAGGCACCTCATTGTACTAATTTCTTAATTTTTAGCGAATTAATGTCGCAATTTAAGTTTTTTGAAAATAAAATTGCCTTATAGTTAATTCAATCCGTCGGAAAAGGGATACTTTCATTTTGTTTTTGCACAATAATCTTTATAAAGGATTTATTTCAATCGCGCAGATTCCCTGGAACAAATGTCAAGTGTGTCCGTAATATTGGTCGGGTGGACTGAAAGCCTTATATTCTGGAGTATGAGGTGCATTAGATTTTTATTGGTAACTTTACTGGGAGCATATGAACTAGGAAGTACTTGATATTATTGGCGAGGAGGGGAGAGTACGAGAAAATATCAAGGCACGTTCAAGTATTACCGAAGACGATATTTGCCATTTTTCAACCTTATCTCCTTCCTATGTAACACAACTTACTATTTCCTGTTTCCCGAATGATTCTTGTATGAACTTTGTAAATTCCTTCTCTTTTCATTGGATAACTTTATTAACCGCCAGCGGCCATATTTAGGCACATCGTCTAGTAATGGAATTTTTATAAATAAACCTCAAGGAATATGCGAATGCTGGATTTTTGAGGACAGAGCGTTTGAGCTTCTCTCGGTTGAAAGGTGGTAACATTTAATAGATCCGCGCTTTTTGGATTTCTGTCTTCGAAATTAACTTGATCGGCTGGGTATTGGTGCAATGAATTGGTCTCAGTCCGATAGTAAAAAAAAAGCTGTTATATTTTTTTTAAGTATGTTGGGTTCAAATCTTCATAATCAGAAAGAGAAAAGCTACAATTCTAGGACAAGGGTCAAAATACGAAAAATCGGCGATATTTCACAAGTGCATCCGTCGTTAATTTTATATTTCTCTCCATTACGTAAATATTCTATTCAAAACGGTCTTAACGCTTATATCATCGTGGTTACTAAGACGACGTTAAGTATTGTTGAGAGCAAAAGAGCGTATCCTCCGTCTATTTCATTTATTAAAAGGATATTGTAAGTGTTTTCTTTCCCTTTCTAAGCAACTTATGGACCCAATACTCGAACACGCGTGACATAAACATGTTCCCACCCCCCTTTCGAACCCGCTTGATGAAATCAAGCGCCTATCGACTCGTTCTACATAAAACCACACGTTCCAAAGAGCGTCTAGGAAGAGTTTTATAGGCATCGAATTATAAAAAACCAAAGATCGCAAATTACCTATAACCCATCTTGTCTGCACCCGAGCGTCGAAACTTCGCGTATTGGTGCTATGACAACGGCAATAGGTTGTCTCTCGGATATCCTAAGTACGCATGTAGTTAAATGATTGTTATCTATAGGCAGAAAAAATCTTGATTTGTTGTGAAAAAAAGATTTTAGCTGTTAGCGAGGCATACAATTGAGATAACTGACCTGAACAAAAAGCAAAATTAAATTTCACTTTCAAGTTTCTGTGAAGTTTTAATCAGATGGACAGCAATACTATCGCAAATCGCAACTTCTCAATATGTCGTGCACCTAGTATGCATTGCACGTAGCAGGAATATTCGATGCTTAAATTATTAACTCTCACATTTCCATTAAATCACGTAAAATTCTTAGTTTGTGAAAAAATTCAATGTCATCTTAAATTTCAATGCTAGTAACCCAAAAAAATGGTAGGAGGTGAAGCATTGCGTAATGGTATGGATAAGAAAATATTTAGGAACCTCATTCCATTGATTTCTGAATTTTTAGCTATTGTTGCGATGGAAGTCGAGTAGCGTTTTAGCCTACTCTCTTAGCCACTCGGAACATCTACCTACTGGTCATTTTCGGAATCCAGACGTACGGATTAGTAGACCTTTTTTAGACCTTTTTTGACGGTCGTCGCGACATATAAATCTCATCCGGCCGCTAGGATGGGATTTAATTAAATGCCAGCCGCGCTTGAGGGGTTAAGTTTTCCGTCTGGTCTGTCAATAATGTGAAGAATGTTGCTCCGATTGATATTTAGCGTTAATTGAAAGAAGTGTATGGCTCAAAGTGCGGGGGCAGTGGAACGACGAAAAACTGGAAGGCCTGTGTAGCGGAGACTATATTTTGGCATAAAAACAAAGCATGTTTACCAGATTTACGCGTTCAGTAACATAGTATATCGATCAAATATCTTAGCAGTATCTTCAATTAAGTATTTAGGGTCAATAGAGACTATTTACTGTGCATAAAACGACGACTTTAAATAATTAAGTTCCAAAGAAAGTGAAAAATCCAACAGTGTCTCAGTCTCTCTAAGCCCCCGCGTCGCGGAGCCGGGACGTGAAGTGCGATAAAAAAGTTGCGCTCATTTCCGTAGCTGCAAACTTTTTTCCAAGATGTTTGCTTTATACTCTTAAGCTATCTCTACTAAATACTCTCAGTAAAAATTGGAGAACTTTTATTTCTCAAACTAAAGATAATGCCTACTTTATGTCAGGTTTTACCATAAAAATTGAGCCGCCATTTTGCGACATTATACCACATCTATATCAACCAAAATATTTAAAAATAATGGAAAATGTAGATAAAGTATCATATTAATGGAATATAATGTTTTTTACTGCATTAAAATCCTTCCAAAACTATACGAGCAGCTTAACTTCTAAGTTTTACGAAGAAAAATGAGATCGGGCGTGTTTTTGGAAATTTGGTCGTGTTTGGTCCTCTGTATCTTAGCAACGGATGAGATCTATGAAAAACAACTTATTGTTTCATAATCACCAATCATTTTTGAGCAAATATGTCAAATTTCAAGTCTCTACCTCAAAAAACGCTATTTTGGAATTTTGTCCGGCTTTTTCCGATTTCGGACCACTGTGCGTCGCGACGCGTCGCGACGCACAGTGGTCCGAAATTCGCGACGACGCGTCGCGACGCGTCGTGCGGAATGCGGATGCGACCGCTTAGATCATTTGCAGCGTCGGGAAGGATATGGAAGAAAGGGTTGAGTTAAATCTGACTCGGCATTGGTTTGCTCTTAACGAAAGGCGCCAAGAATACCACGGCTTTACGGGTCATTCTCTCATAATCGTACAAAATTATGTCCATGGACTGCCATAAAAAAACCAAAACTGTGAATGAATGTTTTAACGCCGGAAGAAGATTTTTAGTTCAGTTTTTTGAAAGAGCCAAGATCATCAGTCATGTCCGTAGACTAGTAAAAATTGGTAAAAGTATAATATTTTATTAATTACAGGTGAGACGTCTTTTACAGCTATAAGAGCAAGTTTAATGTAGTAAAGACTGTGTCCTAGCATATTGTTCGTACCAGCCATACCTTAATTTAGAGGAAATCGTCATGTCCGTGGACATCATACCCGTGAACTCTGCTGTCCATGAACATGGCAGTTGGCAACGGACGTGGTTATACACTATAACAAATTACAGAATGTCCAATCACAAATAAAACAAAATTTTTCTCGTGAGTGAAATATTCCTCTTCTGCTGTGTCCGTATATCAAAATCAAAAAGTACTACTCGCAAATCCCTAATCGTCTGCCCTTTTTATGCTCTCCTCTCTTTTCCGTTCACTTTCTTCTTCAGGTTTTCCCATCACCTCACCCTCCTCGCTCCCCACACTTCCTGTACTCCAGTTAAAACCTTTACAAATTTCATGCACTCAACACCATTTATTCTTAGAAGATGATGTAGTAACGTTGAAACTAAGGTCGTAAGAAATTTTATATTCGTGGAAAATTATAAATGTTTATTTCTATTTAGAACTTAAAACCCCGGAACGTTTAATAGAAAATTTCAAAAGCATTAAATAAGTATTTACTCTTGCGGCATCATTATAGCGACCAGCGCGAAATTTATGCAGCGGAATGGCAAGTTGCTGGTTTTGCGTCATCGACATGTGCGCTGAAAAAAAGGTGGGCGGTGTGACTTGATTTAATTTGCCTAGTCGCAAATGTGACCCAAAATGGCATGAGGACAGAAAATGATTTTCTCGTAGAACGATGGTGGTGGCCAAAGGGATTGCATAAATGAGGCCCAATTCCATCCTATAGAAGACAGATTTCTGTTGCCACTTCGGTCGAAATTTAATCGGCTTTCATAAATGTCCCCGGCGCGGTGATGAGTGCAATGCGATCCATTTTTTCTCGATATTTTGCAATATAATGTTTGTAATAGCTAGGAATAGCTTTGTAAAGTTATGCATTTGTTAGATCTTATCATCTCGTATATATAGTTTGGTTTTCATTCATAATTATACCTTCTTTCCCCGTGAAACTCCGATCACTTTTTCCGACAGCGACGCGAGTTACTACTTGTGTTAACCCACAAAAATGTGCGGTGTGTGACAACACATTAAGACGCCTACTTGAGGATCCTGTTTTGTAATATTCGTGGTGGTGGCAAAAAATTTCTAGGAATAATGTATCATTCCTTCTTCCAGGGGCGGGTTTAGGGGGGTGAAGGCTACAGAGTATCATAGCTTCCCCAAATTTTATCAAATTTTTAAAATTTTTAATAGTCAACAGTTGTTGTATCCTTGTAAAGGAGTAAAGGAAGTTTACATGCAAATGTATGTATACAAGTTGCAAACGTGAGAGAAGTTTGAGTTGTAATTATCGCATAGCATTATAGCATAGCATTTTTTATTGCAAAAGTACCCCTCTCTCTCGGCGATATTCCATACTCTCCGGACTCATATCATCACCCCACACCCAAAATTTGATGCTGAATCCGCCCATGAACCTGACGATAAACCTAAAAACGAAAAAATTATTTATCGTATCA